>NW_025333715.1:3110421-4473342 GCF_019186645.2 Phyllostomus hastatus
CCACTTGTGGTCGCTGCAGCACCTCTGTCTGCTGGCGGCCGCGCCCAGCCCGTTCTCGGTGGGGCCGGGGCCTGGCGGGGGGACGCGGACCGCCATGCGTCCTGAGGAACCACAGAGCACACAGGTCCCACAAGTGACAGAACGAGGGCAACACTAACACCTTATCACAGAGCTCGTAGCGAGTGACACGGCTCGCGTGGCCCAATCAGGGCGTGAAGAAAACCCGCCAGTCTTCCACGATCTGGCACGGTGCGTGCAAACCCGATTTCCAGCTGCTCCTCTGACACTGAAGACTGGCCAGACCCAGCCTCGGCGCCCCACCCCGCCACCGGCTGGCCCCTGCCCGGAGTTGTCGGGGGAACCACTCACACCACAGCACGATGCTTCCCCCTCCACCCCCGACCCAGGCAGGGACCCGGCAGAGGCCAGAAGGCTCCGCTCACTCTGCGGTCAGCGAGGGCAGAGGCCAGGTCCCTGAGAGGGGACCGACACCCTCGCAAGCCACTCTGGAGGGACGTTTACGATTAGGAGAAGCTGTTCCATTGGAAAACAGGCCTCCCAACCCCGACCCCCGGCCCCCAGGGCGCAGGTGCGCAGGGGCAGGCTCGCTACCTGGTTGACTTTCAGCAGTGCGCCTCTCTTGGGTAGGATGGAGGAGTTCCGGGAGTCGATGACCATGGCGTGCTGCAAGACACCGGTGCCGCGGCCCTCAGCTCGGACGGGGCTGAGAAGCGGCGACCCCACTGCGCGCAAACGCTGTGCCAGGCCTCGTGCCAGCACTGCCGAGCCCTTGCCGCGCCCCACCCCACGGAAGCCCCGTGAGGGAGGCGGGAGCCCCATCCACGCCCCACACGAGGGGTCTGGGGGCGGGACAAACGCTCCTCGCTCACTCACCAGGGGTGGGCTGCGCCCCCACCGCCTGGCCGGTTCTCCAGGGGCTCAACCGGGGTCAGCCCCACAGCTTCACCTGTCGGCTCGCGCACACCTGCTCCCACACACCTGCTCCCGCTACCACCACCATCGCTGAGAAACAGCAACAGGCGGCGCCCACCAATTCCCCAAGCGACCGGCCGCACCGCGCTGGCCGCCCCATCTGTGACACCCCTCAGTCCGCCCTGATGGGGCGACGGCGGTGTCCCAGCGCACTCGGCGGCCTCGGCCCGGCCCCCCCACGCCCACGCGCACCAGCGGAGCCCTCACCGAAAGCGACGACTTCAGCGAGTGGCCGCTCTCCTGGCGGACGGCGAAGGACGCCGTCCTGGCGAGGCAGCCCAGCTCCCGCCACACGCCCTCCCACTTGACGGTGTGGCTGGTCCTCCACAGGGGGAACTGCAGGCACAGGGGCGGGCGGTCAGCCTGCCGGGGCCGGACGGGGGGGCGGCGCCGGACAGGCCTTATCCTGGGGGAGGGGGCAGCCCCCGGGCTGAGCGCTGCTGCGTGCACCTCTGTAACCGACGGGCTTCCTTCCACCCAGAGACCTTCCGGCACCCCCCCACCCGGCCCGTCAGCCCCTGGGGAGGAGCGAGGGGACGAGGTCACGGTGGCGTGAAGACCACCCTTCCCGCAGCCAGAGGCCCGAGCCACGGGGGTTCCCGGGGCCTGCAGGTGGGACCCGGCCTTCACTCTCCAGCTCAGGTGTTGCCTAGTGGCCTCGGAGGAGCCATGGGGACAGGCCCCAGCTCGGGGGGAGAGGGTGGAGGGCAATCCAGCAGCTATGCCAGTGTGGGAGGGATCCGGCCTCTGAGGGGTCACTGCTGTCCCCGGCCAGCCCCCACTGGCTGTCTCAGGGAGCCCAGGACAGGGGCGCCGTGTCTGCCCTCTGGCGCCGAGGACGGACAACCGGAGCACCACTCACACTGTACTCCGCCGAGACGCCCCGGTCCGTCTCCCGAAGCGAACTCCACGGGAACTGCCCGGTGACCTTGTACAAGTTCACGGAGAAGCTAGGGGGCAATGAGACAGGGCGTTACCCGCTGGGCAGGGGCCACAGTCGCCCACACTCGGCACGGCAGACGGAGAAACGCACTTCGGGGCGCCTCTTCGTGGGGGGGGGACACACACGGCCGGGGTGCCAGCCGGCTCCCCGACAAGCAGCCCCTCTGACGCGGAACTGGGCCCCTGCGCTCAAGAGTCTGCCTGGCTTCCTACTTTCTCTGGAAGTTTCCGGGCTGTGGTTTGAAGAAGGACAGGCCGTAGGAAGTTTCCTTTGTTCCGTAGGAAAACTGAAACGTCACCTTCTCCGCCCGGCCCAGGACGTTGGGCAGCTTGAGGCCGAGCACCTGGGGGGAAGAGAGTGGGGTTTGGGGAGGGGGGAAGGGAGGGAGGGAGGGAGGGAGGGAGGAAGGACGGACGGACGACGGCTCCCTGGGAAGGCCGGGGCTGGCGAAGGGGCGCCTGAGAAGCGGGACACACGACGGAGGCTGCGGCTCTGGCAGGGCCACCTGCCACCGCTCTGGCTCCGTAAAGCCTGTCGGTGCAGCGCGTGCGCCCGGTGCACCCCTCCCCCACCCCGACCGACCCGAGGGGCCGGCCACCCCCTCCCCCACTGCACTGGGAGGTGCAGGGAAACCAGCTGTGGTTGGGGGGTTGGGGGGGGACGGGGACAAGAAACTTAACGTGAACACCCCCAAACCATCCCTCCGTCACTGCTGACGTCCCCGCTGCTTTCAAACAACCCGAAGCTCATGACGCCGCTGCCGCCGCCAGGCTCTGGGAGACCGAGGAGAAGCTGCGGTGTCTCCTCTCGCGCGCGGGGGGGCAGGGGCGGGACAGGGTCTGCATGCCCACCCGCCCGTCTCCCCAGGACGCAGCCCCTCTGCGGGGCGGGAGAGCCCGGGCCGTCCGTACCATGCTGCCCTCGTTGTTCCCGACCATGGTGTTGTAGCTGCCCGTCAGCCTCCTCAGCTCGGTGACTTCGAAGGTCACGTCCAGCCCGTTGGGGAGGGCGTCGTCGCCTGGGGGAGGGGCAGGCGCGCCGCGGTGAGGGGTGAGGCCCGCGGAGCGTGCACAGGCGTCCCACTGCTGCAGGGCAGTGAGGGCTGCGTCTGCTTCACAACCCCCTTTGGCAACCCCGCCCGCCATTCTCAAGGTCAAGAACACGCTGCCACCCACGGTCACCCCCGCCTCCACGCCCAAGCAGCCGGCCCCGTCGCTGCGGCCGAGAACCCGGAACACAGACTCCGCCGCAAGGGCACAGCCCCGGCAGCACCGCTGGCCAAGCACGCCGGGTTTGCTTCTGTCCTACCAGTGGGGGGGACCCCAACGCCACCTGGGGTCTCAACTCGACCGACACTAAAATGGGGCATTCCCTGAGGGACCCCAAGTGGGACCCCTGTCACCCCGAGAGAGAAGCAAGAGCCGAGATATGCCCGCTCGGGAGGGGTCACTTCGGTCCTCCTTCAGGCTGGGGGTGGGGCCCGAACCCGGTGCCGCCTGCCAGCCACCGAGTGCCCGGTGCCGGGAAGCAGGGCTGGGCTCCCAGGCCGTGGGCCGCTCCCGGGAGGGAGGGGCCGACCCTGACCCCGGCCGGACAGGACATGCGCCGCCGCCGGGGGAACTGTCACACACGCAGACGCCCACGCCCTGGCTCCCGAATACTGATTCCGCTGGTCGGGGCACGTCTTTTCACTGTGTCCTAGATCGACAGATTCTGTCATTTAAAGCAGTTTCGGGTCCACAGAGAAGCTGGAAACACAGCAGCTTCCCTACCTCCCCGCACACACTTCCTGTCACTGACACGTGGCACTGGTGTGGCCGCGGCCACGGCCGACCTCACAGTCAGACGGTGCTTTTCAGTGCTGTGCGGCCTGCCCTCACGGGGTTCACTCCCACTGTGGTCCATTCTGGGGGGCCCACCGTCACCGGCTCACACAGAACGGCCTCGCTGCCCCGATCCACAGGTTCCTAACAGCGCCCGGCAATGCCGGCGTGCAGCCGGTGACCACTCGCCCAGTGGGCCAGCCAACCACGTACGTGTCCCCCTCGCAGCAGACAGGAGGGTGCAGAAGCCAGCGCCGCCACCGAGACCAGCCTCCGCGAGCAGCACAGACCTCCCTGGTCTGCCCTGGGGCACGTCGTTAAACTCCCTAGCCCGTTTCCTTAGCTGAAAATCGTTCTTTCTAAAAGAGTAACAGTGCCCAGGTGTCCGTGAGATTCATCCGGGTCACAGACACAAACCCTCACACAGAGCTGAGCACAGCATGACTATCACAGTGAGGGTGCAGCGGCGGCTGGCTGTCTCCCCGTGTCCTCTGCCCTCGCTCAGCTGGCATTGCGGCCGGATTGCTGGCCGCGCCCCCAAAGCCCTGCTTCCATCGAACGTTCATTCCTGCCAAGCCCTGGGCCAGGGCAGTGCTGTCGGGCTGGGGCCGCAATCAGAAGCGCGGTTCCAGCCGTAGGCGAGCCCTCACTCCCCAGCTGACTGCACTGCCCGGCTTCCCTGCACCAGGCTGAGCTCCTCTGGGCTGGTGGGGTCGGGGGGAGGGGCGAGCCCTTCCCTCCTTTCCTCCTTCCCAGCGCCCGGGACGGGGAACGTGGGTGCTGGAATGGTGCTCAGCCACCACGGGGACCAGAGGACGCTGGGGACGGTAAAGTGACGAGACCCCATGGGAAAACCACACTAGCCCCAGGAGACCGCAGGAGCAGAGCTGTGACAGCAGCCCCAGACCGTCTCCCACAGCAAACAAACACACAAACAGAAACTATAAACGGGACTCTGATCCATAGTGCCCCCCTCTTTTCAAAGCACACATTCAGATGGGGTCCACAAGGGCCCCCCGGACACCTGCTGGGCTGGGCGACCCCGAGTATCACCTGGCTCCCGCCCCCGGACCCTTCTCAGACCCCTGGCACCATCCCGGGTCCAGAGGACAGTGTGTTCACAGTGCGCCCGCCCTCCCCGGGCCTGACACACAGACCCAGTTACTCCCCGGGACTGCGGACCACCGAGGCCGGGCCGCCTCTGCCGGGACACGCACACCGCCTCCGTGACCCCGGGGGGCGGGGGGGGAGGGGCACCACGGAGCACGACACGCAGCACGCACCTTGGCACGTGTCGATGAGAACATCCACTTGCTTAAATATCCCCAGACGGAGCAGCTTCTCGCGGGCCTCGTGAGACTTCCGCATCACCTGGGCGGCGGGAGAGCCAGAGAATGTGTCTGTCCGAGGCCGGGAAATGCGACAGGGGCCCCGGGCCCGGGCTGGCGGTTGCCGCCGCGTGCTGGCGGGTCCCTGAGACGAGAGCGCCCCTCGACCAGACGCCCGGAGGAAGGGACAAGGCAGGAGGGGCGACAAGGAGTCCCACTGGGAGAGCGGAACGCAGGCAGGGTGACCACACCACCCCTTCTGCGCGAGCAGACGGACCCACGGGCCGCATGAGAGAGCACCCGGCCGGGCAGGCTTTCCCGGCGAGAGTCTGCACCGGCCGCCGACCCTCACGTCTGCAGAAAAGGGTGCCCTCAGGTCTGCGCCCACAGCGTCTCTAACGCATCCGAGTCTCCCGGCCACCAGGCTGCTTTCCCCGTCCAGAGCGGTCCTCTCCGCCGCCAGGAGGCCTCCCGGCCAGAGGGACGGTGGGGGTGGGAGGGGAAAGCACCCGGGGAGCCCAGAGGGGAGGACCCACCGTCGGAGCAGAGCGTGGGGCTTGCCCTCAGGAGCAGGGTGAGCCCGAAGAGCTTTCAGCGGCGGGGAGACGGTGGCATGCCGCAGGACTGCAGCTGACCACCTGGGCGGACGTGGGGGGGAGGGAAGTGGACACGGAGAGGGCAGGAGGGAAGTGGACACGGAGGGGCAGGAGGGAAGTGGACCCAGAGGGGGCAGGAGGGAAGTGGACACGGAGGGGGCAGGAGGGAAGTGGACACGGAGGGGCAGGAGGGAAGTGGACACGGAGGGGCAGGAGGGAAGTGGACACAGAGGAGGCAGGAGGGCTCCCACAGCAGGCCTGGCAGCTCAGGGCGGCCGGACACGCCCAGGGCACAGTGTCCGATGGGAGGATGGACGACGCCCAGTTCGGAGGTGGGAGTCCGGGGACAGTCACGGGCTGGGTGGGGCAGCTGAGAGGTGAGAGGGGCTACGGACAGACGGTGAGGCTCTGGGCTCTCCACTTCTCGGTGCCACAAGAGAAGTCGGGGCTGGGGGGCAACGAGGAGTCGGGTTTCCCGCTCGGGGTGGAGGCGTTTGCGGCGACCCCACGAGGAAAGGCCGAGTGGGCGGTCGCACAGTCAGGGCTGAAGCTCAGCGGAGAGGACATGGGTGGAAACGAGGGCGAGGGGCGCTCGGCTGAGAGGCCGCGGCTGAAACCAGCGGCGGACGAGCTCGCCCCGGGACCGGCCCTCGCAGGAACCAGCACTTCAGGGCTCGCGAGGGAAGGGGCTGCCAGCGGGCTAAAGTGGACGTGCCGGGGCGGGGAGCAGCCCAGGAGAGCGTGGGGCCCACGGCACCGAGGGAGAGGCGGCGTCGAGCGAGGAGGAGGAAGAAGACACAGGCACGTTCCAGAAGCAGCAAAGCAAGGAGAACACATTCGTCGAGACAGTGAGAGCAGGGAGACGCCCCTCCCCAGGGACAAGGGCGGATGCAAACCAGCGTAAGCCTGTGGGAGGCGCCTGCGGAGCTGGGGGGTCGGCCTGGGGCACCAGCGCCCCCTGCGGGGCGGGAGGTGAGGGCCAGGGCACAGAGGCTGGGGCGGGGGCGGGGCACGGGGCGGGGCACGGGGCGGGGGGCGGGGGCGGGGCACGGGGCGGGGGCAGGGGGCGGGGGCGGGGGGCGGGGGCGGGGCACGGGGCGGGGTGCGGACACGGGGGAGTCGCCGCATCTCCGGAAGGCAGTGGAAAAGTCACGGAGCGGAGAAAATACTTGCCTCAATCAGGTTTTTGGCCTTAAAAACGTCTCCGATCTCATACATGATGATGTCATCCTTCGTCCTTCCGAGCCCATCGAAGTGAACGTGCTGGACCACCACCTGGACGGGGCGAGAGGACACGGGCGGCTGAGCGGGGCGGGGCTCGGGGCGCGCATGGGCGGGGCTCGGGGCGGGGCTCGGGGCGCGCAAGGGCGGCAGGCAGAGGGCAGAAGACAGCGTCTGCCGTCACTTCCCAGGGCTTCCTTCCAAGGCCGATACCCACACTGCTTCCTCCCAGCCCGTACTCTGCTCGTTTTTCACACCTTTCCAAATAACCGGTGACTTGAACTTAGCCTCTGCTAGGTCTGTGCTTCCCGTGACAAGGCCGTGAGTGAGGTCTCTGAGCCCAGATGGCCAGGGACCACGTCGGCCCCAGACCCGGCGGCGCAGAGGCCCCTCCCTGCATGCGCCCCCCAGCGTCCCCCCGAGCACGGGCCCCGGCGCGCCGACTGGGGCCCGGCTTCACACCGCGGGCATCCCGCCCGAGACCTCGTGCGGTTGGCACAGCGCGGTGCCGGCTCCGAGCCCCGCCCCGTCCCCTCGCGGGACGGTACACTCTTCAGGAGTGGGGCCGCCGCTCGCTCACCGCCGTCCCCGCAAACGCCGCTCCGCGCAGGGGATGGGCAGAGGTTTGTGTAAGCTGTTCGAGAAAAATGCACCGCCTGCCTGTGGGGCAGGGTCACTCCGAACACGGGGTGCAGCCGCAGACGAAGCCCAGAGTCCTGCCTGCGAGGGGCTCCCGTTTCAGCACAGCCGGGAAAAGGGCAGCGTGTGTAACAAAGTGGGCGGCACCGAGTCACGGGAAAATAACGCCGAGATAACAGGGAGAACCAGGGCAATGTCTAACTCGCAGGTGACTGGAATACCACACAGACAGCATCTTCGTGTAGAATTAGAGAAAACGTGCTTACGTTTCTTCAGCTGTCTTCCATTTTAAAAACAATAAAGTTTAAGAAATGTTTCACTCGCCCTGGCTGGCGTAGCTCAGTGGACTGAGCGCCGGCTGCGAACCAAAGCATCGCAGGTTCGATTCCCGGTCAGGGCACATGCCTGGGGTGTGGGCCAGGTCCCCAGCAACTGTACATTGATGTTTCTCTCTCTTTCTCCTTTCCTTCCCTCTCTAAAAATAAAATAAATAAAACCTTAAAAAAAAGAAATGTCTCACGCAAGAGGCCCTTTCCCTGGGAGCGGGGAGCAGAGTGCCAACCACGGCACCAATGGAGCCAGTCTTTGAAAAGCCTTTTTTAATGACATAAATACAAGGTGTGTTTGTCTGCACTTCCCACATAAACAGTCTAGGGAAAACTACTTGTCTAAAACTAGAAAGTAGTTAAAAACTAGAAACTAAAACAGTTAAAAACCATTTTAACTACGGACACGCTACTTTTCTAAGTCGCCAGCCCTCCAACACAGTTAGTTGGCTACAGGCTCTTCCCACGAAGCCACACTGGGGTCGAGCCCCTCCCCGCCCCCCCCCAGGGGTTAGGGAGGGCATGTCTCCAGTGACAGCCACAGGGTCCGGCAGAAGTCCCGTCTGCTCGAGGGTGGTCGGCAGGGGGACGCCTGATGTGGGTGTCACAACGCGCAGTTTTCATTTGCACAGGGCCCCTAAGAGGTCACGTGGTGTGCTCACTATGGTGTTACAGAAGCCAGGCCTGCAGTTCTGTGATAGCAAAGGGGCACTATTTGTGCCGGGCCCTGTGTCCGGGGCCCTCCAACGGAATACTCACATCTTTGTTTTCGAGGATTTCCTGTTTGGCTTCAGGTTCGACTTCAACAAATTCAGCTTCTTCTCCTAACCCCCCAAACTCAGGCCCACTGGCTGGGAGCGGCTCCAGACTCTGAAAGGGAAGGAGGAACCACAGATGAACGAACTTGTAAGGTACAAAACCCCAGAACCTTGGTCTTCAGCTGGCGCTCCAGAAAACTCCGTACCGCGGCTCCCTCTGGTAAGGGGAAGCGGGTGGGGGTGGGGGCCAAGGGCATCAGCTGCTGTTGAAGCACAAGTCTTATGATGGTGGCAGGGGGTCCTCGGTGCCCAGTGGATTATTAGTAAATAAAACAAAGATGAACTGTCCAGTACTGAAAGGGTCAGGCATGAACCTACAATGACGGTGTCCTGAACTGAGGATTATGGCTAATGTAGTTCTGAACATCTGAGGCCCTCTTGAAAACGAAAATAATATCAAAATAAGACGTCACAAAGACATATATCAGGAAAAGGAAAAAATGCTTTTCTGTTGTTAGAGTTTCTTAATTTTTTGAAACAAAATTGGATACATTTTAGGACAACTAATCACGCAGGCTGGCATCCCAAGTTACCGTAATCCATTGCTCCGGGCCCCGATAGATTTGTTTTGGTTCCGAAAGTCTCGGTCACACTAAGAGCAAACTGCCCATACAATAAACAGGTCAGGAAGAGGTCACATCCTTCGACCTGAACTGCCACCGGCTCAAAGGTACCACAGTGTCTCCTGAACTCGGCCTCCGCGGGCCGTGCCTGTCAGTCCTCTCGGGGAGACACGGTAGTGTGCACAGTATGTGTACAATAGGGTGTTTTACACACGTGCTTGCCCAGCCACAGGGACCCCCTGGCATGGACCTAGAGGTCTCACGTGGCACCGGGTGACTGTGCAGACACGCAGGTTTGGGGGAAACCAGGCTACCTGCTTCTGTGGCGGCCTCCTGCCTCCGCCCACTCTCTTCGGAGAAGCACTTCTGAGCGCAGAGCACCATCAGACCCCCACGGTGTGCAGGGTGAGGGGACCCTGGACCGCGGTCACCTTCCCCCGGGACACCCAACGGCCTCTTGTCAGCACACCCCAGTAACATCTCCAGTCCCTGGAAACGTAGTGACCTGGTGGCACCCTGTCCTCTCTCCCACCCTCGCCCTAAAAGACCCAGACGGTCCTCAGAAGCGCCTACCAGTTAGGATCCAGCTAGACTTCTTCCCAGGGTGCACAAGGAACTCACCGCAAGGCCCACGTGCACCCCCCGGCCCCCACATTCCTGTCTGGGCACACCGTGTGCTCTCTGCGAGAAACAGCTCCCCCCCAAGCGGCTGAGAGGGCCACTTAAATGGCATCTCCTCCGTGCACCGGCCCCGGCTTCTCCGGGTAGAACCAGTCCCTCCCTCCTTCAGAGGGACACCTGGACATCAGGAGCTCTCAACACTCCTTCCTGCTCTGTCGTATTTTTACCTGCCCCGGTGCGTCAGAAGTGCTCAAGTATTTGTGAAATGAGCCACCGGATGGAGTTTTTTCTTCTGCGTTATTTAATAAACGTTGTCCGAGTGCCTGGCGCTCGCTGAGCCTCGGGCTGAGCGCGGGGACGCTGCGGGGACCGGACGGACCGAGTCCCCGCCTCGCAGCCCTCGGGGCGGAAAAGGGAAGACCACGCAAGGCAAAGAGCACACCATGCACTTCATACCCTTCCACTCTCGGGGTGTGACATTTAAAAAACGGAATCGTTACCGTAGTTCTCAAACATATTAACAAATTAAAATAGTAACTTTTCCCTGTACCATTTTATAAGGGTGTTCTGTATTTAAGCTTACATAGTGCAAAAAGTGCACCAAATCTGTGCAAGCTGTGTATGCAGAGTGTGCACTAGGGTTACGAACATACGCACGTATTTGTCCCATGTAATCTGAATGTTAAACACATATGCTCCATCCGGGCACAGTTTATATTCCATGACGTTTTAACAAATCCATCGAGAGCCCTACAATTTCAGAGTATGCAATGAGGCTCACTAAACACCTGCCAGACCCGTTTGCCTTCTTCAATCTGAAACCCAGACTGTAAGAGGTGATGTCTTTACGACGGTACAGTTATGGCAAAGCTCGATGTCCCACATTAACTGTTACTTATCCACCAAATATTAAGAACCTACTATGTGACTAGCACTTACAAGATCCTCATCCTCGTAGAATTTATATTCCAGTGTCCGGAAGAGTAGGCACAGTGTTAAATATTTGGAAAAATAAATTAAAATAAATATCTGGATCTAGCCTCTAACCTTTAAGCTGATCAGCCTACACCAGCCAGTCGAATTTTACTGAGCACCAGGTGCCAGGCGCAGCGCAAAGCAATGTAACTACAGGCATTGGGCGTGAAATAAACTGAGTGAGTTGTGACCAGCATCTTTAAAGTGATATAGACTACAGTCAAATGGAACCTATTTAAAAATTACAGGTATTTGTGTAAATATTGTTTCACATGTGCACGAGGGAACTGGACAGAGAACACAAAATGTTTTCCTACTGTGAGTCTTGACCAGAAAGTCCACATAACACTGGCTACTGGAACAGAAAGACCAAACTAAATTAAAACACTTCTTGTCACATTAATGAAAGCAGCAGCCATCTCAGCATCAAAGGAGCTCAACAGAAGCAGATTTTTTTTTTCCTGTCTCCCTAGCACACGCAACGGTGCCAGCACAGAGCAGCCCACGAGTCAGTATCCCTAGAATAAATGGTTGCTTGCTTTGTTCAAGATGCTACAAAAGATGCAAGCCCAGTAAGATGCAGTTCCTACTTGTAACATCTAGAAACTGAGAATCTAAAAGGGTAAGATAAAAATGGAAACAGATAAAACAGGGCACCGGGGGAAAATGTCAAGGAAGTGAGCGGCACAACCACATGAGCGGAGGTAAGGGGAGGTCTAGCCGGAACTCGGTCCTGGGTTCTAAAAGAGGGGAACATTGTGACAGCTAAAGACGGGAAGCTGTGGGCGGATGATGGAAGAGGGAACGTGGTTCGGCAGTGCCGTCCAGAGTGTGTCGGAAAAGCAGCGGTGTGTCCTTTGAGTGAAAGACCTGTCAAGTCCTGCTCCGGAGCCTCGGCTGAGAAGTCTGGGATACATTTTTTGGAAGACGGTGGACAACGCCTGGGAACTCGGGAGCAGGGCAAGTGAAACCACCCCTGTTGCGGTAGGAGAGTCCTTTTCGGGGCTGGGACTCGGGAGGTCGGAGCTTTGGAACACTCTGAAGCTCCAACACTGCGCCCTTGGACAAAATATTCCTTCTCGGGCTGTCAGTGAAGATGACGACCAAGGAGAACAGTTTGGCAAGCAGTTAGCTCGCGCCACGAACAAAGTAAGTACTTAATACTCATTGTCTTCCGATTCTCGCAACAGGCTGGTGAGTAGGCACTACTACCGCCTCCGCTTGAAAAGGCGGCACTAGGGCACCGGGAGGCTCCGTCTTGGACGGTAGCCTGTAGAAAGGGCTTCTAGATGGGTCTGGGTTGCATGGCTTCAAACGACACCTGCGGCTCCAGGAGGTTAGCGTGACTCCGGCAGCGGCTGATTGGGAGACTAGAAAAAGCGACCGGCGAGGAGACGCCTGAAACCGCTGTAGAAGCCAACGCAGAGAAGTCAAGCCACGGGGAGGAAAGCTTAACACTCTGCTCCAGGACATCACGGGAACTTCGCTACTCCTCTCAGGGCCACTGCCTCGCTGAGTGACCTTGGGCAAGTCAGGCCCCTTCTCCGAGTATCGGTTTCCTGCTCGGAGGTGTGCGGGACGCTCCGGAGGCGTCTTTACCGCCGCCGCGCCCCGCGCCCTGCGCCCTCGGGCCCCCCTGGCCAGGGGATCCCTGGGCGCAGCCGCGAGAGCGTCGCCACGCGGTGCCCTCCCAGAGGTCACACAGCCCGCTGGGCCTCTTACCCGGGCGTGCACCGTCCCCATGTTTCCCTCTGCGACCGCCGCCTCGCTGTACCGCCCGCGTCCAACCCAGGATCGGCTGGTGAGGGCAGAGGGCGGGGCCGCGGTGGCGGAGCTACCGGTCAGCGCGCCACCTACTAGCTGCCGGACGCGGCGCGCTGGGGGCGGCCATGATGTCCCTCTTTAGCCCCGCCCCCTGGCTCACAGCGCTTTAGTTCATTGGCTCTTTCAGAGCCTGTAACCCGGATGTTCTTGTGGACGCCGGGCAGCCCTGAAACGAACGCAGAGCGCCCAGTGGTGCTGCTGACAGAGCACAGTGCTGCGTGGGTCTCCGCTAGTGGCAGGTGTAGGGAGTTGCCTCCGGGACGGAGCGCACCATCTTCACCCAGGTGTCGCCCTTAGTCCCCCTGGCACCCCGGCCCCGTGGGTGGTGTGTTGTCCCCACGCTCATGCGAAGCGCCGAGGCTCCCCACACCCCGCATGCAGCCCTGGCCTCACCCAGCGTCGGAGCAGCACGAATCCGACTGCCGCCCTGGGCCCCTCCTGCTGGCCACACGGACCTTTCCAAGTCACTGACACTCCCTAGGGCTCAGTGTCTTTGTCAAAAGGAAGGTGATGGCCGCATCTGCTTCACAGGGTTGGATTATGGGCTCGCGCGTCAGAGACGGGGTGTAAAAGCGCCCGGCATGGTGCAGGGCACGCAGCGAGCAATGGGTAGTGACCATCATTCGTCCAGCTGCAACCAGCAAATAGTAGAGGGTCATCCCAGGGTTCAGATGGGGCCATTCACACTGAAGAACAAGAGGGCCTTGGGGCCTCATTTTTTTTAAAAAAGATTTTATTTATTTTTAGGGAGAGGGGAAGTGAGGGAAATAAACATCAGTCTTGTCTGAGCCCTAACTGGGACCAAACTTGCAGCCCAGGCAGGTGCCCTGACTGGGAATCAACTGGCGACCTTTGGCTTTGTGGGATGACACCCAACCAACTGAGCCACACCGGCCAGGGCTTGGGGTCATTTTCGTGGTGGAAACAGCCCTACCAAAAAAAAAACAACCCCACACTGTATCGTGATAAATGATAGTCACACGTTATGAAAAGTGCACGGAACGAAGGAAAGGAGCCAGAGAGAGCAAGAAGAGGGATTTTCAGTGTTAGGTGGACTCATCTGGCCACTCCCTTCCGATAACAATGTCATTCCTTTCTTTCCCCCTTGCACCCCGTCCCAGAGATCCTGACACCCTTTCCGTTTAAACCGCAGCGCCTGCAAACAAATGAACAAAACAGAAGCCGACGCACAGATACAGAGAATGGACTGCTGGTTGCCAAAGGGGAGGGGGTGGGTGAACGGGTGGGAAAATAAAAACACTTGAAAAGAAACAGGCTGATGCCACGATCCACCCTCTGGACTCTGAGCTTTATTATTTATTTACTTATGAGAGATGGGGGGAGGGAGGGAGGGAGGAAGAGGGAGGGAAACACGGATCTGGGCCCAAACCCACAACCTAGCAGGTGCCCCACCGGGAATCGAACCAGCGACCTTCCCCTTTGTGGGAGAACATCCGGCTGAGCCACATCGGTCAGGGCTGGACTGATGTGGTTTGATTGATGTGGGGTCCGTTGTCGGTAGTGGGAGAGGCTTCGGGGAACTTACAAAGTTTTCCCAGGGGAAGGTTTTCCCACTCTGCTCTAGAGCGGAGTTCCACACCCTTGAAAAAGACAGCAGACACTTAAGCCTCTAGCATCCCTGGGGTAAATAGTCCAAGTGCACATGTCCTGTTTGCCCGGAAAGAGGCAGAAGTCGGCACCTGCCAGACCCCTCACGGGCTGACCTACCTGTCTCCCCAGCCGGACCATCAGCCCCGAAGACAGAGTCTGGTCTGTCTGGCTCAGTCCCGGAGCGCAGAGGCCAGCACAGGGCCTGGCGCGGTTCAGGGATCAGTGAAGTGCCAAGCAGCTCCTCCCCCACTCCAGCCTTGGGCGGACAGCCTCGGCTCTGGGCAGGTGCTGCCCGTCCACAGAGACGGGCTTGAGAGCTGGGAGGGGCCCCGGGAAGGAGAGCAAAGGAGACGGGTGACCCCACCACTGCCGCACCAGGCCCTCCAAGATGCGTGCCGGCCCACCCTGCCTGATGCAAGGCCGTACTCCTGGTGCTCAGTGCAGTGCTGGCCCAGCGCATCGTCCGTGGGGAACTGAGGTTGGCACGGGCCTCCCTCCACCCTGGCCCCCGTGCTTTTGCTCCTGTCGCTCCTTCTGCGGAGGACGCCTTTCTGTGGCCCTCTGCCCAGGAGCGCCCATGTAGCCCTCGAGGCTCAGCCCACACCTGGCCTTGCCGCCCAAGACAGTCACCTGCCCATCCCCCAGCAGTGCCTCTCGCAGTGTCCTGGGGTCATGCCAGAGCCCTTCCAGGGTGATTGTTCAAGATGTGCTTTCCTGGGCCTCAGCCCTGACCGGCTGGGTCAGAATCTCTGGACCGCAGAACCTGGAAACCTGCATTTTGAAGAAGTATGTGAGGTCGCTCTTTTGCCCACATGGTTTAAGAACTCCTCGTGGGAACATTCTTTGTTTCTGTGTCTTTCCTCACCACTAGTGTCAAACGCCTTTGAAACAGATCTGCTAACGTGCCCACGGGGAACCCGGTCAGAAATCTTAGAAGAGACGCAGAACAGCCAGGGAGGCGGGGGAGGTGGGGGAGGTGGGGGAGGCAGGGCGCAGGCCAGAAGTGGGGGACTAGGATGCAGGTGCACACGGGGCAGGCAGGACAGCCCCCCACGGAGGGAGGGAGGTGTGGGGGGCCAGGGGATGGGGACTCCTGGAGGGTCTGGGCGGGTGTCCAGGAGGGGCACGTGCCGGCCGCCTGGCCTGGCGGGCCGTCTGGGAAGCCAGGTGGCCGACCTCAGCTGGGGGCAGGAAGAGCAACACTGTGGCTCCTCGGGGAAACTGGAGAGTCGAGGGAAGGCATTTTAAATATCACATTTATTATGCATTCTTTTTCACTTTGTTTACCTTCTAATCCTCGCCCAAGGATAAGTTTTTTATCAATTTTAGAAAGAGAGGAAAGGAGAGAGAAACTTTGACCAGCTGCCTCCCACATGTGCCCCAAACCCACAGCCCAGGCACGTGCCCTGAGTGGGAATCGAACCCACAACCTTTTGGTGTATGGGACGATGCGCCAACAAATGAGCCCGCCAGCCAGGGGTTATTACAAGTTCTTTTCAGGTGGAAGTAATCATATGTTCACACGGAAGTTCGGAAAGCCCATAGAAGCACAGCAGATAAAACCTGATAGCATCACATGATAGCATCCCAAGTAGCAGCATGACGATGACCGGGGACAGCATCTGCGTCTGCGTCCTTTCAGTCGTCTTCCTGTCACACACGCACACACACCCACCCACTTCGTTCCACCGAGGCCCGGCCCGCGCCCCGCCCCGCCCCGCCCCGGGCTATTCCAGCTGCTCGCCGAGTCAGGACCGCTGCTGCCCCGCACCAACTGGGCTGCAGGCAGAAACGCACGGCGAGGAGAGCCAGGGTCCCCCCTGACCAGAGGGGAGGGCCTTGAGGATGTCTTCATCTGCAGGAGAGAAACCCCCGCAGCGCTGGCGCTGGCGAGGTGAGGGCCCGCGGGCGTGGGCGGGGTGGTCATCAGGCACCCGTCCGTGGTGGCCGGGGGCTCGGCCGTTTCCAAGTGAGGACTGCACTTCCTCGCCTGGGAGCCTCCTCACAGGTTTTCTAAACCACGCTCGCTGCGGGGAGGTTGAGTGATTTCAGAAAGCATAAAAAAACTGAGCTTCGTACAGAGACAGCCGCTGAGTGCATTTCTGTCCGGCTGGCGACCACCAAACGCGCGTGTCTGCCTGGAACGCACGCCGGGCACCGGGAAAAACGCCGCTCAAGTGCGCTCGCGCCGTGGCTCCCACATGGGAAAGCTGACTGGGGGACTCGAGGCAGGGGGAGGCGTGCGGTGGGTTCCAAGGAGCGAGGGTGGGTGCCGGGCGGGGCCTCCCCCACCTCCAGACCAGCTCAGCGAGGGGACAGAGAGCCTTGTTCGGGGGGCCGGGTGGCGGGGAGAGCCCACCCCTCCCCAGCTCTTGCCTCGCTCCGGGGCGAGTGCGGCCAGGACCAGAGCCCGGCTGTTCACTGGCCCAGGACCCATGGCCGGGGTGGCGGGGGGGTGGCCCAGGGAGCCCCGCAGGGCGGCCTCTGTGCCGGGCAACCACCCTGCAACGCCCCAAGTCACCCCACCTTTCAGGAGTTCACGGCGCATCACGGCGCCGGAGGACCGGCTCCCGGGAGGCCTCCCCAGAGCCGTGCTCCCGGTCCGAGGGTCCGTCTGCGCGAGAAAGCGCCTCGTCTGAACTTGCTGGTTCTCCGCCTCCAGGACACTAACACGATGCAGGGGAGGGTGCAGCCTTCTGTCCCAGCATATGGGACTTTGAACTCACACTGATATTCTTTTCGTAACACTCAAATGTGTAAGGTCCTGTGCTCGCCAACAGATTGCCACACCTGGGAGTCGGGGTGCCCCGGACTCTTGCTTGCCTCCGTGAAGGCTGGGGCTGGGGCTGGGGCTGGGGCTGGGGGTGGGAGTAGGGAGGCAGTGGGAAGGAAAGGAAAGCAGACCAGAGGCGCAGGGGAAAATCAGCCAAGTTCAAGTCGAGGGCACCAGCGGAAAGGTGGCCCAGCCTGTTGCGTCCGGCTCCTGCCTGGGGGACCGGGGTGGACTGTCTTGTGCTTTGTGCCCTGGATTTTTTTGGTCAGGCTTAGCCTCTCACTGATTCACACAATGCACCATTCCACAGATAACGAGATTCCCTTACACTTTATACAAAACTCTTTCACAAATTCAGGTTGGGTCCAAAAGGTGCTCTAAAATGTAAACAAGTTACCGCCATCTTTCATGGCCCCCGACCGCAGGGGGCCCCCCTTGAAGAAGGAAGGGAGGCACACGCCTCTCCCCCCGCCAGCCCCCGGGACTGCACAAAGGGCAGCCGCGCCGCTGCCTCAAGGGCCCTCGGCCACACCCCTGCCATCCTCGGAACCTCGCTCTGGGACAGCGCGGGGCCACAGGACAAGGACGGTGGCGGACCCTCCACCCTGAGGGTCCTTTCCCGGCCAGCGGGGCTGACGGACTCGGGCGCTGCGGTACTGGAGTGCCTTAACCCCTGGACCCCCACGCCGACCAGAACCAGCTTCCTGGCGTGTCCATGGCCTCTGGTTTCAGTCAACTGTAAATGCAGCCCTGAGGCCGGATTCCATCTGTCACAGACACGGGACTTGAACAGCAGAAAGCTGCATGAAGGAGGAAAAGGTCTAGCCCCCACCCACCCCCCGCTGCAAAAACGTCCTAGACTTGCCTCCTGGAATAACTCAAAAACTCAGGCTTCCCCCAAGGTCCCTGCGGTCATTCCCATGCAAACCGGGTCCCACCGCCCGTACCCGAAACCCTTCTACACCTGCCAACAGCAGTAACCACTGAGACCCCTCTCCCAAGCACCCACCACCCATCCGCACTGGGCCGGGGGCCCCCGGAGCCTCACGGAAACCCAGTGAGGAGTGCCCCAGGGGAACAGGCGAGAGGGCCGGGCCCGCGATTTCCAGGAGGGGCTCCAACCCTCGTGACCGCCACCAGGCCCTCCTTGTTCCGGACCAGCTGCAGAGTCCGGAGCGGCGGGGTCAGCGGCCACGTCACGATGCGAGCCGCAGGGTGCCACCACGAGCCCGGGACTCGGCCGGTCTGAGGTCGGAAGGGAGTCAGCATGAGCGTGACACCCGCCAGGCTTCCGGAAGCGCTGCCTAGCACCCTGCCCCGAGCTACAGGTGCCGGCACCCGGGGCGGCTTCCCGGAGGCGGAGGCGCAGCAGGGCCGCCTGACACCCCTGCCCACGCCAGCCCCCTCGGCCCCTCTCGGCTCTCCCCCCCTAACCGGGTGTTCCCATCCCCGCTCTGAGTCTGCAGCCCCCTATGTGCACGGGTCTTGCTCAGCTTCCAGCAGATGCTGACGGACTCAGCAGCCCCACGTGTGACAGGGCCCCCTGCGCTGCGGGCTAGGCTCCTCGTCACCTGCCACCCATCGGACACTCAACGGTGTTTCCAGAACGGTACCCGCAGCCAGACCAGACGAGAGGGGTGTTCGCTGGATCCGGGCAGACGGGCTACCTGCAGGCCGGGAACAGGCGCGAAGTCACCCGGGAACAAGCCTGGCCGGCCAGGGACTGCAGCCACTGGACGTCGTCCGGGGCATCAGGAAGCCACGTCACCAGCCTGTGGGACCGAGCCCCCCCCCATACACACAGGTCGTCAGTGGGAAGGCCGGCTCACACAAGAGCCGCGCACAACCCCAGCGAAATGCAGCCGGCCCACCATGACACCCCTGGTCCGGGCACACCGCCGGAGTCCCCTCGGACCCCAACCTGACACATTCCCGGAAAGTGGGCTGGGGGCAAGCCGGCTTCCTCCCCAGCCCCTGAGTGAGGCCGCCTTTCGCTGGGGAAGCTCAGGGGAGGAACACAGAAGTCAAAGGAGGAGGCTGCGGTTCCCAGGTTTCTGCCTGTCTGTGGGGCTCGTGTGCTGGTCTGGAGTCTGGAGTTCGGACGCCACCCCCCGACCCAGCCCGAGCCTGGCCGCGCACGTGTCCAGCAGAGGGAGCCGCTGCAGAGGCCTGACCGCTGCCCCCAACCCCGATGGACTCCCTGCCCCCAAGACACAGAGAGGACCCCACGCCTGGGCGTTGGTAAGCCCCTGAACCTGAGGCCAGGGCAAGGCCGCGTGGGCACAGGGGCCCAATTCTGTAGGGCGGGGGAGGGGCCTGAGGACGGACTGAAGGACACACTCGGTGAACTCGCCAGAAAGAAAGCAGACGCCCCAGTTAGCGTGAAGAAGGCCGAGGAAAACAGATGCCCAGGACTCCCGCGTGGGCCCCTGTTGGCCTCTCGTCCTTCCCGACCGTGAGTGAAGTCCCCACACGGAAGGGCAGCCCTGTGGGAAGGGGTGGCCCCACGGCAGCCGGGAGAAAAGAGGCGCTGCACAGGGCCCCACCCGAAAGGCGCCCCCCCCGGGGACGGTCCCCAGGGACCGTGACCTCGACCCCGCCGCCCCAGGGGTCGGGCCCCAGGCTCAGGGCCCTGCGGACACTCTCACTCAACCCCGTGACAGACACGCGAAGCCCCAAGGCCCCCCCTCACCTGTGGACCGCAGCGACGGCGGACTGCACGGGCAGCGTGCAGGGCAGCACCGCGTAGGTCAGGGCCCTTACCGGCAGGGAGCTGCAGATCTTGCTCAGGTAGCCGCCTCTGGCTTTAACCATCTTGCTCAGCACTGGGGGGCACACAGTTGGGGAGCACGTCACGCACCAGAGCCAAATCCAAGCCGCCCACCCAGGCGGTGCTCAGAGGTTCCGCCCGGCACACGGGTTCCGGCGGCCGAGGAATCGGAATCCTTGGCCAATGCGGCCAAGCGGGGGACGCAGCCGCAGGGCCCCGGGCTGGCCGCGGGCACAGATCTCCCCAGGAACGGCTCTCTTCCCGGGGGCGGCTACTCCGGGAGGAGACCGCCGACTGCTCCAGCAGCCCACCGGCCGCCTGCAGCCGGATTCCGTCTCCTCCGCCTGGACCCCCACCTTCCGCTTCCCTCTGAGGCGACCTCATGACGCCTCAAATCGGAAGGGGCCCCTAGGGCCAGAGCGCCTCTGCAGCCAGGAGGCCATCCCGGTCATCTCCCAATGCCCACAGGAAGCCGCTCTGTGCACACACGTGTCCTCTAACCTTTGACCCCAGGGTCAAACGGACTGCCTCGTTCAAAGGAAAGTCCCAAACTGTTGGTTTGGGGGAGGGGGGTGATCAGGAGAGGCTCCTTGAGAAAGGAGGCTTTGAGATGGGTGCCCAGGCAGAGAGCGGGGTTCTCAAAGAAGGGGCCCACCCTCGGGGCCCCCCGAAATCCAGTGTGCCCGGACCCCAGGCGCTGAGAGCATGCCCAGTCCATTCAACACGGGCTCAGCTGGCGTCTGTTCTGTTCTGGCCATGCCCGCGGGGGTAAAGGGAGACTGGGCAAGGTGCCTGGGCGTGGGGAGGCGGGGCCCGAGGGTGGCACCACCTTCCCCCTCGAACCCACAGCAGAAGACCAGCCCCGGCTGCCCCCCCGCCCCGAGGCAGCCCACCCCCCTCCCACTCCCGGAGGCGGCACCTTCGGTGAGCTCGGGCGACACTGTCTGCAGGACGCCCTGGTCCCAGGGCTGCAGGCTGTGGCACAGGTGGTTCAGCAGCTCGTCCCCCTCTGGCCTCGTCCGCCAGCCAGCTCCCTCCCAGGGGGCCTCCAGGCCCCTGGTGTCCCGGGGCCCCTCGACAACCTCCAGCTCTTCCGGGGACAGACTTGGGCACCGAGGCAGGGGCCTGTCGCCAAGGCCTGCCGCAGACACAGAAGACGGACCGTCAGGCGACCCTGAGCAGCCGGGGTCTTTCCTCACCCACCCTCCCAGCGAAGGACGGAGGAGGCCAGCGGCCCCCGGGAGCGGCAGGCCCGGCGCCGGCTCGGTGCCCGGCGCGGGTGGGTGGGGGCGGGCTGTCGTAACAGGGGGAAAAAAGAACGCGGGGCTTCAGAGCCACAGCGATGTGTGTTGGGCTCCCACCTGACCCCTCTCCCGCTGTGGGGGCTCCACGGCCGCCTGTGGGCTCGTGAGTGGAAAGAGGAGGATGGGACGGATCTGCGGTGACTGGCCTCACACCGCTGAGCGGGCCCGCGCCCCAGGCCCTGAGGGAGGACCTCCGGCTGGGCCTGGCAGCGGCCACTCGGTGGCTGCCATGGCGTCATCCCTGCTTCTCGGCCAAGGCGTCAGGAGCGCAGACCGTGAAGCCACAGAGCCCGTCTGTGCAGGGCGGGATTTGAACTCAGGCCCAGCACTTCCGTCACACGACACTCACAATGGCTCCAGGCGAGGGAGTTGGGGCGGGCACCGCCCTGGGTGTCGGGACTCCGGCCCCTGGACCGGGCGCGCAGGGAGGCAGGCAGAGGTCCCTGGCTGCCCGGCCTCACCCTCGGCGGCTTCCAGCCTCGGGCTGTAAAGACCAGGCCCTGTCCCAGACACCTGCACTGGGCTCCCCAGGTCGCCCCTCCGTTAGTGCTCCCTCTAGATCTTCAGGGGGCCTCTCCCCGTCCAGGCCAGCTCTCCGCCCGGCATCCTGCCACGGACGCGCCTGCGCTCCTGCCCACGGGCTGCCCACCGCTGACCGTTCACTGCAGTGGCCCTAGCGCACGGTGTCCCTGGCACACCTACAAGGTGCACAGTAAGCGGTTTCTGAGTAGGTGACACGTGTGTGTCCTTTGAACCAGTGTCCTAAGTCTTGGCCAAAGGCTGACTGAGAGGACCAACAAGGGGGCCACTGTCAGCGCCGAAGAGAAACAGCTCCGGACACGCCGGACACCCGGTCCCACTCGGGGGTCTCCAGAGCTCGGCCCCTGCAGCCCGGACGCGCCAGGATGGCCCCAGGTGGCATCCGGTCCCGGAAAGGACAGTGCGCCAGTGGGCGTCACCCACACCTGGCTGGAGACAGCGCTTCTCCTTGCTCTCCCTGGGGCCCAGACCCAGAAGCCCTGTCCGAAGCCCTGGAGAAACTCAGCCGACGGCCTCCGGACGGGTGGCGGGGGAGAAGGACGGCGCCCTGGAGCCGTGACACCCCAGGTTCGCACCCCAGCTCTGCCCCGCAGGGAGTGGGCTGGGGCCCCGGCTCCCCTCTCCCAGCCTGTTTCCTGCAACTGAGTGAGCTGGCGTGACAGGCGGCGAAGGCCGGGGCAGCCCCCTCAGGGTCCCCACGGCCGCTGGCAAAGGCCACTAGATGGGCTGGTCTGTTCCCCGCCCACACGCACCGTTTTTTTCCAAGAACCTGGCCGCGTCCAAGTACCCCTGCAGGTAGGTATCCCGCAGCACCTGGAAGGCAAGCCGCACGGTTAGCCGCAGGGCGGGCGCCACTCAGCGCCCCGCCCGTGAGCTGGTGAGCTGGAGCCTCTGCAGCCGCAGCGAGGCCGGACAAGGGGCCACGCTCCAGGTGACAGCAGTGCCCCTAGCCTGAGGGACTCGGCCCAAACCACAGCCCTCCCGGGAGGCAGTGCTGGCACCCCAGCATGACAGGGGCCCTCCCGGTTTCCCCGGGACAGTAACAGCTTTCTCCTCCACGCGCCCGCGCTCACGCCACGCCATCAACCCGCCGGGGCGAGGTGCGTGCACACCCTGGGCCCCTTTGTCCCTGATCACCGCCGAGTGCCTGCAGCCCGAGCAAATCCTCACTGTCGGGGGGCTCGGGTGTGCAGGGCGACCGGCAGATGCAGACACTGTGCGGTTCGTGGCCTCGGCCACAGAGAAGGGTCACCTGGGTGACGCCAGCCGCCCCGCTGCCCAGGCGGCACCCGGCCTGCGGCCGTCCCCAGGGTCCGCGGGGGCTGGTTCCAGGACCCCTCATACGTGTGCGGTCTCTTACACGAGACGGTGTACGGTTTGCACAGAACCTGTATTTGCACACAGGCTACAGGGCACACCACTTCATTCCCACGGATGCAGCATAGGGCTCGTTCTGTGAGGGGTGAATTCAAATTTTGTGTTTTGGGACTTTCTGGGATTTTTTTTTTAAGAGAGAGGAAAAAAGGAGGGAGAAAGAGAGGGAGAGAAACATTGATACAGGTTGGCTCTCATATTTCCCCCGACTGGGACCGAACTTGCGACCCAGGCATGTGATGTCCCTTGACTGGGAATTGAACCCACAACCTTTCAGTTTGCAGGGCGACACCCAACCAAATGGTCAGGGCAGGGATTTTTAAAAATGTATATATTTTTGAGCCCTGGCTGGCGTGGCTCAGTGGATTGAGCACCAGCCTGTGAACCAAAGGGTCGCCAGTTGGATTCCCAGTCAGGGCACGCGCCTGGGTTGTGGGCAAGGCCGTGTCCCCAAGTGGGGGGGTGCGTGAGAGGCAACCATACATCGATGTTTCTCTCCCTCTGTTTCTCCCTCCTTTCCCCCTCTCTAAAAATAAATAAATAAAATATTTTTTAAATAAAATAAATAAGTAAAGGTATTTTTGACGTGTGCTTGGTGGAACCCGTGGATGCTTGGATCCCCAGGGGCCAAAGCCACGGGTGGGTGGCGGCGTCTGACCGCAGCCCCTGGAAGTGGGACCCGAGGGGCAGCACGGCGCAGGTGTCCCCAGGGGATCCCGATGGCCCGAGGCGGGCAGGGCTGGCCTTCCGGGACCAGGGATTCTTCTCCGAGTCCCTGTCCAATGAGGGTTTTGCATTTGTTCGTCTGCTTGGAGAACCACGGGGTGGGGGGGGTCTCCAGGCAAACGGGAGCAAAGAGCTGCACCCCCAGAACACACAGGCCCGCACTCACCTTGAGGTCAGGGGGGCACAGCATTTCACAAACCAGCCGGCAGTTCCGCAGGCAGAAGTGGAAGTTAAGCTTGGACACTTCCACATGGAAGAAGTTCGTGGACTTGGCCTTGGGGCAGATGTCGCACTCCCCATAGAAGGGGGACACGGTGATGGTTGTCTTGGTATCAAAGAAGGGCACGCTGTTAGTGAATCCTCCATCCACGTACCTCTGTCGAGGGGGGAGAAAAAGAACACCGGTCAGAAGCCCGCGGCCGGGGTTCCTGCGTTCGAGATTATGGGCAGAGGCCTCTCGGCGCTGCAGGCTGCCCGGGGGAGGGCCAGGCCGGGGAGCCCTGTTCGCCGTCGGAAAGACCGCACACCCGGCCAGGAGGCAGCTGGAGGCTGATTCAGGCCCACGGCGTTGCGGCCGCGTCCCGAGCCCAGGCGGGCGCGCAGGGGCGTGCCCGCGCATTTGCACCAAGAGGCCATACCAGACCAGGTCACGGCGTGCACTAGGGACAGTGTGAGGCAGACCCTGTCCCAGAGGGGACAGCAAGGGTCCACTCCAAGCCCCCTGCCGCTGGGGACGTCTCGGGCAAGGTAACCTGTGAGCTCGTCTCTCCCCACGCCGCGAGGATGGGCGCCACGGCCGCGAGGAGGCGAGGCCAAAATGCAACCGTGAGGCTGGGAGCTGATGGGCCTCAGATAACACCCCCTCACCCCGAGACCGGCGGGCCCAGTCGGCCGCTAGCAAACCAGGACCGGGAGTACACTCTCAGTGCCACAACCTCAACTGTGCCCAGCCGTGGCCAGAGGCCCCGGGCGGGGAGTGGGGGTGGGGAACCAAGTCATCCTGGCTGGTAACTGCTGCCCTGGAAGGGGGCTGCCAGCGCGCCCAGCCCAGGCCAGCGAGCCGCCCAGCACGCAGGGAACACCCTCCCCCCACCCTCGCTCCTGTTCCTCTGCCCGTGCAGGGCTCAGAATGGCCTCGAGGGCTTGCACCTTTGTTGAATGAAACCAAACAGTAGCCCTGACGTCCGCTTCTGCCCCGAGCAGAAAAGGTCCGTCCCGGAGAGGATAGAAACTGCCAGCCTCTCAGGATAAAGCTCTACCTTAAGCAAGCTGCCCATTCTTAACCGTCTTACACTTGACCTAGGCCACTGGGCACCCATCCTCAGCGCTGCTGTGAAGGTTCAGTGAGCTGGCGTAGCTCACAGATAACCAGATAACGGAGTCTCGGTGAACTAGTTCTTTGCGGGGGCGGGGGCGGGGGCGGGGGGCACGGCGCGGGGCAGCCACGGCCCCCCTCTGTCCGGAGGCTGAGCAGCAGCAGAAGGCTCCGCGTTCGAGGTACGAGGGTGCTTGCGGGCAGCACCGTGTGGGCCGGAGCCACCGACCCGGGCGGGGGAGAGGCAGACTCACCTCGCCTCTGAAGGAGGGAGGCATTATGGCCGAGACGAAAGGGATGAAGCAGGAACAAAGCACGGCCTGTGGAGACAAGACAAAAGGGAGGGAAGCCACAGGCCGGAGCCGCTTGGCCTCCTTCTTTGCCGGGGGGCTTTCAGCAGCCCGCTCTGGCCGGGCGGGCCAGGCGGGAGCCTGAAGCGCCCTCTCCGCACGGAGCGGGCCGACCACACGGTGCAGTTCGTATCTCGGACCTAAGCGTGAACACCTTGGCGACACTGTGTGCACCTCGGCCTCCTGTCCCTGCTCCCCACGAGTCAAGACGGGCCATCGCAGACGGGACCGAGAGTGGTTAACTCGCTGACCGGCCAGGAGGGGACAGTCATAATGAGCTCCCAGGGCATGCTGCTGCGTGGCCAGGACCACGCTTCAGGCGGCACCGGGCTGAAGGGCATGGAGCAGGACACGACCCTGGGTCACCCGCCGAGAGCCTGGACTCCCGGGGGAGGGGGGCGGGCAGGTGCCGGCCGCTGAGGGAGAGCTGCCTCGGGTAAGGCTCCGTGGAAGGTGCCAGCGGCTGTGAGGTGCTGCTGGTTGCATGGCACAGGCCGCCCCCCAGACGGACACGTGTGAGGTGAAAGGCTGTCCACTAGCTCTCCTAAGAGGCAGCAGCCGAATTAAATGGCATTTTGATATTGTGAACAATCTCCTCTGTGCTCTGAGGCACACGAGATGGGGTCCCCGCCTGTTGCGGCTTCAGTGATGGTGTTCCCACTAAAGGAACACACATCGCATGGAGGAGGGACACCGTGGGACAGGGTCTGCAGAAGAGGCGGCCGAGAGCCAGTCTGGAAGGCTGGGGGGCCACTGATCCTGCCCCGGGACCCACCGGGGTCACACACGCTGCAGACCAGGCCCCTGGCAGCACCCGGGTTCGGGTGCCGGCGGTGCAGGTGCTCCTGCATCGCGAGGAGCAGGGCAGGTGGCCCGTGACAGCTTTCTCCGTGTGGCTTCCCAGGTCAGATGGCCCTTGTTCCTCGACAGCGCCCAGAGAGGCCCGGTGCTTACATCCACGACCTCCTCTTTGGACTGGAAATCGGACACCAGGACGTTTTCCCAGTCGGACACGCGGGTGAGCGAGAGGCCGACTTTGCCGGAGATGAGCTCGTGCACGTTGGCCGGGAGGTGCCGGTGGAGGGCCTCCCGGAAGAACTCGTTCATGCTGAAGCACGGCTGGAGGATGCCGAGGCTCTGGCTTCTGACCTTCAGGACGAGGTCCGTGAGGACCTGCAGGACCTGGGCTGTGGGGCGGGAGACAAACACGGAGGGGTGTGCCACCCAGGAGCTGGGGCTCGTGTGCGGCGAGACCAGAAACCACCAGCAGGGGGAGCGCTCGCGTGTGCCCACAGAGCCCTCACCACGGGCTCTGTCCAGACTGAGATGTTCAAAAGAAACGCAGGATTTCAAAGGCTTAGTTAAAAAAAAAAAAAAAGTAGCCCTGGCTGGCATAGCTCAGTGGACTGAGCGCAGGCTGGGAACCAAAGTGTCCCAGGTTCGATTCCCAGCCTGGGTACATTCCTGGGGTGCAGGCCATAGCCCCCAGCAACTGCACATTGATATCTCTCTCTCTCTCTCTCTCCCCCCCCAACTCCCTCCCTTCCCTCCCTAAAAAATAAATAAATAAAAAATATTTTAAAAATTTAAAAAAAAAGAAAGAAAGTAGAAGAAACCTTTAAAAAAAAAGTAAAAGATATCAATACTGATCAGATGGGAAAAATGATACTGTTTGGACTATATTGGGATCAACAAAATTAATTTCATTCCTGGCTTTTAAGTACTTTTTTTTTTTTGCATCCTGCTAACCGGGAAGGTAAAATGACATCTGTGCCTTGTGCCGTATTTCGATTGGCAAGCCTGCTCGGGCCCTGGCTGCTGCAAGGAGCCTCCGGAGGCCCAGGGGCGCTCCTCTCACCCCAGCCCCTCAGGAAGCCAGCCCCGGGGGAGTCCTCGGCAAGGTGGGCCCAGGGCTTCGGGGAGCGGAGAACACAGCCAGCTGGCACCTCTCACTGGCCGAGTGGCCTCCGTGGGTCACTTTGCGGTCTCTCGGTCTCAGGCTGTGCGTTGTGAATGTGGGACAGCGTTTCCCTACCTTTTGGAGATAGAGGGTTAGATTCACCACAACCCGTAAGGCGTTTGACTCAGAGGAGGCACCTAATACGTAGTTACACGTAACCTTTAACCTCTACCACCAGAATGACCACACTGTCTAGTGGGCACGGGGCACATTCACTCTCCCTTTGACCCCACTCCCGGGCCTCGCCCCCTCTGGCTGGCCAGCATGGCCCTGGCATGCAGGACTACCCGTCCCAGCCCACGGCCTAGCCAGTCACGAGTCCTGGGATGCACAAGGCCCGACACGTGCCAGGCCGTCCTGACCGGCCGAAGACCTCATGCCAGCCCTCTCCACGGAGCCCAGGCAGCAAGAGCTGGCAGCTGCCAGCCCTCCTGGCAGCTCGGCCCTGGGTGAGACGCGCTCTCGGAAGCTCTGCCCACGTTGCAGCCCCCGGGGCAGGGTGGGGGGAGGCCCCTTGGAGGTCCCTACATGAGGCAGGAGGTTGGGGAAGGAATCTGGGGGACAGCTCCAACAGAAAACCCCAGACCCGCTTTCCAGGGGCTTGGTGGTCCTCGACCTTGCCCCAGGCCGCAGGGCAGTGCCCCAAGAGGCACCTGTACTCTGCCATCAGGGAGCCCTGCCCCGGAGTCAGCACGCCTCCTGTCCTGGGGTCGGCGTGCCCGAAGCTGGTCCCGGTGAAAGGTTCAACTCCGTAGGTGTCCACAGGTCACCTTGGAATACAAGGGCTAGCCATGGGGCTGACCGAGTCCTTCCTGAGGTCACATTCCTGCCCTTTGCTCCTCTGGCCCCTGGACGGGGAAAGCCGTCAGGGTGGCCTTGCTGCCAACTCCCACCTCCCAGTCAGCCCCGGGGCCGCTCCATTGGCAGCACCGTGCCTACCGGCAGGAGACTCCCGGGCACCAACCAGGAGTGAGGTCAGGCCCTGCTGGCCGTGTCCAGCACAGCAGGCCCGGGGCAGAGGGAAGGGTACATTGTTCAGGAGCCCCAGATGAACTGGGGCTGTGAGGTGCATTACGTTCTCATTGGGGGGCCACTGGGTGCCAACAGCTCTGCTGCTGCTTGCTCCCGCTGCACCCCCTGACTCAGATGCCCCCCACCACGGACTCTGCACTTAGTAGTTGAGACCAGCTGGGCACCCCCTCACCCCCCACCCCTGCACGCACTCGTCCCTCCCTCCCACTGGCACCCCCCCCCCCACACATAGCCATTAATGAGAACAAGACACAAATGGGCAGGGTCTCATTTCCAGGGGCACTGAGTGGGGTGTGGAGGAGGTGAGGGGGTGTCCAGGGATCCACTCCAGCCCCGCGAAGGGTCTGAAACACGAGAAAAGGAGCGGAGATAACTTTCCTACCCGCCTCCATACACACAACCCCGCCCCCCGCCCCAACCGCTGGGCTCCTAACCAACAAGTCGGCTCGGAAAGGCTCCGGAGGGCTCAGGAGGACTTGGAAGAGTCGCCCTCTAGCGGAGACCCATCCAATCCCCAGCGGGCTGGGCCAAAGCAAGGGCGCCCCGGAGAGGATGGGAGAGATGGTGGGGGTGTCTCTAGTCCCTTAAGTCCCCAAAGGAAAGAAGGCACCCACCCTGGGGCACAGGCCAAAGCCCCCATCCTGGTCTACCCCGAACAAACCAGCCCTTCCTAACCGCGGCTCAGATCGCCTAGCGCCTCTCCGCACACCTCGAGCGGGGGGCGGGGACCGCTGGGACCAGCTCCACCCTTCGCTCTCCTTTCTCCCCATCGCTCCGGGATGACCCAGCTCTCAATCCGGGGAAAAGGGGGCTCCCTTCAAGCCCGGGCACTAGAGCCGGGTTGGGGTGGGGAGGCGCTCGAGGTTCCCACGCTCAGAGGAGCTGCCTCCCAAGCGCGCCTCGCTCCCAGGCCGGGCGACCGCGCCCACCCGTTCGAGGCGATAGGACGCAGGAGAGAAGGCATCTGTTTACGGAGACTCCAGAGGCGTACCCTGCAGGATCCAGGTCCAAACTCACAGGAGGTGCCCTCAACCTAGGCCTGGGGACTCCCCCTCCCGGCAAGAAGCGTGGTGGCGGTCCCGGACGTACCGGACGGGACACCGGCGACGAAAGAAACGCAGTGCAGCGACCCTGACGAAGCACCGAAGAACATGCGCGTGTTTCGCAGGAGGTGCGGCGCGCGGTCGCCCAGGCACTGGGTCACCCCGATATGGTAAAAGCCCAGGAAGCCACAGCCCGCGAAGGACAGGTTCCAGCCATTCTTGGGATCGTACATAGCGGCGTCGCGTTCGGGGTGCGGGCTTGGGGTCCCGGCTGCAGGGTTTGGAGCTCAGGCTCCGAGTCCGTGGTCTACCACCGCTTAACCCGACGCCCGCAGGTCCGCACGCCCGAACTCGCTGGACGCGAGGCCGGGGAAGTGCAGCTCTAGCCTTCCCTGCGTGACGTCAGCCCTGCCGCCCCGCCCCCTCGGTCCATGCAAATGAGCCCGCAGGTGGCCCAATGCGGGCACACCGCCCACCTGTCCCTGTTCCTCCCTCGGAGCTGAACCAGCTCCCGGCCGGGGGCGGGGGCGGAGCCGGGGGCGGGGGCGAGGCGGGGCGGGGCCGGCCTGCCCCAGGGCGAAGTCCAGGTCGAGGAGAGTTCTCGAGGCTTCAAAGGACCCGGCTGTCCCGGAGACAGAGAGCTCCCCTTCCCGTTCCTTTCCATCCCTTCACATAGGGAGAAAGCAGAAGTTCAGTTGCCTTACTTAGGTCCTCAGCATTTTATTTTTTACCCTCACCCGAAGACTTTTTTTCCTTTCTTTTAGAGAAAGGCCGGCTCTGGCTGGCGTGGCTCAGTGGATTGAGTGCTGGTCCCCAAACCACAGGGTCACTGGTTCAATTCCCAGTCAGGGCACACGCCTGGGTTTCCAACCAGGTCCCCAGCTGGGGGTGTGCAGGAGGCAACCTACCAATATTTCTCTCATACTCTCTCCCTCTCTTTCTCTTTCCCTTCCCTTCTCTCTCTAAAAAATATTTAAGGTAAAAAGGAAGAGGGGAGAGAGAAAAACAAGGCCAAACAACTTGAGCAATTTCACAAAGTTTTCTTTTCCCTAACCAAGAAGACTTAGGAGCAAATGATACACACCTTCTGGACCATCCCGGGGCATCCCTCTTCAGTGAACTTTTTAAAAAGTAAAACTGTCCAGAAGATCATCCCTGACCCCTCTATCAGCACATTTTGATGAATCGGCATATTGAAGGGCGCACCTAAGATCCTCCCAAAAACCTCCCCTAAATTCCAGTGCCAGGAAAAGATAAAAAGCTTCCGAGACAACCCAAGGCTCACCCTAGCTGGAACACGCTCCTGCCTCATGTCTCTGCTCTTGGTCTCCTAAACTCTCAGGGTCCCCACAAAACTCGCAACCAGGGGAGTAGCGAGCAGTGGCAGCTCGTCCCAGGCTCACCCCCTGAACCTGTCTCCAAGGCCCCCCTTTTCTCCGACTTCCCAGTGAGCTCACTGTTTTTTTTTTTTACTGGGACTTCTAGTTCTTAGAAAGCCGAAGCGGCCCTGCCTGGACCCTCTCCCGGTGCTGCTTCCACCCTGCGTCCTTCCTTCGTTTGGCTGCCCCCAGCTTTAATGAACGCACCCTCAAATGTCACCTGGACTCGTGTTGTGAAGTCTTTACTGCACAAAGTCAAGAACTCACGCACTGCGGGTGGGCCCAAGGCAGATGCTCTCTGGGCCCAGACCCCATCAGTAACAACACTCCCACTAGCACTGCTACGAGAGCCCGGGCTTGGGTCAACTTGAGGGTCAGACAGACGCCCCTAGCCACATGCCAGAGGCCATGTTGCTGGCAGCAATGAGCATGGTCCCGCCTGCCCGAGGTGGAGGGCTCTCTCCTGCCCCGAGGAGCCTTCCTGGTGTTTATTAAAGGAATAAGTGAGTGAGTGAGTGAGTGAGTGAATGGATGCTCAAGTGCTATCCTCCCCCCACATCAGGCTCCACATGGAAGCTCCTTCCAATCTACCCACCCTCACAGACCTGCACATTTTCTTAACCCGTCCTGGCCACTGTTCTTCGGTGTCTTAGGCGCTGTCTTAGATGGGCTCTCCAGAAGCCGACGGGCCCGGAGACCAGGCCCTGAGTGCCCAGTGGCCCCGGGAGGCATCACAGGGTGTAGGGAAATGAGAAGGGAAGCGGTGTCTTAGTTGGGGGGGTGACTACTATGGGTAGGCGGGGTTCAGTCCTGCTGGGGTTCTCCAGGAGAAACAATGTGCTCTGGGGTTGGGGGGAAGGGAACTGGGGTGTCCGCTGTCCTACGCTCGTCTGCCACGGGGAGCCGCTCAGCACCGCTGGAGCAGGCCGAACCTGTGACCGGAGCTGGCCGCAGGAAGGCGTCCTCGGGCAGGGAGATCTGGCGTGATGGCTGGGGCACCAACAGGGGGAGAGCCTTGAGGCATGGGGGGTGGGGGAGGGCAGGAGTCAGACACTTACGGCAGCAATGGCCCCACAGGGTGATGGGAGAAGCGCTGGGGCTGAGGGGCTCACCAGGCAACCATGTAGTTTGGGGCAAGCACCCCAAGAACTTTTTTATGCCCCCCCACCTTGAAATTCAATTTCAAACATTGAAACAGTTCAAGATGTACCAAAGAGACTGGATTTTGTGTTTCAAAATAGTGGGTTGGTTCGCAGACACACATCATTTGACTTCAGCAAATTCTTGTGCTTGTGTAAAGTGGCCCGGGGGACACTTGTAATGAAGGAAATGGCTGTCCTTGAAGACGCTGTGCCCAGAGCCTCAGAGAAAGGAGGGGACAAAAGCAGCATCAGGAACACACACCCAACGGAAGAAAAGATCAGAGGGGGACCCCTGCCAGGTGCAAACCCACAGCTGCTCCAGGTGGCGCTGGGCTGGTCGAGATGGCACCTCGGAGGGAGGAGGGCCTGCAGCAGCCACGGACCAGCTTCTGGGTGGGGCGCAGCCGAGCAGGAGCCGCCAGCCCCCTTCTGGAAGGAGAGGCCGCATTGGAAACAGCGGTGGCCAGGCTGACCCAGGAGGAGGGCAGGGCTGGGAGGCTCTCCGTCCTCCAAGACTGAGGGACAGAGAGGCTGCCCTCGTAGAAGGAGCGTGGGACCAGGCCACTGGGACGGAACTTCTGGCTGGACTCCACCTCTGGAGACAGCCCTGTGTCATCCAGCGATCACGGGTGCTAGGTCAGGGCCAACAGGAATCCCCACTTTAGGGTGAAGACAGAAACTATTCCGTGAAGAACAGCTCAGCTGTGATACAGCATGGCTGTGAGGCAGCCCCGCTGCCAGCACCCTCTCTGGTTGGACAGCGTTGCTCTGTGCCCGTCTGCTCCAGACATTTTTGGTGTCTTAGCTCCAGCTGGGGGAATGCATTTGGGGGCAGAAAAGGGAAATGCAGAGCCAGGGGGGAGCTGACTTACACGGGTAGCAGTCCCTGTCCTCAGTCCCTGAGTGGTGCAACCTCATGCAAATGAGACACCAAATCCCCAAAGTTTGATTGGCCCCAAAGGCACTGTCCTGATTAGTCAGAAAAAAGCCACTCTGATTGGTCAGGGAATATGGTGGGGATATAACTGAGTGGCTCCAATTGAATGAAGAAAGTCTCAGTGCTATTGGTTGAAACAGAATTCTGGAAACTTCTTTGTAAGGGCTGGCTCTGTGGCAGGAACGTGGTGCAGGCAGGCAGTTCAGTGCAGGCTTCTCGTAAATGGCAGAGCTGGGATGGAAACGCATCCATCAGTGTGCAAAGTGCACGCTTGCTGCCTGGCAACAGAACCCGTGGCGGCAGGCAGGCAGGCAGGGGCCGCTCAGGCTGGGGGAGGGGACGGGCCTTCCAGAGCCCCTCCACAGTGCTTTCGGGTAGGGCCTTCTGAAAGGACACACAGCAGCGGGGGTGGGGGTGGGGTGGGCAAGGTACTCACCCCCCTGGGCCCCAGGGTAAAGTGCAGAAGGACCGAAATGCAGAAGGAGGAAGGGCCGATGAGAACTCTTTCCTTGCCAACTCTAGGAGGCCGAGCACCTGGCCTAGAGTGTTCCGTGGGTTAGATGAGTTAACAGCTTGACAGTGACGAGAACAGCTTACTGACCCATAAAAAGATGAATGGGGCTGGAAGGAGAGTCAGGTGTTCAGGCCAAGGGACAGTGAGCCAGGACGGAAGGAGGGATCCTGTGCCCGCCGCGGCCTGTGACCCAGACCTTCCCACTTAGTTTTGCAATAACCCTAGTGGGCGTGACATTGTTTCCACTTCACAGATGAGGACACCAGGCAGAGGAGGCCAAGGGTCTCGCCCACGACCTGGCAGGTGACAATGCAGAGCTGGAATTCACACTCTGAGGCGAGGCAGGCAGCTTCCTTGAGCTCCTCCCAGGGAAAGAGGCTCCCTACGTCTCCCCCCACACCCCACCATGCGCAGCAGGCAAACTGGGGCAACTCTTCCCCTCCCGCTCCTTCTCCTGTGGCGGGGGTGTGGGGGTGGGGGGTGGGTGCGGACCAGGACTCTATGCTCTTCCCTCTCCGCCCAGCGCCCCCCGCCCCCACCCCGTCTGGCCCCCTAGGCCACAGCAGAGCGCTGGGGGAGGGGCCGCCCCCCCCCACACAGACTTTGAGGCCACACAGACAGAAGTCCCTCGTTTCATACAGTGGCCGTTCTCGCGTCAAGAGGCAGGGAGCAGTTTTGGCGAGGTGGGCGGGTTCTGCCAGGTGTCGGCGTCAGGGGGGCTGGCGGAAGGACCGACGGGAACCCTTTCTTGGCCACTTCACGTTAAACCTGACGTTATTCCGAAACAAAACGTTCACGAAAGAAAGGAAAAGGAGGAGTTCCACGGGAAGGTGGAGAAAGGGAGGAAAAGCATTTGGCTGTCGCGGGGTTTCGAACCCAGAGACTTTTGTCCCCGTCTGTTTGCACCGTTTCCTTTCCGGACCTCTGCGGGCCACCACGGCCTGGGTTGAGCTGCGGCAGGGACAGGGCCTGAGCGTCCCCCAGGAGCTGAAGCACCGGCAGGCAGGTCCCACGCAGCTGGGACTCCGAGTTAGGGGATTCAGGACGGGTGGTCTGTCTTCCGGATGGGGGGGGAGCACTCGCAAGCACGGAAGCACCCAGACCAGGGAGCCCCCCACCCCCGGGCCTACCGGTTAACCCTCCCTCACCCGAGACACTCAGGCGGCCCTGGGTAACTTCGTGAGTGAACCTCCGTGTCGGTGGGCTTTAAAAGCTTTTTTTAAAAACAAAACCAAAGACAGAAATGAGACTCTGGATGGACTTAGACGCTACTCCCCGCCACTCCCCCCGTCCCCCACGAAAACATCTGCAACCCATGAGCGGAGCCAAAAGGTCAGGGGACGTTTGCACTCGGACGTGGGGGAGGCGCCTGGGTGCCCAGACTGAGCGCCATGCAAGTTTTCGCGGTGTCGACCTCCGTGTGGGGCCTCCAGCCTGGGCCGGATCCCCGGGTGCCGAAGTCCCCCAACCCTCCCAAGGTCAGCGGGGCCCCTGTTCCCCGCCTGCTCTCCGCCTGGCAAACGCCTACACCCCCTTGGCACCCACTCGGACGCCCCCCCGCCCCGGAAGCCAGCCCCAACTGTTACCCCTCACCTTGTTAACTTGACTCCAGCCCTGGTGCCTTCAGGGTGGGCCCACGCCCGTGGCTGCGTGCCAGGCCGCCCCAGCACCCCAGGCTGCGCTTCTCACCGGGCCCCGCATTGCCCCACTGTCCCGAGCCTTTGCCCCACTGTCCCGAGGGGGACCCTTCCCTCACCCCAACTTCGGCCTCTCCGTGTGTCATGAGCTCTCTGAGGACCTCCTGGGGGCATCCCTCGGAGGCAGAGGGCCGCCCTGACCTGAGGTGGCTGTGCCCCTCCCGGGTCTTGGCCCCGGCGGCGCGAATAACCACCGGTCACACTGGCTCTTCGCACCGCTCTCCCGGGCTGGGGCCGAAACCCCCCAGCCTCTGGGTGGGGCGGGGCTCTAAGAGATTCAGTGGGAATTGTTCCCCCCCCCAGGGCTTCACAAATGTCACCCTTTTCGGTCCCCCTGATAACCCCCTCAGGGACATCTTGCCGCGTCCCCATGCACAGACGGAGGAAAGCAAGGTGCCTGATGTCCTCCCACTGAGCCGAGTCGGACAGTGACCGGCTGGCGAGGCCCAGATGTGAACCCGGACTTCCGAAATGACATGCGTGGGGTGGGCCCGGCAGACCCTCCGTGGGGCCGAGCTGCGTGACGGGCCCCCGGTGGGTGGCCCTACCCAAGAAGACGGGTGTGGGGGTGGGGGCTCCCAGGGGAGAAAAGGTGGGCCCAGGACGCAGAGGAGGGCGCTGGGAGGGGGTGAGTGAGAGCCCGGTGGCTGGAAGGAGAGGCTTTTATGATAAGAGTTTTTTTTTGGTAAGTTTTTAAAATTTTACTTATGTATTTTTAGAGAGAGGGGAAGGGAGGGAGAAAGAGAGGGAGAGAAACAGCAATGTGTGGTTGCCTCTCATGTGGCCCCCACTGGGGTACCTGGCCCGAAACCCAGGCATGTGCCCTGACTGGGAATCGAACTGGCGACCCTTTGATTCACAGCCCACGCTCAATCCACTGAGCTACACCCGCCAGGGCTGGTTTTACATTTTTAAAGTGAGTTTTGACGCACACACGTGGTCAGGTACGCGGGTTGTGAATAAACAGCGAGTTTATTGGTTGGGCGAGTGTTTTGCAAGTGAACTTACGCAACCACATCGACTGCGGTGGGTTCTCAGCCCCGAGAGCCCCCACCCATGTCCCTGTCACCTCCTCCTGGACAAACAGACGGAGACTGGCTGTGGGGCTGCGGGAGGGACCCAGGGACGGACTGGGAGTGTCCTCGGGTCTCAGACAAGCTTGGCTGCCACCTGTTGAGTGGTGGCCTTTTCTCCACCCCCTCACAGAGTCTAGGGGGCCCTCCAGGGCCCTGTGGGGGTGAACCGGAGTTTCTTTAGAGCTGGCCTTGGGATAGCTATCTCTGGAAGATCTCAGACAGCCACCCCGAAACTTGCAGACCCCAATTCCTGAAGTATGAAATACACAGACACTCAGGCAGGCCCCCCTTTCCCCGAGCCTGCCTGGCTGGAGTCTCCTTCTCCCGGACCCCGCCCCGCCTCAGCGCCTTGGCTCGTACCCTTCCCCGACTCGAGGCTCCCCTCGCTGCCCGCCGAATCCTCACGTAACCTCCAAGGCCCAGCGTACATGTCGTCTTTTCTCTGAAGCCCCTCAGTGTGTCCCCACTGGACACCTGGCCCCCGAGGCCCACGCCCGTCACAGCACCCCTCAGCCTTTCTCCAGCCCACCGCCCAGAGAGGGGTGTCCCCCTCGGTGGGCGGTGGGCTCCCTGGAGGCGGCCACCTGTCCCCTCGGCCCGAGACAGCAGGGGCCTGGGGAGCAGGACGCGCCGGGAGGTGTGGATTCCTGTTTCTCTCGTTCTCCACGGGCGCTGTCCAAGGGGCGGCCACTAGCCGTGTGTGGGGCTGAGCACTTGAAATGTGGCTCACGTGCCAGGGCAACTGAATTTATTTTACCTCCACGAGTTAAGACGTAAATTTATAAACCAGAGCTGGGCAAAATGTTTTTCCATTAAACACAACCTCATTGTTTCTTCGGGTCCCGTTTGCCTTCAGCTGCTGAGCACGTCATGTCTGACTGGAGGTGCGTCTCGAGAGCAAAGGGCTTGGAAGAGTGAGGCGAAGAAAAGGAACCAGTCACGCTCTTCTGGAGTCTCCACGAGCGGAAATGATAACATGTGGACTACATGGAGTTACCGAAGATAATCTCACCTCTCTGTTTTTGTTTTTCTGGCTGGAAAACTGAAAGTAATGGAAGGCTTAGCTCGTGTGCGTATTTCTATGGGACTTTGCTGTTCCAGACTTTAAGGGGGAAAAACCCGAAACCCAAAGGCCCGAGCAGCACACGGAGCCGGGGGGCGCAGGAGCAGCCTTCGGGGAAGGGGCGAGGCCCGAGGCGCTGCGAGCTGTCCGCGGGGTCGGGCTCCACGAGGGGCTGGCGAGCCCCTGGGCCGCGTCAGCAGAGGCAGGGCCTGTGAGGGAGGAGGGAAACCAGCTCCGTGGCTCCTGCCAGGGTGGGGGTGTTTGGCTGCGTCCTGTATCTCGGAGTGGCCCTGCCCACCTGGAGGAGGTCCAAAGGCCCCCTGGGCCATGGGCCGAGACACAGTTTCTATTTCAGTGCCTGTTGGGGACCCCAGAGGCCCGTCTCTGAGAGACTGCCCCGGACAGGGGGAGCAAATCCGTGTCGGGGTCTCAGCAGGCCGAGCCGGAACCAGCCGCAGACGGTCCCGGGTGGTCAGCTCTCACAGTCAGGCCTGGCTGGTGGGAGAGAGGGCTCCCTCCCACGCAGGAGGTTCCTCGTCAACCGAGGAGTTCGAGCGAGGCTGGGCGACCTCTGGGGTGATGGGAAGGGGACTTGAGGTGCACTGGGTCCTCAGAGGTGCCCAGGGTCCCTGAGGATCTCAGGCAGAGCCTCCCAGAGGCCCCGCACAGCCATGCCTGGGGAGGGGTGGTGTCAGGGGGCCAGGCTTCATGCACCGTGGCCGGGCTCCCTCCCGGGGCCCAGGGTCATCCAGAGCCGCTGATGGCACCCTAGCCGTGGCCCATCGGGAGAGAGCCAGGGGGACCTACCATAGGCCGGGGAGTCGGCGCGGGAGGGCGCGAGTGTACAGGCCCACAGCCTCCGACCTGAGGACGCTGTCGACTCAGGTTTCCAAAAGGGGCTTGGCTGGGGTGGGGGGTGGGGGGCGGAGGGGCGGAGGGGCAGAGGGGCGGAGGGGCGGAGGGGCAGAGGGGCAGAGGGGCAGGTCTGACGGATGCAGAGCCAAACCCAGGGCAGTGACGGCCGCGACCCTCAGCAGGAAAGTAGCAGGACACACGCATGTCTCACACACGAGACGCATCTGGACAGGACTCCTCACGAAAGCTCATGCAGAGACCCAGGTGGAGAGACTGGTGTCACCGACGGCGTCACCGTCACGCGGCTGTAGCTGCGAGGCACCCACGTGTCCTGACGGGGCCCCTCCAGGAGCAGGTGGGGAAGCCGGCTCCTGTTGACAGGTGCCTCGCCACTTCCCCCGGCTCATCAGACGTTTGAGACCGAGGCAGGAAGTGGGGCGGCTTCGGGACGCGGCCAGCACCTGGCCGCCTGAGGACGGACCGGACCACGCTGCCGTCCCAGAGGGGACGGTCCCCTCCCTTTTGCCCCCAGCCTCTTTGCAGGCCCTGCTCCCTCTCCTCCCAGCTGTCTCCCGCCGTGGCCATCCTCAACCCGGCCCGCCCCGCCACCATCTCCGTGGCCTGCTGCGTGGGCTCAGCTGCACGCCCCCTCCATGACCCGACTTGCTCCTTGCTTGGGAGGCGGGGTCTCTTCAGATATTCTGGAAGACCTTTGCCTGCTGGCTGCGAGGCAGGCAGGCGTGACGGCCCTGCCCTGGTGAGGAAACGGGTTCAGAGAGGGCGGGTGAGTGGGGACCCGGGAGGCTCTGGAAGCCCTCGGGGTGGGGAGGAGCCGGGTTTCCACCTGCGTGGGTGAGGAGACACAGAGCCAGGGTCTGGAGCCACCTTGCAGTGCGTGTGGGCGGGGCCTGCTGGGGGAGGCTGTTGGAGGTGGCTGCAGGCGACGGGGCCCTGGGGACGCAGGGTCTGCCAGGCACGGAGGGAGGAGGGAAGACACGAGAGGGCCTGGTGCGTGAGGGCGAGAGCCGAGGCGGCCCAGAGACGCCCAGTTTCTAGCACGGGCGGGGGAGCTAATGGAGGGGCCGGGTCATAACGCCGCTGGGTCAGGGCAGGAAGCAGTGGCCTCCCTCTCCTGAGTCCTGTGCTGGAGGCCCTCCTGCAGCCTGTCCACGGGAGCCTGGGCCGCATGGAGCCGTCATGAGCAGAGCACAGGGGCCGGGTGGTCTCAGTCACCTGGCGCTTTCCCAGGGGTCCAGTCTGCCCGGCCTGCCCCCTCTGCCGCTCACAAAGGTGGCCCTGCCTCAGCCCCACACCGTCCTTCCGAATGCCTGCCACTGGCTGGAGGGCCTCGGAGTTGGGGTGCTCTGTCCTGGCCGGTCTTCCTGCTGTATCCAGAGACCCTCCCCAGCCAGGCTCCCAGGGCACAGCCCCACCGCAGGGAGAGGGGCTCGGGGAGGTGGCCCCGCCCCTCACCACCTGTTTGCAGGGCACTTCCCCCTGGAGGCAGCCCAGAGGGGAGACCAGCTCAAAGAGGGGCGGCCGGTTGGAACCGGGCCTGCAGAGCCCGGTGGTCGCCCTGGCGGGGCGTGAGAGAGGCTGGAGCCAGCCGAGTGGCCCAGCAAGCCCAGCCTCTCCTTCCTGCTTTCTTTCCAGGGCCCTGGGGCCCGGGTCCCAGAGGGGGCGCTGTGGGTGGGGGAGGGCTGGCCAGGTGGGGTCCGGAGCCCAGTGTCCCTGTGCTCATCTGCCCTGCCCTGGCCCCCGCCCGGCTGCTGCACCCTGCCCCCCCCGCTGGGACCCCCACCAGTCTGGTCCACCCTGCCAGAGCACCCCCCCCCCCGCCCCGCCTCCACCAGCCGCATTGCGAACCTCTCCTCTGCAGGACCTCCATTCTGTCCCATGGGTGTCCCCCCTCCCACACGGAGTCTAGGACATACCCTGTGCTTCCCCACCTCGGGGTCTTTAGAATACCCTCTGGAATCTCTGCCTCCCCCAGTCTGCTCTTCCTTCAAGGCCCTGCCCAGACTCCTCCTCCAGGCAGCCTTCCCTGACCTGCCCGGAGTGAGGCCCCTGTGCGGATTCTCTGAACACAGTGGGGGAGGGAGTGGCGCGGGGAAGAGGGTGCAGCTCCAGGACCAGCCTGGGCCTCCCCAAGAGACCCCGCTTCCCTGACCCAGCAGCGCAGCATGCTCCCGCCTCTGGGGGCCCCCAGGGGGTCCTGCCTGCTCCAGCCACACTTAGTCCTTCCAAATGAGCGCCAGCAGCGGCTGGTCGGCGGAGCAGTTTGGAGTGCTCTGCCCTGATGGCCGAGCTCACACACCCCTGAGCTGCGGCTCACGGTCAACCTCAACGTCATCTCCAGGATTTCCCCCTCGGTCCCATTTCTGTCCGCACTAAAAAACATCACCTTGCCCTGGCTGGGTGGCTCGGTTGGCTGGAGTGTCCCCCAGCACACCAAAAGGTTGCGGGTTCGATTCCCCGTCAGGGCGCGTACCTGGGTTTCTGGTTCGACCCCCAATCGGGGTGTGTACGGGAGGCAACTGATCGATGTTTCTCTCTCTCTCTCTCTCTCCCTGCATCCCTCTTCCTTCCTCTCTCCCTAAAATCAAAATCGAGTGAGGATTAAAAAAGAAAACAAGCATCGCGCTGAGGATATATTGTGTAAGCCTTCCTAATCCCGTTTGGGGGGGGGAAGGGCGGCACAACAGAGCAGGGGAGGAGGGCCGGCTGCCTCCGTGTCCGATCTGTGGAGGGGACAGTTGCTGTTCCCCCTGAGCTCCCAGCTGTCCTGCCCTTGGGTCACCAGGACCAGGGGTGAGGGGGCGGCTCCTGGCCCCTCTTCAAGGCTGGGCCCGGTCCAGAGGTCGGGTCGGCGCCCCGGCCGTGTGAGGGGAGCAGAGAGCTGCACCTGGCGCCCCAGGGGGCGGGGACGGGCCCACGCTCCGAGCCGCCGTGGGCGGAAGTCCTTGCCTGTCCAGTAGCCGTCACAGCGGATCTGCCCACTAACCCAGCTGGCTCCCGAGGGCACCTGCGACACCATGGCCGCTCAGTGGGTGTCAACAGGGTCACCAGCAGGGCTGAGTTGTGGTGACAGGGTGAAGAGGTGGCCCCCTCTTTCCTCAAAGACTGACTGAGTCAGTGTTTGCGGTCAGCGTGGGTCGGGAGGCCCAGCATTCTGCCCAGGCTTGGCCCTAACCAGCAGGGTGGCTCAGACAAGCCACTGGGTGTCTCTGGGCTCCGGTGCCTCTGCCAATGAGATGGGCATAAAGTCCCACTTCCCGGGACTGGGAGAGCGAGCTGGGGGAGCCTGGCTCAGGGCCCAGCCCTGGAAAGGCCCTGCTAAGACCCTTGGTCTCCTGCTTGGGTCCTGAAGGAGGCCTGGGGGTGCCGTCCCCACCCCACGCTCCTGCCCTTCTCAGGGGGCCCCTGTGTCTGGGTCTCCGTCCCTGTCCGCCCTGAGCACACCCAGCGTCTCTGCTGGCCCCTCCGGCCCCATGGGTCCGGGGTAGCGCGGGTTCCAGGCGGCTCCCAGCAGAGCCCGCGCTGGCGGCCTGCAGACTTCCTCTTACACTCCGTGGGAGGTTCCTCCCTGGCCTCTGAGAGTGGGACTGGAGCCTCCTCTCTCACCCCAGTGCCCACCTCTCCCCCTTGGAGTTGGGCCCACAGGCCAGCCTCCCACCCAGGCCCAGGGCCGGCCTGTTGGCCGTCAGCGTAATCGGGACAATGCGATCAGTTCACAGACACCTGCTGTGCGCCAGGCTCCACGCCGGGCATTGCCGATCGGCGGGGCCCTGTGGGTCCGAGTCGTGGGCGAAGAGGAGGCTTTGCACAGATAGGGACACACGTTTCCTGGTGTTTGCTGTGGCCGAGACACTGCTCACGGTTCCCCAAAGTGTCACTGACTCCATCGCAGCTCTCGGTCATGCAGTATTTCCTCAGTGGGTGGGTGACAGCAGTCGCCAGAGGACACCCCAGGGGCGCGCACGTGTGTGTGTGTTAAGTGTGATCCTCACTCTTACAAAGCCTGGGGTCAACGGCCGCACATCAGTTTTCCGACTCACAGGCGGGGGCACTGAGGCCCCGAGAGAGGTAGCGGCTTGCCTCCGGCAGCGTCCACTCCAGGAGCCGGGTAGCCGGAGTCTGGTTCTCACACCTGGGCCTGGGGCTCTGCGTGAAGCCCTCTGGGAGATCCTGGCCCACCGGGAGCCAGGTGCGGCAGCCGGGATGGGGGCAGGAGCTGCGGGCCGGGAGGGAACAGGCTTGTTTTTTTTTTTTTGAAGAGCACAGGCAAGTCATTAGCAGAATGTCCCTTAATCTAACGTAATCCCCTAAACAGTCCCTCACCATTTCCCTCCAGTCAGGCGTTTCCGTCAAGAACGCTGCAGCAGCGACGCGTCTGGGCCTCCTGTGGCCGTTGTAACAAAGGACCACAGACCGTGTGGCTTAGACGAACACAGATTTACCGCTTCTCGGTCTGGGAGGCCAGGCGTCTGAGACGGGTCCGCTGAGTTCAGATCAGAGCGGCGGCTGGGCCGTGCTCCTTCCGGAGACTTTGGGGAGAGGACCCCCTCCCTGCCTCTGGGTGACACCCACATTCCTGGGCTCCTGGCCTCTTCCTCCGTCTGCAGAGTCGGCACCGTAGCGTCTTTAAGTCTCTCTAGCGCTTCTGCCGCCCTCTTCTCCTGGCCGTGAGCCTTTCAAGGACAGGGCCCGTACAGGGGATGCAGAACCATTTAACCGGAGGATATGCGTGTTGATTTGAGGGACAGAGAGAGAGAGAGAAACATCGATTGGTGGCCTCCTGTAGGTGCCCCGAACCCATAACCCAGGCAAGTGCCCCGATAAGGTATCGAACCCACAAACTTTCCGTGTACGCGACAGGGCTCCAACCTACTGGGCCACTGGCCAGGGTGAAGGTCCTTCACTGAACCCCATCTGCAAAGACCTTTCGGCACGTGAGACAACGTGTTCCTAGACTCTGGGTGTCAGGGTGCGGCCATCTTCCGAGGGTCCTTATTCTGTCGTTCCTGTGTCCTTAGGGGGGTCACACCTGGAGGCACGCAATGTCAGTCTGTCCTGTTATTGGGGACAATGATTTTGATACTTGGGTATGGCTGTATTTGCAAGGTTAATCCACTGTAAGATGCTTTTTCTTTTTCTTTCTTTCTTTCACTTTTGAAATTAATAGTAAAAGCGAGGGGGTTACTTTGAAACTATGTAAATACCCTCTTCCTGCTTTCCACCAGATTTGGACTCTACGGATGATTATTGGCTGAGAATCTTGGGAAATGATTCTCCGTCTCCTACAAAGACGACCGTGTGTTTACACAAGGCAGAGCTTGGACGTCTCCCTTCATTTACTCATTTTCTCACTTGTGGACTCACAGACTCTGTCTTATTTCACAAACACTCTGTTACTAAAGTGACTTGTTTGGAGGCCCGCAGGGCCCCAGATTTGGCCAGTGACGCCCCTTCAACCTGGCTGGCTCCTGTACCCTCTTGACGAGCCCCCTCATTTCTTAGAGACTTGCTGTCCGCCCAAGATGTCCCGGGCTCCTCGCGTGCCCGTCCGGCGCGAGCCTGCGGTCAGTCCCGTCCCCGAGAGCGTCGCCTCCTCCCGCAGGTTGGCGTTCAGAGAACCGGGATCTTGGTGTCGGGTGCGCTCCGTCCTTCCCTTCCGGCTGTTTTTGCTTCCAGGCCGGGTCGGAGGACAGAGCTTCCGAACAGAAGCCAGCAGCGTGAGGACGCGCGGCGGGCAGGGCCGAGCCACGCCCGTTTCCCCTTTAACTGGCCATCTACACCCACGAGCTGACCCGATCTCCCCGGGGCCCACGCGGGGTTCCTCCCGGCCGCCCCACGTCCGTCCCTCGTCCCTCCGACCGGAACCCGACTTCTGCCCTCCTCCGTGTGTCGTGTGTGTGTGTGTGCTTTGGCTCACTCCTGCAGGGCACAGGAAACATTTCCCGGGCTGCCGTCCCGAACCACTGCAAAGAGTAGAGGCCAGGGCCCGCAGTCCTCCTGCGTGGAGCCTGAGGATGTACAGGGCGGCGTGCGGAACGGAGTTTGCTCTCGTACTAGGAATTGCTTCTCGTGTTAACTTAGAGACAGAAGGAAAGGAGAAAGAGAGGGAGAGAAACATCAGTGTGTGGTTGCCTCCCCAGAGCCCCACCCCCCTGGGGGCCTGGCCGGCAACCCGGGCACGTGCCCTGCCTGGGGATAGAACCGGAGCCCCCTCGGCTCGCAGCCTGGCGCTCAGTCCACTGCAGAGTCCACAGCCCGGAGTCCCTGCCGCCCGCCGCTCTCCCTGGTCCCCGCGCCAGCTCACCGGCTGCAGAATCAAGTCCGCTTTGACCCCGAAGACCCGGTGTTGGCGGGTCCAGCTCCGCCACTTCCTGGCTTTCACCGCCCCCGCCGCCCACGCCCCGCCCTGGGTTTTCCCTGCTGTCATGAGAGGTCAGGAACAAGGCTTCTGTCAACACTACCAGGGATGCGACCAAGAGTCAGTCCCATTCCCCTGCGGCCCAGTCACCCGGAAACCCGGGGCCAGTTGCTGTCCCAGGACCGGCACGTGGGGGCGGCGCCGGGGCATCCAGGGCGCGCTGGCACTTTTCTGGGGCACACCTGGGGCTCACCTGGCGGAGAGGGAGGGAGCGGGCACAGACCGGGGACCTCATTGGCTGGGGCAACAGAGGACGCAGCCCGGGGACCACACCGGGCACAGGGGCGGGGCCGGGGCTCTCCTGCCACAGCTTCCCTTCCGGGCCGCGCCTCATTCAGCCCGGGAGCCTTCCACCTCCGGCGCCCCATCCCCGCAGCGTCCGCCACTGACCCCGGTTCCCAGCCCGGTTCCGCCCCGGCCCCTGCCCCGGCCCCGGCCCCACGACATGAGCTGCTTCGAGGAGGAGGGCAGCTGGAACCTGTCCTTCGGCGGTGCCGGCTTCCTGGGCCTCTACCATGTGGGCGTGATCCACTGCCTGCGGGAGCGTGCCCCGCGCATCCTCCGGGGTGCCCGCCGCGCCTACGGCTCCTCGTCCGGGGCCCTCGCCGCCCTCTCCCTCGTCATGGACATGCCAACCGGTGCGTCGGGGGGCGGCTCCAGCAGAAACCGATTCTGACGTGGGCGGGGGGGCAGTGGCTGTAGAGGGAGGAGTGTTCCAGGGCCCGGAGCTTGGTGCCCAGGCCCACGGTCTTTACACCGCGCACCCTCCTCCTTAAGGCTTATGAGGACTCGCGCCTGCGGTTACCCCCTTCCCCAGAAGCGGGTCGGGAGGCTCAGGGCCAGGAAGACTGTTCCCAAGGTCACTTGGGGCCAGATGCAGGGCTGGGCACAGACCCGAGCGGGAGAGGGGAGGACCCTCCACTCCCGGGGCCGCTGGAGGGAAGTCAAGCCTGCGGGCCCGGCAGGCTCCATGGTGGCTGAGGTCCCTGTCCCCCCGCCTGCAGAACAGTGCTGCTCCTACCTCCTGTCCCTGGCCAAGCAGGCTGAGCGGCTGAGCCTGGGCATCTTCCACCCCGCCTTCGCGCCCATCGAGCACATCAAGCAGCAGCTGCAGTGCATTCTGCCTGACGACATTCACATCCTGGCCTCCCAGCGGCTGGGCGTCTCGCTGACCCGCTGGCCTGACGGCCACAACCTCATTGTCACGGACTTCGCCAGCCGCGACGAGGTCATCCAGGTGAGCAGGTGGTGGGCCCCAGGGCCTGGTGGCCGTTGGGTGGGCTCCACCTCCCGCCAGAGTGACTTCCAGGCACGTCCCAGGGGCGGGCACAGCGGTAGGGCGGGGTGGGGTGGTGGACTGGCAGCCCCCGCTTTGTTTACGGATGAGGGCGTTGAGGCGCAGAGAGAGGCGGCCAGCTGGGCATGGAGACCCTCCAGCTTGCAGGGGGGGCCCATCAGCTGCACCCAGAAGGCATATGGCCGGGGAGGGGAAAGGTCAGGCTTTTCTAAGCAGAGCGCCCCATGGGGCTGCTCTTTCCAGAGGGGTGCCTGCCAGCCCCTGACCCACCCTGGTCCTGCATTTTTAAAGAGTTTGTTTATTTATCTTTAGAGAGAGGAGGGAGATGGAGAGAGGGAAACATCGATGTGAAAGAGAGACATGGACAGGTCCATCGGTTGCCTCTCGTAGGCACCCCGACTGGGGACCAAACCCACAACTCAGGCACGTGCCCTGACTGGGAATCGAACTGGCAACCTTTTGCTTTTCGGGGTGCTGGCCGACCCACTGAGCCACACTGGTCAGGGCTCCAGGTGCTTTCGGATACAGTGGGCCGACACTGCCTGAGCATCTGCCGGCAGGTCACTGTGGCTGTGAGGGGGGGCGGGTGACACGGACCAGAGCGCTGCCTAAATCCTGGGGCTCCTAGTCCGCTGTGCATGGGTCCGACAAGAACCGCATTTGCTGTGAATTAAGAACAGGTTTAGTGTTGAAACAGGAGGAGGGTGTGACAGAGCGCCACCGGGTCGAGGAAAGAGGGCAGGGACGGGAGGTGGGGGTGCTCACACAGGTAGGGAGGCGGGTCCCACCCGCCGAAGCCTGAGCCGGGACCCCTGCGCTCCCTCCACCGCAGCTGCGTGCACCCTCCCCTTCGGGGTCTGCGCCTTCCACCCAGACTGGGGTCCGGGATGCTGGAGGGCCAGGACAGGCTCTGCGTCTCCCAGAAAGGACTGGAAGGATGTCTCCAAGGGTTCTGGGAGTCAAAGGCGCTCTGCTCCGCGAGTTCGGCAAGCCCTAGGTCGGTGGTTCTCAGCAGGACTGACGTTCCTCTGGGGGGGGCCTGCAGCCGCGCTGGAGACGGTTTGCGGTGTCACGACTGTGTGCGTGCATGTGTGCGCGTGTGTAGACTACTAGCATCTGGTGGGTAGAGGTCCCGCTACACACCCTTCAATGCGCAGGACAGCGCCCCCACACGCCCCGGCGGGGAATGACCGCGCCCTGAATACCAATAGCGTCAGGGGCTGCGTCAGGGGCTCTCCCCTGCAGGACTGGTTGGAGCCTCCCCGGGGAAGCGCGGGCAGTGCATCCTAGGCGGGCAGAGACGTCAGGGAGCGTCTGGTTGGAACGAGTGTCCACGGGACAACGCGTTGGGAGATGCCCCTAGGTTCTCTAGAGGCGCATTCCGGCCAGACTGGTGGAGGAGAAGTGGCCCTTGGTGCCTCTGTGTGTCCTTGGGGGAAGACGTCCCCGCAGCAGCCCCAGGTCAGCCAGGGTCCTGCCCGCAGGAAGCGGGGGCGCATGTCGAGATGGGCCTGCATTCAAATCCTTCCGCCCCTCTGAGAACGCGGCTGCGACCTGATGCCTCCTGGCGCCTCGGTTCCCTCCGCTGGATGCGGGACAAATAACAGCCGCCTCGTGGGCTCTCCTGGGGTTGGACGCGGCGCCTGGAGCGGGTTCTGAGCGTGAGGAGTGTGAACAGCTGTGTCCGCTGACTCTTGTCTTCCCAGGCCTTGGTCTGCACCCTGTACTTTCCTTTCTACTGCGGGGTGATCCCCGCCGAGTTCAGAGGGGAGGTAAGTGGCCGAGGCCCCCACCCCCACATTCTTTGGGCGGCCCGAGGCACCCCCGGGGTGAGAGGGGTGTGGGCGGAGGGCACCCGCATTTCTCGAGCACCTACTGTGTGCCCGCCTTCCCCCTGCTGCTGGGGCGCTCAGAGCATCCTGGGCTGGAACGGAACGCGAGAGTCAGGGGCAGCCACAGGGTCACTAGCGGCAGCCCACTTTCCGTGAGGGTATGGGAGGGGGGCGGGCGTCCTGAGGACAGCGCCCCCTACCCCCGTCGCAGCGCTACGTCGACGGGGCCCTGAGCAACAACGTGCCCTTCGCGGAGAGCCCCTGCACCATCACCGTGTCGCCCTTCACTGGCACCGTGGACATCTGCCCCGAGAGCACCTCGGCCAGCATGTTGGAGCTGAACACCTTCAATGCCAGCTTCCAGATCTGCACCTCGAACTTGTTCATGGGCTTCTCCAGCCTCCTGAACCCCAACTCCGAGGTACCTCGGGCCCCAGTGCCCAGTCTGGAAGGTGCGAGAGCCTCGGCCACCATCCAGGGCCCCGTGAGGCAGCCATTGAACCCTCCCCACAGCCTCAGGGCAGTTAGGGCGCCGGCCCGGTGCCTCGCAGCCAAGTCCTCGAACCCGCAGCCTGGAGCCCACGCTGGGCCTTCCGCATCCTTCCCTCTCCCGGGTGCACATCGAGTTAAGCAGGCCCCCGGGGATGGCGGTGCCCTCGGGCTGACACCGCTGACCCTGGGTAGGTGGAGCGGGGCCTCTGCCCGCGCTCTTCCCCGCCGGGGTCTGTGGGAAGGCACCGCTGTCATCCCCGGGTCTCGGGGAAGAGCTCCGCAGCTCAGAGAGGTTGAGTGACTTGTTCACACTCACGCAGCCTCGGCATTGCCAAGCCGGGGCTCAAACCCTCGGCCAGCCCGGGCCCGTGCTGCCGGCTGCCGCCCTGGACTGCGGCGTGATGGGCCTCCTGTGGGCAGCCGAGGCCCAGGCTCGGAAAAAGGTGAACAGCAGACCAGCACTGTCTGGTTTTGGGCCCCTCAGCATTTCTGGAAAATAGGTGATTCAGTTTGTCATCCTGACAGTCTGCCCCAGCCCCAGCCCTAGCCCTTGTGCCTCTCACGGTTGTGCAGAGCTTTACAGTGTGTGAGACGGCCCGGTTCCTCTCCCCCGGTCCGCCGGAGGAGGGGCGGACACGCCACGCCGTCCCGGCGCCCCTCTCACAGCTCCGGAAACCCAGGCGCTCGGAAAGGTGGCCTCGGCGCCCCGGGGCCACACAGCCAGGGAAGGCGGAGCTCCTCCCCCACCCGCAGGTGCCCTTCCCCCACGCGGAGGGCTCTGACCCAGACAGAGGGGCACAGGCCCCAGGAACCCTCTGCCATCTCAGGCTGCTTCTGGGACTGGAGACCAGGGCAGAGAGGGCCCTCGTCCATCACCCTGTGCGAACCAGGCAGCGGCCCGGGCGTCCTGGGCCCGAGGAGGGAACTAAGGCACGGGGTGGGGCCTGGAGCAGGAGCCCCCAGCCAGGGAGTCATGGAGGAGGCTGCAGATCTGTGCCAGCTGCTGTCCTCTGGCCCCCCACCCGCTGCTGGGCCCCCCAGGGTCCTTGAGCCTTGCCAAAAGGTCTCTTGGGAAGTACAGGCTGGAATCACTTCCAGTCAAAGACAGGCCTCTGGCCTGTGACCATCAGCGTGAGGGGCGGTCCAGGCCTTCCTCAGCCCACCCTGCCCTCTGTGTTGGCAGGTAGTGTCCCACTACTGCAGGCAAGGCTACCTGGACACCCTGAGGTTCCTGGAGAGACGCGGTAGGTGACAGTCACCACGGCAGCTGGGGTCACACCCCAGGCAAGCGCCGGGTGCATCCTGCCTCCTGGGCATTTGAAGTCTTCCCGGCCTCGGCTCACTCACTCTCTTCCTCGGCGTCTGCTCTGTGCTTGGCCTGAGTGGGGTGCTGGGGGCCCAGGGAGGACTCACTCGTGTGTCCCGCTCTCGAGCTGCCCACTGCCTGGTTCAGGGGGACAGATCCAGAGGGTGACATCTCCCCTGAGGGACAGAAGAACGCTCAGGGCTGTGGGAGCCCAGAGGAGGCACCTGATCCAGCCTGGGGGGGAGGGAGGGGGAGTGGGCAAGGAGGGCTTCCTGGAGGTGGTGACAGATAGGCTGGATTTTGTCTAGTGAGGGAGCCTGTGAAAGGCTGAAAATGGAAAGGAAGAGGACAGTCTAGTTGGAGAAGAATAGGAGTGAAGGGACAGAGGTCAGAGCTCGAGGGAACATAACTTAGTGTGGCTGCAGGTGTGTGTGCGCGTGTGTATGTGTGTTCACAGGGCACTGGGTGGGCCAGAGAGGGCTCAGATGTCACCCCATAGGGCAATGCTCTTCAAAGTGCTAGAGCTGGGATTTGAACACAGGTTGTCTGGCCCCAAACTTCATGTCCTTGACCCCTGCCCCCAACTATGGCCCCAAACACGCGGCAGCAAGAACGCGTTTGTGGGGCACTCGCCGTGCACCCAGACCTGGGCTTCAGCTTCACTTACTCACGTGGTTCTCAGAGAGGCAGATACAGCAGGTCTTCCCTTCCCTGGTCACAGACAGGGAAACCGAGGCAGGGAGCTGTTAGGTCACACAGCTAACAGGTGGCAGGGCTGAGATTTGAACCCCAGACCAGGTCTCCAGGGTTCCGACTAACCTCCAGAACGTGAACAGGAAAAATTCAAAGAAGAAACAGGGAAAGAGAAAATGAGGGTGCCCCAGAGACGGGGAACAGCACGGGGTGGGGGTGTGGGAAGGGTCATTTGGGTAGAGCCCTGGGTCCACCCAGTGAGACGCGGGTGCCCAGCGCTGAGTGGGCGCCAAGCGGTGCGGATCCTGCCGACAGCGTGCGGAGCCAGGGGGTCCCTGTCGCCCGGGGGCTCCCGGTGTGCCGACCTGTCACGCCCCTCCTCTCGCCTGGCCCAGGACTCACCAAGGAACCGGTGCTGTGGACATTGGCGTGTAAGGAGCCTCCAGCCCCCGCTGAGGGGACCCGGGACACCGGTCACGACGGAGGCCAGAAGGCGGGCCTGTCGCTCAACTGGGCGGTGCCCGGCGTGCTGGTCAAGGACGTGCCGGACTTCGAGCAGCTCTCGCCGGAGCTGGAGGCTGGTACTGCCCCTTGCTCCCTCCCCTTTCCCACCAAGCAGGTCGCTGCCCTCAGGGGCTTGGGGCCGGGGCCCTGCTCTGAAAACGCTCCTCTTTCTGAGGACCCACTGAGTGCCAGGCGTGGTGCCGGGGGGCCCTGACCTGTGTGTCAGTCACCTGTCACCATGACTGGGGCCTTGGGCTTTTCTCGCCCCCCTTCAGTGATTCAGTGACCGGGAAACTGGAGCCCCGAGAGGGGAAGGGACCCAGCAGGGTCTCCCGGGGACTGGCGCCCGGGTCTGTGCCCGAGAGAGCCAGGCCTTTGCCCGCTGTCCAGGAAGAGGCGGGGGGCACCCAGGGACCTGGGAGGAGCATGTGCGGTGGGCCTGGCCCCATTTGGACCCCTCAGTTGACCGTCTGAGGACGGGATACCCCAAGGACGGTCCTGAATTGTCCCCGTCGCACAGGGGCGGCAACCACGGCAGAGAGGCTAAGTGACCTGCAAAGGGCAGGCCTGGGAGTTCTGCTCGGCGACCTGAAGGTCACAGTCGCAAGCACAGGAAAGCACAGGGCCCCACAGGCCTGCAGCAGGTGCAGGGCAGGCAGTCTGGGGGGGGGGGCAGGGGAGGCGGGGGGGCCCTGCCACAGTGATTGAGGGGCACGCAGCGGAGACGAGCAGAGGCAGGCTGGGGGCATTGGGAAGGTGGCCCCGCGGAGGGATGCCGCCCCGTGGGGTTTCCTGGGGCGACCCCTCCTTTGCATTGTTCCCTGCTACTCTGCACTCTGGGCCAGTGATGGCTGCACCTGGCTGGGGGGCGCGGGGGACAGGCTGAGAGGCAGGTGAGGGGAGATGACGGTGGTGAGGAGGGAGCAGGGACCTCGAGGTGGGGGTGGGGGTGTGGGCGCCTCTCTCCGCGCTGGAGACCACAGGGGACTTGGATGTGTGCTGGGCCCCGAGGTTCAAGTTGGGTGGTCCGGAGCCCTGGCAGCATCGCTGCCACCACACGGGGGCGCCCGAGAGCCGCCTCTTTGATGGGGCAGCACCTATCATGTGGCTTGGCTTGGCCCCTACAGGCATCCCTTAATCCTCACCTGCCATCCCAGGGACACAGGTCCTGCCATTGCAGGGAAGGTGACCAAGGCCAGGGGAAGGGAAGGGGCGTGTCCTAGCACAAGGGGCAGGTCAGCCGGGAGCTGGGCCTCTGGCATATTTCTGTGAACGCTCCCAGCGTCTGTCTCTAGGGGCACCAGCCACCTGGCTTGGGGGAGAGCGCACCCCTGCCCTGGTCTGGGGCGGGGCCTCGGGCCCTGGCTCTGCCCCCAGCCGGGCTGCAGGTCCCTTCCATTCTGGGTGATTGAAGGGACGACGGGCTCGGAAAATGGTCGTTCCGGTCCCAGCTGCTGCCACTGCCGAGGTTAATAATACCGAGGGAGGTGCGGCGCGGGCACCCGTCTCGTCCTGGGTGGCCGAGGCAGGCTTGCCCAGGGCTGGGAGACCGGGGAGGAGCTGGAGGAGCCTGAGCAGGCTTTGGGCCCGGCCCGGTCCACCACTGCCTGGCGATGGCCTTCGGGCAGCTCACTTCCCCACTCTGCCTCCCCTTCCGTGAAAGGGGCGCGCCCTGGCCATCTCAGGGACAACATTGAGAGGGCGCAGGCCGAGGGCCCGGCTGCCCGCTGGCTTGCACAGTAGGCGCTCGATCTGGGCTGTGTCTGTGGGCTGTGTGAGGCGGAGAGGGGGCTGGCCCGAGGGACGGGTGGGCACACTCCGGCTTCCCTTGTAGCACTGAGGAAAATGTGTGTGAAGGACCCCAGGCCCTGGGCCCGCTTCCGCCGGTCGACGCCCGGGAGGGTGTTGACGTACCTGCTGCTGCCCTGCACGCTGCCCTTCGAGTACGCCTACTTCCGGAGCAGAAGGTGAGCCCGGCCAGGGGGTCGGTGGGGGGGGGGTCAGTACCCACGGCGGGAAGAGCAGCTGGCACACCGCGCCGCCTGGTGTCGGCAGAGTGACGCAGAGGGGTCTCAGGGGACTGGTGGGGGGCAGTGTAGCAGCTGTGATCAGGTGGGGGCCCCGCGCTGGTCTCTAGGACCTTTGGCCCGTTGCTCTACCGAGCAGAGCCTTAGAGACCATGTGCTCACTTCGAAAATACCCCTAGGGACTGGGCTGGCTCAGACTTGCTGTGTGGCCTGGGCCAGGTATCTTGACCTCTCTGGTCCTCAGACTCCTTTTGTATAAAATAAGGCTCTTCCAGGACAGGCTGGCTGTGGTTCAGCCCTCACTAACCATTGTAACTGCTGACTAACAGATCCCTCTGCGTTGCCCTTCATTTATCATTTATTCGAGCACCGGGTATCGAGGGCTTTCCAGAGGCCGGGCCCTGGCTGGAGGCTGGGGAGGCAGCCCTGAGCCAGACCCCGAGCCTGGCCCTGTGGAGTCCGACGGCGCACAGGTCGTCACACACCCACGAGTGTAATCACGGCCCTGCCTGGAGCTCACCTCCGAGGTCTGCCCCGGGTGTGAAGTATAATGGCTCCCGCTAGGGGCTACCTGGGCAGGGAAGGCTGCCCGGAGGAGGTAACTTTTGAGCTATAACCGAAGGATGAAATTCCACTAAGCAAAGGGGGAGGGGAAAAGCATTTCAGATGGATGGAACAGCACGTGTAAAGAAAGATCCTGGGGCAGAAGGAAAGAAGGCTCGTTTGAGGAGCGGAAAGGGAGGCAGTGTGGCTGGAGCCTGGAGGCGGGGCGCTGGGGAGGCGGGGCGCTGGGGAGGCGGGGCGCTGGGGAGGCGGGGCGCTGGGGAGGCGGGGCGCTGGGGAGGCGGGGCGCTGGGGAGGCGGGGGCGCTGGGGAGGCGGGGCGCTGGGGAGGCGGGGGCGCTGGGGAGGCGGGGCGCTGGGGAGGCGGGGCGCTGGGGAGGCGGGGCGCTGGGGAGGCGGGGCGCTGGGGAGGCGGGGCGCTGGGGAGGCGGGGCGCTGGGGAGGCGGGGCGCTGGGGAGGCGGGGCGCTGGGGAGGCGGGGCGCTGGGGAGGCGGGCGGGACCCGACAAGCAGGGCCTCTCGGCCTCGCGAGGAGTGCGGTCTCTCTCCCGACAGTGAGGGGAGGCAGCCAAGGGCGGCCGTGGAGTCATGGGAGATCTGACCTTTTAAAAACTCTTCCCTGGAGGAGGGCCTGTGACAGCGGCCACAGGTCTCCGTCCTGCTCCGTGTTGAGCTGATGGCGGGGATGGCTTGCTGTTCAAGCTGCTGGTGCCCCGGGGCTGGGGGACAGCCTTGGGCCGACTGGCCCCGCTGGCGCTGAGCGGTCACACTGAATCACAGGTTGAAATCAACACAGATAGAGGCACATTCTGGCCTTTTCAGTTGAAGAGAAGTCCCCGCGTGAGCGCGGGCAGGGAGGCCTGCCCAGCCCGGGGAGTTCGTGCTCAGGGTATTCTGTAACCGCCGTGGGGGTGCAGTCACAGAGGCAGAAGGTCCAGAACAAGGGAGGCGGCCGTCCGGCTTGTGTTTCCTGTCGCGGTACACTGAGGACCACCCGCCCAGTTTGAGGCCCTGGTTTAGAAACCCTCCAAGGGCAATACGGTGGGGGGGGAGGGGGGAGGCCCTGCAGCGTCCTGTGCCTCCGAGAAGGTGCCCGGCCACGCAAGGTGGATAGCTGGCCCCCTGCTGCCGCTCAGGGCCCAGGTGGGGGTGCAGGCGGGTGACAACAGGGGGCTGCGCTGGGCTGGGTGTTTCAGGACCGTCCCTGGCTGCTGGGAGGAGAGTGCATGCGGGGGTGCGGGGCGGTGACCTGGTCTGGGGGGACCAGAGAGGAAGGGACCAAGAGAGGGAAGAGGTCGGGAACCACAGGGAGGTGACTGTCCTTCCTTGGCCAGTGAGAAAGCCAAGGCCCAGAGAGGCTCCCTGCCGGCCCAGGTCACACAGCGGCTAAGCAGGGGGGCTGGGTGGCACCTCGAGCCAGCCCGAGCCCAAAGCCCCGCCCTTCCTCCCCCTGGGCTTTCCACGGGCACCCTGAGGAGTCCACCCTAAGGGCCTGGCCACTCCCCCAGTTCAGAGACCCCTGGGTCCAGGCTGCCCTGCAGTGGTGGAACCGATACCCCGGATGTCCCTCCAGGTTGGTGGTGTGGCTGCCTGACATGCTGGCTGACTTGCGGTGGGCGCGGGGCTCGCTGAGGAGCGCAGCCCTCGGGGTCTACTCCAGGACCAAGGACCAGCTCCTCGGGCTGGTCAGGTGAGGTGGGTAGACAGGCTGGGGCGCAGTGGGAGAGGCGGTCCTGGGTGGGGAGGCACCCACTGTTTCCCAGACCCGGGCAGGTAGTCCGCACCTTCCGTGTTGGGCCTGGATGTGGGTGCTGACCAGTCCCATTGGTCAGTCTCCAGGGCCCTCGGGGCAACCGCTGGTCCCCCCACTCAGCTTGCAGGGGACCGGTGTCCCTGCTCTGCCCATTCCCCCATCAGTCCTGCATCTTCCCAGATGCCCCCATGGGCCCTGGGCGGGGTCTCTCCGCAGCCTGAATTCCCTGCTGGCTGGAGTCCCCGCAGTCCCCCCCACCTCCGCACCCACTCGCAGCCATTTGTCTACCAAGGACGCCTGCCCAGCCCTCCCTGGGGCCTTCCTGTCGCCCCAGCTCAGCCAGAGCAAGGCCTTGGGCAGCCCTCCCTCCTGGCAGGGCTTGGGGGAAGCGTGGCCCGGGGCTCGCTGCATGCCCAGCCACCCCCGTGGCTCCACCCTGCCCTTCGCCCAGCATGGGCTGCCGATAGCTCGCGCTCACTGGCTTCTGCTCCCTCTGCAGCCCGCCAGCCACCAGCCTGCAGCCGGAGGCAGCCCCTCCCTCGGACCCAGCCAAGGAGCCCAGACCTGCCCCGCGCCTCAGGCCCGAGGGGCACCCGGCTGGGCCAGCTCAGTGACTGTGTGCCCACGTCTGCCCCCTGCAGGGAGGCCGGGCTTGACGCATCCCAGAGCCTAGACGGAGTCCAGCCCCTGGCCCAGGCTGGGCACTGCAATCACTGGCCAAGTCGAGGACCAAGGGCAGCCTCCTTTTCTCCCTCGGACTCTTGTCCCAGCCTGTGTGGGTGGGGCGCCCTCAGGAGCCAGAGGAGGCCCCACCAGCCCCTCCGGATCCCCTGCCCCTTGGAGCCAGTTCCCTGGGGGCTGGGGACTTCCTTCTGGGGAGAGGCCCCGCCTATGGGCATGTCCGGGGTCACTGTGTGCCCAGGTCACCCCGGCCCTGTCCCATCGGAGGGAGACAGGAAGCAGGAGCTGACACGCATCCTGGTTCCCAAGCTTCCTTCCAGCAGCGCCGAGGCAGCTCTGTGGGGGAGGGTCCGGTGCCGCGGCAGAGCCCAGCGCAGGGGTTTGCAGGATCCGGCCGCAGGCTCCCCTCGGAGGCCGGGGCGCCAGTGGGCGTCAGCGGGTGCTGTGCCTCCTTCAGACCCTGTACTGGCTTCTGCTGTCCGGCCCCAGCCCTTGGGGGTGACCCCCACGGTCTGCTCGCTCCTGCAACCTCGATCTCTGACTTCCTCCTGGGTCCACCCAGCCAGAGCCCAAGGAGATGGGAGGGGAGGGGAGGGGAGGCTAAAGGGACTAAAATCCTTTCAGGACCCCAGCTGCAGGTGCCTCTGCTGGGGTGTCACCAGCTGCCACCACCACAGCCCCCTTATTCCACAGGAAGGTCCCTGGTGCCTCTGCTCAGCCCCCCCGCCCCTCCCCCGGCCCCTCCCTCTCTCAGGCAGAGAGGATGCTGGGACAGCAGACTTTTTCTGGCCTCTCCTGGGAGACGCCACTCTTCCTGTCCTCAGAGCAGGGCCCACACGGTACCCCCGGCCAGGCGCTGAGACGGCTCAACTGACAAAGCAGACAACCCGGGAACTGATCTCGGTCTGAGTTGCCTGACTTGTCACCTCTCTGTCCTCCTGACACGGAGCCCCGAGGTGTTGGAGAGTGGAGGGCGATCCTGGGCTCCGAGTTTCCCCATGCCCGGGTTTGAGTCCCATTTCTGCAACTCAGCGTCACTGTGACCAGGGGAAACCCCCTCCCCTCGGTCCCCACCCCCACCCCTCACCCCACGCAGGGCGGAGACCATAACACACACGCCGTGGAATACCAGTTTCAGAAAATCAAACGCCCCTCGAAGACTCCCTCCCCTGCTGGGGACTGCTGATCGGAAAGGGAGGGGGCAGTGACAGCGCCCTGGTCACGCTTCTGCTCTGTGTCTGGCACCAGACTATAGGAGAGTCCCTTTTGAGCCTCGCACCGTCCCGGGCTGGGGGGGCGGGCAGTCTGCACCAGACGCAGGGGAGCTGCGATTGGGCCCCGGGCCTGTGGGATGTCAGCACCCTCTGCACCATGGCCACCACTCAGCGGTGCTCACGTCGTGGGCCCACCAGCCTCCTCCTCCCAGTGTCCCCATCAAGGACTTCTCTGGGCTCTGCAGTCCCGGCACGGCCGTGCCTCCCGGTCCTGAACCCCACTCCTGGGCTGGCGGCAAGCCCACCCCCCCACCCGGCTTCCTGAGTGCCCGTTGTATGCCGGGCATGTCCTGATGCCCGTGGCAGACCCCTGCCCCAAGCTCACGTGCCCCCATTGCTGTCTCTGTGGGGGGTGGGGAACCTGACGGCCACAGGCGCATGCCGCTTCCAAGTCTGCAGAGCCCTCATCTCACTGGGTTCCCACAGCAACCCTGGGCAGTAGGCATGTCCCCTCCCACTTACAGGTGAGGGCGCTGAGGGGCAGAGAGGTTACGTTCATGGGTAAGAGGTCGAGCTGGAACCGCCCGAGGCGGAGCCCCAGGGAGCAGAAGGACCCCTAGCCCATCTCACAGCCTCACTGCGCGTCTGCTCTGTACCCTGGGCAGCGCCTTCCTCCATCAATTTCTCGTCTCCTGTCTTTGAAGCCAGGGGTTGGACCGGCTGGTACCTGAGGGGCCCCCAGCTGTGCTCTGGGCCCTGCACACGAGCAGTGCCCCGTGGTCAGACGGAGGAGCCCGGATTCCGGGAGGGGTTGGCCATGGGAACAGGTTCCTAACTGGGTCTTTGTGGGAGCCTAGCATTTGGGTTGGCAGAGAGTCACGCCAGGAGAGGGGACGGCAGGTGCCAACGCAGGCTGCGGTGACCCGTGGCAAGTTACAGTGACAAGGGTTCGGGGGCTCAGAGGGGCAAAGCACCCTGTCCCAGGTGCCACAGGCTGTGGTTGACAGAGACCCCATTCAAGCTCAGGTCCGGCTGCCGCTCCATCCCGTCTGCACGCGGGGGTGCCAGGCGGAAATAACGCTGCCCAGGACTCGTCTGCAGAGGTTCTGATGTGATTGATCTTGACCTGGACTTGTCTGAGCAGGAGTGTGCTGGAGCCTGAAGCTCCTGGGTGCGGGTGGGCCCCGAGGACACCCTGTGGGGGTGACTATGTGCCTCAGAGCCGGCGCCCTGTGCCTCAGACTTGCTCAGCGTCATCTGTGACCAGCAGGCCGCTCTGTGCCGGTCAGTGGCTGTGGCCACGTCATGTCGGTGGGGCAACCTGCACCCAGCACTAAATCCTGGCTGCCTCAGGCATCCCAGGGGGGTGCCTCCACCCTCCGAGCTTTGCATTCCGCCCATAAACCTGATTGTGCACACTGACCACGTGTCTGGTGATGTTACGGTGTAATCTTTACTTTTTACTTGTGTTAACGTATTGGGGATATGTTTTTAAGAAGCCCTGTCTTTTAGAGATCATGCTGAAATACTGATGAGTGAGATGACGTAATGCAGGAGATCTGCCTCAGAATAATTGGGGTGGGGGGGAGTGGGCGAGGGGGGCAGACATGAGCCGCTAACACCTGACGTGGGGTGACGTGTACACAGAAGTTCATTACGCGATTGTCCCCAGTTTTATGTGTTTGCTGTTTCTATAGTAAACAAGCACTTATCCTGGAAACTTTGATACATACAGATAGGAAAACAGGCGTCAAGGCCGCACAGAGAACGAAGCGGAAGCAGGGTCCCCGCCGTTGTGGCTTCTGGGAGTCACAGGCGGGGACGAGCCGCAGGATCAGGGAGCCGCACGGGTTCAGCACCGCGGACAGCGACCCGCCGCGCGCCGGCCTTTCTGCGGCCTCTGCTGCCTCAGGGGGTCTCCGGGGGGCAGAGAAGTTCCGGATCCGCCTGATTCAGGAAGAGTCTCTGCGGGAAGAAGGCGACCCGGCCTCTTACACCCCCCCCCCCCCGGGGAGGGAGCGTTCACTGCCCACGGGGCAGCCCTGGCCTTGGCGGAGCCGCTGGGGAGCCTGGGCTCCATCAGCGCGCCGGAGTTCACTTAGAAAGCGCGATGCGGTGGTTACGAATTTCAAGGTGGTGACCACAGAGCATTGGAGCCCAAGTGCGGCGCCCTCCTGAGCACGGGGCCCTGTATGACCTCCCAGTGGCGCGATCATGCGGCAGGCAGGCCCTGCACCTCTGTCCACACTGTATCTGACCCGCCCCTGGGGGCGAGGCGATGTTCCCGGCACTCTGGGGGGCGCTTTTGCGTATACCCCCCCAGAACCTGACCCAGATGAAGCGCTTTTCTGGTCTCTGTCACCATAGATTTTGCTCGTCCTTGAACCGTACGTGGATGGAGTCACACAGCACACCACCCTTTGTATTCGGTGTCTTCGGGCCATCGTTTCGATCGTGAAGTTCACCTGTGCTGTGGCGCACACCAGGGGTTCTTTCTTCGAGTCGCTGTGTAGTACGCATTCCATTGCATGAATACATCGCAGTGTGTGCATCCTGCCGTTGGTGGGCGTCTTCATTGTTCCCAGTTTCTGCCTGACATGTGCAACTCATTCTCAGTCGGGTCCTTCAGGCCAGCTCCTGTGTCCTTTTGACCCTTCCCTATCATTGAAGAAAAACTACTTTCTTACTTTTTGGCCGCCCAGCAAAACATTTCAGGCTCTTCTTGTCCCTTTCTCTGCCCAGACCTGAAGTTGACCTTTTCTTCAGGAAACCCTGATTCCTTCTGATGGGGAAGCATTCAGCAGCCGAGATCGGGGCAGTGGGCGTGCCCAGGACCACTGGAATCCCAGCGTCTAAGGGCCTTGTCAGCGAAGATGAGAAATAGGTATTTCTATAAAGAATAAACTCACGTCCAAACCGCAGGTTCCAATCCAACGAACACCACACGGTTCTCCCCTGCCTCCTCCCTTGGAGAGAACCCTCCTCTGGAGCCTCAGCTGTTCGCGCAGAGGCTCCGTTCCTTCGGCCTTTGGCTGGCCGCCTCTGTGCGACATCAGATCCTTCCTCCCGTCCCGGGAGCTTGGAACGTCCTCCTTTGAAGTTGCAAAGATGTCCGCAAGCCTCGCGAGTCAGGGTTAATCGCTCTGGTTCCCCTCTCTGTCCGTGGGTACACACTCACTCTCGGACATTCGTGTGCCCCCACCCCCGCCAGTCTGCAGGTGTCTCAGTCCAGAAAAAGGAGGAGAGGCCCTGCCCGCGTAGCTCAGCTGGTAAGAGCATTGTCCTGGTGCACCAAGGTTGTGGGTTCAAACCCCAGTCAGAGCCCATACGAGAATCCACCAATGAGTGCATCAATTAGTGGAACCACAAATCGATGTTTCTCTCTCCTTCCCTTCTCTCTTCCTCCCCTCTCTCTCTGAAAGTCAATTTAAAGAAATGATGGAGCAAGAAGGAGACGGAGTAGGTCCCGCCTACTTGCTGTGCTCTGGCTCTGGCCAGTGTGGTCCTGTCTCTCCGTCCTCCCGGCCGCACCACCTAGGGCTACACACTGTCATTTCTTTTTCATCTTCTCTCGGCTGAAGACAAGGAGCCCCCAAGGGTTAGACCAGGATCTCATGGTTTTAGGATTAGAGTTTCCCCAGACCCAGGCATGTACTAGGTGCTTAATGTGTATTTGTGCAGCGAGTTCTAAGACCACTTTAGAAGTCTGTAGTTCTCAAATCGTCTGCGCGAGAAGTGCCTTATTAGATGCGGATTCGGGGCATCTAATATCTGGACATCTAATATCGGGACATATCTGGACAGAATGTCTTTTTGGGTCCGAGGCTGGTCCTGGAAAATGCAATCCACGCCCCGCCCCCCACCTCCTTCTGCCCCCTGGAAACGATGAAGCATGTTTTTCATAGCACATGTCAGTGCCTGGAATTACCGTGGTTACTCACATATGCCGGGTACGACAGGGCCGGGAACCTGGGCCGGTGCCTGGGTCAGAGCGGATGCTCCCTAAATATTTACTGAGTGGAGGAACGAATCTCTGAGGTCACTTCAGCAGCAGCATTTGCTGTTGAGTCTGTTGAGCGCTTGCGGAACGGCGGAGCCGAAGGTAGCCGAAGGAGAGCGCGGTGGAGCGGCTGCGCGCTGCTGGCTGGGAGGCGGAGCGCGGGCGGGGGTCTCCAGCCCTCCGAGAGGGGGCGGGCGGCGTCTGGCTGTGGGGTGGGGCGGGCGCGGAGGCCCCACGACGTCACGTCTGCGGAGGGCAGGCGGCGCGGCGGGCGGGGCCATGACGTCATACCCGCGGGGCGCAGTCTCCACGCTGCTGGGGCGAGGCGGCGCCGTGACGTCACGCCTGCGGAGCGCCGCGCGGCGGCTGGGCGGCGGGCGTGGGCGCGTGCGGGGTGCGGGGTGCGGGCGCGGCGCGGGTGGCGGCGGGCGGCGCGGCTCCGGGCCCGGGCGGCGGCGGCGGCATGGCGGAGAGCGAGGCGGAGACCCCCAGCACCCCGGGCGAGTTCGAGAGCAAGTACTTCGAGTTCCACGGCGTGCGCCTGCCGCCCTTCTGCCGCGGAAAGATGGAGGAGATCTCCAACTTCCCGGTGCGGCCCAGCGACGTGTGGATCGTCACCTACCCCAAGTCCGGTGAGCCCGCGCGGCCCCCGCCCGCCGGCTCTGCGGCGCGCCCGCGGAGTCGCTGCAGCCCGCCAGCCTCCGGTCCGGGGTCGGGAGGGCCGGGGCGCCCACCGCCCATCCCGCGCCCGGAGCCCTCCAGAGCGGGATCGGGGGCGGTCGGCCCGCATTTGGGGAAACTAAGGTCGGAGACCTTCGGGGGTGGGTCCCGGTGTTCGCGGCTGCAGGCTGGACAGCGTCCCGCGGGGATGGAGCCTGTTTGTCTGCGGCTTCCAGGAGGACAGGCCCTGGGCCGCCGCTTCTCCGTGCGTCCCCTCCCATTACCCTGTTGGCTGTGTGACCTTGGACAGCCCCTTAACCTCTCTGTTCTGGGCCCGATTCAGCCTTTGATGAGTGCAAAGTCCTGGTGATCATCCGAGGAAGGGGATCAAACTGGCGTGGGGGCCGAGTACGCTTCTCCTTTCCTGCGTGGACTCCCGGCGGGGGGATGGGACCAGCCGTGCCCGGAGTGTGTGCCCCGCTCCCCTGCTTCAGGGCTGCCTCCCTCACCCCGCTATCCGGCAGGACCCCGGGGCACCCGCATTTCCCAATGTGAACGGATGTCGTTTGCACGACCACCCACGGTGTGGGCGCCGAGACTGAGAGAGGGGAAGTGGCTTGCCCAAGGTCACACAGCTGGGGAGCGGTAGGGCTGGAATTTAAAGCCAGGTCGGAGGGCGTCCAGGACCCGATGGGAAGGATTGCCCTGCAGTGCCTCATGGGAGGCTCGCGGGGAGAGACGCGGCTTTGCCTCGTTGCCTCTGTGCTGCCGGGGGAGGGAGCCGCCGGGGTCTGGCTGCGCGCGGCAGCAGAGGCTGGCCAGCCTGGAGGTCACGTAGGACCAGCAGGGAGGGAGGCGCCTGGAAGAGCTGTGCAGGGTCCCAGACACCCGCGGGCTAGGCCCGACTCCCCCGGGGAGGGTGGGGGAAGAGGCCGTGCGTGGAGGGCGGGGGAGCCTGGAGGAGAGAAGTCTGCAGGCGCTCCTGGCGGCCCTTGGGGAGACGAAGGAGCGGTGCGCGCCGCCGCCGCCGCCGCCGCCGCTGCGGCCAGGGAGTTTCCTTCCGCTGAAGCCCGCAGCCCCTCCCCCAGCCCTGCGCGGGGGCGGGTGGGGGAGAAGGGGGGATGTGGAACTTTTCAGATTTTAGAGCCGTAGGGGATATCTGTGCTGTGAACCACCCCGGGGCGTGGGATCCACGGAGACGGAAAGGAGCCCCATGTCAGTTTGGGACGGGGCTTGCCCGCACCTGAATTGTGGAAACCCCGCGATGGGACGTCTCCAGGATGCTGGAGTTGCCAAAGAGGGACTTCCGTTCTGGGTTGCTACCTCCATTTTCCGTGAGGAGGTGGAGGGGGAAAGCAGCCGCTGGGGGAGGTGCGCAGGCCTGGAGCTTGCTAGGAAAGCCGGGTGCTTGGGGCCTGTGGGGGCTGCTGTAGAGGGGCCCTGCCCTGGGGGGCCTGCCCGGGCCTGGAGGCCGCAGGGACCTTCCTGGGCACGTGGCTGGGGAAGGAGGCGCTACCTGTGGGAGTTTTGTAGGTAATCAAAACTGGCGTCTGGTTTGCAGCTTGAATCTTTTGAAGTAGTCAAGAGCCCACTGTCTCACAGGGAGGGCCAGCACCCGGCTCTCCGCTGGTGACAGAAAATCCAGCAGTGGCCTGGGGACCTTCATGCAAGGCCCCTCCACACAGAACCCTGGAGAGCTCCCTTTCAAAGCGTACCGTTTCCCTCAGCCCGTGTGGCCTTTCCAGACTCTTACTGCCTCTCGTCCCCGTCACCCCTGAGGCGGCTGGCACCCCGAGGACCGACCGCCTGCCGGGACCGTGTGGAAGCCCGGAGTGTGTGGCATTAGTAGCCTGCCGCGCTCCAAGCTCTGTAGCTCACGGCCCTGTGTGTCTGCCCTTCCGGCACGTTCTCCCCAGAGTGCTGCGAGCTGGACGGTGGGCTCCCGTCTCCCAGATGGGGGGGGGACAGATGGGGGGACAGAGGACCTGGGAGGCTAAGTGACGTGCCCAGGCTCCCGTGGCTGCCCCGAGGCCGAGCTGAGGTGACACTGAGGGCCTGGGAGGGTTGGTATTTTCTGTTTCTTTTTCACTTTCTGCCTGGTTCTTTTTTTTCTTCTTTTGTGTTTTATTTATTTATTTAGAGAAGGGGAAGGGAGGGAGAAAGAAAGGGAGAGAAACAGTGATATGTGAGAGGTACATTGATCTGTTGCCTCTTGCACATGCCCCAACTGGAGACCAGCCTGCAACCCAGGCATGTGCCCTATCGAGGATTTGAACCGGTGACCCTCCGATGTGCAGACTGTCACTCAGTCCACTGAGCCACACCAGCCAGGGCTCTTCCTGGTTCTTAGAGTTGTCGCAGTTCACCGTTCTCACCCATCCCACGGGATGGCGACAGGGCCAGTGGGCCATTTTCTCAGGCACGGTGGCTGCGTGCGGCTTTAAACCAGTGATTCCGAAGCCTTCCCCGCCCCCCCGCCTGCGGTGTTCCCACCGAGAAATGCTCACCCGCTCACGGGCACTGGAGACCTGGCCCCTCCCAACACTGGCCCTGAAGAGCTTCTCTCAGCCAGAGAAAAAGGGACCTGGGAGCCACCCCCTGTGGCAGCTGGCATAGCAGGGGGAGGGGGCTGGGGTCGGGGTCTGGGTCCCGGTCCTTGCAGGCCGTTGGCCTCGGGTGAGCCTGAGCTTCTGTTTCCCCGGCTGCGAAACCCCCGGCTTCAACTGCCCAGTCGCGGAGGTGGCTCCCAGGCCTTTGGAAGGGCTGTGACTTTGGACACGGGCCAGTCGTGGTGTGGAATAGGACTCAGAACATTCTGGGAGTGGTCACTGGGCCACTTACCGAGTCCTGGGGGCAGGTGCTGTGCGGTGGCGACCCACGAGGACCACTGTGCCTCTCCTCGGGGACTCCGGGGCCTCTCCCCTGTCTCTCGGGTGTCCGTGGCCCTTGGGAGGCCCCCAGGGCAGGGACTCAGACCCCAGGAAGGAGGGAGGGGCACGCCTTCTTTCCGAGTGCTTTTCGGCACGGAAGTCCAAGGCCCTCGGGGATCTGGAGGTTTTCGTCCCTGCTCGGAGTCCTCTGCAGGTGGACCTTGGGGAACCCGGTTCATACCTACCTCCTTCCCCCCCCTTCTCCTCCCCGCTCCCCCGCCGGACGTGGGTCCGTAGGTGGCTCAGGTGCTTAGGGATGAGAGCCTGGCTTTGGAGCTGAAGTCCTGGATTTGCATGTAGCTTTGCTGCTTGCCACCCGGGTGGCGCTGGCAAATAACGTCGTCCTCGTGAGCTGTGGTTTCTGCAGGTGCGGGAGAGACCACCTCACTGCCTCGCTGGGTGGCCCTGAGGCCCCGGGAAGTGACGGGGGAGGGGTGTGGCTAGCACAGGGTGTCTGCTGGCTGGCCTCGTGTCTGATGACAAGCCGCTGTAACTCTCTGGTCGTCTGTGGAATGGGTCTTTTCCCTCCGGCTGCCTTCAGCGTCTCTCTTTATCTTTGATTTTCGGCACTTAGTAGGATATGGCTAGGTGGTTTTTTTTTTCAAGGTCGGGGTACGTATCTTGCTTGGGTTTTTCTGACCTTGGGTCTGTGGTTTGAAGCCTTTCGGTATTTTGGGAAAACTCTCAGCCATCACCTCTTCAGATCTCTCTCCCGTCCCGTGAGGTTCCGACCCCGGTCCAGTTTCCATGGCCCGGTCTTCAGGTGAACTGCTTCTCTCTTCCTCCTCTGCGTCGGGTCTGGGAGTCCGTCCAGACACTCTGTTTCTGCTGCCGTGTTTTTATTTCCCCCCTAGCGTGCGACTTCCGGTTCCCGTCTGTCTGCCGGAGTAGCCCCCGAAATGCAGCACGAAGGGGCGTGTTACTCACCGTTACCATAAAATCCGCTAATGTGTCGGTCAGATGTACTTGAACTTCTGAGTGTGTGATTGTGTGGTCTTCTGATGGGGTTTTTTTTTTTTTTCCTTGCCTTTTCAAAGGAGTGTTTTTTGGTCAATCGCTAGACGTGCGTGCTGACGTCAGAGGTGGAGGGCAGTGGTGTCTGTGCTCGGAACCGGCCTGTCCTCTCCGGCGGGGCCTGCAGTGGGGGAGGGGGCCAGTCCGGGAGGAGCGGGGCTGTGCTTGTTGCTCTGCCCCGTCCCCCGCCCAGGTGACCGCTGGCTCCAGCTCCCGCAGCTTCACCTGGCGCTCGGTCTCGGGGCTGAGTTTCCAGAGGGTCTCACCTGGGCGTTCCTGCCCCACCTTCAACTTTCAGGTCGAGCCTTGGAGGGGTTCCCCCCTCAGAGGGTGGGGCACTGCTGTGACTAGTGGTTCCAGTTTACTGGCTGAGAGAGGAGGGGCCTTCACCCAGCTGGCCCCGCCCCCGTCCTCTGATGCAGCTGCAGCCTTGGGTGAGGCTTTCTCCGTGGCCCCGCCTCCCCAGTGAGCACTCCATGGCCCCGCCTCCCCTGAATGACAGCTCCCTGGCCCCGCCTCCCCTGAGTGACGTCCTCGTGGCCCCACCTTCTCCAAGTGATGGCCAGCTCTGCCTTGGTGGCAGGGCCTGTGCAGAGAATAGTTTCACACCCCTCGTCCAGCGTTTGGGGGGGTGGTCTCTGACAGAGCCCAGGGATGGCCTCCTGCCCCTCTCTCCAGGACCCAGTTTTTTCCCACCCCTTTTGCAGCCATGTTGGGTCTTCACCGCGTGAAGAGGTTTGGAGGGGGAGCAGGTTTCCTCCTCCTGCCCTAGAGTGGCCTGGAGCCGTTTTCCCGTGGAGGGTGACGGTCCTGGCCCCGGCCCCGAGGGGGTCCCCGCCTGCCGCTGCCGGTGTCCCTCGTGGGCGCGGGTGCGGGTGGGCAGAGAAGGCTGTTTGGGGCCAGCTCCCTCCTCGCGCTGGCTCTCGGCCCACAGTCCCTGCAGTGCGTGGAAGTCCTCCCCGAACCCTCTTGCCCACCCCCACGGTGCCTGGCTTCTCCTCCCCTGGCCCTGTCTCCCTGCACGGGCCCAGCTCCCAGGGGTGGCGGCCACTTGCGGTCTGGTGGCTTCAGCCCGCCGACGGGCTCGAGTCCCGTGAGAACCTGTAGTTCACCCGGCCCTTCCTCGTCAGCAAGGGAGCCGCGTTCCGCCCAGCCCTTCACAGGCTTCCCGGGTCTCCAGGGTCCCGTGAGTCAGTGGGTGTGTCTGCGGCTCCTGGAGCGTCACACGGCGTCCCCAGGGAGCAGGGTCCCAGCGTGGGCTTCCGGTGCTCGTGAGGGCGCGTGGAGGGCCCATGGGGAGGCGGGAGCCTCCCTCCAGCACGTTTGCAGACATGTTGGACTTTCCTGGAAGCTCACGTCACTTCCAGAGGGGCTGGGGAGCCGGGGACCCCGGTGTGGGCTTTGCGCAGGCTCCCTGGACACGGGTGGCAGCCATGAGGCTCAGCTCCGCCTGCAGTGAGCTGGGGTCTCCTGGGACTCCCACCCCCGCCAGTGGCAGGGAGCGGACTGGGCGATGGCAGAGACCCCTCAAGTCTGCCGTGGTCCTTGTGGAGCCTCAGAACGGACCCGGAGGTGAGGGGGTTCCGCCTCTGTGTGTCCCGACACCCTCACGGCTTTGCTGCCAGAGAGGCCCCTTTCTAGGCGAGGAGCGGAGGCCTGGGGAGAAGTGGGCCCGTGCTGGGCGGGGAGCCTCCCTCTGTAGGCGGCGTCCCCCTGGTCGGTGTGTCCACAGCTGTGACCCCAGGAACCCCGGGCTCCAGGCCCCGGGGAATTTCACCCTGAGGAAGCCGAGGGCCGAGGTGCGGTGGCTGTTCCGGCTCCGCAGAGCCAGGCTGGGGACCAGGGCCTCACCGGACAGGGCCTGCGGCGAGCCAGGGCGGGCAGCTCCCACCTGCTCATGTGGCCAGGCGCACCCCAGTGCCTGACATCACCTGAGCTCTGCCCAGGGACCCCATCTGTTCGCTCTTGTCCGGCAGGGCCCATGGCTGGGCGCTGGGCTCCTGCATTACAGGGGTTGGGGGGACGGGGGTAGTGTCCCAGCCACTTGCTCCCTGAGTCTCACCCTGCTCCACCCCCAGTCTGGGGGTTGAGGGTCGGAGCTGTAGCCTGGAAGCGAGAGCCCGTGGCTCGTGGCCTCGGTCTGGCTGTGCACGAGCCTTGTGTAATTGTGGGTGTGAGTGTGGCGTGTGTGTTACAACCCTCCAGTTCTGGAGTCAGAGCTCCGGGCAGATCTGCAGCCTCGGGCGGGTAGCCTGTGCGCTCGCCTGTCGGTGTGTGACCTGCAGCGAGAGCGGCCCCGGGGCTGGCGAGGGTCCGCTGAGGGGTGGGCTGCGGGAGCACCTGGGACTGCGCCCAGGACACAGAGCGCCGTCATCACCGGGATGGCTGCGGGGCCCCTGCACGCGAGCCGCTGCTGGCTTCTTGCTGCGTTTGCCATCCTAACTGCCCCTGTTGTCCAAGGTCCATGCACGTCCTCGTGCAGGCCATGGGGGCTGTTTTAAGACACAGGCAGGAGATGGTTCTCAGTGTCGTCTTAGCAGCATGTGTGACACCTCCTCGGACAGATAGGACAGGTGCTTCATGAGAGGTGGTCACCTTTGCTCCCTCCTGGCCTGGAGGCCTTCTCAATGGCTGCTGGGAGAGCAAGCCCCGCCCCTGGGAGGGGCCTGTGGGGGCCCTGGACTGGCTGGGCCAGCTCTGTCGGGGTGCTTCTTCAGCGCCCAGCTGTTGCCGCTGCTGAGGGAGCTGGTGGGGCCCTGGCTGTGGGGGGTACGCTTGACGGAGAGGGGCATCATGCTCACCTCGGCTTCCTCCTGCAGCCTCACTCCGTGCCAGTCAGGGAGTAAGGGCGCTGAAGCTCTAAGAGGAGGAGAGGAGGTAAGGGTGCCTCGGAGAGGCTGGCCGGCTTCGGGAGATCAGGTGTGGTGGCTGGGCGCCGACTCACTGGCCCGCCGGGCGGCGGGCGCGTGGACCAGCTCCAGCCGCAGGGCTCCAGGCACTGGATGCACCTGGCAACAGAGGGTGGCAGACATGATGGGCGGGGGGGGGGGGCGTTCAAAACAGGAGGCTTTTGCAAAAGATGGGCTTCTTTGGGGAAAGCCGATCCAGACAGGCTGTGCATCTGGGGTGTGGAGCACAGCTATAGGCTGGGAGACAGGGCCGTGTCGGAAATGGGGATCCGCCAAAACTGCACCCCTGAAAGGCGGGTTCCCAGCTCCCTCCCCTCCTCGGCTCCCGGGATGCTGGTGGCCCTGCAGCAGAGAGTGGAGGCATCTTTGGAGAAGAAGGAGAGAGACGCGTGGGCACTTGGACGCCGCGCCTCCCATCTCGGGGGGGAGGGTGCCGGCCCTGGGCTGCGTTCCCAGACACGCAAAGCCCTGCAGTCAGCAAGCCCTGCCCGCCGCCTCCGGCTGCGCCCGCCCTCCTCTCACCTGCGGGTGGACTCAAGGGCACCGGACCTTAAAGTTGCCGATACCAAGGACAGATGCTTGCAGAAACAAAACAAAAAGCAGAAAAAAGAGCTCAGGAGAACGAGACACAATGTACAGAGCAGAAAAAAACCTAAAAAAAATAAAACAAAACAAAACAGATGTGGCCTGCAACCCTAACTCTGCGCGATGTCCTCGGAGAGTGACGCGCTCAGAGACGCGCTGTGGGGGTAGTGCGCCGCTGACCGGAAAGGAGCCGGCGGGGTGGGGAGGGGGTTCTTGGGGGTTAAAAGGGTGGTTGCTAGAATTTAGAAAACCCACTGGTGAGGTTTGGATGGTCAAGTGGAGGAAGGACAGAAGTTTTTGCAAAATGATAGCAAACAGGAGCAAAAACTAAGAAAATTGGGAGACCCCAGGGTTTCAGAAAGAGAGAGAGTACGGAAGAGAAGGAATGATTGAAACCAGGATTTTCAGAACTCAGGGACGTGAGTTCAGTTTAACCCCCACCCCCCCACCCCGCCCGGGCTGGTGGCTCAGTTGGTTGGAGCATCGTCCTGTATACTGACAGTTGCAGGTTTGATCCCTGGTCAGAGCACGTACCCAGGTTGTGGGTTCGATCCCCAGTTGTGGCGTGTGTGGTAGGCAACTAAATGATGTTTCTCTCTCATATTAATGTCTCTCTTTTTCTCTCTCTCATTGTCTCTAAAATCATGGAAAATGCCCTGGCTGGTGCGCCTCAGTGGATGGAGCTCAGGCCTTTGAACCAAAGGGTCGCTGGTTCGATTCCCAGTCAGGGCACATGCCTGGGCTTTGGGCCAGGTCTCCAGTAGGGGGTGCACAAGAGACAACCGTGCATTGATGTTTCCCTCTCTCTTCCCCTCTGTCTAAAAATAAATGAAATCTTTTTTCTTAAAGTAAGCAAGCAAACAAAGGCAGTGTTTACTTTAGGGAAAGCAAAGTCTGGTGCAAGGAAGGAAGCGTAGTCAGTACACGCTGTCCTTTGAGCTGAACACTCAGACGGGGGTTGGGGCCAGCGGTCGGGCTGCGACGGCCCTGGGAGGAGGGGAGCTTGTGGGAGGGAACTTGGCGAGGTCCTGGTCTCCCGTAGCTGACAGTCAGCAAGCCACTGAAAACGTATAGATCGTGAAGTAACTATCTAAGCACATTTTTGACATTTGTGGTGAGAAGAATCAACAAGAGTTGGCTCTGGGCATGGGATTCAGGTGCGGAGGTAACTGGGTTTTCTGTTAAGTGTTCCACTAATAATGCTCTGACTTTTTTTTTAAAGATTTTATTTATTTATTTTTAGAGAGGGAGGGAGAAAGAGAGGGAGGGAGAAAGAGAGAGAGAGAGAAACATCAATGTGCGGTTGCTGGGGGCCATGGCCTGCAACCCAGGCATGTGCCTTGACTGGGAATCGAACCTGTGATGCTTTGATTCACAGCCCGTGCTCAATCCACTGAGTTACGCCAGCCAGGGCTAATAATGCTCTGACTTTTTAAACTGGGTGTGTGTGTGACTTTGGTTAGTAATAAAGTAAAAATAAAAGAAGTCTACCTCCAGCCCCAGAACCCTGGTGGCTGGGCGCGAAGTTCCATTGGCTCTGACCCGAGTGTGCTGGTTCCTCTCCCCAGTGCGGGCAGAGATGTTGACGGGCTCGGGCCGGGCCCCAGATTTCCTGGGGAGTCCCCTGAGTTACCCCGGTGGGTCTCAGCCCGAGAGGTCCGTGTCCGAGTTCACTTCCGCCACACGGGAGTGATTTCCGGTGTCAGCAGAAAGCTCCTCTGTAGACGACCGCATCGGGGGACGGGGGACTGTGCGGGCATCCCCCCTCAGCCCGGCAGCCCTGCCGGCCCTGCCAGTGACGTGACGCGGGGCGCCCGGCTCTCCGCTGCCTCACCGCGGATGTGCTGGGGGTCAGGCTGCCTGCTGCCGTGTCCTCCTGTGCTCCCCCCGCCCCGCCCCCAGGGCTCAGACTGCGGGGGTGGGGGTCGGGGTGCTGAGCCCCTGCTCTGCCCCCACCTGCTTTTGTGCCTCTGGTCTGGGGGGCTGCCGGAGCGGAGGGGTAGCCAGCACGGCTGTGGCCACTGTGTCACGCCGTCGGCCCTGCAGGCTCCCTCAGTCCGTCATGTCCCCTGTCCCCCCACCCCCTGGGTACGCTGGGAAGGCCGTGTGGGGAGTGGGGACCCCCAGCTTTGGGTTCCAGCTGCAGAAGTAGCTCCCCCCTTCCCGGGACTGCGGACCAGCTACCTGAGCTGGGCCTTCCCTCTGTGCCCACGCAGGACTTGCTCCCAAACCCTCCTCCTGCCTCAGGCGTGCTGCCCCAGCGTCCCCTGTCACCCTGGGAGTGGCTCCCACGTTTTGGGGGGGGCTGCATGGTTTGGCGGGGGTTGCGCGTGGCCTCGCATGCGAGGGTTCCGGTCAGTGGTGCCCGTGGTGGTGTCAGGGGCGCTCACTGGTAGGGAGCCTCTCCGGCCCCGAGAGGTCACGTGGGGCCCTGACCCCAAAGCCCCGTGGAGGAGGGAGGGCATTGTCCCATGTTCTGGAAGGGGGCAGGCACTCCTGGGGCCAGCCCTTGTCAGGAGGGTGGCCAGACCACCGGGTCCTGAGTGAGGAGGGCGAGGACTCCAGACCTCACGGGCCGGAGCCGGGGCGGGGGGGCTCTGCAGAGAGGACAGGCCTGGCGGGACCTGGGCCTGTGCTCGGACCCCAGCCTTCCCTCCCGGTGGCGTCTGGAACAGGGGAGGCGGGAGGCTGGGGGCTGGGCACTGTGTCCCAGAGCACCTGAGGCGCTTCTGGTGTCAGTGACCTGAAGACGACGTCCACACTGGCCAGCAGGCAGGGCACCCTGTGGAAGGCTCAGGCCCCGGGGTGCTGAGCTCTAGGGGTGCAGGAGAGCTGGCCACAGCACAGAGTGCGCGGGGTGAGGCCAAGCAGGGGGCATCCCCGGGGTGCTGGGGCCACTGGGGCCCGCACGGGGCTCTTGGGTGGCCGTGACAGCCAGGAGAGTGGATGCAGGGGCTGAGGGTGGCTCATGCTGATGATTGGGGTGCCCCCTGGCTGGGGGGCGGGTGGGTGGGACCTAGGGCTGGGGCAGTGGGTGTGGAAGGGCTGGACGCGGCCAGTGCCTGGCGGGGACCCTTGCAGAGCCAGGGCTGGGCGTGCACGAAACGTGTGCTTGGACTTCGGTTAAGGTGCCGGGAGAGTGTCTAGAGCCTCGTGGAGACGGGCCAGTGTCGTTTGTGTCACTGTCTCTAGTTGGCCTTCTGTGACCCCCGTGTCACCTCCTGCCTGCCCGCTCCCCGCACTGGTCCCGCCTGCCCCCGCGGCCCCCTCCCTGGGCCGGGCAGGTGTGGGGTGTGCCCTCCTGTTGAGTCCCCTGTGAGGGCCGGAGCAGGTAAGCCGGGACTGCTCCGCTGGGAAACGGACTTGGGTGGGGGGCTGCAGCGAGGGCCGCTGGGGGGCCAGTGGACCTGGCGGGGGGGAGGGCTTCCCCCCGGCCTCCCAAGGCTGGGCCTTCTGGCACAGGTATTTAGTGGGGGCAGGGACGGGGCTCTGGAATGGACACGCCGCGATATTGATGTAAGTCGATGTTAATGGGCGGAGAGCATCGGTTTGGGTCGCTGCCTGTGGGGGCGGCCGGGGTCGGGCTGGGAGCACCAGAAATAGGCCCCGAAGCCGGCGCCGGGGGAGGCCGTTTCGGGAACTCTGCCCACAGTCCATTTCTGAGCGCACAGCACCCCCTCCCCCGCCTCATGCCGCCGAGCTGCCGGGCAGACAGGCCCCACGGGGCCCCATGAGGAGGAGGAACGGGGTGGGGCCGTGCACCCGCTCTGCGGCCTTGGGCCCACGCAGGCCTCCGGAGCGGCATCCGTAGATGGAGTGATGGTCCCCCGCTCAGGCGGATGGGAGGCTCCCACTGTTAGTGGACAGACGTTCTTTCTGTTTGAGTGGAGGAGCCGCTGCACCACTTTCTTCCTTCTTTCTGGGCCTTTGCGCCAAAGCTGCCTCCTCCAGGACGTCTTCCTTGATCAACACACCCCTTTCTGATTACTCCGCACCAGGGTCTGTTCGTGCATTCAGAATAAAGGAACGTGCAGGTCACTTCTGGGCTGTTGGCGCAGCAGGTGACCTGGGGAGGGCAGGGGTGCAGGCTGAGGGCTGGAGTGTTAATCACGTGGCTGGTCAGGGAGGCTTCCCCCTGAAGGACCCGAGGGAGGGAGGACAGGGCTGCAGGCAGGGGCGCAGCCGATGTAGGCAGTGCATCCCCGACTGGCAGGGAGGCCGGGAGGAACTCGGTGGATGAGAGAGGAGGCGTCAGAGAGGTGGGCGCATGGAGCGAGGCTGGCAGGCGTGTGGGCCGCGGCGAAGCCTGTTGCTCTGGGGAGGTGCAGGGCCGGCGGAGGGTCTTCACTGGGCAGGGAGGCGATCGGGCATCCCTGTTGGCACGGCCTCTCCTGCTGCTTCGTGGGGAACAGACCAGGGTGGGCTGAGCTGGGCAGAGCTGAGAGCTGTGGGGCCCCCCACCCCGGGGCAGGGGCGGAAGGGTGCCCTCGGATCACGTGACGGCGGAACCGGCCGTTCACGAGGGGCGAGGAGTGAGCACCGTGAGTCTCCGTGTGGTCTGAGCAGCTGCCCGGGGTGGGGGGCTGTTTGCTGAGGGGCAGGTGGGTGCCAGGCATTCGCAGGTGGACAGCGTGGGGTGGGTCAGTGCGTGTTTGCAGGGTGCACAGGTGAGGGGCCGGCAACAGAGACCCAGGCCCCGAAGAGAAGGGGCGGGAGCGTTGAGGGGCAATGGGCTGGTCGTACCTGCTCCTTCTGAGACACCAGGCGGGGTGGGGACCGGGGTGGCCCTGGGCTCCCTGGTGACCCCAAGCCGAAAGCCTGAGTGGAGGCCCACACACGGGGGCCAGAGGAAGTGCAGGGACCTGGCGTCCATGTGCGGGCCTCCCTGCCCTGCTCCCTGGGGCTGCCTGCTGGCCCTGGGTGCTCGCCAGGGCTCAGGCCTCAGCAGCCCGCCCCCCCCATGCCCAGGCTCAGGGGGTGCCCCCCCACGGCCGCTGAAGGGTGGGACTCAGGCCGGTGTGTTCTACTTGACTTGAGGTGCTCCTGGGACGCCCACCGGCATGGTCCTCAGCCCCCCTCTTGGGTACAGGTGCTGACCTGAAAGGGGGGCCCCCTCTGAGCAGCCCCCCCCCCGGGGCCTCTTCCCTCCAGGCACCAGCTTGCTGCAGGAGGTGGTCTACCTGGTGAGCCAGGGCGCCGACCCCGACGAGATCGGCCTGATGAACATCGACGAGCAGCTCCCGGTCCTGGAGTACCCGCAGCCGGGCCTGGACATCATCAAGGTACAGGGGCCCAGTCCCCACGGCCCCTTCCGGCCGCTCCCGCCCTTACACCCCGAGTGACAGTTCCTCCTGAGGGGCCCAGGGGGCGCTGTGGCCCAGGGAGCACAGGGAGCTGCCAGTGCCCCGGGGGGCCAGGAGACAGGCCTGAGCCCGTGACAGTGACCCTGGAGTCAGATTGGTGGGTGGCGTGGGTGACTTCAGGGCGGCCAGGAGGCAGGTGCGGAGGGGTGGGGGGGCTCCCGCCCCTCCCTGTGTGTCGCCCCGTCCTCCGGGGGGGCTGGGTGGGATGCGTCTGCCTCAAGTGTGTGGTGTCCAGAATGAAACAGACCCTTGTTACCCCAAGGCCCCGTCCGTTCTGTCCCTCCGGTGCGTCTGGCGTTTCCTCTCCATCGTCCCCTCTGCCGCCTCTCTGGTTCAGGTCTCATTTCTGGCATCGCCCGTCCACCCCGTCCCCCACTAGCTCAGCATTCCGCGTCATTCCGGTCACTGTGATGCCCAAGGTCCCGTGTGAAGTGGGCTCTGTGGCCGAGCTCTGGGGTCCACCCGGCTGCTGACCACGAGAGCCGGCACAGCTCTTGGCATGGGGGTGCAGCCAGACACCCACCACGGACGCCACGGCGCTCGTGGGGCCGACAGTGTAGGCAGAGCCACTGACTGGAGAGCGAAACCAGGAGGCGCGGTCGTTCGGGGGTGCCCAGTGCCAGGCAGGGAGCAAAGCAGGACTGGACAGGGAGGGCCTCTCAGTGGGGACGCCGAGGGAGGTCCTGAGAGGAGAGCGGCTGTGTCGGGGCAGTGGGTGCGGACCCCCGAGCCCCGGCCTGATGGCACGCACGGCCCATTCCGGGAGCCGCAGGCAGGCCTGGGTGCCGGGTGGTGGTGGTGGGGATCCGGAGCCCCTCTGTGCCTCGTGCTCCCTCCGTTGTCCTGCGAGGCCCATGCTGGGCCGGTGGCGGGCCCCTGGTGACTGTGACAGGCCGCCATGGCCGGGGGAGCCCGAGGACAGGCCGTGTCTCGCTCACATCTGGTCCCAGGTTCAGCCTGGAGGGTGCGCACGCCTCCGGAGAGAAGGTTTTCAGGTGCAGTGCATGTCCGCACCACCCGAGACCCTCTCCGCCTGGCCCCATGAGAGAGGCCCGGGGACCTGTGTGTCCTGTGGCCTCTGACCCACCCCGCCCCCGACCCTGCTGCAGGAGCTGACGTCTCCCCGCCTCATCAAAAGCCACCTCCCCTACCGCTTCCTGCCCTCGGATCTGCACAACGGCGATTCCAAGGTAACTCCCTGCGGTCCGCTCTGTCCTCTGCACGCCCCACCCCCAACCCTGACCCCTGGCCGGGTCCCTAACAAGCGCTAGCACTGGTCTGTCACCCTCGGCGATCCCCAGAGGACCGAGGTGGAGCAGGACCCCGGCACAGGCCGTGGACACCCGGGGGAGCCTGTATCTCTAGCGTTGTATTTGTGTTTCTAATCTGGGTGGGGTTTTTTTTTTTCCCCGTAATTGACCTTGGCCTTGACCAGCCTAAGTGCTGCCTCCACTCGGCGAAGGCCGAGGGTTCCAGGCTGCTTTTTCCCGTTTTTTAACGGTTTACGAGGCCTGCAGTCCTCACCGCCAGTGCCGGGACCCGAATTTCCTGTCCGTGACGTTACAGTTGAGGGAGGGTGGAAATGGGGCCACATGCTCGGGGCGTTGTTCTAGCGGACGCTGCCGTGGGGACGGGGTTGCACCTGCTGACACAGAGTGACCGAGTGGTGCCGGCCGTGATGCGGGCCCGGGTCCAAGTCGGGTAGGAGAGGCGCGTGGGTCTGTGAGCCTGTGCAGGGCAGCCTCCAGGGCGGGGGGTCAGCGACTCCCCCGAGTCCCCTAACTCCCCCGCCCCTCCCCCCCGCAGGTCATATACATGGCTCGGAACCCCAAGGACCTGGTGGTGTCCTATTACCAGTTCCACCGCTCCCTGCGCACCATGAGCTACCGAGGCACCTTCCAGGAGTTCTGCCGGCGGTTCATGAATGACAAGTGTGAGTGTCAGCCCCCTGCGGGCACTGCGGCGGCGACGGTGCCCGTGTCCGCCAGACTCCGGCGCGTGCCGGTGCTCTGCCCGCGTCCCTCCCCGCCGTCCTGACCTTCCCCGCACACGGCGGGCCTGCTTTCCCGCTCGAGGGCCCGCACGCTGGGGCCGAGGGGCGGCGGGAGGCCCGTCCGCGGCCGCGGCTCGTGGGCGGCAGAGCAGGCGTGCTGCTCGGGAGCCCTTCCGTCTGGCCACGGTGTTGGGGCCCCGAGAAGCTCTCTGATGAAAAGCACCTCTTCCTGCCTGGACTCCCAGCAGGGAAAACGGAGGCCCACACGCCTCGCTCACTGGCGACAGAGGCCAAGGCCGGGCCCCGTGGGCCTTCCGCTGGGTCCGAGGACCAGGCAGGCTGAGCCCGCAGCGCAGGCCCGTGGGACCCGCGGTGGGGTGTGCTTGGGGGAGGGGACAGCAGTGCTCTGTGTGGGGAGCTCGTTGCCGGGGAGAAGGGGAGCTGGGGCTGGGGGAGCCGGGGCCCTTCCGTGTGTCCCCTCCCCACAGGGGGACTGGGCCGGGTCACGCCTGCTGCACAGGGACTGGGGAGGGGGGAGCTCCTGGTCAGCCGGTCACCCGAGGTGGCTCCCCCCCCGACCAGCCGTGGCACCCTTGGGCACCCTCCGGGACTGCAAGTAGGCAGTTCAGAGTTGGCACCTGGAAGAGTTTTTAAATGGCTCATATCTTCAGTTTAATCTGCTCCGAGACGTGCGTACCCCGGTGTGGAAAACACACTTGTCATTCACACTCCCCAGCTCCGGGAACGCCCAGCCTCCTTGCCCGCTGTCCAGCCCAGCCAGGGGCTTGCGGGGTGGGGGGGGGGCAGATTCAGTGATGAGATTAGGATCAGGCGCAGAGCGGACATCCAGGAACACAGTTTCCCAGATGTCCGTGGAGCCCGGGGCAGCCGAGCTGGAGCTGCCCCCCGCTCCCCAGTGCACGTGCAGATCCTCTCGTGCATGTGGGGGTCCGTGCGGGGCCCATGCGGCCCAGGGTCTGCAGGCCTGGGGCCACACTGTTCCCCACCGTCCGCTTCCGCTGTGCCTGGGGAGGAGGGGCCCGAGGAGGTGGCCGCGGCCCCTGCACCCTGAGGCTGCTGGAGCCTGCCAGAGGCTCCTGCCCGCCGTCTGGCTCAGGTCCCTCACGGTCTGCCAGGCGTTTGGAACGAGCTGCCCTGGTGGTTCCCAAGGCCATGTTCGCAAGTCCCAGCCTGCAGCCCTGTCTCTGCAGGAGCAGCCGCCCGCGTGGGGACCGTGCTGCCGTAAGTAGGTGTCCGGCGGGTTCGGATCTCCGAGTGGTGTGGGGCTCAAAGCTTCCTGCTCGGGCCAGAGCATTTGAAAGGGATCCCAAGGCAGACTTGTCCACACTGTCAAGGTCACAGCACTGTCCTGCACTGAAGTTCAAGGCCATGGCCTTTCCCTGTGGTCCCGCAGGTTGCTGCTCCCTTTAGTCTCTTTAGTGCCCAGCCAGTGCCCTGCACCCTGGCTCCAAGGAGGCTGCTTGTGTGTTCTCTGTCCAAGGTCCTGAAATTTTGAATAATAAGGTGGCGTGGCAGGACTGTGAAATGACACCATTTACTGAGAGAGCAAGGTCAGGGGACCCGCTGACAGAGCTGGGTGCTCTGGGGCGTGCCCAAGGCCACATGCCAAGGTGGCAGGAGCCATGGCGGGGGGGGGGGGCCGTGCTCTGGGGGCAGGGTCTCTCCTGGAGCCCCCCCTCCCTGGAAGGTTCTCACCTGCTCTGCAGCTGCCAGCCAGGGCTCTGAGGCGCAGGCACATGCTGTTCCTGTGTGCAGTGACCATGGTCCGCATGTCCTCAGGGTCCCCAAGTCAGCCCTCCTGTCCAGCCCCCCCTCCCACCCAGTGGTCATCACCTGTCCTGCCAGTTTTCTCGTGGACGAGGGGGATTTTCTGTGCCCTGTGTTCATGGCCCACGGCCTGTTAGCCTGGCGGTGAGGTGGCCATCGCTTCCTTCTCTGGTCGCCCCCTCCACCCCATCCTCTCTAACGAAGAAGGTGGCGTGGCCGTGTTTGGGGCTGCCCTGAGGGCGGTTCCTCCTGGTGTGCAGGGGCGGGGGGGACGGGCCAGGCTGGCCGTGGGAGGGGCTGAGGGCTCTGGGCCCCACAGTAGACCCCCTGCGGAGAGGGAGCAGTGGAGGGGCCAGGGTTCACCTGGCAGCAGGTCCCAGAGGAGGCCTTTGGCCAAATCCCTGTCTTTTTCTTTCCATTCATTTCCGCCTGTCTGCCCCTCCCCTTCCAGAGCTCCTGCCTCATGCTGAGCAGGGCCTTTCTGCTGTGATCTGCTCCTGAGGGCCCACCCCTCAGCGACCCCTGATCCCTCAGGACTTCTCAGGCACTGTGGGGCCAGGCTGCTGCTGTGCCGCCACCTGCTGGCGAGATGGCAGACTGGCACTGGCCAGCGGGAGGGGTCGCACAGCCCAGCCACTGCTGGCCGGGCCTGGCTGGCATCTGCTTGGTCTCCTGCACCCCATCCCAACCCTGCTAGCGACCTGCCTGCCCCGTGTCCCATTCTCTGGGCCTCACTTTCTCCCTGGTAACCATGTGTTAAACCCAGAAACGCGTGGGTGCTGAGGACCACCTGTGCCCAGGAGCGGCCTTCACCCCAGTCTGCGGTCCTCAGGTCACGGAGAAGGCGAGGGGGGCGGGGTTGAGGACTGTCTGCAGGGGAGACTTGCGCAGAGGGGGAGTCTAGGTGGTGCGCTCCCTCCCCATACCCCCCCCCCCAGCCAGCAGCTCGGCTTTTCCTCCCTGAGTCTCAGCCCCCGGGCAGCAGGAGGGGAGCCTTCCCAAGGCGGGAGCAAAGCCACCCTCCACGCGTGCCCTTCCCTGTGATGCGTGACCCCCGTCCCCTTGTCCCCACAGTGGGCTACGGCTCCTGGTTCGAGCACGTGCAGGAATTCTGGGAGCACCGCGCGGACGCGAACGTGCTGTTCCTCAAGTACGAAGACATGCACCGGGTGAGTCCCACTGGCGAGTGCTGGCGGGGGGTGGGGGGTGGGGGGTGGGGGCCGGCAGTGGTCGGGGAAGGGGTGCATTGCAGCCCGCTCACCTGTGCGCCCGGGGCGGGACTCACTGGAGTGTCGGCGAGCCACCTGCCCAGGCTGCAGGGTGTCCGGGTTCGCCGCCAGCCCTCGCCTGCCGGGAGCCTGTGTAGTTTCCTGCCCCAGCAGCGGAGGCAGGGCCCCAGGCAGGCCCACCCTGCTGCCGCCCGGCGGCCTCTCCGGCCCGCTGCCGGGCTCGGGGCTGCGGCCCCGAGAGGGTGGACCCCAAGTTTGTCGTCTCCCAGCCTGTTGGGCTCGGGGTGGAGGTTCCCCGCCCGCCGAGAACCCTGTGGGTCTGCCCGTGACTCGGTTCCCGGGGCGCGTGTGGAGGAGGCAAGGGCGTGAGGCGGGTTTTGGAAGGGGCCCCGACCGGCGGTGGTGATGAGGCGGGGGGAGCTGGGGGGGGGCGGGGCTGGCTGTCTCGAGGGGGGGCTCGCTTGTTCTGTGCCCCACTGTCACCACCCTCCTCTTCCACGCCTGCGGCCTGTCTGTGTGCCAGCCTCGAGTGACCCTGGCTTCGGCCAAGCCAGCCCCCGCGGGGCGAGGGGTCCCCAGGGCCGTCCTCCCCGGCGTCCCGAGGGAGTGCCGGTCCAGTTCCGGCGGAGGGAGGGAAGGGCCGGGAAGGAGGGGGCGCCTGGTCTTTGCTCGTGGAGCGGTCTGAGGTGGAGTTTCACTTCTGGCTGCTGTTTCACCACGGCCACAGCTCCCCTCTGCTTCCAGACTCCCCCGTGGACCTGGACTTGAACTTGAGAGCTGCCCTTGGGCCAGTTCCTAACTCCGGGATTTCATTTCCAGACAAGACCCACCTCAGGCGTGGCTCGGGACCAGGTCGGCGGTGCACACAGAGCCCCTCGTGGAGTCCAGCCCAGAGTGGGCGGGCGGTGAAGGCGCCGCCTCTGATGGGTCCCCCGCTCTCTGCTCTTGTCTTCCAGGACCTGGTGACGATGGTGGAGCAGCTGGCCAGGTTCCTGGGGGTGTCCTGCGACAAGGCCCAGCTGGAGTCCCTGATCGAGCACTGCCACCAGCTGGTGGACCAGTGCTGCAACGCCGAGGCCCTGCCCGTGGGCCGGGGTACGCGCCCCCGCCCAGGGGCCCGGGCCCGGTGCCCCTCCTGCCCCACGCCAGTGCCGGGCTGCCCCGTGGCTCCACCAGCGCTCCGCTGTGTGGGGCGGGAAGGTCACGGCCAGCCGGCCCCGCCCACTCACGGCTCGGTGGCGTGCCCTCCCGCAGCCGTGTGCACTGTCGTGGGGCCACCCGTGTTCCGGCTCACAGGAGAGCCCGCGGGGAGGCTCCAGCCCTTGTGGGCCAGGTGGTGTCCGGCAGGTGTCTTCCCAGACGTCCCCGCTGCGCAGGGCCCGGGGACGGGTTCGGGACTGTGAAACCTGCGAGCCCACGGCGAACAGATGGGCTCCCTCAGCCTGTACCTGGCTGGTGGGAGATTTAATGCAGTGGGTGGGCAGAAGTTCCCACGGGAGGAAGTGCTGCTTCCCACACACACCCGTGGGTGCTGGTGGCACAGGTGGGGACGAGCCCCTCCTCTGGGTCCGAGGGCTGAGAGCAGGAAGTGCAGGCTTCGCTCCGCGTGGCCGGGCTGGTGGTCCCTCCCGGCGCAGTTTCTTGCGCGTGAAAGAGCAGACACTCCCGGCCCACCCTCTCCAGACCCCCGGGCTGCTCTCCTGTCCTCAGAGGCTGCGTGGCCGTGCAGAGCTCGGGCAGTAACATCCCCTTGACCTTGAGCGGGGGCCCTGGCCCCCCGTCATGCTAAGAACAGATCGCTCTGACACCTGGTGGTGCAGGCCTGAGGCCCGGTCCCGCCCAGACACGTGGATCCGGAGCTTCTCGGGTGGCGGGAAGGCCGGAGGGAGGCCTCGGGCCTGCCACCCGCCGGTCTCGGAAACACGGGGAGACCCCTGGGTGGTGGCAGAAGGGTGGTCACAGCTGCCTGGCACCCTGGGGGTGGGGCGTCTTCTGTCAGGCCTCTGGCTCGACCGGCAGCCCGGTCTCCTGTGCAAAGGGCTGGTCCGGGCGGCTCCCGGGCTGTCCCGAAGGTCCGGGGGACCGTGCCCTCCGTCAAGGCTGAGCAGCCCGCTTTTCCAGGGAGGAAACTGGGACCCGAATGCCTCTCGAGCTGTTTCCTGGCCGCATCCTCACAAATGTTCACGGTTTAGACTTCGAGTGCTCCTTTTCGGTTTGGCCTGTGCTCTGTGGTGGTGTTTTTGGGTGTGACCTCCTCCGGGACACCCCTCTCAGTTCGTGTGCGTGGTCACGAGTGTGGGGAACACCCTGCGTCCCTTGCGCTCCTCCGCACACGTGTGTGTGTGTGTGTGTGTGTGTGTGTGTGTCTGCTTTGCCATCGTTCACCTTGGTTTTGTTTCAGTTCTTCGTTTTGTTTTCTTTTAGCCCATTGCCCCTGTGCTCGGAAGACCTCCTCGCGCTGGTGAGAGCGCGGGGGCTGGGGTAGCCCGCTGCGTTGCTTAGATTTGATTCCTATCACAGCATAAATTGCACTGTCTTGATTCCAAATCCCAAACCAGGTGGGTGACTCCTCTGATGAGCTCTCGGCTGTGTCGGCTGAGAAAAAATAACCGTGGAAAAATACATGTAGGGTGCGGTCGGTCTAGACGCCTCCTAACCTCGCCCTCGGGTCCCGGGAACGGGTGGCAGGAACAGGTTCTCCTGTCTGCGTCCTCTCCGGCACCGACGGGTGGCTCTCGTAACCAGAGAGATCCTTGTCGCGTTGCGCAGGTCAGCTCAGCGCCGGCAGGGACGCTGTCCGCACCTGAAGTCCTGCAGGGACCAGGCCGGCTGTTCACTACGGGCCAGCGCAGGGCCTGTGCTGGCGGCCCCCAGAGCGCCGGTCCCAGGGATGCTGGCGGCGAACATAGTTCTGAACGGCCCTTTCTGTGCCCCCCAGGCCGCGCCTGAGAAGCATGGCACAGCAGCCGGCGGGCTCACAGCTTCCGGAGCTGGGCGGCCGGCATCCCCCTTGGCCCCCCGATACTGTCACGGTCCCTGTTAATACCTGACCAGACCGACGGCAGGTTTTGTAGTTAACAGGGAAGGGAGGGGGGCTCTCCAGTTCAGGGTCGTGTTGAGCTGTGCCCCCTCAGCCTGCACGACCAGCAGGTCACCCCCGAGCCTGGGGGTCAGTCTGCAGGCTCCACGCCTCCGAGAGCTGACCGCCCCGGCACATGGCTGGGGCGGCCCCTGACTTCCCTGGTGTAGAGTCCGGAGTTCTCGCTGCTGTGAACACTGGACATCCAGTCTCGAAAGCTAGTTGAGTGTCCATCCCCCCTAGAGCAGGCTCCTCCCTCTTCTTCCTCGCCCTGGAGGCCTCCTGCTCGCCACAGAACGTTCCACCTTTTGGATGATATTTTCTCCCTTTTCACATTCTCCAGAAGCAAAGGCCCCCTTGGTGGGGCTGCTGAGCCGTTAGAGAGTAGTGATGTCAGGGGGGCCCCAGCCGCACACGGTGCCAGGGCGGTGGGTCCGCACCGCGGACGCTGACCGTCCCCGGTGCCTAGAATCCCCACTGTGCCCGGGGGCGGGGCCAGCGGTGAGCGGGGCAGCAGCCCTCGCAGCCTCACGCGGTGCCGGGCCACTGCGTGGGGAGAGGACGCCAGGACGGCGGACCCTGGGAGCCGGGTTCGGCTGGTCTGTAGTTGGGATTGCCTGCCCCGCACCCTAGACCAGCGTGGAGGGTCCGGGAATAGATGTGGAACCTTCCAGATCCATTTCCAAGGCTTCCTCTGGCTCGCCCGCCGTCCCGCCGGCACGCGGGTCCAGCACGCTGTCTCGTTTGCGTTTCAGGCCGAGTCGGGCTGTGGAAGGACATCTTCACCGTGTCCATGAACGAGAAGTTCGACCTGGTGTACAAGCAGAAGATGGGGAAGTGTGACCTCACGTTCGACTTCTGCTTATAATCACAGCAACGGCGACCCTGCATGCTCAGCCCCCAGACACTCCTAGCTACGAGCCCCGTAGGCTCGCGCTCGTCACCGCTGGACAGGCCCCAGGAGCAGAGTGGACGCGCGGGCGGGCGGGAGCCCCGAGGGGCGGGGGAGGCGGGCTCGCCTGTGGGGCCGGAGCGGCCGCTGGAGTGTGAGGTTGGCGCGTCTGATCACCGACGCTGTCGAGACCGCTGTTGCGGTGGCCGTTCCCATGAGTGCAAGCCCGTCACACGCAGCCAGAGCACCTGCCCTTGGTGACCCCACAGCATCTATTGTATTTTATAGAGCTTTTCACTGGAAACCTAAAGAAACGTCAGTGTAAACCAAATAAAAGTGCATTTCCACAGGGACGCAGGAGCGAGCCACTCCCCGGTGGTAGGAAGACCTCAGGGCGGACTCTGTATTTTTGCAGCTTCTGGGAGGCGTCGCCGCTGAGCTGTGGTCACCCCACTGGGCGGAAGGCGAGCGCCCGGGTGTGGTGGGGGCATGGGGGCCTGTCTCTTGCAATTGTGTGTCATTCTTTGTAACCTTCAAAGGAAGCAGAAACTGTTCACTGGGGCGTTTTCAAAAGGGATGCCCCTCTGTGAGACCTCAGCCACCAGGGGGCCGGCGGGACCAGCAGACAGGAGTCTGGCTGACGCCACGGCGACCGGAGCATCAGCCCTGGAGACAGACGCACGCCGAGCGCTCGGACTTGGAGTTCCCGGTCGCAGTCTCCTGTTCGTTCCCTGAAGCAGAAACCTGCTCACGTGGGCCAGCAGACGCTTCTTGGTGACCTTCCGGAGCTCCTGGCCTCCGCCTCGCGTCCGGGCTGTCCCGTCCCTGCCTGGGCGCTCCGCCACGGGAGGACCACGTTGCAGGTGTAAGGCCCCAGTCCCCTCAGACCGGGTGGCAGTCTTGCCGTTGTCCGCCCCGCACCGCAGTACACCTGCAGGCGCAGAGGTGGCATCTTTACACCGCCCCCCCCCAAACAAAAATACACCTGCTTCCTCTCCTGGCCCAGCTTTGGCTGGAGAAGGGGCGGAGGGGTGGCCAGGTGAGCCACCTGCGTGCGAGCCGTCGCCGTGGTGAGACTGGGGTGGTCTCGTGTGTTCCTGTGGCGGCGCAGTTCCCAGAGAGACAGCCAGGGGTCGCTGCTGGAACCTGGTTCGCACTGTGTCTTGGGAAGGGGTTCGCCACAGCCTCCGTGAAGGGCAGCAGCTGGAACCGGCAGGGGGCACGCGGCGTTGCGCGTGGGCTCGGCGGCACCTTGTCTGCGCATCCGTGACAGAGGCTGCTTCCTGTGAAGTTTCTTTTCTATTTTTCTATTTCTCCTTCTGTGCGGAGATGACTGAGCGCCCACCTGAGACTTCCGTGCTTGCTTGCATCTTCAATAAAGACATGTCCCAGGCCTGGTGTCCAGCGTGTGCTGACAGGTGCAGGGCCCCAGCGGTCCCCCCACACCTCAGGGCAACGTGCGGGTGAGCCCCGTGGACTCCCCAGGCCTGGGGCTGACCGCCAAGGTCCCCGGCTCCTGGTGGGTTTCGCCGTTCCACTCCGATTCAGCTTTCCAGGCGTCGCACTCACCTGCCTCTGTCCGTCACCTTTGATGTCCCCGAGCTGAGGGGACAGGCTGGGTGGGGAGCAGGGGACAGCCTGGGAGGGGCTTGGGGGATGCAGGTGCTCAGCCTCGGGAGGCCCCGTGGTCAAGGCGGCGTGCCTGGAAGTGGGGGGTGTGGTCGCACTGCCCTGGGAGGGCCGACGCCCATCCTCCCGGTTCCTCGTGGGAGGAAAGTGCAGGGCGTTTTTTTTGACGGAACATGGGTTTCTGGGGAAACCACGTTTGTTTCCAGTGGACTAGGCCCCCTAGGTCCCAGGTGAAATCCCAGCGTAGATTTTGGTATCTAGACTTACCCCAGACCCCCAGTTAGTTCGTGGAAGGTCCAGTCTGCTGTGTCTCAAATCGCATATAAACACCCTGAAATCAGAAAACCGAGGCGAAGTCCGTGAAGCAAGAGGAAGGCAGTGCTGATCCCTGAGCCGCCACCGCCGGCCCCGGTGGGTTGCTGTTCCACCTCGTGTCGTGGGCGGGTCCGTCCAGCAGACACCCGAGCACCTGCCAAGGGCCAGGCGCCGCTGCAGGCCCCGGGGGAAAGAGCAGACCACCCCCAAGGCAAAACCTGAGGCGAATTCAGACTCGAGGAGACCAAGGGTCCCCGTAAAACACTGTGCCCCTGAAGGGCCGGGAGTGAAGTGGGCGAGGGACCCAGGCCTGGAGCGACCTGTGGGGGAGGCCCGGGTGGGTGGGGCGGTGCACGGAGGCTGGGGCGGCGGGCACCAGCCCCGGGAGGGCCTTGCAGGTCACGAGAGTTCGGGTTCTGTGCAAACAGAGGGGAAGCCGTGAGCAGGTGTGATCACAGGACGGCTGCCTCTGGTCTCAGAAGCTCCCTTGGGTGTGTGTGACTAGAGTGCAGGCTGGGGGTGCAGGGCCTTTGCCCTGTGTGTGATTCAGGGTCCCTGAGCTGGAGCACCTCCGAGGCTCCCGGGACCCAACAGCCCAGTTCCGAGCCAGCGCCCGTGGGCCGTGTGTGGGGACTGGCACCCAAGGCTCCTCCCTTGCCCACCTGGAGCTAGGACAAAGTAATGCAGGGCGAAAGGTGCTGGGAGCCGACAGGTAAGGCCCGTCTGGAGAAAGGCATGCTGGGGTGTGAGCAGGGCCGGGGGGAGGGGGGTGAGAGACCCTGGCAGGCGTGATTCTACAGAACCAGCCCCCAGGGTTTCCAACCTCACAGAGCAGTGAGACCCCAGGCCGGGCTCTGGGGACCAGCTCCAGGTTTCACTCCCAAACAGCTGCTCTGTGCGCCGGACCGTCTTGGGCTCTCTCGGACCCCCATACTGTGCCACCTGGAACCTGTCATTTGGTTTTTCAAGTCCTCACCCAAGGACATATCCATGGGTTCTAGAGAGGGGGAGGGGTGAGGGAAATACCAATGTGCGAGACGGGACTGGGTGCCTTTCACACGCGCCCCGACCTGGGATCGAACCGACACCGTTTGGTGTGCGGTTTGGTGTGCGGGACGACTCCAACCACCTGAGCCCCGCCGGACCGGCACCAACTCACTCCCCCGGCAGCCCTCCCTGCTAGGCAGGTAAGTCACGGGGTTTCTCCGATGCGGTGCCATCATCACACGGACGGACACAATCTTCGTCCTGCTCGCTTTGCAGCCTGGCCACCGGCGCGGAAGCAGAAAGGAAACCCAGCGCTGCCGGCGGGCGCCCCCTGGCGGCCACGCCGGAGTTGACAGCCGCCCGGCGAGGTCGCCCTCAGGACGGCGGGTGCACACCCGCTAGCAGCCTGTCCTGGGAGGTCCCAAGTGCGGGACGCGCTGACCTGCCTTTCCGAGCAGGGCGACCGCAGTCTGTGATGGCTGGGGGGCGGCCCTCGGCGTCCATCACGCTGCACTGCAGGTCTCGCCCTCCCGCAGGGTTTGGCCCCAGTCCCACCTCCGAGACACCATCTCCCACTCTCTCCTGGAGGCAGCCTTCCTTTCAGGCCGGGGGGCGGGTCGGCCGGGCGGTCCAGCCCTGGTCAGCAAGGAATGCCCTCCGACATCCTGGCAGCGGGACGCCCAGCCCCGAGGAGCGCGCCCCCTCCCGGGGCAGCCGCCCCGCTGCTGGCGGTCCTCTCTGCCCTCTTCCGCAGGCCCCGGGCCCCAGCCCCTCCCCTCGCCCCGCCCACCTCGCTGCCCCGCCCCCTCCGCGGACAGTGACCCCCGGAGCAGGGCTGTGCTGTGCCATTCTCTCGCTAGGTGGCGGTTTGGCATAAGATCAACGCCGCTCTGCTGAGCTGCGTCTTTCCTTGTCAGAGTTTCATCCTCCCTGAAAACCTCCCGCCCTGTACCTTCCGAGTGCTGCTCCCGGCCCCGCCCCTGGAGGCTTTGCTTCCCCAAACAAAAGCCAGGCCGGCGTCCCGGCTCCTCTTGCTCACCCACGGCTCTGTGCCTTTGTCCCTACAGTCCGTGGTCTCTTCACTGTCAGTGACCCCGGTCACTCGTGTCCTTCCTTCCCCCGGAACACCTTTCCTGACAGGCCCCTGCCTTCCCAGATCCAGGTGTGGGCAACAGCCCCTGGTTCCCCTCCTTCGCCTTCCGCCCTCAAGCCCAGAAGCATGGTGCCCGTGGACACCACCCTGCACCCTTCACTGGGCACGCCTCCTCCCCCCATCTCTTTCCTCGGGGTTTGTTATCTATCGGCAATGCCCTGTGCCGGGCCCACCACGGATGGAAGGGAGCCTGGGTTCTGCTAAAGGCGCTTGTTAAAATCGGAGAATGTGAGATGTGTCTAAAACGTAAGTATCAACCAGAAAATGCATCCCATCCGCTTTCAAGTTGTCATCTCTACAAGGATGTGGGGCGCTGGGCCCCAGCTGGGAGCGGAAGTCCTACCGTCCCGTGAGCAGGCCGTCCCTGCGGAAGGAGCGCCCGCCACCGGGGCCCACGGCTGCTCTCTTCCTCTCCCCGTGCACCTTCCACAGACGTCCGTGAACTGGCGGGAGTCTCCTTCCCCCCTGGTGTTCCTACCTCTCTGCTCTCCCCTTTCCAGTCCGCATTTATTTTTATTTTTCACTCAAACGCAGTTGGTAGCTTCATCTCACGCTGTTCAAGAAGCGCTGGCTGCGGGGGGGGGGGGGGCTCTGCCCCGCTCAGGGCGCCCCCTCTGCCTGGGCTGCCATTCCCCAGGTTAACCAGGGTGACGCCCAATGAGGCTTGAAGTCCGTGGTCTATGCCAAGAGCCCCCCGGCCTGCTTCTCACGGCATTCCCAGGGCCCAGTGACCACCGGCTCCTGGAGGCTACGGTCAGGTCTGCTTCGCTGTCCTTCGGGTCGACAGTGTAGCTCACAAGAAGTGGCCGGAGGAGCGCCGAGGACTGGGCCTCGCCTCACCACACAGGCCCTGCCTGGCCCAGCACACGGCTCCTCCAGGGCCCTGACCTAACCCTTCCCTGCCAGTTTGAAACATCTATTTATTTTTATTATTTATTTATTTATTTATTTTAAACAGTAGGTATTTTAATTTTTATAAAATATTTTATTTATTTTTAGAAAGGGAAGAGAGGGAGAAAGAGAGAGAGAAACATCAACGTGCATTTGCTGGGGGCTGTGGCCTGCAACCCAGGCATGTGCCCTGACTGGGAATCGAACCTGCGATGCTTTGGTTTGCAGACCGAGCTCAATCCACTGAGCTACGCCAGCCAGGGCTCATCTACTCATTTTTGTCGATTACAGCTGACTTCCAATGTTACTTTATATCAGTTTCAGGTGCATGATCCTGTGCTTACACATTTACATACTTAACAAAGCGGTCCCCAGCAAGTCCAGCGCCCGCCTGGCACTGGACACAATCATCACACCGTGGTGACCCCACTTGCTGTGCCGGACCTCCTGGCCCCGAGTCTGCCCCGTACCTGCCCGTCTGCCCTTCTCAACCCCCGAGCCTCCCTGCCCGGCCCCCAGCCTCTCCCCACCGTCCAGCAGCCACCAGCCTGTGCTCTGTGTCTGGGCGTCTATCTCCATTTTGTTGTTTGTTTTCCAGATTCCACATATAGGTGAAATCGGGTGGTTTTCGTCTTTCTCTGACTTATCTCACTTAGCATAATGCTCTTCAGATTCATCCATGTTGGCGCACACAAATGGTTAAGATTTTGTTTTTTTGTGGCCAGGTAATATTCCACTGTATACACGCACCACCGCTTTTTCATCCAGTTGTCTACTGACGGGCACTTGGGCTGCCCCCAGATCTTGGCTGCTGTAAATGATGCTGCAGTGAACACGGGGGTGCACGTGTCTTTTTGAATTACTATCCTGGGTTTCTTTGGATAAACGCCCAGAAGTAGACTTGCTGGGTCAGAAGGCAGTTCGATTTTTCAATATTTTGAGGAACCCCCATGCTGTTTTCCACACTGGCTGCACCCACCAGCAACCCCACTAACAACGCGGGAAGGTTCCCCTCCTCCACACCCTCTCTGAGCCTGTCTGCTGAGTACTGGTGATGGCCGTCCGGACAGTCGTGAGGGGACTGTCTCATTCTGGTTTGTGTCTCTCTGCTGACTGGTGACGCTGGGCACCTTGTCACATGTCTACTGGACATCTGGATGTCCTTTTCAGAGAGTGTCTATTCAGGTCCTCCGCCCACTTTCTAATTGTGTGTGTGTTGAGTTGTATGCGTTCTTCATACATTTTGGATATTGCTTCTCATCAGGTGTATCATTGGCGAGTATCTTCCCATGAACTGTCGGCTGTCTTTGTGTTTCTATGGCGGTTTCCTTTGCTGCGCAAACCCTTCTTAGTTTGATGCAGTCTCATTTGTTTATTTTTCTCTCTTGTTTCCCTTGTTTGAGGAAATACACCAGAAAAAAATACTACTAAGAGCAAAGTCAGAGATTTTACTGCCAGTTTTCTTCCAGGAGTTTCATGGTTTCAGGTTTTACACTTAAGTCTTTAACCCATTTTGAGCCTGTTCTTGTACGTGGGGTAAGGAGGTGGTCTCCTTTCATTCTTTCCCTGTAGCTGTTCATTTTTCCCAACACCACTGACTGACTAGACTGTCGTCGCCCCGTTTTATATTCTTGCCTTCTTTGTCACAGACTCACTGACCATGCAGGTGTGGGCGTCCTTCTGGGCTCTCTGAACTGTCCCACTGATCTCTGTGTCTGGTTCTTATGCCAGCACCAGGCTGTGTTGATCACCATGGCCTTGAACTACAGTTTGGTATCAGGTAGCATGATTCCTCCAACTTTGCTCTCGTTTTTCTCAAGGCTGCTGTGGGTCCCTGCTATTGCTAAGTGCTGCCAATTCATGTCTACCGCCAGCCTCCAGCTGGCCTTAAGACTCAGTGTCCAGGAGGCCTCTGTGAGTTAGTCTTGGGTCACGGGCACTGCCATCCTGGAGGCACCTAGGATCCCATTGTTACCAGACACATGAGGGGGTTGCCCACTGTGGCAGACACGCCAGCTTCCCGTGGCTGGCGGCCACCTCTGTCCCGAGTCCGTACCGCACTTGGGGCTTTCCAGAGGAGGAGGCTGGGCCCATCCTCAGCTCAGAGGGCGGGGGACCGGTGTGTCTCCTCTCCCGCCACGAGATAGGATGCGGCCACGAGAACTTTCCTCCTCAGAATGGCGTGTGCCAGGAGTTACAGCCTTGGATTCCGGAAGAGCAATAACTTCCTGTGGCAGCATAGTTAAGGAAACATTTTTGTAACTGTTTTTCGAATTTATTTTCCAAAGCACCCATTTTCAGCCCCAAGCAGACTATAAGTAGGGACTGTGCTCATCCGTCACTTGGTCCCCACACTGTGCTTACCACAGCGCTCTGTTCCTATCAGGTAATCAATAAATGCTTGTTACCTAACTAAAGGCAAATTAAATGCTAAACAGTACTAATTACAAGCTGTTGCAAGATCCTGGCTCTCAGCAAAGAGAATCACTAGTGATTGTCAGGGGTTTGCCGGTGGCCCAGGTGTATAAAACATGAAATTGTTGTTTCCGAACTGCTTCTTTGTCCCCCGGGGGTGGGGGAGGGGGAACCGTTCTCCGAAGATTGCTGCAGTACAATGTGCGGAGTGCAGGACTCATTAAAATTCTAAATACCAGCATTCCGCACTGTGGAATCTTGTTCGGGAGCAAGATAAGTGGATTCTGATTCCTGTTTCCATGAAAGGAGACAAGCGGTAACTGGGAGAGGAAATTGAGAGCCTGAAAGCACATTAGCCCACTGAAGGGGAGGGGCCTGCTGGGGTGCTGGCAGGCCTGCTCGCAGCCCCCACGACGCACGGCCCCAGAGCCGGCAGGAGCAGGGCCCCTGTGTACACGTGCTAATCCATTACATGGAGTGACAGGGTGCACAGGTGCCACGTGTTCTGGGCTGGCTGGCCTGACAGGAGCAGCTGCGTCATCCAAGGTCACTGTCTGCGGGAATGAGCATCTATTTCGGTGCAGAAAAAAGAACCACAGCAGCTCTGCCAAAGGAGCGACTTATTCCTCGCTCACTTAAAAACCTCTCCCCCTGCCCTGGACAGCGGGGCTCAGCTGGTTGGAGTGTTGATCCGCTACCAAAAGGTCGCTGGTTCGATTCCCCCTCAGGGTGCAAGCCCTGGTTACGGGCTAGATCCCTGACTGGCAGGAGGCAGACGGTCAGTGTTTCTCTTTCTCCCTTCCCTGTCTCTTGAATCAGAACAAAATAGAAACAAAAAATTTAAAAAAGCGTCCCCCAAGGGCGGCTCTGGAGAGCCGGTGTCCGCTGCGTGAGGCCACGGAAAGAATGGCAGGAACTCGGAGAGCTCTCCCCCCGCCGGGGGCCCGCTGGCCCCAGCCTGTGAGCCCGGGTCGCCCGTGGGCTCCCCCTCCCGCCATCCGACGGGCAAGGTGGCAGCAGCGCTTCCCAGGGTCCGGCAGTTCCCGCTGTCTGCGCCCTCAGGCGAGGGCGGACCTCCGTCTGTGACGCCATATAGGTCACCGTGAGACGCTTACAGGCTGGTGGCAGGGCCCGCTCTCCTGGGCGTACACACTCTGTGGGGACAGGGCGGCCTTGAGCACTCACCGCCCGGGGAGGGGACACAGCTCTCCACAGCCCCCGAGCGCCCTCCTGACGCGGGGGAAATGAGCGGTCTGCTGGGGGTCACAGGGTGAAGCCATGTCCCCAGCCTCCCGCGGTCGGCTTCCCCGGAGCCCCCGCAGCGGTTCTGAGCGCGGGGCCCTGCACTGGGCGTCAGTGGCGGGCCCGTCAGAATTCCCTGGGCAGGGAGTCTCCCTGGTCTCTCTGACGGTCAGCGGGCGGTGCCCTGGACAAGGGAGCAGGTTCAGCTCTGCTGACGGCAGATTCGCCACAGAGCACCCACGGGGATGGAGGGGGAACGGACAGTGATTCCTCCCCCCAAACTCCTCTTTACGGAGCTCTTCTTGTCTGTTTGAGCAGACAGAAAACCTAATCTAATAGGTTTTACGGGCTGATCAGGACAATACACAGTGAGGTGAATTTCTTGGGCAGTGAGTTTCTTGTAAAAACAAAACAAAACAAAACCCCAAACTAAGTTAGCTCTTCACACGGAAGTGAGAAATGGCCCAGATCAGGGCAAACACTCTGAGTGAAGATGTTCTTAGGGGGAAAAACTGCATGACAAAGCCTCATGGGAGAGTGATCTAATCAGTCACCTGAACGCATGGGGAAGCCCTTGTGTTCCAGGAAGCAAGCAGGAGGAGGATTCTCCGTTTCCCCGCCCTGGGCCCGGCTGGCCCAGCCGCGCCCCACTCACCAGTGAGGGCTGCACTGCCGAGTTCAGGCCGGTTCAGAAGAGCATCATTAGGTCCTGTGTTTGCCCCCACAGCCAGCTATGAGTCAGGGCTCTTCGCCCACCATCTTCCCTCAGAAAGAAGTTACAAAGACAGGAATCGGTGCAAAGACTCTCACGCAGCAGCTTGTCACTCAGTGACTTGGTTTCCAACAACAGACCCCCTGGCCACGGCCAGTTCTGGAGACAAGGGCGCCTGACGGGCCTGGAGGGAGAGAAATGTAAAAGCTTCAGCCATTTCCTACTGCCACGGCATTACATTTGTTGGCGTTGGATGTGTTAGGGGTTATTTAAAATAGGTCTTCTAAAATACAATCCAATGAGATAATCCTGGAGATTACAAATAGCCAATGAGTGTATTCTTTTTTTATCTTCACCCGAGGACATTTCTTAAAAAATTGCTTTTAGAGAGAGACAGGAAGGGAGAGAGGGAGGGAAAGAGAGAAACGTAGATGCTAGAGAGAGAGAAGTATCCATTGGTTGCCTCCTGCATGTTCCGGACTGGGGATCGAACCTGCAACCCTTTGGTTGTGGGACGACACTCAAGCCAACCGAGCTGCCAGGGCCAGAATGGACTTTTTAAAACAACGACTGTCCTCGTGTGAAGCCCACAGCCCCGGAAGGAAAAGAGAAAGTGGGCAGAGCAGTACTGGAGGGAACGCTGGCTGCGCGTCTCCGCGGAGTGACGGGAGACAGGAAGCCAGGTATTCCGGAGGCTACAAACCCCACGCAGAACGAAGACAAAGAAAACCGCACCCAGACCGAGCTTAACATTTTCCAGAGAAAAGAAAGACACATTACTTTCAAAGGAATAACAATTACACAGACAGCAGACTCTGCAACAGAAACGATGCGAGGTAGAATATGGCCCCTTTAAGATGCTGAATAAAAATAGCTGCACAGCTGGAGTTCTATACGCAGGAAGAGTATCCTTTAAACATGAAGGGGAATATATACATTTTCAGATAAATAAAAATGGAATCAATTAATGCCAGCAGACCCACACTAAATACAATGTAGTGTCCTCTCTCTTGGAAACTCAAAGAACAAATAGCAGTAACAACAAAAACTAGAAAAGAAATGGAAAATTCCGACTACACAATCGACATATTTGACCTAATGACCAAAAAACCCCCAACAACTTCACCTAACAATGGCAAAATACAAATTATTTTCATGTGCGCACAGAACATTTACCAAACTGACTGTCTGGCGAGCCACACAGTCAGTCTTTGAAAATCTCAGTAAACTAACATTCTCCTTGCATGTTCTCTGACCGCAGCGGGATTAGGCTGAAATCAACAACCAGAAAATAGCTGAAGGATGCCCAAATACTTGGAAATTAATACAGTCCCATACTACCGTGTGTCAAAAAAGACATCACAATGGAAACTGAAACAAGATTTCGAATCAAATGCTAACTAAGATCTATCATACCAGCACTCAGAGGATGCAGCTGCAACCATACCTAGAGGAGGACTTACAGCCTTAAACAGGTGTCTTAAAGAAGAAGAAAGTGCACCCTGGCCAGGTGGGTCAGTTGGTTGGAGCATCATCTTCTACGCCAAAAGGTTGTGGGTTCAATCCCCAGTCAGGGCACGTACCGAGGTTGTGGGCTCTGTCCTTAGGGTGCATACAGGAGGCAACCAATCAACGTTTCTCTCTCACCTGGATGTTTCTTTTTCTCTCTCTCCCCCTCCCCCTTTCTCTCTAAGATCAGTAAACGTGTCCATGGGTGAGGATTAAAAAAAACCAGAAGTGAGCCCTGGCTGGTGTGGCTGAGTGGATTCAGTGCTGGTCTGAGAACCAAAGGGTCGCTGGTGTGATTCCCAGTCAGGGCACATGCCTGGGTTTTGGGCCAGGTCCCCAGTAGGGGGCGCTCGAGGGGCAACCACACACTGATGTTTCTCTCCCTCTTTCTCCCTCCCTTCCCCTCTCTCTAAAAGTAAATAAATAAAATCTTAAAAAAAAAGAAGTGAAAAGGCAAGCAACATCTTAGTATTACTTTGAAAACAGTTTTGATGATTATGGACTCATGGAAAGGGTCTCCAGATGGCAGGGGTTCCCCGGCCACACTTTTAAGAACTGGTGACCTAATCAACTAAGTCCAAGAGGACGCAAAGGGGGACGGGATGGAGGACCCCAGCGGAGGGACCGGCCTCTATGCAAAGTGACCGTTCATCTTTTGGAACAAGAGCAAGGCAAGAAATGGTGCCAAGTGGTTACGAGACAACCGGTGTGCTCCGTTCTCACGGAATGCGTTTCTCGGTGAGATCCTCAGGCCGGCCCTTCACGCTGGGTGACGAGGTAAAGGGTGCAGGTCCCCGGGGGAGACGGCCTAGGAAATAACTCCCTCGGAGAGTAGGAAAACTAGCCACCAGCACTGTGGTCACCTTGCCAAGCAGGGACCGTAAAACGTCTCCCACGCTCTGGGCCGGGCACCCTGTAATTGCCCTGCTGGCAGAATCGCGGGGAGCGAAGTCCTGAGCCGGCTGACGCCGAGTCGCTGCCTCGCTACACAAGCGGGTGGTGCGGCAGGGTCCTGCCATTGAGTACCTGTGTGTCCTTGGGTGAAAGACCCTCTGGGCCTCAGTTTCCTATCCGTAAAGTGGGAATAATCGTAGCACCCACCTCTTGGGGCTGCCGGGCAGATCAGTTCACATTAAATGGCAAGTGACATACTTGGATGGGTGCCTGGCAAAGGGATGTGCTCCCTAAGAGCCAGCGACGACTACTGTCGTTGCTATTATGATTATCAACACGACTTACTGAGCGCCCACTCTGCCTGCCGAGTGTGGGTAAGAACGGGCTCCCCTGGCGCCCGGCCCCCGCAGCCGCCCAAGCGCAGGCCGGGCGGGGCTGGGGACACCCTGTGGGCGAAGTCCGGGGAAGGTGGCGGGACACAACGTGACAGGCCAACAACTAGTGCAACAACCACAACCGTAAATGCTAACCTCCAGGAAGGCGCAGCACGGGGGGTCGGGGCTTTGGAAACATTTGTCCCTGCACCCACACACCAGGCCCCCGGTTTTACTGGTGAGGGGTGCTTCTCAGGGGAAGACCGGCTTCCCCCAGGCCACGCGGGACGGTTCGAATGGTTCGGCGCGACCGGCCCAAACCTCAGTTCGCGCGGAGGCAGCGTAACAGAAGTCCGCTTTCCTGACGCACGACCTCAGAACAGGTTCCCCCGTCTCGGCCACAGCACTTCCGGCGGAAGTCCCTTCCACCGGGGGGCGGAGCCACCGTGCGGGCCGGCCGCGGGCTTGGCCACGCCCCTCCGCCCTCTCGACTCTGTCGTCCACTTCGCCAATCGGAGCTCAGCTTATTACCGAGTGCGGAGAAACATTCTCCAGTCCGCGAGTGTCGTCGTCGCTCGGGCAACAGCGTCCTAGAGCCCTCGAGTGGGCTGGGTCTCCGCGTCCAGGCGTCCCGGGCACCCAGCGCGCACTTCTCGCCCCACGAGGAGAATAGGAAGGGGGCGAGGGTAAGGCGGCGCGTCCTCGGCACCCGGACCGTGCGCGAGTCGAAGTGGGGCGGCGAGAGTCCGAGTGTGTGGGTGGCGGGCGTGCCGCTCGGGAGGTCCCGCAGCCCCGAGACGGCTCCTGGCCACGCCCGGGGCGCGGAGCCTCCCTTCCTCGTCCGTGGTGGAGCGCTGGTGACTCGTTTTCTGCCGTGTGTGTGGCGCGCCAGCAGGTGCCACGCTCGTGGAGGTTCTGCGGCTGCTGCGGTGAATAGGACGGCCCTGTTCTGGTGGAGCTGACCTGGTGTTTGGGGAAGTCAGACTGTAAACAAGGTGGACGGTGGTACCATCTTTCTTCCTCCCCGGATCTGTGAGGGTCTCGTGAGAAACGTGTGGTAATGCCTCATTCGCCCCCGTGTACAGAAGGTTTCATGGCCCGTGTTTCATCTGTCCCCACAGCACTCTGCTGAGTAGCGTTGTCAACCCCACCTCCTAGGTGGGGACTTGAGCCCTGTGGGGTGAAGAGGACTGTCCCCAAATCACACGACTGGGAAGTTGCAAAGTCAGAATTTAAACTCAGCATTTCGATCCCATGTCAAAAATCTCCGGTCTTTCTAGAATATTCTTTTTCCGTGGACCACACATGGTTATCCTCAGACATTTGATTTGGAGGCACTCGGAATGGTCGGTTGTACAGAACCGAAGGCCATTGGTAAATCACTAAATTACTACTGCTTCTTACGTATGTCCCCCTAAATGGGTGGATTTATAGAAATGCTGTAAAAAAAAAAAAGCAACTTTCATACCCCGCAGTTTTTTCATGTTTCTTTTGTTCGTTTTCTTCAATCCAACGGGCATTTAGTGGGCCGCATCCAGGGGGTGGGAAAGTGAGTCAGGCACGGGCCCTTCGGTTACCTGGGAACGCTGGTCTCCCACCCCACCCGGATGCAAGCTTGAAGAGGGCACGGGTTTTATTTCAGTTTTCTGCACTTGCCTTTGCCCTACCCCTTCAGTTTACTGTTGTCGCACAGGAGGTGCTGCTAGGCAGCTGTCAAGAAATGCTGATGTGAGACTTTAAATCTGCTCTCCAATTTTGCCTGCCTCTGTTTCTGCTCTTTTGCAGCCTTCCACCTCTTCCTCATGCTGTGACGTCCCCAGCGGTGTGGCCCCTGGAGAAACAACCGGCTCCGGGAGATGGGGCGGGCACCCGCCCAGAGCAGGGACCCCCTGGGAGGCCGCTGGCTGTTAACAAGACGGCGGCTTTAATGAAGCTCCTTCCCAGGTGTGTGCTGACTGTGCGAGTTCGCAGCGGCGAGAGCCGCTGGAGGTGTTCTCAGATGACCCTTTCCCCCCAGAATGGAAACATTCGCTGTAAGAATAGACGAGAAACTGCAGGGGAGACAGGAAGCTACCGGCTGCTTACCTTCTGGGAAGTGTATCTAAAAATACCCTCCTTGAGGCTTGCACAATTATGTTTGGATTCTTGTAATATTTAAAGACTAATTCACCTTCAGCCCAATACTGCCCAGGGTACCCCCACCATTTAGAAGACGTGACTGTAAAGTGAAGGGATATGTCTGTGAAACTGTGACTGGAGACCGTCCTACGTGGGAGAGCTTTATGTTCCACTTCTTCCTCCTGGCTGTGACCTTTGCCCGCCAGTGGGTTGGGTTCACTTTGCCTCGGGTGGCAGTGCCGCCCCTCTATGCATGTATCCTTCCGCGGGTGCGCTGCTATCCCTCCGCATGCATCCGCCCGCAGGTTCGCTGCTCCCTCTGTCGGCACTGCAGCCATGCCTGCCGCTCCTGGCTGATGCTTGTTGAGCACTTGCTGTGTTCCAGGCACAGGTCGGAGCCTCACGTAACTGTTTTAATGTAGTGCCCATCAGCTGCTTGTGAAAAAGTACAGTTACCCTTGACATTGTACGGGGTACTCAAGGGGCTAATACGCAGACAGGGGGAGCGTGCGGCTTCCACTCCGGGGCAGCCTGAGCATAGAACCTGTGCGCCTGACCCGTGCAGCGCTCTCCAGCCCGTGACGCTCTCTGCGCCCCGCGGAGGCCCTGCGGTGACTGTAAGAAGACCCGCCTGTGGTAGAGAGAAGCCTGTATAAGTCAGGGTCATGAGCAGTGCGGACTGAATAGGAAAGTGACGTCAGGAGGAAAGAAGATACTCAGATTGTCCAAAATGGTTGATACAGTTGGGCTACACATTCACCTCTGAGCTTCTTGAACTCAGGGTAAAAGAAAATTAAAAAACAAAATAGAAGGAAATTGAGTTAATTTTGTCCAGGCAAACAAGGCATTTTAATTCCCCGTGGGAAAAATGAAGCCTTTCTAACACAGTGTCTAACAGGCAGTTGACCTGGGGTTCGTCACAAAGCCTGAGACCGGCTCAGGGTCCTCACCGTTCGGGGAGAGAATGTGGAACGTCACATTCGTATGGAATTTTAAAAACGATTTGGAACATCAGTACTTGTCAGTGACACCCTCCGGATTGTGGGTTTCCCCTGGGAATTGGTAAGTGGTGTTTCCCTGTCCCCCGGGCTGGCTGCGCCCACCCGTTGGCTGATTCACCCCACAGTTCCTCGCCGAGCACCTGCCACGTGCCGGGCCCTGTCTAGGCACCGAGGACGCCCCGTGATGGCCGCCGACTGCCCTGGCGCCCTTGGTGCCTGCGCCTTGTCCCTCTCTCCTGCTGGGGTCTTCTGCCCTGCCTCTGGCTTGCCCTCCTTTGTCGGCCTGCGAGAACCTGAGATGGCCCTGGACGCCGTACTCTGCAGCGTCCGCCTGCCTTCTGCCCTGGGGTCTGGGTGACTGACCTTTCTGTGCCTTCGTGGGACCTGAAATTAATACAGCTGCCAAGCAGCGAATGCCAGGCCCTGTAGGTGCATTACCTGTGAGCCTCCCACGGCCTTCAGAGCGCGGCGCTTCGCCGTTTGGGGCCACCTGTCCCTTGAGACGCCGGTGAAAGTAATGCGCCCTCTGGCTGGAAAAGTCACCTCACCCACACTTGGCATCTCACCCCCGGGACTTTGAAGTCCTCCGGAAGCGCACACGGACCTCGTCCCTAGACTCCAGGCGAGGCACACCCGCTTGAAAGGGAAGGATGATTTCCATTTTGCAGACGAGGAACCTGGGGCAGGAGGAGGCTAATGAACTGGCGCGTTTCCACAGAAGAGAGTGGAGCCAGCTGGGCTCCGTGTCTCCTTGACTCCAAGCTCTTCGATTTCCCCACTGTGGGGGCTGTGGGGGCTCGGCAGGTGCCCGAGTCAGTGCACGGGAGGTGAAGGGGGGCCCTCTCCGGGGCCGGGGGTGTCCGGAGGCACACAGAACAGCCATCTGATAATCGGGATAGACAAGGAGAAGGCTTTTCCCAAGTGTCTGGAGTGCGCTGCCAGAGTAGTCTGTGTGGCTTGTGGCTTCTTCCAGTTCAGTCAAGGAATTGTCCCCCCCCCACCCCGAGAAACCAGTTCCAACAGTCTTCGCTTCTGGTGCCATTTCTGTTTGGCGGCGCGCACTTCTCGGTCTCGTGTCGGATTATGTTTTCTCTGGATGCCAAGGCAGATGGATGGCACCTTGGTTGCGATTCTGCTATAAATAGCGTCTGTGAAGCGCTGGACATCGGTGCGTCTCTGGCGAGCACGTGTGCGAGTGCGAAGAGCGCCTGTGACTGGGGTTCCTGCCCGCGGGCGAGCCGTGCAGGGGACGGGCAGTGACCTGGGGCTGCTTTGGGTGGGTGGGGAGGCGGAGCTTGTCTTGACCAAGTTCCGGAGTAATCATGAGTTCGTTAAGGTCTTAGAATTCTCTTTGTATAGAAAAGCTGAACTGAGGACGAGGTAAAGCCAGGGTTGACCTAACAGAACTCACCCCCGGGGCTTGCTCTTACTGAGAACGTGGCTTGGCTCTCAAAGTGAGGATGGAACCGGCCCGGGCTCCCCGCCCTCGCAGGGGTGGGGGTGGGCCGCAGCTGTCGGCCAGAGCAGAGACTGCGGAGAGCGCACTGAGTGGCCAGCTGCGGGGTAGGTGCCGAGTGTGGGGAGATGAGGGCTGCTGCCCCTCCACTAGAGGGCGCCAGTGCACAGCCAGGGGGGAAGTGGGGAAGGAGGGGATTGAAGTGCAAACCGGCAGAACTGGGGGGGAGGGCGGGCGGGGAGGTATTGATACTTCTTCTTTACACTTAGGGCCCCCCTCCCCAGCCCCACGGCAGAACAGTGGGACGATGGGCGCCTCTGGTCTTTCTGTCCTTTCCTTCATCAAATAAAACAGCGGGCAGAGCGCAACTCTAAGGCTCAGCTCTCTGGCATGGCGTGGTTGGTTTTGTTCAGGGAGGCTAGGAGGACCTCCCGAAGGAGGGGCCGCATTCTGAATCGTGAAAGGTGAATCGAGGGTGCCCGGTGGGAGAGGAGGAAGGAAGTTCTAGCAGGAGGGAAATTCCAGAGTGTGGAGGTGAGAACCGCATGGAGTATCCGGAGTTCTGTGAAAACGCAGCGTGCGTGGGACTGGGGCGTCGGGAGGGGTCGCCCGGGGCCAGGTTATTAATGATGTAAATGATCTTATGCTCTGGAGAAGTGTTGCATGCTTTTTTTTCTTTAATTAAAAAAAAAATTTAGATTGACCAAAAAGTTGCAGAATTCAGTACAGAGAGGCCCAGCGTGTCCTCACGCCCCCTCAGTGATGCACCTTACAGAGTGACCACGGTTCGGTCAAAGCCAGGGCGCCGCCGTCCTGGCAGCTGGGGAGGATGCAGCAGGGGGAGAAGCTGGGGACCGGGACGCAATGGAAGGGGCCGTTTCCTCCCCCAGACGAGTGAGGGCAAGCAGGCGGCGACACTGGGGATGGCAGGGCAGCAAGGAGGCCCAAGGGGGGTTTACAAGTAAAATCGACAGCACTTGCCCATTGCTTCGAGGGCCCCGGCTGCAGGCAGGGGTTTCTGCCCTGGCTTGCTGGGGTTCAGGAGTGGAAGCCGTTTCACTCGCTCGGGGAGTCTGAGCACCTCTGAACACCGGTCCCTGGCCTGGGGCCCCCAGAGACGAGCCTCAGTTGAACACTCGTGCACACAGACCCGCCCTTGCACCCTGGGCTGCGGGCGATCGGGGACAACGGAGGTCCCTGTGGGGGTCCCCCTGGTGCAGGGGGCGGTGGGGGAAGGCTCCCCGAGGAAGTGATGTGTGCGCAGAGACCCTGGTGGTGGGTCTCGGCGTCAGCAGCACCTGGGAGCTCGTCAGCCCAGCGCGTTCTCGGCCCCACCCCCGCACCGGGGTCCCGCGCTGGGTCCCACGGTTGCAGTCTGCCCAGCCTTGCAGGTGATCCTGATGGATGCTGCGGTGTGGAAACCGCTGGTCTTCCGGACGAGGAGGAATTCACAGGCCGCGTGGGGCGGGGCACGAGTGGCCTAGGCAGCGGGCTGCAGCGTACGGGAGAAGGCTTTCCCGTGGAAGGGCCACGTCTGAGGGACTGCCCCGGGCCAGCATGGTCGGCCCACGGAGACCAGGAGAGGGACGCAGCGGGAGTAGCAGCGGGCCCATCCATCCGTGTGGCCTTTGACGCCGTTAAGGGCTTTGGTCTCTATTCCAAGGGCAGTGGGAAGCAACGGGAATTTGTAAAGCGGGGAAGTAACACGAGGTCAGCACTTGGAAGTGATGACTGTGGCTGATGCGAGGAAAGCAGGGGACCACAGTAGGGGTGTGTGTGCGTGTGTGTGTGTGTGTGTGTGCGTGTGGGGGCATGTTGTATACATGGTGTGTGGTTGTGTGTGTGTGGTGTGGGGGCATGTGTGTGCGGTAGTGTGTGGTTGTGGTTATGTGTGTGGGGTGGCATGTTGTGTCTCTGGTGTGTGTGGTTGTGTGTGTGGTGTGGGGGCATGTTGTATACGTGGTGTGTGTTTGTGGTTGTGTGTGATGTGTGTGGTGTGGGGGCATGTTGTATACGTGGTGTGTGGTTGTGGTTGTGTGTGTGTGTGGGGGGTGGCGTGTGTGTGGTTGTGGTTGTGTGTGTGGGGGCATCTTGTGTGCGCGGTGTTGGTTGTGTGTGTGTGTGTGTGGTTGTGTGTGTGTGTGTGTGTGAGAGAGTGATGTGTGTGTGGGGGGTGGCGTGTGTGTGGTTGTGTGTGGTGTGGGGGCATGTTGTATACGTGGTGTGTGGTTGTGGTTGTGTGTGTGGTTGTGGTTGTGTGTGTGTGTGTGTGTGTGAGGTGGAGGTGATGGGAGGAGGCGGCACAGACCCCCCACCCGGGAGACCTGACATCTGGGGAGGCCCACGCGGAGAACCTGCCCGAGGTGTGGACCCCGCTCGGCAGCTGGTGGTGCGACCCGACGGTCCTGCAGAGGTCCCAGAGGCCCCGCCCTCTCGGCTTCACGGGCTGCGTAAGGAGAGCCGTCGGCCAGTCCGGCCTCACCCACTGCTCTCTCGTTTTCCAGGATACACAAATCCAGAAACGTTTGTCTTGAAGGAAATGAACCGCAGCAAAATGAATGTCAACACCACCAAGTCGGGCAGCACCAGGGCCAGGTGAGACGCCTCTCTTCCTGAACCCGGGCTGCTGGCGCCCCGGGGCCGCAGTCAGCTCAGGCCACGAGGGTGTGCGGTGCGGGGGCTGAGGCCCCGAGGGGCAGGGGGCTCTGCAGGTGGATGACGACACCGCTCCCCGTCACCTCTGGTTGTCATTCACGCAGCCAGCACGTGCGGAAGGCTGACGTTTGTGCCGGCATTGTCCGGGAACTTGCATGCCCACCCCGTCAGGAAGCATCGGGGTACGGGTGTTCAGGCTGCAGGTCCCCACGTGGTGGTGCCCAGCGGGGCCGCCGGAGCCCCATCGGAGAGCCACTCAGCTGGCCTCGCTGCCGGGCGGCTTGTCCCGGGCGGATTCGCGTTCCCGGCGCTAGGGGGCAGCAGCGGCAAACCTTTGCTTCCGACGGAGCGGGAGCCCGCGCCGCCTCCCCCCCTCCCCGCCTGGCGCACTGGCGGGCCTGGCGCGCCATAAATAGGACGTGCTAACCGCTCCCCGTCTGCGCCCGCCGCCGAGCTGGCAGAGGGTGGTCTCCACCAGCCCCTGCGTTTGGAGAGGCTGCCAGTCAGCGCGTTTCTGACGCGGAGCAAGTGTTTGACAGCCGCCAAGCGCCCTCCGATCTTCCGACACCACGTGCTTCCCCGCGCCTGTTGCCGTGTCTGTCATCACGTTGGGGGGGGCGGCGGGGAGTCTGAGACGGTCGGTCTTAGGGAAGAGAGAGTCTCTGAGGCGCTTTAGGAACGGAGGGAGAGCGCGTCACAAACAAAACCAGACACGCTTCTTCTTCAGGGTCCTCGTTCTGGGGCGGCAGGGCGTCCGGGCTGGGGAAACGACCCCCAGACCACAGTCCTCAGTTCAGTTCCGCTCGGCGTCCTTGACTTTGGGGCTCGCCATCGTCACACGTGGGCCCTGCTCTCGGGACACCGGTGCTCTGACGGGGAGACGGCCACCGACGGTCCTGAGGGCCCCGGGCGCTCACGAAGGGCCCTTGGGACGCTGGGCACCGGTGGTCAGGGCCCGGGGTTTGAGGGAGAGCGGGGCTGGCGACGAAGCTTTGCCCCGGAGGGCCGGAGCGGGGGTGTGGCGGGGATGGCAGAGCTGCTTGAGCAATGGGAAGCGAAAACCCTTCCTTCGTCTGCTTGGTGAACACTGCCGGGCCCAGGGCCGCGCCGGGCACCGTCGCGCAGGGACACGCGGCGCAGAGACACTGGTTGACATCACAGAGCCCACAGTCGCATTCCTGCTTCCCCGAGTGAACGGCATCCTCGCCGCTTGTGACGAGTGCAGTGCAGGGAAGGACAGACCGACAGACTCTGCGGGGTCAAGGGGACCTCTGCGAGGGGTGGGGTGCCCCTGGAACGGAGGGGCGCAGGAGGTGGCCGGTGAGGGTGGGAGAGGGACGGGCAGAGGAGCGTGGGGCTTGGGGAGAGCGGCCTGGGGGACCCAGGGGTGGGAGGGAGAGGCGGGCAGGGTGCCCGCTCCCTGGGGCAGGCACTTCCCGCCGGCGCGCCGCGGCGTCCACTGAAGGACACCTCACGCAGGGAGGCCACTGCCCCACTGTGCCGGCACAGCTGTTTCTGGCACGTAGTCCGGCTCCGTCCGGCATGGAAACACGCTCTACGTCACTGTGCTCAGGGTGTTGGCCGGGCTTTTTCTCCCAACATTGGCCTGAACGCGCCCTTGCGTTTCCGAGCAGGCTTTATCGGGACCGTGCGTGACGGCGAGACGCTGTCCCGTTCAAGCCTGCTAGCTTGGAGGGGTGTGCGCTTCGCTCTGTGTTTGACTTCTGCGTGCGTGTGCGTGCACCCCGCAGTGCGTGTGCGTGCACCCCGCAGTGCGTGTGCGTGCACCCCGCAGTGCGTGTGGATAGGCTCGCAGTGACATTTGGAAGGAAGACGCCCGCCTGCGTGGGGTCAGAGGGGACCCCGGCGCGGGGAGACCTTGGCGGGGGAAAGCTGTGGTCGGACTGCCCCGTGCCGTGCCGTGGAGGCTTCTGACCACGGGCTTTTCTGCTCAATTGGGTTTGGGTGACTGGCTCAGTCGTTTTCTGTGATACCCTGTCATTTGAAATACATTTGTCAATCGACCCGTGTGTTCTTCTAACTCCTCTGTATAGAACGAGAGACCAGGGTTGCCAGTCGGTTTGAAGACGGTGAGGGAGCATGAGGCTGGGCTGGGGGAGGCTGGGGCAGGGGAGGCTGGGCGGGGCTTCCAGTGTTGATGCACGTACCTCGGAATCCCAGTATTCGGTTAGATATTTATGTAGATGACTTCACATAATTCTTCACATGTTCTGTTGAGTAGGTTCAGAGTTAAGACTGTTTTGCAAATGCAAGGTATCCATGTTTGAGGACTGGCGGATTTTATTACTCCATCAGCGTATGCAAACTTCGTTGTTAGTGTTGTGGTGTAGGAATGCACACGAACCATGTGCACCTGTGCCAGTGGATGCACGTTATTGTGAGGGCACACACATACACTCTTGGCACAGGTGGGCTAAAAGCCTAGGATTAAATTTAGGAGAGTTTGGGTCTTGGCCTTATGAGTAAATTTACCTCTTGTCTCTGGGGTTTGCGCTCTCCGCCTCCAACAGCGTGAGTGACAGTGTGTAGCTCACAAGGGGGTGACAGGGTTGACGGTCAGCCAGTGGCCATGAAAGGTGCTCGTGACTGCTAGGCGACTCTCGTAGAATCGGGTCAGTGTAACGTTTGCTGGTGTTTTACCGTCACTTTGCCATTAAGCAGGGGAACTTACACCCGAGCCTCCATAAGATGCTGTGGGCTCACGCGCACCAGCCAGCCTCTGGGGCGTCCAGGGCAGCGGCCTCAGCTGCCGCGGCCCCAAGACCCGGCCAGCCCTGCATCCGATCGGCCGGTCCCGTGGTGCCTGGGCCTCGCACTCTGAAAAGTCCCCGGGTGACCCTGCAGCTGCTGCTGGTTCGGGGCCGCGTGTTGCAGATGACTTTTAAAGCCGTGTGTCTGCCTCAATGGCCTTTTAATAAAGGCTGATTTTTAAAAATGGTAAATAGTGCATTTAAAAAGAATGGTATTGATAGCCATAAAAACCCTCATGACTTCTGCTTGAGGATGGTGCAGCTGGAGCAGCTCTGCCCGCTGGAGGTGAGCCCGCCCCGGGAGAGGGCCGTTCCGCTGGCCCTCGCAGCGGCATTCATTCGGGCGGTGTGGTGGGAGGGGCTGTGCAGCTGGGCACCTTCTGCCTGATTTCTAAAGCACACGGAGGTTTTCTTTAAACCCTGAGTCCGAGGCTGAGCTCCCGGAGGGGAGGGGAGGGCCCGGTGGGGCACGCTCCCCTCCCCGCTCTTCCACCCCGGCCCGCGTGCGGCCTGCCGGGTTTGCTGGAGGGTGAACTGCCGAGCGAGCGCGTGGCTGCTAGGGACACGCGCACACCGAGGGCGTTCGGGCCGAGCTCCCGGACAGGCTCTGTTTCCGGAACCTCCCAGGTCTGGCTCCGTGGAACGTTCACGCTGCAATTGGAGTCACGGTAGCCCTGACGACCCGACCGCCAGTGGGAGTCAGAACTGGAGGAGGCCCCGCAGGTCGCCCAGCGCGCCCCCCGCTGGAGGAGGCTCGTTCCGTGCAGTGCACGCGGCAGCCCTGGGAGGGATTACTTTTCATGTGATTACTATTTTTTTCGTGCTGTCTTCAACTGAGTGTTTCTCGAATTGAATCGCTTCGTATTCCAGTAATAAAATGCACAACAGGCAGTATGTTTCTGGGTGATTATCTCACTCCTCAGGTGGCATAACAAGGCATGAGGCCAAGGCCCTGGCGTGCCTCATTGTTATTATGAAGTGAATTTATGGATAAAATAAAGTGGTTATTTGCATGAGCAATAACGGCAATAAGCAGCACGGTTCCAGCAGACCCTCCCCGCCTGCTTGCAGAGCCGGGCGGGGCAGGAGTCGAGGTTCCTAACCATCCGTCCTGCCGCAGAGGACAGCCAGGGACTCCTCGCTGCCTTCCGGGAGCTGCTTACTCATTTTGTGGAAAGCGCCAGGAAAGCCTCGGCCATTGCCGGCTGTGCCAGCAGGCTCCTGGGAGGGGCCCGTCCTGGACTCAGCCGTGCCAGCCAGGTCCCTGGGAGGGGCCCATCCTGGACCTGGCTCTGGCCTAGCAGCTGTGTGACCCCGGGCGGGCGGCTTGCCTGCTCTGAGCGCCGGTTTGCGCGCCTGTGAAATGGGGAGAGGAAAGGCTTTGGGCAGCGGGGGGGGCGGGCGGTAAGTGATGGGTTTCCACAAATCTCAAGCACCTTTCCTGGCTCAGAGTAAGGACCCAGTCAATGCAAACTGAATTAGAGTAACTTATTTCCCTTCTTAAATTCTTCGTAAGCTTGAGTGTCTAGTCCCTTGCCCCCTTCGATCTTGCCCAGCCAGCCCAGTCCCACCAAGAGTTTCCACCGTTCTCGGTGTCCCGTTCTGAGCGGTGTGCTCGCTTCCCTCGCACACGCCCTCCCCTGGCTGTGTCACGCTCGCCTGTCAAAACCCTGTTCCAAAATAAACCCAACTCCACTCCCTGCTGCTGGTGCTGCTGCTGGTGGCCCAGCTTCCTGCTTCAGAGGGAGCTGTTTTCTTGGCTTTATTTTCAGACTGTTCATTGCAAGTATGTAGAAAAGTGATTGATTTTTGCATGTTGATCCTGTAACCTTGCTGAGGTGGTTCATTCCAATGGTGTTTTTTTGGTGTGCGTATATTCTTTTGGGTTTTCTTCATACAAAATCATGTCATTGGCAAACAGAGATAGTTTTGATTAGTCTCCAATCTGGTACCTTCATAAATATTTCTTTTAAGGAAAAGAACTGCTAACTGCTCTGGCTAGAACCTTTAGAACCACAATGTTGAATAAAAATGGTGACAGCAGACATCCTCGTCTTGTTTCAGATCTTAGGGCCTGGATTGAGTGCTGGCCTGCGAACCAAGGGGTCGCCGGTTTGAGTCCCCATCAGGGCACAGGCCTAGGTTGCAGGCCAGAGTCCCCAGTAGGGGGCGCGTGAGAGGCAACCACACATTGATGTTTCTCTCCCTCTTTTTCCCACCCTTCCCCTCTTTAAAAATAAATAAAAATTTTAAAAATATACTTTTATATATTTTAATATTGTGATGAGAAGTTTTTTTTATATTCTTAAGGAATATAGGTTGTTTGCTTTTTTTTTCTTTTGCTGTCTTTGTCTGGTTTGGTGTCAGGGTGACACTACCCTCACGCCACATGCTGGGACGTGTTCCCTTGGGTGTTTCTGGGAGAGTTTATGGAGGATTGGTTTTAGTTCTTCTTCTTTAAATGTTTGGTGGGGTTCACCAGTGAACCCATCCAGTCCTTGGACTTTTTTGCAGCAAGTTTTTTAATTAGTCACTCAATCTCTTTGTTATAGGTCTACTGAGGTTTTTTATTTCCTTAGTCAGTTTCAGTTTTTCTAAGAATTTTTTCACTTCATGTAAGTTATCTAAGTTATCTAAGTTAACACAGTTAGTGTTCCCTTATAGTCCTTTTTTTGGAAAGGTCAGTAGCAATGTCCTCTCTTTTATTCATGATTTTAAGAGTTCGAGTATCCCTCGTATTTTCTTGGTCAGTTTAGTTAAAAAAAATTGTTAGTTTTGTTGATCTTTTGAAACAACCAGCTTTTTATTTTGTTGGTTTTCTCTATTGTCTATGATCAATTTTATGTATGCTCTAATCTTTATCAGTTTGCTTATTCTACTTGGGTTTAATTTACTCATATTTTTCTAGCTTTTCGAGGAAGATGGTTAGGTTATGCATTGAGACTTTTTATATAAACATGAGCGGCTGCAAATGTCCCTCTGAGCACTGCTCTGCCTGCGTCCGTAAGAGCTGGTGTGCTGCGCCCCCGTCGTCGTGCGTCTGAAAGTGTCTGCTGATTTGTCTCGTGATGCCCTTCGCTGTAGCAGTGTGTTGTTGAATTCCCACGTGTTTGCGAATCACCCCATTTCTTTCTGGCGCTGATTTCTGATTGTAGTGCAGTGAGCTTGGAGAGCATACCTTGCTGATTTCAGCCCTCCCGAATTGGCTGAGCCTTGTCTTACGTGTCCACACGAGGTCAGCCCCGAGGGTGCCCCGTGTGGACGTGAGCGGAGCGTGTGTTCCGCGGCGGTGGCGTGGAGCGTCCTCTGGGTGGCCGTTGGGTCCGAGTCGTTCACCGTGTGGCTCAAGCCCCCCGTGTCCTGCCGCCCGCCTGTCCCGTCGGGCTGGCCATTAATGAGAGTGGGGGTCAAGGTCCCCATCGGTTAGTGTTAAAGCGCGTATTTCTCCGTTTTTACTTCAGGTATGCCGGGGCGCTGTTACTGGGGCATACGTGTTTCCCTTACCTCCATTTACCCTCTCTCAAACATTCTTCCTTCCTCTAGGCAGGTCTGAGCTTCTGACCCATATGACTTTTCCTTCTTCCTGGAGACTTTATTTTATTTTATTTGTTTATTTATTTAAAGATTTTATTTATTTATTTTTAGAGAGGGACGGGAGGGAGAAAGAGAGAGAGAGAGAAACATCCATGTGCGGTTGCTGGGGGCCACAGCCTGCAACCCAGGCATGTGCCCTGACTGGGAATTGAACCTGCGACGCTTTGGTTCACAGCCCGCGCTCCATCCACTGAGCTACACCAGCCAGGGCCATTTTATTTTATTTTAAAGATTTTATTTTATTTTTATTTTTAGACAGCGGGGAAGGGAGACACACAGACACCGCTGCTCTGGCCACTGAGATGGGTGGGGGCGGGCCCCTGTCACCGACAAGGGCCACTGCAGGGAGAGAGAGAGGCAGGGAGAGGGAGAGGCAGGGAGAGGGAGAGGCAGGGAGAGAGAGAGAGGACCAGTGCGCTGCACCCCTGGACCGCCGCAAACCTCTGGTCGGCCTCGCGCGTCTGGAGACGGCCCGTTGGGGCGGTTTTCACCGGTGAGCTCGTGGTTTGTGTGCAGGAGGGTCCGCGCAGGTCAGTCTGCACCGGACGAGCGTCGGGCGCGCAGTGAGGGGCGCTGGGGGGGGCCGTCTTTCTGCCCTGCGCCCCCCCAAGGAGGTGCCTGCGAGTCGGCATGCAGGGGGGTTTCCAGGCCAAAAGCTGCCTTATTTTCCCACTCTTGGAGATCACTGGGACTGAAGTCACGGTTCGTGTTCGCTCTGAGAGTGGCCTCAGAGACGCTGGCAGGGAGGCCGTAGCTGGCAGCGTGTTCGCCCTGTCCGGCTGTCCTTTCAGGGGAGACAGAGAGCGAGAGAGAGAGGGAGAGAGAGAGAGAGGAGGCTGGCCACGTGTACTGTGTGCGCGAAGGTAACGCAATCTGTTTTCTTTTGTATCGCAGGGATTTAATGAGCAAAATGGCCACTATGTCAGACTGGCACTGTCCGTGTCCTCACACGCAAAAACCCGCAGAGTTAAGGCCCCACTCTTCACCGTGTAGACTCTGCTCCGGGAGTGGTTTCCCCAATATGCTCAGACCTTCAAGTGAGTATTCTCGAGCACAAGTCGAGCTGACTGTACATGCCGCTCATGTGTGTTTAGTGCGTGCCGGGCTCCGCAAGAAGCCGTCATGTGGTTTAGTCCTCACGGTGGCGCCGTAGAGTGGATTCTGCCATTGCCCCTATTTTCTTTATGGGGAAGCTGAGATACGGGCTCAGCTTTGAGCCCCCTGCCCAAAAGTTCCGTGGTTCTTAAGTGGCACGATCGTGATTTGAGCCTTTCCTCCCTCCCTCCCCAAACAGTTACGAGCCCCAGCGTGTGGCAAGAACTGTCCCAGGTCCTGAGGCAGTGGGTCTGGTAGAGGACCTGCCCTGGAGGGGCCCGCCTGGAGAGGGCGGTGGGGCATCCAGGGGAGTGAGACAGATGCCCCGACAACGGCGCGGACGGGGCAGGCGGGCGCCCGCCTGGCCAGCAGGGCCCGGGCCACGGGGAGAGGGTGAGCGGGGAGAGGCCGTCAGAAGTCACCGTGGGCCCTGTGCGCACCTGCAGTGCGTGAGGCTCTAATCACACGGTCACACGCATCCACTCGGGAGCCTGGGACACGCAGGCTGTATCCCAGACAGGCCTGCGTCTGCCCAGGTCTCGGGGTCTGTCTGAGGCAGAAGGGGCGAGTAGATAGCAACTTCCAACATGAAAATTCATTGCCAGTACAGAGTCGGTTCCAGGACAGGAGCCCCCTGTCTGTGCTGTCCTTGGCACGCGTCTCAGTGTCACGCGGGTTCTGATGGTGCAAAAGGCTGGAGTGAGTGGGGTCACTGGGCCAAAGGCCACCCACGCTCTGCGTCCGGGCTGCTGGGACCGCCCGTCAGGAAGCTGGTGCACCCCCGCAAGCAAGGGGTCCCAGTGCTTCCTCCTGAGCGCGCTCACGGCGCGGGTCCTTCGCGGCTCGTCCTTCCCAGCCCGGAAGCAGTGTTCTGTCGTGGTTTTAATTTGCCTTTCTTTCATACCGAAGGCTGGCGTTGACTCTCAGGTGTATGCGGTCTTTTTCGTCTGTGACCTGCCTTCCCCTTCCTTTGCCCGCCTGCTGTGGGCTGGTCTTCTCGGTGATCTGCGTGAGCTGTCTTTGCACTGAAGGGGTCAGTCCTTTGTCTGCCGCAGGCGCCGCTCGGCGCCTTTGCCGTTGGTCATTTGCCTGTTGTTTTTGTTGGTGGTACCTGTTCATGTACTGAATGATTTTTTCTCTAAAATGACAAAATCACAGATGGTGTCCCCTAGCAGCATTTTCCTCTGCAGGGGGGGCCTCCGTGCCCCGCGGGGCCAGCCCCTCCTTGTGTGGGCGCGGGCGCGGGCGCAGGCGCAGGCTGGTTCGACTCCTCTGTCGCGTGAGCAGGGTTCGGGCGCACACTGAACTTCTCCGCCGGGCATTAGACGCCTGTTTCCTCTTTAAGTGTTTTTTTTTTTTTTGCTTTTCGTTTGTTTCAGTTTGACTAATTTCTGCTGACCTGACGTTGTACCACTAGTCCTTTCTTCTGCCCTGTGCACTGTTAAGCAGATCAGATGAGTTGTTCTTGCTTCTGACACTGTATTTTTATTTGTGTGCTTTTTCATGTGCTTCCTAAAAAGTTTCCATTTTTCTGCTGAAATCCCCCACGTGTTTAGCACGTTGCCAATTTTTCGTACAATCTCTAACACATTTATCATTCTCAGCTTAAATACCTGATCATTTCCACATCTGTCCTCTCTGTGGGTCTTCCGATGCCTGTTTTTGCTCCTCATCAGGATAAGTAAGAAAGCTCACCTTTCTTATGTCACTCGTCTTGCTGTTTGAAAAAGATTTAAGAGCAGACATGTGTGTAAAAAACCGTGGAGACAGAGGCAGCTGACATTCGGCGCCAGCCAAAGGAATGCCCCCCTTCCCGGGGGCTGCGAGGGAGGTGGGCAGTGTCTGGCCTCACGCAGTCTCCGTTGGAGTTAGGGGGCCGTGGGGTGCTGACGTCTGCCTCCAACGGCTCCGCCGTCTGAGCCGGGCGAGACTCGAGAGACCTCTGTCCCACAGCCGTGTGGCGAGCTCAGCCTCCTGGGGGGTCCTGTGCGTGCCAGCCTACCTGCCAGTTTGGGAGGTGTCCCGGCGGTTGCCTGGCCCCCAGCCCAGCCCCCAGCTCTCTGTCCTGCCACCCGGCCTCCAGGCCGCAGGAGGCTGCCCAGGTGCAGCTAGGAGCCCCCGGCCTCAAGGGGGCCGGCCTCAGCGCTCCGCCCCGTGCTCAGCTTTGGTGCACTGCCGCCCACCCCTGCGGAGACCCTGTGGGCCTGGGTCTGTCACACGGCCCTGTGTCCCACCTCCAGCTTTGGGGTGCTACTGATGGGCAGCGTGCGTGGCGGCTCTGTCGCTGCCGTGGTTACGATGTCACGTCTGCTTGCTCCTGCAGCAGGCTTCCTCGCGGGCCGAGGGCCGGCGGCCTGGGTTGTCGTTGCTCCTTCAGTGACTCGGGACCCCGGGCCCTAGGGCCCTGCGGCCGGGGCGCCACCCCTCCGCCCCAGGCAGGGCGCCGTCCACGCCTGCCCGTGCCTAGCCTGCGCCCACTTCCTCCGTGTCTTTGACGGGGCCGGGAGCTAGGTGTGAGGATTACGTGTTTTGTTTTTTTTTTTTCTGAAAAATTAACAAAAGGATGAAAACTCAGCAAGGTATTTTAAAGGTTGATTGAAACAGGTTTGATTCTTAACCAAGTTCTATCCCAATATCCCTGATTTGCACTTGTGATGACCTATGTCCCTTTTACGGAAGGTCCTCTTTGCCTTGACGTCTCTCTCTAGTATCATTACAATCACGTTGACCGAACGTCCGAGGTGACGAGGTGACGGCAGATTGGCCACGGCACGTCGTCATCTGGCCACCGGCTGCGGGAACCCGGACGCAGCGGGCGTGCCGTCTCGGAGGCCGGCCGACCCTCATCCCCAGCGCAGGGGTGTCGGTGGCTTAGCTCCGAGCGTGCTTAATAGTTATTTCTCTTTCGCAGCCACGGATATTGCAAATCCAATACTGTCCTTCTTAGATGTTAAACGGATTTTGTTTCAAAAAATTACCGCTAAAGGAGATGAGTTGGTAAAAGCCTTTCACCTGCTCGATACCGGTCACACCATGACAGTGTCCAAGAGTGAGCTGAGAAGAATTGTCACCATCTTCCTGCTGCCCCTCACGCGAGAACAGTTTCACGAGGTGCTGGCCAAGGTACAGTCCGCGTGGCGATCCAGGGCGGCCGGGCTGCGGCCCCAGCCTGGCCTGCCCCGCGTCCCGGGGGCAGCGCGTCGTGTGGTTCACAGTTCACTTTTCTCCGCTCCGCTCCGGCAGCTGTGGGGCGACCGATGCGGACTTCGGCCGCGTCCCGCAGGCAGCGCTGTTACAGCCTTTTCTTCTCGCAGTTTTGGTAAAAGGCTTGCTTTCAGTGCGTGGAGTGTTTGGTTGACTTATATTTTGGAACGTACTGCAGATGCTCTTGACTTATGATGGGGTTATATCCCGATAAACATCCCACGTCGAAAACGCACTGAACACCCCCAGCCCGCCCGACACCCGGCTCCGCTCAGCCCGGCCCGCCGCACCGCGCCAGCCGCCGGCTGGGCGGGGTCCTCTGACACAGTCAGGGGTCCGTGGTTCACCCCGGGGTCGCGATCGCCTGGCCGTGTTCTCCTGCGCCTCCAGAGCGTGTGCCCCTGCCAACAGCGCGTCCGTTTTCTCATGAGCTTTATTTAACTGACACTTTACACCACATGGGAAATAAAAATATTATTTTCTCTTAAATGTCTCTTATGTTCATGATCTAATGTTAATTTAAAAATTTGACAGTCTTCCCAAGCTAATCAGCTATACAGGAAGAGGAAAAGTACAGAAAATGTGAGATGCGTAGCTGTTTTTAAGAGCTACATCTGTTTTTAAAAGAAGTCAGTCACTGGGAGCTGTTGAACTTCAAAGATTAAAAAAAAAAAATAAGGCAGGGCCCAGTCGTGTACGCCAAAGGACGAGCATGTTTTTCTGGAACCTGGAGCTCCTGGGCGCCGTGTGCACATCCAGGAGGCGGAGTCTGGTGCCGGGAACCGGAGGCGGGGTCCCTGGGGGGCGGGGCTCCTCCTCCCAGCCCCCGGAGTCTGGAGAGTGTGTGACCTTTCTGGGTCCTTCAACTGTGAATCTACATGGTGACACGGATTTCTTTTTCAACAGTTAATGTGAGCCTAATGGGTGACGTATTGAACTGGTCAAGTATTTCATGGGGATTCCCCCTTAAAATTAGAAAAGAATCTTCCAGGTAGAGTGCATTTACCTAAGTTGTATTGCAAGGCCCGTGTCAAGCACGTCCGACTGTCGGGTGTTCGATGGTCAATTGGCGCCTGACCCTCGGTTTCCGTGGACAGTAGTACTGTGACCTTTCCCAATGTGGCCTCCGCCTCTGAATGTTAACACAGGAACTTGAGGAGAAGTTGTTGAGTTGGTAACAGGTCACAGGGGGAGAAAACACAGTCCCTCCTGGGCTCCGCGGTCATGCCGGGTGGGACAGAGACGTCTTCGAAGACGCTCGCCAGTGCGCATGTTGACTCCAGCCCCAGTCTGAGACTTTGCTCTCGGGTGATCACGGGCGGGTGGTGTTGATTCCTGAACGTGTTTGCTGGGATCACGAGTGTTGGGACGGACCAGCTTCTCTGCTCAGCGTTGCGGACGGGTCATTGCAGGACGGTGTCTGCCGCGTCAGAGTTTGTGCCAGGCCAGAAGCAACGGCGTGAAACGCGATGGAGGCCTCCGTCGGTCGATGGGCGTTCTTTTCCTGCGGGCAGGGCGGGTCGCGTGGCCAGGCAGACTCAGACTCTGCCGTCGCAGAGATGCCCGGTGGCGCTTACCGGCGGCGCTTACCGCGGTGCTCGGTCGGGAGGTCGCGCTTCCGCTCTGTGGAGCTCGGACTGTTTCCGTTTCCACACCCCGCGAAGGGGGTGTTCAGGCTACACGACTGACTGACTCACGCCAAACGCCCGGCACGGCGTCCAGTCTCGGAGCTGCGCAGTCCCTCGGGCCCTACCCTCCTTCTTCCAGATGAGGGAGACTGTGACGTCTCCCACATTAGAGCCCCTGGAAAACGCCCTACCGGAAATAAAGGTCATGGGTGTCCCTTCTAGGAAAACAGTGACACAGAGGACCCCTTTTCCTCTGGGTCCGTCTGCTAGTCGCACACGTTGTGAGTGGTGAGGAGAGGGGCGTCCCGTGCGGAGGGAGGACCGAGGAGACCGTGCTGGGCTGCGCAGCGGGGACGTGAAGGGCCAGGCCACTGTCAGACTGGAGTGGGTGGGCTTGGGGGCCGCTCAGCAGCGTGGGAAGTTGGACTTCGTGGGATGACACGGACCTCAATAAAATATATTTATATTTATTGCGTATATTTATGTTAATTTTAGTTTTATAGTTCTTTTTGGAGGGAGAAAATTATTCTTCACTTAAAAACTTTTATTTGGAAGTAATTTCACACCCCCAGAAAGTGTGTAAGACTCAGAACAGTGCAGGTAGAGCCCGGTGGCCCAGACCTGTACGCCGGCGTGTGCACCGTGAACACGGGGCTCCCCTGCTTGTCCCGTGAGCATGGGGGGGGCTGGTGCACGCAACACGTGAGTGTCCGCCATCCACACGAAGAAGACGGGCAGAGTGGTGCCTTCCTGAACCACGTGAGAGGAAGCTGCTTGTGTTGTGGTTCTTGCCTTCTGCAGGCTTCAGTGTGCCTTTTCTGAGAACTGCTCTACAGGTCACAGCGCCGTCACCAGCCTCAGTAAACTGCACCCGGGGAAAGGAGCTTTGGTCCCCTTGCAGCCTTGACATTCTCGACTCAGTACTATTCTCGACGGGGTTTTTTATTTAAAAGTGACGTTTCTATACCTTAAAATTATATAAACGTAGAGAGAGCTTACACGACACTCAAAAGGTACAACTGTTCTGGGCCTCCGCCTCTCGGGGAATATGTATGTATTATACATATGTGATATGAATGCATGGATGTGAAATACACATTAGAATAGGTTTTTGCTTTATTTTTAGACGGAGCTAGATCTGAGAGAGTTTTGTAGCTGCCTCGTTGACATTTAATCAGGCACAGGCTGGCGTTCGCGTTGTTGGTGTTTGGTTCGCTGAGCGCACAGCCTGGCCCGGGCGGCTGGGCTTAGCGGCGTGTTCACTGCTAGAACGCCCACCCCGCCTCCAGCGCGAAACCGGCCGCCGCCCCCCCCCCCCGCCCCCCGCTGGCCCCCGAGTCCTCTGACTGGCTGTCCTTCTTCTGTCCGCACGCAGATCCCGCTCACCAGCTCTGGGGCCGTGCCCTACCTCGAGTTCCTGTCCAGGTTCGGTGGGATTGACCCAAATGTTATAAAGAGGTAAGTGGGTTTTTTGTTGTTGTTTGTATGGAAACGGGAACTTGGAGACGATAAGAGGTAGGACCTAAGGTCATTAGAGCTGCTCGCACTGACAGGCGTGTGTAGAAGGCAAGTTGGTACTTGTCCCCGGTGGAAGATGACGATGGAGTCAATCCCCAGTCACACCTGTGTTGCAGCTTCCGCTCCTGGCCCGCGGGGGAGGCGGGCCGCGGGAATGGGCACGGCGCGGGCGGTGGGGGGCCTCCTGGCCGTCAGCGCACAGGGCGAGCTGGAGGGTCTGCCGGGGGACTGCCCCCGGGGCCCCGGTGCGGATGAGGGGGACGCTGACCGCGAGGGAAAGCACCAGCGGCTCCTGGAAGCCGTCACGGCCCTCGATGATGGACACGGACGGGGTGGAAACTGGCCGAGAGGTCTGAGGCCGGTCCGAAGGCGTCCGAGTTCACTGTCAGCGCGGAAGGGTCGGGAGAAAGGCCCGTCCTCTCCGATCTGCTCGAGCCCTTTCAGCCGTCGCCCTCGTGGGCCGCTGCGAGGAAGCCGCTGAGCAGAGTCAGATCACGGAAGACCGTGGAGCCGCCTGTCACCCGGGAAGAGGCTGCGGGCGCCTGCCCGCAGAGAGGTGGCATTCCGCGGAACCTGCTGGGCCCGCTCCGGGTGGGACCCCGTCGTGCTGAGGAACCGCCAGGCGGAGCAGCTGGTTCTCCCCGAGAGGAAGGCACGGTCAGCCCTGGCCCCCGCTGGACACGTGCTTGGCGGCTGGGAGGCCGGGACCCCCCTGGGGCGCGAGGTGTCCAGCCTTCCCTGTGAGAAGCAGCAGCCAGTGGGAGGCCCTCTGCTGACCCCCGCGGAGAGGGCTTCTCGCAGAGCCATGGGCCTGGGAGGGGCGAGGGTGCGCCGAGCAGAGCTTCCGCGGGCCTGGGCCCTGCGGTCCTACTACGAGGCCAGGGCTCAAAGAGAGAAGAGAATCAAAAGCAGAAAGCACCGCCGAGTTCTGGAGAAAGGAAAGGCCAAGGAAGTTCTCCCAGAGTTCGAGAAGCTGGGGAAGGTCAGGCCTCCTGCTGCGCTGAGAGGCCTGGAAAAGCTGGGCAAGGCCAGAGTGACGGAGCGGATGAGCCTGAGGCACCAGAGCAGCGGGAGTCGGGCACGGTCAAAGGCGGCTGTGGCCCAGTACGACGTGGGGGCGCGCCAGGCTCTGCAGGAGCGGTGGGCCGGGAGCAGAGAACTGACACGGAAACTCCGGGCGGCCCCCTGAAGTGAGGGAGAGGAGGGCGGCTCAGAAGGACAGGGTGACCTGCTTGTCCCGGCTGTGGTGGGTGAGGCACAGGTGGCAGCGGATGGACCAAACCCCTGGGTGGCCAGGTATCACTCCGGGGCCGCGAAAGCGGCCAGAAGCCAGGAGGAGCCTGGACAGCATCCAGCGCCCGTGGCCAGCGAGGCTCCTGACGGTGGAGGGGAAGGAAGACCAGGGGCAGGGACAGGAGTTTTGGGGAAAGAGTTTGAGGAAGGGCGATCACTCGGGAAGAAGCCTGGACTCAGCCAGGCTGCCGGGCCAGCGGGCAGGTGGCAAACAGAAGATTCCAGCAGCCGAGAGGCGTTGTCTGAGCTGGGGACACCGTCTCCAGAATTCAGCAGGGACAGGCATCTGTGCAGGGAGCGACCGGTGGGCTCGGCGAGGACAGTTCTGCCGGCCCGGAGAGGGGGGCCTGCCGCGGAAGAGGAGGAGCCCCCGGTGCTGCCGGGGCCGGGGCCGGGGCCGGGGCGAGCAGAGGCTCTGCAGGAGCCAGCGGAGCGGGGCAGGGAAGGGTGCTGTCACAGTCAGGAGCTGCCCGGGCCGGGCCGGAAAGGCAGCCGCGGGGCAGGAGCCGCGTGGGCAGCCCGGTGCTCCCAAGGAGGAGGAGAGGGAGCGCAGGGTCGGCCTCCGGCGCCTCCTCGCCCCGACACCCCCTCCTGCCGAGTCCTTGGGCGCCCCCACGACCACAGAGGAGCTGGAAGGGAACGGGACAGAGGCCGCCAGCAAATGACACGGGAAGCTTTTGCAGGAGACAATGTCGTCAGAGACTTCCTAAAGGAGAAGAGGGACGCTGTGGAGGCAAGTAAGCCGACGGACATGGACTTGACTCTGCCTGGTTGGGGTGCGTGGGCTGGTGGGGGCCTGAGGCCCGGTGCCAGGAGGAGACGCCGGGTTCTCCTTAAAGCCCCCGAAGGTCCTCCAAGACAAGACAAGAACTTGCCATATGTGATTATCAGTGAGAGGCGGAACATCCATGCAGCAGCTCACCAGGTACGGGGGCTTCCGTATCCATTCGCCCACCATCAGCAATTCGAGAGGACCATCCGGACCCCTATAGGGTCTACGTGGAACACCCAGAGGGCCTTCCAGAAGCTGGCTGCACCGAAGGTCGTCACCACGCCCGGCCACGTCATCAAGCCCGTGAAAGCAGAGGATGTGGGCTCCCGGGCTTCCTCGAGATCGGGTCTCTCTGTCATGGGGAGGAATCCAAGACGACCCTCCACACGCCACCAAAAACAGCCGAAGAAAAACTCTAAAGGTTGAGTCGCCCGAGGAGTGACACCCTGGCACCCAGAGCCAGGGGCCCCGCCTCTCCCGTGGCCGCCCGGCTCGTGCCGCCCGCGGGGTGTGTCCGAAACTGCCCGGCACGCCGCGGGCGCCGTGGGGCCGCGTCTTAGAGTCAGAGGCGTTTACGTCTATTAAAAAAACTGTTTAGAAAAGATTCTAACACCCATATAGGGTATTTTCCAGAATAATAGAAGCAATACTATGTTAAAAAAGGGAAACATAGCAAATTAAAATCAGATTAACATATTATATGCAATGCATGTCAGATTTGGAAGTAATTTTAATTTTGCAGTAAAAAACATTAAGATGCCAAATTTAAAGTTTGTTCATTTTTATATAATTTAAGTGTCTGTCAGTGGAAGGTGATTACATTTTGGTAGCCAGAAGTTAAATATGTTTAAAAACATCTTTGAATGAGCTTCTTTGTATTTCGTAGCTTTAGCATGGGGCTCATTTGCTTTATCTGCAAAATGGGAGTGTTACAGTGTGAACTTCAGTTCTGTTTCCTCTGTAAAGTTTTTCATTCTAGTGTGTGGTTTAGGAAATACTGTTTTAGTAAAAATAAGTTCACTTAGATTGTCTGCTCTAAATGAGTAAGCCTCGTTTCCTCATGAATTGTATAAATTTGGTCCTGAAATAGCAACTTTTGGTGTGGACGCTGCCATGACGGAGTCTGTCGTGGCGGCAGCAGCGGCGGAGGAATTAGCGCAGTGGGCGGGGGGAGCGGGGGGAGCGGGGGAGCGGGGGGCTGCGGTCCAGTGGGTACGGCGTTTCCGTTTTGTAAGATGACGAAGTTCTGGTGACCTGTTACGCAACAATGTGAATTTACTTAACATAATAAACTGTACTTTAAAAAATGGTCAAGATGGTAAATGTTGTGTGTTTTTTGCTTGTTTGCTTTTTACCACAGTTAAAAAAAAGGTCAGAATTAGTACAGAAGTTCCAACAAGCCTGTCGGAGTACTCGATCCGGGCCTTCTCTGTGCTGTGTTTAGTTACTGCTCAGGAAGTGGGGGGCTGCGGTGATCTCCAGGGTCATCCAAAAGAATGACGTACCGTAGACTGCGTTTATAGACTGCGTATTTATGCCCTTGACCTGAAACCATCTCCGCTAGGGGCACCCTTGATGAGTGGATAGTAACTTAATTTCACATTCTTTGTTGAGAAAGCTGAACATCTGTAAACACAGAAAGCAGGAGGGTTCTTTGTATTTAAATTTTGAAACATCAGTCTAATAACTAATTTGAAATTAAAAGCAGTAGTTGCTCCTTACACAAAAAGGGCTAGATGTTTAAACTAAATTGGAAAGACTTCTGACTGCCTGAGAAGAGAAGATGAATTCTGTTTGTTGAAGATGGTGCATTACAGTTAACGGGGGCTTCTCTTTCTAGTAATGTGGTAGCATAAATTCATGAACAGCACTTCCGCTGAAAACAACTGAAATCCCGGGTAAAAGGTAAAATCCTTGAATGCATTACTGAGCTGGTAAGAAAGCTAGTAACCCCCAGAGGCCAAACGTGCAGTGAAAATTGGGATCCAAAGAAGTGAGTCTTCTAAAAAGCCAACTGTTACCTCGAGGGTATTGGCCAAGTCCTGGTGAATCCGTGTGTCGGTTTTGTTGGCCCTTCGGAGGGAAGGGGATGAGAGACGAAGCCGAGAGGGCTGCCCCAGGGGGCAGAGCCTAAGAGAAGGTCAGTCCACACAGAGGTCGGACGCCTGTACCCCCGGGAAGGAGAGCACCCCAGAAGGGCCCACAGGAAGCGCACCTGTTTGAACACTGGCCCCGGGGGGACAGGGAAAGGTTGTAATTGCAAGTTGGTCTCCATGCCGGTGTGTGCCTGCAGTGGTGCTGTCCGTGTCTTGAAAAGTCTCAGGCTAGGGATTCACTTAAAACCGGCCCGGAGCTGGGGACGCCCTCCTGTGAGGAATCCATCTTCAGCCCAGCCCTTCAAGAATGTCCCCAGGGGAAGCGCCAAGTAACATCGGACCACGAAAGAAAACCTCGAAAACACATTGAAGAGTCAAGCAACGCAGACTTAAAACCGGTAGCAACAATAGCCAGCAGAGTACCAGACGCAGAATCCGAAAGCAGTGTTTTAACGACGAAAGAAACGAAAGGATGGATTCAATACATACATACGAAAGAAGAGGTAATAAAAGTAAAGATTTGAAGAAGTACAAAATGAAACTTCTGGCCCCGAAAGCTACCGTCACGGTAGCTGCACACTTCATCGGACGGGCAGACACAGCGGGCTGCGCCCAGCCGCAGAGAGCGTCAGGGCGGCGGAAGGCAGCCCCGGAGAAGTTGCCCAGCGCGCAGCAGGGGGAGACAACGATGCAGAATGTGGAAGGAGGACTGAGACACGGGGAGGAGGGGAAGACGAGGCCTCTAATACACTTCTCGTTGGATTTATCGATACATGAGAGAGAGAGCAGGACAGAGGTGATATTTGGGAAGATACTGGCTGAGAATATCAAGCCAGACAACAAAAAAGCGCAGAGACACATCACAGTGGAACTACAGAACGTCAGAATCGGAGGGGAGCTGTTAGACACTCTGAGAAGAAGAGGCGAATTGATTTCAGGGGGGCGACAAGGAGAGGTAGAAAAGGCAGTGGGGGGACATCTCTTCCGTGTGCTGAAATGAAGTACTGGCCACTGTAGAATTCTGCGCTGTTTGTAAGAGTAGGAGTAAGAGCCTTTCCTTTGGGAATCCCTAGAACCTTCTCTTCTTCTTGCCACAGTTACGCTCATCTGCCGATAATGGGGTGTCTGGAAAAGGGGGAACTAGCTGCCCCCTTGGCCCAAGGTGTGGAAGGTTACCTGTCAACGAGATCTCGCATACTTTTCTCAGATCTCGCATAAAAACAACGGGCAGCCTTTGCCGTCCGCGAATTATCGGGTCACGAGGCTTGGCTGGGACTCAGGACACTGACGGAGCTGCGGCCCAGGTTCCCCGAGTCGGTGGCGGTGGCACCGATGCGGGTCCCTGTGCTTCACTTCCGGGAACACGGGTGGGGAGGTCCCGTGTCGCCAGCTGGCACTGGGTGCCCTCCCCACACGGGAGAGTTCTCCGGGAATGCCCGAGAGTGGCTGGTTCAGTGGGAAGGCACGTGAAGATTGGAGAGGACGTTTTGCTTATTAAAGACATTTAAGACCTGGAATGACACAAAAGCTTCTGTTGCTCTGAGTGCACGAGAGCCGGCAAGGACGAGACGGGAACTACTGTCACATCTAGCGGGGAGGGCCTCCCGTCATTTGTGGGGATGGTGGTGTCATCATCAACCCTCAGAAGCATCAAAGGGATTATTCTACTTAATAAATTGAGCCTTTTTGAAGCTATATTTTATTGATTATGCTATCACAGTTGTCCCATTTTTTTCTCCCCGTTATCCCTCTCTGCCCTGCAACCTTTCCCACCAGCATCCCCCCGCCTTAGTTCACGTCCGTGGGTCGTACATGTAAGTTCTTTGGCTGCTCCATTTCCGATACTGTTTACCCTCCCCCTGTCTGTTTTCTACCTACCGTCTGTGCTGCTTATTCCCTGTGCATTTCCCTCCCCCTCCCCACTGATAACCCTCCATGCGATCTCCACTTCCGTGACTCTGTTCCTGTTCTAGTTGTTTGCTTAGCTTTTTTTTTGTTTTTGTTTTTTAGGTTCAGTTATTGATAGTTGTGAGTTTGTTGTCATTTTACTGTTCATATTTTTGGTCATCTTCTTCTTAGGTAAATCCCTTTCTCATTTCATAAAATAAGGGCTTGGTGATGATGAACTCCTTTAACCTGACCTTACCTGGGAAGCACTTTATCTGCTCTTCATTCTAAATGATAGCTTTGCTGGATAGAGTCATCTTGGATGTAGGTCCTTGCCTTTCATGACTTTGAGTACTTCTTTCCAGCCCCTTCTTGTCTGCAAGGTTTCTTCTGAGAAATCAGCTGTTAGTATTATGGGAACTCATTTGTAAGTAACTGCTTTTCTCTTGCTGCTTTTAAGATTGTCTCCTTATCTTTAATCTTGGCTAATGTAATGATGATGTGCCTTGGTGTGTTCCTCCTTGGGTCCAGCTTCTTTGGGACTCTCTGAGCCTCCTGGACTTCCTGGAAGTCTATTTCCTTTGCCAGATTGCGGAAGTTCTCCTTCACTATTTGTTTAAATAAGTTTTCAACTTCTTGCTCTTCCCCTTCTTCTTTTGGCACCCCTATGATTTGGATGTTGGAACGTTTAAAGTTGTCCTAGAGGTTTCTTAACCTCTCCTCATTTTTTGAATTCTTGTTTCTTCATTCTGTTCTGGTTGAATGTTTATTTTTTCCTTCTGGTTCACATTGTTGATTTGAGTCCCATTTTCCTTCCCATCACTGTTGGTTCCCTGTACATTTTCCTTTATTTCACTTTTCATAGCCTTCACTTCTTCCTTTATTTCATGACCATATTCAACCAGTTCTGTGAGCATCCTGATGACCAGTGTTTTGAACTGTGCTGATAGGTTGGCTATGTCTTTATCGCTTAGTTCTGTATTTTTTTTTTTTTGGAGCTTTGATTTGTTCCTTCATTTGGGCCATAATTTTTGTCTTGGTGAGCCCGGTAGGTAGTAAGGGGCGGAGCCTTAGGCCCTCACCAAGGCGGGGCAGCCACGCTGCTGTGTTGTGGTGCCGTCTGTGGGGGAGGGGTCGGAGAGGGGACAGTGCTGCTTGCTTGGCTCTCGGCTGGCTTTCAGTCACTCCCCCACTCCCCACAGGCAAATTGCGCCCTTTTAGTGCCGATTCCTGGGCAGATGGGTTTGGGTACATTCTAGGACTCTGTGGGCCCCTCCAACGAACTCTCCTGTGAGGCCGGGAGTTTCTTTCGCCACCGCAACCCCCACAGGTGTTTTCAGCCAGAGGTCTGGGGCTTCGTTTCCCTGCACTGGGACCCTGGTTGCGGGTCTCTCCCACCCCCAGGCTGTTCCCTCCGGATTCCCCACGTGCAGATGTGGGACCGCCTGCTCCACCAGCCACCTGCCTTGCCTGGTCCTCTCCGCCCTGGCTGCCTGTCTCTGCCCCTCCTACCGGCCTGGGTGAATGTTTCTTTAACTCCTTGGTTGTCAGACTTCCACAGACTTTGATGTTCTGGCAGCTCTGGTTATTTTTTGTTTTTAAATTTGTCACTGCCCTTCTTTTGTTTGTGCAAGGAGGCAAAGTGTATCTACCTACGCCTCCATCTTGGCCGGAAGTCAGCTTGAACCTTTTTTTTCCCTGATGGACATGTAGGACACTTCTGCACATGGACTGATGTCTTCCGCGTATTCCATAACCCACGTGGCAGTCGGCACAAAGCCACCTCCTCGAAGCACAGCTACAACCGTCAACATCCAAGACACTCACAGCACCTTAGGCGGACTTTGGGAAAGCTTTCTGGGCGCCGCACAGAAGAGCCACCCACAGGTCCGAAGAAGAACTTACTGAAGAGCCCGAGAAGTATGTTGAAGCCGAGTTGGCTCACCAAGACCGTGCATCAGCCTTCGGGGCGTTAGTGGACAGAGCAGGGGTGAAGCTGATCCAGCAGGTAGACTGTGACGAAGGAGAAGGGAGGCAGGCCCTGGGCCCCGAGAAGCAGGAGTTGGGAGGAGAAAGATTGCTTGCTACCGAGAAACTCCAGAAAGGGGACCCGCACAGAAGAAGCCGTCTGCACGTCACTTTGAACTTGAATGCTTTTAGGGGCCACTTCAATTTGGACAGCTTGCTTGAATTTTGGCAGATTGAAGACATGATCAAATGAATGAGAACCATTAAAAAGTAAAGACTAAGTAAAATAAAAACACTTTCAGATAAAGACTTGTTCATCTTCTGCAGATCTTGACTAAAGGAGCGTCTAAAAGATAACGCTGAAGGCAGAAGAAACGGGATCCCAGGTGGCCCTCTGTGGTCTGTCCCCCCCAGCAGGTGGGGACTCCGCTGCTCCCCCCCCCGTCCCCTGTACTCAAACCCAAGACTGCCTTGGGGTCACCGGCTCGGGGCCTTGAGCAGGTTGTCCCGTCTGCAGCTCTCCCCCTGCAGGCCACTCTGCCAGGCCCTGCAGGTCAGCACTCCGTGTGACCGCCACCTAGAACGTGGGCTCCGTGAGCACAAGGACCTTTATCAGTTCTTTTGTTCGGTGAGTCCCAAGCCCCTGGCACAGTGTTCGGCACATAGTAGGTGCTTACCACGTATGTGTTGAAGAAATGGAAAAACTGCAGTGAAAACACCCGTAGTCAGCAACCTGAATGAATCTCACGGACATAAGATTGAGTGAAGGAGCAAGAAACAAAAGCATCTCCTATTCACGTGACATTCCAAAAAGACACCTTGAATTGTATTTTTTAAGGATGCATACCTAGGTGGTAAAATTGTAACCAAATGAAAGGAAATGGCGTCTTCCATGCTAGGAGAGCAGTTACTCCCAGGAGGAGGCAAAACATCACAACTAGAAAGGACGGTGGTGGTGGTGGTGGTGGGGCCTTTTTGAACTTGGCTTTGATTCTTCATTTGGGTAATTGTTAAACTTTGCATATGTTCTGTGTACTTCTCTGCAAATAGTTAGATTTCATAATAACAATGTGAAGCTCAAGGAATTTAATGAGCAGATTAAACACAGCTGAAGAAATAAGTGACCTGAGAGACTGGTCAGAAAACATTAGCCGGAAAGCGGCACAGCGATGCAGAAGAGGTACTAGGAATTCTGGGAAGAGAGGGGTGAGAGACGGGGTGGGGGTAATATCCCAAGGAACAGTGGCTGAGAATTTTCCAGAACCGATGAAAGGCAGTCCCCTGCAGTTTCAAGAAGCAGAATCTCAAGCAGGATTAAAAGCAGGAGCAGAGACGGGAACCCCAAAGCCAAAGCCAAATGTCAGCATTTAGACAAAAGTGACTTCTGAGCAGTAACAAAGCAGACCGGGAGAGAGCGGTGTACTCACTGCAGTGTGTCGAAAGAGAGGCCCTAGTTTCATCGTGCAGCTGATGGAACTGTCTTTCAGCATTCCCTGTGCCGAAATGAAGACACGCTCACTGGAACGCGGTCTGCCCCTGCCGGCCCGGGACCCCGGTGCGCCGGTGGGATTCGGGTGGAAGGACCTGATCCAGGCCGAAGGTCAGAGGTGACGGAAGGGGAAGGAGGAGCACAGACAGCAGCCGGGCGTGGTGAACGCTGAGCTAATCCGCTGACTACGGGAAGGCTGCTCACAACCGTGGGAAATGACGATGCTCCCGGGATTTAAAAACTGAATGAGAGTAACATGCAGGGTCATGGTAATGTTGCAGTTGAGAGGAGGGGCTGGAATCCAATGCTCTGGAGCTGTTACCTGGTCCGGTAGGAAGATACGAGTTTTGATTCACTTAGACTCTGCAAAGTATGCAGGTTGCAATTTCCAGAGCAACTGTTAAAAGAGTAAAAACCAAGTAACTCACACACTTAACAGAAGCAAAGCAAACAGAATGATAATAATAGGATTAACCAACCCAAAAGAAAGGGTGAAGGGGGCAGGGCAAATGGAAAACATAAATGTATCAGTAATTATAATAAATGTTCCACTTTTAACGCAAAGGCTGACTAGGTAACAAACGGTAAAATTTGCTGAGAGGAACACCGAAGTGTGTTCATAGAATGGTTAAAGTGAAAGGGCTTAAAACATACCTTTCCAATGAACACCAAAGAAAACTGATGGCAGTAGCTCAACATCAGACCGTGGACCATTCCCCAGAAGCAGACACCGAGAGGGAGTTTGGGGCGGCAGGGATCAGGGAAGACCTCGTGGAGAGCAGGGGCCCTGGGCCTGGGCCGGCAGGGGGACAGGCCGAGCCCCGTGTGAGGCGGCCGGCGGCCATCACCCGCTGCTGTGGGGAGGGGCAGGTCATTGCGGACAGCCGGCTGGCCAGGTGCAGGCCCCACGGCGTCTCTTCCGCTGACGGTGCACACACAGGCCTCTGTCCGAGTTTTATCCTGCGCGTGCTAAACACGCTACCAATCGTGTTTTCTGTGTCACATGTAATTAAAACTATTAACATATAGCCCTGGCTGGCGTAGCTCAGTGGATTGAGTGTGGGCTGCAAACCAAAGCGTCGCAGGTTTGATACCCAGGCAGGGCACATGCCTGGGTTGTGGGCCAGGTCCCCAGTGGAGGCCACATGAGAGGCAACTACACTTGATGTTTCTCTCCCTCTCCTCCTCCCTCCCTTTCCCTCTCTAAAAGTAAATAAGTAAAATCTTTTCATTATAGAATAAAATAAGATTTTATTTATTTTTAGAGAGGGAAAGGGAGGGAGAAAGAGAGACAGAGAGAAACATCAATGTGCGGTTGCTGGGGGCCATGGCCTGCAACCCAGGCATGTGCCCTGACTGGGAATCGAACCTGCGATGCTTTGGTTTGCAGCCCGCGCTCAATCCACTGAGCTACGCCAGCCAGGGCTTTAAATAAAATCTTTTTTAAAAACTATAAAAATAATGACATTTAACAGAATGTAAGACTGGATTCCTGACAAGGTGCCGTCTTCAACTTGGGCAGGCCACCCAGCCCCTCTGAGCCTGTGTCCTCCTGGGTAAAACAAGTGTAATTTCTGCCTGAAGTGTCCCGGTGGCTTGCCCCTCCCCTCGCCCGGAGTCCGGACTCCTGGCTGTGGCCCCCAGCACCGCAGGGCTGGTGCCTGCCTCCAGCTCCCGCTCATCGGGTCCCTCCGCCTGTCCCCGCTGGGTGTCCCACCACGGGGGTGTGCTGCCTCTGCCTGGCCCCCAGAGCGTCTCTCCCTGGCGGACGGCTCCTGGCTCCGGGCTCCGGGCTCCTGAGCTTGCGGGTCTGGCCGTCCCGCATCAAGAAGAGCTGTTCCAGCTCCCCCTGGTCCGCCATCTCGCTCCCTGCGCGCCGTGATTTCCTTCAGGGCTCCCGTGGTTGTCGCGGCCCACGCCGCCCATCTGTGTATGTTCCGTCTGCCGCTGTCACCGCTGCCGCTAAGCGTGTCTGAGGCTGGAAACGGTGTCCCAGGCTGCCCGGCGGCCCCAGGCCCGGGCGTCGGTGGCGGGCTGAGCCGTGTGACGGGAGAAGCAGCACCCCCGGCGTGTTCCTCGCGCCCACGCCGGCCCTCCCCGTGTGCCCCCAAGAGGGGCGCTCTCCAGGGGTCTCCGCGCAGCTGCCTCAGGGCCAGTGCAGCCCCGAGTGCAGTTAGTGAACCCGAAGGAGCCGCGGCATGGCACAGACTCACACCCACCCGCAAGTCCCTGCGAGTGGCTGGGGTGCGCCACCGCGTGGACGGGGGACCGCGGGGTCGGGACACAGCGCCGCAGCAGAGGGGGTGGGGGTGGGCCTGGGAGCCAGACCACCAGGGTCTGCCCCAGGCGCCTCCACGTCCTCACGGGCGACCGTCGGCCCCTCAGTCTCCTCCGCACGCGGGAAGAGGACGGCCCCTAACCCGCAGAGCGGCCCTGAGCGGGGAACGAGGGGAGGCGTGGCTACAGGCGTGCTCCCTGAGTGCAGGCCCTGGTTGCTCCGGGGCCGCCCGCCCTCCGGAGGAGGGGTTGGTGTCGCAGACCGGACACCGAGGCGGGGAGGGGGTGAGTGAGCGGCCCAGGGTCATGCTCCTGGCAGATGGTAGTGCGTAAGAAACATGTCGTGTTTAAAAATACGTACTTGAGAAATCCCGATCGTTGGGATCTCTGAATGTGCTGCATGAACGTTTACTTACTCGGTTAGAACATTTTAACAGTTTTTACTTCTGATTTTCAGGGACAGCAGGCATGAAATGAGGGGCTGTCGGACCCTGAAAGAACTGGAGCTCCAAGTAGGAGAAAAGGTGAGAGGGCTTTCAGCAATCTTCTCCCCGCCCTTTGCCCGACGCCCTTGTTCGAGAGGGCAGACCATGCGGGCGGGGCCCCGTCCTGTCACCGGGCCACGTCCTGCCGTCGGTAGTCTCGTGTCAGAGTGGTCTGGCTGAGCGGGGCCCTCGCCAGCCCGCGTGAACGCCGGCGCCCATGTGGCCGCAGCCCCCTCTGACCACACCTGCTGACCACGGGCACCCCAGGGGCCCTGGAATCGCAATCGCTTCGGTGCTGACCTGCGGTCACTGTGCGTACGGCTGCCCTTGCCGGTCTGGTCTCACGGGGAAGCGAGGTTTTCCGTGACCGGAGAGAAGTGCCGCCCTCCGGCAGTACATGCCGATCGGGCGCAGCAGGCCGAACACCCAGGCGGCGGCACGCACAGCGAGGGACCTGTGGTGCGGCAGGACCGAGCCGCTCAGCCGCCGGGGCCGCCCCGTGCGCCGCCCAGGGGTGGGACGCCAGGGCCCGCGCCGCTCGTGGGGGGTGGGGGGCGGCGCTCACGTGGTCCGGCATCGGGACCTGTCCCTCCCACGAGCAGCCGCGGGTCCCGGCCTGATTTACTCGATGCAATGTGTGTGTTTGAAACGGGACACGTTTTTTTCCCTTTCTGAACTCTTCCGAGATTTTCATACTTTTGAAAATCGAAACGAGCCAGAGACCCACAGAGCGTGGGTCTGGATTCTGCTGGCTGACGCTGCGACCGCGAGGGCGCGCGTGTGCGAGCCCCGCGCACTCCCAGGAAGCCCGTCGCCGTCGCCGACGCTGGTGGGGACGGGCCCCGAGTGCACGCTTCCTCCGTCGCGGCCCACGTGTTGCCCCGTGAGGAATGCCCATGGGATGGACGTTCTGGGGGGTTCGCGTCGTTTGCCTTTTCATAATCACCGCTACGGGAGCTTCTCCTGGGGAAGTCCTCCGTGCGCGACAGCCCTGTCAACTCGAATCCCGCTTCCGGTCAGTGGTGCCTCCTCACGGTCAGTGTGCAGTGGGCGGCGGCGGTGGGACTCGGAATGACCGAAAACACGGCTCCGGGGAGGAAAGCCCAGTGGGCAGCCTTCCACCTGGCCCCTCCCCGGCCCCTCCCACTGATCCCCTGGGTGGGGGCAGCCCTCCAGTGGGGGGAGCAGCAGGTTAAACCGTGCAGCCTTCCTGTAGCTCCTGGTGCGAACAAGACGGTGGCCGTAGAAGGCAGAGGAGCGGGGATTGATGTCCTGGGGACCCGTGCGTTCAGGCCAGCGGGAGCTGCGGCCGGGTCCCACCCACAACCACAGCCCTGGACGGGCAGGCGCAGTGGCACCAGACTGGCCTGGGGACCCGGTCAGACCCGGGTTTCTGCCCTGGGCGCTGCCACTTCCCAGCCAGGTGGCCTCGGGCAAGTCCTTGCCATCGGCTCCCTTCATCCGTCGGAGGGGGCAATAGCGCCCGCCCTGGTGTGCTGCCGTGCGTGTGGCTTGGAAATGCCCGGCAGCGAGGCCTGGAGGACCTGGCCGGCGCAGCCAAGGCGAGGACGGTCACTGCAGCTTCCTGGAAAGTACAGGCGTGTCCTCCCCTCGCAGCCACCCCAGCTGGAGCAGAACAGATCCAACACGCTCCTCGACTGCCTGCCGTGCGCAGCAGCGCGCCCTGGGGTCAGACTCGGGCCCTGCGGCCGGCCCACGCACGGGCGTGGGGGCCTCCGCGGTCCGGGAGTGGAAGGGTGCTGCGCGTTCTGTTTGGATGGCAGCCCCGGGGCTCGCTGGAGCCCAGAACGCGTGTGAATGTCTCTGGGGGATGGGAGCCGGCCTCCGCTAAGTGTAGGTGTGGCCTCGCCTTTCTAGGCCAACAGAGAATGAGCAGTTGGCCCCGCAAACTGGCCCAGCCCCAGTTTGCTTGTTTTTCCACCTTGTTTCCTCGGGCAGCGAGCTCGGAGTGACGCTGGGTCCTCAGCCCCTCCCTGCCCACGTGCACGGGGACCCTCCGACACGGGTTCGAGGTCGCGCTCACTCCCCGGCCGAGCCCTGCAGCTCTGGGTCTGCTCGTCTCCCCCTGCCGCCGGGGGAGAAGGGGGTGCTCTCCAGGCCCCACCGCCCCCGGGGCTGTGCGTGAGGGGGCTGCTGTGTGACCCCCCGGGGCCCTGGATCTGGGGGGAGACGAAGCTCTGGAAGCCCGTGGGGTGCTCGGGGTGTCGGGATGTCGTGTCACCTGCACGCAGGTTCCCCTCCGGGCCTCGCATGCCCTGGCCCTTTTGGCCCCGGTGTGTCACTCGGTCACAGACCTGACTGTGCTTTCTCTCCTTTGGCTCCTCCTCCGCGCCTTTGACTGGACGGGTAGCGGGGACCCTGGTCCCCAGGTCCTCTGCTTTCCTGGTCCTGTAGGAGACAGAGGGACTGGGTGGGAACCGGCACGCCGGCCGCAAGCGTGGGCTCGGCCGCTCCGTCTGCACGGGGGGGCTCTGGGCAGGTCTCCGCCGTCCTGCCCCGACTTCAGGGCCGTGAGAAGAATGAGTGAGAGTGAGTGTTAGACCCCCTGCCCCCCCAGGGAGGCCAGTTCTCAGCAGCCACTGAAACCCCGTCTGTGGTGGGCTCTACCCGCCACCAGGTGGCTCCCCCTCAGCCTCCTCCCGAGGCGTTGGGTGGTTCCAGCCTGTGAGACTCGGAGAACCCCGGCGGAACCAGCCGAGGCCGTGAAGGAAGAAGGTCTCGGCCCACCCGGGAGGAAGTCAGGAGGGTGTGCAGACCCAGAGTCACGGACTCGCATCTCTGTTGGTCGTGAGCACGTGGCCAGCCCGGCCGGACCTGCATGTTCTGCAACCTCGAGTTCTGTCCAGTGTGTTCTGCCCTCCCAGCGTGACCCTTCACAAACACGGGGAGGCTTCTCCCCGCTACCCACAGCCTGGAATTAGGTTCCGCAGCCGAACCAGCCTCTGGTGGCGGCGTTGTCCCCGTGGGCCTGCGTGCTCCCTGCAGCCGTGCTGGGGGTCTAGAGAGACAGGAAGCGTAGCTGACCTCCCTGAGCGCACAGCGGGTGTTGGGGAATGTCGTGACGCTCCCCCCCCCGCACACACAGAAAGGTTCTTCCTAAGTGAAGGCTGGAGTTCCAGAGTGTGTCATTCGGTTACAGACAGGGGAGAGAAAGATTAAATAAACACGCCTCAGGCCCCAAGCTGTTTGCTGCCTGCCGTAGCACACCGCCGCCCAAGTCAGGGGGGCTGCTTCCAGCCTGGGCGCCGCCGTGCCAGAACGTCCGGTCTGCCCGGCCGGCCGTGCCTCGCGGGTCTGTCGGACGGCCGGCCATCCGGCACAGGCTTTACGGGCTTGCCCTGGTTCTGCCGATGCAGCCGGCGTCATTTCAGAGGCAGTTAGGAGGCGATCAGGGCACTGAGCTGCTTGCTTGGTCTGTGATGTCCTCGTGCAGGAGAGACGAAAGAGATGGGTAGATCCATTTTCTTAAACAGGTGAGTTTTTTCTAAAAGAGAAACTTAAATTATGGCTTGAGGGATAAAGAAACAATTGCCAGAATCACAGCCATTTTATAAACACGCCCTAGCGTGATAACACCGCGCTGGCGTGGACGAATGTACCGGCGTGCAGGCCGTGTGCCCGGCGAGAAGACCGTCAAACCCAGATGGGGCCCTTCGCTGAGACACACACAGGCTTCCTACTCCCCCAACCCCACTCCCGCCAGCTCTGCCGTGGCGCTCTCGGCATTCATTGCCTCTTTCAGCGGGTATTTGAACACATCTCATCTCCTCTTTCATCCGAGGGAAATATTAGCATATCGCAGAGCTGTTGGGACAGATTGCATCTGAGGCACTCGCCCCTCCCCGCGGAAGAGCCCATCAATCATAGCTGAACACAGTGATTAATAATGTCACAGCTCTCCCTCGTGCGTCTGCGTGCGCCCGAGCGCAGACTGGTGCTTGCATTGTGATCCAGAGAGTTTCGCACAGCAAAACAGCCACTTGCCATTTTATATTAAAAAAAAAAAAAAAAGATGCTGAAAACACCCTCCAGAAACTATTTTTGTTGCTCTATTATTAATTTACTAAAGGCTTCATCGGGAAACTAAAGCAAAGATTCCATTACATCAGAATTTGTAATTATTTCAGACTTCAGTTTATCCTTAAAAAAAAAAAAAAAAAGCTTCTTTCTGTACGTAGCAGACCGGCAGCACAAATACGACCGCAGGGGTGAACGTTTGAGGCAGGTTGGGGGCAGAGAGCCGGGGTGCAAGGCTGGGACTTGCCCCGCCGGGCGCACCGCCGCACCCCGGCACGCGCCGTCGGAGTGACCCCAGCCCATGACCCTCCGCAGACCCTTCCTCGGCTGTGACCCGGGAGATGGCCTGCAGGGTTACTGTTGAGATTCTCCGTGGGAATAAGTATGATGTGAGCGTCCCACAATGCTGGACGTTACTCAGAACATCGGGGTTTTCCTTTGGAGGAGGTCAGACGTGAGGCATTCTCTTGTGCACCGTCGTCACACGATAGCGTGCGGTCGTTTACGGTTTGAAGCTGCAGAGGGGAGGGACCAGGGGGCCGTGTGCCGAGGGCGCCCATGTTTCTGGGGCTCGGGGCTCCCCACTGTCAATAGGGCAAGTCGCAGCCTCCGACTGTGCTCCTCACCCACCTCCCACGGCCTCGCCCTCGTCTTAGTAAACGGGTCTGGCATTCACCGAGTTGTTCAAGGGCAAAAATCTAGGACTGGCCTTGGTGCCTGTCTCTGCCTTACTGGCCCCTCTGCTGCTCCAGTCAGGTCCAGCCTGTTGTGTCCTGAAATCGGTCCCGAACACATCACCTCTGTCCACCCCCACTGCCCCCGCGGTCCCCGCCCCAGGCTTTGTCAACACCCCCAGAGTCACTCCTCCCCCCACCCCCCGGCCCTTACCCTCTGTCCCGCAGGACACCCAGAGTCACTGTTCCCATGTTGGTCAGACCCCTTCCAGCCCCGCAGGTCCAGATGCCGGCCTTCGGGGGCCTGGCTTACGGCGCTCTCCCGGGGAGGTCACCGCAGGGGGATGCCATGAGTGCACCGTCTGAGACTGTGCGTGTTCTCTTTTTTTCCTAAGATTTAACTTATTTATTTTTAGAGAGGGAAGGGAGGGGGAGAGAGAGAGAGAGAAACATCAATGTGCGCTTGCTGGGGGCCGTGGCCTGCAACCCAGGCATGTGCCCTGACTGGGAATCGAACCTGCGACACTTTGGTTCGTGGCCCGTGCTCCATCCACTGAGCTACGCCAGCCAGGGCTCTGTGCGTGTCCTTTAATACATCAGACGGGCCGAGGCTTCGGTTGTTTCCTCGGAGCGAGCGCCTCCTCTGCCTCGCTCCCTGCTGTGACTTCGGCGCCTCGAGCAGACCCTGGCACCACCCGAGGTGCGCCCACTGAACGTCCCGGGTGAGTCAGTGAAGTTAGCACGCACAGGCCTGGGAGCCGCCGGGAACGGCTTCCCGAGAGAGGCCGAGCTGGGAGCTTCAGCTGGGCCCTGGCTGGCGGTTCCCTGCCCAGGGCGGGGTGGAGGGTGCGGGTGAGGCCGCTTCCAGGGCTGCAGTCTGGCGGGAGGAGGGGCCCTGGGGAAGCGGGGGCGGCGGAGAGGGCCGGCGGGCGGAAGCTGCCCCGTGACCATTCCACGGAGGGCTCTGTTTCTCCGGGCGGGAGGGGACCCGTCCGTTTTGAAAGGTAGGCTGGAGGAGGAGAGGGGCGAACCTGAAGATTGGGCGTCAACCCTGAAGCATGCAGTGTGGCGTGGCCGTGGAGGGGGTGGTGGCCGTGGCTCCTTGAAGGTGTCTGACCGGGGAGGGGCCTGAGGAAGGAGGTGCCAGCAGAGCAGTCCTCTCTGGCCGCAGGGGTGCCTGTGATGGGACTCGGGAGGAGCCGGTCACCTGTCACCGTCAGCGGCAGCCTATGTTTGCCAAGTGCCCCTGGTGTGTGTGTGTGTGGGGGGCACACGTGGGGTCCCCGGGAAGTGATCGGCTTGCCCGCCCCTGGGTGCAGCCCTGTTCTGTGAGTCGGCTCACAGGGGTCAGGGGGTCGGGGTGACAGGGGCCCCTGTGTTCTCGGCCTGCGGTGCCTGGGGTGGAGCCCGTCCTGGGAGTGTGGCCTGGGTTGGCCGGAGAGGAGAGACGGGAAGCATTCTAGATCCGGCAACCTTTTTAAGGCCTCAGGTGTTCAGACTGGGGCTTATTTCTCTAGCACTGTCGGAAGGTCCATGGGTAGATAAAGTTTCCTATTAGAAGTCTTCAAGCCCTGGCCAGGTGGCTCGGTTGGTTGGAGCGTCGTCCTGCACACCAAAAGTTTGCAGGTTTGATTCCCGGGCGGGGCGCTTGTGGAAGGCAGCCATTCTGTGTTTCTCTCACGTCAGTGCTTCTCTCTCTCTCCCCCCCACCCCCCTTTTCTCTCTCTCCCTGAAAACATATCTGCCAGTGAGGGTTTTAAAAAAAGTCTTTAAACGGCATGTTGCAGATAAGCATTTTAAAAATGAAAGTCGAGTGTGGGGGGAGGGTTACGTGGCTGGTGGGGCCCAGAATGGCAAGTTTTCCTTCTCCCCGTGGCCGCAAGGAAACCCCACACCCGATGTCTGGATTTTTGCTCCGTTACAGCGACCGTGACTTTGAGGTCGTCGTCGTAGCTCCTTTTGGGTCAGCTCTGTGTTTTCATGTGTTTCTCGTTTCGACGTCTTTTTATGTAAGCTCGTTCAAGCTTTGGTAAAGGCAGGGTTCGCGCGTGAGCAGTAAGTGGTGGCTGCGCAGCCCTGGGCCTGTGCGGGAGGCGAGCACTAGCGCGGAGGGAGAGTGACCCCTGGGCAGCCGGGGGGAGGGGGGCGAAGGAGCCTTGGTGACCGTGAGCCGCGCCCCTCCCACACGCCCCTCCCACACGCCCCCCGGATTGAAAGTTTGTGTTGATGAGCTTCCGAATGTACTCTAATTTTTTCTTATCTGGTTTGGCTCATTTCTGCCAGCTGGTAAATAGGAAATGTTCACGGTAGGAAGCCAATACTCTGCGGAGTGTAAACAGATGGAATCGATATAAAGTGACAAGGCAGACCGCGCCGCGGCGAGCGCGGAGCCGGGCGCGGAGGGTGGCAGCCGCCGCCGCGCGCTCGTTCCGGTTCGTTTCGCCCTGAGTGGCGCTGGCGCTGCACAGCTGTGCGGAGCGCCCCTCCCTCCCTCCGCGCTGATAATGACAATTCCAGAGAAAAACTTTAATTAAAGATTTTATACGAAATAGCCAAAAGTAGAATAATAAGGAAAATGAGCGTTGATGTGTTCATTGTACGAGAACTCCTTTTTCCTGGTTTCGTTTGAAAAATGTGCTCCTTGAACGAACAATGAATGTGGTAGCGGTGACGGGAAGGTGCGGGGTGACAGCCGTGGTGGATGCAGGAGCCTGCGTTCCGCTGCGGGGCCGGACGCGGGTGCCAGCTCTCTGCTGGGGCGGGAGGGGGAGGCTGGGGCCAGGCCGCAGGCAGGCGCGGGGCGCTCCCCGGCCCCTTCCGCCCGAGGCCGGGGCAGAGGAGGCAGCTCGGGTGAGGGCGAACAGGGGACAGCGGAGGGGCTGGTGAGGGTGCGGCTGTCCGTGGGAGGCTGAGCTCCTGTGTGAGGCTGGGCTCCGGCGGGAAGAAGCTTCGCCCTCCTGCGGGGCAGGGGGCCAGGCCCAGAAGGGGGTGTGCCCCCTGAGGGGAATGCGGGCCTCGGGAGACCCGAGGCCTTTTCGGGCCTTTCCCGGAGGGCATGATTATGTGGCTCACGGCTTTCCTTCCCTGAGCGCAAAGTGCTGCAGAAAGAATTTTAAACAAAGAACCGCAGAGTAATAATAACACCCACTGTTAGCAGTTCACCGAACCATCCAGACTCGGTGGGGTACAGACACGGAGCCATCTGAGTCTTCGCCTCGCACTGCTGGTTCCCAAGCAGGCGCTAGCGCGCCGCCGCCGCCTCCGTCCCGGGAGGACGGCTGCCGGGGGCGGGTCTCGGGCTTCCTGGCCACACTGGTGCAGACGAGCCGGCACAGGCTGGCCCGGGCCGGGCTGCAGCCTCGCGCTCTGGTCCCGTCTCGGCCTCTTCCCTCCTTCCAGCTGCTGGGGGGGCTGTGAGGGGCGGGGGAGGGAGCAGGCCCTTCTCCCTGTACCGTTTCTCCCTGCCCCGTGTCCCCCTGCCCCATGTTCCCCTGCCCCGTGTCCCCCTGCCCCATGTTCCCCTGCCCCGTGTCCCCCTGCCCCGTGTCCCCCTGCCCCGTGTCCCCCTGCCCCGTGTCCCCCTGCCCCGTGTCCTCCCTGCCCTGTGTCCCCCCTGCACCGTGTCCCCCTGCCCCGTGTCCTCCTGCCCCGTGTCCCCCTGCACCGTGTCCTCCCTGCACAGGCTGCTCTCCAGCAGGGCACACGGGGCGGGGGCAGGGCAGTGCCCTGGGGGCCTCCAAACTTAGGGTTCCTACCGAGGAGGCTCCACCGCCTCCTCAGGCCGCTCGGGTCCCCTGGCCTGATGAGCAGCCCCTGGAAGCAGGACCGCTTACCTGCTGCCTTTCTCGGCCTCTGTGTAACCCACGGAACACCACACATGCCGTCCCCGCCGACAGTAGGTGTGCCGGCCGCTCTCATCCGCTCAGCCCGCCCTGCTCCGTGTGTGCTGAGCTCCTAGTCTGTCCCCGGGGAGGTGCAGAGCAGGTCTCTGCGTCCGCTGGGAATGAGATGCCCGTCCACTCGCTGCGGGCGCCCTCCTGCCTGTACCGGGGCCAGCACGAGCGTCTCCCCCGTGAATGCTGCAGTCGCCCCTTCAGTCCCTCCATCCATCTGTCCATCTCTTTATCCATCTTCCGTCTGTCTGTCTGTCATCCATCCACCCACCCACCCACCCACCCGCGCATCCATCCACTCAGTAAACGTCCATCGACCCAGGCCCCGGTTGTGCCCTGGACCCTGCCCACTGCAGAGCTGTCCTCTTGCCGCCCCGTGTCAACTTGGGCTGGGCAGCAGGGCCGTGGACGGGGCCAGGGGTGGGAGGGGGGTGCTGGTTCACGCCCTTTCTGTTTCCTGGCATGAGTGCGGTTTCCTGGTGGTTTGGACCTCTGTCCTCAGCCTTTGGTCCAGCCAGCGGTTCTGTCGCACCGCCGTTCACGGAGACACACGAGCGGGTTTCCCCTCTCACACCCGGGCCAGCGCCCTCCTTCACTCCCGTGTCACGGAGGAGGAAACGGAGGGTGCGGCCACTGCCCTAGCGTGTGAGAAATGGGAAGAAGCCAGTGGTCACGAAGGGGAGGGGGCGTGCCTCTGCAGGCCCAAGGCGCAGGTGGGGGTGGCGGCCCAGGGAGGGCTGGCAGGGAGCTGGCCTGCAGAGGACGCCAGCCCGGCAGAGTTTTGGTGGATGAGCGCACTCGCCTGTGAGGGAAAGAACTCGGAGCCTGCAGCCAGAGCCGGGGGAGGCCGGGAGGGTGGGGGTGTGGATGACCGGTCTTCGGGGGAGGTGGTCAGATTGTCTAGGGCTTGGCAGGCAGGGCAGGGACCTGCCTTAGTGGGAAGAGACTGCGCTGTGCTCGTGAATGGGATGGTTCTGTACGGCTGGAACTGGGGCCTGTGGGGGTGCGTGACTGTGGGAGCCGGCGCTGGGGCGGGGGCGCCTGTGGGAGGCTCAGAGGCAGCTGGCTCTCACTGCAGACTCGCCCCAGTTACGCCGGCATGGCAGAAATCTAGCCGGCCTAGGAAGGAGCTAGGTGCTGCCCACGCCATCCCAGTCTCCCTCTTCCCTTTCCCCTGCCGCCCTCTCTCCCTTTGCAGGGCAGCGGGAGGTGGGGAGCGGCCGGGGCCGGTCCCCGGGGCCCCTGCCACGTTGGTCCTTCCCGCCTTTGCCGTCCCTCCCACCCTGCACGAGACGAGGCTCGCACCCCTCGGCCCGCCTCGGCTGCCTTTGACGGGCCTCGCCATCTGCGGCCCCGTTCAGATGCTGCCAAGCTCCAGTCTGACGAGCGAGCGATGGGAAACGTGGAGACGTACCTCTGGGGGGAGTGAGTTCTGTGCCAGGCTGGCGGCTCCCCGGCGTGCCGCGCGGAGGCCCATCTGGGCTGCTTTGGGGCCTTAAAAAAGCACATCCCCTCCTGCCCGGCACCTCACCGGGAGAGGTGGGCCGGACGGGGCGCAGACTGGGTGCGGCGAGGCTTTGTCTGGCCCAGGGAGCAGGCATCTTGAGGCTGTGCCTGTGCCTCAGAGCTTTCGGTGCAGTGAGGGGGGCGGTGCACCCCGGGTGCACTCGTGCCGCCTGTCTGCCTCCTCCAGTGTCCCCAGTTTCCGATGTTATGGTGGTTGCAGCCAGCGCCCCCTGGGGGTTAGAAGTGGGAGGGGGCGGCGAGCTCAGCACGGGGCTCTGCCCAGGACCGATGTTCAGTCGACCTGCGTTCAGTTAGCGCGTGATTCCACTCAGCCTCGGCCCCGAGGGGCTGTTGCAGGTGTGCAACAGGGCTGCCCCACAGCGCGGCTGCTCCCCAAGCAGGTGAGGGGGGCGGGGCGCAGGCGTTCGGGGGCGGGGCGGGGGGCAGATGGTAAAAACAAGCACTGTATTGGTGGTGAGAAGGGCTTTGGAGAAGGTGAGCCTGTCGGGAGGGAGGGGTCCTGTCTTGTGGGTGTGTTTAGGAGATGCTGGTTGGTTTTTTTTTTTTTTAAGGTTTTATTTATTTATTTTTGGAGACAGGGAAAGGGAGAGAGAAAGAAAAGGAGAGAAATATCAGTGTGTGGTTGCCTCTTGCATGCCCCCCAATGGGGCCCTGGCCCACAACCCAGGCACGTGACCTGACTAGGAATCGAACTGGCTGCCCTTTGGGTCACAGGCCAGCAGCACTCAATCCACTGAGCCACACCAGCCAGGGCAGGAGACCCCATCTTGGTAAGATGGCACTTGGGCGGAGACCCTGACCAGTGCAGAGTGGCTGGTGGCTCCCCGGGCAGAGGATGCAGGCAGCAGACCGGTGCGCGCAGCACGGATGCCCTGAGGCGGGAGGATCTGGCCACTGCGGCGTCAGCAGGCCTGTGTGGCTGGAGGAGCCACACTGGTGGGGGGAGCCAGTCTGGGAGGGGGGGTCATAGCAAGACCTGGCCTGATCCTGGCCAGAGGGGTGACACAGGCTGGATTCTGTAACCGTGGTGACAGGAGGGCTGCAAGGCTGTCTGGACAGAGAGGACAAGGTGTATGGGAAGAGGTGGGTGAGCTTGGCCAGGATGTCACTGGGCAGTTGGGCCCAGAGCAGAGACCGGGGCTGGAGGCCGGCCTAGGAGAGCCTCTAGCTGCTCCTCAAGGCTGCAGGGCCGGACCACCGAGCGTCGGTGTGGTGACCAGAGGACCGAGCCCTGGGGTGCTCTGAGTGCAGAAACTGGGAGAGGAGGCTGAGGTGGGAGCACGAGGAGGCAGAAAGGCGAGGGGCATGGGGGGAGGGCCGTGGATGCTGTAGGAGACGGGCTTCCGGGAAGAAGGGGGCGTGAGCTGTGTGGGTGCTGCTCTGGGGACAGCGGGGCGGGGGCACAGGGGTCCTGGAGGCTGGCCATGTGGGCGTGGGGTCCTAGCAGGGAGCAGGCTGTGGGGGTTCGGTGCTCAAGGGAGGAGGGAGCTGGGGAGGTGGGGGGCTGCGCAGAGTGTGGGCCTACAGTGGGGGTGGCAGTCATGGGGAGTTATGAGGAATGACTGGGGTGGCATTTGAGCAGGTAGCTGTGAGCCCTGGAGGGAGGTGGACCATGAGCGGAGGGACCGGCCAGCAGAGGTCAGCTGTGCGAAGCAATGCGGAGACCGGTGGGCACCCCAGGGGCTCGGGTCCCCCAGACGGCCGTGAGGGGGTGCGGGAGGGTCTCCAGTGGCCCTGCAGGAGGGGCTGGAGTTAGGAGGTCCCAGGGCCAGCTCAGTGGCTTCCGTGGCGGGACCAGGATGGCCGCCCCGGAGCGAGCTGCCAGCCCGTTCCTGGAGTCCGGCCGGCCCAGGACCGCGGGTGAAGGGAACTGTCAGGAGATACTGTCGGTAAAGGGGACAAATCTGTTCCCCTCGGAGCTTTCCCCGCACGCCCTCCGGGGAGCTGGCTCGTTTCCTCCGAGTCAGGGCCGCCCTTGGGCCTGGTCCCGTGCGGGCTGGAGGAGGGAAACCTTCCAGGGCCCAGCCCTGCCGGCCACGCAGCACCCTCCCTCCACCGTCCCAGCCGCCGCGGGCCCTGCTGGGGCCTGCAGGTGACTCCAGGCTGGTCGGTCAGCCCCCAGCACCCTTCGGGGCTCATATGCTGCCTCCTGCGGGAAGCCCTGCGGATGGCTCTGGCTGGAAGAGCTTGTTCTCCCCGGGAAGGCCTGCGGCGCCTCGTTCTCGTCTCTGCGGGCTGGCTCCTGCCCGCGCCCCCACTCGCCGGGCTTTGGGCAGCGGTCCCGGTCCCGTACCTGCCGTGCTGTCGCTGTGCCGCAGGCTCAGGGAAACTGAGCTCACCTGAGTTCAAGTCCCAGCGTCATCCGCGTCCAGCCGGGTCCTGTTGGGTGGCCCGTGGGCCCTCCCTGAACCTCCGCTTCACCCAAGCCTGGGGAAGCGGTCCCACTGCCCTCACGTGGGCTGGGGGGCGGCAGCCACGGGGCTCCGCACGGGCGTTTCTCCCCTGGAACAGAAGTAGCTGGAGGGCAGGTGTGCGGCTGGGCGCTCGGCCCCACTGCGCCTGCTGACCTCGGGGCAGGTCTCTGCACGAACCTCCTGCAACGTCTCTTAAAAATTCCGAGGGGCTGAAACACACAGTCATATTTTTCATTCAGCTCCTAGTAAAAATAGTTTGCATATGGCTATGAAAAATAAAACTTGTGCAAGTTTAGGTATGCCAGAACTGCAGCTTTTAAGTATCGGTTAACAAAAAAAGATTTTTCATATGGCTTAAAAGGGAATGAATTGTGTATGAGACTTACTGCTTTACATCAGGGTTGTTGTTTTTCTTTTTTAAATTTACTAAGACCATTTACAGAGAAAACTGCCTTGAAAACATTCAATAAATGCAAAGTGTTCTTTTTTTCCATAGACATGTCATTTTGCAGTGCCTACAACTGTGAGTCTTGGAAAACATTTTATTTTATAAGAAGCCATTTAGAAGCTCACATTTCTTATTACCATCTCGGTTTTCAACCCTGGGTCTTTTGACTTTCCCTAAATCACTTTTATACGCAGATTTTAAAAAACATTAAAACTGTCATCAGCGCCCTGAAGCTCATCGACGTCAGCAAGACGGGCCTGGTCCAGCCGCAGGGGCTGCGCAGGGTTCTGGAGACCTTCTGTCTGCGGATGAGGGACGACGAGTACAGAGCGTGAGTAGGTGAAGGCAGGCTGAGGGGCCGCTCGGTGGGACTCGAGACCGTCCCCCCGAAACGGGGCCTGTCGGGGGCCTCGGGGCCGCGGCCGTCCCCGCGCCTGCCCGGCGCCCCCAGTGTTCCGAGAAGAGGCCCCTCCCTCCTCTCCTCTGCTGTCCCTGTCGCTCGCTCCCCGGGGTTCTCGGACGTGGGGGGCGGGGCCGAGGGTCCTGGGTCCCGAAGAGCCCGAGGTGTGCGCGCATCTGGCCCGCAGCCTCGGCGTCGTGATTAAAGCCCTCCATCACCAGCCGGCTCCCCTCCGGGCTGGCACCACGCCCTCCGTCCCACGCGGCTCCAGCTCACCGTGGACTTGTTCTCGGAGCGGGCGCGGGGAGGTGGTGGGAGGAAAACGAAAAATGTTCCGCCTGCGTTCGTGAGTTCACGGGCTCCCCGTTGGCTTTCCGTCCTGATGGAGCAGCCGAGACTCCGGCTCCTGGGAGGCCGGTCCCTGCGGCGGCTGGGGGCCGCTGCCGCGGGGGAGAGCGAACCACCGAGCACCCTGCTGCTCCTCGGTGCTGGGAAGCCCCTCTCGCGCTCCTGACTCCAGGGCGGTCCGCGTGTGGGCAGCCAGCTCGCGCTTTTTTTTTTTTTTTTTTTTTTGAGCCTCCAGTAAACTCTAGCATTTGGGAGGAGCCAGGTGTTCGGCTTCAGTGGCTCCTTGAGTGTTGAGTGGAAGCCCCTGGAAGGAGGGCCCGGGCTTAACTTTATTCGTATCGGACTCAGCTGGGAGGCGCGCTCTCTCCTGCCCTTCCCACTTCTGGAACCACCCTCCAGGCCGCTGACGAGGTGCTGCCTCCGCGGTCCACCCGGAGACCGGGCTCCCCCTCCCCCCGCGGCCAGAAGTCGCTGCGAGCGGCTCGCAGCTCGCGGCGTCCCTCAGCCCTCGGAAGTCGAGCGCGCGCACGTGACCCTCACGGGCCCTGCAGGGTCTGAAAAGCGAGGAGACGTTTAAAAAGAGGATATTTCCTAGTCTGCTGAATAATTTCTTCTTTCCTCTTTATAACCCACCTCAGAATATAAAAGCCATAATAGATGTTTTAATTTTTACATCTTTCCGGCTGGGAAAGTGTCCAGAATAAGATCCAAACAAAACAAATTAAATAATTTTGTGCACGTAATTATAGAACAGAAGCAACACTCTTTTAGAGCAGGCAATCAAAAAACAAAACTGTTTTATTTGACAATAAACCTTGCGTTTGGCACCGCAGTCTCCAACCTAGTAAATCTATAAAAAATGTTACTGTCTGTTTCCCCATCTCGCAAGCATTGAATAATAAAGAACTCCGCACGTTTTTATTGGAGATTTTTTTAAGCCTCAAAAACAATACCGCTTTCATGATAAGGCGCAAGCAACTTAATAGAATTGCTTTCCTTAAGGATGGAAACGTAGGAGATCAAAGCAGCCCATTTCTCCAACTGCTTTAATGCCTCTCTGATTGATGCTGGAGAATACACTCGTTCCTTGAGAAGCTGCTTCAGCGTTAACTTCGCCTTTTAGTTTTTTGAGCAGGAAACACAATGCATCTTTGAATCTTTTTCTCTTTTTAAACAGCTTTCTATTTCATTCCGGCCTTCAGTTCTTGGTGCGGCAGGTAGGCGTGGCCTCAGCACTGGAGTCAGGCGTGCCTGGGGTCAGGCCTGTGCCCGGCCTCTCCTCACTCCAGGGCCGTGGGGGGCTGCCACGTCTGAGACTCAGTTTTCTCTTAAAGAGCCGGGGACCGAGGAGCCCCCCTTGCAGGGCTGGCGTGGAGATTCCTCGAAATGTACAAAGCATGCTCGCCACGCGCCAGGCACGGAGCAGGTGCTTCAGTCGCAGTGACGAGACCGCCATCCTCCGACTGCGCCGGAAGCGGCTCCCTGTGGGCTCCAGAATACCGTCCCGTCTGCGTGAACAGGGGGCCAGGAAACTTGGTTCCCCCAAGTTTCGTACTTACTCAGACCGACCTGAGACCCACTGGGTTTTCTTTAATTGTTCCCATCTTGCACCACTCTACCCTCACTGCCCGCAGCCCCAAGGACTTGGACCCAGGTGAAATGATTTATAAGCAGCACAGAAACCAAACTCCCTCCCTACCCCCCTCACTAGAGGCCAGTCTGCTGCTGGAGCCTAGCAGGGAAGCCCAAGGCTCAGCTCCGGCTGGTGAACGTGGAGAGGTTTACGGGTCAGGAGGTGCCTTCCCTTTGCCCTGGGAGTCGGCCTTCCCATGTGTCCTGGGGTCTCTGTGGACCTGTGGGTTCAGGTCCCTGGGAAAGTGGCCTTGGTTGTGGCATCTTAGGAATGGCTGTGTCTCCCGGGCCTTTATTCTTACCAGAAAGCTCTGTGAGGCCCTGCAGGCTCGCGCAGCGCTGAGGCTTGTCTCTGAGATCTCGTCTGCTCGGGCGCTGCTACCACGGGCTTGCGTCTGTCGGTCTGCGCTCGGTGAACCTGCCGCCAGCACTGAGACTGAGTGTGCGCTGGGCGTTAGGAAAGGTCGGGGTGCTCTCGGGGGCAAGTAGGAGTTTGCAGGATTGCCGGATTTTCACAGAAAACCAGGAAGCCGGTGGCGAGGTTTTCATCAGCATCCTGACGTTCTTCTGGAGCAGAGAGTAGCCAGCACTTTCGGGTGGTCAGCAGACTCGAAAAGGAGCACAGTAGGGCCACTGTCTGGGTTCTGGAGCTTACAGCCTTCTCGTCACCAGACAGATGCTGTGGGTGAAAGAGGGAGCTGGTCTGCACGTTCCGGCGCCAGCATCTGGCAGCCATCATATCTCAAGACAATTTCGCTTTTTAGAACAATAGGCAAGCTTCGTCAAAGTGGGAGAAAAGGTGCTCACTGAAATGAATGCATGACATTACTCTTTGTTAAATTTGGAAAACAGGAAAATAACAAACACTTTAAGGGATAATTACTAACTTTTTAGAAAGCAGCACAGGATTAGATAATTATAGAAACCAACACATATGGAGGTAATGTAACCAAACACTTAAGGCTGTCATTTTTTAATAAATGTAATAATGCAGAAATTATGTAGAAAACCATTTATCAAGTGGCAGCTTTGAATTGGAAAAAAAAATCCCCATTTATCTTAACTTTAAAAAAGGAGTATCTGTATATTTCAGGGAGAAACATTGGTTGTGCTTTAAAATGCCCTCTTTATAGAAATCATAGCATGGGACACGCCCCCCGCCGCCCACTGCACTTGACTTGCTTTGAAACAGACTGCCACCTGGGGCCTCAGTTTCCCTGGGGAGATGATGTGCTTGCTCAAGACCGCGGGCCTCCTTCTCCCCTCCACCCAGCTCTAGGTTTCTCTGGTGAGTGACGTTTCACCGGGAGAACCTATCCACGGCCCAGCACGTGCGGCCAGTGACCCAGTGACGAGAGGAAGGTGGGGCCCACGCTGGCTCTGAGCGCAGAGGCGCCCCTCCCGCCTCCCGCCAGAGAAAGGGGGAGTCCCCAGGTGTCCCGGGCGGTCCTGTCCGGTTCGACTCCGCGCATTCGCCCAACCGCAGAGGCAAGGGCCCTCCTTAGAAGTGTCCATTTTTTAAAGAGAGGGTGCCATTTCCTAAGGTCTCGTTTTCTTCCTTTTTAAAAAAAATAACAAATCCTCAAGATTTTATTGTCATAATAAAACAAAACACGAAACTCTGAACAGGACCACGTGGCTCTTTCCCCTCCCATCCCCTCCCAGTTCGGAGGACTAGCGCCTCTCAGCGGCCAGCGCGGCCTTCGCTCTGCAGTCGGGCTCCAGGCGCTCGAGCCTCAGCACAATCTTCGTGGTTTTAGCCTTTTTGCGGAAAATCGGCCTGGTCGGCCCGCCGTGCCCACTCTGCTTCCCGTCCTCACGCCGCGTCCCTTCCCGCACTGCGGGGCTCCGGGGGCTGGCGCTCGCCGCGCTCCTCGCAGGAAGAAATCCGCGGGCTTCCCCGGTTCGCAGGGCAGAGGCGCCGGAGCTGACGCTAACTCCGGCTCCATCTAAAGGAAACACGTGAAAAGGATTGCCAGCCCCAGTGCAAACACCGCCCCCGCCCCGTCATTTCCGGTCACTGAAGCGTGTTTCCGTTTCAGGTTCGCGCAGCACTACCGCCTTGATAAAGACGCTGCGGTGGATTACAATGCGTTTTTGAAGAACCTCAGTATAAATAATAACTTACACCTTAAGTACCGCATGGGAAACCAAGGTACGTACTTTTAAAGTTCGGGGCTAAAGATGTCATCATCCTTCGGCACGGTCATGCCCCTCCTGCGGCCCTGTCCCGAGGACGTGGTGTCCACCAGGGAAAGTGCGTCATCCCGAAGGAAGTCCGGGTGTCGCGCCTTGGGAGAACAACGTGACTGTCTCACCGGCGGGCCCGTGAGTCACCGCGCATGCGCGCGCCGCGGTGCGCGGCCCCGAGCCGCGGTTTCCCCCGCAGGTCAGGGTGACAGGGAGCACGTGTGCGCGACCTCAGCCAGTGGCGGGAAAGAAATTCCAAGCCACAGGTTATTTTGAAACGGCACGTCTCCAGGTGTTGTCAGGTTCTTCCCGCTGCCTCCATCTTTTCCAAAGTTTTTGACAATCAGCACGTTATCCTTTCACGATGGGGAAGAATCTTACGACAAAAGGGCAAAAAGTTGAGCGGTTTATACGAAGCTGATGCAGGCTTAAAAGCTGGAGAAGGAGAAGTTTGCCTTTCTTCATCCCAGCCTGGTGGGTCCCCTGAGGACGCGTGTCTGAGGGACGCAGTTGCAGAGTCTCCCTTGCAGCCCTCCGGTCCCTTGAGGCCAGGGGTGTCTTGCCTCCGAGCCCACCGCCCGTGGGCGGCTCATTCCACACCGGTTGTGGCCGAGTGCTCGCAGCTGAGTGCAGCCCCGCACCTGCTCCCTGCGCGCCCGGTTCGCAGACCTGCCTCACCAGCCGGCTTGGAACGACCGATTCTCAGATTGCAGCGTGGTGACCCCCACTGACGGGGGTGCTCCGGGACTCTGCGGTTAAAGCCTCCCGAGGTCGGGGGGTGCTGGGGCGGGTGATCTCCCAGGGGCCCTTCTCCTCCGTGTTTTGTTAGTTCCTGTGCAGGTCCGTGAAGCTAGGCCCTCACTGGGTGCAAAACCTAGGACACCCTCTGTGTTTAAGAACTGTGTGTGTGTTAATGTATGCATATCATATAGGGCGGGTATATGGGGTGTGTGTGTGTGTATACAGGGTCCTGCAGAAGTAGCACCTGCTTAGTGTGGTTGGTAGGATAATTTTATGCATGCAATAATTTATAGTTTTAATTTGAACATTTCACCTAAAACATCATATGCTGTGCTTGTGTGTGATGTGCTACGGAATTCCATGTTTATGATTTTGTAATAAAAAAGGTGCTATTTGTGCCGGACCCTGTATATAACATACATATTAAATAGGGCAGGTGAGATCAAATAAGTCCCATAAAAAAAGAAAAATCAAAAGCAACTATTTATTGTGCTCTGTGTAGACACTTGATAAACCTTAATTTCAGTGTTTATTTCTCTCAGTAGTTTTGTGAAGCGGGTTTTAGGGTCTCATTGTCAGTGGGACGACTCGGACTTGGGGCGCTGAAGGGACGTCCCAATGCCACATAGCCGGTTTGAGGCGGAGTTGAGACGGGACGGCTCAGCTCCCAGATACATGGTTACCATGCCTTCGAGGGAAGAACAGACGTCAGGGGGTGCTCACGGGGCGGTGGGGAGCGGGTGGCCGAGCTGGGAGGCACTTTTGCAGAACCAGGGCTCACAGGATGCGTGCAGCAGACGCCGAGAGGTCGGGTGCCCGAGTCCCAGGCCCTGGGGGGCGGGGCGGGGGCAGGTTTGCCTGCAGCCTGGGCCGTGCGGTTTGCCCAGGTGGGGTGTAAGGCGGGGCCTGGCCTGACCGAGGAGCATTTTCATCCTAAGTAAGTGCATGTGCCAAGTCGATAACCATGACAGTTGACCCCCACTGGACAAGCACCCGTTCCATGCCGGGCTCTCATATCTCTTCACGTTCGCCGCAGCCAGGGGAGGCGGGCATGGGGGCAGAGGAGCAAGGGCACCGTCAGCGTCGGTTCTGGCCTCTCCCCGCGCAAGTCCGTGTAGGGGAGGGACAGGGAGGAAGAAAGGCGTCTGGACAAATGGGTTCATGTACAGGGCGCGGCAGGAGTAAGGCCTGCTTGAGTGTGGTTGGTGGGGTGATAACGTGGGTGGAATGATGGTAGTTTGAACCTGAGCGTGTCACTGAAACCGTCGTGTGGTGTGCTTGAGTGTGATGTTGTTACGTTACAAAATTACTGGCTTAGGATTTTGTCATAAAAAGGGGCATTATTTGTGCCGGACTCTGTATATGCTATTTTGTGTGTTAACTCTTCCTTGAGTGTATTAGAAAAGTAGAAATCAAAAATGAGGAAAATGTTGACTAGGTCTTGGCTGCATGTCAGCTGGGCGGGTCACACTGCCCACCTTGGGCCCTCGTGGACTTCGACCCACTGCCTTTTCTGCCGCCGGGTCCGGCTCTGCAGACTCCTGGGCCCGCCCGCTTGCCTCCGTGGTCGGAGCTGGCTGCCCGCAGGGTCATGAACCCCCCAAATTTCAGCAGTGTGGCTGGGGTGTGTCGTGGTGTTGGTCTTTCTGTATTAATTTCCCAAAACACAGTGTATTTTCAATACACTGCCAAATAGTGCCAATTTAATTATTTTTTTAGGTCAAGGGTTTTTTTTGGGGGGGTAGTAATATTAAGTGTTTTCTAATATCTTCTGTTCCGTTTTTCAGATTTTTATCCTCAGTGACGCACATTATCCTTGTGTTGGACCGTCTCTGTCCTCCGCGTCGATTCAGGTCTCTCGGGGCGCTTTACTCTCTCTTCCCTCCGTGCTCTCCAGGGGCGCCTCGGCCCCTCTGTCTGCACCTGTAATTTGATTTTCACTGAAGTGTATTCTGTTACTTGCTGGGTCTACTTTATTGCTTCTGTAATGGTGTTTCCTTTGGTCTACTATATTATTTTTCATCTCATTTTGTTGTTTTATTATCTTCTTTTATTCTCTTACTGAATTCATGTTCTTATTAAGAAGTTCTCTATGAAGTGATTTTGTACCTCGAGCTGGATTTTTTCCCAAAATGGGATCGTGGCCTTTTTGCGTTGTGCCTCCCTCCCTTCTCTGTCCCCCTGCCTGCCCCTCCACGTTTCTCCTGGAGGGTTTGCAGAATTTCAAGAAGTTGGGGTAAGCGAGCACTTGATTGCATTGTACAGCTTTAATTAGTCACAGTGTACTGGTAAAGAGTATGACACACGGTCACGTGACGTGGCAGTGCTTGCCCAGTTCTTTCCTGCTTTTTGTTTGTATTTCTGTCGCATGTCCTACTGTCACAGACACTATGCGCACCGTACATTGCTGCAACTTCTATTTTTTTATTATATTGTATCGATTATGCTATTCCGCTTGTCCTGACATTTCTCCCTGTGCCCTCTTCCTTCCGGCACCCCCCCCCGCCGCCCTCAGGCAGTGCCCCCGCCACTGTTCCCGTCCATGGAGCGTGTGTATGAGTTCTTTGGCCGCTCCCTGTCCCACGCTGTACTTGACACCCCCAGGGCTGTTCTGTGACTCCGTTTGTACTTCTTACTGCCCTCACCTCTGCCCCCGTTCTCCCCCGCCCTCCCTCCCACCTGGCGACCGTCAGAACACTGTCCGTGTCCTTGATTCGGTCTCTTCTCTTTGTTTGCTCAGTTTGCTTTTCAGATTCAATTGTGGATGGATATGTATTTTTTGCCATTTTATTGTTCATAGTTTTGATCATCTTCTTTTTCTTAAATAAGTCCCTTTAACATTTCATATAGTAATGGTTTGGTGATGATGAACTCCTTTAGTTTTTTCTTGTCTGGGAAGCTCTTTATTTGCCCTTCGATTCTGAATGAAAGCTTTGCTGGGAAGAGTCATCTTGGTTGTAGGTCCCCACTTTTCATGACTTTGAATATTTCTTGCCACTCCCTTCTTGCCTGCAGAGTTTCTTTTGAGAACGCAGCTGACAATCTTACAGGGACTCCCCTGTAGGTAACGAACTGCTTTTCTCTTGCTGCTTTTAAGATTCTCCCTTTATCTTTAACCTCCGGTATTTTTATTATGATGTGTTGGGGTGAGCCTCTTTGCATCCGTCTTGTTTGGGACTCTCTGTGTTTCCTGGACTTGTGTGTCTACTTCCCTCACCAAATTAGGGAGGTTTTCTTTAACTATGTTTTCAAATAGATTTCCATTTTCTTGCTCTCTCTCTTCTTCTGGCACCCCTAGGACGTGGATGTTGGACCTCTTGAAGTTGTCCCAGAAGCTGCTTATACCGTTCTCGTTTTTTTGGATTCTTTTTTCTTCTTCTTGTTCTGATTGGTTGTTTTTTGCTTCCTTGGGTTCCATATCATTGATTTGAATATCAGCGTCATCCACTCTACTCTTGTTTCCCTGTAAATTGTTTTTTTATTTCAATTAGTGAATCCTTCGTTTCTGAGTGGATCTTTTTTATGCTACTAACGTCCTCACTGAGTTCCTTGAACATCCTTATAACCAGTGTTTTGAACTCTGCATCTGACAGATTGCTTATCTCCACTTCATGTAGCTCTTTTTCTGGAGTTTTGATCTGTTCTTTCATTTGGGCCATGTTTCTTTGTCTCCTCGTTTTGGCAGCCTCCCTGTGTTTGTTTCTATGTATTAGGTAGAGCTGCTTTGACTCCGTATCTTGGTAGCGTGGCCTAATGTTGCAGGTGTCCTGTAGGGTCCAGTGGCACAGCCTCCCCCATCACCCAAGCAGGGTATACTCAAGGTGCACCCTTCGTGTGGGCTGAGTTCACCCTCCTCTGGTGGTTGAGCCTTGGCTGCTGTTAGCAGACCGTTGGGAGGGATGTGCCCAGACACAGCCGCACCCAGGCGCCCAGACACAGCCGCACCCAGGCGCCCAGACACCGCCGCAAGGACCGGCTGTAGCCACTCACCATCAGCCTCTGCGCTTCACGGAGGATCAGCTGTGCAGGGGCGGGTGGTGGTGCTCTGACCTGGTCTGCAGCTGTCCACTGCGTGTGCAGGCCCTGGGGTTTCCTCGGCTGCCCCATGTCTTTTACCTTCCTTCAGTGGGCCAAGGTCAGCCCCCGCTTTAGGCACTCTGCCTAAGCTCGAAAGTGATCTGAGGCGGCTGCTACTTGTGCTGGGCTTGGAGATTCCCAGTCAAAGCCAAGCTATGAAGCTAAGCTGGCTGCTGCCACTGCCAGGCCTGGGGCTCGTTGAAGCCAACTGTTGCTTGTTTGATAGGATTTAGGAAGCTGTGAAGCAGGAACCAAAACCAGCCGTTCACATGGCAAAGCAGCTTGAGCGGACCCATAAGTTGGGCGGGGTGGAGTCTCTGGGGATCTCCAAGGCGGGTCACACAGACAGTGTTATCCAGGTTGATGGAGTCTCAGTTAGGGTCCCAGCTTGCTGCCTCTGTGGGGGGAGGGCTTAGAAAAGGGACAGTGGCCTCTGCTCACCTTGATGCCAGACACTTCAGTTGCTCCCTGGCTGCCACTGGCCTTTCATGCTGCTCCCCCGGTGCTGCAGCCCAGAGGGAGTGAGTCTGAGCAGGTGGGTCCGTGCGTGGGTTCTGTAAGAGGAACTGCTTGGGGATCCAGAAGTTTCTTCCACTGACTCATTCCCTGCTGGTTTTTGCAGCCAGAAATTTTAGGGATTTATCTTCCTGGCACTGGAACCCTGGGCTGCGGGGCCTGGGTGGGGCTGGGACCCCTGGCTCCCAAGATATCCCTCCCGAATTTTTATCCATCACATGGGAACAAGGGACCAGCCCGTTCGGTGTCTGTGCCCCTCCTACCCGTCTGGGTGGATGTGGTCTCTTTAAGTCCCTGGTGGTCGGACTTCCGCTCAACCTGACTGCTGACAGTGCCGAGTGATGGTTGTCCTGTGTTGTAGTTGTAATTTTGATGTGGTTGTGCGAGGAGGCACGTGTCTCTCTACCGGATTCCAAATTGTAACCGACCGAACTGGGCCTCATCCACGTGGCGCCTTGGTGTGCGACCAGCACGTAGTGTTGAGGGACACGGGTTTTCTTGGCAGGATTCCAGCCTCGGGCGAGGGGGCCGGGAGCGCTCCTGCTCAGAGCCCTGCTCTCCCGCGAGAGCCAGCCCTTCCCCTGCTCCCCACCGGGCTGTGAGGCACAGCCGCGCCCAGAAGTTCCCCGCGTCCTTGTCTGTTCCTAAGCCAGCTCCGAGAACAGGTCTCCATGCCCTCCGGAGCGTGCACTTGGGGGCTCGGGGTCGCCATCCTCTCGCGGCAGCGCCCTCTCGCAGCAGGGTGCTCCCCCGGCATCCGGGGTGCCCCGTCCTCAGCCTCCGTGTGGTGGTCCGTGCGGTGGTCCGTGCGGTGGTCCAGGAGACTGGTGCTCTGTCCCGCTGGGTCACGGTGGGGTCCAGGGAGGCACACGCCCCGAGGGAGCGGCCCCTCCCCACGTCCTCCGGAGAAGCGGGGCTCTGGGCTCAGCCTTCCTGGGCACCACAGTGCAGCTCGGCTCCGAACACCGCCCCCGAGCCCACGCCTGGTTCGGCAGGTCCCCGCACACCTCCACCTCCGTGAGCTCCTCCTCACACGCTGCCCTCCAGCCCTCGGGCCGCTGCCTCGCTACGGGCGGCACGGCGTCTTCCTCCTTCCTGTCCCAGCCCACCTGGCGGAGTCCCCTTCCCTTTCAGCCCACCTGGACCTTCCTACGTGACCTCCTAGCCAGCCACTCCTAGGATGTGCTGCTTTTGCCAGTTCCCCCACATCTTGTACCTTCTCTCAGCTGCCATCTTTAGTCGGGGCAAGAGCTACCCATGGTGCACAGGACATCCGGGCTGGGCATCCACCTCCCCTGGCTGTGTCTTGAGTCACTATTCTCTCTGAAAGTCACATACACCTTTTGCCTAGGGCGGCAACAGAGCTATCAGTGTGCCATTGTTAATGCATAATATCTTAACCACCACAACTTCCACTTTCCCCTTCCCCCAGTCCAGGTTTGGGGGGGCTTCAGGGGGCCCCTACTCTGCACCCCATTACAAAATGAGCGAGACTCCTTCAGAGGAAGTTTAGGGACTACGGGGAGGTGGCAGGAATGGCGAAGCTTCACTGAAACCTGGGGTAACGGATGAGGCGTGGTGGGGTCCGCAGCCAGCCGACCGTGGCTGCTGCGGCCACTCGGTGCCTGGAGGCGGCTCCCCAGGGCAGGTCTCTCTGGCCTTGACAGCCCCTCACCCCCCTGGGGCCTGGCTCCATGGTTCCGGAGTCCCATGGGTTTCTCTGGATGTGCTGTGTGTGTCCCTGAGAGCTTCCATCCATGTACCAGTGCCGCCAGAGCGGAGGGGGCGTAGGACAGTGTCAGCAAGTGCGTGGCCAGGGCAGAGCGTGGTTCGGGCGTGGCTTCCTCGTCTCTCAGTGAGGCTGAGAGCCCGCGTCCCAGTGCTCCGCCCGACCTGTCCCAGTGCTCCGCCCGCCCCGGCCCCAGCATCCCGGGTCGTGTTCTGAAGGACTGGCTGGCTTTGTGTTTCATCGTGTTGCCAGAGTCCACTGGAGAGGCCTTGCCTCTCCCCACCCCCACCCACTTACTCACTTCCTCCCTCCCTCTCCTCCCTCCCTCTCCTCCCTCCCTCTCCTTCCTCCCTCTCCTTCCTTCCTTCCTTCCTTCCGGAAATGGAATTCCAGATGACTGGCAATTTGCTAACTACAGCTGAGTAGTTACAAGTGTGCTTAATTTGAGTGAAGCTTATTTGCAGACATGTTAGGAAATAAATCTGGGAAACCATTTGTGATTCTTTGCCGTCAGCTTTGAGGAAGGAATGCCTATATTTTAGATTTATTTCATTATCTTTTATCATAAAAATAATACACGCTTGTTGCAAAAAATCCCCCTCCACAAAAAAAAACAGAAAACACATGGACACAAAACAACGGTGTATTCTCCTCCCAGATTTCATTTCTGATGCGTGGGCGGATGGGCGGACCGACGGACGGACGGATGGCTGGGTGGGTAGATGCATCGGCAGATACACAAAATAAGGGTTAAAGTGAGAATTAAATTATGCCAGTCGGTTTTTCCTTTCGATCATGAAACACTCTATATCAAAGAAAAACATCCACATCCATTAATTGAGACAGACACCTTTGTTTTAAACGTCTGGGTAGTAGTTCATAGACCGGACGAGCTGTGGTTTATGAAGCCAACCCTCTCTCTCCCCGTGAGCACTGGAATTGTGTCAGTTCCTTCCCCCTCGTCAGCGGTGCAGAGAGCACCCTCCCGGCCCGAGTCTGCCGGGCGAGCCCCTCAGCCCTGCGCCGTCAAGCCCCAGAAGGGGACTAAGGAGCGTTCATGTCCTGGGTCTTTTCCGCGCAGGCTCCCGCCGCTTGGTCCTTCACCCTTCCCTTCGGTCCCTGCCGACTCGCTAAGGGGGAAAAAATGTTAACTTGTTTTAATTAGACTTTAAAAATTACCAATGACTTTGAGCCGTTTCTCACACATTTGTTGGATTTTTTTTTTAGTCCTTTTTATGTGAATTACCTGTTTATAACCTCGGTCTATTGCTCTGCTGAGTGTATTTATCTCACTGACTTGGAAGAGCTCCTCCTGTATTATGGAAATTTACCTGTATTTCTCGTGGGCATTAACAGCAGTTTTTCCCACTCATTTTTCTTTCATTGTTGTGTGTGTGTGTGTTCAACCAAAAAAAATAAATACACTGTCAGACCTAGTCATTATTTCAGTGATCTCTGGCTCTCAAGCATTGGTTAGAAAGGACTTCTCACTCAACCGTTGTGTATTATGTAGTATTCATCTTCATTTTCTTCTATTATAGTTTCATTGTTCTACTTGGTATATACGTTTTACTCCAAGTTTTATCCAAGAACAAGACAGCAAGGAGATTAATTTTATTTTTCTTCTAACGCGTTCATCTAGGTACTTCAGCAGCATTTATTACATAGTTCATCGTGGTTTTGGTTTATTCGGGTCTCAGTTTCGGCCAGTCAGGTTATGAGGAAAAGGAAACTTTTGACATTTAAATGTACCTTTGTATCGATAGACTGAAGCTCTTCTGTTTTAATAGAGATGTCGTGGGAGAATCAACAAGTCAAAAATTCCAGAAGGGACTACCTCTTCAGCTCTGATTTGTCTGAAAGTAGCTGGGAAGACTACTCCTTAGATGAAATCGGGAGGACCTTCTGCCAAGAGGTAAGAGCCTTTCCCCCGTCCCCGGGTCACCGAGCAGGTGGTCAGGGGGATCATTAGCTGCGGACTGGACCATCATACAGGACGTTGTTTCTGAAATTAACTTTGGGCCTGCCTCGCCCCCTGACTCCACCCCCTGCCCCTGACTCCACCCCCTGCCCTGACTCCACCCCTGCCCATGACTCCTCCCCTACCCCTGGCTCCACCCCCTACCCCTGGCTCCACCCCCTACCCATGACTCCTCCCCTACCCCTGGCTCCACCCCCTGCCCCTGACTCCACCCCCTCACCCACAGTGATGGCAGGGATGTGGCGTTGGTTAAGGGCGTCCTCTGTGCTGCCCACACACTGACGCTTACAAGAAATACTTAAGCCGTATAAAAACGTGACACAACTTTACTGAGAGAATAAAGAAAAACGTAAACAAATAAAGAGGCCTTTTCTAGTTCTTGGGTTGGAAGATTCATTATTAATGCCTGAGCTCCGTACATCGAGATGAGGGAGGTGTGTGCGTGTGTATGTGCATGAACGTACATACATACGTACATACACACACACGTGTATACATACTTTTTTCTTTCTAAAAGTCGTAATAGAGGACTTGTCCTGTCGCATGTAAAATGCTATAAAGGTACCGTAATGAAGACAGCCTGGCACTGGCACGGTCACGGTCTCGGCCACGGAATTGATGAGAGCAGTGGTTGGATAGCCGGCCGATTTCCCGGGCGGGTGTGGCTGGTGGCGGGAGGCCTGGTGGGCTGGGGCGGGGCGGCCGCTGCTGGCTGGGGCGGCTCACCAGCTGGCCCCCTGCGGGGGAGCTGAAGCTCCCGCTCTTCACACCAGAGTACATCCTGTGTGCGGCCACTGTTCACATTTAGAAATAAATAATGTGGGTGAAAAATTTTTAACCTTGACATTTAGATTTTTAAACGTGAAGTACAGCCCAAAAGCCATTAAGAAAAAGATTGATAAATCAGACTACACTGAAATGAAAAAGCTCTCTACAGCAAAACTCTGTATAAACAAAGGATAAACGTGGCGAACTATGTGCCACAGAAACGACAGGTAAATGATAACTGCTCCTAACATACGTAGAACTCTCACAAATCACTAATCTAAAACTTTCAGTAGAAAACCATCAGTGGAAAAATGAAGAACAAAGCCCTGGCTGGCGTAGCTCAGTGGACTGAGCGCGGGCTGCGAACCAAAGTGTCGCAGGTTCGATTCCCAGCCAGGGCACATGCCTGGGTTGCGGGCCACGGCCCCCAGCAACCGCACATTGATGTTTCTCTCTCTCTCTTTCTCCCTCCCTTCCCTCTCTAAAAATAAATAAATAAAATCTTAAAAAAACCAACCTAACATTTATTTAAAAAAAAAATGAAGAACAGCCGACGTTGGTCAGGCGTGGGAGAAGGGGGCGCTTCCGTACACTCGGTCCGTCGGTAGAACTTTTGTTGTTGTTTGCCAGTTTATTGTTTTCATGAAAACTTGAGCGTTACAAAATACACGGCTGTCACAAAAAAACGTGAGCAGTTCTGAAAAGCGTACCGAGGAGAGGAATAAGAAACGATTTAAAACCTACCACCCAGCAATCATCAAAGGCAGCGTTCGGAGAACAGAATTCCAGGCCTGGCTCCGTTCTTGGCCGTGGAAGGTCGGCCGCCGCGGGGGGTGGGCGAGTGGAAGCGCAGGGAGAAGCAACTTTGTGAGGAGAGAGCCATGCTTTTTTTTTTCCCCTTTACCAATAAGGCATGTCGAGCTTCAATGTTTTGGGGGCTGCCTACCCGCCAGGGGTCCCCTGTTCAGTCTTGCCAGCAACTGTCATCGTCCTCGTTCCCAGCCGGGGAAACTGAGGCACAGAGAGGTTCAAGGACTTGCCCCAGGTGACCCCGGAGCCGAGTTTCGAGCCGAGTTTCAACCCTCGCCCTCGCCCACAGCGCCGTCCTCACGTGAACCCGAAGCCACGTCCGGACTTTGGATAAATGCTCCATCGGCTGAGGAGTCGCTGGGTCCCCAAAGGGAGTTGGAGGCGAGAAGAGCGATGGAGAAAGGCGTGAAGAACTGGACAAATTTTGGGGGGCAGGGGGAGGTCGAGGGATGTGTTATTAGTTGCAGATGGCAGGGGCTGCTCTCCGCTGGGCTTCCTGCCGCCCCTCCGGCCCCTCCCAGTTTGTTGCGGTTTGCGCCTCCTTCTCAGACTCCCTTGCGCTTGCACTGCGCCCCCTTACAGGGCTTCCCGGGGCTTTGCCTCCTTTTTATCGGCACCTGGCCTCACCGCCACGCTTACTGTCAGCACTTTCTCCCCTTTCCAGTTCTTCGTTCTGGTTTATTCTCCAGTTGGCTGCTTTCAGGGTCTAGTCATTTCCTTAAGGAAGGCTCATGGGTGCGCTTCCCCTTCGCTTTTCGTTTCGGAGAGCCGCTCCCCTTCGCTGTTTGGCTGGGGCACAGACCCGGGCGGGTCTGGCTCTGCCCTCCAGCTTTCCTTCCTCGCTGCGTTTCCTGTTGTCCTCTGGCCCTGGGCACTCTTGAGAAGAAGCCTGAGGTCCACTCACCTTTTCCTTCCCTTGTAGGTGGTTGTTTCCCTGCCTAGACGCCTGAAGTATCTCTTCCTGATCCTTGAAATTAAAAAGCAGAAGTAAGCTGCGTTGGCGTGGGGCATTCAGTCCAAGTTTCCTGGAGCCCGGTGGGTTCTTTGCTGCACAGACGAGTTCTCTCCTTCCGGGGAAGTTTTCCCTGTTGGTTCGCTGAATCCCCTCCCTCGCTCTGTCCCCTCCCCCTCCCCGTCCTCCCTCTGTCCCCCCTTCAGGGGACTCGGGTCGCCAGCACATCGGTCATCTTTGCCTGTCCTCGGTCGCTGTCATCTTCCTGGAATTGCTTTCACCGCGATGCCCGCTTCCTCCGCCTTCGCTGAGGCCCTTCAGGCCGTTCCTTTACTTTTCATTTTAATTTCAGCCTCGTGGCTGATTCTGGCTGTTCTTAATTTATCATTTCATGTAACGATGTTGCTTTTCTTTTCCATTTTCTTCCCTTTGAAATATCCCTTCTCATCGCTTTTATTGTCTTACCATCTTGTCTTCGAGCTTTTCCTTTAATGATTTTATATATTTATTTAGTTCCTTTTAGTGGCATGAAACCTTTACAGGTGATACATTGTTTCTGTACTATTTCCACACAGACTGACTTCTTTGTCTTTTGCTTGATACTTGTTTCTTGTTTTCTTTCTTTGTAGCGCGTCTGCAGCGTTGGAAACCCACTCACTTTCATCCTGTTCTGCGTGGTTAGGGCAGAGTCACCTTGTTATGGACACGGCTGTGTTCCCAGTGTCCCTGCTGTAGAGTGTTCCACGACCTAAATCTGCACAAACCACACACTCCCCCAGGCATGGCCCCTGGAATTGCCCCCTGCTGGGAGCTCACCCAGACGCGCTGCCTCACGTGGGCGTGTGCACACCTTCCGGTGCGCGCGCGAAAGCTTCCCCAGGAATCACGCCCGTGCGCACGCAGAGAGCATTTCCGGGATGTTCGTGCCCCTCCCGCCGCAGACGGGAGTGCCTGCCGGCCCCCGGGGCTCGCCAGCACTCGGCGCTGTCCGAGCTCCACGTCCGTGCTGCTGCTCTGGGGCAGGCGGGACGCCGCTCAGCCGGGATCTTCGTTTTCACGTGCGTTTTTTTAAACGGATGCCTCAAATAGCTTTTTTGCAACCTTCCTTTGGAACATTTTTGGTTGAACAATTCATTCTCAGCAGCTATTTAATGAGTGCCTACTGCATGCCGAATTGTTCTTCACCCTAGGTGATCAGTGGTGAACCAGACGGGGACAGTCTCTGCTCTCACGGCGACTGCGTGGCCGGACTTCAGGGAGGGGCACAACCGGCAAACACATTCGGAAAACACTCACAGATGCCGTCATAAACACAGCTTGTCTCGAGGGGCGTGACAGCTAAGGACAGGTGTGGCGAGGGGGGACAGCAGGGGGGCCTCACGTAGACCGGGGCTCAGGGGACACGTACACAAACCGAGTGTGTAACCGCGGAGGAGGAGCGAACCTTCCAGGTGTCCGCAGACGGCTCGGCGGCACGCCACCCATCACCGGAGAGTGTGATGGAGGTAGATGCTGGCTCTTACGGGAAAAGACTCACGACGAGTTGTTAAATGAAAAAGCATTTGTCAAACATGAAGGTATAGGATCCCATTAAAAAAAAAAAGATTTTATTTATTTATTTTTAGGGAGAGGGAAATGGAGAGAGAAAGAGAGGGAGAGAAACATCAGTGTGTGGTTGCCTCCTGCATGCCCCCCACTGGGGACCTGGCCCGCAACCCAGGCCTGTGCCCTGACTGGTGGCGCAGCCCGTGACCCTTTGGTTCTCAGACCAGCACTCAGTCCACTGAGCCGCACCAGCCCGGGCTGATCCCGTTTTATACGTGTTACGTTTATATGATTATCACGGGAGCACTGTGTAAAAAAAAGGAGTGGCGAGACTTCCAGGCACCTTCATGTCTTTTTCCTATATTTTACAGAATTGCTTGCATTTTTATCTTTTGTTTCATTGTAAACAGTCACATGAAAATTCTAGAAGGTTGCACTTGTCACAGAAGTACTGTGCTTTACTCCCTGCTCTTTTTCTGCTGCCGCCCGCCAGCCCTTCCTGAAACAAAGGTTGCTGGAGGCCAGATGTCAGTAAGTGGGTCAAAGTGGACTCCCGCATCCAGTGAGCACCCCAGGCCCCACGCACCTCCCCGGGGCCCTTCCCCGGGCACTCCACCCCCCTGAAAGGGAGGTGCCCAAGTTTAGCCACACTTGAGGTTCACTGCACACAACTTTCTGCGAAGCTTAGGCTCTGTGAGTCTCTAAGTGTTTTCCGAGACTTTCTCTACAGATTTCTAGTATTCCTGGACAGGCCAAGGAACTTGTAACGAATCTCCTTATTACTTTTGTGGACAGAGACCCTTGTACATGTAGTCCCAGGTTCCAGCAGCTTAAAAAGTCACCTCTCTACCGAGATGGTGGCTGTTCTGCTCCTCCTCCTCCAGCTGGCAGGAAAACTGAAGTCAGAGTGGAGAGGGTTGGAAACATTGGAGAATATTGTTATTACTTGATAATAAACAGCAGGAAAACCTTTGGAAAGAAAACCAATCTTCATAGTATTTTTATGAGTCATATAAAAATCAGCAGTTAACCTACTTTACGGCATTTCAGAAGTCCCATAAGCCAAGCGCATTCACCCTGGCTCTTTGTAATTCCCCCGTCAACAAAAAGAGAATAATTAAAGAAATGTCCAATGTGTGTCCTGTTCATGCAATCTTTACATTAATAATTTTCCTCACCGCAAAGGCTACTTGTATTTTTAATAAAATGTTGCCAGCTTTCCTGTTCGATCGCCCGGACTTGATCAGGGGGGAGCGGGGGGCGGGCTCTCGGCAGGGGCCGGCTCCGAGGTATATTAAGGAAGATGCATCGAACCAGCAGCCCCGCGGAGCACCCCAGCTCTGGAGTGGGAGGCGGGGCCGTGGCGTGTGCTGCGCCGCTCGCGTGGCTGTGGCTGGCGACGCCGCTGTGCGGAAGCTCATCAATTAAACATTTGAGGCGCAGCGCATGCCACGGCAACCTTTTTGATCAGTTTTCGGAGAGGAAAAAGGGAAGGGATTTCGGAAAAAAAAATAAAATAAAAAAAACACGGTTGAAAAGCTCCGTGAAGTCGATTCCCGGGGAGGCAACGCTCTCATTTTCTCTCGCCGCAGTTTTCAAAGTCCCGGGGAAAGATCGAAAAGGCCCTGAGTGCGGGGGACCCCTCCCAGTGCGGGTACATATCTCTGAATTACCTCAAGATCGTCCTCGACACCTTCGTGCAGCGGCTCCCAAGGAGGGTTTTCATCCAGCTCATGAAAAGGTAAGAGCCCCGACGTCTCCTTGACACGCTCCTCCCCAGACGTCCGCCGCGAGGATCAGGAACAGCTCCGTTTATTTTTTACTAACGTTTTGGACTTTCTGCTGTTGGGGATTTCAAATGCATGCACAAGTAAGGGGAAGCAGGGCAGGGGCCCGCCGCCGGCTCCCGCGGTCAGCTGCAGCCCCGCGTTCTGTGCCCGTCCCAGCCCGGCCCTTCCCCCCACCCCCCCCCCCGAGGGCTCAGGACACGTCCCGGACCCCACGCGTCACTGCAAAGACCTCACTGTGTCTCTCGAAGATAAGAATTCTTCTTAAAAACATGGTGAAAACGCCATTTTTGCACCTCACAGAATTGTGGCGGATGATAATAAGCCTCCGGTCAGGGGTCAGATTTAATTGATTGTCTCATTTTTTCTTTTCTGCTTTGTTTGAGTCAGGATCCAGATAAGGCCCGTTCATTTCCACTGAGTGACTCGCCACAAGTCTTCGTGACCTCCGGGCCCCTCTCCCCCGCCGACTGCTTCCCCCGTGAGGCCTTTGTAGGAGACGTCTGCGTGGTTTGTTACGTGGCGTTCCCGACAGCGGCAGTCCGACCGACTGCACCCACAGTGACGTGGCTGTGTCCTCCTGTCCCACCCCCAGCCCCCCCCATGGATAGATACACAGACCCACGTTACGTCTGGGGGGCGAGAACACTTCCCGGGGGGCAAGCACGGGCGGGCGGGCGGTCTCTCTCTCCACGACCGACGTCAGTGGCTGTGTGGGCAGGGCGAGTGGCGACTCACGGGTGAGCGGTTGTCGAGTGGTGGTGGTCCGCCTGCGCCGTCTCTGCTTCTGTTGGTGGGAAGCCCTCTGCAGTGACACCCCCGTCCCCAGGGATGTGGCGACAGTGAGACACCATTAGCACGAGAAGGCCAGGGTGTCCCTGGTTCTCGCTCTGCACTTACTCATCTTCACAATGGGTTGGTGTCCTGGCACCCTCCGCAAGTGAACGGGGAGCAGTTTTTCCTAGAAAATATTGTCATGACCCTGGCCAGGTGGCTTAGTGGGCTGGGTGGTGTTCTGTACACCACAAGGTTGCAGGTTCAGCTCCAGTGAGGGCATACACACAGGTTGCAGGTTCGATTCCCACCCGGGGTGTGTACGGGCGGGGGCAACTAATTGATGTTTCTCTCTTCCTTACTCTCTCCAAAATCAATAAACGTATCCTCAGGTGAGGATTAATATATATGTATATGTATGTATTATATGATTATGAATTCATGGACGTAAGCTTATTTGTTGCGTCCCAACCCATTAGGGTTGTTCTCATTGCTATGTCATCCATTGCACCTTGGCCAGTGGGAACCTGTTGGCGCTGGCCTGCGTCCTGCTGGCGTGACCCTCAGAGCCCCTGGCGGCTCTCTGGCTTCCTGGAGGACAGGGCTCCGGGTGCCCCGGTGCATCCATCCCTTGCCCCAACCTGGAGCCGGCCGTTTCTCCGAGGACCCCTGTTTCCTTTCCGTTGGGAGAGGTGTGTGCAGCCCTGGCTGGCATGGCTCAGTGGGTTGAGTGCGGGCTGTGAACCAAAGTGTCGCAGGTTCGATTCTCAGTCAGGGTACATGCCTGGGTTGCAGGCCACAGCCCCCAGCAACTGCACATTGATGTTTCTCTCTCTTTCTCCCTCCCTTCCCTCTCTAAAAATAAATAAATTTTTTAAAAAGTTTTTAAAAAAAGAAAAGGTGCGTGCAGCCCTCACTCTGGGTAGGGAGCACTGCCTCTCCTGTGCCTGGTTCTCTGTCCAGGGAGCTCGGGGGACCCCCTCTCAGGGGACGTGCCGACTCCCTGCCGGGCACCGTGGGGCTCCCAGGGATGGGGGGAGAGGGCGGGGCAGTGCTCAGCTGGACCAGCGGGTCCGTCTCCCACCGAGGCCCCCTCCCTCTCAGCACCCCGCGTGTTCAGGGTCACCACGCGCGGCCATGCGGCTTCTGCAGTGGAAGGCAGAGCCTGGCCCTGGGAGTAAACACTTCCGTGGTGCAGCGAACGGCTTTATTGCCCTGCCTGTGTATGGTGAGGCTTTTTAGGGATTACTTTCTGGGATAACTAAAAGTTATACAGACATTTTTAATTTCATTTTCAAAATTATACAAATAATAATTTAACAGCAATAAGAAAAACGAGCAACAAACATCACCATCCACCTCACATAACAAATTTACTGCTTTCATTTTCCCGCATTCTGTTCCGTTTGTATCCACGCAGATATATAATTTTTACGTATTTGTAATCCGAGCATATCTACAGTTTTATGTTGTGCTTGTAAAATAGGAATGCATATTACAGACATCCTTCATCCTGCCTTCGTAGTCTTCCAAACTGTAGGCTCTGCGGATACGTATGGAGTGCGTCTCTCCGCCAGACATCGGGGGAGGTGCCTGGAGTGCAGACAGAAATAACAAACAGCCCCGGGCTGGTGGGGCTTACCCAGCGAGTGGAGGGGGCTCCGAGGACTCGGACCCGGGCTGAAGACACCAGCATCGGGCTGTCTCCATGACCCAGTCCAGCCAGGGGCCCAGGGCCTTCCGAGTCAGCCCTGGACCCCACTTACCCAGACCGCCTGGTGAGACAGGCACCAGAGACCGTAGCAGGTGGGTGCCCAGGTGCTGACGGTGTGAGCTGTGAGTCTGGCGTGGCCCTGGCGCCCGGCTCTGGGAGGAAAGATTCGTCACGTCTTCCCGGTCAGCTAGTCCCCGCATGGTTATCTGTGTACACCCCTCTGACCCCCTTCCCCGCCCTCGCCCGGTGTCAGAGCGCCGTACCAGCCTTTTCTGGTCTGTGTTCGTCTGGGACATCTGTCCCCAGCCTTTCTTTACTTTTGTCCTTTGTTTGTCATATTCTAGGTGTGTCTAGGTGTCATATTCTTGTAAAACAGCAAATGTCTGTGTTTTCAGCACTCCCAAGTGAGCGTCTTTGCCTTTTTAGCGGCGAGGTTTAGTCTGTCTCCATTCACGGTGGTGGCTGTTGGGGACTCTCCTGCCCCTTCATGCTGTGCTCTCTCGCCCGCTCCGCCGTCCCTTTGTGTGTCCTCCTCAGTCAGGCTTAGGTCTGTCTGAGTTCTCCTTATCGCTCTTTTTCTCTCTCTGCCGCCTTGAGGCTTACACATTTTATCTGTTCTTGGACAGCGTACCCTTGAAACTTTAACATGTTCTAAACGTACAAAGCATAAAGTTACTACTCCTGCTGTCGTGAATAAAACAAGCACCTTGAACTTACATGTCACCGTTGCTTAGTGCTTTGATCCTGCCTCTTCCTTAAAAGTCTTCAGTCAAGGATGTTTCTATTGATTTTAGAGAGAGAGGGGGAGGGACATCGATAGGGGAGAGAAACATGCGTCAGTTGCCTCTTGTACACAGCCTGACCAGGGATCGAACCTGCAACCTTTTGGTTTATGGGATGACTCCCAACCCACGGAGCCACCCGGCCAGGGCCTGCCTCTTTTTGATAGGACTGAATTAGTTCCTGCTTTTGTTATGTAATGTAGCCTGTGCTTGTTTGGATCGTCTCAGGTCTGCCAGCTCGTCTGCCGTCACTGCTCCTTACGTCCCCGCCCGTCCTCCGGACCCGCCTCCTGAAGTGCGTGGGCGAGGCCCCGGGAGGGGGGGTGCGGGCGTTGTCTTTGGAGCGTCTGCTTCCCCTCACTCTCTGAGGAGGATTTACCGGGGAGAGAACTCCTGTTGGAGAGCTACTGTCTCCGAGCACCTTGAGGCTGTCGGTGGTGGTGTCCTGGCCTCTGTTCTTGCTGCCGAGAGTGTGCCGTGGCATTGCCGACACCTTAGAAAGGGGGTTGTTTCTTCCATTTTCTGCTCGCCTGTACGGCCTTCTCTTTATTCTGGTTGCAGTGCCCCCTACAGTGCGTCCGGGCACACACGTCCGTTCATCTGCCCGTCCGTCTCGCTCGCGGGGTTCGTGGCTCAGAGTCAGGATTCTCTGACTTGAGAACGTTCTCGGCCCTTGTCCCTGGGTCGCCGTCCCCACCGCACCGCCACCCACGCAGGTCTTCTCCTGGGACTCCCGTCCGAGGTGGGCCGGACCCTCTCCCTCCATTGCCCTGTCTCTTAGACCCTCTCTGGCGTTTCCCTCGTCCTGATCTCTCTGGGCTGCACTCCCACTGTTCCTCTGTAATCCGCTCTAGCTCACCACCTGTCTCTGGCGGGCCAGGGCTACTCCCAGTCACGGCCAACCCTGCGTCTCCCCCCGCCCCCCCACCGTGGGCATGATGGGCCCCGGCCCCTTAGAGCCCACGGGGGATGCGGCCCAGAGCCCTGCGCGGTCCCTCAGACCCTGGGATGCCCTGGCGCCCATGCGATGCGCGTTCCTGCGGCTCTGGAGCTGGTTCCCTCCCGGCCGCTCGCGCCTGCGCACAGCCCCTTCTTGGTGTCCCCGTCAGCTGTGTGTTCAAAGTGATTTTGAGACGTTTACTCCAGTCACGGTAGGCGTATTTGATACGTGTCTGTGTGATCGGACCAGGAGGCTGGGGCAGACCCACTGCGTTGCCGGAGATCTCGCCTCCGTGCCCTCCTGCGGACCGGGCAGTTAGACGGGTCTCCGGAGAGGGAGCGGAACCGGGCGGAACCCCACGGGGAGAGGAGAGCGCACGGGGGTCTCCAGCGTGGGTGGTCGGAGGGAGCACACGGCCCTCTCAGAGGGGCTGGTTCCGCTGGGTCCGACCCACTCTAGGGCTCTTGGACCGAACCCTGGGATGTATCCGTTTTATCATCCTGTGAGGGTTCAGGTTCTTTTTAGTTTTGCACGTGACTGTTCGTTCATTCATTTGTCCAGTCTAGTCGGTCAACAAGTAGTTCTCGAGCACTTGCTGGGCAGCAGGCCTGCGCCAGGCACCAGGGACTCGTGGGAGAGGGAGACAGACACCCGCCTGGCCCTCGAGGGGCCCGGCAAGCAGGTGGTTACTGAGAGCAGGTGTGCGGGGCGGGGACTGTCATGGACAGTAGTGACAGGGGAGAGCTCAGGCTCTTCCAGAGTGGCCTGGTGAGGCCTCTCGGGAAAACTCGAGATTTACACCAAGGCCTGAGAGGTCGGGCGAGCAGCCGCGGAAGGACCTCCTGGGCGGGGCCTGGCCTAGGCGTTGCCCGCACGGTGGGTGTGTTCCGGGCCTGGCAGAAGCTGGTGCGTGCGCCTGCCGCCGGGGTGAGGAGGAGAGGCCAGCCCGGCCGGGGCCCGCGGGTGCAGTCAGCGCTGGGTGCTGGGTGCCGTGGGCGGCGGGCAGACGGCTCTTCGCCTCCTTTCCTCGGTGCGTCTTCCTGGAGCCGGACTCAAGGCCCGAGTGTGAAGGCTTTTGCGAACTTCTATGAGGACTGCAAAACTGTTCTCTCGAAAAGCGTGGTGTATAGTGCCACTGACACTGTGTGACTGCTCTAGTTCCATTTCCTTTCCAGCGTGAATGTCAGCATTGTTTCAGAGTATTGATAACCGAAGGGGTCGAAATGGCGCCTGTGCATTGGCTGAACGTGTGATTTTGGAAGGGACACCGAGGTTGGCCGGGTCCCGGCTGTGTCTCCCCGACGGGAGTCTCCTTGCGCCCCAGTCACCTGCCGGCTCCCCTGGCGGTTTCCGAGTCGGTCTCACCACTTCTTCGATTAGCCCGTGGGCGTCCAAGCCGTTTTCACGGGGGCCGCATCAGCCTCCCAGTGGCCGTCTGCAACAGGCCGCGTGTAATTTCAGCTCCTTAACTGTTGGGAAGTCGCTACGTGTATGCAGTCCTAAAGTTATCTCGGCCCTTCGAAGGCGACCGCGAGGCTGATGTGGCCCCCGCTGAAAACGGGTTGGACGCCCCCGGTGCAGCCGTTGTCCGGTGAGTCCGTAGTGGCACGCAGGCCCCTCCCCCACAGGCGACACCAGCTCCCTCCCCGCCACACGGCAGCTCTGCGTTTGAAGTTACATTTTAATGTAATCAAACACATTAATCTTCTTTTTTGGGATGTCTTCTGTGGCTTAAAAATCTATAAATTCATCATCCTTACCCAGGCTTGAAAGAGACTTTTTCTACTCTATTCCTTATTTTTTTATTTTTTGAAAACAGAACAAATCACTTCATAATCCATTCTGACAGAAGGCGGGTATCCAAATTAAATTTTTTTCCAAGTAGGTAATCTGCTCGATCATCACCACGTATGAGAGAACCCTTCCTTCCCCGGTTGTTTCCGGTGTCTCCTCCGTCAACTTTAAACTCTTACCCAGGCCCTGGTTGACGATGCGCCCCCGCCCCGCCCCCCCCCCCCCCGCCCTCGCCCTCGGGTGCTCCGCTGCGTGCGGATGGACGGACCATCGGACCGGTCTCTGCGGTGCTCTGTGCACAGAGACACAGCCCGCGGCCCTCTGACCCCCCGTCACGCCTCTGGAGAGCACACGGGCTCCCCACACTGCCACAGCCGGGGTGGCACCCGTGTCCTGAGTGGAGACGTCATTGTTAAGGGCCCCCACCAAGTACATGCCCTCCTAAGGGGGCATCTGCTGGAGTCTGCCACGAGGCCGTCGGCCTGGGAGGTGTGAGCTCGAGCTGGGGCTAGTGTCAGCACCCGGCGGCATGGGGCGGCCCCGGCCCCGCTGTCCCCCTTGTCTTTGCTCCCCTCTCATGCCCCGCAGAACGGCGGAACCGCAGGAACGGAGGAGAGATCCACGGTTCCCAGGACTACGGGCCGGGGGGCGTGACTCCAGAGGGGCACACGGGCAGGTGCGGGCCGGCGGAGCTCCGCTGTGTCCGGAGTGTGGGCGTTGCCCGAGTCTGCGGGCGCGCCCTGGCCGGGCTGTGGGCTGGGTTCCAGCCACCGCCACGCGATGGGTGCCGCAGGAAAGCCGGTCCTTTGCCAGTTGTAAAGGCACGGTATCTGTGGGGCGCAATAACATGGGGCGTCCCTGTGTGTGTGTTAAAACTTGCAAAACTGTACACTGAAAGAACACGTCCATTTTACTGCATTTTAAATTAAGAAATAAAACTTAAAAACACATGCTGTTTTAAGGCAAAAAATACAGGAAATAATAAAGAGGGAAGTAAAAATCTAATCTCTCATGCCTAGCAAAATGATTTGAGAAATTAGTCTTACTATGCAATTTAAGAATGGATATTACAGGAAAAAAAAATTGGCATCGTTTAAGTTTGTTATTCTTTTAAATACTCAAGGTCTAGGGCCTAAACGTAAAACACTAACAGCTTGGTAATGAGGCATAAAACCTTAATCCAAATAATATTTTAGCGGCTTTAAAAGCTATTTCCCATCTATACTTTTTAATGTAACAGTAGGCTTTAATTGAACAGCTGACGTGACCTTTATTGCCAACATGCTGTGCTTTTCTGCCGCCGAGCCTTCCGTACAAAGCAGACCCGTTGCGAATAACGCCAGTCTCTGAACAGGGGGAGCGAGGCTTGGGGGGGGGCGAGGGCTGAGAGGAGGGAGCGAGTGCCAGCTGGACTCCCACCTTCACCGGGGACAGCGCCTCACCCACCCACGGTGGGGGCGGGCCTTCATGCAGACACGCCTCCTGTTGAGAAGTTCCCACCCACGCTGGTACCTGGAGAGAAAATACAAGCCTTTTAGCCCAGATTCTAGGAAGTGTAATAGCCACACCCCGGGGTGCCTTTCCAGTGATTGCCCAAGCCTCTTACACTTGGAGTCTAAGATCTCTTCTATTTCTAGGCAGTTCTGGAGAAGGCAAAACCACAGGAATGGAGGCCCGGTCAGCAGTTGCTGGGAGTGGGGTGGGGGGCTGTGTGACTCCAGGGGGGCACGAGGGCGGGGCTGGGCCAGGGAGCTGTGAGTCAGCTCCCTTAATCCCGGGATTAAGGGAAATCAGTGGGGGGCGGGGGGGGGTGCTGTGGTCTCTCCGTGGCCTGAAGGGGCACGGGAAGGCACAGTTACTGAACAACTGTGGCTGAAGGAGAGGGTTGCCCAAGAGACGGTGAAGTCTGCAGGAGGATAATGTGGCCCGGCCATCTGCAGCCCAGCAGGGAGGGGCCGGGGAATGACCCGCCCGCCCCTTCCCCTTCCAGTCTCCTGCAGGCGCCCCCCACTGGCCAACCCAAGAAAAAGCCGAGGCGCCAGAGGCCAGCTGAGGCCACTCACGGGGCCCCATGCAGAGCAGATGAGGGTGGACGCTGATCTAGGTGGACAAGGGAAGACTGCCCGGTGGGAGTGGGACCTCCGTCTGAGCCTCAGCAGCCACCAGGGATGAAGCAGATGGCTACGCCTCCCTTTCCCCACTTTGCAGTCAGCTTCCCTCCTCCTCGTGGTGCCAACCCCGTTCCGACTCCTCCAGGAACCGGAGCGCCCAGAGGAAGGAGAGGAGGAGGGGGTGGGGCGGGGAAGTTCGGCCTTGACCGGCGCGCTCTGAGCTGGAAACTGCGCCTCTGGCCTGCGGAGGGTCGGAAGGCATCTCCTTTCCGGAGAGCCTCGGCCGGGTTTTCGGGTTTCATGCTGGGACGCACCCCTCGTTCTTTGATGAGGGCGGGTGCATGTCCGTCGAGGCTCATCGCTGGCTCCCTCCTGGCTCCGGGCGAGTGGGCAGTGAAGAAGGGCAGCCTCTGGCGCGGCCTGCTGGCTCCTCCAGGTGGCCAGCCGTCTTGGGCAGGAGCCGAGGTGACCCGGGTGTGGCCGTGCACGCGCGCACACACACACACACGCACACACACACGCACACACACGCGCGCACACCCGCTGTCTCCCCCGTGGCCCCCGACTGATCCAGACGAAATCAGTCCTCAGCCGCGAGATTTCGGCAACAAAAACGGGGCCGTTTGTCTCGTGGCCGCCTGGGCGTCTTGTATCTGTTGTCCAGGGAGCGCGGCACAGACTCCTCCTGCCACCCTGTTGCGGAAGCGTGGGGCACGCTCAGTGTGGTAGCGACCCAGGATGGTGGGGACCCAGTACCATGGGGTGGGCGTTCGGACCTGTTCGCTGTCACCCAGGAGTGTCGGACCTTTTGGTGACGCTGGGCCACACATTAAATACACAGACACTAATGAACACTGATGAGCAAAAACAAGGTTTTAAGTAAACTGACGGTTTTGTGCTGAGCCGCAGTCATAGCCTGCACGCGTAGGCTGCACACGGCCCCCTGCACCGTCCCGGCGGAGGGCTGGATGGGGCCCACCTGGGCAGCCAGGGCTGCTTCCCCTCCCACCCCGGGTCTGTGTCCTTGATCACACCTGCAGAGCGCTTCTGGCCACGGAAGCCCCATCTCCACAGCCCCAGGGGTGAGGGTGTGGACGCCGCGTGGGCTTTACTCTGCCTGCACGGTGAGTGAGTGTGCTCCCCCCACGGTGAGCGTGCCCCTCCCACGGTGAGTGTGCCCCTCCCACGGTGAAGTTGAAGAATTGCTTCAGGGACGGCAGCATTTTAATCAAATGCCTCTGTTCCCTCCGTCAGTGTGGGCGCCAGCTAACGGGAGATGGGGACGTGGGGATGTATAGTCAGTTTGATTCTCTCTTGCTTTTTAAAAATCAATTTGTAGTATGATGGTACTAAATTGTTTTGTTTACCTTAGATTTGAAAATTTCTAAAAACTCATTGCTGCCGTTTAAAACTCCATATTGAACAACTAATCCATGCAGCGCTGTAAGAAATAATGTTTGAACATTTTTTTTTAAATCCAGATTTGGGCTCAGAACCACCAAGAAAATCAATTGGAAGCAATTCCTAGCGTCACTGCACGATCCCCCGTGGACGGACACGAGCCCGGCAGCCCCCCCGGCGAGAAGAGCGAGGTGCGAGGAGACGGAGCCCCGGGCCCGCGTCGCGCCGACCGCAACGCGTACCGGGGAGGAGAGCGCCTGGGTTGCTTTTCCTTCCCTGATCGGATGACGAATGGGTCTGCATGGAATGATTACGGACTCCCACACAGCGATTTGCAGTTTATAAATTACTTTCTGTACGTTCTTATTTAGAATTGCCTTAAAGCTCTAAGGCAGGTATGATGATCATTCCAGTTTCTAGATGAGAAGAATGAGACCGCGAGGGGTCTTAGCGAGGCGGAGCGCGGCGGAGGCGGAGCCGGCGCCCCGAGCTGGCACGCGGGCCTCACACAGCCGTCACGCCAGCACTGACGCGGGGCCGCACGCGTGCCCTGGTAGAGCTGGGTGTGAGCGCGTGTGTGCGAGGTGTTACGTGGCAAGGAGCGATACACGTTAGCTGATTTTCCAGCCACTCCGCGTGGTGCGGACGTTGTGGGCCGTGGGATTATTGGCTTGAGTGCCACTTTTTTTTCTGTGTGTTCTGATTTCTGTTATAATCTTATTGATTGATTGATTTTAGAGAGAGAAAGACAGAGAGAAACATTGATTTGTTGTTTTCACTTACTGATGCACTCGTGCGCTGATTCCGGTGTGTGCCCTGACCGGGGATCGAACTGCAAGCTCGGCCTACCTGGACGACCGGCCAGGGCCGATTACAGCTGTAGATTAGCATGATCGTATAAATTGCGGTGGGGCCCAAACTCTGAAAGCACCTAACAATATGACACTTCGGAATTTAGCCTCTTGCCCTAAGACGTGTTTTGCCTGTGCGATGTGCAGCCGGCACCGGTTGCCCGTATAAATCTTAGAGAGAAGGCGGGCTTACAACCTCCGCACGTTCACGGGCAGCCCTGCGCTCCCTTGGAAAGTAAAACGCGCCACGGAGCGAGTTCCCTTCCACCGGGTCCGCGCTGTGTCTCGGGGATTTACGCATGTCGGCGGCCTGCCTGGTCACCCGCCTCCCCGTGTTCGCGGGGTGCACCTCTGTGAGTTCATGCCTTAAATGACGTTACTCCTGTTTCTTCGTAGTTTTCTTCGTAATTTGCTGGCAGCGCCGTGTCTCCCGGACGGCAGACCCCACGAATGGAAATGTGAATTTTGTTTACTTGAAAACAGTGGTTTCCAACCGGGGGCCAGTCTGTGCTGCCCGGGAGATGTCCAGCAACGTCACGAGACATTTCTGCTTGTCCCAGCTGGGGGGGGAGGTGCCCCCGGTATTGAGTGGGTATGGCCAGGGAGGCTGCTCCTTATGGCACCGTGTCCTGGATGGCACCCCCGCCACGCACATGCACACGCACACAGGACATGCACACACGTGCCCACACGGACACTCTTCACGCACAGGAGCACTCCCCTCAGCGATTCCGCTGCTTTAGGTTTCTGAAAAGCGGAGGTAAGGGTGTGTGTGTGTGTGTGTGTGTGTGTGTGTCTTTGCACACCGGGAAACAGCAGGTGGCCGTGGAGGGGGGGCCCTGAAGCCCCCCGACGCACCCGCGCACTGCAGAGCAGGGGAGCTGCTCGCGCTCGTTCTTCGGCTCGTGGGGCGCGTCGGCCGTGGGAGTGGTGCTGAGCAGGGCAGCGCTTCCCCACGAGACACTGCAGCCCCTTCTGGTGCGAGTGCACAGCGCGCTGGCCTTGGCCTCCGGCGTGGGCAGTCCTAGGCCCTCATGGGTGCGCAGCGGGCACTGGGCCTGGCGCGGGGTTGTGAGGGTTCCGTGGCCTCCGTGCTCACGTGGGCAGTGCAGTGTGCTGCCCGGAGCGGGGTGGCGGCCTCGGCTGGCATCGCAGTGTCCTTCCCGGTCCTTTTGGAGACCAAACCCACGCTGACACGATGGCCGGTCGCAGCTCCCTGCCGGGCCACCCTGACCGAGGGGCGAGAGGGCCGGCACGCGCACGGGGCGCCGTCAGGACAGCGCCCTCCGCCGGGAAGCCGTCCCTGGGGTGGCTGTGGGGTGATTGTTTTTTTCCATTGAGAGAGAACTGTCCGGGAACATAATCTTCTGGTTTTCTTTCCCTTGACCATCTTGCAGCGCCGACTCCAGAAGTCAGCTTCGCAAGGAGAGCGTCATCAGGAAGTTGTTTGGACACGGAGACCACCACACGTCGCTGAAGAAAGCGTTGCTGGTCATCAACAGCGTAAGGCCTTGGAGCCCTTCGAGGGCGGGAGTGTCGTCCCCGAGGAGGCTAGCGTGTCTGTCGGTCAGCGTGAGGGCAGCGGGAAGCCTGTGCGTGTGCCCACGGCTCCGCCTAGCAGGCGGTTTCTTTGGGCTCCTGCTGCATGCCGGGAGCTGTTCTGGGTGCTCAGGCGCCCGGGCGGGGGGGGGGGGCCCTCCAGAGCTGGGCCAGCTGGGAGGCCGGTGAAGGGAAGGTGTGGCCGTGCAGTGAGCCAGGTGGTGTCGGGTGGGGGATGGGGGGTGGGGTGGGGGCAGTGCACGGCCAGGTCGCTGCAGCCGGAGTGACTTGTCATCATTGGCTGTTGAACTAAAGAATCATCCGGACCCGTTGAACCTTCCCCCTCAACCCGGAGTTCAGGTTCATAACCGCCTTGCAGCCCATCGCAGCGGGAACACCGTCTCGGCTCCGGGACAGCCTGCGCGGTCGTTTGATTGCACCGCGGAGGGTGGCCGCTGCATGAGCGTGCGGCTTGCTTTGAGCCATTAGCTCCTGTCCCACTTTCGTGTTTATTTTAGCAGAGCAGCACTGATGCGTTTCTGATACGTAGGTGACATTTCTCAAGTTCATTATTTACTGAGCACATTCGGTAACGGAATCTCTAATAAATAACCCGCACCGCGGTGAACTGTTTTCCCTGAGACGCAAATAGGTACGAAGGAGGAGTCACTTGGCCTCCAAGTTGTGCCTCCAGAGCCCGCTGCTGAAGCGGGGCAGCTGCTCGGAGGGGCGGCGCTCGGGGGAGGAGCCCCCCCACCCTTGGGGCCTGGAGGGACTTCGGGTGGCGCTCTGACCTGGGGATGGCAGCCCCTCACCTCAGCAGTCTAACACGCCATCGCTTGGGGTCTCCCAGCAGCATGTGGACTCAGAGATTCGGGGTTCCGTTTTCCGGGGGGGACGTCTCAGCTAGCACCCCTGTTGTCGTGAACCTTCAGGCCCGCTGTGACTTGGCCTCTCTGAGTGAACACCGGGTGCCAGGCCCTGTGTGAAGGGAAGAACTGGCTGTCACGGCGCGTCTGTGAGTGGACGCTGTTACCATCTTCACAGGATGCTTCTGGGTCATCCTCCTGTGCTGGGGAGGGGGAGCAGGTGGGTGAGCCGCCCGGCCTGAGGCTCCCAGCCGGTGAGTGGCGGCGCCGGGATTCACACGGGCCGCCCCAGCGCGGGCACCGGCAGCCCTGCTCCGAGCTGTCCGTCCGCGGTCTGCTAGCGGGGCTGCCCTCAAAGATGAATAAGCCTTTGGGTGCTTACCCACCTCGGCTTCTATTAGTAAATTGAAGAAATAATGTAATTAAAAATAGGAAATCTGCCTCTCTGGTCACGGGGGGGCTGCAGTAATGCTGATGCTGCAAATACGAGACCGTTGAGCAGTCCTTGCCGGCCGTGCAGCTAGAGGGCAGCGGAGGCGTCGCAGAGGCGAGGACGCCGGGCCCGCCCCACCCCACGCGGGGCCCCCTGGGCACCGAGGCTGAGCTCATGGGTGGGCGATGCTGACCGAGCTCCTGCCGACGTGAGCTCGCACGCTGAGTGCCACGGAAGAGCAGCAGCCATCGAATGCCTTAGAGGTGCAGGGTCCACGGCTTCCGAGCAGGATGCCCCGCCCACCCCCATGCCCCGTTTGCTGGGTCGTGGCCGCGCCCCGGCCCCTGGAAGGAGGAGGAGCAGAGGGGGGGACAAGGAGTGGGCGCCTGGCCCAGCTGCAGAGGACAGCCATGAGAAGCAGGTCCCTCTCCTGCTGCAGAAGCGTTGGAAGACTGCTTACACCTCCGAGTCCCGCGTCCCAGGCAGCTGTGGCTGCTGCCTGCATGGAGGTGCTGCTGCCGTCCCTCCCAGCGGACCCAGTCACTCACGCCAGAGTCAGGTGTGGCCCCTTGTCTGCCACCCAGACACCATCCGTACCCTGGCTGTCCACCCACTCTTATTTTCAGTTCACGTGATGTTATAAGCAGAAAGTCTAGAAGAATCTCCAAAAATATAAGAATTAATATCAGGATTTAGAAGGGCATCGGCTACCTACAATGTACAAGGCCAACACACAGAGATCAACAGTATTTCTATGTACTGCGAGAGGCAATTAGAAAAGGAATTTTTAAAACATCATTTCTAATAATATTTTAAAAAATCAAATACTATGAAATATATCCGACAAAAACTGGCAAATTCCCTATGTCGGAGACTACAAAGACTGGTGGTAGAAATCACACGAATCCTTGAGAATTTAGAGGAGGAAGGAGCACTCCCGTTTTGTTCTCTGAGGCCAGCGTTTCCCTGGCGCCAAAGCCGGCAGAGGCATCGCGAGCAGAGGAAACCGCAGCGCGGCGCCCTGCACGAGTCGGCAGGCCCAGTCCCCAGCCACACGGACAGGACGCGGTGCATGACCCCGGGGGGTTTATCCCGGGACTGCGAGGTCGCTTTAACTTCCAAGAAAATCAGTTAATGTAATGCACAATAAATAGAAATCAAGACAGGGTTGCATGATCATCTCAACAGATGAAGAAAAAGTACTTGAAAAACCCAACACTCATTCATGATAACAACTTTCAAAAAAACTGGAAATAATTGGGAACTTCCCAAACCCGCCCGAGGTGTTTGCGAGAAACTCGGAGTTACCAGTACAAGACGGGGAGCTTTCCCTGAAGGCCGGCAAAGCACGGATGTCAGCTCCTGCTGCTTCTAGTCGACCTTGTGCTGAGGCTTCAGACAGGCCGTCAGAAAGGAAGAGAAATAAAAGGCATTCGGAGGGGAAAGGAAGAGGTAAAACTGTCTGTATTCACACACCATGTATTTCTGTAATAGAGAATTCTAAGGAATGCGCATGTACACACATGCACACACACACACGCACACACGTGAACTGCTAGAACTAATAAATGACTCAAGGTTGCAGGATCTAAGATCAATATACAAAAATCAGTTATATTTCTGTAAACTGGCAATATACAATCAGAAAATGAATGTCAGAAAGCAATTTCTTTCACAATTGCATCAGAAAAGAATAAAATACCTAGGGGCAAATTCAACAGAGGAAATACCAGACTGGTACACTGAAATTTACACAACATGCCCTGGCTGGTGTGGCACGGTTGGGCATCGTCCTGTGAACCTCTAGGTCATAGGTTCGATTCCCAGTCAGGGCACACACCTGGGCTGTGGGTTTTGTCCCAGCCTGGGCACATCTGAAAAGCATCCAATTAGTGTTTCTCTCTCATATCGATGTTCCCCTCCTTCTCTCTCTCTCTCTCTCACTTCCCTTCTCTCTAAAAAAAATATACAAAACATTATTAAAAGAAAAAAATAGATGTAAATAAATGAAGAGACAGTCCTTATATGTGGCTCGGAAAACTCATTATTAAAATTGCAATTCTCTCCAAATTGATCTATAAATTCAGTGCAAACCACATCAAAATCCCAGCTGACTTTTTTTTTTGGCAGAAACTGAAAAACGTCTTAAAAATTCATGCAGAAATACAAAGTTTGCAGAATAGCCAAAACGGTCTTGGAAAAGAATGAAGTTAGAGTGCTCAACTCCCAGGCTTGGCGTGTTAGCCTAAAGCCACAGCAGTGGGGAGAGAGAGGTGCCGGCTGAGGGCTGGACGCCGTGGCCCCTGGGGGAGGGCCGAGAACAGAGGAGCCAGCCCTTCCTCTGTGGTCCGCTCAGGTTTGACAGGTTTGCTGGGGGAAAGAATAATCTTCTCAACAAATGGTGTGGAGACAGATATCCGTGTGCAAAAAGACAAATTACCTTACATTATACACAAAAGTTAATTTAAAAGGGACCCTAGACCTAAACATGGGAGTTAAAACAATAAAACTCTTAGAAGACATGCATTATCTGTGTGACTTTGTGTCAGGCAAAGATTGCTTAGATAGGACACCAAAAGCATGATCTGTTAAAGGAAAAAAACTCAATAAATTAGATGTATCAAATTAAAAAACTTATGTGCTCCAGAGGATATCATTAAGAAAGTGACAAGACAGGCCACAGACTAGGGGCCACTCTGTGTCGGTTACACATCTGGCGAGGGACCCGTGTGTGGCATGTGTAAGAGCTGTCAGAACTTACTAAGACAGCCCTGTTGGAAAAGTGGACGAAAGGTTTTCACGGACGGGTCACGGAAGAAGACACAGGCATGGCCAGTAAGCACGTGATCAACATCATTAGACGTCGGGGAAGTGCGCACCACGCCGCAGTGTGAGACGCCGCCGCACAGTGGACGGTGCGTGGCTGTGCCCCACCCACTCGGACAGTAACAAGTGTTGGCGCGGACCGCGGACCAGACTCTCAGACGCGGCTGCGGGGAGGGTAAAGGGAGCCGCTACTGCGGAAAACAGCGCGGTCGTTTCTTTAAAGTCTAAACGGCAGTTTGCCATACGAGCCAGCGACGCCGCCCCCAGGCGTCTGCCCGAGAGCCGTGAAAGCCTGTGCTCACACGGACACCTGCGGGCACACGTCCACAGCAGCGTTGTTCACAGTTCCCAGACTGGGAACAGCCCCAGCGCTCACCCGCTTGGGACAGAGCAAACAAACAAAGAGTGGCATTTCCATACGATGGAATCGCAGCCGGGATAAAAAAGAACAAAATGCGGATCCAGGCAGCGCCATGGATGAACCTCAGAAACGTTACGCGAAATGATAGAAGCCAGGTGCAACATGCGCACAGATGCACATACTGTAGGATTTTATTTACACGGGCTGTCCGGGAAAAAGCCAGTGCAGAGAGACAGAAGGAAGATGATTGGCTGCCTTGGGCCGGGGACGGAAGTGGGGAGCCGCTGCGTACTGGCACGGAGTTTCTTCTGGGGCGACCGTGTTTTGAAATTAGTGGTGAGGACGGCTGTGCACTGCTGTAAATTTACCGAAAATCACAAAAAATTAATTGCCGACGATTCCTGTTTAGACACTAAAAAATTGTCACTTTCAAAGCCAAAAATAAGCCTATCCAACCCCCTCTAGATTACTTAGTTTTCCCAGGAGAACCTTCTGTCCTTTTCAGATTTTGGGCCCCAGAGTAGGAGCTTGTCTCATTAATATTCATGAGAGCTCTCTCTGTGAGGCCCGGGTTCTTTATTTCCCCCGTGTTTCTAGTCACCAGTATCTCTCAGTTCTGTTAGTTAATTTACTTACTGGTGATGTTTGTTTGGTTTAGTTTAAATTCTGGGGAAGAAGCTTGCCTGTCCATATTTTGCTCATACTACATTTCTTTGAGGCAGCCGGGCTGAAATTTCTCTTGCTAAGTAATTGTCCATTTATGTAATTAGCTGAGGTTGGTGATAGTGAAAAACAAGCATCATTAATATTCTCAGTAAATCGGCAAGTTGTCATTGAATTGCCGGGAAGTCCCGTGTCCCCCGTGGCCGAGCCACGTGGCCCTCACTCAGGTGGGGCCGGGGCAGGAGGGGCTATTCAAGCCTTCCGTGGCAGCCAGCAGGGAGCCTGTCCCGGCAGGCGGTCAGCCTTTGCAGCGAAAGGGGCTTCTTTCCTGCCTCGGGGCCGTGCCCCGCCACATCCTCGCAGAGAACATCCTGGGAGCTGCGCCCACAAAGCTCTGGTGGCCCCCACCTTCCGTGGCTCCTGGCACACGGGTCCCGTAACCACGGTTGATCTTGTTTCCTAGCATAATTCTAGTTAGCCAAAGCTGGCAGTTTATTAAACAATGTGTAATGCTTTTCCTTGTTTTTTTTTTTTTTTAAAAAAATTCCCTCAAACACACTCTCCCGCTCAGAAAGCAGACGGACAGATGAAGGGGGAGGAGCTGCGACACATCATAAACTGCATGGTCGGGAAGCTGAGCGACTCCGACTTCGGGGAGCTGATGCAGGCGCTGGACCCCCGGGGCACGGGGCTGGTGGACGTCCGCGCGCTCACCCAGCTGCTGGAGGAGATCCCGCGCGTGAGTGTCCCAGCGACTCCGTGTCTGCGTCTCTCCGCGGGCCGGGGACTCTCCTAAGTCGAGTAAGAGACGCGGGCGATCACGGTTCGGAGAAACGCGTGACTTCGCTTTGAGCGTCTCAGCCGACTCAACTTCTGACGAAGGGCTGATTGTTTAAGAGTGCTTTGAGTTGGACGTTTGGCTTCTCCACCGCACTGGGGGCCGCTGGGCGTTTCTGGGGACCTGTCCCCGGCTGAGAGCGCCTTTGCCTGCAGCGGGACTGAGCTGGCTTTCGGGGAAACTCTCGCAGCCGCGTCTCATGGCCCCACCGGCCGGCGTGAGCGGCTCCTCTGGTTTCCGTCCGCAGTTTTAGAGTTTTCACCTTAGTTCCCCTTTGACCTCACGACTGCTTGTTGCCTCTAGTGACTAACACTGGCTTTTAGTTTTTGTGTCTTTTGACTGAAAAATGGACGCAGTTTATTATTAGAAATGCTTCCGTAATGGTAACAGCTATTAGCATGTTCAGATGTGAACAGGCTTTAACACGGCCGGTCAGTTTCCCCTCCACGCCTGCTCCCTGGCGCCCCGGAGGCGGTCCCCGCCTGCCTGCCCCGCCCCTCGCCGCGTCTGCAGATCGTCCCGTGTCTAACACTGTTATTCCTCGTGGACACTGCACTTGGCTTCCTCTTTCCTTTTTCCCACGCCGGTAGGCGAAGAAAGCGCTGCCTCATTCTGTCACATCGCATTTACCTCACCTCTAGGTGGTGGGTTTTTTTCGTGTCTATTGTACTTCGAAAAAATAAGTGCAAGCTCAGTGTTCTTGTTTCCATTTCCAGATGGGGGGATCAGAGGGCACACTCGCTTGCCCACGGTCTCAAAGCCGTGGGCTGACCAGGGGCAGAGCCGACAGCCACGTGGGAAGACCCCAGGGCTCCTGCTGCCTGTAGGAGCCACTGGGGTCTCCGCGCTTTCTCTTCCCTGACCAGACAGGAAAGCCGTCCTCCTGTGCGGACACCAGGACGCTTCTTCACCCGCCGGCTCGGGACTCGGTGAGTGGCGCCGCCCCCGGGGGCCCCAGGGTGCCCCCACCCCAGGCCACACGCCTGCAGCTTGCAAACGTGCTTGTCCCTCGTCAGGAGGAAGCCATGGTGTGCGACGCCGTCGGCAGGAACCCCCAGGCTTTCCACAGCATGCTGCGGTCCTACGACCTCAGCGACACGGGGCTCATGGGCGCCAGCAGCTTCAAGAAAGTCATGCACATATTCTGTCCGTGCCTAACGACGGAGCGTTTAACGAAGTAAGGTTTTCGGTAACGAGGCCAGTGCGCATCCCGTTTCCATCACGCCCCCCCTTGATAATTCCGCCCCGCGTATGGGTTCCGTCTGGGGACTCCGGCTTCGCCAAGGCGGCAGCGGTGAGCGTGTGCAACCTGTGTGATGAGAAAATAGTGACGGACACAATGTTAACAAAGAAACAGCTCCTGTTCTGTTGGTGGTTTCTTAGGGTTTTCTAAAATAAGTGTGTATGCCGCACTTCCGGTGTAAGTCCCTCCATAATTCCATAGCAAAACTTCTGATTTAGACTTTTTTTTTCTTTGTTTACATCTGTTATATCTCTGTCGCAGTACTCTTTACAAACCGTAAGCTGCACATGTCTTCATGGTGCAGTCTGAAGAAGCCCACTGAGCGCGTGTGTCCACGAAGCCACCTCCGGCCGTCCATCGGCCGAGCGGACACTTCCGTCCCTCCCCAGAGCTGCCCCGCGCCCCTCGCAAGTCATCTGCCCCACCCCAGCCCCCGCAGCCCCTGGGCTGCCGTCACTGCAGAGGACTTGGCGTTGTCCGTAAATGCAAGCGCACACGATGCTGACTTTTTGCCAGGTTTCATCCCCCGACACAAAGGTCCTGAGACCCACAAGTGGCCATCCCACCGGGCTCCTTCCCACCTCGGGGCGGCGTTCCGCCGTGCAGAATGTGCACACCTTGGGCACCCATCGGCGGCGGGGTCTGGCCCGTTTGCAGCTGGGCCGGCCGCAGACGAAGCTGTGTGTCACACGAGTCTTTGTGGGGGCACACGTCGTGACTCCCCGGGGGCTGGGCTGGCTGGCTGCTCTGGTCGGTGTGGATTCGGCTGCCAAGCCGACTCCCAAAGGGGCTGCCCCACGTCGCGCCCCACCCACGGCGGATGACGGTTGCGGTCACCCGCACCCTCGCCGACACCTGGTGGGATCGGTCTTTTTTAGTTTCAGCCGTTCTGACGGGTGTGCCCTGCTTGTCTTCAAAATCCAGACTCTGCAGTAGGTTTCAGGACGCCGCTTCGGGGAGAATTCTCTATAAGACCCTCCTGGCAAGCATGGGGGTGCACGGCCCGCCCCCCGTCTCTCCGGCTCCCACTCCGAAGGACCGGCTGTTCCGAGAACGCATTGGGAGGGAGGAGCAGCAGCAGCCGGACCGCTCCGAGAGGTACGGTGGGCCGGGACGGAAGCGCAGGCCCGACCACAGGGCCCGTCGCCCTGACCTCTGTGCCCCCGCCGGTCCAGCGTGGTCCCGCAGAGCAGAGGCCCCCGGTCTGGGTTCCGGCTGGGGCACGGCACGTTCCTGGGTTATGGTTCCGCCCCGGCCGGTGCACACGGGAGAGGCAGCCGGTTCCTTGTCTCTCCGTCTCCGTCTCCCTCCCTTCCACTCTCTGTAAAAATAAATAAACTAAACCTTTTTAAAAAGTAGAATGTAAAATAGAAATAGGCAAAGAGCCCTGACTGGTGCAGCTCAGTTGGTTGGGCCTCTGCCCACGAAGCGAAAGGTCCCAGTTCGATCCCTGGTCAGGGCACGTGCCTGGGTTGCAGGCTCCATGCTCTACCCCCTCTCCGGGTCCTTGCCAAAAACAGCCAATCACAGTGTCTCACCCTCCCTCTCTCCCTCCCTCCCCTCTCTCTAAAAATAAATAAATAGAATCTTCTTTTAAAAAAATCCCTGCAGAACCTACTGTGGAAAGGCAGTGAGTAAATATTTATTGACTAAATGAGTGTGTTAATATTTTATCATGTTAAATAAGAGAGATGGCAAACGATAAATGCAGTGTTGAGAGTCGGGGGATTTTAGAGCAAGCGGAGACCTTGGGAGCTACGGAGCCGACCTGCTCACTCCAGAAACGAAGCACTGGGGGGTCTGGGGCCCCCCCTCGGGCATCGCCAGCTCCTGGTCATCCCGGCCCGGGAACCGGGACTCCCGTTGCCCAGAGGACCACCTGCCCCTGGCGTCCCGCACTCCCATCCACTCTTCTCCAGAAACTGAGGTTCCTGACCTCCGCGTAGCGCTGCTCGCAAGGCACACCCCTTCGGCCAGTTAACATTCTCTAACAAGAGCGATGGAATTATCTAAGCGATCGCCAGATCCAATCGTAACAATAAAACATACTTAGGAAATCTATTAAAAATGGAACTGATGAATATTCTCGCCCTTCTTCCTTTTAAAAAAATACAGGTTTCGTGTAATGAAAAGATACGATTTTTAACTTGCTTGTTCCTAGCGTACAATAAATCCACAGAGAAAGGTAAAACGTGGACGTACTCAGCAGACCTCACTTTATCTAATTCCCTTTTTCAGAGTTCGTAAGCATGGAGCGCTGGGGGTATTTTAATGCTGTGCTAATGAAATGTGACTCTCTGGGCGTTTGGGTAGGAGCTGCACTGTGAATGGGCAGGAAGATGGTATTTTAAGGGAAGGCTAACTGTCCCGTAATGAGCTCTAGCTGCCTCCTAAACCCAGGGAGAGAAGTAATAGCCATGAAGTACCCCATAAAACGTGGGCGTTGCCGGGGAGCTCCTCAGGGTCGCCAGAAGCAGCAGGAATGGAGTGGAAGTTCACTCTCCGTGGCTGCTTCTCGGCCGTTGCCGCCCCCACCCCCGCAGTGGGGCCCGGGAGACTTCCGGAGAGCCGGAGAAACAGTTATTCTCCAGACGCACACGCACGCTCACGCTCGCACACACGGCACGGCACAGCACCTCCGTCTCTTAGGGACCGAGTTGATGTTCTAGATCAGCTTGGAAAAGCTGGGGACTCCCCTCCCTTCCCGTGGACGTGTGATCCCTTCGGTGATCTGGTTCCCACAACGCAGACTGCCTAACTTAAATAATTTCCCCAGTTCACAAAAACACCCCTTTTCAGCCGTGTCTGCCCAGTCCCGTGCCGTAGTCGGCCAGCTCAAACCACAGTTGAAAATCTTAGCGCAAAGGTGGCAGCGTTCTCCTCCTGCAGCTGCCACCCCACCTGCCGCCACACCCTGGCAACACAGGGGGGCCCACCCGGCACGTCTGCCCCCTCCAGGTCTGGCTCTGGCCCCGAGGAGCCCCGGGCACGGGAGTGGTCCCCAAGGCACAGCACTAGCTGAGCGTGTCTCCTTCTTTGGGACAAGGGGGCGGCGAACCTCCGTGGTTGTCCCGGGTCGAACGGAGAGCGGGGCGCGGTCTCGCGCAAGCACCCTGCCTCATCTGAGCGCCTGCCTGTGGTTTCAGAACCCCGCCCCCGGAGGAGAAGAGGCCCAGGGCCAAGAGTGGGACCAAGGAGGAAGCTATCGAGAAACTGCACACCTGCGTGCAGCCGCAGGACCCAGCGCTCAGGAGACAATTTCTGGATTTCAGCAGGGAACCCGACGGCAACACTAACGTGTGTGACTTCAGGAAGGTACGGGAGTGGGTTTTCTCTGCGTTTCTGCGTCTCTCTTCCCTGAAGACGTTCTGTCGTCTCATTACACCAGCGTGTTTTGCAGGTCGAGGGCAGAATGGGGTGGGGTGCCTCCCGCCTGCGATGGGTCCCTCCGGAGGGTGGAAAACAGCCGCAGCACCGAGGGGACCCTCGGGGCGCTGGTGCGTGTGTGCTCCTGGGAACTGGGGAGGTGCTGCCAGGAAGGGCACCCGCCGACTTCCCAGAAATCCGCTCCACGGCTGCTTCGAGTCCCAGAGATGCGCCCCGCCCCCGCCTGCCCGCCCGCCGATCACCCTCAGCTGGCAGGTAGCCGTGATCCTCTGGACGCGTTTGGAGGAAGGCGATGAAATGCATTTCCAAGAAGAATGTGATTCTATTATATCGGCGGCTACTATTTATCTAGTGTGCGCTCCCGTGCCAGATGCCGTGACAGGCTCTTCACCTGTCTCACGCTCTAGCTGCCGCGCGGCAGCGCCCCAGAGGCTGGGTGGGGTGGGGGTCGTGGCACAGAGGTGGCGTTAGGCGGCTGTGGAAACCGTGCAGACAGACCTCCCGTCCCCGGACAAAGGACGTGGGGTACGGGGAAGAGGGCAGGGTCGGGAAGTGCTGAGGAGGGCGGACACTGTGTAAGGGAGAGGAAAGACGCCCGGACGGCTCCTGGCCTACTGGGTTGGGGACCGAGAGGCTCGTAATTAGTCACTGGTGACCCTGAGGAGAGCATTTTCCGTGGGGTGAGTGGCGGCCAATGGGGGCAAACTGTCTAACTCTCCCGGGGCGCCTGTCCTAGATCCTGGACCCCAGATGCCATTGCCCCCCAAGTCACCCGGCTCCAGTCCCCTCACACTTAGGGCCTGGAAGGACCACAGGCTCAGTGGTCTTGGTTCGCAGAGTCTGCTCACAGGGTCCCAGGAAACCCGGGGTCCACCACTGTGCCTCTCCGTTTCCCGAGACAGAGCGCGGCCACCCGTGAGAAGAATAGCAGGGGCGGCAAAGCTGGGCTGAGTTCCGTGGCCACGGCTCTGGGGGCACCCCCTTACCTGTCACCTGAGACCACCTGGCGTCCGTAAGCTCAGCTGCGGGTCCTTCCGTGTTAAGGCTCCATGGATGAGCCGGCGACTCCCTCGTCCGCACCTCTGGGTCACACCCCAGACCGCTGTCCTGAAGCCGCAGCCTCAGGCGCCCGCCTGCCTGTGTGACGTCCTCCCGTGGGCGCGTGAGAAATGCCGGGTCCTCGCCAGAGCCACTCGGCCAGCAGCCTGACCTTCTGCGCCAGGGGCGACCTTTTTCCCCAGTTGCTCAGGACTCAGTCTCGGCGTCTCACTCGGTCCCCTCTTCCTCCCACGCCCACGTCCAGGTTCATCAGCACGGCCGGTCAGTTCCTGGGCAGCTGCCCCAGAGTGCAGCGGCCACCGCCACCCCACGGCCATCCCCGTCTGCTCACGCAGGGGTGGGCCGGCAGCCTCACCGTTGCTCTCTCCGCCGCAGCTCGTCCTCCGCCCCGCAGCCAGGCCGCCCCTCCGCCGAGTCAGTGCGGGGGCTGCTCCTGCCCAGAATCCTCCGTGGCTCCCCGTCTCCCCAGAACGAAGGCCGGAGTCCAAGGAGGACCCAGCCCCTCCGTCCCTCTCGGACTGTGGCTCCCGCCCTTGCTCGGCCGCCCGGCCCCCTGCTGTTCCTCGGGACACTGACCCTCTCCGCCTTCGCACCGCGCACCGACTGTCCCCTCACCTGCAGTGCGCTCCCAGAGGGGAGGTTACTTTTAATAGCACGGCCCCTCCACACCCTCCTGTGGGTTCAGATGTGGGTGTGCAACGGTCCCCAGATCTGCGTCTCTGTCTGTCGTGAGAGCACGGAAGTGGTGGTGGAGTTTCGCCCGGGGTGTGGGGGACGGAAGCTCTGCGTCACTACGCGTGTGTGCCCAGGGAGGCGTGCACGCAGTGACTCGGCCCGTGGACCCAGGCGGCGCTCGGCCGCTGGCCCGCGTGCTTCGAGTTGTAGACCAGGGCTGCTCCTTCTTTGTGGTCGCCAGCCATCGCCCAGCCTGCGGCGGGGGCGGGGCTGGCTGGCTGGCCTGGCTGGCCGGGCTGGCCGAGAGAGGGAGGGAGGGCGGCAAGACCAGAGGAGCCTGGAGCTGGTGGGGACTCACCCGTGGCCCAGCCCGTCGAGCCCCGGGGCGGCCGTTGCCGGGACCCTACCCTGTCCTCCCGCCGTGGCCAGGAGATTTCGTTCCCTGTGCAGACTCAGCTTGTTAGCTCGTCATGTCTCTGTCCTCCTCGTTTTCCCTCTTCACGGTGGGAGCTGTCGGAGTGTCTGGGGAGCGTGCCGTAGCACGGCTGTGGTGCTGTGGCACGCGTTGATGGTCCTCACAGAGGCAGAGCCATGGGCGGGGGCAGGGGTGATGAACTCTTGAGTGCTTTTTACAGGGGCGGGGGCAGGTACTGTTCTCTCTGGACCTGGGCCAGCTGGGTCTGAGTATCTTACCTCATGTGGTGCATCATTTCTCACGACGGTCCTATAAACCTATTTTTCTCCCAGGAAGTCCCCTCTCCCGGTTCATTGCTCTGGCCGCTGTACCCTATGGCTGGTGACTTTTGCCTATTTTTTAATGTCATTTTATTTAATTGTGAGTCAAAAACTGGTGGTGTTGTGGGAAAACTGTTCTTGAACTGTAGGGGGACCTAGAATCTTTATACTCTTCTCTATCTACTTTTTCTTCCTTTCTCCCTCTCCTTCACGAGCTGAATTAGCAGCAAACCCAAAAACAGTGTCTTCAGTCAAAAAGGTGGCCACTTTTCTGTTTCGTAACAAGGAGTCTGGGTGTTGTCTGTTCAAGACCAATGCAGCAGCTTGATGGTGCCTTCAGAGACCCGGACTGCTTCTAGCCTTCTCCTCTCATCTTCATGCATGCAAGATGGCTGCTGGAGCACCAGCCATTGCACACATGTTTCAGGCATACTGAAAGGGGAAAGTGAAGGGGAAAAAGCTTGAGCAAGACAAGTCTTTCTTTTTTAAGACAGCCTTCTTAGAAGCCTCTCCCAGCAGCTTTACTTTGTGGGCTAGGACTGTGCGTGCATGTGCATGAGTTTTGTCTGAGCACATTCCCACCCACAGAAACAGCCAGGCCTGTTCCCACAGGAGAAGGAGAGAACATGCGTTAGGCAGGCAAATGTAACAGCCGCTGCCAAACCTTTTTCAGTGAACGTTTCGAGGTGCCTGGCGCACACTTGGCGTAGGACTAAGCCCCATGGGGACCATGGGTAGCAAAGAAGTTCCAGTGCTCAGTGACAGTGACCCACGGGGGGCGTAAAGTGACAAACACCCAAGGACACATACGTCATGCTTAGTCTCACTGAGTAATTAGACTAAGTGAGCCACTCCATCCATCAGGAGTCTGAGGACGGCCTCGCCGTCCCAGTTCCCTGTAATTGGCCGCTCCTGACGGGAAATTGTTCCTCCTCACCCTCAGCAAACACACTCAACGCCGTCTGGCCCCCCGTGAGTCTTAGTTCCGTCGCTGGCGTCCCCGCCGAGGTCTCCGGAGGCAGACCCAGGGCTGCAGAGCTCATCTGCAGGCTCCCCGAGCCCCCGCGACGCGAGTGGGGGATGCACGCGCCCGTGACAGCCCAGCCCAGCGTCCCAGATTCCCAGCACTTCTGGCCCCTTGCGTCTCGTCTGCACCCACCCCCCCCACCTGCGGGGCTCCTGGCCCTGCCTAGGAGCATGTGCGCTTCCCTGCTTCCTCCCAGCGGGCACCTGGTGCCCTCCGGGGGCAGTTTGCACCCTCCCCAGCCCACTACCACTGCCTCCCAATCGCACCCCGTCCTTCCCACGCAGCAGACGAGGACCCCGTGTCAGCCAGGCCCCCGGACGCCGGCGAGTGTCTCCTGGCACTCGGGTGCGCGTGAGCAAGCGGAGTGACCGTGGGGACTCTGGGAGAATCATGTTGTTTTCAGGTCAAGTATTAAGTATGGTAATCCATCTGGTTTTACATCTGCTTCGGAAGGATACAACTCTGGTAAACTAAGCACTTTAGAAACTAGTATCCACTAGGGTCCGTTTTGTGAGGGGGGAAGCACACAAACAAGGGAACAGTGAGAAAGACCAGCCGAAACGTCCACAGTAAGAGAAACGCGTATGGACACTGAGTCCGAGGCCCAGAGAGCGCGGGAGACCCTCAGAGGCGCCTGCCCACGTTCGCCCTGTCGGGGCTGCCGCTGTGGTGCTCCTTCCAGGTCCCGCCGCCTTCTGACTGCGTGAGCGAGAGTGGAAGGGAGCTCCCGGCGCTCCGCCGGGGCAGCTGGGCCAGGGGCCCCCCGCCTCAGGTGAGAGCGTCCTTGGGAAGACGGAGGGAGGACCCTGTCCCCGAGGGCAGGTGGGGGAGGGACGACTCGGCTTAGCTCTCCAGCTTCCTGACCTTGCAGACGCGGCGCTTGCGTTGGAGGCCCCTCACGTCTTCAGTCTTGTGTGTCCACACCCACCCAACCATCAGAAGTGTAAACACGTATTCATTTCTCCGTCCTCAGGCACCAGCCCTCCGCCAGAGGCCGGAGCTGGCTTCTCCCGCAGCCGGCCGGGCCCCGGCTGCCTGCCTCCTCTGGCGCAGGAGCAGCGGCAGACCCTCGGTGTCCGGTGTCCACCGCCCACACCGCTAGGGCTCCTGCTGCTGCCCCGGGGTTCCTCCAGGCCTGTCTCCCCGCTGGGCCTCTGTCTCCTGGGGCCACAGTGTGAGGGCTTGCGCTCTGCCTTTCAGAAGTTTCCAGCCTCGGGTTTGGACTCCAGCCCCCAGCAGTTCCAGGGGCTGGCACGGGTCTGGAAGGGGAAACCAGGCCCGCTGTGAGCCAGCCCCCTCCCGTCTGCATTTCGGAGATGCTAGCGCCACATACCTAGTGAACGCTGCCGGAGGGGCCCTGCGCCCGGCCCTGCGCCGGCTCTCGGGCTCGGGTCCACTCCCAGGACCCCCAGCTGCTCCCAGGGAAAGTGCTGTTGCGTGGCCTCGGTTCGCCCTGCAGGGCCCTCCTCACCCGGGAATCTCAGCCCCTTTAGACAGCACGGCTTCCTCGGCCCCCCGAGGCCCTCTCGCTGCTTGTGACCGATGGGGCGCTTCCACTGCTTTCCCGCCGAGGGTCTCTGCTTGCTCCACGTGACTCCACCCTCTCCAGCAGCAGTTGACGTCTGTCGGTTTTATTAGTAACAGCTCTATTTATAGTGTTACTTTTCCCTTGTACATTTGTTTTCTATTTCTTTATTTCTGCCGTTACCTTGATTATGTCCTTCCTTCTACTTGATGGGGATTTAATTTGCTTTTCTTGTTCTAAGTTCTTGAAATAAAACGTTAGCTTGTTTATTTCCCTACTGTATGAACCGACGGCTATCCCTTGCCCTCGAGGTGCAGGCATAGCTGCACCTTGCACGTGCCGGCGCATCGCGTTCTCATCATCACTCAGGTGAAAATGTGTCACGATGTCCCTTGTGGCTAATTCTTTTCCCAACGGTTTATTTTTAAAGTGCATTGTTTAATTTCCGAACAGCTGGGATTTTCTAGTTGACCGGTTCTTACTGACTTGAGAGCTGATTCCACGTGACGGGAGAATAGAGTCTGAGTAACCAGTAACCTCAGGCAGTCCTTTGAAACCCTGAGGCTTGGGTCAGGACCCCCCACACAGAGAGAATTCTGGAAGACGCCCCGTGAGTTCAGACGTGCACTCTGAGAGAGAAGGCGTGCTCCCTCCCTCACGCGCCCTCCGTCTGCCGGGTCCGCCCGCGAGGTCGGCTCTGCGGACCGGGTTTCCCGGCACGTGCCCGTGCTCCTCTCCGTTCCCCTGCTCGCTCCGTCAGCTCTCGCGGGAAGTGCACTGAGGTGGGTTGTGGGTTGGTCCAGGGGGACCCCTTTTCATTCTGTCGAGGGTTGGCTTATCCACTTGGAAGCCGAATCACTGGGTACACGCGGACTGCTGCAGCTTCCTGCGAATCGTCTCCTTCACCACCGGGACACGACTCCCTCTGTGCAGCGTGACGCCACTCGCCTTCGCGCCTGTGTTTGCCTGACGACAGTGCAGCGGCTCCAGCTTTCTTTGGACCCTCGCTAACGTGGAATGCAGTTCTCCATCCTTTGAGTCCAGGCGTCCTGGGTGCTTGTACTTAAACTAAATCTCCTACGGGCAGCACGTAGCTGATACTTTAACAGACAGTGCGACAGTCTGAGTCGTCTGCTCAGAGTGTCCAGCCCCTTTTTAGGTCTATTTAATTACCGATACAGTCGGTTTTGTAGCTGTCGCCTTAATTTTTATTTCTGTTTGACCCAGCTCGCCCTTTCTTAGCTTCCTTGAGGTTATCCGGGTATTTGTGTCATCCCACTTCCCCCTCCGTTAGTTTGTCAGGAGGTCCGTTCCTCAGCGGCCCTGTCGGGGCCACACCCGCGGCTGCAGCGCAGGCACCCTTGTCCGAGCGCACGCAGCGGAACACAGAGGGCTGTGCCCGCCGCTCCCCCAACCGGCCGGCTTTCACGTGTCCCAGCGTCGTTCACCTGTTCGGTCTTTTGCGTCACTGTTGCTGCACATTCACATTCTGCATGTATGTCGAATCCCGCACGACACCCTCACTGTTTTGTGGCGGATAAGCCGGGCTGCGTGTTCCCCGCTCGCCCCTGCCCTGTCCGCGCCCCTGCGTCTCCCTTCCTGCCGTCAGTCTGCGCTGCCGTCCCTCTCTTGGTGCCGGTGCCGGGGCGCGGCACAGCCCTCCTTTGCTTCAGCCGCCTGCTGCTTCGGCCCAGGACCCCGTCCGCCGCCCTGCGCAACGCTGGGTTGTCGTGCCGCCTGCGGCCCCCCTGGGCCGTGACGGGTCCTCGGACTTCCCTTGTTTTCGATGACCTTGGCAGTTTTGAGGGGGGCTGGGCAGATAGATACTTTGCAGGCTGTGCCTGGGTTGGGGTCCGTCTGATGTTTTCCCCCGACTAGACGGGGGGTGACGTTTCTGCGAGGAAGGCCACCGAGGTGAAGCACCTTTCCCATCACATCCTGCCAGGCACCTGCTGTCCAGGTGTGCAGGCGTCCAGTCGCCGTGGTGTGGGCCTTGACCGCTTGGCGGAGGGGCGCTCACCGGGCCCTGCCCCCCTGCAGACCCCCTCCCTTCCTCCTCTCTTTCCGCGCTGCACTCTTTGGGAGGAAGTCACGGTGTCCGGCCCACACTGAAGCAGTGGGAGTTATTATGCTCTACCTCTTTAAGGGCAAAATATTTGCATAAATCATTTGAAATTCTTCTGCATGGGAGATTCGTCTCTCTTTCCGTTTATTAATCTATTCAATCATTTCTATCAATATGGACTATGCCTCATTATTCTTTAAACGTCTGTGTGATACTTAATGATGTTTTCTTCTCACTCCTGATATTGGTAATTTTTATCTTTTCTCTTTGTTTCTCGAATACTCTGGCTAGAGGTTTATCACCCTTATTGATCTTTTTTTATAAAACAAGCTCTGGTTTTATCGACTTTCTCTAGTGTTTGTCCACGTTCTATTTCATTGATTTCTGCTTTTGTCTTTATTTTTTCTTCTTCTTACTTCTCCTTTTGGGGGGTTTAATTTGCTGGACACACAAGGAGATATTTTTTTTTTTTTTTTGGAATGTTCACCTTCAGTTCCCGGAGGTAAAATCCATGCGAGTATGGCCCCTCTGAAGCCCAGGCGCCCACGGGGGTCCTGTCCCCAGCCCCTCCTCCTCCTCCTCAGCCTCCAGCAGTCTGCCCCAGCCGCCCCTCAGGGCTCCCACCCGTGGGGGCACAGCGGCTGCTGCCCCGGGCAGGAGTTCTCTGCATTCCCGTCTGGAAGATTTCCCTGATGGAGCGAGGAAAAGTCACTGGTTTTCAGTTTCCTTGGTTTTCTTCTGGAGCAGATGGGAGTGAGGACTTCGTTTCCAGGTGAACCTGAAGACAGGCATCTGCTGTTCATCCTTAAAGATATGTTGTCTGGGAACGGTATTTCGGGTTGGGAATTACCCGCTTCTAGCATTGTAAGATAGTATTCCATGGTGTTCTGGCGTCCGTCAGCGCTGCTGGTAAACCGTCAGCCGTCCTGTTGCATGTCTGCGTGCCCTGTGTCTGTCTGCTGCTGCGTCTCAGCAGTTCCACTCGGCGTGTGTGGGCGTGGCCTCCTCTGCACGGCTCCGCCGGCCTTCGCGGTTCATCTCGCGCCCGTCGTTGATGTGTTTAATCAAAAACATGGAAGACGTACAGCCATGGTCTCGTTTCCTTTCCTGCGCCCTGTTCCCCGCCCCTGTCAGGCCTGCCCACAGTATCTCACGCATCTCTCTCACCTGGTCACCTGGTTCCCATCCCTTTTCTCTCGGCACCCAGTCCCGGGATGCCTGTGGGCCGTCTTCCAGTTTGTTAATCCCGTTTTCTGCTTTTTTCAATCTGTAGCTGACTTTGTTCATACAGTTCTTTTTTTTAAAAGTTTTTATTTATTTACTTTTAGAAGGGAAGGGAGGGAGAAAGAGAGGGTAACATCAATGTGTGTTTGTCTCTTGCACGCCCCCCTACTGGGGCCCTGGCCTGCAACCCAGGCATGTGCCCTGACTGGGAATCGAACTGGCGACCCTTTGGTTCACAGGCCGGGGCTCAGTCCACTGAGCCACACCAGCCAGGGTTGTTCATACAGTTCTTAATTTTAGTATTTTTTTCCCATTCTGGGATGTCCATTCGATTATTTTTAATATATTCCACATCTGTGTCTTTTCTTCCATTGTTTCAACATATTCTTATATTTTCTTAAACGTATCTGTAGCCCTTTAAAATCTTTCTTCTGCCAACTCCAGTATCTGGATCACCCGTAGATGTTTTCCTGTCTTTGTTTTCCCCCTTGATTTTGCGTCCTGTGGTCCCGTCTCTTGGCGTGCCAGGCATACTTCTGTTGGGTTGAGACAATCGGGGGACTCTAGACGAGGGGCCACACTTCCCTCAGCCTGGCAGACAGAGTGGGGGCTGATGGCCTCAGTCCAGCGAGGGACTGGGTTTGATCTGAGGCTGGACTGCAGTGTCTCAAGGCTTGCCCTGAAAACAAACAAACAAAAACCCCCAAGAATTCCGGTTTCTGGGGTGGAGCCTCCAAAGTGATAAGCCCAGCGCCCGGGTTATTGTCTGAGCTGCTGCCCCTGGACGCCCCCGGGGTGTCCTGAGCTCTCGCCTCTGTCTCCGCAGGACCGCAGGGGTGCCAGCAAAGCCCCTGCTGCCTCCCGGAGGCCGGCCGCCTGCCCGCCCGGGCGCGTTGCCTCCCACCCACACAGGGGTCAGCACGCGTCTCGAGGGGAGCACCGGCAGGACTGGCTCAGCTCTCTGCCTCTCCCCTCTCCCTGGGGATCTGACCACGCGGGGATCTGGTTTTGGACGCTGCAGGCCCGTGACCTCGTCGCAAGCTCTTGTTTCTCTGTCTGCTGGGAGGGACTGTCCACCTGGGCCAAACAGCCCCAACCGGACCCTTTCGCCCTGCTCCAGACAGGCCACCGACTCCCCCGCCCCCGACTGCCCTGCTCCCAGAGTTCCGTCCCCTGGAGTCCTGCTGCTGCGGAGGCTCCCAGTGCGCCAGAGAGACCTTCCTGCGTGTGGCCGGCTTTCCTCTTCGCTGTGGGCGGAGGCACGGGTCTCCCGCACGCCGAGCGCCGGTCCTTCCCTCTCCCATGGCCGTGGCCTTCCTCCTCGCCCTTCCCACACTCTTCCTCTACGTGTCTGTGCCCACTGACGCCTTTCTTTCCGTGCAGTGGGTTCCCGGCAGTAGGATCGCTTGGTCTGAGATAACATGGCTTTAGTTTTAACACACCGCGTGTTTACTTTTAAAAAAAAACACCACAGTATCTCGTGCTTTTCATAGCTGCGCATGAACGTGTCTTTTTCTGTAGCCCCTGTGAGCAGCAGGCACTGTGGCCGTGTCCAGGTTTCTCCGGTCTGGTGGTTTTAAAGTGATGGGTCGTGTTGGCTTTAACGTGCATTCGCTTCCCAGACTGCCCGTGAGTTTGTTCTCTTCGGGGGGTTTTGGCGACTAGAACGCATTCTTCTGTGAGGGGCGCGCTTGCACTCTCCGCCCCCTTGTCAGCCGGCAGGGGGCCGTCGGTAGCCGCTTACTGCAGACGTGGTCACCCGTCCCGTGTTCACAAGCTGCGCGGGACCCGCGGCTCATCCCCAGCCCCTGTGTCCTCGCCCCTGGGCCTTCTCCCCGGGAGGCCCCGTGCCCCTCGCCCTCTCCCCCGAGCCTCACTCACTCTCTGGCCGCTGCTCCTCTCCGGCGCTTCCCCGTCGCAGCGGCTCAAGCCAGCTCCTCTCCCGAGGGAGCTGCTTCCCTGCAGCTGTGTCCCCCACCGAGGCGGACAAGGACGGCTGTCTTTGTCTTGTTCGTCCTCTGCCCTGTCCCCAGCAGAACCTAAGTACTCAGTGCATACTTTTTACTTGATTTTATTTTGCATTTTTTATCATTGTCTCCATTTTCCCACCAACACTTCCCCTCACCCCCCACCCCCACCTCCCACCTCCTACCCTCAGCCCTTCCCCACTTTGACCTTGTCAGTACGTACTTTCGTATGGTGATTTGAAATGTTGACTCTGGAGCCAGGCTGCCGGGGTTCGGACCCCAGCTCTGTCCTCAACAACCGCGTGACCTTGGGCAGGCTGGTCTGGGCCCGAGCGACCTTCGACACGACCGTCGCAGTTGTTTGGGGCACCACAACTGTGCCCGCTGTGAGAGGGCAGGCCTGACAAACAGCGTGTGTCCTGACGGCTCCGCTGGCTCACCGCTCCTGCCCCTGCTCCTCTCCGGGGGCCTATTTCCTGAGACCAGCGGTGTTAAAACCTGGCCAGTCAGTAACCCTGTGGTGGCCTTTCAGTGTCCAGCCGAAAGGGAGAGTTACACGCTTTTCACTGTAAAAACCAGCAGCTAGAAATGATTGAGCTTAGTGAGGAAGAGGACGTGTGGGGAGTGGAGGCAGGCCTCTTGTTAGCCAGTGGTGAGAGCCAGGGGAGGGTCTCAGAGGAGATGAAAGGTGGGACCCCCGTGAACGACAAGAAGGTGCGGCAGCCCTGTCGCCGACACAGAGGAGGTTCTGCCGGTCTGGAAGGAAGACCGGATCAGTCACGGCACCCCCGGACGCCCCGGTAACTGTCACGACTGTGCCTGGGGATGTCAGTGAGGACAGGTAGTCACAATGCACGGGGATGGGGGAAGTCTCAGCAGGTGAAAGGAGCAAGTGGAAACTCCGGAACAGAAAAATAAAATGTCCGAAATAAAAGAACTCACCAGATGGGCTCAACCGCAGGATGGAGGTGACGAAAGGACGTTCGTGAGCGTGGAGAGACATCCGTAGAGATCGTGCGAACGGAGAAAAGAACAAGAGCAGCGGCTGGGCTGGGGGCGCGTGGGACCGCGCCCAAGGGCCTCCGGGCACAGGCGCGGCCGGAGTCGCGCAGGAGAGGAAGACACGTGAGGGAACCGTGGCTGGAATGCCCCGATTTTTGGTGAAAGTGCTAAATGAACATTCAGGCAGCTCAGAAAGCCCTAGTAAGACAGACACAAGGAAAATCGGAGGGAAACCGCTGAGAACTGAAGTCAGGGAGGGAACCGCTGAAGCAGCGCGTGAACACGCACATTCCACTCGGGAGCAAGTCGGAGCCACCGCCGCCCACCGCTCCCCGGAGCCGCGCTGGCCAGAGACGGGGCGACGGCTCGACCGACCGACCGACCGTGTGCAAAGGGGAGCCCCCCCCAGCCCTCCCCCCACAGAATTTACATCCAGCACTGGTCTCCTCAGGAGCGAGGGGAAGTAAAGATGTGTTCAGATGAAAAACAGAAGACCAAGATAATATGTTACCAGGAGGCCTTCACTGTAAGAAACATTAAAGGAAGTTCTTCAGTTTGAAAGAATTCGGAACTAGGTAGAGAGGCTCAGATGTTCCTGAAGGAATGAAGAACACTGGAAATGCGGACAACTGATTAAACGTAAAAGGCAATTTTTCTGAATTTAGGAACGGTGCGTAAGAGTGTTGAGGGCAAACGTCATGACGCGGCCTTACAGGGCGGGGGTGCGCACTGGAGACGCACGGAGAACGAAGTAGCACAGAGGGCGGGGGCTGGGAAGGACCCACGGGGCCGCGGGCGTTCTGCGTGTTAGCGGGGTGGTTCACGGTCAAGTCTAAACGGACGATGAAGAGTTAAGGGTGTGTATTGGAGTCCTCAGAGCAGCCACAAGGAGGGTGGCTCGGAGGCCCTGCGTCACCACACACACAGCCCGGGGCGGCCCCGTCTCGGGAGGCTGTGCGCTGCTGGGCGTCGGCAGACAGGGACGGTGAGCTGGCCGCCCAGCTTCCAGTCGTGTGCCGGGGAGAACGAGCAGGATCAGGAGGAGTGAGCCGGACGAGCGCAGGGTGAGCTGGGAAGGCCGCACAGGGAGGGGCCAGTCCACGGTCCAAGCGGCGTCCCCGGGTGCACGGTGACCACGGGTGACTCAGAGTGTGTGAGGCCACAGGTCGTCACTCTGAAGAACTTTCTTAGGGAAGTGCCTCCTAGGAGAGCCCAGAGACCGTGAACTTGGATGGTTAAACGCTTGAAAATCTGTTTCACAAATGTTGCGGTTCAGCTTCACGTTGTATCGCACGTTGCCTCCAATGGCTGCGGCCAGCCCTGCTGACCAGCTGCTGTGGTCACCTTGGGCAGGAGAGCCGCGCACCGGGAGGCGGGGGCCCGCACAGCGCCGTGCCTCTTCTGGCGGCGCATCCCTGGGACTGACTCCTGTGCATCGCTCTGTGCCGCCGGGTCACACGTCCGCACCGCTGGCCAGGCCGCCCCCGCGCACCCCGCCGCCCGCACCTCCCAACCCTCCCGGCTGTGAGACGTTTTCCGGCCGACGTTTTCTTACCCTCCGCTACATGTGTTTTTATGGAAGGGCTGAGCAGCAGGATTTTGCGATGAATAATTCACGTGCGATTGTTTTCAAGATATGAAGTTATTCTTCAAAGGAAGCGACCGATCTCTCCATTTCAGAGACCCACGGCCGCTTCCCCAGCGTTCCGGCAAACACGTGCTCCTCCGTGCCGGGCTGGAACTGGGTGCTCCGCGGAGCCGGGACGGTGCGTGTGCAGATGGCGCAGAGCTGCCCGGTTCCCAGTCACGCGCAGCCTGCCCGAGTCCCCAGGCAGGCCCCTGGGACAGCCTTGGAATCCGGCGCTGCCCCCCCGCGAGGCCACAGACAACGCAGCAACACCTGCATTCCCTTCCCTTCCCCTCGGTTTCCCACCCTGCGCCAACACATCCTGCAGCTTTCTCTCTCTCTCTGTCTCTCTCTCTCTCACACACACACACACACACACACACACACACACACACACACGAGCCTAGCCAGTCCAGGGCCTGACGAGCTGGGCGGCACAGGTACAAGGAGCCGCTGTCGCGTGCAGTTTGTCACTGACATGCACAGCCAAGGGGGCCAGCTCCCGGGGCCCTGGCCCCGCAAACTGGAAAGAGCAGCGCCCAAACAGAAGGAGTGGGTGACCGCACTGCAGGCGGTGGGCACCTGTTGCAGCTGGGTGGGCTTCTGCACTGCAGCCCTCCTATGAGGAGGCTGGGGCCCAAGGCTCTGCGCCTCATCAGAGCCTGGAGGCCGGGAGAACCTGGCCGTGGTAGCCTCCGGGAGAAATGGGGGGCTGGGGGGGTGGTCTCCCTGGCAACCCCTAGAGGCTCCCGTCCTTGGTGTTTGTTCCGGGGATGGCTCAAGGCGTTCTGCCAGGCCCCGGACGGGTCTTTGCCCGTGTGGCCGGTTTGGATGCCTGGGAGGGCGCCAGGGCTCCCGGGTAGAGACCTCCCCACACTACGGGCCCCGTGACCTTGTCCGACAGCAGAGTTCATAGTAGGGGTTAACAGGAAGAACCCCAGGTCTGTCCTTTCCTGATCATGTAACTGGGGCAAGTCACCTAGACTCTCTAAGCCTCAGCTTCCCCATCTTCAGAATGGGGTTAGTAAGAGGGACTTCCTCAAGGCTTATTATAAGGGTTCAGTGAGACTTACTCAAGGCCTACCATACACAGTGCTGCTTGGAGATGATGGGGTTGATGGGGTGGTGGTGGTGGTGGTGGTGGTGGTGGTGATAGTGATGGGGTGATGGTGGTGGTGATGGTGATGATGGTGATGAAGATGATGGTTGTTGACCTGTGTGACCCCAGGCCTCCGATGCGTTTTCTTGGAAGCTCACCTCCCGACATAGCTCTCCCAGGCAGCTTTCTCTCCCTGCCCTGGGGGCCCGGTGGTCATCATGCTGGACATTTTGGTGGTGATGGCGGTGGTGACACAGGCACAGGCATATTTTGAATGGTTGTTCTGCGTCCTTTTTCTAGAAGAAAGCCATGTTTTCTCATCTAAATCGCAGATGCTTTGAGAGCAGCAGGGGTGGTGTCTTCCGTTTGCCAGTGGCCCCCCCAGCATCGCTTCCGGGGCGTCACCTCCGGGCTGGCAGCTCTGTGGGTTGTTGCCCGGCCACGGGCAAAGGGGCGGCGCCAGCACGTGCCTCCTGGCCGGCCCAGCCGACCCCCTGGGACAGCGTCGCCCGGCTCTTCCCGGTTCACTGCCGGCAGTGCAGGGAGGGTGTCTCCGCAGTGTCCCCCCCCACGCACATGCACACACGAAATGGGAGCTGTTTGCAGACGGCAGGTCTGGGTGGTGGGGGAGGGGTCGTGGGGGACATTCGGAGAGTGGACTCGCCCGAGGAGAGAGAAGCAGGCGCCGCACCCGGAGCATGGCCGACAATGAGGACCATCTATGGTAGTGAGACTTGAACGAACATGTTAGTGTTTCCTCCTCCAACTGCCGTGCTTATTCTGTCCGTGTTTCCCAGCGCACGTGTGGGTGCAAACCCGACCTGCGAGGCTCAGACGCAGTCACGGGGCACGTGCATCTGGGCATCCCCGCCAGCTGGGCCTCTGGGAAGTCTGCAGGCTGCCCGAAAGCCACGCCCACTTGTCCCCTGTTCACTCATTGGCTCAGCACGCAGCCCGGGGCCTGTGGGCGGGGCCAGACGAGCACTGTTTGAAGGCTGGAGCGCAGGGGCCACGGTGGTGAGCCCGCTGTGGGCTGGAGGGCTGGCAGGCCCGGGACAGCCTGACCGCCTCTCCCTCTCTTGCTTTCCTGTCAGGCGCTGGAAGATCAGGGAATGCCCATGGATGACGACCAGTATGCCCAGCCGACGACTGCCAGAATGGGATTCAAGAAAGAAGGGAGGAGTGACCTGCATTTCACCACCAGAGCTGAAGGTAGCTCAGCGCCCGGGGTGAACCCGCTGGGACAGTCTCCCGCCCGCCCGGGCCGCCCATCCCTCCACGCACCAAGCGGCGGTGTGGCTGGCGGTGGGTGGGGGATTGAGGTTCCCGGCTGGAGGTCTGGATTGGGGGCATGGCCACGCAGGGTCACTGCCGGGGGGCTGTTACCTGCCAGGCGTCAGGAGCCTGAGGATGGCCACTGTGGGCCCAGGTAGAGCAGAGCGGGGGCCCGGTGCACGCCTGGACCAGAGCACGCCGACGGGCTCCGGACGCCGTGCCTGCTGCCCATCCCGCAGGCCTCATCCGTGCGGAGGGCGTGGGTGCTGCGTGCTTAGAGAACCACAACCCTGGCCGTAGCCAGGGCCGCACCCCCACGACCCCAGCCGACGGACGTGGAAGGTCACATGCCTTCCTCAGTGCAGGGGTCAGAGGGCAGAACGCGGCGAGAAGCCGGCTGGGCTCCGGAGTCTGACCGGCCTGGGTGCAGGGCCTGGGTGCTGCCCACGAGCACTGTGCCTGGGGGCGGGGCCACCCCTGGGCCTCCGTCCCCTCCCAAGTCGGGTGCGCGCAATAGTGTGATTCCCTGTGGGCGAACTCGGCACAGGAAGGGAACCTTGGCGGGGAGGACCAAGCCCCGGACCCAGCAGGTCGGGAAGGGCCTGTGGGGTCAACGACTGTCTCGGGCAGGATCCTGGGGAAGAGGAGCCAGGCAGGCGTCCTCCTCGTTCTCTGCCCCGGGCAGGCGGAGATGAACACCATGCGGCCCTGCCCTGGAGGGGGGCGGGGAGGCAAGATGAGGGGGCGTGTGTGGGGGGGGGCGGTTCGGGGGGATGGTCAGCACGTGCTGGGCAGGAGCCCCGGCAGCCTACGGGGACCCGGACCCGTCTTCCCGTGGTGACAGCAAAGCCAAGTGTCTGAGAAACCGAGGGACGGGAGCCCGGCCCGGCAGAGCTGCTGCTGGGCCCGTCCGCAGGGCGGGTCTCTGCGCACTGCTTTTCCACCGGCCTGGGGCAGGGGGCGCCCAAGTGCGGAGTGGGAATGCAGACGCGCCACTGAGGGTGTGCACGCCCCTGAGGGCGTCCTCCGACCTGTGTGTCCGTTTCAGGTACGGAAGGGCTACAGGCGACCCTACCTCAGACTGCAGTTCCTCCAAAGGGTGACCTGAGCAGCCACTTTGTCAGTGCTGAAGAATGCCTGCAGCTTCTCCCCCAGAGGCTGAAGGAGTTCTTCCGGGTGAGTGGGGCCCTGTCTGCTGCTTGGCTGCCTGCACCCCCACAGCCACGCAGCCACCTTGGGTGTGACTCCACCCCCCATACACACACCCAGTAAGGAGACCCTCCCACAAGAGGGCGGGGCTGGGGTAGAGAGGGCGCGGCAACCCTAGTCCCAGCAAATCTAGGGTCCCTTCCTCCATTTCTCCACTCCACTTACTCACCGAACAAGCATTGCTCACGTGTGCCCGGCTCTGCTAAATGTGGGCATAAGGTGCGGGCCCTGCTCAGGGAGCTCAGTCCAGCCCAGGAGGCAGCCGGTGGACAGACAACTCAGGCCCGTCGTGGTGGGCTGTCACAGAGGGACCTGCAGCGTGCGGTGGGGGCACGGGGAAAAGACCCCCTTGTGGAGGGCTTCCTGGAGGAGGTGACCCCTGAACCGACTCGTAAGCCCTCAGCATGTGCTGGCCGGGAATGAAGGCAGCAAACAGTAGAGGAGGGAGCTTGCGCGAGGCAGGTGGCAAACAGGCCGTGGTTGTCAGGGAAGACCTCGCGGCTCAGTGTGACAAGGACGGGCTTCACGTGGACACCTGTAGCCGCGGAGACAGGAGAAATAGCAGCCATTCAAGCGCAGAGGCAGGTGCAGAGCGGCCACAGCTGGGTCTGTGCAGAGAAGTAACGGAGGGCGATGAAGGTGGAACGCGAGGTGCTCTGCACGGGTTAGTGCAGTCGGTCCCCACAGCCAGCCAGCCAGCCAGCCAGAGACGGGCACCGCCCCCTTTACAGATGACAGGGGTGGCAAGGTTGAAACACCTCTCTTGCCCAAGGTCAGCGGCAGAGCTGGGGTGTGAGGCTCAGCCCCCCGACTCCAGAGTACGCCCCTTCAGTGCACGCAGCCTCCATTTCCTCATCTGCAAAATGGGAATCCGAGCCCCCGGGCAGCGTGGCCGCCAGAGACCAGGCACCGTGCACGGTCCGTGGGCGGCAGCGGCAGGCACTCGGGTCCCAGCCAGGGCCCGAGCGATAGCAAGTGGCCAGAGACAGCACCGGCCTCTGGCGGCTCCTCGGGGCGACATCGCACGCAGCTCTTGTTTTCCGGCGGAGCAGGCGGCAGACGCGGTGAAAGTTACGTGGGAACGCAGAGAGCAGGGTTTTCGTCTGCTCTGAAAACCCCCACCCAGCACACCCCCCCTCTGGTACCGGGGTGCCGGGCCGTAACCCGAGAGCAGGGCAGGGAAGGCAGGGCCTTTCTGGCCCCTCTGCTGAGCTCTGTATGCAAAGGGCCCAGCGAACACGGCCTATCCCTTCTGCCCCTCCCCCACGTGGGCGGAGAGCCCGAGCGTGCAGCTTACACGCCGGTGGTCGCCCGCGTCCGCGGGAGGGCTCTGACGGGTGCGTGTCTCGCCTCCAGAACCCCTACGCGGCCTTCTTCAGGATGGACGCCGACCGGGACGGCATCGTCAGCATGCAGGACCTGCACCGGCTGCTGCGGCAGCTGCTGTTCAACCTCAAGGACCAGGAGTTCGAGCGCCTGCTGGGCCTGCTGGGCCTGCGACTCGGTGTCACCTTGAACTTCCGGGAATTCCGAAGCTTGTTTGAGAAGAGACCACTCGCAGCAGACGACGCGCCCCAGAGACTCTTCAGGTAAGAGGGCCGGCCGGTCAGCATCCCTGCCGGCGCCGCGGCCAGCCTTCCCCTGCCCCCGAGGGTGCGGGGCGCAGCCGCCTCCCCTCCGGGAGCGGTGGTTTCGTCGTCCTCTGGGTTCAAGACAGTCGTAGGAGGAACGTAGGCCCGATGCAGAGAGACCTGGAGGTACGTACGGCTGCAGGCCAGAGGCCGGACCGATCCAGCTGCCTGAGCGCTGTTTTTGGATTCCACTGCCTGCCCCTCCGTCTCCTTTCTGTGCACGTAAATGTGTGTGCACACACATTTGTCTTTCCATAAATCTGGGGTCGGCTGTGCCCCCCGGCTCAGGGAGACGCCAGGAGCCCTCGGCCCCCTTGCCCGGGCCCCGTCCGCCCCAGGCAGGCCTCGTGCACATGAGAAGGAAGAGGAGGAGGAGGAGAGCCTGGAGCGCCCCTGTCCCCGCGGCTCTCTCGGGGGAGCCACGGTCCTGGGAGCAGCGAGGAGCCTCCCATCGGACCCGGGGCCGGCAGAGTCGGCGGGTGGCACCGAGGTCTGCTGAATGCCGGCCGTGCAGCCCCTCCTCAACCAGTTATTATAGGAATAACAGTCTTTTCGAAGCGCCCCCATCCCCCAGGATGACACAGAAGTGTGTTTCCTGCTGCAGGCCTGGTGGCGTCCGGTGGCGGTCTGCCCTTGAGGCGCTGGCAGGCCCAGGGGCCGCAGACTGTCCCCCCCAGGGCCGTTTGACAGCTGGCTGGACTGCAGCAGGCCCCCCGACCGCACACGTGGAGTTCCCCGCCCGAGCCTGCGGGGCTTGTGTTGTCTCCGCTTCACGGAGCGAGCACAGGATGGAGAGCCACTGCGGCTCCTTCCGAGGGCGCGGGTCACGTGGCGCGGCAGCCGGCACCTGCTTCCCACTGCTCAGTTCCCAGAAGCTCTCGAGTGAGACTGGGTCGCTCAGCGCTGGCACGGCACAGGAGATGTCCTTCAGAGGAGTCCTCCGGGGAACGTGCGTGGGATGAGCGCGGGATGCTCCAAGCACACGGCGCGCAGTCTTCCTGTTCAAACGGCGCGGCCTCCCTGTCCGTGTCTCTTCGTTCCTCCGTCAGGTGGTTATGGGGGCCGAGTCTGTGCCAGCCGCTGCTGCTGGGACGCGGGGCTCAGGGCTCGGAGAGGACGGTGACCCTCCCTCAAGGGGCGCGCCATGGACTGGGGGGTGGGCGCACTCTGACCCCCCGGAGGCACCGCAGGGAGGCCCGTGGGAAAAGGGGGACGTTCGCATCATGTCCTGAGGGGTGAGGGGGGTTTTCTGGGGACGGGCTTCCGGGGCGGCGGTTCAAGGCCAGGGCAGTGTGGGGGTGTCAGACACGATCCGGAAACGGGAGAGGGTGCATGTACAGAGTGGAGGTGCGGGGGGCACGGGGGGGAGACAGGGGTAGGGGGGCTGCTGCAAAGGGGCCAGAGTGCCGGGCTGAGGGGGGGTCCATCTGCTGTGGGCAGCAGGAGAGGTTTTAGGGCGCGAACCAAGGCAGTGGCACTGTGCTGTCTCACCTTGGAAATTGTGGGTTTTTCTCTGTTTTTTGTACATTGAGTAATTTTGGATTGTGTATCGTGGATCTGTTTAATGTTGCATTACGACCCTCTGGTCCTGTTAAAATCCTCAGTGGTGTGTGGGTTCTTTTTTTTTTTTTTAAAGCAAGCGATCAACCCAGTAGTTTCGGATCACAAGCTCTGGCTGGCCTGCCACCTGCGGTTTCGGGGTTGGCGTGGTTTTCAGAGCCGCTGCAGCCCCGCCGGGCCAGCCCCCGGGTGCAGCACCCAGGGGCCAGCCCTGACTGCGCAGCAGACGCGTCCCCCGCTTTGCTCGGCCGCTCTGGGTCACTCCGCGCATGTATGCATGTCGGCGGTGAGCCTGGAACTTCCTGCACAGACGTGGGCGTCCCTTTTCCCAGAGCACCCCTCTCTTTCCTTTCTCCCCGTGCTCCCCAGCCCCCAGGAGCCCCCGCCCCGCCTTTCTGGTCTTCCTTCTGGAAACTTGTAGGCTTCAGCCTGTCTGTGCTGCTGTGGGCTTCCCACGACAGGGCTGCCCCTTCCAGGGCAGCGTAGACGCAGCCCCTCCCGCACTCCCTGAGTCGCTGCCCTTCCTGCCTCCTCCCGGGGAGAGCGGAGTTTCGGCTGGGGGTGCCGGACTGGCCCCCTCACCCGTCACCACCTCAGAACTGAGGTTTTCTAACCGGCCTGGCCTCGGCGCGGGCGGGGCGGACAAGAGGAGATGACAGGTGGGAACCCCCACATTCCTTTCGGGGCTGCCCTGCCCCCCCCCCAAGGCACGGGCCCAGATGAGCGCGTCCCTCGACCCGCGGCCGGGAACGCGGGAGCAGAGAAGCCCGTGGAGCTCCCCTCGCTGCGCCGGCCGTTCTTCCAGCCCCGGCCTGCCCTGTCCATCAGCCCCCCCAGGGTTTACCTCTTAGTGTTCTCAGGGGGCCAGGTGTCATGTCCTTCTGGACTCTAGTTGTCCTCGGGGGCGGGAGAGGACGAAGCATGTCCACTCCTGCTGCGCTGGGACCAGCAGCGCCTCTGGGCCTCCCGCCTCCGAGAGCCACCGCCGCCGGCCTCCTGAGCGGGGGAGCCCCCTCCCGCCCGCCGGTCTCTGTCACGTTCGGTCTCTGAAGTCACCTGATTCGCCCATTGTCTCGTGGGGGCTCCGTCCACGCCCATGTCGCCGGTCGTCATGCCAGGAGGACCCAGGGCGGCACCTAACCTGGGTTTGCCTGTGTCCATGACGGAGGGCCCGGCCGACGGGAAGTCCGGGTCCCAGGCCAGGACCCGTGGGTCCAGGCACAGGGAGGGGGTACCTTCCGGAAGAGCCGGAGCAGGGCCTCCGGACTCTCCAGAGGAGACAAGTCGATACAGTGGGAGACCTGGATGGGGAACCACCGAGGAGGCGACCGAGCCTGCGGCCTGCAACGCAGACAGGGTCGGTGCGGGCGGCTGGGACCCACGGGCGGACTTGGTGGGGGTGGAGCGCCGCCCGGGGTCTCCGGGAGAGTCCTCGGGAGTCCCCGGGGCGTCCCCCGGGTGCAGGCAGGACTTAGCGGGAGCCAAAGGGCTGAGGCCGGGGACGTGCCCCCCCACCCCCCCCCCGGGCCCTGCAGCCCTAGGCCGTCGTCGTGGTGAGAACGCACTGTGCGTGGTCCCGCCCCAGACCCTAGTGGGAAGCAGTGAGGAGGGTCAGGCCGGCTGACCTCTGGGCCCTTGCCCTGGAGGTTCCATGGTTCTGTGCCGTCCGGTAGGCAGTTGGGAGACATGGAATGGAAAAAGAGGTGAGGGCACCGGCCCTGTGGCCAGAGGGCTGGGTCGGCAGCGCCCAGGTGGCGGGGACACCAGGACAAGGGGTGGCCCCTCGGATGAGCAGATAAACTTCGGGGGGAAGGAGAGGGCAGGCCCGGGGTTGGGGGGAGCCAGTCGTGGGGAAAAGGCTGCCGACTGAGGCTGGGCCCAGGCTGGGGTTCCAGCCCCTGGGGGCATTTAAGGAGCAGCATTGGGGGGCAGTGGGGAGGGGAGGGGCCGTTCAAGGGCCCATGTCACAGAAAAGTCGGCGACGTCCCTGGACTCGGCAGCCTAGAAGCAGCTGGTGGACCCAGAGCCCGGTCGGCTCAGGGAGGAGAGCCGCGGTCCAGCGTGGTTTCCCCGGGCGCCCGCATGCCAGCGTCCGCTGGGAGAGGAAGGTCCATCTCAGCAGGAACATGGGGATGGGAGAAGACCCCACCTCCTCCCAGCCGGTCCTTTGCATCCCGTGAACTAAGAAGATGCAAGACTTTGTGCTGGCCAAGCTACGGAGGTCAAGGTCGATGTCGTTCATCAAAGAAAAGCTGCTCTGCACGAGACCCTCTCTGGGCGGCACACAGCCCAACAGCACAGCGTGGGCCTCTGGGGTAACCACTGACGGCCACCGTGGGCTCAGTGACCCTGGGTGCCGGCCCTGCCCACCACCCAGCAGTACGAGGAGTGGGTGGGGCGTGGCCGTCGGAGAGCAGCGGAACTTCTTGGCAGGCGCTGCACAGTGAGGCCGGCGAAGTGCGGCTGTTCTGCTGGGTTGGTTGGTTCTCACTGCTGCGCCCGGGCTGCCCATCTGCTTTGGAAATGTCCGACGTCAGGGGCCGTCCCAGGAGAGCCGTCCGGGTCGGGGAGCTGCGGGCCGTCTCCTCTGGGTCCTGGCCCCAGCCAGGGCTGTGCGCCCCAGGTAGGGCTGTGCATGTGCACCTAGACCCTCGCGAGGAGTGGAGGGAGTGTCCTCAGCCCGGGACACTCCGAAGGTGGCCCTGCTCTCCACGGAGCGCCAGGCTCCCTGGGTCTTTTCCTGTGAGGAACGACATTCAAGTGGACACCAGGCTTGTCATTCTGATAAAAAGGGACACGGCAGTGAGGAAAGATGTCTGGGCGCCCGGACACCAAGGGGGAAGCCAGGGCTCCGGCACTGCTGCAGCCTCGCTGGGCCTGGGCCTCCCCCTGCACAGGGACGGGCAGGGCCAGCACCGCGGGGCCCACGCAGGACGCCGCGTGCCGCGTGCCTCCCTGGAGGCCACCCTGCAGGTCGTGGCGGTCATCACCCCGGAAACCCACACCGCGCTCCCGGCCCGCGGGTCACATGCAGGGGGTCGTCGTCACGGCAGCGCTGCCCTGAGGATCACCCACTCTTCGTCCTCCACGGTGTGGGGACGCACCTTCCTGTGTCCCCTCAGCTGGGCGACTGGGGCCCGTGTTCTGTCCCCTCCCTGGTCTTCCTGTGTCCCCTGCAGAGTCAGTCACGTGAGGGTCTGTGTGGGGCCTCGGTCAGGTGCCTGTGAGCAAGCGTGTGGGTTTGGGACACGTGCACAGTGGGGTCCCCTTTCGGGGAACTGCCCGGTGACGCGTACCCGTGGTCGGTCTTGCCGGCAGACCGTCCCGAGCGCTCGGCCTCCACAGGGAAAATGTCACAGGTGCAGGCCTGGCTGGGCAGCAGCTCCGGTCCCCAAACCGGAGGGACCGGTGCCGCTGGGAGCCAGGCAGCTGCAGGGAGAGAAGTGGGGGGAGGGGAGGTCGGCAGGCTCCCACACACAGGGGCACCCCCCTGTCCTTCAGCCATGACCTCCCCCGCGCCGCCCCGTGGCCGGGCCGCCAGCCCAGGCCCCTCATCCCAGGAGTCAGTAAACAGGACGGGCCAGCCTGGCCTCCTGGAAACCTAGCCCTTGACCCCTAGCAGACACCCAGGACTCTGTAAGGCGCTGCCCGTCGCTCCTAGACGGCTGGCCTCCGCCCCCATCGTCGCTCTGGTGTGTCACCCCAGAAATAAACGTTTTCAGTGGTTTTCCTCCGAAGACACTTCACGTCACATCGTGTCTTCCCGGTGAGACCCAGCGAGCCCGGCCTGTTACGTGAGCGGCAGGAAGAGTCCGGCAGCCTTTAACTGAGAAGACGCCCCGGGGCTCGTGCAAACGGGGGACGCCCCGGCGTGCAGCCGGGGACAGAGTGTTCAGAACTGAGCCGGAGCAGACGCGGCACGACGGACTTGCACGGGGCCTTTGGAGCAGCGGGGCCGGGGGACCCCCGCGGGGGAGCGCTGAGTCCATCCAACTTAAACATCTGCTTATCGATTGATTTGTTTATTTCCTTTTTCCAAGAGCAAAACAGAAGGTCACGGATTCAGAACTGGCTTGCGAGCAGGCTCATCAGTACCTCGTGACCAAAGCGAAGACCAGATGGCCGGACTTATCTAAGGTGAGGAGCGATCACTTCCTTCGGAGGGGGGGACCCTCTTCCAGTGCCCCAGGCTCCCTGGGGCGGTCCGGCTGCCAGGACCCGGTCACCGAGGTGGGCACACGGCGCTGTCGGCCCGACCTCGTGACCCCTGTGGTCTTAAAATGCTCGTCAGAGCAAGTCCTCCCCTTCAAGGTCGATCGATGTTTCGAAAAATAGGGAATTACAGGAGTTACACGACCGAAAGTCCTGGCTTTCTCTCGGGCTTGGTATGGATTAGGAACTTAGATGAGAAGTGGAGAAGCTGCCACACGTCCTTGCCCACGGCCGTGAACGCACTCGAGAGAAGTGCTCGCCCTGTGTTGCCGGGACCCTGGGAAGCGCGTCTGGGAGGAGCGCGCCGTGCGCGCAGTGTGGCCACGGTCTGGGTACAGCTGCGCCGCAGGGCCTAAGATACACATGACACAAAAACGACTGTCTTACCCAGTGTTAACTGCCGATGGAGTGGTGATGAGCCCGTTTAAGGTGCCGTAAGTTTTTAAAGGGACCTTGGAATCTTCCAGACTTGATGTTGTTGAGCTTAATTGTTTTTCAAGTTTCGACCCTACAGTGGAATACAGTAGTAACACATGTGTGTTACTGTGCGTGTGTAGAATCTGTGCACGGCATGTGCTGTGGTGTATGTAATGACAACGTGGATGCATTTTAAGTTCAAGCGCATTGCGAACTGCATCCCACCGTGGAACCGCCGTCCGGGTGAAGGGATGGGACATTGCCGGTGTCTCGGGCGGGGTCGGCCACCTTGCCCATGAAGGGCCAGGCCATTGGGCAGCTTTTCGTCCTCCGCCCGCCAGCCAGGCGTCATCCCGCCCGGGAAGTCCGGCCTCTGCCCTGCCCAGTCCCTGCGCGGGTGCCGGCCGGCTGGCCTCTCGTCGGCCCGTTGGAGCTCCGGCTGGGGTTGGGCTACTCGTCTGTGGTCAGAGACAGGCGACGCCAGTGTCTTCCCGTTCTGTCCTGTCCGCACCCTTTTCACGTGATATCTTTCGAAACGGGGGTTCTCTTCAATGTAGTCCAACCCGTCAGCATTTACTGGAAGGTCTCGTGGGAGAAGTTGTGACGATACTCCGCCTTCCCTCCTGGGAGTTTAGCTTAGCGTCTCACCCTCCGCCTTCCGGGCCTGAGGCCGGCACCGGTGCCCATGTGCGTGCCGAGGCCGGGCCCCCGCAGATCCTCCCACGTGGAGACCCTGGCGCTGCTCACTGTAGAGTCTGCCTGCCCGCGCCTGCGCCCGCACCCACACCCACACCAGGCTGCAGCTGCGCCCGGGCTGTGGCGACGTGCTGGTCTGTCAGTCCGTCCGTCTGTCCTGGCACCGGCACTGAGTGCAGCGTTGGTGACACCTCGTGGCCGGCTGGCAGGCGGGTCCCCCTCCCTGTCCTCCAGAGTCTTTGAACCGGCTCGTCAGGCTCCGCAGCAGAAAACAGGGACAGCCCCTCGGGCTGGCCGCGGAGAAGCCGCATCCCTGGCGCCCGGAGCCCCAGCTCGCGAGCGCCGCGCGTCTCCGCGGGTGCTGGCCTCCACGCCCCGCCTTCCGGTGACGTTTCAGATCTTCCCGTGCGCGAGTCCTGCGAGCGTTTGTAAGGTTCATCCCCAGGACTTTCTGGTTTTGATGCTATTTATTAATGCCATCTTCAAAGATTCATTTTCTGTGTCGGATACGTGAAATGTGCAAGATTTTGCCTACAGACGCGGAATCCAGATGTCTTGCTAAATTCTCTTACTGTAATGCTGTGTGTGTGGGGGTTCCTATTTCTGTGCAGACAGCTCAGCTGTGAGTGTGACAGCGGTCCTTCCCCCCGTCCCAGCGCTGCTCCTTTCACCCCCCCCCCTTCCCACTCCACTGCTCGGAGCTCCCACACAGGGACTCGGGGTGGGGGGGGGTGGCGGGGGGGTGCGCACCCCGTCCCCGGTCTCGGAGGGAGGGCACTCTCGCCGAGGACCTGGCACCTCCGTGCGCCTACCGCACGGTGCTGTCGTGAGAACGTTGGAGGCAGCGCTGAGCATCCCTAGCGCGTTACCTGCCCCCCCCTCGTCTGGGGTCCTCTGAAGCGTCCGACAGACCTCCAGGCACCTTTGCACCCCTCCGGGACATTAAAGTGGCCCCACGCCATCTCGTCACGACAGCTGGGGTCTCAGGCCCCTCGTTCCCCCTCTCACAGCCAAAGGGTCGCACCCTTGTCAGCGCCGAGGTGGTGACCTCCAGGTTCGGGGCAGGTGGGGGGAGCATTATTTCTCGTAGCTTGGATCCCACCTTGTCAGGAGAAGCACGCAGGCCACACACCTGAGACCGCGCGTTACCCAGAAACACACCCCCCCGGGACAGAATACCTGTCCGTGTCTGCTCTGTCACCTTGGGTAGAGCAGTGGGGAGGCCCCTGGCACTCAGATGCAAGGTCGTTCAGCAGGTGGGCGGGGCAGGGGGGCGGGGGTTCGACGGTCCCAGGTAGTGACATGGGAAAGCCCTTTGTGCTGCCGTGAACCGTTCTACGGGCCACCAAACGCCCCCCCTCCTGTTGCAGAATTTCACGGAAAGGGACAGCGAGGGCGCCGCCATCGTCCGCCCGCGGGACATAAAGAACGTGCTGTTCGGCTTTGACATCCCCCTCACGCCGCGGGAATTCGAAAAGCTCTGGATGCGGTAAGCGGCCCCCGGAGCCTGGCTCTCTTCCCGCCCCGCGGTCGGTCCTGCGCGGCCTGCTGCGGCCTCGGCGGCAGCCTCCCGGCACCACCTGGGGGCCGGCTGCAGCCAGGGGCGGTTTTCTCTCCGCGTGTCTGTCCCGAGCCCCGGGGCCCTTGTTCCTGCTCCCCAGGGAGAGCAGCCCTGGGGGGCGGGCTGGTCAGGAACGAGGGGGAGCAGGGCCCCCGCCGTTCTTCGGCTGGCGGGGCGGGGCGCGAGGCCGAGGAGCGGGCGTCCGGGCCTGGACTGCGCCTGTTTGCAAGCGCGAAGCCGCTCCCCGAAGATGCCCCTCCCCCACAGCCCCGTGGAAAAGCGGTCTCTCCCCACGGCTTGGAGGTGGGGGCCGGTGTCCGACGGCGGCGTCATGGACGCGTGATTCTTTGGAAGGAAATGAGCGGACGTCCGACAACTCGGAGCCCCTTCCCGAGGGTCTCCTGAACTGAAGATAGCGTCCAGTGCTGGTTACGTGTCTGCAGATGCATTTCAGACGTGGGCGTTTTGAGCCGGGCCGTTGCATCATTCCCCGGGGGGGTGGATGTCTGCCCGTGAGTGCCAGGGGCCTCTCCGAATCCCCTCCCGCCCCCCCACACGTCGGCCGGTGGCCGCCCTAGTGCCAGGAACTGTACGCAACTGAGCGTGCTCTGGGGACAGGCTGGCGCAGTTTTTCAGCTTTGCATCTTTTCAAAGTGCGAGGTTGCAGGGTGGGCCAAGTCCAGAACTGGGCGGGCCGTGTTGCGTCTGATTTAGAAAAGCAACGTGGAATTCTTACACATTCCTTGGTTTGTTTGTCCCCCCCCCCCCCGCCCGGATCAGCTCTGACACAGGCCCAGTGTCGGCTCCCCGTCCGTTTTCTGTCTCCGTAGGCTTGAAAGGCAGGTCTGTCTGAGTGGGCGGAGGATCGGGGTCCAGCGGGCGAATGCCTGGGCCTCCCCCCGGGTGGGCCTTTCGGACGATGCAGAGATGACTGGTGGTGCAGGTGCTCAGGGGGTGGCACCCACCCGAGCCCCTGGGTGCGGCGCCCACTGTGGCAAACGCCAGAGGAGGGCGCGGGGCAGCGGAACAGGGAGGGTGAGCGCGGGAGCGCCGGGCCGGGGGCCAGGCAGAGAGGGGAGCTGTCGGGCGGAGTGAGGCCGCAATGGCTCCCGGGGTGGCCACGGGGAAGGAGGACGGCTGGCCCCTGGGGCAGGCAGTGGCTCAGGGAGAGAGAGGGGAGTCGGGCCGAGCGCACCCCGAGACCCTGGTTCCAGGGCCTGGCTCACCCGGCGTTCGGCAACAGGGAAATCTGAGCGGGCAGCGGCCGCCGCCACGTGCAGACACAAGTGTCTGCGGGTCCCGGGCTTTGTGCACGTTGCTTCCTGGCACGGACGTTCGACCTCCGCAGGCAAGTTGGTTCTCAGAAACGCCGCACAGAGGAGCGCGTGAGGACGGGCGAGGGCGTGCCCGCCGAGGCAGCCCCCTGCTATTCACCTTAGGGGCGGTGTTCCAGTGGTGGGCACGCAGCCGGCCTTCCCTGGCGACGGCAGCGGCAGGTCCGCGCGTTGCTGGCGATAGCCAGGTCCCTCCTTAGGAGCCTGCACCGTCCTGTTCATGAGCTCGGCAGACGTGCGTGGACGGTGCCGCTTCACGAGGGGTGCCACACCCCGTGCAGTCAGCCGCGCCCCCCGCCCCCCCAGCAGCCTGCCCGAGAGCCCGGCCCGCGACGTTGGCAAACACGGCCTCGGTCCTCGCGGCTCTGGGCTCGTCGGGGAACAGTCGCCCCTGCACGTGCCATCGTCCCCGTCGGATGAGGGCCAAGGTCTCCCACTGTTGAAATAAACGCTTTTCTCCTTAAAGGAAATTGGCGATTTGCCCTAAAATTTTTTTTATTGGAGTAATTTTACTCTATTTGTATAATGTTGGGAGATAAAAACCCTCCATTACACCTTTTTAAGTGAATCATAATTCAGGAAATGTCACTAATAGGAAACGACGCAAAAGGCACGCGGCAGAATCCCTGCCTTGTTCCCCTCCCCCCGGCCGTGGGTCGCTGGCACCTCGTCAGAGGAGACGGGGCGTTCAGATCCAGCGGCACCCGCTGTCCAGTTTTCGGATGGGACGTGTGTCCGAGGGGTTTTCTCCTGAGCCCTAGCGGCGTCCCGCTGCGTGGAGGTGCTCAGTGAGAAACCGTTGCCTGAATGGAAGGGTTGGTTCTGATTCTCTGTTGTCACGGTGGTGTCTCTCTCAGGATGGCAGGTGGGCGGGTTCGGCTGCTGTCTGGTGGGGTAGGCTGGGGCCCCCTGGCCAGAGGTGAGCCCTCTGTGCACTTGAGCAGTGGGTTTCGGACTTCAGTGTGCCTGTGAGTTGCCTGGGGACCTCGGTGAACGCGGACCCGGCTCGGGTCTGGCTCGAGGCCCGAGGGGCTGCGTGTCTGCCCCCCCCCGCCGCCGTGAGCCGGCACCGCTGGTCCGCAGAGCAGGCCGGGTGGTGGGGAACTCCGGAGCCGCTCGCAGACACAGGCGCGCCTGCAGCACTGACCTCGGCAGCTCCTGATGACGGTTCCGTTTGCTTGTCTTTACAGCTACGACCCCGAGGGGAAGGGGCAGCTAACCCACCAGGAGTTCTTGCAGAAGCTGGGCATCGACTACTCCGCAGACGCCCACCGGCCCTACTCGGAGGACTACTTCAACTTCATGGGCCACTTTGCCAAGCCGCAGCAGGGGCGGGTCGAGCTCCTGCCACTGCCACTGAGTGCTGGGAAGGTGACGTCAGCCTGGTGAGTCAGCATCCTGGGACTGGGACCCGGAGCCAGCCCGGGGGGGCACCCCCTCCCTCGGTGCAGACGTCATTTTCAGGCGCGAAGTTACGGCACCGTGATACTCGTTCACCGCTGCAGGTCCCAGAAACGGGTGCCAGAAACGGGCCCCCGCGCTCTGCTCACCCACTCCCCCCACGCCGGGCCCCGAGACCTCCTGTGTGCGGTCGGCCCCGCCTGCTGGAACAGAACCCCCGTGGGGCCCGGCGGAGTCACGGGGTGTGCCCCGGTGCCCACAGCGGTTCCTGGCTCGTGACAGGGGCTCAGCCAGCCTTCCCGGAGAGAGTATCGCCTCTGTGGTACCACTGTGTTTCACTCTCAGTCCCATTCTCAGAGTGCCAATTCCGGCAAAAAGACAAGGTTGTGATTCCTTTAGTGCAGCTTTGCTAAGGATGGCAACAATAAAATGGTGATAATGCAGACGTACAGTTCCTTCCAGACCCCCTTTTCACGTGAATGTCACACCAAGGCCACAAAACGTCTGCAACGTCGGTTCTTAGAGGAACCATCCGGCCGTCACGTTAGCATGATCCAGAAACTCTTGCTTCAAAGAGACGATCTGTTTTCCCGGCGTTACCTGGTCTAACGTGTGCTCTCCTCCAGGGACAAGCTGAAGGACCATTACGAAGACGTCCGGAAGGCGCTGGCCAAACTGGGCGACTCCGGAAGCAGCTCCGTGTCCGCGTGCCAGCTGCAGAGGGCGCTGCAGGAGGGCGGCTGTCCCCTCGGTGACGAGGAGCTGGCCGAGCTTCTGGGCAGGTCGGCACCCTCGGCGGCGTCCCTGACCGTGTTCCCCCCAGACCAAAAGATGAGCGTGGCATGGCCCTCGCTTGCTCTCCTCTGCCCCTGCGCGTGGACTCGTGCCCCCGCCAGCCGGGCTGCGTTACCGTGGGCCTGCGCCGACCCAGAGCAGGGAGGAAACGCCACGTGAGCGCGTCAGGATTCCCGAGGGGTCTTGGCCCCGTAACCCTCATTTTTTAACTTCGGGCTTCGTTCTGCCCAAGCTCTGCACGCACCTCGGTGGGCGTCAGATCACCCCACGCAGTCGCCGGCCTCCCCTCCCCTCTCCAGAGTCAGCGGCTTCCGGGGCTTTAGTGACACCTTCGGGTGCTCAAGTTCCTGTTCCTACGTGACACAGGTTCTGTGGCTCCTTCTGGGATTCTCACGGTCGGGCTGCGCCTGTTGGCTTCCAACCGGGAAGGTGCGGGTGGAACTCCTCTCCACACACCACGTGCCACCGGCCCCCCACCCCACAGCCCCCCCACCCCGCAGAAACACGCAGACCCGTCTGTCCCTATGGACGCCGTCCTCCCCACACCGCCGGGTGGGGCAGGTCAGTGTCCGGGGCTTGCAGTGTTGGGACAAGCCGATTGCTTCTCCGTCTTTATGCAGCATTAGTTTTCCCCGGGGCTAACGTTAGTCTTACTTCTTCTGCTTGTTCAGTTCCCACATGATTGTTACCAGTAACGGAACCCCTAACTCGCCCGCCTGTTAAATATTTTTCTTTTCGTGGTTGCCCTGAAGTTTGCAGTGTGCATGGACGAGTGGCCCGAGTCCAGTCTCGAAGAACAGGGCGCTGCTTCATGCGTGGGCAGCGCGCCCCACACCCCGCCTCCTGCCCCGCCGGCTCTGCGGCCGTTCGCCAGCAGGGCGCTCCCCTGCCAGCCGAGGTCCCCGCCACGGTCCCCCGAACGAACAGGGTGGTCGTTACCAGCAACAAGGAGCGGGTAGACCGGCTGCGCGTTAGAGAGCGGGAGGTGTCGCCTTGCCTTCCCTCGTCCCTTCCCGGACGCTGTCCCTCCCTCTGCGTGGGTCTGGGCGCCCGACCTGCGTGACTTGTCTCCTCTCTGGAGACGGTCTGTTGTTGGCATTTCCTCCCGGGGGGGCCGGGGGGGGAGACAGATGCCGGTTTGTCGTTGCCCTTATTTATGCCTTCATTCGCCGCTTCTTGTAAGTGCCCCGACTGGGGATCGAACCTGCAGCCTTGGCGTATTGGGATGATGCCGAAACCTACTGAGCTACCTGGCCAGGGCAGCCAGGGGTGAGTTCCTGCAGGCTTTGTTTTCCTGAGATAGTCTTTATTTCTTCTTCACGTCTAAAGGGTAGCTTCACTGGATGCAGGATTCTAGGTTGGTGGGTGTTTTTTTTCTTCCGACACTTCAAATATTTCAGTCCACTCTTCTTGCTCGCATGATTTCTGACACGTACCGTGTAGTTCTTGTCTTTGTTCCTCTGTAGACGAGGTTTTCCCTCCCTCCGGCTCCTCTCAAGGGTTTCTCCGCGTCTTCAGTTCTGTGCAGTTCACATGCCGTGTGCCTGGGTGTGGAGTTTTGGGGGTTCGTCCTTCTTGGCGTCCTCTGAGCACCAAGACGGAGCCCTTTGTGAAGGTGTCCGACAGTTTTTGGAAATTCTGTTCTTTTTTCTTTTTTAATTTGTTTTTCTCTTTGAATTTCAGTTTGGGAAGTTTCTATTGCCACCCTTTAACCTCAGTGATTTTTTTTCCCCCAGCCGTGTCCCATCGGCGGGTGAGCCCGTCAGAGGCGCTCTTGCAGCCGGCGTCCCCTCGTGACGCGCCCTCTGCGTGGGCACTCTCTGCATGCATCGTGCCCCTGTCCCCGCATGAGTCTGCACTTTCCGTGACGGCTCTTCACACGTTGATCAGAGTCCATTTAAATTCCCTGTCCAGTCATCTCAAAACACGTGTCATGCCTGACCTGGGCCTCACGGGCCGAGTGGGAGGTCTTAGGTCGGTTTGGGGAGAGCTGGGCCGTGCTGAATCTCGCCGTGGCCGCCCACCTCCGCCCACCCGTCCCCTTGGTTCTGTCCCGTCTGTGTTGGGCGGGGGGGTTCCCCGAGGAACTCCTCTGGCAGTGGAACCTCCGTTTTGCAGCTGTTTGCATTGTAACCCGTTGTTACGAAGTTTGCTCTGTGTTGACACTAGGATTGTATTGATAGGCTGTGCGTTTCCAGGAGCGTTTAATTTCCTGCTTGTTTTTCTTGCATTATTTGCCTGTAACTCACCTGGTTGAATACGGGCAAAGCCAGACTTAGTAGAGAGAGACGGTGTTTGGAAAGACCACCGCGATGGGGAGGGGAGGGCTGCCGGGGTGGGGGAGGGGAGGCGGTTGCAGTGGGAGGGCGCTCTGACCCTGCAGTCTGAGAGCATCTCAGCGTTTAGGCCGCCGAGGGCTTCTCCAGGGAAGAGGGGAGGAAGGACTGGGAATGGGGGGATGAAGTGAGTGGGTCCTGTGATCAGACTGCTGTGGCAGGAAACGGCTGTCCTTGCGGTCAGAGTCTCACGCAGGGCCCTTGCACAGGGGCTCGTCCACGGTCCAGTGACGGCTCAGGCTGAGGGGGGGTCGCAATCCAGGGAGGCAGAGACTCGTTCTAGTTCGGTCACGTCAAGTCGAAGTTAGCAGGCATTTTGTCCAGACTGGTCAGCGAACACCAACAGTTCGGCTAATCACTCCTTCCCCGGGCCCTCCGCCCTCGGGCCTGGCCCCGCGCTCCCGTCCTGGGTCCGCGGCCCCACTGTTCTCCCGGCCGGGGTCCCCGGTTCCCGCCCTTCCCTGCACGCCTCTTCATTCCTTAGTTTACGTTCTTGCTTTGCCGGAGTGCCTCCTGGAGTAATTTCCCAAGAAAGGGTGGAGAGGAAGTAAGTATTCTGAGTTCTCCTTTGTCTGAAAATGCTTTATTCTTTTTTTGCACCACTTGATAGCTTGTCTGAGCATAGAATCCTAGGGAGAAAATTGTTCTCCCTTAAAATTTTGAAGACGCCCCTCCTTGTGCTCAAGCGGTGAGAAACCCCATGCTGGCGCACGTGTGTGTGCGTGTGCGCGTGCGCGTGCGTGTGTGCGTGTGTGTGTGCATGTGTGTGTGTGCCCGTTCCGTCTTCAAGTGCCTGTGTGTTCTCTTCTTCCTTCAGCGGGGGCTCCTGTCACGAAGTCTGTTTCCAGCTGAACACGAACTCCTATGCATTTGATGAATAAATCATGGGAAAACAGCACCAGATAAATAATGAACTAAATGATCGTAAGAGAGTCTTTTAAAACATAGTTGGCCTTGGCACCTTCACAAACTGCGGTGGCAGGACCCCGGGGTTTCCGTGGCCCGCCGTCCACGGGGCGGTGGGCACCTTGCACGCTGGAACCTCCGTGAGGACCCCTCGCCCGGCCACTCGTTCCCGCTCCCAGACCCTCGGTGACAAACACGTCCGCCGTTCGTAATTACATGTAGATTATTCTCTCCTAGATCCAAAATAGACTTTTCTAAGGAACACTGAGGAGATTAGCATATGCATTTGATTTTATTACTAAATTTTAACGCCGCGTTGGCAGTTCATCCTGCCGATGAAACAGAGAGCTGACTGGCCCCCGCTCCGAGTCCCGCCTGGGAGCCAGCGCCGCGGGCCGGGCCTGGCCGGGGAGGCAGCCTGCAGCGGCGGGCGGGGAGGGCGGCCCTCGTCTCCCTCTCGGCGCCTGTTCTGTGGGAGCCGACAGCGGGGTCGCCGCCGGCACACCTCTGTCCCGCTCACCGGGGCTCCCAGCCCTTCTTCTCGGACGCACCCGCCCTGCTGAAACGCAGTTCGGGGGTGAAAGTGCCGGGGGTGCTCAGCGGACCCCAGTCACAGAGCCGTGAGCTTTGAGTGCCGTTGAACTTTATTTTGAATTATTTTACATCTTTTTTAAAAATACATTTTTTAAAGATTTTATTTGTTTATTTTCAGAGAGGGAAGGGAAGGAGAAAGAGAGAGAGAAACATCCATGTGCAGTTGCTGGGGGCCACAGCCTACAACCCAGGCATGTGCCCTGACTGGGAATCAAACCTGCGATGCTTTGGTTCGCAGCCTGTGCTCAATCCACTGAGCTACGCCAGCCAGGGCGCTATTTTACATCTTTAATAAACTTGCTTTCCGCTCTCATGAAACCTTGGGACTTTCACCACGCTTGGAAACTTGTAAAGGGGCCTCCGTTTCTGCACGGTTGTCCTATGGACGCATGCACACACCCAGAATTTCTATTTCAGAAAATACCAAGCTAAATCAGTGTTGTAAAAACGTCTTTCCGTGCTTTCAGCGTGACGGTCCGGCATGGCCATTCTTGAGAAGGAACGATGGCATGTTCCATTCGCTCAGTCCCTCCCTCCCTCCCTGCCTGCCGTCTCAGGCGGGTTTCTTTCTCCCCGGGCGCCCCTGCTGCTCCTCGGGGCGGGCCCTCACCAGCTCAGGTCTCAGAGCACAGCCCCCGGCCCCACCCCTCCACGGTCCTGCCCGTGATACGGCTCTGCCAGGGTCACGTCGCCCCGCACGGACTGGCCCCTTCGCTGGGCCCCTCCCCATCTTCTGCTCTCCACCCCGGGAGCCCCGCTGGCCAGCCTCAGGTCTCGGAGCTTTAGCCAGGATGGTCTTCGGCCTCGCCAGCCCGCAGCACCCTGCTGTCTCAGGGCTCAGGACCCTTCCCCCGCCCCCTGCCCCTGCCCACAGCTTCGGCTGACGGCACGCAGGCCCCCACAGGCGGGGGAGCGGCGTCTTCCCGTGGGTCACACTCCCCGCCCCGCTCTGCGCTCAGTGAGTGTTTGTGGAAGGAGTGGGTGATGAGTTTTTTTTAATATATTCCTTTTTTTTTTCCTTTGGGGACAAGTTGGGGCATCAGCTGGCAGAACAACTGCGTCAACTACCTGGACTTCCTGAGGGCGGTGGAGGGCAGCAGGCCGCCCAGACCGGAGTCGAAAGAGAGAGAGGCGGGTGTGCCGGCCAGTTTCGAGAGGCTGCGTCCCGAGGACGTCCTGAAGAACGTCCAGAAAGTCGTCGCCGCCTCTGGCCCCGCCCTGGCCACGGTACGGCCGACCCCTCTTCCTGGGGAGACGGAGGCTCTGGCATTCGGGTCCACCCTCCCCTGCCCTGGGGGGGGGGCTCCTTTTCCTCTCGGCGCCCCCGGGGGGCGTCAGAGCTCAGAGGGGGTGGTTGCTCCAGACCCCCTTGCTCCTTGGAGCGCATGTGGGTCCGTTTCGCTCCGTGAGAAGCATCCACGGTCACCCCGCAGCCTGTGTGTTCTGGGAGCAGAGTGCTCAGTGCCGTGCAGACGCTGGTCTGGGGCGAGGGCAGAGGCTCCAGGCAGGGGAGAGGGGACGGCACCCTCGCTGAGGACGGGAGCGGCACACCCGCGGGTCCTGGGCCTGTGGGCATGAGTGGGGGGGGGCCCGGAGACCCCCTCCTTGGAGGGGCCGCCCAGGGCCAGGGGCTGGTGCAAGGAGGGACCCCTTGAGCACATGCACATCTCAGGCTGACCGCTGGGTGGCGCTGTGGAGCGCGCCAAGACCCGGAGTGCGCGGGGACGCTGCCATGTCGCCTGTGTCCCAGTCCCCGGGAAGCGGGGCTTCGGCCCGTTCCTGGTGAGGACACACATGAGTTCCCTCTGCAGCGGCCGCGGAGGGGGAAGCACTGTCAGCAGAGGGCTGACCGTGCGGCCGAGGGGGAGCACAAGCTCCGTGCGGTGCTGGCGCTCCCCGGCCAGCGGCCAGCCACCGAGGGCTGTCCCCCGTCCACCGGTGCCCGCCAGTCCCCGCCTGGAAGCCTAGGCGTGCTCGCCCCTTCCCCGCAGGGAAGCAGCCCCTGGGAGTGCAGGGGGGCACAGCTCTGGAGCCCCAGCCTCGGGAGGCCCTGGGGAGCAGGCCCAGGAGGAGAGGGCAGGGCCACCCAGCTGTCACCTGGGAGAGCAGGCACTCCCAGGTCTAGGAATCCTCGCGAGGACTCGACATTTCGTCTCTGTTTCACTGATGAGCTAGAGAAGAGTCAGACTGAACGTGCCGTGGGCCCCTGGAAAGCCCGCCTATCCAGCTCGCAACACCAGAGTGCCCGTCCGAGACTGCTGGGCCTCGGGGTCCGCAGACCCACTGTGCGCGGGGCCGGGCCTGGCCCAGCCGGAGACACGGCCCGTGGGCGACCGCGGCTGCGCTGAACATGCGCCTGCGTCGCTGGGGCTTTTTCTTTTTGCGGGGGAAGCTGTGGAGCCTCGCGACGCCTGAGTGCTGGCCCATCCCGCAGACTGCCAGTAGTGCCATGCAGGCCACAAAAAGCCGTCCTCGGGTAGGCGTGGCCCCACAGCACGGCTGTCAGGATGTGTCTCAGCCTGAGGCCCGTGGAGCCTTTGGGAGGGACCACGGCCCCCCCTTCTGAGACACACTCCCTGGGCGATGAGGTTTGAAGCAAGAGGGGGGCGCCCGGGCGAGAGGTGGGCTGTAGCGGGAGGCAGGAGGGCACAGGAGGTCCTGGAGAGAGGGGGGAGCGGGTGTTGGGGGGGGGACAGTCAGAGTGCACATGGGCACGTGATGCGTTTCTCCCTGTCCCTGCAGATGCATCTCAGACGCGCCTTGTTTCCGAAGGGATGGCAGTCCCTCACCTGCGTGGGATCGTTGCGCCCACCCTGGGGCTGGGCGGCCTGGGTTGGCCCATGGGGAGCCCCGCAGGCCAGGGGAGCGCGGGCCCCGGGTTTGCCTCTTAGGTGCCCTAAACTCAGGGTGCTGGTTTCACACCCTCAAGGCCTTCCGATGCCCCCGGAGCACGGACGCCCCATGGGGTCGCCCGTCCTGTGATCTGACCGTTCTCCTGCGCGGCCGTTGAGACCCGCTGCATGCCAGGCCCCTGGGCGGGTCGCCGTGGTAAAGTTTAGAACGGCGCAATACGAAGTCCCCCCTTTTATGTCGAAGAAGCCAGCCTCAAAGAGGTTGAGGGCTTGAGGTGAGCTGCGGAGCTGCGGTGCAGAGGCCGCTCCCTGACCTGCGGCCGAGGTTTAACCGATGCGCGGCTGCCCCGCGTTACCGCAGTCCAAGCACAGAAGCGAGGCTCTGGGGTGTTGCACGGTTAATCCGAGAACACACGCACCACCGCCTGTGGGCCGGTGGGGCGTGCCCAGTTCGCTCTGCAGGAGAGTTGGCTGCCAGGCATTTGGTGTGGGGTCTGCGAGCACAGGAAATTCTTACTTTTAAAAAAAGATCTTAACCTACTACTTGATATAGATTTCCTGGTGCAATAAAAATGAATGATTTTGTTTCAGCAGATGGAAAAAAAAATGAGCTCTTTTTATAGCACATTTTTGCACTTTTTCCGTCTGACTGCTGTGCTGTTGGGTTGGCACTGCCTGCCCGGCCCCTCTGGCACAGTCCTGGGGCCGTGGAGGTCCTCCCACAGGGCGAGGGCCCTGGGGCTCCGGCTGCCGGTGCAGAAAGGACGGCAGCCCAGCTCCCGAACCTCGGGCTGGCGCGTGACGGGGTGGGTGGCCCCTTGACTCCTCCTCCTCCTGGCCACTTCCCACTCAGAGTCCTACCCGGAGACCCCTGCCCCGCCCCACGCAGCGGGATCGCACCTGAGCCTCCTGTCTGTGCTCAGAGGGGCTGGGACTCAGTGGTCGAGGGAGCCCGGGGCGGGGCAGTCGGGGGCAGGGCGGGCCCAGGGTTCCTCTTCGCCCCCCTCCCGGTCGGATCCAAAGGGGAGTGAACGCAGCTCGTTTCCCCGCCACACGCAAGTTCTTACGCTCCGCGCACACACTCACCCGCGTCAGGTCTCCAGCATGGTGCATTCATCCGGTGATTTAGACTCCGCAGGGGACTTGCAGGCACTCGATTTCGTTTGCATTCCGCAGAAGCAATACTTAAGAAAAACACCCCCGGACATCTTTGCTTGACAGGAGCGCCTGCCTTCCTTTCTGCAGGCGTTTTCTGCCCTGGACAGAGAGGACACTGGGTTCGTGAAGGCTTCGGACTTTGGACAGGTCCTCAAGGACTTCTGCCACACGCTCACAGACAGCCAGTACCACTACTTCCTGAGGAAGCTGAGGCTTCACCTGGCCCCCTGCATACACTGGAAGTATTTTCTCCAGAACTTCACCTGTTTTCTTGACGAGGTAAGGATGTGCGGGCTGACGTCCGCTTTTGCAAAATGGATAGTCGACAAAACCGTGTCAGGTAAATTGGCAATCACCTCACGTAATTAGCTCATTCTACATGAAAAGCTGGTATAAATGCTACACAGAGCATCAGAAGGTGAATGCACATCTTTTGCTTCACTTGAAAACTATTATTTTATTTTCAAAGGCATTTGGGGGTTTACTTTGCCTGGTTGTTTTAGAGGCTCAGGACCTTGGGTCCCGAACATGATCTGGGGTCCAGAGGAGCGAGGCCCGCTGTGCATTGGGCCGTGAGTGGCCGGGGAGGAACTGGGACTCTCGATGTGCCGGGCCCTGGGCCCGGAATCAGCCGGTCGTGGGCCGGAATGTGGAGGTAGTGGGCTTGAACGGTTGTGTGCCCGGCAGGCCCCTGGGGAGGTCAGGGAGGGCTTCCTGGAGGAGGGAGGGCGGCTGACCACAGGGCTCTGTTCCTTCCCAGGTCCGCTTCTCCGGCTGCACTAGCTGTGTATATTCTTAGGCTGTTTCCTGGTTTCTAAACATTAGCGGGCCCACCTCATTAGAGTCCATGGCCGTCTAGGTTTAACCAGCAGATTTCTTTGACCGCCGTTCGGTGCCGAGGACGGACACACAGGTGCCGTGTCCCTGCCCTCACATGCACACGCACGTGAAACACCCAGAAGTAATGCCGCCGCTGAACCCCAGCAGTCTTCCCCACGATGCGCGTAACCGTCCCCCCGGGCCGGGCGCTCAGGCTGTCCCTCCCCCACCCCCATCCCCCGCCCCCGCCCCCCGTGCACCTGTCTGTGCAGCGAACAGCTTCCCGGGATCAACTCCTGGGACCGAGGCTGCCGCAGCAAGCAGCCCGAAGGCTCCCCCGGACCGAGGGCCCTCGCTGTGAGTGGTGGAGCGGCGGCAGCGGGCCCTGCGCAGCGCTCTCTCCTCGGCCTGTAATACGCGCATTGACTCGCGTCATCCTCGTGTCATCTCGCACCACCCCTGCAAGCGCGTGCTGGCGACGTCCCAGCCCGCAGACGAGGGCGCCGGGGCACGGGGCCATCGAGGTGCCGTCCACGCCACCCGGGAGGGCGTGGGAGAGCTGGTCTGTGAGCCCCAGGAGCCCGGCCCCGCTCCAGGCCCCTGCACGCCACGCTCCCCCTCTGGGGGCCCACGCTGTCTGTAGCAGGGGTCAGGAGGCCCTTCCGTTTTAGGGCTGAGGATCGTCCCTGTCCACACAGACCACACTGTGCCCATCGGTTCGCCCATTGGTGGGTGGACTTCTGGGTGGCCTCCACGTCGCCGTGCCTCTGCCTGAGAGCTTCTGGAGGCACTTGGCCGAACGTCCCTGCCCGGAGGTCTGGGGCTCACCGCGGTGGGAGCGAGCATGGTGGGCTGCCCGGGGCGGCATCCCGGGACCAGGGGCACACGGGGGACCCTGCCCGGGGGGCCCTGTACGGCCTCCCCCCGCCTCTCCAGGCCCATGTGCCGTCAGTGGTGGGATTACGTGGTACCAGCCAGGGACCTGGGGTTGGCCTGGGGGCGGGGAGGCCTTGCAGAGAAGCCAGAGCTCCAGCCAGGGCACGTTCCCAGGAGGTCACGTGGAGCAAGGGGCTCCTGGGCTGAAAGGGCAGCCCGAAGGGGCAGGCGGGAGGCCCTGGGCATCTCAGACCGTGTGGGGGCTTCCTCCATCCTGTCTGTCTGCTGGTGGGGGTGGGGGCCAGACAGGCTGTGCTGCGGGGGTCCCGTGCCCTCACTCCAGAGCCCAGGTCCCCTTTCTAGCAGAAGCAGCGTGGTGGAGCTGCGCGGGCAGGGGCGTGGGGCGGCTCCCTGCGAGGTGGCCGGAGCGGGAAGGACGCCCGGTCAGCCCGGCGGTTTCTCAGGTTTCTTCCCGGGCTGGCATTCTCCAGAGAAGGGGGTGAAGTAACAAATAACAGAAAAGTCAAATGCGTCTTCCTCAGGCTCATTAAGTGCGACGCCAGCCGTCCGCTCCCTCTGGGGACGCACGGGTGGCAAGCGATTAAAAGGAGGTCACCAACACAGTTCTCGGCGAGGTGGGCACCTCTCCTCGCGAAGGCCGCCCCCAGAGGGATCCCCAGCCAAGCCAGATCCGCCGCATGGAGAGACGGCCTCTCTGGAGAGTCCCCGTGGGGGCCTCACGCCCACCCACGACAACTTCCCACGGCGGGCGCGCGGCTCAGCCTGTCCCCGACAGCTCAGACGACCGGGGGCCACGTGGGCCCGTCACGCGGGAGGCCTGAGCTCTTTGCAGAGCAGACGCGGCGCCGTTTCCCATCACTCGCATGTGGCGCGGCCGTGGCGTGGTCCCTCCCGGCTCCTCTGCCCCTGAGGTGCCGCCGCATTCCGACATCCTCGGTCCAGGCGCGGTCGGTCCTCAGGTCCCTGGGCCTCCGGCAGGGCAGCCCGGCATCCCCCACCCCGCCCCCGCATGGGCTCGGTCTGCGGGGCCTTGGTCTCTGGACGCTGCACTCAGGTTTGAGGGCCCCGCCAGTCGGCCCACGGGCCTGCGAGGGGACCGGAGATGAAGGTGACTCCGGTCTCTCCCCGGACCGGAGTGAGATGACTCGGCTGTCAGGCCCGGGCACGCGGACTGCAGCGCCGCCCCGCGGCATGGGGTGGGGGGCAGGCGAGAAGGAGGAAGAGGCCCGAGCATCGGAGGATGGTGGCGGCCCGTTTCGCCGCGATTCCTGCAGACTGGCTGGGGACTTGCGGGCCGGCGCCTCCGTCCCCAGCAGGGGCCTCCTTGTTCCTCCGGGAGAAACCTTTGACCCTGAGAACACTGAGTGCGGACTACAGAGGGCCACCTGTTTTCAGAAACTCGCTCTATTTAACGTTCCTTTTAGGCTTCACGGTGCGATCTCGGGGTCTCCCGTGAACAAAACCTAACGCTCAGGACACAGCAGACGCCCGCGTCAGACCGCCCTGCTCCGTCGCCATGGAGACCGCGGAACCTGCGGCACAAACCCCCACCTCACCGCGGAGCATTGTCTGGTCACAGTCCGGCCGGCGGGCGGCCAATGAGGTCGTTTCTCGCCTTGTGTGTGTGAGGCCCGGGCCTCCCGGCCGCCCCTGAGATGTGACGTGGCCGCAGGTGCGCCCCTGTGCTGCGGGAGAGGACGCGGGAGGGTACTTTTCCGCCGGAGAGGGGGCTGCAGAGCAGGTCGCAAGGCCCGTAGCCCTTTGCGGGCGCCACGCTCGGACTCGGTGCCGACGGTGCTGCCTCCACTTCCCTTGTCAGCGCGGCGGTGTCCCCAGGGTTTGGTGGCCGTGACGCGGAAGGGGGGGTCTCCTCTCCCGGGAGAGGCCCTGCCTGGGTCGTTGGAAACGAGCCGAGCGGATCACTAGGACACACCGGTACCGTCGTTTCCTCTTGTTCCCAACGGCGAGAAAAGCTACGGCGTCCCCTTGGTAGAGTTTCGAGGATGTTTAAATGTTCCTCCCAAATGGTACTCGAGTTTCCCTGGCCAGGGGAGCTGTCACTGCCTGTTGTCCCGGCGACCGTTGAGGGCGTGGCAGGTTGTGCGAGGGAACCTGGGACCACGTGGCAGTGGGGGTGGCCCCAGGGCTGTGCCGGGGCGCGGGGGCTGCTGGGCCTGCCGTGTGCAGGCTGAGGTGCAGGGCTGTCACCAACGGCCCCGAAGGCCTACAGGGGCCCCGTGGGACCAGGCCGCTGTGGGGCACCCATGCCTCTCCCCTCGGCCCTCTGGGTTGGGTGAGCTGGCTGCCCTGCGCAGGGAGGGCGTGGGTGCCCTGGCCCCAGTGGGTGCCTGCTTCCCCTGAGCCGTCAGCGTCCGCATGGGCCCCAGCACCGTCGGGAGCGTGCACTGGTACAGGTGGCCCCTGCTCCCTGCACACCCGTCCTGGCACCCGGGGCTGGGGCTAGACTCCGCCTTGCGCTCCCTCCCTGTGCGGCGGGAACTGGCTCTGCGCCTGTCTGCCCCGAGGGCTGTCCTCGGGCCTAAGTCACTTACGCAAGGAGCCGTGCTCAGTGTCGGACGCGGCCAGGGCCGGATGCAGGCGTCCCTTCCTACCTTTCCCCCTCCCACGTCAGTGAGCACACATCTGCCGCCTGATGTCCGGTAGCAGTGTGGTTACGTGGGGTGGAGTGTGTTTAGGTGAAAGGACTTCCTTCAGCCGTTTCGTAAATGACTTCCGCCGTGAGTCTGTGGGGTCGTTAAAGGGTCGAAGGGGTGGCCGAACTGCTTCCCTTTCCCTTCCCTGCGTTTTACGGTGGTTCCACGCCCCTGAAGGGTTTGCGGGTGAGGTGCTGGGGAAGGCGTCCGGCTGCACTCTCTGTGACGTCGTCGGGCTGCTGTGTGGCCGGAGTGAGCTCGGAGAGCCGGGGGGAGGGGAGGGAGAGGGCCTCACTCTGCAGGGCCCGGGCAGAGGGGGGCACGGGCGGCGTTCTGATGGCTCTGCACCGGGTCTGGATGCGGGTGGGCGGGGCGTCCCGGGGGTGTGCCGACGCCTGGCTGGGGAAGGCCCCCCACCCGCACTCGGGTGCAGCTGGAGCACGGGGTGAGGTGATGGGGAGAGGAAGCGGGGTGGGGTGGGGCCCCGGCGGAGGGCTCCGGGCGGCAGGCGGAGGGGCAGAGCTCTTGGGGTGGGTCCCCTCCTCCCCAGCCTGGGTGGGCATCCCCAAGTGTCAGCCCCTCCCGCTCACTGCTCTGTCCCCAGAGCCCGGGCAGTGCCTGCCACATAAGTAGGCCCTCGGTCAGTACTTACGAGTTATACCGCTGTTTTCGGTGGCCCTGGTGTTCTTGGGCGCGGGGCAGGCCCCTGGAATCATGATAGGGTGGGAAGAGCGTGCATTTGAGGTCAGACCTGCAGGGGAGGCGCCCGGAGACCCTGGGTGAGGCGAACCCCACGTGCTTTGTCTGAAGAACAGGGAGACCCACAGGCCCCGCGAAGGGCCACGGGAGGGTGAGAGAGACTGGTGCGCCGGCCCCGCCCGGCACCTGTGTGAAGGAGCCCCCGGCACCAGGTCCCCGCGGCCGTCACCGGCACCAGGGCTCAGCGAGCCTTTGCTCAGCCCTAAAGCGTGACTGAACTGTGGCCTTTCCCGAGGAAGTGCTAGTAAAATCTTAGGGCTCAGCGACACTGGTGGCCCAGAGGGAACCCGGGCCCGGCAGCAGGTCCCAGGTCCGGGCAGCGATGGGTCACTGAGACCCCAGGCCCCTCCCAGACGCGGCCCCCTCCGCGTGCGCTGCCGGGGGCTGTCAGAGCCGCCCGCAGGCCGGTTCCTGGGCCCCATCCCCCGGCGAGGCGGTCCGCGGGCCCTCGGAGCTCCCGCTCGCTCCCGTCTCGGTGTTTCTAACGCCTCGTCTTCCCCTGACAGGCAGTTCCGCGGCTGTTGTTATTTTTAGCCTTCGTGCGCTCACTGTAAATACAAATGAAGATACAGTGCAATTAATTCTGCTAATCAAAATATTTGATCAAGTGAAGCAATTTTTCAATTCTTAAAAGTAATTACCCTGTTTTCTACAACGACGCGGAGGGATTCGGCGCCGAGCTCTGCTCACCCGGAGTTTCCGCTGCGGCTGCGGTGCCGTCTCTAGCCCCGCCCCTCCCCCCTCCCCCCTCCCCCCTCCCCCCCCACCCCCCCGCACAGAGCCGCGGGGGTGCTGCGTGGGCGTCTCCTCGTCCGCTGACCGCCCGCGGCAGACGCGCCGTCCTCCGGACCCCTGATCACAGCCCGCACGCGGTTAAGCCCGCGCGCCAGTGCACTGCCGGCTGGCCAGCCGGAACAGACCTTGCTAAGCCGCGCCGTCCGTCCTGCAGCTCCCAGGCAGGTGGCCGCCGCCGTGGGCGCCCACGGGGGGACTGTCTCACTGCGTCGACCCCTGGCCGCCCGCACTGACCGCCCGCACTGACCCGTCCCGTCCTCGGGGCTCGTCCCTTCTGCGTCCCACCGGCTGGACATCAGAACCGTCCCCCCACGCGACACTGGCCAGCCTCCCCTCGGCCAGAGCAGGTCCTGTGGCCGCCGACCCGAAGCAGAGGGACAGGGAGGCAGCATCCTCCTCTTCAGTGGGGACCCCCGGTCCCAGGTGCAAGGAGAGTGAAGGGACGGGCCTTGGGGGCCACGCACCGCAGGAGACAAGGTGTGCGCCGGCCTCCATCCCTCGCTCCACTCCACCGGCCCACCCGCCGGCCAGCCTGCTCTCCCCCTTCCGCACCCCTCCCCCTTACCTGGAGAGGTCGTCTGGGAGACGCGCAGAGGTGATGCGTCCACCCAGGACGGGTCTGCACACCCCCCGTGGAGAGGGCGGTGGGCTCTTTCCGGGTCAGTCCCATCGCGGGGCTGTCGGAACAAGCGCGCACCCGAACTCTGCTGGGCTGGCTGGTCCCCAGGGGGCCCCTGCCGTGTGGGAGCGGGCACCGTGGGGCTGACTGCCACCCCTCCCTGCAGCCCTGGTCCTGGGGGGCAGGGGGAGGGTGGAGACAGAGACCAGGAGTCACGGGGCAGCCGTGTGCACGGGGCAGAACGCTAGTCCAGCCAGAGTCTGTGTCAGACGTCAAGACTGCAGGAGGGAGCCCTGGGCTGGGGCCCACGGAGTGGGCTCCGGGCGAATTCTGCACTGGCCCCCCATCCCACCTGGGGCCGCCTCCCCCTGACCACCCCCCCCCCCCCCGGGATTCCTGCAGTGGTGGGACTCACACCCAGGACTGTCTCAGCCACGCCGAGCGGGGCTCTGAGGCCAGCGTCTGCTAAGCATCCCTCACAACCAGACCGTCCCTACCCCCGACCTCAGGACACCCGACCCTCAGGGCAGCAAGACCCCCAGCTCGGAGCCCTAATTATGCGCCCGCCCGTGCCCTCGCTTACCGCCGCACCGGAGGTCAGCGTTGGCCCCTGTGTGCATGCACGCACGTGAGAACTCCAGACCGATCGCCCTCAGAGGAAGGGACCGAGGGCGGAAGTGCAGAGACCGTTGCAGGAGTCCGTGCCAGACCCGCGGGCGGCCTGGCCTGGAGGCGAGGACAGACCGGTGACCGCCTTCTGGATCCATGCCCAACGCAGAGCCATGTGGGTGGGACGTGTGGGTGGTCGGGACGTGGGTGACAGGGAGGAACGTCACAGGTGACCCCGCCTAGGCTGCCGGAAGGGCGCGGTCCCTGTGGGGAGATGGAGACCGCGGGAAGACCGCGTTCTGCGCTCATGGCCCCGGAGAAAACGAAGGATCTTCCTCTGTGCAGCCTGGGCGCGCCGTCTTGCTCAGGACGAACAGCGTGGCGGCCCGGGTCGCCTCTGAGGCGGCCTCACGGCTCTCGCTGCTTCCGCAGCGGACAGGCCCGGCGAGCGGCCGGCTCGGCTGCGGCGGCACCTCTGTCCCAGCGAGCAGTCGGAGCGGGGGCCCGGGGCGGCCTGCTCGCCGCCGCCCTGCACCGCTCCGAGTACGTGACGGCGACGGCATCCAGCACCCGGCGGGTCAGACGCGTCCTCACCAGCCTTTTCCAGAAGTGCCGGGGCCGTCCCCACATGGCGGTTGCCTGTGTCCGCATTAACATCAGTGCGCCCGGCCGTCCCCCCAAACACCCACGGATGTCTGCGTTAGCACCTCGCCAACCAGCCATTTGAGAAAGACCGTCACACCCGGGAGCAGAGCCTGGCTCTCCGTCCGGTTGCGCCCGTGTGGCCTTGACCTCCGGGAGAACACCCACGTCTCCCCACCTTTCGTGTGACCTTGACCCCAGGGTCCTCGGCAGCCTGGTCGTCGTCGGTGAGACGTGGGGTTTTTCACGAGACGGTTTCTCACTAGTGGGGATCGCTGGGAAGAATGGCGTTGGCTTTCAGTGTGTCTTCCGCTCGAGTCCAGCCGCTCCCCTCAGCGTCCTGGGATCCCCGGGCCGTGGGCCCAGGCCCACGAGAGAGGACAGCTCTCATCTTCCTCCGACGTCGGTTTCCGTTAAAGCCTCATGTGTGGTCGGGGAGTCTCGCTCTGCATGCGGGAGCCTCTGGGCCTGTGCACGGGGGGATGGACGGCCAGGGCGCCTCTCTTGCTGGGGGGTGGACGGCCAGGGCACCTCTCTTGGTGGGGGGCGGGGGGTCCACGCCGACGCTCTCAGACCCCGCCCACGTCGCACGTCTGCAGACCGCGTCGCACACACTCGCCATCGTGAGAGTGTCACACTGAGGATGCCCGTCCAGTCCCCGCGCCGCCGGCCCTCTCCGCCCCGGTCTGCCCCGTTTTTACCGGGAGCGGCCGCTGGGTTTTGACAAACGCCTCTTTGCCGCCTGTTGACCTCTGCCCTGTGCCCACGTGAGGAGCCGAAGGGTTTGCTCACTCTTGCGCCTTCTTACACCGGGGATAAACCCTGGTCAGACTCAGTGTGCCGTTTCTGAATACGGTGCTAAATATTTCTGATGTTTTAAAACATTTTTACTGTCTTTACACTCATGTCTGTGCATTGCAGTGGTTTATGTTTTTCCCGTCAGGTGTCTTCTTTGTCACGTCTTCCTGGCAGGGGTTAGGGTGACCGACCACGGATCGGAACTCTGGATGTCCCTTCCCGGGTTCTGGGAGGGTCTGACTGATGTAAAAAGGATCCTTTTTCTTTTCTTTTTCAGGGACATAGCTGGCTCTTCGAGTCACCTAGGCTTGACAGCTTTGCAACGATCGGTGGTCGATCATTTAGCAGCTCCATCAGTGTCTTCTGTCGCCTGTCTGTTCAGGCCTCTGTGGTTCTTAAGTTAAATTTAGAGATCCTTATTTTGCGAGAAAACTATTCCGCGTCCTCTGGAGTTTCTAGCACACTCCCCGAAGCTTGCCCACGCCACTCAGAGTTCTCCCAGGCCTGCAGTTAGAATAATAGGGTTTCCGGTTCGTGCTTTAACGCTTTCCGAGAGCACTCCCCTGCCTCGCCTCCCGTGCATGCGCCGGCCCTGCTCCTGGCCCCAGCGGGGAGCGCGCTGGAGGAGGGGCTGCTCGTGTGGGCTCCCCCTGCGGTGGGAGGCGGGGCCGAGACTCAGACTCAGGCCCCGCCCCCTCTCCCCGCCCCCCATGCTGGACTGGTCCGCCCACGTTCCGCCCGGTTCTGTCCACCCGACGAGTGCATGGAGGGACCTGGGGCGGGACTCTGCGTCCAGAAGCGGCCCTTCTGTGGTCCACATGGCCACGTCCTCGGGGTGGTCAGGGATGCGCCCCTGTGCGTGGCTGTGGGGGGGGGCATCACCAGCTGTTTGAAGCTGCGTCAGATGCATCAGCAACGTCACTTTTGTTTCCTAGAATCAAAAAGAAAGGCAGGTTTTCACCTGGCAAATGGCCCCAAGTGGACATATTTCAAAGCTTCCGTGACCCTTGGGCGGTGCGGGCTGCGGCGGGCTGCGGCATGTGTGGAAGCGTGTGCGTGCACACGTGTGAGGACTGTCCCGCCGTGATCACTGCGCTCTCCCGAGCAGTGCCGTGCTCTGTCCTGGAGCGGCTGGCGTAACGCTCAGCCTGCCTGCTGCGGAACTGCCGGAGCTGCCTCACGACCGAGTTGCAGCATCAGCGGGGGGGTTAGAGGTGGCGGTGCGGTCACGGTCTCGGCACTGTGTCGGAGCATCCTGAGGGCTGGTGCCATGGCCAGTGGGGAAGCCCAGCCCGTCTCAGAACACACCCAGGAGCGGGGTCAGCTGTCGTGCACGGTCACCGTGCACTGTCACCGCTGGGTTCTCACAGAGCCCAGTCTCCCCTTTCAGCCCCCAGCCCAGCCCCATGCCCAGCCCCCAGCTCAGCCCCCAGCCCAGCCCCTGCCCAGCCCTGCCCTCCCTTGAGGTGCCCACCTGCCGATGTGGCAACCACAGGTCCCAGTGGCACATGCATAGATGCCGGGGCTGTGCCCTGGCCCTGCCCGTGCCCCCGGCCTCTGTCTCCTTGCGGGAGGCTGAGGACTCAGAGCTTCAGCCTCCCAAGCCCGACTCCATCATGGGCCTGGTCAGACGCCATCCCTCTCCCTGGCCCCCCAGCACCACGGACAGCGCCACAGGCCCTGATGGCACCTCAGCGGCCACTGCTCCAGAGAGGAGAGGGCTGGCCCCGAACTTGGACCCGCCCAGATTAAATCCCTGCAGGGTGGGGAAAGTTCCAGACTCAGGGAAGGCTCAGCCAAGGGTGGGGCGGCGGCACCCTGCGGTGGCAGCCACCCGCCCACCCTCCTGGTTCCAGCTGCTGCACGTGGCTCCCTGGGGTCTGCATGTGAGTGCAGACCACAGCGGTGGCCCCGCTGAGTCCCTGGCCACGCAGAGCCGGTGCTCGCTGAGCGCGTGTCAGATGAGCCAGGGGACCGGCCGGGCAAGTGGGCGGACGGGGGGCAGAGGGCTCACCCCCCGGGGCCCGGCCCTGCGCCGCGGGACTTGCCCGGGCTCCTGCCTCACAGCAGCTGTGGCCCAGCCCATGTCTGTGTCCGTGTCCGGACGCTGCTCCGACCTGCGGCAGGCCCGCCTGCGTCCCCGGCTCTTCGTCCCCCCGCTGCGGGGGACGGAGCCAGGGCCCAGCGGCGACCTGCCTGTCACGCACTCCACAGACCCCTTCTCCGCTCTCCTTGCCCAGACCGCGTCCGAGTGGGCCGAGAGGATGCCCAGAGGCCCGCCTCCCAAGTCTCCCAAGGAGATGGCGGGCCAAGAGACCCTGGCCCGGCTCCACAAAGCCGTGACCGCCCACTACCAGGCCATCGCCCAGGACTTCGAGAACTTCGACACCTCGAAAGTGAGCACCGTGTCCAGGGACGAGTTCAGGGCCATCTGCACTCGCCACGTGCAAATCCTGACGGACGAGCAGGTGAGCGCACGCGCGTGGCCGGTGCGCGCCCTCAGCACGGCCGCGGGGGCGTCGAGCCGGCCTTCCCCGCGGGGCGACGCAGAGTGTGAGACAGTCCACGGTTTTAAAAATACTGGGAGGGTGTTCTTTTAAGGGGGAGGGGGGGTGTTTTTACTTCAAACGTTACTGAAGACACCCAGGAGCCTCCTGTTTGTGTAAAAGGTACAAATTGCATCATTTCAGCCAGGGTGCAAAAAATACCAGTTTTATTTTTAAAGTCAAATCAAAGTTGGCTCCAGCTGCCTCTGTCCTTCTCCCCGGTACCTGGAGCATCCCTGGGCGTCTGCAGGCCAAAGAGGCCAGCCCCTCCCCTACCGGAGCGGGGCCTGGGGGGCGGGGGCCTGCACGTGGTTCTGCCCCTCCCCAGCGCCCACCCCTGGTCCTGCTTCTGGGGCTTGTTGCTACTGCCCTTGGCATGCTGGTGACATGCCACCCCCAGCTGTCCCCACTGTCCCCAGGCAAGAGAGTGCCACTCCTCTCCTAACCATGAGAAGTGGCCAGACAGCAAGAAGATCACAGCTTTGCTTGAGCTCCTCAGGGAGCTGAGGGTGTGGGGACAGAGACCGGACCTGACGCAGCCGGTGCCCTGCCGTCCCCAGGGGTAGACAGGGTCCGGCGCAGGGTCCTCACCCCCCAACCCCACCCCTGCGAGTCCAGCACCGGTGACCCAATCACCAGAGGGAGCCTCCCTTCACCCCAGAAAGTGCCCTGCCACGGCCCTCGCCAGCTTTCAGACCCATCGATGTACGGTCTTGCAGAGGATGATTCAGGTGACCAGATGAAATCCAAAGTTCTCAGGAAAGCGGCTCCGCCCCCTGCTTCTCCTGGCTCTGCTCAGGCCCCGCCCAGGAGCTCCCTGCAGGGGCGGGCTGGGGGTGGGGCTGGGGGGGGAGGTCACGCTCCTACGAGCTCCAGTCTCATTGGATGCAAGTGTTCACGGGGCGGGGCCAGCATCGCGCCCGCCTCACCCCTGCCTAGGCCAGTGGACTCACCGCCCAAAGACGCTGGCGCGATGCGCACCCGACTTCCCTTCCCTCGAGCATCACCTTCCCTAGGCATCATGGTCACTCCTGCTGAGTGAAATGCCCTTCCCGGGTGACCCTGCTCCTCAGCTCACCGAACGCTGCTGTGATACTGTACACGGGTGGAAGCCTTTAAACTTAATACCGTCACATTTATTATTCTACAGAGCCAACTAATAAAGGTCTCACTAATAAAGGCTTTCCATCTACTCTAAATGAGTAAAAATTTACTCTAATTATAGATATAAATTAATGACGTTCTTTCGTGTCTGGCGTTCAGAGCAGAGGATTTGGATGCTAATTGTCCTCTAAGAAAGCTTTGCCATCCCTGGCACATCAAGCCCCCACCCCCCCCCCACCCCCCCCCCAACAACATCAAGCACTTATTTTTAAACCCTGCTTTCCAAAAATACGCAGACACGTCCCCGAGGCGGGCGGCTGCACCGAGAGCCCCCGCCTGGCCTAAGTGTGGTGGTCGCAGTCGGTGGCGGCTAGCAGACTCGGTGGCGGCTAGCAGACTCGGAGCTCTGTCTGGGGAGGGGCTGCTGAGTGCGGCCCCTCCCTTTCTCCCTGCCGGGGTCACTCGGCCCGCGACCTTCTGGGTTGCGTGGCGCGGGGTTGGGATGTTGTCCCAAGTTAACCCTTTCTCCCTCTCAGGGCCTGGCATGTGCTCCCTCCACCCCCCCCCCCACATTCCCAGAACTTCCAACAGAGCTGGGCCTGGTCCCTTTCCACTTGCTCTAGAGAAACCCCAGCAGAGCCCAGAGCAGCGTGGGTTTCTGGCCAAAGCCAGGTGCGTGGGAAGGGCGGGGACGGTCCCTCCCTGTGCCGGGGGCGAGGGGGCTGCTGCTCCCCCAGCGTGTGCTGGAGGCCGGGGCCCCACTGGGCCTTAGGGGCAATGAGAAGCCAATTGCAAGCAAGTGACCATTCTTCTCGCCTCCCAGAAAGCCCTGAGGTCATCAGAAGTGGCTCATTCAGGGCGCCCTGGGTCACTGTCCCACATCTGTGCTGCGTGTGGCCCTGACACAGCCATGACGTCACACAGCACCGATGCAAACCCGCAGACCTGTCTCCAGCCTTCCAGATGCCTCCCTTCTCCTCCGTGAGAGGGCCCTGTCTGTCCTTAGGGCGAACCAGACCACGAAGGCCAACTCGGCAGCTGCAGGCTGTCGCCTCGTGCAGGACGGGGAGCAGTGAACCCAGGGCGCCTGCGGGAGGAGGGGAGAGTCCTGCCAGGCCGTCCCCCAACCGGGGTGGACAGGGGTTTGATCTGCACTGTCCCCTACAATGTCTGTCTGCACGGCTGCTCTGGCGCTGTGACTAATCACAGAATCACAAGATGTAATGGCCTTACACGGCTCGCGAAGGGCCCAATTCAATTAAAGACCGTCCTGCGGAAGCCGTGAATGACCCTCTCGTCTTCACCTCCTCGGGGCCCCCCAGGCTGCCCGGGGCTTCCCGGGGCTTGCACCCCAGGAGGATGAATGGGCTGTTCCTTTTTCAATTTGTTTTACTGCCGCGGGCTCTGGACCGTGCACACTGCCTTTCCGGTGCGCGTCCTGCTTCGCGCCCTCGGGGGGCCCTGCACTGACCCTGGGGACACCCCTCTGCTTCCTCACCAGTTCGACAGGCTCTGGAGCGAGATGCCCGTGGACGCCAAGGGGCGGCTGAAGTACCTGGACTTCCTGAGCAGGTTCAGTTCCGAGAGAGTGGCGACCCCGCCCAGCACGGGCGACTCGGCCCAGGCCCAGAGAGGGAGCGAGGCCCCCAACCTCTCCGGCGGAGGCAGGTCTGCGGGGTCATCGCCCACCCGGGACCCAAAGGCCGGGACGAGAGCACGGAGCCACCTCGGTGTGAGTCCTCATCCCTGGGTGTCGCCTGGCAGCCTCGCACCAGGCCCACAGTCCCCTGGGGCAGGGCCTCTTGTGTCCCCACGGGGTGGGAGTGGCTGAGAAGACGACACCAGGTTGGGAGGCGTCCCCTGGCAGGTCCCCAGCGTTCCCCTGCCTGAAGGGGGCGGTGGTGTGAGGCGGGGGGCAGGGCAGGGCGCGGCAGAAAAGAGGCGTGGCAGGCGGAAGGGAAGCGTAAGGAGGACCAGAGGCCCGAGAAGGAGCGTGAGGCGAGGCTGGGGCTGCCGGCGTCATCGGCTGGACAGCAGATGCCCCAGTAGGTGCCCCTGTGGGCAGGGGCTGCCTGCCCAGTGCCCCGGGAAGGCCGGTCACTCCCGTCCACAGGGGGGGGACGCCGAGGCTCTGAGAAGCTCCCTCACGTGCTCAGAGTGCCCCAGGGAGACTCGGAGAGACCCAGTGTCTAACCGCAGACTGCCCACTGCGCGGCCCTGGCCCTGGGGTGGGGGAGGGGCAGCCTCACCAAGGCGCCTGCTTCGCCATCAAGGACGACGGAGTCCTTCCTCGGACGGGGGAGGGAGGGCCCCAGCCATGAGCGTAATATGCTTCATGCCTGGCGAGCACGCCAAGGGAGCGGGATCGTTTGTCCGCTCGATGGGCACGCACCGCCGGCACCCCCGGGGCGGTGCTGGGTCCTCCCTCCCTGGGGCTGGGAGCCAGCGGGGCGCCCCGCCCCCGCAGGGTCTGCAGTCTCCCCGCTCCCGTGCAGTGCGCAGTCTTATGGGGGCCGGCGGGCAGCTGCAGCAGTGATCCGATCCCGGAGGGGCGCTGGTGGCCTGGCACCGGGTGGCAGGGACGGCCGGGGCGGCTGGTGGCCAGTGGTCGGACACTGGTGTGCCTTCGTGGCAGGGCCAGCAGGGCTGAGGGGAGGGGCGCAGAGCCCAGGAAGACGTGGACTGGGATGGGGCGGGGGGGAGGGGGCGTACAGGTGCCCGGGGTCTGGCAGAGAGCCCAGGGACTCGGCCGAGTTCGCCCGTGTCGGACCGCCGGGCGTCCAGGAGGTGTGTGTGTGGGCGGGGGGGCGTCTGGGCCAGACTCAGTCCCTTCCCTGTTTCTGGTGGAAAACGTGTGCTTGTCACTTCACACACACACGTGAGACGTATCGAATCTGCGTCTCTCCAGATCTGAACCCTGGCTGCACGTTCGTTTCCAGAACCGCCTCAGTCACCGAGACTCGGCACAAAGCCAGCGCACGGACGGAAACGAAAGTCTGGCTTCCCCTGTCACTCCTGAGGCGATGCTGCCCGTGGGGTCGCGGGCCCCTGAGCCTGAGTGACACCTGTGAGCGGTCGCTCTTGCCTCCCGTCGCACACCCCCAGCTAAAGGGGGTTTCTCTGTCCTGCAGACGCCCGCCAGCGCGGGCACGGTGCCGGGCACCCCGCTGCTGCAGAACTGCGAGCCCGTGGAGCGCAAGCTGCGGAGGACGATCCAGGGCTGCTGGCGCGAGCTCCTGAAGGAGTGCAAGGAGCGGGACACGCACAGGCGCGGGGCCATCGCCGCGGCCGAGTTCATGGGTGCGTTCGCTTCCGGCCCCGGGGGACACTGCCTCCCCTCCCCTCCAGGCGCAGGCCTGGGCCCTCGGACACAACGGGGAGCCTCTGCTGGTGGTGGCAGGCTAGGCACCTTGACAAACACCGGGATCGGGGGACCAGAGGAGGAGAGGGGACAGGCGGAGAGGGGGTGGCTGGGGACGCGCAGGCCCGCTGCCCGCACGGCTCGCCCCCATTGGCTGTCGTCCCATTGGGTAAGCGCCTCCAGTCACAGCAGCTTGTCTGCACGCCCTCCGGCAGCGCTCCAGCCCCAGGGAGCGGAGCCGGGCCCCGCCCCCTCTGCTTGGGGGGAGGGGCCTCGGCTCCCTTCTTCTCCACCCGCACCCAGACCTTGTTTAGGAAAATGGTTCCCTTGAGAACCTCTCTTGTTCGTTCGTGTTACTGTTGTGGTAACCACGGCTCAGAAACACCCAAGCCAAACAAGGTGTGAACTCCTGTAGTGAGCGGTGCTCCAAAACACATGAATTAGATATGAAAACACGCAACCAGTAATAAGCAGATGTCGTTACATGGATCTGACATGGCGTGGTTTGCCGGGGTCTGTGCAATTTGGAGCCCCCTTGGTTTTCGTTGTTTCTGTTCCCTTGGGCAGGGTGGCCCCCGACTTGGGTGGTCGTCCTTAGCGTCATCGCTGTTTCCTATTTGAATGTGGACTCGGCCCGGCCACCAGCCCGTTGTGCGGTAGGCTTGTCTGCCTTTGGTGGTGCTGTAAAAAAGTTACTAATCTTCCAAAGTCGTTCCGTGTTCTACACACCACTGACGGCCCAGGCGAGCCGGCGCGTCCGAGGCTCCTACTGGACAGCTCCCTGCGCTTCCATTCCCCGCCCCTGCGCGTCCCCAGGCGGGCGGGCAGTAGCAGCGCGTCCTGTCTGCGGGGCAGAGGGCCTCGTCTCTCCGCCTGCGCCTGCTCGGCGTCACTCCCGCCCGGTCCGCTGGGCTCGGTTTTCCTCGTCGGCGTCAACAGTTAGTAACTCAGCGTCCTGCTCCTCGACGCTTCCTCGCTTTCATGAGGTCAGACGGAAAGCTCAGAGTATTCACCTTAAGCTGAAATCGGGTGCTTCCTAAGTCTCTCTTAACTGTGAGCCTCACTCCAGAAGCAGCTGTTGCTGCGTCGGGACTGGTCTGAGAATCGAGCGTGAGAGCGGGTGGGGCATGGGGCTGGGCGTGGTGTTCTGACGGCCCGCCCCCGGGCAGCCGGAGGGCCGCCCTCGTGGCATTGGGGTGGCTCTAACCAAAAAGCCAGACTTGAACCCCGGCCTCGCGGGCCACTTGTCTCTCAAGAGGGGTCCGCGTGTGTCAGGCTCGGTATGTCTCAGGTGGTCACTGGCACAGACACTCAAACCGTGGGCGGGGCCCAGTCTGAATTCAGGCGCGCACCCCGTCTACGGACGCCCCGCCCCTGCTCCAGGCTCCGCCCTGACTCTGAGGCCCCTCCCTGGGATCCCCCCTCCCTGGGATCCCCCCTCCCGCCTCCACTCCCACCCCGCCCACTCTTCAGTCACAGCTCACACAGCACACTGTCCACTCTGCCGTGACCGCGGCCGTGGGAACCGTGCAAAACCAGGGCAGTGGGCACACGCCAGGACGGGGGGGGCGGCAGGGGGCGGGTCCCCCTCCCCCCTTACCGCGCCTGGCTCACCGTGTGCACGCCTGTTGGCGTGTCTGTCCGGCCACTGAGCCTGAGCCCGCGCAGCGAGGCCTCACGCGGAGAAAGCACCTCCGCGCACGACGAGCGAGCGGCCGCGTGGACGGGTGCGGGGACGCAGCGCCACCCGCTGAGCTGGCGTTTCCGTCTGCAGAGCTCGTGGAGAAGTTCGGCCTGGACATCAGCAGGGAGGAGTGCCAGCAGCTGGTCGGGAAGTACGACCTGAAGGGCGACGGGAGCTTCGCGTACTGCGACTTCCTGCAGAGCTGCATCCTGCTGCTGAAGACCAAGGAGACCTCGCTGACGCGCAGGATGAAGATCCAGAACGCCCACAAGATGGTACGGGGGTCTCCCCCCAGGGGCGTCTGGGGCCGGGGCTAGGAGGGGCCCGGGTTTTCCTGAGCCCGCCCCATGGGCGCCGAGACGCGGGGCAGGGCCACTGGCCAGGGAGGACCGCGCCTGCGTGATGTCCCCAGACTCCCTGCCGCCTGCCCTCGGACCCCGCTCCCATGTCCTCCGTGCACACGTGTCTGTATGTCACCCGTGTATGGTATGTGTATGTACATATGCAGTGTGAGCGTGTGTCACATTGTGTGGTACAAGCGTGCGTGCAGGTGTGGTGTGTGTGCAAACACGTATGGAGTGTGTCCATGCCCTTGTGAAACCATCCTTTGCTGCCCCTCCCTCCCGCCGTTAGTCAGAGGCCCGCCCGGCTACAGGCAGTGTGCAGGTGAGCCCCTAACCGCCGGGGCCCGGCTGCTGGGCCCGGAGCCGGCCGCCCGCCCGAAGGGGAGCTCGCGTCCCGCCGGAGAGAGCTGTGGGTAAAGGCGAGGCCTCTCCGTCAGGCTTCGGGGACACTGCAACAGCTCAAAATCTGCTTTCTTGGTGAAGACGCAAAGACTGGGGACCAATCGCCTGAGACCCAGGTTCTCAGACTCACGGGGCGGCAGACACCCGGTTGTCACGGCTCTTCCCGGAGCCCCCAGAAACACCTGCGCGGCAAACGGCAACAAGCCGGCTGCTTCTACGAGGCCCCGGGACTGGAAGGGCAGAGCTGGGGTGGGGGCGGGGTCACAGCCACCAGAGATGGGCCAGACCTGCCCCGGGTGCGTCGGGAGGTGGGAGCTCCCCCTTCCTCGCCTGAACTGCACTGGCACGATGTTCTGTTTCTCGGAAGAGGGATGAGAACCTGAAGATGTTTAAGTGACAACTGGAGGACACTGTTTTCTTTGGCTTTTTAGCTTTTTTCCTCCATCATTTGTCATTTTGATTCCCACCTTCAACCACTGTTTTCCCTGACTCGCCTTTTTTTTATCCAAAACATGGAGCAAAAAAAAACCCCCAAAAGGCTCGTTCACGCTCATAGTCCGTCTCTGTCACGTTGGATCCTTCACTTGGAGTCCGCGCAGCCTCTGGGCCCACGAGGTCGCCACGCAGAGAACTGCGCATGTGCGGAGGAACCCACCGGGCGCCTGTTCTCAGGCTTGGGACCGGCCAGGAGCTTCTCCAAAGTAACCAACCAATTCCCCAAGCCTTCGCAGGCTCCCGATGGGAGCACCTCCCAACCAATGCCTGCTTTCCCCAGGCTAGATTGACAGGCCTCTGTGGTCACCATCTTAGCTGCTATTGGACATGCCTCCTAGAAGCGCCTCCCCTTGTGCCGCCGGGACTTGTACTCCCCACGTGCCGTTCTCCCCCACCTCCAGTCTGGGCGAGTGGAGCGGGGAGCGTGAACAGCCGGTCCCCCCTCCCTGCACGGGGAGGAGAAAGGGGTGTGACTCCCCTTCGAGGGGCCACGCTGCAGTCCCCAGGGGTGGGTGAAGCTGTGGCTCCCTGGCTGACGCCGCTCAGCAGCGTCTGACTCCCTCCGCGTCCTCCCTGCGCTTGTGACCATCCGGCCGCCCGCAGCGGCGCGCTGTGCCCCGCGCACGCGGACCCACCGACCGGGAGTCTGCCGAGCGCCCGTCACAAGTGCTCAATGGTGTGGAAGGGAAAGCGACTTAACTCCGCGCAGATTTGTCTTGCGTGGCGCCGTGTTGAAGCCACTGGCCTGGAGCGTGTCGCACGTCGTCACCCACGGCGCACCTGGTGGCGCTCAGGCAGGCGCCGGGCTGCGGCGCTGAGCCGGCTCGTTTCCGATCTAACGGCCCCTAAATGAAACAATCACAGGGCCGCGTGCTAATTACTGGATATAATTACAAACTTGTGGGGTTTTTTGGGGGGAGGGGGGACCTCTTTATTACAGTAATCTACTAGGAGTCCCAAACTGAAACCTTTTTCCTCGAACTATCTGGAAGTGGGTAGGGTAGCGGCCTGGCCCTCCCGCCCGAGCCCGGGGAGGGATCCGGTGGGGCGGGGGAGGGGGGGCCTGCGGGGGCAGCTGCTGGAGGCAAACACAGCCCGGATCGGGACTGATCCCCCCTCGTGGCCTCCGGGAGCCCCCATGCCCCTTCCACGCAGTGGGGACGAAGAGGCCCCCTCCCTCCCAGGTTGGGGCGCGAGGTAGGAACGAGCGGTGTTTTCCAGCAGCCCGCCCACAGACTCTGATGAGAAGCGGGGGTGGCGCGCTCCGCCCCCCTCCAGCGGGGGCCGCGAGCGGCGCACAGGCGGGGCCCAGAGGGCGGGCCCCTGGGAACCAGGCAGGAGGGGAGCTCCCGCCCGCCCGGTTGCGGCTGGGCCGCTGCACCCTTCCGATTCAAAAGCTCCTCCTCACCACCCTCCACCTTGGTGGGGGTTGTTTTCTTTCCAGAAAGAAGCTGGTGCTGAGACTTCCTCCTTTTACTTGGCGCTGCTGCGCATTCAGCCCAAAATTCTGCACTGCTGGCGGCCCATGCGGCGCACCTTCAAAGCCTACGACGCGGGCAGCACGGGGCTCGTGGGAGTGGCGGACTTCCGGAAGGTGAGCCCGGCCCCCGGGCGGCCGTTGCCTCCGAACGGGAAGCAGGTGCCCGGGGCCAGGGGCCAGGAGACCACAGAAGGGGGCCTGGTCCCCACCAAAGGCCTGCCTGTGAGGCGCTGTCCCGGATCCCGCCTCCTCGGGACCCTGGGCTCATCCAAGGCGGAGCGCACTTCTGCTCGCCTGCAGGCCTGGGTCCTCCCTCCTGAGGGCCCCCGGACCCCTGTGGGGACTCCCCTGATGCCCACACCTCAGCCTACTGCCGCAGCCCCACGGCAGGCCTGCCCCTGGGCCCAGTGGGGGCCCAGGGCCTGCGTCTGCCTCTCAGGGCCCGCAGGACAGCACAGAAACATTGGGGTGCAGAAGCGAGGTCCTAGCTGTGGCTCCTGAGGGGCCCACGGACGTGGCCCTGCCCCACGGGAGCCCCAGGCCCCCAGCTGCCCTCCACGAGGCAGGGCTGTCTCGCAGCTGTCCTCCACGCCCCCACGAGAGAGCCCACGTCACAGAGGGGCGCACGGCTGCAGGGAGCACCTCGGGAGGACCCGGCTCGGCCCGGAAGCTCTTACTTTGCAGGACCTTTGCTCCCTGTCTCCAGAGGGAAGACGCAGCCACCCCCAAGGGCGACTTAAACCCCCGCTTTTAGAATAACCCTGAACCCCTCCCCCCACCCCCACCGGGCCCGGAACTCACGTCACCGCCAGAAAAACCTCAGTCAAGGCATCCCAGACCAGCCGGTCTGTGACCCGAGAACGCACTCACAACAGATGTACTTCCTGGGCTGCCTCTGCTTCCGCTGAAATTATGAAGCCTTTTCTTCAGTAATAATAACTGCCTCTGCTGGTGGTGGGCAGGGGGCTGCGTGTCCAAGGGTCCGTGCTGGACGCGGACCAGCGAGGGGCCTGCCCCCACCCACCCTGGAGAGCAGCCGGGGACCCAGGACCAAACCCTGCCCTCGGGGCCCACTGTGCTTCCAGTTCCTGCGGTCTGTCTGTGCCTTGGGGTCAAGTAGAATCCTCAGCCGGCCCCTCTAGTCAGCCCCCAGGCAGAGGCGGGGGCCCAGGCGCAGGATGGGGTGCCTGTTATTTAGGGTTTGTTTCAGCTGTGCGCCGCAGGAGGGGGACGAGCAGCAGCTGAAACACGGTGGGCGCTGGAAACACAGTGGGCGTCCGGGTCTCCCTGTAGAGGAAGCCCGAGGTCGGGAGTCCAGGGCCAGGTGGTGGCGGGACGGTCCCTGGTCACTGGGGGCGTCCCTGTTTTGCTTCACCGTCCTCAGCACCTGCTGTTCTCCCTCCAGGTCGCTTCAGGAGAGAGAGGGTGGGGAGGGAAGTGTGTGTGTGTGTGAGAGTGTGAGTGTGTGTGTGAGAGAGGGGGGAGGGGGAGGCAGGGGAAGAGGGAGAAGATGGGGAGAGAGAGGAAGAGAGAGGGCGGTGCTGGAGGGGGCGTGTCCCCAGCCTGCGCACCGCCCCCCCCCCGCCTGCCCCGCCCCCAACGGCGCCCAGCGAAGCCGGCTCCTCCCCGCCTTGCAGGTGCTGCGGGAGTACAGCATCAACCTGTCGGAGGAGGAGTTCTTCCACATCCTGGAGTACTACGACAAGACGCTGTCCTCCAAGATCTCCTACAACGACTTCCTCAGGGCCTTTCTCCAGTAGGGCCCCCAGCGGCGTGCGCGGCGTGGACAGACGGGGCCGTAGAGCCGGTCCCCGAGACCCACAGAACCACGCGGCCCGCGAGGCCTCTCGGACCCCCGGACTGTCTCCAGAATCGAGACCAGGCCCGCACCCAGCCGGCATACCCCGGGCGCCGAGCCGGGCTCAGCGCCGCACCTCGACCCCGGCCGCAGGGGCGGCCTCTCGGGGCGGCCTCGACACTGTTCCCGAGCCTCAGGACCCCTCCCCTCATGCGTCTGAGCAAATAAAAATGTTCCTTTTTGCAGAAGTGATTCTTGAGACTTTCAAAGAACCACCAGTGCTGCGATGCTTGCAGACTCGGAGTTTCTGGAGGTTTCATCCACCGGAGCCTGCCGGGCGCCCAGGGGACGCCGGGGCCCCCTCCCCGCGGCCAGGCCCCGTGCTTCTGCATCCTGGATCAGACCTGGCCTGCGGGCCAGTTCCAGTTCTGTGGCTGCCCCTCACGGTTAAGGCCTTGCCCGGAGGCAGCCGTCCCGCCTTCTCCTGGCTGGGCCCTGTATCCCGGTCCGGCGCTAGAAACGAAAACCAGCCGTAGAGGTGAATGCCGGCTTGGACCGATGCAGCAGCAGGCGCGGCAGTCGAGGAAGGATGAGTGAGTTTGCAGAAAACGTGCGTACATCCAAAACCAAAGTGGGGGCGGGGGAATCCTGTAGCAGCCTGCCCTTCACAGACAAGGAGACATGCGCCCCAGCTGGAGCGGCCCAGTGCCCTGAGCGCCACTCCCCGTCAGGGCTCACGCCCGGGTCGCCGGCCAGGTCCCCATGGGGGGGGGGGGGGCACATGAGAGGCAACCACACATGGGTGCTTCTCTCCCTCTCTTTCTTCCTCCCTTTCCCCACTCTCTAAACATAAATAAAATGTTTTCTAAAAGATGAGAAGTAATTTTACATCCTCAGAAAACCTGCAGGTAGGTGAGTTGAGATTATCTAGTCTTAAAACAAAAAAAAAAAATAAAGGAAGATGAGCAGAGCCTCAGAGACCCGTGGAGTAAAATCAAGTGTGCTGACCAACACGCATGCACACACGCACGCACCAGGAATCCCAGAAAGGGTTGGGGGGGGGAGGGAGAGTCCCCAGACTGGAAGGAAGACGAGGAGCCGTGCACCCAGGAAGCCGGTGACCTCCCGGGAGGGCAGACCTCAGGCCCCGCCCACGCCACATGCACGATCGTCCCAACAGACGCAGAAACGGCATTGGCAACATTCAGCGTTAACTCATAAGGCAAACTCTCAACAAACTGGGAACAGGGAGGAACCTCCTTAACGGAATAAAGACATTTACAAACACCCGCACGCGCTGGCCGGCGGCTCTGTCGGCTGGAGCGTCATCCCGCTTGCGGAAGGCCGCGGGTTCGATCCCTGGTCGGGACAAGTGCGGGAGGCGACGGATTGGTGCTTCTCTCTCACACCCGTGTTCCTCCCTCTCCTTTTCTCGCTCCCTCGCTCGCTCTCCCCCCTCCCTCCCTGTCAAATCAGTGCGCGTGTCCTCCCGTGCGGTTAGAGCAGACACAACTGGCGCTAACACTGTGGGGACTGGTGAGGGGGGCGCATGTGGCCGCTGAGACTGGCAGCGGGCAGGCACGCCGCTCGCCACTGATGACTTGGCGTCGCACTGAAAGTCCCAGCCAGCGCAACGAGGCCAACAGACGAACACCTGGGAAAAAGAAGAGTGGGAAGGAACAAATAAAATGGTCCCTTTTTGCAGATGAGGTGGGCGGTCATCTACATGGGAAATTCCAAAGAACCCCCCACAAAAAGCGAACTAAGTTGAGTTATCAAGTCAATCAACAAAAGGCCCCGCATGCCTGTGTGCCCGCAGGGAGCGGCTGGGGCGTGGAGTTCAAGAGCAGCGCTCTTTGCAATGCCCCCCACCCTGGGAAGTGCTCGGGTGTAAACCTAGTGAAATGTTCATGTGTGCATGAAGAGTGCAAGCATGAGCGCAAGGAGACAAAGGGTTCAAGACGCGGAGACAGGCGTGGTTCCCGTTAGCTGGGAGGCTCGATGTTTTTAAAATACCACTTCTCTCCCCACTGATGGGCAGATTCTGCGCATGCCCACCCAAACTCTCAGGGAGGTTGGTGTCAAGTTCATGTCCAAATGTATGTGGAAGGGCAAAGGAACTGGAAGAGCCAAAACGCTTCTGAAAAAGAACAACAAAATTGGAGGATTCACACTACCCAATTTCAAGATTTATCCGTAAAGTTATAATGATCGATAGAGTATGACGCTGGCCAGAAAAACAGACTGTACGGATCCATGGACGAAAACGGACAGCCCAGCCCTGGCCGGCGAGGCTCCGTGGGTTGGCGCGTCGTCCCGAGCACCGCGAGGTCAGGGGTTGGATCCCTGGTCAGGGCACGTGCCTAGGTAGTAGGTTTGGTCCTCGGGGCCCGTACGGGAGGCAAACGATGGGTGTTTCTCTCTCTCCCTCTCAAATCAATGTATCCTCCTGGGAAGTTTTAAAAAACGGAGAGCCCAGAAATACACCCACACAGACACAGTCCACTGGTTTTAGACAAACGCGCAAGGACGTTTCAGCAGAGAAACAGTGCTCGTGTGCAAACCCATGGAACTCGACAGGCACCTCAGACGAAAGTAAACCGAGGTGCATCACAGCCCTGAGCATGCGACACGCAACGCCCCCGCAGGCTTGCCCTTGGGCTTGGTTGGCGACGAGTGGTTAGGTTCTACGCCTAAAGCACAATTCATAAAGAAGATTGATAAGCTGCACTTCATCAAAATTAAACACTTTTTTTCTCTGAGCAACAGTTAAACAAATGAAAAAGCCAGCCCACAGAGTGGAGGAAGAGACCTGCAACTCGCACGCTCAGCCAGGCCTTGTCTCCGGAGCGTGAACAGCTGTTAAAACTCAAAAACAACCTCCTTTTTGAGGAGAGAGACGAGATCTCAACAGACACTTCACAAAAGGGTGTATGTGAATGGCAGATAAACATATGAAAAGACGCTTGACATCGTTAGCCACTAGGGAAATGGAAATTAAAACCACAGCGAGCCCTGGCTGGTGTGGCTCAGTGGATTGAGCACTGGACTGTGAACCAAAGGATTGCTGGTTCCATTCCCAGTCAGGGCACATGCCTGGGTTGCAGGCCACGGCCCCAGTACGGGGCGCACAAGAGGCAACCACACATTGATGTTTCCCTCTCTTTCTCCTTCCCTTCCCCTCTCTCTAAGAATCAATAAATAAAATCTTAAAAAATAGAATAAAACCATAGTTTAAAAAAACACAGCACACACCTGCTCACAGGGCCAAAGTTTTTTACGTGGACGCTACACTCAGTCCAATGGGGGCGTGACCCACCAGGCAACTCCCTCCCTGCCCGTGGGACCGCAAAAGCGGTTTTGGAAAATTATGTCATTAAAAGGGGGCCCAACGAGGGAGTTTTCGGGTGGTGGCACTGCTCTCGGAACGGCACGACCCCGACTGGTCACGGGAGAATGTCGGACAAACCCAGCAGGAGGGCCGTTCGAGGAAACAGCCGGCCAGCGTGCCTCAAACCCGCCGAGGTCGTGGAAGTGGAGGGGAGACTGAGCAGCGGTCCCAAAACCGCAGGACACCGAGGGGACACGACAGAATGCGACGTGGGGTTGGGGGTGGCATTCTGGAGGAGAGGGAGGACATGCGTCAAAAACCGCGGACGTCCGAGTAAAAAGCAGTTCCACCGTGTTACACCAATGCTCGTTTCCTGGTTGGTGAGTGTGCCCTGGTTATGTTAGTGCTGGGGGTACCCCGGGGGGGACAGGCCCAGAGGAACTCTGTGGTGTCTCTCCAACTCTCCTGCAAGTCTAAAATCATTTCAGAATAAAATGTTTGTTTTTTTTAAATGGAGAAATCATGTCCTGTTGTTCAGGGCCCAGCCAGGCCCCTTCCTCCAGGAAGCCTTCCCTGATCTCCCCTGCACACAGGGTTTGCTTGTCCTCAGGGCCCCCCAGCCTGACCCCACCTGCCACTCTCCGGCCCGAGCACGTGAGACCGGGAGGAGGGGTTTACCTTCTTCTCTGGGATCGGAGGAGCCTTCCAGCGTCCCCCGCGGGCATGCAGAGAGCAGGGCCCGATTCCCGCATCCTGCAGATCTGCGTGGGCCCAGCCTTCAAGGGGAATGGTGGGGGGAGGGCCTGTCTAAGGCCTTCCAGGACAGGCCCCCGAGCTGGCCAGGCCGGCGTGGGCCCAGCTGGGAGATGTGGGGGGCCCCAGAGGGGAGCGCTGGGTGAATGAAGCCCATGCCCACAGACCCTGTCACTTCCACTGCCTTACTGGGGGGGGGTGTCCTTTCTTCCAGAAGAGAAGGCCTGGGAGTGTGGTGCCCTTGGAGGGTCAAAGGTTCAAGGTTCAGGTCCCTGGGAGCCACAGTGAATTGTGGGGAAGAGCTGCCGGGGGCGGGGCTCTCTGAGAAGGAACTTACCAAAGAGCTGAGGGATGGGTGGGGGGGTGGCAGCTGGCTGGACGTGTCCACTGCTCGGCCCCGGGCAACAGGAGGGTTATCGGGGGACCCGATCCTGCATCGTCACCCCCCCAGGCCACGGGGACACCTGGGGCGAGGTGGCTGTGCGAGTGCACCAACGCGGAGGGCGGGACCACCCGAGCCCAGGCCCCAGGCGAGTCAGAACCCAGGTGTCTACACTGAAGGCAGCAGGGGCGGGAGGCAGGGCAGCCGCTGCGTCTCCGCGGAGCCCCCGGCCGCCGGTGCTCTCCAGCAGCAGCCCCTGCAATGCCACACTGCTACCAGAGGTGGCAGCAGCCACACAGGCCCCGCTGCGGCCCCGGAGCCCCGCTCGGCCGCACGCTGGCCCAGAGTAGCAGCGAGTGTCTCCAGCAGCCCCTCCTGACGGCCCACGGCCCAGGACGCGCTGTCGTGGGCCCCGGCAAGGCCTTGGGGGAGGGAACTCCTTGGCGGAGAGAGAACAGCGTGGCAGGACAGGCTCACGGAGAGGCTGACCTCACTGCGGTCTGCCCCGGGGGCTCCTCCCACCCTCTGGGAGGTCCCCCCACCCCCGCCACCCCCAGCGCCGGCCCCAAGGCTTCAGGTATGACCTTAAATACCAGTCTCCAGAGAGGGTCTCCCTCCTCCAGGTCCACCTCCCCCCGCCCCCCCCGCCATCACTGGACCCCTTCCACGCACACCCGAAGGGCTCCTCCAGCTGGAGACCCAGACGGAGCACAGCGACCCTCCACGAACCTGTCCTCCCCCGCCCTCGCCACCACAGCTACTCCTCATCAGTGCTGACCCTGTCGCCGGCCCGCTGCCGCCTCCCAGGTCCCAGCCAGGCCCGCGGGAGGCGCTCGCTGAGTGTGGCGTGGACGGCCAGTGGCGGGATGGGTCCGTGGGCGGGTGAGCGGGTGGTTGTGTCGACGCACCCAGGGACGGCTGGGTTTTTGCAGCTTCGGGAGCTTTGAGCCTGGAGTCATTACGCTTGCGGGTGCTTTTCACGGGCAACCGCTGGACCCACAGCTCGACGAGGCACTGGAGGCACTCTGCCCCGGGAAACGAGGCCGCCGGGTGTCGGATGAACACACCAGGGCACGCCTCTGAGGTCCCCGCGACCCCAGCTCCGGGGAGGCTGGCGCAAGCAGGAGGAACGCCAGTCGCTGACCCGTGGAAGGGGGGTCTTTGGCCTCGGAAAGCTGCCCGGGGCCCAGGAACCCCCGGGGCGGGGAGGACACTGCCCGCGCCCCACCCCCATGCCCCACGCGACTCGCAGAGACACAGCCGGTAGAGACTCCTTTCTTCTTACAAAGACTTTATTGTCTGACATGCTGGACAGGAAAAAAGAAACAAACACCACAGCCATGACCGAGGGAGGCTGGGAGGGCCGAGGAGCACGCCGGCCGCTGCCACGCCTCCAGGACTTCCCGAGAGATTTTTTTCAAAGTAACCGCCGCCGTCATAGCTTTTCTTTTCCACATAAAAATACACCATATTCTGAAGATACCTTAGGAAAATTTTTTTTTAAAGTTTCTAGACCTCAGCCCACATAGAAAGTCAGCAGAGGTGGCTGGAAGGTCTCAGTCTCCTCCACCTGCGTCCGGGCCCTGAGACCTCGGACACAGCCCCGGCGGCCAGGAGCCACTCGGGCCAGACGGGGTCCCAGGAGCCCTGCACCCTGCCACTCGAGGCTGGCCTGTGGCACCTCGGGGCGGTTGCAGGCGCCCCGGAGGGTGACCGGGTCCCACAGGGGCCCTGCAGGAGCAGGGAAGGGGCCACAGGCCTCGGGAGGCCAGAGTGCTGGGCTCCGAGGACCGGGTCCCTCACCGCCGGACTCTTCTCTGAGAAACACACCAGACAGGTTCTGAACAGGACCCTTAAATTTAAAAAAAAAAAAAAAAAAAAAAAGGGCCTTGGACCACACATTGCATCGCAGGGGGTGGGGCCTTGGGTGGCGGGAAAGCGGGGGCTGGGAAGCCAGAGACCAAGGTTCAAGTCCTGCCTCTGCCCCTGGGGCTGCGCACCCTCCGCCTGGTACCTTGCCCCTCTGACCTTGACCGCTTTCTCTCTGAAACGGACCGGCAGCGTCACCCTGGCAGGACCGGCTGAGGACGAGGGGAGCCTGTCCCTGCAAAGGGCGGTTCAGCGCTGGTCCCCAGGCCTGGGGCCAGGGCGAGGCGAACAAGGCCTCCTTTGGGAGCACAGTTTGAGGGGGGACCCAAAAACTCTGTGAAGTCAATGCATGGTACTATCCGAATCTGATATTGTTTTAAAAATCAAAACTGATGTAAAAAAAAAACCGTGATGACCAAAATACTCAAATTTTACGTGAAGACAGACCCCGGCCCTGCACATGCCCGACCCGCCTCCCTCGCTTCTCCCACCTCGGGCCCTGCGGGGCGCCCCTCCCTCGGGAAGCAGCCCCGCCCCCCGCCCCAGCCCGTTCTGACCCTAGAAGGTAACAGGAGCCCCGAACGTGGAGCTGCCAGGGCCTGGGACCTGCTGTCACGGTGCCACCCCCCCGTTCGAGGGCCCGCGGGTGCCGGGAGCAGGAGGGCCATGACCCACTCAGCCGTGCTCAGCGGGGGGCAGGCCAGGCGGACCCCCCAACGACATGAGGGGAACCCCACCGAGGGTCGGAACCCACTCGAGGATGGTGACAGGAGGATGGTGACAGAAAGCACAGGAGCCACTCACTGGATTAAGAGGGGGGTGCGTGTGTGTGTGAATGTGCGTGTGCGTGGTGCATGCCCACGTGGGCACGCACATGTGGCGGGGTCGCCTCGGCCTGCGGACCCTCCAGGCTGTCGAGCGCCATGGGACAGCGCAGCCCCCACGGGGCCAGGGGTCACCCACGGCTTGGAAACCCTCCCGCTGGCCCTGGGCACGGAGCGGCTGGTGCTCTGGAACCAGCCCCCAACGCCCCCCTTCACCCCCCAGGCCCCGCGCAAGCGCCCGGGATGCACAGGCCGCTGTCCCTGTCAGCGCAGGCGCCCACAGGAAGGACGCAGGGAGCGACCCGGGGCGGCAGCGCGCAGGCGTGGCCAGGCGCAGCCGAATTCCTGAGATGTCCCCGGACGCTGGCCCCCTCGGAGGGCCTGGGCGGAGAAGGGGAGGGGCGGTCTGCGCCCCTGGCCACCCACCCCCAGCCCCGGGGCTGGCGGCCGCGCAGACCCTCGGTGAGGGGGAGATTTTGTGCCCGAACCTCCCGACTCCGCCCGAGAGCAGGGGCCTCCCAGACCCACGACGGTGTCCAGCTGCGGAGGATGAAGATTCAGCCACTTCCCGAACACGGCGGGGCCGCGGGCTTGGTGGGTCCTTCGACGAGGTACACACGGGATGTACACACGGGATGTACACAGAGAAGAAAGTAATGAGCACGGAGCCCCCGACAGGGACCCACGGGGTCCCGGTGGCAGGAGGCAGGAGGCGGGCGTGAGATTCCTCATTGCAAAGCCTCAACCCATCGGCTGGGCGGGGCCCCGCAGCCCGGCAGGCTGTCCGCAGGGAAGGGCGCGCGGGGGGCCCGCGCCGTCAGCCCGGCGGCGTGCACGGCGTCCGGGGGTGGGCGGGGCCGGGGCCGCAGGGGCAGTCAGGAGTTCCGGGGCGTGGGCAGGTCGATGACTATGGGCGGGTTCACGGGCTGGTAGTTCACGGTGCACACGGACGCGTTCACGTATGTGGTCGTCCCGTCCGCCATGACGCCGTACCCTGGAAAGGAAGCGCACCCCTGTGCAGGCCGAGGGAGGGGGCCAGGCCCTGGAGCGGGGAGGGGGCTGCAGGGGGCGGGGCGGGGGGGGGGTCGGCGGCACTCGGCCGCCTGGGGCAAGGTCCGGAGACGCTCAACCTGGTCTCCCGCCTGTAAATAGAGATTGCAGTGACAGGCGCGCCTCCCACGGCTGCTGTCAAAGCTGAGGGCCAAGTGAGACAGTAATCCACGTACAGTGCTCAGCTCGCCCCTGGGAAGCACACAGCAAGACGTCCTCATTGACATCCTCATCATCCCACCATCATCATCACCACCACCACCATCACCACCATCAACACCACCATAATCCCCACCATCACCACCATCATCATCACCACCATCATCACCATGATCATCACCATCACCACCAACACCACCATCACCATCAACACCATCACCACCATCCTCACCATCACTGTCACCACCACCGTTACCACCAGCAGCATCACCACCAACGGGCCATTTCCCTCCAGCGTAGAGATGAGGGAGGGGGCGACCAGGTTAAAGGGAGGTGGCCACTGAAGGGCCGGCGAGAAGCCCCCGGCGGGTGGGCCCTCCCTCCCCCGCCGCTCGCACTGACCTTCGTGGATGTGGCCGAAGACGTGCAGCCGCGGCTGGACCCGCCTCTGCACCGTGTTGAGCAGCTCCACGCAGCCCACCCGCTGCATCTTCTTGGGGACCCAGTCCAGGAAGCCTGTGGGGGGGGGGGCGGCGGAGGGCAGTGAGCCCCGCCCCCAGCCCTGCCTGGCCCCGCCCCCCAGCCTCACTGCTCCATCACGAGCCTTGAAGGGAACGCATCCCAGGGGTCAGAAGGAGAACAGCAACCAGCGCTTCCGGAGGCGCTAACGCAGCCCCGGTGACAACACCTGTGTGTCGCCCCTAGACCTCAGGGCCCAGGGACTCAGAGCCTCCTCCCTTTGAAAACGGGGACCGCAAAGCCTTCCTCTCTGCACGTTGTGGGGGTGCAGAGAGGCGCCTGGCACACCGTGGGTGCTCCAGGAAGCCCCTTCCCACACAGGCATCCTGGGCCTTGCCCACAACCCCTCCCTCCCCTGACTCCCCCAGACCCCATTCTGCGGTCACCTCCTCCGCAAGCTCCCCAGGCCCCGCTCTGGCCGCCTCTGTCTCTGCCGCTACTCTCAGGCTCCCTCACCCACGGGGCTTGGCCGCTCTGGGCCCTCTGCCCCTGGCCTGGCGCCTGCAAGCCCCGGAGGCAGGCTCTGCTTCAGGGGAGCCCCCGCCCAGCCCAGCCCCCAGCCCCACCCAGCAGTGCCCAGCGCCCCCCCAGCCCTGCCTGGCCCCGCCCCCCAGCAGTGCCCTGGCCCCGCCCCCAGCCCTGCCAGGCCCCGAGCCCCGGGGGCGAGATGGCAGGGTCAGCAGAGGCCACGGCAAAAGGCTGGTCTGGACTAAACTCCTGCCAGGAGTTCGACCTCCGTTCTAAGGACCGAGGGAGCCACAGAAGGTTACAGAGGGATAGCGTGGCAGAGCTGACAATTCAGAGAACTCCCTCCTCCTGCCGTGAGGAGAGTGGAGCGGAAGGGACAAGACTGGGGGCTGGGGGACCGGTGAGGGGGTCGGCAGAGAGAGAGAGAGAAGACGCTGGCCTGGACAGCAGTGAGGACGGCAGTGGCAAAGGGAGGGGAACAGCTGGGACACCGACCCACCGCTCGGAGGTAGAACCGAAGGGTCGAGCTGATGGGCCGGAAGCGGGGCCGGGCGAGGAGAGGGGGCGGGAGCAGGTGGTAGGGTGGGGTCCGCAGGCCCTGGGCCCTGTGGGATGGGTGGGGGGAGGCCCCCAGTGACGGACAGGGTGAGGGGTGCAGGAGGCGGGGCCTGTGAGAGCGGCCCTGGCGGTGCTGAGTGCCCAGGACGCAGGGCCCGAGGTAGCAAGTCCGGCTCCCGGCTCAGGAGATTAGGGAGGGGTGGGTCCGCTCGTCCCTGCTGCCCCAGCAAACCCGGCTCAGGCCAGGGCGGGCCGGGGCTCCCCTCAACCCCCCCCCCCTCCGCCAGCGTCCTCCTTCAGAGAGAGCCAGGCTGGGGCTGAGGCTGGGGCAGGGCGGCAGGGCCCAGGACCGGGGACCCCAGGGCTGGCGGGTGGCTGGCTCTTACCCAGCGGGGGCCCGTGGGTGATCAGCACGTCCACGCCTTCGGGGATGAGGTTCCACTTCTCCAGCAGGGCTTGTCCTCGCGGGAGGTTGAAGCCCCAGCCGTAAAACCAGGGCTGCCTGTGGGAGAAGAGCAGGGGGTTCAGGGGGGCTGCCGGGCGTGGAGGCACCCACAGGACGGGGAAGCAGGCAGGGCCCCGAACGGCCGTCCGGTCACCACCACCACCACCACCACCACCATCATCACCATCACCTCCATCACCACCACCATCACCTCCATCACCACCACCATCACCTCCATCGCCACCACCGTCATCATCACAAACCCCTCCTAGAACCCTCCCATGAAGCCGGGATGAAAAACGCTCGGCCCAGCGCAGGGTTTTCAAACCCCACTTTAATGGGTCACAACAGCACTTTTTAAAAGTAAAAGCAAAAGAAAGGGCGGGAAACACAGAGTCCATCTCAGCAGAGAAGGGACACGCCCACTAAGCATCTGCAGGCTTAGGGAGACGCCCACACGCATGCGCACTGGGGCGCAGAGTCAAGCGCTCGTTCCCTGCCCGCGCCCCCCCCCCCGCCCCGTCCGGGCCAGAAACCGCTGACTGTCCTGCGCAGTCCCGGCGGGCTGAGCTGGCGGTGCTGTCACTCCCGAGCCCCCATCACACTCGCAGCGCCCTCGGGGCGAGGCAGGGCGTGGCTGAGGCCCCCCGAAAGCCGCTCTGCAGGCCGTGCCAGGGCGTTCCCCGCCCCCCCCCCCCCGGGGCCTCCAGCGCGGCCGGCCTGGGCGAGAAGGGGCAGTGCGCTTCCGGCGCGGCCTTCCAGACTCGGGACCCGTTGCCAGACATCTAACCGAGTATTTGCCAGAGCACAGGCCTCGCCAGCACCGGGAGAAGGCATCTATCGGCCCCGTGAGCTGCGGCGCGGAGCGGCTCTGCGGAAGAGACGCTTGGAAACAAATCAGAGGCACCGGAGGCCCAGGAGCCGATGCACAGTCGAGCCCTCCCCTGCCCGGCCTCCCCCTCGCCCAGCACCGATGAACCCTCCTGGGCAGTGACAGTCCCCCAAAGATGCACCTGCCTGGTTCTTGGACACACGTCCCTTCAAATCCCAGGAAGCTGGGATCCGCCCTGCCCCCAGAGGTCGACCCGCTCCCCAGTGTCACACAGCAGGTCCTAGGCAGAGCCCGGGGAGGCGCAGGTCTGAAGAGGGCGGGATTCGGGACCGCCGCCCACAGGCCTCCCCCCACGCCTGTCTCCGAGGACATGAGGTGCATAGACCTCGCAGCAGCCTGGGGTGGGGTGGGGCAGGGGTCACTCTGGGAGGGCCAGGCCCGGAAAGGGGGCTGCCTTGTTGCCCCCTAATGGGCGGGAAGGACACTGAAGTTGACCTCAGCCCTCCCGGCTGCGCCCCGAGGCTGGTCACTTCACCTCTCCCAGCCCGTGTCAGATGGGACAGTGACACCTCTGCCCCCAGACCTTACCCCATGAGGGCAGGGATGGCCCTTGCTCGGTGCCCTGCGCCCTGCCTGACGGGGGACTTAGGGGTGTGAGGGTCACACTGTACCACCGCCAGGAGGCGCTCCCTAACACCGGCACTGTCGAGGGGAGAAGGTGATGTTCTGGCTTTTACTGGAACTCGGGCACTGTGTCCACAGGAGACACAGCCCAGGACGGCAGCCGGCTGGGGAGCACTGTCCCCGGGTGGGGGGCCCTTCTCAAGGGCGGCCAGGGGCATGGGGCCAGAAGGTGGGGACCAGAGACTCGGGAGAGACAGACGGACCCGAGTCTGGCGGTCAGGGCAGGCCTCCAGTCCCCCGCCCCGCCCCCCACACCCCTGCCCCATACGATGTCGTCCATCCAGGTTTCCTCACAGGGAAAGGGGTCATAGGGTGGCACCATCCTTCCTCAGCCAGCGTCAGCCCTCAACTCCCCCAGCGCTCTGCATTCGGCCACACCACCCTCGTCCCCCAGGTCCTTTGGGGCCAGAGGTTAAAGTGCAAAGGTGCCCAGGGTCCCAGGCCGTCGTCCCAGCAGTGGGATCCAGCCAGCCCCTCACTGCCCCCGCCCACGTCGGGGCAGCCTCGGTCTGAGACCCACGAACACCCCAGCGTGGGGTGCATGGGAGCGGTGGTCCCCACGCCCACCTCAGGGTGCCGGGACCCAGCCTGACTGCCCGAGGGCCCGGCGCAGAGGTCGGCCCCGCGTCCAGGACACACGGACCCACGGCGGGGTGCGGGGAGCCGGATGAATCAGAATTCCGACCGAGCCATGGCGGCGGCGGCTCTATGTCCTGAATTTCTGTCTTTCTGTTCTAAAGTAACCATTGGAATAATTTCCTTACAGAACGATAGTTGCCATGACAACCAGAGCAAATTTTCCTTTTCTGAAACAGATGTCTCATTTAGTTGAAAATTAGAATGTGAACAAGCCCATGAGAAAAATTAATTCAAACTTTAACAGAGCGCTGGATACAATGTAATCTCTCAGAGGTTAACTAACCCTCGCCGCCTGTGTGCGCTCCCGGTCGCCCTCCAATCCGGCCCAATTAAGCCCGCTTAGCCAATATAAATGACCTCCCGGCGGCCGGTCGTTAACCGCGTGCCCCCTGGCGCGGGAATTCCGGGCTCCCTGAGGCAGAGGCGGGCGGGGCTGGTCTGCAGGGACGGCTGGGGCGCAGCATCCGCCCTGCTCCGTGTCCCCAGGAAGGTGCACACACCTGGGCCAGGGGGCGTTCCCAGGGGTCCCTCCCTCAGCCAGCCTTGGGCACGGCCGTGCCCTTTCTCGGGGGCTGGGATGCGGGGGCGGAGGAGGCCTAGGGTGCCCCTGGCGGGGTGGGTGCAGGCGTGTCCCCCGGCCGGAGGCTGATGACCAGAGAGGGGAGGGTGCATTGCTCTCTCCGTAGGCCACCGAGGGACGCCTGCGCACACCTACCCCAGGGAGGCGAGTGCCACCGCCACCCCATTTCACAGATGCAGAAACTGGGGTGCAGAGAGGGACCGTGACGTGCTTGCCCAGGATGAGCTGGTGACCAAGGGACGTGGCTAGGCTCGGCCCCGATGGCACATCCCAGACAGAGTCTGTGCTCTCGGCTCCCGGCTCCCGGGAGTTACGGCAGCGAGACGGGACCCGGACCCGCCTTCCTCAGCAGACGCCTGCAACCAGCCGGTTCACACCTCGGCTCCGCTAGTCCTGGGGGCAAAGCTGCAGGAAGGGCCCGTCAGGGGGACGAGGAACTGGTGACCCTGTGTGGTCAAGCTGTGTGTCTGAGGACACAGAGGAGGCTACGGGGACCCGGGCCGGGGTCCTGGCTTCTGCCCCCTGTGCCCCGCGGTCAGCTGCACAAAGAGGACCCTGGCAGGGTGGCCAGGCCTCGTCGACGGCAACCGCCTGCCTCTGGGCAGCCCCTGAATGTCCCTGCCAGGTGCCAGCACAGCCTCCGGCCCCGCAGGGCCCCCGTGGCCCTGGCTGGACAGGGCTCCCTGCTCCCCTGCTCAGGCTTCCTGCCCAGTTCGCCGGCCCCCACTGCCCCCCCACGGGCACCACAATCCACCAGTTCCTACACGCAGCACAGCCGCTCCCCTCGGCGACTGCTCCTGGCGTTCCAGCCGTCTGAGACGCCCTCCCAGCCTCTCCACGGAGCCCCTCGCTGGTTGTGTGTGAAGGCCCCGCTCGAGGGCCACCGCTTCCAGGGGGCTTCCCCTGATTACCTCCAGTCCCCAAGCACAGGTGACCCTCCTCACTCGGAGCGCCCTTCGGCAGTCTCCTTCAGGGCAGGCCCAGGTCGGGACTCTCCTGCCCAGCAGGTGGGGGCCTAGAAGGGCTTCCGGGAGGGGTGTGTCCGAGGTGTGCATGGACGAAGGAACCCACGGCGGCTCCCCCTGGCAGGCAGGCAGGTGGGCGGGAACTGGGCATTGAGCCTCTCCACTCTGCACCATCCCCAGAGTCCCCAGGAGTCACAAAGCACCAAGACCCACAGCAAGACACGAACTCAAGACCTCTGGCCATCCGCGGAGCACCCCTTCCCCGCCTGCCCAGTCCTGCCCAGGTGGACACCTGCACCCATTGCACAGGTGAGGTCTCAGAGGCAGAGCCAGACGCAGGAGGCTCACGCCCTCTGCTGCACCCAACCCCTCTCCCCAGGCAGCCCGTCCCGGGACAGGGCCCGGGGTCGTTGAGGGCTGGGTGCTCTGCTGTCCGCCCAGCAGCGGCCTCGCGGCCCCGTGAAAATCCTCTGGGGAAAGAAGGGATGGACCCTGCAGCGGGCCCGCGGGGGGCCAGGTGTTCCCGCTTCTGCTCTCCTTCTACAGGGCGAAGGTGCCGTATGAGGGGGCACGTGGTCGTCCCCCCCGCAGCCTGAGCCCGCCCCCAGCCAAACACTCAGCCTGACCTCTTTCATCCCCTTTGTTCTTCCTGCCCCTGCACCGCCCCCCACAGAGGCCAGACTTCCCCGGGCCACCGGGGAGACAGCTCTACCAACACTGAGAGCTCTCCAGGTGAGGATGACAGTGGTCACTGACCCCCCTGGATCTCCCAGGACTTCCCCCCCAACATCCCAGCAAGGCTGGGCTCCCCTTCTGCAGCAGGGGAAACCGAGCCTCAGAGCTCGGTGACCTGCGCCGGTTCCCCAGGTGAATTCACGCAGACTCCTCCCCGCACAGTCCGAGCCCCCACCCCACTGGGGAGCCCCTGCTCTCCGCATCTCTGGGGCTGGGGGGCCCACGGGGAGGCTGAGGGAGCTGCCTCTGTACCAGGGGTGCCAGCTCCGCCCCCCGCCCCCTGCCAGCAAGGGGGCGGGACCACACAGAGCCGGATACCACCTCCGAGGCCAGACCGCGGTCACACACCCAGCCCAGGCACACGGCGGCCAGTCAGCAGCAAGGGAGGTGGAGCAGATGAGGGTCCCTTTGTCACTCCCAATTCACCTCCCCCACCCCCTCCGCCTGCAGAGTCATCCGTCTTTTGTTTGCGGGGCCTGGGCAGGAAGGCGGAGGACCGGTCCCGGGCGCTAACGTGTGTGCGGGGCCTCTGTGAGGAGGGCCCGTGAAGTCAAGAAAGACACGGGCGGGAAAGGGGCAAAGAGAGACCGCATGTGAGAAAACCACACATGTGAGTGTGAGCGTGAGTGTGGGGGACGGGATGGGAGGGCGTGCTGTGTGTGTGAAGGGGTGTGTGTGTGTGTGCACGCGCATGGGTGTGGTTGTGTGGCACGTGTCCATGTGTATATGTGCGTGTCACTGTGTGGCGTGTGCGAGCAGGCCGAGCAGGGGACCGGAGACTGGGGACGCCCTCCCGTCTGTCACGGTCCGCACAGCCCGTCCTCTGAGGCTGGCGGCTGCCAGGCTCCGGGGCGGGGAGGCAAAGGGACGTGAGCGATGAGGGAACCGCCGGCATGGACGCCGCTGGGTCCCTCTGGCCCCGTCTCGGCCCTCGGTGTCCTCGGTCTGTCCTCGAGGCCGGTTCCCCGACCCCCTGGAATGGGCACAGCCTTCCTGGCTGGATTTGGGCTCAAGACGGGGAGGGGCCGGCATTCCACCGAGGCTTCTGCGGGGCCCAGGCCAGTGGCTCTGTGTGGCCCCCTCCCCTGTCCCCTGCAAGGCCCTTGGAGGGAGACTCCGAGTCCGATTTTACAGGTGCAGGACCCAGGTGCAGGGAGAGCATGGGCTCTCATGTGGACGACCAGGGCCAGGCATCCAGGCCCCCGAAGGCCAGGCCTGTTTGGGTTCCACAGCCCAACGGACCGCCAGGGGGCCAGGGCCGGTGGGGAGGTGCCAGGGCGGGGGGCAGGGACAGGCAGGAAGCGGCGGCTCAGCCGGCTGCCACTGGCCGGTTCTCGGAGCCAAGTGTGTCCACCACCAGAACCCGGTGCTGCCTCTGTCCAGGGCAGAGGTCTGGGGCCAGTCACTCCACCTACCCCGGCCTCACCTCGCCCCTCTGTGGAAGGGGACTTGAACGCATCCTTCCTCGCCCTGTCGCTGGGCAGGTTAAATGGGACACCTGCGTGGCAGCTCCTAAGAAGCCGGCCGCATACAGGCTCTCGGGTCCGGAAGGGGAGGGCAAGTCTTGGCCTCCCCTGCCTGAACACATGGGAAGGCCACAGCCTTGAGCTAAAAGCCTCTAGAAATGCAAGGTAGAGCCCTGGCTGGGTAGCTCAGGTGATTAGCACATGGTCCCGATACGCTGAGGTTGCAGGTTCAAACCCCGGTCAGGACACATACAAGAATCAACCAATGATGCATACATGAGAGGAACAACAGATGTCTCTCTCTCTGAACTCAATAAATGTTTTAAAAGTTAAAGATATGGGAAATAAAGTGCAACAGACACGGTGTCAGGTGCATGGGGACCGCCGGTCTCGGGAACCAGGGACTGCAGGTCCTAATGGCCGTGAGGCAACGTGGGCAGGGCCCCCAGGGGTGGGGGGCAGGGGGAGCTGATGCGACTGCCCCCGTAAAGCTGCGCCCCAGGAGGGCCTCGGGGGAACAGCGGGCCAGGAAAGGCCACCCGCTGGCCACGGGGAGGCAGGACGCCTCCATCAAGCAGAGGACAGCACCCCGACCTCTGACCAGGGCTGGTCCCCCAGCCAGCGAGCCCACGTGGTGGAGAGGCCCCTAGGCCAAGGGACAGACATAAAGGGGTCCCTGCTGTGCACCCACAGATTGGAGCATACACAGATCTCTATGAGGGGCACCCCCATACCACTACCCCCAAACTGGGCTGCATAGGCCTCTTCAGACCCTCACTGATGGGGAGCACGCAGCGCAAAATTACAACACCCCGAGCCCCTTAAAGAATCAGTGCAGAGAAACTAAAAACTAAATGTTTTCTAAAAGATTAAAAAGATTTTCTTCAGAGAAAAAGAAAAGGATTCTGGGCTGGGTGCGTGGAGCGGAGTCCCAGACCTGCCCTTCCCTCACGCAGAGGCAGGAGGCAGGACAGAGGGCCTGGCGCCCAGTGCAGGGGCCGCCGGGCCACACTGGGCTCACCCGGCGGGCTCCCTGGAAGGGGTGGCAACCTTGAAGCCAGGGAGGATCACGGCAAGCACGGGTGGGAGACATCCGGGCAGAGATGGCCTCACCGTGGTCACCGCTGGGACAGCACAGCCCCACCCCACCCGGCCCCGCCCCACCCGGGAGGCAGCCGAGCTGAGAACCGGGGCCCACGGCACCCAGCAACAGCCCGGCAGCCACTTCTCAAAGTTCAATGCCTCAGCAGGTTTAGACCCCTCCTTTCAAAATACCAGAAGTAATTAGACCAGATGGATGAGCTGCGTGCCAACGTCCTCCCTCCCTCCCTCCCTTCCTCCTCTTTTTGTAAAAAATCAAGACCGCTTTCAGTTAAACGAGAACAAAAAACGCATCCAAAACCCATACATGAATGCGGTATGTACACGGGATTTTTTTTTTTTTTAACACTTAGCCTTCTGTAGCAGCTGAGTTCTTCCTCTCCTGCAGTCGGCCCCGCCCCCTCCCTCTCGGCTGCTCCCGCAGAGGCTCCGAGCCCAGCCTGCACCTGAGGACCGGGAATGGCTTCCCCGAGCCCCGGAAAGTCACAGTGCGGGGGACGGTGACAGCAGAGACACACGGGCCCAACGAGGCTTCCTGGCTGGCCTGGCCTTCGGGGAACCGAAGCCAGGGGGCGGGGGTGTCTGGCCTCCAACCTGGGGGTGACGGGCAGCCCCACGCACCAGGCAGAAGCAGGAGGTGCGCCAGGAGGTTCTCCGGCCGTGAACGTCTCTGGAGAACTGGCTAAGGCCATTGCACTGCGTGGCTTCGCCCGGGGCCGCCCCACAGAGGACCCCGCTGCACGGCGCCCCCTCGCACCGATGCAGGACTGAGGCCTGCAAAGGCCAGACATGGAGGGTGAGGCAGAGCAGTGGGCACGTCCCTGGTGTGTCTGGGCCCGAGCCCTCGACTGAGGCCGCCCGGCACCTACAAGCATGGTGTCCCCTCCAGGCCTCGGGCGTGACATGGTGGGTCCCACAGGCTGATGACACAGAGGCACAGGCAGGCGAAGCTGTGGCTCACGGAGACCTCCCTCGGCCTGCCACACCCCGCCCCCGGGCCCTGTGCCACCCCAGCTCCCACAGCTGCTGCTCCGCAGCTCTCACAGACCCAAGGAGGTGGCTGCCGAAGCCTCTGCAACCACCCCCTGGAGAGGGCACTGTCACTTCCACACTGCGGGAGAGGAAACTGAGGCACAGAGAGGTTAAGTGACTTGCCCGGGGTCACACAGCCCTTAAGAGGGGAGGCCAAGACTTGAGCCGAGGACGTTTGGGTCCAAATCCATGCTGTTAACCTCCACAGAGGATAACTTTTCAGATGGTGGTGGGGGGTGGTTATGTATGTGGGGGCTGGGTGTCAGGGAGGCTGGTTACTGGAGACCACGGGGCAGGAAACCCAGGCCAGACACCCTGGTCTGGGACCTAAGGCCCCCGCTCACCCACTTCCTCGCTCGCACCTCGAACCCCAGACCTTCCCGCAGGCTCAGCTCCCCTCCAGGCCTTCCTCACGCACTGGCACTCCTAGAATGCTCTCCTGGCTCCCGGACCCCGCCCCCCCCCACCCCCCCCCCCCGCCCCAAGGCCTGGGCTCTGCCAGCCTGCTAGGCGGCAGGGAGGGTTCACAGAGGCCCTGTACGTGGTGAGGACTCCGGCGAACAGCAGGCGCCTCCTGGTGCTCAGGAGAGGCTGGACGGGACGGCACGGCACGCCCCCCACCTCACCCCACCCTCCACGGGAGGCCTCAGTGGCACAGGGCCAGTCCTCAACACACCCGCATGCAGCCTCTGAGGGTCAGTTTGCAGCGTCGCCTAGGGCAGCACAGGGCCTCCCTGAGGCCCCCACACCCTGCCGGGCCCCGCGCCCTCCCGAATGCCCCTCAACGCCCCCGTATGTGCTGCCCCAGCTGAAGGCGCCATCTCGGCCCCGCCACCCACCCTCCAGGCCCCTTCCCTTCCTTCACGGCTCAGGTGGCCCCACCTCTCCCGGGAGCACCCGTGGTCTGTCCCTGCTGCGTAGGGCGCCCTCCGCACCCTGCAGCGCTTGCCACCCCGTGACTACGGCCAGCTGGGCCTCCGAGGGCCAGTTGCCCTCTCGGGGCTGAGGAAGGATCGGAGACGGTGGTTTGCTGCCACCACCACCGCCGTCATCACCATCTTCATCATCATCGTCATCGTCATCACCACCATCATGGTCATACCCTTCATCATCACCCTCATCATCACCTTCATCATCGTCATCATTGTCACCATCATCACCATCTTCATCATTGTCCCCACCATCACCACCATCATCATCACCTGGGCTCCCATGGACACACTGACCGTCATTCACACCTTGACCCCACCAGCCAGGTGAGCTCAAGGATGAGACCTGGTCAGTCTGTGTCCTCAGCAGACCACGCCGTGCACCTGTGATTGACACCCGGCCCCGCCCCCTGCACGCTCGGCCTCGGCTCCCGGCGTGCCCCGCGCTCCGCCAGGCCCCGACGGCGCAGGCGCACTCACCACGGGGAGCCGTAGATGCGGAAGCCCCGCACGGTCACCTCCGAGTCCTGCAGGTAGATGCAGTTGGTCAGCAGCGACTGCACGTTCTCGTAGTTCTCCGGCTTCAGCTTCGACACGGACGGGAAGTAGTAGAAGTCCTGCTTGATGAGGTCGGCCATGAACTCCTGGTCGAAGGTCAGCTCGTGGTTGCCGGCGACGACGATCTTGTACTCGTAGGGCAGGCTGCCTGCGGGCGGGCACAGAGACACAGCGCGCCGCTGGGGGCCCGCCCGCGGGCCTGCTCTGTTCGGCACAGCCTGCGAGGGCTTTCACGCTTGAGCTCGTTGCCAGCGTAAACAACTCAGGAGATTCCCAATCAAATGTCATTCTATTTTCTAATAATCAATCAACGTTAAACTCTGATGACCCTGGCCCAGTCACGGGCTGAGGGGCGGTGTCTCCCCCCAGACAGCAGTGAGCCCCAGTCCCCACCCGGCCCACGTCGCTGACTGCAAGGTGTCGCCCTCCCTGCAGGGGCAGCGGCCCCTAGAGACATCGAGGGCACACCCCCGGCTGCTGCCCCCAGGGGCCTCCACGCAGGTGATGGGGACGCTTCCTGGCCCCTCCCTCCTCCCCACCTTGCCCACCGCCCAGGGCAGCTGAGCAGTCGGCTGGTTCCCCGAGCGGGCAGCTCCAGCAGCCCGGGAGCAGACCTGTTGGCTTCAGCCATCCCGGTCCCCACACCCCAGGGTGACACAGTGCAGGGGACCCACTGATGGCCACGCACACACTGCCATCGGGGAGGGAGGAGGGGGCCCTGGGCCCGAGCGGCTGGGGAAACAGGCCCCGGGGCCAGGCACCTGCCCGGGCCCATGACAGGTGAGCGGCAAGGCGATGCCGCATGTCAGCCCAGGTGACCCCACACACGCGGGTGAGCAGTTCGGACTGGAAGGCCAGCAGGCCAGAGCCGGGGGGCGGGGGGCACCCCTCACGGAACCCCTCGCCACACCGCCGACTGCCCACAGGCCCCGATTGTTCCCACTTCCCGGCACCCACCCGGCCCGCCCTGAGCGCCACCCCCGGCTGGGGACACTGGAGCTGCACTGATGCATTTATGTCACCTCCCGGACCGGGGACCTTACTTAAGCAAATTAGGAAATTACTCCAACTGAACAGCGTCATTATTTCCGCCGCTCCCACCTATCGGGGACCAGGGAGGGCGCAGGAAGCTGTCAGCCGTCTCTGTCCTTCTCACCTCCGCGGAGGAGGGTACCTGAGGTTCTCGCCCCGCCCAGGGCGGAGGGGATGGGGGCGGGCAAGGCTTCTGCACATGGAGCCCGGGGGGTGGGGGCAGGAGCCACAGTACACGCACAGGACGCCCTCCAATACCGCCGCTCTCTCCCAGACAGGCGAGGGTGCCCCAGCCTGGAGGCAGGAGACTTGCCTGTTGACGACCCCTTTCTGAGCCGGAGGTCCAGCCACAGACACGTCCGTCCAGATGTCCACCTGGACTTGGCGACTCACCCGCTGGGTGTCACGTTCACAGACACCTAAGGATTACTGTCCCCCTTTCGTGTCTGGGAGCAACAAGGCTCAGAGCAGTGGCCTGAGGTCACACAAATCCAACCACAGAGGGCAAAGGACGTTCCGTAATCTCTGTGGCTTGGCCTCCTCACACTCGTCGTGGCGTGGCCACCAGTGGGCCGATGGATGGGGGCGGGTGGTGACGAGTGGACGCCGCATGGATGGAAGGTGGACGGACAAATGGGCGGATGCATGGAGGATGGCTGGATAGATGGGTGGGTGGGTGATGGACGGATGGAAGGAATGTGAGCGGATGGAGAAACTGATGGACAGAGGCGTATGGATCGTGGATGGATGAATGAGTGGAGAGAGAGATAGGTGCATTTGTAAGTCAATCAACCCAGACAGCCCTGCCTCCTTCATGCCGACCCATCTCTGTCTCCCTGGACTCGACCCCTCTCTCCAGCCGCCCTGGCAGGGCGCTTTCAGACCCGCCTCCCTCGTCCGTGACCCTGACCTTCCAGCCCATCTCTGAGTCTTCCCAGCCGGGCCAGCTCTCTGGCAGGTGGGGGCAGGGGAGCCAGAGCCCAGGCTCAGGGGCGGCCTGGCCGTCACAGGGCAGGGCTGCTGCCTCTGCCCTCATGGCCCTGGGTGGCATGGGCCTCTGGGGGCTCCCGCCACCCAGCAGCCTGACTGTGGGTAAATGGCCACGACACATCGCCCCAGGCCCCTCACTCAGCTTTGGCTCCCCCCAGCATCTGGGCGGTGAGCTCGGCAGTGTTGGGGACCGCAGTGACCGGCGGCTCCGTGGGTGGGAACGTGAGGTGGACACAAGTCCCTCCGCCAGAGGTCTGCACGCAGGGGAGGTCGCTGTCCCCTCTGCCCCTCCTTGCTGCCGTCCTTCAGCGAGTGCCCGGGCCCGACGACAGGCCGGGGCGCCTGAGCTTGGGGGAGGTGTCCCCCAGGCCGGCGGGAAAGGAGGAGGCAGTGTGGACCCTGCAGACGAGGAGGTGCTGCCGCTCCGTGGACCCGGGACGTGCCAACGTGGGGAGACCAGAAGAAAGACAGCCTGTCTGAGGGGACCCCAAAGCTGGACACTGCGGGCGGCAGCTCCGGGGTCTGGGCGGCCGTGCTGGCTTGGTGGGATTCGGGGAGGGGTCCAAGCACCTCTTCTCACCCCCCTCCCCTCATCAGCCCAGCAGAGGCCCAGGAGGCACCGCCTGTCCCCAAATCCCACCAAGCCAGAGACTCGCCTCCCGCCCTGAAGCCTCGCCCGGTTGTAGAGCCCCTGCACCCCGCCTGCACCCACCCTGGTCGGCTGCCCACATGCTGTGGCGGGGCAGCCCCCTGCTCAGGCCCTGGGCGAGGTGCCGGCGGGGACACACCGATAACCAAGACGCCGTCATGAGGTCGGCACCAAGCGACCCGAGGAGGTTCCCGTCCACACCACTCACTGGGCAGAGGAACCCAGAGAGGGGAGGGGGCTTGCTGAGGTCACACAGCAAGACACTGGAGAGCAGGGACTTGAACCCTGGCCTCTCGCCGCAGGAGCGCTGAGCAGCAGCCAGCGAGCTGGGGGCTGGAGAAGGTAGGAGGACGTTCGGGCAGCCTGGTGCGGCAACTTGAGAGACAGGTTAGTGCTGGCCAGGGGGGCCTTGCTGGGGGGGACAGGACGCAGATCTCCCAACCCTGGATCTGCGAGGAAGCCGGCCCAGCCTCCCGCTGCTGTCCGGGACTGGGGCGGGGGCAGGGGGGCGGGGCGCTGCTGTGCACTTGTGGTCCGCGTGATGATGATCAGGCCGTCTTCCCAAACAGCGTCCTCTCTTCTCAGCCCGATTATCTGAGAGCGGGGCACCTGCCAGCCGTGCGTTCCTCGGTGCTGACGCGGTAGTAGCCACACAGCGCCAGGGGGTGACCACGGCTTCCCACCCGCATGCACACTCCACGCCGAGCGCACGCCCATGGAGGCCCCACGCGGCAGAGAGTGCGCGGGGCACACGGGGCACGCAGAGGGACACGCACAGAAACCTCTGCTACTCGCGCTTCCCAGACTAAGCTCCCTGCGAAAGCACCCACCCGCCCCACTGAACAGGGAGCGCTGCCTCCACCCTCATCGCCTGTTACGTCCGTCCGATGGGACAGGCACCAGCGCCTCGACAATCTGTGCCGCTGCCGAGTGCGCGCCGAGCCCGGTGGTGGAGTGGCGGCGTCCTCTAAATGCGGGGACGATCAGGAAAATGCCCACTTACGGCTGCTTCCGCGGGCGGCACAAAGAGACGGCATAACGAGCCCTGATTGCCTTTTGAGCGCGTCTCTGACGGCTCCATCCCAACACCTGCCAGCGTCTGGGAGGCTCCAGCAGCAGGCGTCCTGGGTGGCGTGTGGTCTGGAGTCACGTGGGGACGGCACCAGGGCCACGGCTCTGCTCCAGCCACCCTGGTTGGGTCTTGGAGCGGGTAGGGCGCACAGATGCCCAGGAGGGAGTCCCACATGGGGGGGACACAGGTCGGGGAGGCCAACAGAGAGAGGGTTCTGTGTGTGGCCTGGACAGGAGGGAGAGACCTGAGGCCAGGGCCGCCGATGCCCGATGGCCGGGGCTGGGTGACGGGAACACGGGGCCAGGGCGGGGCCTGCGGAATCTGCTTGTCACCGCTCTGCCCAGGGCAGGAGCCGGGGCTGGGTGTCGTGACAAGTGGTTTGCACCTGGTGCTTCCAGACACCTGTGGGGAGAAGGGCCGCTGACCCCGCCCCCGGAGGAGGGGCCGAGCCAGAGCAGTCGGGGGCATGTGCGTAGAGCCCGGCTCCCCCTCTGCCGCCTCCCGTGCCCGGGGGTGACAGCTCCACTTCTGAGCCTCACGGCCCCGCCTGGACACCAGGACGCTGAGGGCTCTTCACAGGGTTCTCGCCAGGACCGCACTAGGGGGAGACGTCCGTGGGGAGGCCCTGTGTGGCACACACACTGCAGACAGGGAATGGCAGGCACAGGGGGGACGTTCACGCCCACGGGTGTCTGGAAACAGGAGGCAGGCAGGGCCGCCCGGGAAGCCCCTCCAGACTGGGGGCGGAGGGAGCGACAGGAAAATGTGGGCCAGAGCCTGGGTGGCGGTGGGAGCCCAGGCGAGCAGGTTTGGGACGGCTGGAGCTGGATTGAATCGCGTTGACGGGCTGGGGGCGGAGCACAGGGGCTGTCCGTGGTTGCCTGGGCCCTGGCACCAGGGTGACTAGAGCGGGGTGGGGGCTGGGAATGGTAGCCCAGGAGTGCGAGCCCCAGGGGGTGGGCGGTGCTCCAGACTGGTGGGCTGGCTTAGCGAAGGTGGGGTGCTCCGAGGGGAGCCCGGCACCATCTCCAGCATGGGCTAACCAGGGAAGGCAGTCCGGTCCGGTCCCTTCAGCACCCACAAGGCCCCAGATGCCAGAGCATCAGCACAGGGAAATGACAGGCATGGGCGTTAGCCACTGCCACTGCCTGCAGGCTGTCAGGGGGAGAGAGGCTGTGCTCTGCCCCTGGAGTGTTGGCTGGGAAGGTGGGGGTGGCACAGAGGCATTGGAAGGTCACCTGTCTGGGGTCACACAGCAGCTCCTGGAGTCTAGGTCCCTGCCCAGAGCTGGGTGTCCAGACAACAGACCCAGCCTGTAGTGGCAGACCTGCCCCCCCAGCAGAGGGTGCTCAGCCCCACCACTCAGCGCCCCAGTCCACCGGTCCTGTGGGACTCCTGGATTCTGGATTCATGGCTCTGGATTCACAGCTCAGCACGGCCTCCCATATTTAAAAGGCGAATGTAGTGTCGCAGGTTCGATTCCCAGTCAGGGCACATGCCTGGGTTGCAGGCCAAGGCCCCCAGCAACCGCACATTGATGTTTCTCTCTCTTTCTCTTTCTCCCTCCCTTCCCTCTCTGAAAATAAATAAAATCTTTTTAAAAATAAAATAAAAAGAAATAAAAGGCAAATGCCATTTTTCTTCTGTTCCATCCTAGTAGCCAAAATGTCTACCTTTCAAACATTTGCTTTTCCTGGGAAACGTTTGAAAAACAGGAACGTTCCATCCTAACCCTCCCTAAAGGCTACTGCAGAGCGCCAGTGACTTTAGGCTGGGACAGCCGGAAGTTCTCTGCGCTTGTCCTCCCCAAAATAAGGCCGCCTGCAGCCAGAAAGCCTCCACCGCAGGAACCCCCGCAGAGGTCACAGCCAGGCAGGACACACATGCCCAGACACCAGGGAGCCCAGCTGGGGAAGCAGGAGGGAACGGGGATTAGAACTCCAGGCTGTGGCGCCCCCTGCAGGCCAGGCCCTGTTGGCGCTCTGATCTCCCCTCTCACCACCCACCCCGGATGGTGCACCCACCTCTCCTGGCTGCTTAAGGTTTCCTGACATTGGCAAACGCTGTTCCGTCCACCCGGGACCCCCTTCCTGCCCTTCTGCCCGAGTCAACTCCAATCCCACTCACTCTGTGTCCGGTGACCCAACATGCTCTGCACTGTCACCCTCTCGTCTCCCAGTCCAGCAGGGGAAGGTGCTCCCCAGCACCCTGGGGTGCTTGAGAGCCCAGACCATGAAGAGCGAATAATGAACAAAGAAGGATGACACACAAGCGGTGAGGTATCCAAACAACCGGGGGGATTTTTAGTAGCAGCACTGGGAACGGAGAGAAAACGCAGGAACGCCTTCCAGCTTCCGAGGGAGAATGGCTTGCAACCCGGAATTCTACACCCAGACACACCGTCCAGTAAGAGCGAGGACAGAGTGAAGACGGTTTCCGGACATGCAACTCTGCCACACGCTCATCGCTAGTGAGTTCTTTCCCAGAAAGCTCCCGGAGGGTGTCTTCCCGCACAGCGAGGGCGTGAACCAAGTAACCAGAGCCGTGGGGTGCTGGAGCCAGGGGCTCCCAGACACCAGAGAGGCAGAGGGAGGTGACGGTGCAGGGAGGTCCCAGGACCACAGCCGCACACAGGCCTAGACATCAACCAGCCCAGACCCAGGCAAGGGGTGGAGGTTCAAGAAGTACAAGATAAACAGTGGCCCGGCACAGGCCGCTTTGCTGCTGAGGGGCCTTGAAACCTGCAGGGGACCAGGGTGGACCATGCCGGGTACCCAGGGAAAAAGCACACAGAGCAATCGGCTGCTTAGGAATAACAGAACTTTGCACAGTGACTATTTAAGCAAAACCTGTGAGGGGACCACGATAAGAAGGGCAGGAGCCCTGGGGGGTGTGGCTCACTGCAAGCCAAGGGGTCACGGATTTGAACCCCAGTCAGGGCCAGGCCCCCTGTCGGGGGCACGCGAGAGGCAACCAATCAGTGTCTCTCTCCCTCTCTTCCTCACTCCCTTCACCTCTCTCTAAAAATAAATAAATAAAATCTGTAACCAAAGGAAATATTTTTTAAAAGAAACAAGACAGGAGAAAGCATGTGTGTATATGGGTGGAGAGGCTAAAACTCTAAGTCTTTGTTTTTCACGGTAAGACAGTAACAAGATCTAAAGTTGAAAAACCAAAGAACAGCAATCTAAGGTGGTTATTCTGAGACCCCACGGTAATAAAAGCAGCCACTACCAGAGCTGCACCGAGAATGGGACTCGGGGGAGGGCCCGCGGGCACTGCCGGGAGCCTGGCGGCCCTGCGCAGCTGGCTGAGCACAGGCAGTCCGCGACGCAGATGGGATTTTAACTGAATGAAAGGAAGGCTTCGGGAGGCTGGGCACCGCCCGCCCACGTCCCAGTTCTGCCCAGGCACAGCCCGACCTCTCTCACTGGTTTGGCCTTCTGCTCAAAACCTAGGACCAAATCAAACTGGGCCCCGGTTCAGACCCGCAGGAAGACAGAACTGGCAGAAAGCCGGACCCCAACTGCACTCCTCTGAGACGGCGGCTCTACGTGCTGGGATTCCTGATGGGTCAGGTTCAAGGGCAGGTGAGGGCAGGCAGCCATGCACGACACCACAGGCGTCCGCACCGGGAGTCCGAGACGGGCTCCCCGGCCCCCCACCATGCCCTGGTTCCGCCCTTCACGCAGTCCCACCACAGGGGCCCTGGCTGGGCAGACGAAGACACAGGGCTCCGTGGGCTCAGGTCACCGCACGGCTGGCGAGCAGAGAGAGGACTGGGAATCCAAGCCCAGACCCACCGACGGCCGGAGCCCCGATCGCTCCCCCTCTCTGCCACAACCACTGGGCCTGTTCAACGAGCCAGGGCCTTTGCATGGAACGGTCCTCAAAAACGAAAAAGGAAGAGGAAAAGAAAAAGAACGTTGCCAGGGACTTGAGCCCTTACGATCCCTCCTGCTACCAGGAGCCCTCGGTGACTTTATCTTAAACAGCATAATATTTTGGAGAAGATCTTGTGGCCGCTGTCAACAACAAGCCTTTAAAGGTCACTTTTTAAAAGCAGCACAGATGTTAGCGCAAGTCAAACAGATTCAGAAAAAGTGCAGAATACGGGAACCACGCACAGGATGACCACCTGCGTCCCTGTACGGGGGAAAAGACACAACCCGAAAAGGGTCATCGAGGAAACAGCCCGACTTCCGCGAGCAGCAACAAGAACAAAACACTTAGGGATAAACTTAATTGAGGAGGCGGCAGATTTGTCCACTGAAAACTACAAAACGTTGGCTCAGAGATTCGTGAAGACGCCGATAAACGGGAAGACACCCACGTTCACGAGCCGGAGGGCTTCCCGCGGCGAAGACGGCCGTCCGCCTGAAGCCATCCACGGACTCGACGCAGTCCCTGCCCGAACCCCGTGACGCGTCTTTCAGGAACAGAAAATCCATCTTGAAGTCCAGCGCGAACCTCAGGGGACCCTGGATAGCCCAAAGAATCTTGAAAAGGAAAAACAAAGTTGGAGGACTCACAGCTCCCGATTTCAAACCCGGGATGAGAGCAGTATGGTGCTGGGACGGAGACAGACACGAAGCCCGACAGGATGGGAGAGAGAGTCCAGAAACACACTCTCACGTACACGGTCAAACGCGAGTCCACACAGGCGCCCGGACCACCCGGTTGGGAGAGGACGGTCTTTGCAAGAGACGGCGCTGGGCAAACGGAATGCCCACACGCAGAAGAAGGGCGCTGGGCCGCTCTCTTACGCCGTGTGCAGAAGTTAACTCAAGGGGGAACAAAGACCTGAAGGTGAGAGCTGAAACTATAAACTACTAAAAGAGAAAAGAAAACAGATGAGAAAGCTTCGTGACATCGAATTTGGCCATGATGTCTTGGATATGACCCCTAAAGCAGAGGCAACGAAAGAAAAAAAAAATACATCCAAATTTAAAACCTCTGTCCGGCAAAGGGCACCGCCAACAGAGTGAAAAGGCAACGTACAGAACGGAAAAAAAAATATTTGCAAATCATATTTCTGATAAGAGGTTCGTATCCAGAAAAGATAAGAACTCTGCAACTCAACAACAACAAAAAGAAACAACCCAATATAAAAAAAAAAAAACAGGCAAAGGACTTGAACAGACATTTCTCCAAAGAAGATACGCAAATGCCCAACGAGCACATGAAAAGATGCACGACATCGCTACCTGTTAGGGAACTTCCCTCACCCCCGTCAGGACGGCGGCTGCACCCCAGAACAGGAGGCAGCCGGCGCGGAGAGCGGGGCGCCCCGCGCTGCCGGTGGGAGGTCAAGTCCGGCCGGCCCTGCGCAGCCCGGCAGGGAGCCTCCCCGGGAAAGCGAAAGCGGCGCTAGCGCAGGACCCGGCCACTCTACTGCTGGGCACCGTCCCGGGGAGCCGCAAGCCGGGCGGGCTCACACGAGCGTTCGGACACTCACGTGCGCAGCGGCGTTATCGGAAACAGCCAGACGGTGGCCGCGGCCCAAATGCTCACTGACAGCTGACGGATAAACGCAGTGTGGCCCGTCCCCACAGTGGGACGTGATTCGGGCGTGGAACGGAAGGAAACTCCGGCACCTGCCACCGCACGGGCGGACCCCAAGGATGTCCCGCTCCGTGAGAGACGCCGGTCACCACGGGACAAGCACTGTGTGGCCCCTCCTCCACGAGGTGCCTCGAGCAGTGGCACTGGTGGAGACCTCTGGCGGGCGCCGGGGGAGGGCCAGGGGTCGGTGTCCAGTAGGTACGAGGCGTCAGTTTGGCAAGATGGAGAGAGCTCTGCACAGGGGTGCTGGTGACAACTGCGCCCCGACGTGAGTGCCCCTGAGGCCACCGAACTGTACGCCCCAAAATGGTCAGAGGAGTAAACGTTGTGTACATTTAACCACGATGTACAGTTAAAGAGAAACGCAGGAGAGAACGGGGAGCCGGAACAGCAGACCCTAGAACCGTGAGCAGGGAGAGCTGTGGGGCTTCCGGTCCTAGAAACACTGTTTCTAGAACCTCACAACCCCGAGGGCCAAACCTTCTAAAGCTGGAGGCCAGCGGTCCCAGAATTTCACAAGCCATCGGGGCTGGGAGAGGCAGAAAGGGACTGAGCGGCCCTCTGGGCCCCGGTCCCTCGCCCCCTCTCATCAAAAAGTCCTCCGACGCTTCAGGCAGGGAGGCTGCCCCCGCCTCCGCCTCGCCGGAAGGTTCTCGACTCCACGTGGGGCCCCCGAGGAGGCCGAGAGCCGGGCGGGAGGCAGGGCTGGGGGCTGAGACCCGGCCCTCCCCCTCCCTGGCAGACACTCCGCACTCCCGGGCGCCTTCCCGCCGCGGACAGCGCGCTGCAAGGGGCACCGCTGGCCCAGGGCCATGTTCTTTGCCGTAGAATTGAAATAACACGCGAGAACGAATTACATGGACGATCCCTGTTTTAAAGGAGCTTTCCTAATAAAACTAAGTGTTTTTAAGCGAACTAAATGTTTTGGATGTTACGATGCACCAAAGCAGAATCATCTCATCACCGCTTTGTTCCAGGCGTTTGGGGGAGTGGGTGCGGCTCACAAGGGCCAGGTACTGGGCTGCAGCCTGGGGACTGAGGCCTCGACCCCGCCCCTCCTCCAGCTGCGTGGGGACAGGCAGAAGCCCCCAGTGGCCTTTGTGGCGGGAGTGGCTCTCAGGCACAGGGAACCGGGAACCGTGGTGTGACAGGGAGGGACCGAGGAAACAGGTGTCCTGGGTGAAGAGCAGCTCCCTGGGCCGACGAGACAGGAAGAGGGCCCCGGGCAGGCAGAGGCACGGGAGCGGGGAACCCGGCGTATGTGGCAGAGGAGGGGCCGAACAGGGGTCAGCCTGGGAGGGACGGCTGGGGTCACACGGGGAGGGGCCTGACTGCCCCCCCCAAAGGATCTGGACTTCTCGAGGGGAACCGGGGAAGAGTGTTAAGCGGGGAGGGAGCCCAGTTGGATCAATGAGCAGAAAACTTCTCTCGAGCGCCGACGTGACAAATGTGAGTCTGGGAAGTGACTATTTTGAGAGGCTGGGACGCCACCCAGCCAGCCCCGCCTGTCAGCTCCAAGCCGCCCTTCCCTGTCGTGGCTGTCAAACCAGCCCTGAATTAGCTCCCCCCGAGCCCGCAGAGCCGCGCTGGCACCGCGCGCACGCAGGGAGGTGTGAAATGCTTCTTCTGAAGGGAAACCAAAGACACAGACCTAGACACGTTTTTAAAAATCCGCGTTTCTTCCGAACAGATTTCAAAGAACTAAACCCTAACTTTTCAATCTCTGATTTTACAGAAGAGAAAGGCCTCCTGGGACGATGAGTAATTACAGCTGCCGCCCACGGCACACGTGCTCGGGGCCGGGCGCCGAGACGCCGCACAAAGCAGCCACCTCACGCGTGTGGCAGCTGCATTTAGCCTGCGGTTACCCCACGCCGGGCCGTACGCTGAGCCCACAGCACCCCCTGCCTCACTGGGTCCCCCGCCCCCAGCAGCCCCCTTTTACAGATGCAAAGACTGAGGCTCAGAGAGAGGCCGCACCGCACCCAAGGCCAGGTGGCTGGCACGCATAGGGCCCGGACCCAAACCCGAGGGGTCTCTGCAGACCACAGGCTGAAAGTGGGTCCCACTGCAGTCACCCACTGGTCCTCTCCGCAGCCCCACCAGGAGCGAGTGCCCCCTGCCCACCCACGCTGCAGAGGGCACCCCCAGGCACAAGAGGGTCGTGGCTTTCTCCGGGCTTCCCAGCAGACACGGGTGGGGGCCGGGAGGGCGTCGGCCTGCTCAGAGGCTGCATCCTGCCCGCGGCCCCTCTGTCACTGCAGGAGTTTAATTCACTATTAATAAGGAAACGCAGGGCGCCTGCCGACACAGGCGCTGTCCGTGGTGCTGAAGACGCGATGGGCGCACAGGATGGACAAGGTCCCTGCCTCCGGGAAGCGGGCCTTCCGGCAGAGCCTTCCGGCAGGGTGTCGACAGTAATAACGTGAGCTCCAGGTCCCGTGGGGATAACAGATACGGGAAGAACAAAGCCGGGCAAGGGGCAGGGGCATCGGTGGGGAGCCGGTCGATCCCAGGCGGCCAGGGAAGGCCGCAGGTGGGAAGGTGGCGGCGGAGAGCCAGGACCTGGGCAGGCTCCGGGGGGCGCCGCCCTGCACTGGGTCTCAGGCTCCTCACCTGCAAACCACCCGAAGGTGCCTTTAAACTGCCCAGGGCCGCCCCCGGGAAGTCACTGTCACTGAGACGCCTCTGGGTGGGGGGGGCCTGGATACGAGGCTCTGCAGCGAACTGTGGCTCTCACCTAGGGAAGCCCTCACATCCGTCAGCAACTTGAACATGGCTTTGTCTGGCTGGCCCTGACTCTATAAAGCATTACTGCTAACCACGCCGTTCAAAACTGCCCTGCACAGGAGGGCTTGGCTAATAGAAAGGGCTGGGTCTCTGGAGACACAGGGGAAGCTCCCCCATCAATGGCCGCCTTAGGTGATGAAGAATTCATTTAAAAATGTAAAAGAGCAGAGTTAGAATCCTGGTTCCACTTTCAGTTTGCGGGGTGTCCTCGGCAAGCTGAGCACCTCTCAGACCTCGGTTTCCTCATCTGCAGAGACAGCAGCAGCAAGGGGTGGTCTGGCAGCACTGTCCCACCCACAGTCATCAACGCCCTGAGACTATTTAACTTCAAATTAAATACCATGGAATCAAACACAAAAGTTGGGGTCTCAGGAACACCGGCCACATTTCACGTGGTCAATTACCCATGGGGGGAGGGGGCAGACGGGCTACCACCCTGGGCCATGCAGGCCCACCCTGGGTGCATCACCTGGGGGTCACCCACCCAGACCTGCCGAACTGGGGTGTCCACATGATGCACAGAACACCCCCACACACACACACCCTGCCAGGGGATTCTCACACACCTGACGTCTGAGAAGGGCTGGGGGTGAGGGGTCCGTGGGGTACCAGGCGGGGCGGGGGGCACCCCACAGAAGGGGCAGCTTGGCAGTGGGAATGACAAGGAAGACAGGGCAGCTCCCAAGACACCGAGCTTCTGCCAAATGCGCCCGGAGTCCAGGTGCAGGAGGCAGGCAGGGGGAGGGGTGGGGACGGGGCAGGCAGGGGGAGGGGTGGGGACGGGGCCATGGTAGAATGTTTCAGACGTTTCAGGAGTTTGTGGGCACATGAGGACAGACTATTTCAGTTCTGTGCGGGCCAGGATTTTCTGGCTTGTTGACTATTCCTGTTTTGGAAAGAAGTCCAGCATGAAAATGACATTTTTAAAAACTCATACTGGCTTATTTCATATTCAAATGCATCTCCCCGGTGGTTGAAGAAAAATAGAACAGAAGCAGGCCAGCAAGAAAATCTTGCTTCCCCAACTCTTGAATGACCAACTGGTCACTTTCCTGCCAGCCAATGACTCTCTGCGGTGGTGGTCCCACCGCCCGGCCGGGAGCACTTCCGGGCGGGGAGGCAGGCCCCTGCGGGGACCCCAGCTCCGGGCACCTGTGTCCTCAACATGTCCTCTCTCACCCGCGTACCCGCCGGCCTGGGAAGACGCATCACATCTGGTATGTGGGTGAGGACCCTGAGACCCGGGGCTGGCGTGCCACCTGCCCTACATCTCACACCTGGGAGGCAGGTGAGGGTCTGACCTGGCCGCAGGCCGCCCCCCCTCGCCCTGTCTCCATCACGCCAGGGCTCCTTCTTTGCCTGTGTTTCTAGGGTAGGAGTCTCGCCTGCTGTGCTGCCCGCTGCAGGTCCGGCATCCGGAGCAAGGTACAAGCTCAGCGGACGCGGAGCGGACCCAGAACTGCAGAGCGATCGGGTGGGCTGGCCAGTCGAAGCTCCAGCCTCGGACCCCTGGGAGCCCCTTCGAGCTGGAAGGCCCACCCCTGCCCCTCACTCGTCCCCACAAAGCCCCAGTGCCGAGGCCCCTCAAGTGCCGCCTCCCGGCCAGTCGAAGCCACCCAACCTGGTCCCCAACCCCCACCTGATCTCTGCTCCTCGTGCCCCCGCTCGGGCCACTGCGGGACTCCAGCCACCTGCCCCCTTGCTGGTCCTGAAATGTGCCTCCCGCACTGTGGACCCAGCTGCCGCCCCTGCTCATGTGGCCTCCCCAGACTTCCACACACCAGCTCCCTCCATTCAGGTCTCTGCTCAGGGGCCACCTCCACAGAGGGTCCTCCCTGTCCCCTTACTCTGACCGGCGCACACATGATAGCTGCTCGCCATGAGCCGTCTGCTGACCGCTCACGGCCGTGTCCCCGGGGCCCAGACTCAGGCCGGCCACAGAGAAGCGCTCAGCGAACGCCCACCCAGCAAATGGCCGGCGCAGACCGGAAAGCAAGCCGTGACGGTGACGGCGGTGGCAAAGCCGACGGCGCGAGGGCAGGCCTCAAAATGAGTCGGAAGCGAGACGCCAGATGGTGGCAAGAAGGGCCGGGGTGGGCGTGTGCCAGGGAACTTCGGGGAGAATGGAGATGTCGCTTCATTTTATTCTGACTGGAGTCGGATATGCTTATTAAAAATTTATGAGTAACCACTAAACAAATTGAAAAAGAATACAGAATTTCCAAACCAGTGGAGGGGGAAAAAAAAAAAGAAACTTCAATCAATCCAAAAGAAGACAGGGAGGGGGAGAGACACGCAGCGTGAGTGACAGAAATGGGCACATTTCACATGCCGAGAAGCCCTAGACGAATATTCATTGTTACTATTCAAACACAAAAGTCTCCGCCAAGCTCCTCCTGCACAGAAATGGCCAGGACGCACATCTGGTCCCCGAGGTGCTCACAGCGGGACGAGTTGGACCTGCTGCAGGGCGGACCCATCAGAGGCGCTGGCCCGTTTCCTCCGCCCAGTACTCAGAGCCGTTCATCCAACGCATCTCCCTTTTCACTTTGGCCCCCGGGAAGCTCAAGCTCCATTTCCACCTCACAGAACCCACTGAGCCCTACGTGATGATATCTGCTCTAATTTCTATTTTTTCATTGTCTTCTGATTTCTCATCGATCCTGTACCATTTTCCTATTCTCATTGTTTCGATAAACCATCTCAAATCCTTTGGCACAACATGGGATAGAAACAAGGAGGCAAAAAAAAAAAGCCAAACAAATAACAAAATACACAAAGCCAAACAAGGATTTTCAGAAAGCTCCAAGCTTTCAGAAAAAAACGCATCTCTACCTTGTTTAAATATTTTAAAATATTGTTTTAATTTAAGGCATCTAATTTTAAAAAAATTTTAAATTTAGGATGATGATCTTAAAAAACAACACTGCCACAGATTGAAAGACACTTACACACAGTCACACACTCACACTCGGGCAGTCTCATTTCATTCCCAAAGCCACTCTGCCCTACACAGGTCATTTAGTATGCCAGGGTGCAGCCATGGAGGGGCCCCAAATAGGGATTTATAATGGGGTCCAGAACTCGGGTGTCCAGGAAACATTAGGAAAATACACATATATAGGATGCCCTCACCCCCACAAGTCTGAGCTGGGGGATGGGACGCATGGAGCAGGGCCATTGAGAGCTGTTTTGCATAGCAACAGGTTTGCAGATGACCTCTAGAACAGTCATTTAACACATCTATAACCTTTAACTGGTTTCACAGATACGTTAAACAGCTGTGCCCATGCTTTGAGCCAGGGGGATGGGAGTGACTTCAACCCAGGATGTAACTGGGAGGCAGCTCTCCCTGGTTACAGCGCCTGCGTGAGAGCTTGGAGATGATTGGCTCCACGCCACGGGGCCACGCCTGCCTGGCCTCACTACGGCAGCCCAGGAAAGCTGGAAAAATACGGGAACGCTGGCAGCTGTGGCCAATTGTGGGCGGAGTCGGAAATGGTGCGGCCGAGGAAGATCGGCGCGGGGATTTAAACCCAGGCGCGGCAGCCCTCCGGCATCTTTCGGGACCACGCGGCTTGGGCAGAGGAGAACCACGGACTCCTATTTCTTTTTCTGAGACACGGGACCCCGGACTGGGCAGTGGGATGAAGGAAGGACTGTGCGTGTGTGGGGGTGTTCTAAAGGACTTTGGCATCTCGGCGAAGATATTAAGTCATTACTCTTAAGTTTGTACAGCTCTTTAAGTAAATAATCCCTTTCCTCTTCACCGGTCTCTGGCACTGAGAGACGTTTCTCTGGCAGCAGGCAAGGCGAACCTAGTACGGGGTGGGGGGCCCCTGAGCACAAGGGGGGGGCCCATTCGGTAATAGTATATCATCCACCCGCCACCGCCCCCCCAGGTCTGTGGAACGTGGAAATACTGAAATGGTGGCTGGCCAAAACCCCTGGACTACAACTTTAGAATTCTAGGTTTTTCCTCTTTACGAGAAGTTAATTTTCTCCTCGGTAGCCCCTAAAACACACTGTGGGCTTTGTGGGAATTTTTGAATGAAAAACCCAGACAATTTTTTTCAGCGACAGCCAGACCTCGGGCGCACTGCCCGCCCATTTGCCACCCGAACGTCCACCGGCCCCCCGGGACGAGCCCCTGCCCGCCAGTCACTGTGGCCGCTGTGGCCGCACACGGCCGAACCCCCGGACGCCAGCGGCCCCTGAGCGGACAGTGTTGGGGTGACGTGAAGCCCAGAGTCAAAGACCATTTTTGTTTGAAATACCCCATGTTGAGTCTGCGTGAGAATAACGTGTTTCTGAAAGCGTCTGACTCCGGCCGTTGTATATATCGAACGAATAAGCCAACGGAACAGAATCCACTTTAGGCTCACGGCACGTGCTCAGTGATTACGGCACGCTTGTTTAGAAGGAAAAGAAAACGATGGTTGGATATTTTGATTGCAGTGACCACCCCCCAGAACATGTCCTTTTTTTCCCCCCCCTATTCACCGGACAGATACTTGCGGGAGGCCCGCCTCCGGCCAGGCCCGCTGCTGGGTGGCAGGTCAGGGGTCTCACTCACCCTCCACCCCACCTCCCGTCAGCACACCCCGCTGACTTCACCTCCAAACTGTTGCCCAACCCCCACACGGCTCTTGGTCCCCTTGGCCACCTCCGGGTCCCCTCGCCTCTTGGCGACACCAGCACCAGCCCCCCAGGTGCCTGGTACCGCCCCCACCCCCACCCCCCACCCCCCCACCCCCACCCCCCCACCCCCCACCCCCCACCGCCTGCTGTGGCCCTGCTGGCCCAGCAGCCGAAGGTCCTTCAGACCCGGAGTCAGACCAGGTTCCCTCCCCCGGCCTGGCCCCCAGCACCCTCTTTAAGTTCCCACCCCGCTGCTCAACCCCAACCCCCAGCCAGTGAGTGTGGTAGCCCCCCACCCACCACACGTGTTGACGGGGTGAGTGCGGGCCCCTCCCATCCCCTGCAGCCACAGCCCCAGGGGGAGGGCGAGCCCCCACCCAGGGCTCCCCAGGCCAGGAGTTCGGGACAGCAGCAACGTCAGCGGGGGGGCTTCGTTAGCGTGTGGCCCAAACAGGCACCCACGTGTTATGGGTGTGGACACCCAGTGTGGGAGAAGCGAGGTCACCTGGCTGGCGGTGGCGGGGCCAGAAGCGGCCCCAGGAACCCCAGCTAAGTGCTCTGTCCCCTGCTGTCGGGACTACCGACCCCGGGTCGGTGGGGGGCTTGTCAGAGCTGCTCACGCCCCTGACCCCCCTTCCCCGCGCCTGCCCCACCCCGCCCACCCGCCTGAGCCAGGGGAAGGGAAGGGCTCCACCCCGGGACACCTGTCCCGGCCCACTCCAGGCTGGGGCGCCCCGGGGCAGCCCCGTGCAGACCACACCTGGGACACGCAGGTGGGGCCGCCCCGAGGCTGCCTCCTGGGCCTGATGGGCAGAACCTGGGACGTCGTCCGCCCCCCCACGGAACGTTCCGCGGCCTCAGGGCAGGATGGAGCGCCTGGAGACAGAAGCAAGAGTGAGGTGCGCCCAGGGGCCACGAGCCAAGCACCCAGATAAGAAATGCCCGGTGAAAAGAGGGGGGCGCCCACGTAAAAAGGAAATGAAAGGAATGAGAACGGGAGGGCTTGCAGAGGCCGCTGGGGACAGAGCAGGGGAGCGGAGTGACAACTCAGCCCCCACGTGTCCAGGTCGGCTGCCCCCCCCCCCCGTGAAGGGAGGCAGAGAGGGAAGGAAACAGTGGAACATGGGCAGTGAAGTGGCCATGGGTGACAGTCCGCAGTGGCATCTGAAGTCGCCGTTTCCCACAGACTCTGCGCCCGGAGCGGACTCCTGCTCCCGCGGGGCCGCCAGCTCCTTCCCGAGGCCCCTCACCTCCACCTGGAGCCCCTCACCTCCACCTGGAGCCCAGCCCTGGGCGGCCACCTTGAACGGCAACGAGGCGGGAAGGCGGCAGCCCGTTTCCGAAGCCGCCGCGCCACCCCCACGCCCGGGTCCCTCCCCTCCGCCTCCAGCACGGTGGCAAGTGAAGAAGGAACCAACGCAACCTCCTGGAAGGGCTCCCCACTTCCCTTCCTCTCCTCCCCTCCCTCACAGATTTTAATTAAGGGTTTCCTTGCGAAAGACCCAGCTCTATGTAGCGAAATCCTTGGGCCCCTTTTATATTGTCTTATGTATCGCTTTGTGCTAGGGCGCCAGTAAAAAGTTAATTATAACTTCTCAACGCGCCAAGAGCGGGCCCTCGCCTCCCTCCCCTGCCTGGCTCTGCAGCGGGCCGTGCCGCTTAATGCACTGGCCCGGCCTGTGCCCCGCAGACCTCTCCAGGCCGATTCGACCGCCACCTGCCCAGCCCCCTCGGCGCCAGGCTGGGCCGGGCTCTGAGGACCTGCAGGAGGAAGGGAGCCGGGCAGGCCGGCCCGCTTGGGTGCCCGCGGGAGCTCGGCAGGTGATATGAGTGACTGTGGAGAGGAGCGCAGGTGGGGCCGACAACGGTGGGGTCGGAGTAAGAAGGGATGGCCGTGGACATCCGCCTTGGAGGGAAGGGAGAAGGGGCGCAGGAGCGGAGGTGGGGAGGGTCTCAAACACCGCACTGGAGGGCTGCACCTTACGGTAGCCTGTGGGGATGGGTCTGAGGTGTGGGAGTTCAGTTGGGGATGGAACGAGTCTGAAATCCTGGCAGACAGCCAGGAGGAGGTGTCTCCTGAGAAGACGGAACAATACCCTGGCAGAATCTCAAAGAAAGGTCCAGGCTGGGGAGAGAGACGGGGTGTTCTGTAGGTCTGGGTGGGAGAGACAGCTGGACCAAAGGAGATGGAGAATGGGATGCCCAGAGAGGGAGGTGTGGAAACGGGGGAGAGAACCCCAGTTTGGAAGGGTCACGCAGAGAGGCCAGGAGAGAACAAACCTGCCTGTGGCCTCCGGGCGTCACTCCCAAGGCCAGGGCAGGGGTGAAGCTGAGGGAGCTGGGGCCACGGGAGTGGGGGTGCAGAGGCTCGGGCTCCTCCTGGCTGGAGGGGCCGGGGGCGGGGGGCGGTGCGGTAAGGCCAGCCCCGCACAGACAGTGAGAGCAAGAGGGAGCTTTCTGGCATCTTGCAAGTCCAGGCTCATGAATGGACAGGTTCAGAATTCAGCTGTGTGTCCTCATGGGGAAGAACTGCCCCCACCCCACCCCCACTCCACCCCTGGCCACACACACACACACACACACACACACACAGGAGGGCTGGGCCGGTGGGCCTGGGGAAGGGCCAGTGGTGTCCTTCTGAGGGGCCGGGTGAGCCCAGCACCGACCTGAGGCCCGTGCTGCCGCCACCCCCACGCTGGGACAGTTGCACGGGACACCAGAGAGGCCAACGTTTCATTTAAAAGGAAAAGATTTCAGTGTTGCTTTTATTCGATGCTACCAAGTAACACATGGTTTTTGCAAACAATCAAGGGGGACAAAGGCAGAGAGAACCGTGAAATGGAAAATAAAACCCTCCCAGCGCCCCCACGGGGACCAGAGCTCCGGAACATCGTTGAGCCTTTGCCCTCCCTGGCCTCGCTGCCCCTCTCCCCTCTGCAGCCCAGGCCTCTGACGGCGTCTTGACAGGTCCCTCCCCTGCATGGAGCTCCCACACGCCCATCACCCCCGGAATCAGCCCCACACTCCCGTCCCGGGCTCGCAGGGCCCGTGCAAACTCCAGTCACCCTCCTCCCCCCACACTCGCCGTGCCCTCTGCCCCCACCGCAGGGCCTTTGCAGCCAGCGTGCCCTCGGCCTGGAGCGTTGCTCTGGCCTCTGCCTCGTTCTCCTCCTCCATCCCTCATCCAGGGGCACCTCCTCCGGGAGGCCTTCCCTGATTGCACTCAGGCACCATCGGGTGCCCGGGGCTGGCGCTCCACAGACAGTGCCCTTATGGCCTCTTGTGTGTCCCTCGAGCCACTGTCCGCCCATCACCGGAATGTGAGCGGGGCCCCTCCCTGTCCCCACTGTCACCCCAGTGCCAGGGACATGCCTGGGACACACCTGGCCCATAGGGAGCTCTCAGTGAGGTACACTGGTAGACCCATGAGTATTCCCTTCCAGTCTCTTCCGTGTGCGTGTGCATGTGTGTGTGTGTGTGTGTGTGCCGATGGCACAGCTAAGGGCACACGTCCCCATTCCCCGGGAAATCCACACGCGTTTGCACACCACCTCTACCACTGTTCTCCCGGCCTGCACAAACGACCCCTGGGCTCGGGTCAAAGGTGCCGGCTTCTGTGGGACCGACTCCCGGCCCCTGCCCTCCCCAGAGGGAGCGGCGGTCCGGCACGCGCCAGCCCTAGGGGCGGCAACGCCACCTGCCCGGCCCTACAGCCTGCGCACCTTCATCCTTCCCCCAGCCCGGCGAAGCCTCAGAACTGCTTTTATGGGGGGGGCAGGGCACAGGGAGCCCCCCACCCCCACTTGAAACGAGACCGCTGAAGCTCACAGAGGACACGTGGCTGCCACGGAGCCCCGGGGCAGGGGGCAGACCCCGGATGTCCGCACCCAGATGGCGCTGCCCCCGCCTCAAGGGGGCGCCAGAGAGGACTCACCCTGAGAGGAACCAGGGAGGCGAGCGGAGGGGGAGGCGCCAGGGGCTAGGCCCCAGCGCCCGACTGCCCGGGGGGAATCCCAGCCGGGACCCTGTGTGGGCCTGGGCAGGTCGCCCCCTTCGCTGGGCCTCGGTTTTCTTCTCTGTAAAATGGGGGTGCGGGCGGCCCTGCCTCCTCCCGTTGTCGGTGGGGGGGGGTGATTTGATGATACTAATACGCAAAAAGGGCGGCACCGGAGGGCGTGAAGAATCGGGGGACTGGTCCGCTCAGCAGACACCAGCTCTCCGTGAACACGCACCTGTGCAGGTGTGCCTGGCGGTGCCCAGTGAGTGCACGGCCCTCCTCTCGGCCACGAGGACCACATCCCTGGGGACTGGACAGCCAGCCCACCGAGGGGCGTCTCACTTTGTGCCTCGGCCAAGTCCCCCTAAAGCTGGCCGCAGGGGGGCTTGGATGAGCCAGCACCCACGGGGGCTCCACGGACACGCAGGCCGCCCGCCCATCCGCCCAGGTCACAGCGGCTTCTGCTCCAGGTGTGGGGCATCCCACCCCTACCCCCGAGTGACCACACGACTCTGCAAACACCTGAATGCCGCAAAGGGGAGAGGCCCCAGGGGAAACCTTCTGTAGAAAAAAACCCCTTTGTAAGCTCACCCTTCCCACCCCCGATAGCCCAGGAGAATAAATCCATCCAACTCCAAGTGCAGATTAGGGAGAAGGCCCCCACACTCCTGTGGGCGCTGTTCTGGCTTCTGGGACGAGGCAGGTGGAGGGATCGTCCTAAAGGGCCCACCCCACCGTGCCAGCCCCCCAGGACCCTGGCCAGCCCCCCCTCCAAGCCCGACCCCCTGGCTCCAGCTGCAATGGCACCGCCCGCCCCTCTCAGCCCCCCACTGGCGCACTTTGGCCCCCGCCGTCCCCTCAGCCTGGCGGCACCCTTTCTGCACAAACCCCCAGCCCCTCCGTCGAGGCCCGGCCCCGAGTCAGCTTCTCGCCATGGCCCATGCCTGCCAGGGGCAGCTGAGAAGATGCCTCAGCACTCGGAGCCACCCCCGCCACGCGGGCAAGTGCGTGTCCCTTCCTTCACCACGCCAAGGGGAGCGCATGGGCCGGCACATCCAAAACAGTCCCCTCCCTAAGAACCTCAGTGCGAGGGGGCAAGGGGGGAGGCGACACCCTCTTCTGTCCAATAGGACCCTCCCCAAACAGTGGTTCCCAAAATCCAGCCGGGTGGTGGCGCTAAGGAGCCTGGCATGCCACGACTCCAGTCCCCTGCCCTGGACTGGGGCCCTGGGCTCCATCAAGTGAGGCCTCCCGTCCGTCCTTGAGGATAAGAAGCCAGGCTCAGAGAGGGCCCCTCCCCTCCCAGGAGGCGGCCCAGACCCCGAAGCAGCTCCGGGCAAGGCAAGAAGCCTGGGGCAGGCCCACTCTGGGGAGCCCTGCCCCACCCCGGCCTCCACAGGGTCAGCCCAAAGGGGGCTCGGAATTTCCCATTTGGAAAGTCAATGTGGAAAGCGCTGAGCCTACCAAGCGGAGGACAAGGCCTCGCTTGTGCATATCTGTCTCAGCCGGCAACACCGGCCTCTCGCTCACCGCAGCTGCCGCCTGGCTCCCGGCGGCTCTGCTCACGCGGCTCCCAGCCGGCGGGACGCCCTCGGGGCAGGCCGACTGTCAGGCAGGGCAGCGGGGCGGCCCGGGGAGGTGGCCGGCCCTGCACCCGCGCCTCTTGGGTGGCAGCCAGCCTGCAGGGCCACCCAGGGCCAGGCCATCTGCGTCTCGCTCCCCGAGGGACTCGTGGTGCGGTTTCTCTGGATTCCAAACAAGCGGCTTTTCCCAGGGGGCACCTGGGGCCCCTGCCGTTCTTATTTAGGAAGAAAATAAAAAGCACAGACAGAGCCCCGGGGGCTGCACTTGCAGATCACGGCCCACAGCTCGATGCCCGTGCCCACACCGGCCCCCAGGCCCCCGCTTCGGCCTCAGAGGCTCCGGGGGTCCCCGTAATGGGGAAGCCATCGTAGGGCGGTAGGCGGCCGAGCCAGTGTGAGCCCACTGAGCGCCCGCCCCGGCATCACCGCGCCCAGGCAGCCACGCACCCACCCGCCCGTTCAGCCACGTGCTCCCTCTCACCCATCCCCTGTTTGTGTAGCACCTACCTGCACCAGGCACGACAGGGGGCTGAATGCGCCAGTGGGCCAGGACACAGCTGGGCAAAAATCCCTCCGGGAGGGGGTCTCCCGGGCCCCAGATCCCCACACACAAATGGAAAGTCTCAGCCCAGACCAGGGCCGGGGTGGGGGATGGCCAGGGTGAGACGGACCGGAAGAGTGTAAGAGCTGGGACCTGGTCTGGGAGGTCAGGGAAGGTTCCCTGGGTGGGTGGGGGACAGGCAGACCGCGGCCGGGCGGCGGCGGGCAGAGTGGGGAGGGAGGACGGCTGGGCCCCGAGGGCGGCCCCAGGCCTGGACCTCGGCTCGGCCGCCCGGCACCTACCGAGCCACTCGTTGAACTTCTTCACCTCGCTCGGGAGCCCCAGCTCCGTGAAGTCCCCGGCGTGGATGAGCACGTCGCCATAGGGCATCTGGATGGGGTCCGTCCTCGAGTGCGTGTCAGACACGCAGACGAAGCGCGTGTAGCCGGGCGGCTTGGGGGCGTCGTGGGGCACGGGGTCCACCCTGCGGGGACAGAACGCACTGTGGTCACGGCCGCGGTCACAGGGCCGCGGGGCTGCCCGCAGACCCGTCTTTACGATAAGGAGGGCGAGACGTCTCCAACTCCCCAAAACCAGTGTTCGCCCCCTTGGGTGCACTCCGGACGCCAGCGAGAATGCAGGGACCCACGTCGGTGGTGCAGGTGACGGAAAGGAGTCCCCAGGGCTGGGCAGGGCATGAGCAGCGGCGGAGGACAGCCCCAGGGGACGGGGGCGGGGGACTCCGAGGGAGCGCAAGACACAAAACCACTGGAGGGAGGCAGCAGTTTTTCAAACCGTGAGGTGGTCTGGCCCTCCTGAGAACGCAGGCTCCCCAGGGGGTGTGAGAGAACCGCCCCGGAGCCGGAAGACCAGGTTTCCAAGCCCCAGCTCTGCCACGTGTTGCTGAGTGTGGCCGGAAGCAGAACCTTGCCCTTGCCTTTTGCTGGACCGAGCCGGCGGCTGGCGGGCATCCCAGGGAAGGAACGCCCAGCGCCCCGCCCCCCACGCCACCGCCCCCCACGCCGCCGCCCCTCTGCCGACCAAGCCTGCCAGGCTCCAAACGCTTAACGGCAGCGCGACGACGGCGTGGCGACGAGCCGCGCTCTCCAAATGAGTGTGCCGCTCGAGGAGTCAGTTGTGTTTAAATCTAATTATGCGGCAAACCAAAAGCAGGACCGTATCAGTTACATAAATACTTTTAAAGACATCTTTCTAATTATCCTTTTTTTTTCAGACAATATACTTCAAAGAAATTTAATTAACACCTTACGAGGGAAGCGGGTTCGGCATGCTAATGTGCGGGGCGCGTCTGCCCGCGCGCGCGCGCGCGCGGTCCACCGCCGCCATCGGAGGCGCGGAGCCGGCCTCCCCTCCCCCATCACTGGGTCCAACTGGGTCCAACCGGGGCGGACAGGAAAGTTCCCCAAGGGAGTCCAGGGATGGCCATAGGAGGGCGCTGGGGGCTCCTCCTCTTCCTTCTTTCATTCATTCATTCATTCATTCAACTCATTCACTTGTTCATTCAACACAGCACCTTCTGGCCACACCCGTGTGCCAACCCCTCGCTCAACACTGGGGCCGCAGGGATGACCCAGGCGTGATCCCAGGCCAGGGACCCCTGACGCGGCCACAGTCAGCAACGACCAAGCCACTAACCTTGACGGGGCAGCAGCGGGGGGGCGGGGAGCCAGAGAAGGAGGCGGTGCCTGAGCTGATCCGGAAACCCAACTCTCCTTCTCAGTAACTCCCCCACCGCTCCCCTGTCCTCAGGGCCCCTCCCTCCCCTCCCCCACCGCCACGCGGCAGAGGGTCTTGCAGGGGGCTGGTCTCTGAATCCACCTGTACAGCCTGCCTGCCCCTGACACAGCTATTGAACCAAGGGCAGCCAATCGCTACTGGGCTATGGGCCCGGCACAGGGACACGAGTGAGCCAATCCAATTCACTTATTCACTCATTCATTCACACACACACACACACACACACACACACACGCTGAGGTTGTGGGCATGCCAAGTGGGAGAGACAAAGAGACACAAAGAAGGGGGAGGGAGAGAGGGGCCACCTGCAGAGCCGCCTCCACCCCCCCGAATCTCCCCTCCCGGGCGTCCCTCAGCCAGGAGCCCCCCTACCCCCACCGGCACCGCCAGCCTGGGGCAGCGCGAGGCCCTCCTCCCCCGGCAGCGCCCAGGCTCTTTAATTAACTCCGTTCCCATTTCCCTCCACCCCGAGGCTTCTGAGCTTACGGAAGACGCAAACCTACTCATCCCCAGAGAGAAAATAAAGACTCTCATTTCCCGGCACTGGCCTCCGGCTCTCTGGATGGCAGCAAACGCTCAGCCTCAGCCGCCACGGCAGGAATGGGGGGGACGGTTCCCGAGAACTGGGGGTCCATTATCCCTCCGCACTCCCCATGCATCCATGCCCTTCGCCTGCCCAGCGACCTCGGGGCAGGGAGCCAAGAGTGTGCCCATTTCACGGAGCGAGAAACTGAGGCTCGGAAACCGCCGCCTTGGCTGGGACCTCAGCGGTGCGAGCCAGCGGAGCGGAAAACGTGAAGCCGGTTTCTGGTTCCGGAACCCGCGCCGCCGGGCCAGACCAGGGCTGGCCCAGGCCCCGGCCGTTCAGTCAGCAACCTGCAGACGGAAGCTCACCGAGCGCCTCTTCCATGGCAGGCGCCTGCTAGACGCAAGGGGTGCACACACGGCCGCCTCCCGGAGCTCCCGAGGCCGGGCCTGTGCTGGGACTCGAGGAGAAGGGCCAGGAGAGGGGGGTGTGGAGGGAGGGGGAGAGTGTGCACTTGTGCACCTGCGGCGGGGACCGGCTGGGCGGCACCGCTGGATGCCCGGACCCAGCAGCGTCTGAACCCGGAGCCCAAACCGGACTTCCTGGCCGACTGATTACAGGAGCCAGTCAACTCTCTCGTTTCCTTAAGGCCATTTCAGTTGGGTTTCTCACATGTCTGATGGCAAAACCCTCCGCGTCACAGCAGCCCCAGGGCACGGAGGCCCCGGCTGGGCAGGCACAGAGCAGACTCGAGCCTGGGCCTTCACGACGGGATGCGGGCGTCGGGCCTCTGCACCGTCCTGCGACGCCAAGCGGGTATTCCCCAGTGGTGCTCTGCAGGGACCCACGAAGGCTACCCCCCCCAAGACCTGGGCCCCATGGCCTGTCCCCAGCCTAACAAGGGGCCTTCCCCAGGGACCCGGGTGCAGCAGTGATGAGACCCAGGGTGCACCGCAGCTCAGCGCCTGGGCCCTCCCAGCCACCAGCCTGGCCCTGCCTGGTGGGGATGACCCACGCACACCTAGAGCCGTGGTGAGATCTCAGAGGACCTTCAAAGTTCCCACCCCTTCAGGGATGCGGCCCCCTCCGCCCCCCCACCCCCCCCCACCCCCCACAGCCCGGTTCCTGGGCCCCCGTCCCCATCTTGGCTGCTGTCTCCCATGAGCCTTAGCTTCCTGCAGACGCAGCTCGTGGTGGCAACACCTTCCACGGGCATCAGAAGCAGAGGCCTGCCTCCCCCGTCTCCCTGTTTCTGTGGAAAAGGGGGGCTCTGAAGGTGGGGGGCAGAGTGCAGAGGGCTCCTCCCTTCGAGCTAGATTCCAGCCACACGTCCAGCCATGTGCTGAGGCACCAGCCATGGTGTTTTAGAATGGGGGAGTCCCCCAGTGTCCTCCTCTCACTCTACAAGTGGGGAAACTGAGGCCCAGAGGAGGGGCAGTAGTCACACAACTGCCCGGTGCTTTTCCACGAAGCCCTGGTTCCCAGGTGGCCCCACCACGCTGCCCTCCTGCATCCCTGCGCTGGCTCTTCCCTCCCACCCCCCGGCCTTCACTTGGGCTGGTTCTCCAAGTCCAGGGGTTGTGCCACCTCCCCCAGGAGGCCCTCCTTGATCTGCTGCTCTTCCTGGGCCACGCTCCCTGCCTCCTCCTGCTTTCCTTTGCTTTCTGCTTCCTGTCTGCTGCACGGCTGGAGGGATCAGCCTGAGCTGGTGAGGGAGGGGGCACTTAGAAAACGGTCCCACCGGTGGATGTATAAAGCACAGGCTAAAGCACACGCCGTGGAGGGGAAACCCGTGGGTGCCTGGAGCCGGGGCGGGGGGCGGAGGGAGGGCGAGACACCTGGTCAGGATCGGGAAGGCCTCCCCCCCGGGGGAAGTGGCACCCGAGCGAGGTCCGGAGAGCGAGTCGGGGTCAGCAGGGCAAAGAGTCAGGGAGACTGCCGCTCGTGCTCGTGCGTGTGGAGGCCCGGGCGAGGGGAGCGGGCTGTGCAAGGAAGCCAGAGGCAGCCGCTGCTCCCGGGGCCCTTCGGGGGTGGGGGTAGGGGCCGGAGGGGGGCAGAGAACCAGACCGAGCCTGGGCTCAGTCCTCCTGCCTGGTCCCCTCCCCACTGTCCCCACCCCGGCTCCAGGCTGACACTCTCTGTCTCCTAGAGACATCTCAGGCCTCAGTCTGGTGGAGAAAGGGGATCGGCTCAGCTGGGAGGGCTGGGAACTCTAAGGGGCCTCCTCAGGCCCGGCACCCCGCTGTGCCCCTCCCCCGTGCCTGCTGCATCCTTCTAGAGCCCCCGAAGCCCGATGCTCTCAGAGAGTCTTTGAACCGGGGGGCTCCGGTGGCCCCCAACAGGACTCTTCGTAAAAGCCGGAGAGAAGGAGCGTGTGCCTGGCACCAGCTGCCCCCGCCCCGGGCACCTGTACGGCGGACCCTCAGGGTGACCCTGTCCCACAAGCAGCACCCGCCTTCTCACCACCGCCAGGCCACCCGCCCACCCAGGACGGAAGGCTGTGGCTGCAGGGGCCCCGCCGGGCCATGGCAAAGGTTCGTGGCCCCAGGGGCAGGGCCGTCAATCTCGGGGCCTGAAACCCAGAGGCCCAGGGCCGGAGATTCATGACTCAGGCAAAGGCAGCCTCGTTACCCCGCCAGGGTCTCCGGGGGCCACGGCGTGGGTCACGTGGCTCAGTCGGAGGCCACGTTTGGACTGCCACTGCTGTTATTAAATATAAATTGTGGATTTATTAAATAAGGCCCCCTCACTCCCTCAGCCCGGAGACAAAGCCCAGGGCGGTGATAAATCACGTGTCGGGGAGTGGCATCCATCTCCCGCATCTGCCTCTGTGGAGACGCGCCATGGAAACCCGCACAGCTACCGCCGCCGGCAGCCCGCTGCACGCTTCCCCGGCGCTCGGGGCCTGGGGGCTGAGCGAGGGGCCGGGCAGCAGCAGCCCTGCCCCCAAGCCCTCGCCCGGCCCTGGCTGCACCCAGCTGTGTGCAAAGTTGTGTTTCAGAGCCCTGAACGAGGAGTCGGGGACTGGGCTGGGCCCCTGCTCCTCCCAGGCTCTCTGCTCTGCCCCCGAGACCGCCCTGCGGGTGGAGCCCGGCCCCACCCCGCCCTGGGCTGCAGGAGCTGGCGGGGCGTGGAGACGGGCAGGCCCCTGTGACTCTGCTCCAGCCACTCAGCTGGGTGACCACAAGAGAGCCAGTAAGCGTTTCTCCAGAGCACGTCTCACAACCGTGTCCGGTGCCTTTACCCGCTTTCGGACAGGCCTGCAGTCTGGCTCCCCCATGGGGGTGGGGGCGGCTGGGGGGCGGGGTCAGGGCGGGGCAAGCTCAGCATGGGCGGGGCTGGTGCGAGAGGTCCGGGCCGGGATTCACACCCAGGCAGACCAGCCCAGAGCGTGCGTTTCTGACCAGCCTGCCGGGCAGCCACCCACAAACATCCCGAACGGACGAACAAATGAACGGACGGACGGACGAACCAACAAACCACCGGCAGCTACTTCTGAGTTAAAGGGCGAAATCACCCTCTTCCACTGCCACTCATTGTCCTCGCTCAGGGCACAGCCTGGCCTGCGGGGGGCGCCCTCCACCCAGCTGTGCCTTTCTGCAGCTCTCAGATGCCCTCCTGCCCCGGCCTTCTCCAGCTTGCTGCGCGCCCCCTCACTCTCCTCTGGGTCTCAGCCCAGAAGCCACCTTCTCCGAAGGGTCCTCCCTCACCCCTCGGCCTGCTCCCCAAGGACTGGCTGTCTCCCTTGCCCGGCGCTGGAGCTGGGGCTGGGCTGCTGTGTGTCCGCGGAGACGGGCAGAGGCGCTGACGGTGACAGCCATGCCTGGTGCTGCTCGGCCCGGCAGTGTCGTGCACGGTGCCTGGGGACACGCTGTGTGGGCACGCACACGGCCATGCACACGCGCACGTACACCACCACTCCCGCTGTGGCAGGGGCCCAGCCCAGTGCCCAGGGACCGGGGACACAGTCACTTCCAGCCCCGGAGGCCGGAGCCCACCAAAGGGAGCCTGAAAGGCCTCCCTCCCTGCCAGGCCTCAGGGTCCCAGACAGCAGCACGCCTGAGACCCAGGGCCGCCCGTCTGTCCTGCCCAGATCTGCCCCTCCGGCCCTCCCGGGGACATCGGGGGCAGTTTCCAGAGCAGGAAGCTACCAGCAAAACACAGGCGCTCCTGGCACTGGTCCCCGCCCCGGGCCTGGAGTCCGCCTGCCGTCCCGAGACCCTTCTCCTGCAAACAACACCCCTGGGCCTGCCCCCGACGACAGAGGACGGTCCCGAGGGAACCAACCGCACAGTGACGAGAGGCAGCACCCCACCCGCCCCAGCTCCGGGCTGGAGGGGCCCCACGGCAGTTTCTCTGAGGGGCCCTCGGGCTGGACTCTCTGGTCTCCCCAAAAAGACAGCCTCTGGGACCCCCACTCGCGAGACGGTGCTTGCGGGCCTAGGGCAAGGTGGGGCCTCACAGGGGTGATAACCCAGCCCAGCTGTCGGGAGGGCCGGCTTGGGACACCACATCCCTACCATGGCTCTGACCTCCCTGCGCTGGCACCCACAGACACCCACAGACGCCAAAAGGATCCGCGTCCGGAGAGAGCCCTGGTCCGAGGCTGGGGGCCAGCTCTGGGGCCAACCAGCTGTGTGCACCTGCGTGGGTTGCCTCACCTGTCCTGCCCCGTTTCCTCGCCAGGCGAGCCCTACAGTGCAGGGATGAAGGGGGAGGGGTCTTCCAGGAACACAGGGAGCCGCCGGGGCAGGGCCGGGAACCCACCACCCGTCTCCACCCTGGGCCACCCGCAGCTCTCCAGACCGCAGGGAAAATCCAGAAAGGGAAAAGGGTCCCCCTGGGTACACGGGGTCCCCAGCCCGTGCTCTCGCCACAGCCTCACTGCTGGGGCGCCCCCAGTACTTCCCATCAGCCCCAGGGGCAGGGGCAGGGCCCCCCAGTGCTTTTGGCAAGTGTCTCTGCCTTCTCAAAGGAAGTGTGTTGGGGGGTGGGGGGACCTGGACAAAAGGGAGGGGTGGAGGGCGGGGAAGAGAGCCAGCCCCAGACCAGGTCCAAACCCGCCCTGGGCCTGTGGCAAGTCCTTCCCTCCCTGGGCCTCGGTCTCCCCGTCTGCACAGTGAGGACCGTGGGGCAGACCAGGGGTCTCCAACCCAGACACCAAGAAGGGGCAGCTGCGACTCAGCACCCTCCTCCCCACCCCAGGCTGCCCTGAGGACGTGCGGGCCTGGGGTTGCCAGGCCTTTCGGGTTTGTAAAGCCAAGCCAAAAGTCTGGATTTTTATACGCAGTCACCTCATTTTTTTACTATTTGTAAAACATTCTCCCCGCCAAGTGAAACAGGACTCCGGGCCAGAACCGGCCACAGGCCGAGGCTCTCCGACTCCTCGCCCGTCCCTCCCCACTCGGAGCCGCGGTGGCCCTGGCACCCCAGCGTCCTCTCCGTCACGGAGCCCTGGTCCGTGAGCCCGGCCCGGCCTCCACCGCACCGCTCGCCCCCGCCGGCCCCTCCGCCAGCGCCAGCGCGCCGCCCACTTACATCTGCACGTGCGGCGGCTGGAAGCGGCCCTGGTTGATGTTGTAGAAGGTGAAGGCCTGGGTGGGGTTGGAGCTGTACTCGTCCACCTCGACGAGGAGCCGGCCGTGCTGGTGCCGCCGCGCCGCCATCACGTGGGACTGCGAGAACGCCATGCCCAGGCCGCAGGGCAGCAGGGCCAGGGCCTCCGCCTTCAGGACGCCGGGGTCCCACCTAGCGCGCCACATGGACCTCCGCGGGCCGCCCGGGCATCTCCTGCCGCCGCCGCCGCTGCAGCCGCCACCGCCGCCGCCGCCACCGCCGCCCGGCCCCGCGCCAGACCTGGGAACAGACTGAGGAGACGGAGCAGAACCGTGCGACAGTTAATCTGTTTGGGATTTGCTTTATTTAATGTCAGATGAAGATTTAGAAAGAGGGAGAGGGCGGGGGGGAGAGGGAAAAAACACAGTCGTACAGCTCAAAAACTCATTACAAATCTTTCCAACTCAGCAGTTTGATGAATATACTTTGGTAAAAAGAAAAGGGGAAGGAGGGAGAGCACAAAAAAAAAAAAAAACAAAACCCACAACGCCCTGGACGGATGCATGCGTGGTCCGACATGTTTAAATACTTAAGACATTTTTTTTTTTTTTTTTGGCCTTTGACAAAACCCTCCCCAGCGCACCCGGCGACCGAGAGACGGGGCAGGAGAGCGGCGGGAGTCCTGCAGACGGGCGAGGGGAGTTTCGCTCTACGGAACCAGGGAACAGGAAGCGTTCCCCTCCCACCGCACCCCTGCCCCACCCCCCCCTCCCCGTCCCGCAGACACACCCACTCCCACAGGGCCCCTCGCCCACACCCCTGCAAACCCCAGCAGGTGGGACGGCACAGGCACGCATTCCTTCCTCCACATCAGCGCTGCCTACAGATCTCTGCCCCGTGCGCGGGGCCTGCAGCGGGGATTTTCCCAGAGGGCCGTCCACCCCCCCGGCTCAGGGGGTGGCCCGCTTTGGGGGGGGGGGAGGGGGCAGGAATGTACCTTTAAAGGAAAAAAAAAAAAAACCTTCCCCAGTGCCTTTTTTAGGATCTCGGGAATTCTGTCATCACTTACAATCACAGTTCGCCGTAACGCTATCTTTTTTTTTTTTTTTTAACATTTCCTTCATTAGAAAGTGGGTTTGCATTTGTAGGCGCCTTGGACCGGGACACCCGTGAGACTGGTCCCCAGTCAGCTACGTACAGTCCCTGGGGACACGGCTGTCTTGCCCGGCACGCTCCACAGGCGACGGCCCGCGGCCCCCACTGAGGCCGTCTGTGTGTCACTCTGTTCCAGGATTATTTTTTTAAACTGCTTAAACGAGCAATGCCTCCAACAGCGTTTTGCTTTGTTTTGTCTCCGTGTTTGGTCATTAAGATCCCCGATGGCTCTGTCTGAGCCTCATGTCGCCCCGGAGAAAACAGCGACGTTTGAACTGTGCCGGGCGGCCCCACCCCGGCCACGCCAAACGGAGAGAACGCCCCCCGTCCCTCCTCGCACGTGGAGGAGAAATCGACACCGCCGGGAAACAAATCAGATGAGGGAAGGGACAAAAATTAGAGACTGGAGGACATTTTAATTATGCGCAAAGGAGAAATGGATTATTAATTTTTTAAAGATCTCGACAACCATGCCCATATGAGGTGCCACGAATCTCGAGATATCCGTCTCGACACCACCCTCCCACCCCTCCCCCAATAAAAATCGCATCCTGGTTTGCAACACAACTCCGTTCTCTCCGCTTGGGAGGACAAGGGAAAAAACCCGCGTTTGCCCACGGGGCGCACAGGCATGGCGGGGCCAGTGTCTCTGGAGGGGGAGCCGGGTGTCCTGGCCCCAAACACCCAAAGCCTCTGGGGGAGCGGCCCGGCCATCCTGTCCCAGGACCCAGACAGGAGCCTGGGGCAGCAGACTCCGAGGTCCAGGGCTGCCTCGGTCCAGATCTGCACGGGCGTTTGAGTCCCAGCGTTGTGCTGACTTGCTGTGTGGCCTTAGGCCAACTTCCTACCCTCTCTGAGCCTCAGCTGGCGGGTCCCCAGCGCCCAGCGACTATTCACAGTCACTGTCACAATCACTATCCCACTCCATAATGGGGTAACACACGTATCGGAGGCCTGCTGCAAGCAGGGCCGTCCAGGGACAGGCACCTGGGATGCAGGGGTGTCCGGTGTGAGCAGAGGAGGCAGCTCCAGGAGCCTTGAAAAAGAGCCTGAATTTTCTCAAACGCCAGCTCACCACACGCCCCTGCTGGAAATCCTTGCCATGGCCCCTCGGACGAGCCCACGCCTCACGGGCCCCGAGAAGGTAGCGTGACCAGCCAGAGGCTCCGTTTCCTCGTCCCCAGCGCGGACAGAAGACGAGTCCCTCCCTCGTGCGGCCGTGAAGATGAAATGAGGCGGCCCGGCACACAGTAGGCGCCCAATAAATGTTAGCTATTGCCATGACTGTATCCTCCTCATCCCCCCAGGGCCTCTCACAGACACTCCAGAAAGACTGAATTAGTGGCTGGAAGGACGGAAGGAGGGGTGGACGGAGGGACCGACGGACAGAGGGTCTCGCCCGTGAAGACCTGGGAGTGTGGGTGGGTGTCGAGAGGGCTCAGCTAGAGGTGGAGGAGCCATGGCCCCCTCCACCGTTCCCCCCTCACATGCCTGCAAGGAGGCCGAGGGGGCCGGGCACAGCCCTTATGAATGCGGGGCTCCAGGGGCCCCCACCGCCCCTGCCCGGAAGGAGGCGCCGGCACGGCTGCACCGGTGCCCGAGGACCGGGAGGCTGGCTCCGCACCCGGGGACTCAGCCGGAGGAGGCGGGCGGCCAGGCATCCGGAGGCGTTCCGCAGTGAAATGCCGCATTTCGCATAAAGGGGGTCCGCAACGGGCCCTGCTTGGAGAAACCAGGGGGACTGGGAATGCAGAGCCTTCTTTTAATGCCCACTTAATATTTATGGAGCTGCAGCAGCAGCGGCGGCGGCGGCAGCCACGATGCAGAGAACGCAGCCCCATCCACCGAGGGGGAGCGGCGGTTCCCAACAAACAGCCTCTAGCCGGGGAAGCGCTCACGCCCGGTCCACAAAACAACACAGCGTGCAGGAGAGCGCAGCAGCGACGGGAGGGGCGCTGGGGCCTGCTGGGGAGGGCCCCCCGGCTCCCATCCCTGCTCACGCCTCCCAGCCAGGGGACCTCCAGGGCCTGCTCTGCCCCGGGGGCGGCAGGAAGGAAACAGAACCGCCAGTGAGCAGGGTGGAACGCACTGAGGAAGGCATCCTTTGCTCACCACGGCCCCACCCCACCCTACAGCACTGCACCCCACCCCACCCCACGGCGCTATCCAGGGAGAGCAGCTAAAAGCAAACCAGTCACTGCCCTCAGGGAACTGGGGGTGGCGGCAATAAAGTAAACACAGGAGTAAATTCAAAAGACACTGTCAGGTGAGAAGGTGTACCTGCAAGAGGTAGAACAGGAGATGCAGACAGGAGTGATCAGGAGAGGGGGACTGTCCCTTGAAGCTGGGTGACCCATGAGAGGGTGCCAGGCCAGGCCAGGCCAGGCCACACCAGGGCCAGGAAATGCAGGGCAGAGGGAACAGCAGGTGCAAAGGCCCCGAGGCACAGGGAGCCGGCCCGAATGGTCTCTCTCTCATTGTTCTCGTTCCCTGCCTCTGGCCTGCTGCCGCAGCGGCAGAGGAGGGCCCGGGCTCTGGCGTCAGGAGCGGCAGGGCTCAGGTTTCGGGTCGTGCTGCTTGGCCGTGGGCACTGGACGGGCCTCTGACCTCTCGGTGCTGCTGCCTCCTCCTTGAGGAACAGTAGGGGTGAAGTGAGCCTTGAGCCGGCCCTCCGACAAGGCCCCATCGCCCCAGTGTTCAGTTCTCAAAATGTCTGGGTTGAAAGTTCTTGCTGAAAAACCCCCCACAACATTCAGGGCTGGCTTTTCCCTGAGTCCTGCGTCCCGTCAGCCCAGGGCTCTCCCAGAGGAGCAGCGGAGGCACCCAGCGGGTGTAGGCAGAGGTGCAGCCAGAGGCCAGCCCCGGCCCCTCAAAACCTGGTCCGGCTCCTCCGGCAGCACCGCGGCCAAGGCCGGCGCCACGCCAGCCTCCGGAATAAACGTCCTATGGCGTTCTTCTGCCCGAGCTGCTTCCTCCCACACGCTGACTCTCCTCAGGGGCACCCTGCAGCCCCCCGGGGATGCCCTGGCCCCTGGGATCGGATCGCGTGGTCTCCGGAGACCCCTTGGCCCCCAGCCTTCCTCTGACTCTGGGACAAAGCTCGCCCTTCCGGTGTCCCCGGCGCAGCCAGGAGTCCTGCCTCTGCTGTCCCCTCTGCCTGGCAGACTCCCGGCACCGACCCACACACGTTTCCCAACTCGGGGGCATCTCCCCGGCCTTCCCAGGCTGGGCCGGGCGCCGCTGCCCACCGCTCCCCGGAGCTTCTGTCGCCAGAGCCCCGTCCTGTGTCTGAGCTGGGAAGACGGAGGGTGAGACGCAGGCGCAGGGGAGCGAAGGAACGCGAGAGAACGGGCGCAGCCCTCGGCTCTCACGGCCCAGGACCGGGAGCAGCGCTCACGCCCTGGGACCTCGGCACACACGGATGCTGGCGCCGCCCGCCCGGAGCCCCCGGAAGGTCCCAGGACGCAGCACCAAAGCAGCGGCTGGCCCAGGGCCCGGCGCGGCCGGTGCCCCTTCCACTGCGGCTCCAAAGCTCCGCCGAGACCCAGGAGCTCTGCCGGGAACTGCCGAGAATTGGGCAGCGACTTTCAGAAGACCCCATCCCCTGCCTGGACGCCCGAGCTCCCGCCCCCGCGTCCCACCCACACTGGGGCGAGTCACCTGTTACTTCACTTCCCCATGTGCTGTGTTTGGACTCAGGCGGCGCCCTTGGAGGAGTTTTTCTGAGCCAGCTCACCCCCCCGCCGGGGCACCCCGGGGCGCCGGACAGCCCTGAGTCCAGCCCTGAACCGCCCGGGGGCGGGGGGGGGCCACTCCAGGGCAAGCTCTGTTTGGGGACCCAAATGACCCAGTGGTGAAAGTGACCCTCCCAGGCCTCCAGAGGCCCAGCAGGAGCAGACAGACTATTCAACAGAGCAGCTTGGGAGCCAGTTGGCAGGAGGGGAAGGGGTGAGCAGCCTCGGGGACCCCAGGGGGGTCCCTACCAAACTGTCAGGCCAGCCAGCAATGGGCCAAAGGCCCAGAAAGGAGACCCCGCAGGGGACTTGGCTTACGCGGCGCATCTTGACAGGGGGCGGGGCCGGCAAAGAGGCCCCCGCCGCCCCAGGCGCCCAAATCACTCCGGGTGTGTGAGTGAGGCCTACAGAGTCCGCCGGCGGGCGGGGCTGCTACCCGCAGACGGAAGATGGACTTCCTTCGCCGAGGCCTGGCGTCCACTCCTCCCTGACCCCGCCCCCAGGGCCCGGTGGGCACCCGGGGAGGTCCCAGCCCACGCCTGTGGTCCCCATCGCTTATTACTCCCAGCGCTGTCTCTGGGTCACAGAGGTGCCCCCGTTCCCGTTGCTGGCAATGTCATCAAGGGTCAAGGCCAACTGTGTTCAAAGCCGACCCAGGCTGTCCCTTAGGGTGGCCAGCCCAGAAGGCCCCGTTTCTCTTCCCGTCGTGGGCACGTTGGTGGCCATCACTGAGACGCCAGGACAGTATGGTGCCGTCCCGAGTCTCACACTCGGATGACAGTCTATGACGGCCCATGCAGAAAAACCTGCCCAGACAGCGGTCCCCGCTGGGTCCTTCTGCCAGGGCCGGGCACCGGGAAGAGTTTTCTCCGGGACGCCCGCCGGAGCGCGCTCCCACCCTTCTCCACCCTTCGCCCGCGGAGTGCGGCGGCAGCCGCGGCCCCCGCACCTCCACTGGCCAGCCCCGCTGCAGGCCGGCTCAGCCCAGTGCGCAGGGGGCCACCGCGGCGGCCGGCTCACCGGGGCTGCTGTGGATGACTTAGTCGCAACGTGGCGAAATGTCAGAGAAAAGCCACGCCAACGCCTCCTAAGTAGTCCCCCCAAGGAAAATGCAGGAGAAATAACATTTAACAGAAAATTACCAAGGTGTGTGTGTGTGTGTTGAGGGGGTTGGCCACAAGTCTTCCAGAAGCCACACTTCCACACAAGCTCAAAAACCACCTCAGTGCATTTTCTGTCTTTTTTACTTATGCCTGAAGATACGCAATTGATTCACTGGTAGTTGAAAATGTCATCAAGGCTAAAAAAATAAACAGAGGAACTCCAAGGAAAGGGAGAAGAACAAGGAGTCCAGTGGGGAAAACGATCAGAGCTGAGCCCTGGCCTGTGGCTCAGCGGGTTGGAGAGGGAGCGCCGTCCCAAGCACTCAAAGGTCGTGGGTTCAATCCCCGGTCAGGGCACATACATGGGTTGCAGGTTCGATTCCAGTTTGGGCGTGTGTGGGGGGCAACTAATCGATGCCTCTCTCTCTCCCCCCCCCTTTCCCTTTCTCTCTCTTTCTCAAATCAATAAATATATCCTCGGTGAGGACTAAAAAGAGCCAGAGCCAGTGCCTCCGTGTCCTCGGGACGCTGACCCCCAGCGTCACCCTGGTGCTCAAGGAAGGGGCGGGGCCTGCAGCCGGGGCGAGCGGCCAGGTTGGATGAGTCCGTGAGCTCCGGCGGTGAAGGGGTCCAGAAATACCGAGAGAATTGGACCCTGTTCCTTGAAAAAGGATCAGCCGTGAGTGACTTTAAAGCTTTTACCACTTAAAAACCTTTTAGCTGGGCCCCTTTTGAATGATGACTACACAATTTTAAATTACTCTTTCTAATTCCACACACACACACACCCCAGTTGCCGCTGTTTCATTTTCCAATTATGTACTTTTATCTCAGAATGATGAAGAGTCTACTTACTGGGCCCAGTCCTGTCAGCCACCAGTACCTGCTCTTATTCCTTCAGTCCGAGGTGTGCACGCGGTTGGCTCGCCCGGCTGGTCCCCCCAACTCCGATGTCCTCCTCGCCCTCGGCACCGAGAGAGGCCGGACAGCCCAGAGAGCTCGGGCCGAGGAACGGGTTTGCAAACCGCTGCTCCGCTCCATAAATTATTACAATTCTTGGTGCTTCCTCTCATCCACCCAGCAGATCCGCAATCACGTAAATAGCAGGGAATGGACGGATGTTTCTTCAGCGAGGTGCTACGTCCCGGTTTTGTTTTGTTTTTTTTAAATACAGCACTTGGAGACTCGCGTCTCCGTGGAGTCGGAATGGGAAGCCACCGGGATCTGCCTCGGGCTCGCTCGCAGACATGCCCCGGCACACAAAAGGAAACGAGGGGGACAGGTAACAGTCAGCAATCTGCAGCCCCCGTCCACACAGGCATCCAGTCACACTCGGCGCTGACGGGGCGGGGGGGGGGCGCGGGGGAGCTTGGGCCATGCCCGGGCGGCGGGGGCTGGGGCACGAGGGTCCTGGCTGCTCGGCCTGACACACGGTTTACGAAGAAATGCATGCGGAGCTGCGGTTCTCCCGGAAACCCACGGAACAGATGCCACCGGGGCGCAGTCCCGTCGGCAGGGTGGCAATCCTGCTCTTCAGTCTGGGGCCGGGGTTCTGCCGTGTTTTAAGGTCCACTGGAGCGGGGTTTTTTTGGGGGGATCATGCGGGAATTTGCAATGAAAGATGAAACCTCCAAGGATGATCAGTGAGCTAATGCGTCTGGATGACAAAGTTACAAAAGCAAAACTCTGCCTGCTACCCCCGCTCCACCCTCTTTGCACAGGGAGCCTGGGGTCGGGGGCACTGCCAGGCGGTAGGTAGCGAAGGGGGAAGGTGGGGGCGGGCGGGGCTCCGGCGTCCCAGGTAGCCGGTGCAGACGGCTCCGCAGCCTCCGAGGCTGCAGCGCTGGTGGGAGACGCAAAGGGAGGAAGCGAAGGGGCACGGTTAGGTGTGCTGGAAATGGAGAGCAGGCATCGTTTTCTTCCCACAGTGATGGCATGAGCACGGGCAACGCCCTCAGTCTTTCCACGGGCACCAAGGCCGAGCCTCGGTCCTCCCAGGAAGGAGGGGACGGAGACCCGTAGACACACAGGAGACCCGGGCTCCCAGGCGTGTGGGCTGGGGTGGAGCGAGGGGCCTGCTGGGTCCTGGGCTCTGAATGCAAGTGCAGCACCGTCCACCGGAGGGGAGACGTTTTTAAAAATTATTATTACTGTAGCTGCTTCTATTTATGACGCACGACCAGGCTCCAACGCCCAGCTGGCCAAGTTCATGTCCGAGAAAGCCCCCAAAGACTCACGCGCGGAAAAGCACGGAGAGACCAAAGAACTTGCAAGTCACTCCCCAAGTTCAAAATTAAAACACGGAACCTCCACTGGAGATTTCTTCCGTGAGATTGGGCCGTTCTTGTTGGCCAGAGATATTTTACATGGAATAAAGCATAACTAAGCCTCGTCTCATTAGGGGCATTTAAAAAAAAGTCAAAATAAGGCAACATGTTTGTTTTGGCAGCAGAAACAAATACCAGGTCGCCCGGGAGAGCCGCAGGGAATCAAACCGACCCGGGCACGGTTTACACCTGCCCCCCAATGCCACCCTCCAAAGGGGGGCCTCTTCTTTTCTTTCCCTTGGGGTTGCTTTTGCTTTTTCCATTTTTTTTTCACTTCTGCAGACCAGCTCAAACATTTCGGGGGCAGTCTGGAGAGGAGGACACCAGCTGTGGGTCTCCTCCAGAGGGGACCTCCACCCCCCAGGGACCCCGACAGCGGCAGGGAACTGCACGCAGAGACACCCCGCATAGTCCAAACACAGGGGCTGCTGCCCGCCCCCCCAGCTCTCTTCACCCTGTCTCCTCCCGGCCGGCCAGGCTCGCCCTACCCTCGGGGGCATGGGGCTTGGCCAGAAGGAGGACCCCACGAGCAGCCTGCCCTTCCTCTGACATGCCAAGAACAGTGACCTGTGGGCAGAGCCCCAGCCGAGAACCCAGGCCCAGGCTCCCGCACCCGAGCCGCCCCCCACCCTGGGGTCCCTGGCTCCAGAGGTGCGGGCAGACAAAGGTACCAACGGCCCAACCAAACCACCTCGGGGGGAAGAATGGAAAGGGGGCGATGCTTGAAAAGACCCTTTTTCTGTTGCCAGCGAGGGAGGGGCGATGGGAGAGACATGTCACGTTGTCACAGGAAAGATTTTGACAGACAATTCAGGGACGACGCAGCAATCCCAGCCTGCGCCGCAGCCCACCGCAACTTGAAAGGCGTTAACTAGCCCCCCCACTAACTGCCTGTTTTCCTGTGCCCCCCGTTTACGTGTTTCAGAGTCCTCGCCCGGCCGATGCGCCCCCTCGGCCCCGCTCTCCGCGCTCCGTCCGCAGGCCCGCCACGGGAGGGACCAGCTCGTTTCGGGAGGTTCGAAGACGGCTGTGCTTCGGGGAGGGTGTTCCGTTTCCTGCCAGTCCGGACCCCGCACCCGGCGTGCTGGTTTTCCGCCCCGAGTGCGGCCCTTGGGTGAGAGCCGCTCGCCCACACCCTTAACTCCTCGGACTCTCGCAGACAGACGCACCTCGTGTCAGGCGGCACTCCGGGGGCCGCCCCTGCCTGCAGGGTGGTGCGGCGAGTTCACGGGAACAAATGAACTCAAATTACTTTCATCAGGCGAAGATTTAATAGTCCCAGGGGTGGACGGGGACATTTTTTTTTCTTACAGGCGGGCTTTTCTGGAATGGTTTTTCTGTGTCGTCTCTGCGTTCCTGGCATCTGGGCTCAGGGAGAAAGACCCCCTCCACCCCCAAGCCCCGTGTCTCACCTCAACTCGGCTCCGGCCTGCCTGTGCACCAGCCCAGCCCACGGGGCCCTGGCTGGGGGCGTGTGAGCCATTCTGCATGCATGCACGGCAGTCACGGCCGAGACGGGGCACCCCACGTGTGGGTGACACTCGGAACCTGCCCACCGCGACCTCACAGGGACCCGCTTCAATCCAGGTCTTCCGAAACGCCGAGGCCCGAGAAATAAACAGGACGTCAGCGGCACAAGGAAGCACTTCCCAACACGGGATTCAGCCTCTGCGGCTGCATGAGCACCTTCTGACCAGCCGGCAGCCCGGGGGAGTCCTCCCCCCCACCCCGAGGGAGCACTCCAAGAGATGGGACCCCCAGAGTCCCATCCATCCCACGGGGACGCGTCAGCGTAGAGAAAGGAGGTTTCACAGGTGCCGTGGAGCAGCCGGCGTGCCGGGAGCCACGCTCGCGGGAGCAGCTCCTCGGGCCCGGCTCCCACGCCACGGGCCCCGGTACCGCGTGCCCGACGCCGGGACGCCTCTGGTCACCAGGGCTCTGAAGCCCTGGAGTGTCCTTGACCGCCAGAAGCCTGCCCCAGCCCAGCCAAGGGCACCGCCGGGCCCCATACAGTCTCCTCGGGCTCTGGCCCCAGCGGACCGAGGCCTGGCTTCCAGCTGGCACGTGGCCGTCAGCCGGTGGCGTCTCGGACATGCCCCACAGCACTTTGGCCCATGTGGCAAGTTATTCATGAAGTTGGTTTAATTTTTTTTTTTTTTTGGCAAAGACCCACCGGGGTATGACAGCGCTTGGCCTGCCCGACCCCACAGCCCGGCTGAGCCTGGCTGACAAGTCTCGAGGCACCACCACCGCTGCAGCCCCGCCAGGCCAGCCCGGCCACTCACCAGCCGGCCCTACTTTGTCCCTGGTCTAATTTCATAATTGTTCGCCGTTGAACAAGCTCTCCTCCGGGCTGGTCAATAGGGTCCTCGGAAGTGGGGAGGGGAGGCAACCCAGCTCCCGGCGGGGACGTGCGAGAGGGGCTGCCGCAGCGCTGGGGGAGAGGCGTCCCAGACCAGTCAGCTGGGCAGACGTGGGGCCCAGGGCCCGGCGGGGGGGGGGTGCCTTGGGGTCCCACCTCAGGTCACCCAGCAGTGTGGAGAGGCGATGGCAGGAAACGGAGGAGAGGGGACCCGCAGCTGTGGCCTGGCCACACCAGCTCTGCACACACCAGGGAGGAGGGAGACTGGGCATGAATCCGCTCTCCTGTAACAAGTCCCAGAATAAACACAGGAGAGCCGGGACTGCTCCTGAGCACGGGCATTCCGTGAAATATTGCCTGTGTGGGATGGGACCTGTCTGGTTAGCTGCTCCATCCCCTGGGCCAGGCACGCAGCAGACAGCGATAAATTTGTGTGGAGAAAGCGGAGTGGATGGAGGGATGGGTGGATGGACAGACGGAGGGACGGTCGGAGAGAGGAAGGAGGGAGCGAGTTTCCGGCGACCGCTAGCAAAAGTGACCCCCAGCCCCGTAGTAGTGCCCCCTCCCTTGCCCCCACGTACCAGCCGGAGCCTCGCCGCGCACAGTAGGCGCTCAAAGACCAGGGGCTGCTATTGTTACAACCGACACCGTCACTTGCGCCCCGCAGTCCGCCTCTTCCACCAGCTACTCCGTCGGCAGTCAGCAGTGGCTGGCGAGCCGGGGAAAAGTTTCGCTGACCCCTCGGCCCCAGTCCGAGTCCAGCGCCCGGCCGAGTGCCCTCCCGCCGCATCCGCTCGGCGGGCAGGGCTGCAGGGCTGCCCGGCCGGGCACCCGCACGCGCCAAAGGCAGCCAAAGTAACTTTGCGGGCGCCCTTGCATCGCGCCGCGGGCGTCACCCCGCGCTTAGAGAGGGTCGCGGCCGCGCCCCCGCCGACCCCGCGCCCGCCGCGCCCGGGCCCGCGCCCCGCCCGCCCCCGGCCCTACCTGGCCCCGGGCTCCTCTTCGGCGGCCGCGGCGGCGCGAGGAGCAGCGCACACGGAGGGAGGCAGGGGCCCGGCTCCGGGGAGGGAGGCGAGCAGGGGCGGGGGCTCCTCCGGCGGCAGCCGCCTAGCCGCGCGTCCGAGGCAGCAAGTGGGAGCCAGACTCCTCCTTCGGGGGGCGGGGGGCTCCCCGCCGCCCCCTCCCTCGCCCGCCCGCCGCGCGGCTCCGAGCCTCCCGCCTCCCTCCTCCCCCCCCCCCGCGTTCCCGCCTCCCCCGCCCCGGCGCCGGGAGGGGCGCGCTCTCGCCCTCGGTCCAGGGCCCTGCGCGGCCCGCCGGCCGCCCGGCAGGCCAGGCCTCGGCCCTCCGCCCCCGCCCAGGCCCGGCGCCCGCATCCCGCCGCCGAGGGGAAGGCAGCGCGGGAGCGGCCGGGACCAGGCAGGAGGAGTGCGGCCCGCGCTGCGACACCCGGCCGGCGGCCGCCCAACGCTCTTGGCCGCTCCGAGGCCCGCCTCCAGCCCCCGGCCTGGCCGCGCGCGGGGTGGGCGGGGAGCGGGGCGGGGGCGCTCTCACCTCCGGATCCACGACCGCCACGGCGGGCACCGCGAGCAGGGGCGTGCGCGGCTCCTTCCGGGGCGCCGCGGCCCCCCGCCCCTGCCCCGGACCCCCGCCCAGAGCCCCCAGGGCACCCTGCTCGGGACCCCTCCCTCCGGGAGTCTGGGAATGTCCCACCCGCCCCGTTTTTGGGAGACTGGACCCCAGCTTCTGGGCTTCCTGGGCCCTCTCCGGCCCTGCGACCCCATCTCTTAACCCCAAATTCCCAGCCCCAGGCACAGCGAGGGTGGCCAGCGACCTGGAGCGGGGCAGGGGAGCCGTCAGGCCGGAGGACCTGGCCCCTGGTTTGAAGAAGACCCTCTCTGATTGGGGAGGGCAGAGAGCAGCACCCCCAGCTAAGGTGGGCCCACTGGGGAGTTTGACAGGCCCCATGACCTCTAACCCCTGCGACGGACAGAAGAGGTGTCTGCAGGGCCTCCGAGCCAGGGCACAGGGCGCAGGGCGGGCACAGGGCGCAGGGCGGGCCCAGGCCATGCGGCGGAGAGAGCGGCAAGGGGGGGGGGCCCTCTGAGGCACCTCGACAGATGTTTATGGGTGCCCTCCCCCCACATCCGCATCACCACGTGCCTTCCACTCCCGCGTTGGGCACAGCCTCAGACACAGCCCGAGGGACACCTGTGTGGCGCCTTCCCCTGTCCTTCCCCGGGGGAGAAGCCGGCAGGGACACAGAAAAGCCTCCCTCGCAAGTACCGGAGCGGGAGTGGGGACTGCTGCCCGGGGTGGCTTCCTGGGGGAGGGCTCTCTCCAGGACCCCAAGGCGAGAAGGGGTGGAGGAAAGGTCTCTGCTGGCCGAGGGGGCAGGCCCTGCCAAGGCCGCTGCAGTGGGGCTGGGAGGAGGGGCCAGGTCGGGGCAGGGCGGTTTGGGCCCCCCCCGCAGAAGAGCCTGGGATGCCCGCCTATGGGGGTAGACTTGGTCAGTGGGGAGCCACAGACCTTTTTAGAGCAGGGCCCCGACTTGGTCCTGTTTGTTTTTTTAGAGTTTGCTCTGGTGGCGGGACAGAGGGAGGGGAGTCTCCAGAGGGAGTGGCTAGGGGTTGGGGGGGTGGGCGTAGTAGAGGCCGGGGCTGGTGGGGCCAGAGAGGGGGACAGGGACTAGCCCAGGGGGCCTCAGGAAGGCATCCCTCTCCTCCTCCTCCTTGACTTTGAACTTCAAGTCTCTCACCCTGTGCTGGGGTGATTCTGGGGCAGAAGGAAGGAGCCAGACTGGAAATGCAACCTCAGTGGGCGAGTGGGGAGGGCAGGTGAGGGCCTTGGGCCTTTCCTCGGAAACCGGGAACTGCCACACAGGGTCCCCCAGGGCCAGCTTGGGACGCCGGTTCCCAGCGCCCTCACCCCACCAGGCAGGTCTCGCCCAGTGGCAGCAGGGTGGGTGGGGGGGCCACATTGACCTTGCAGCTGCCCAGCTGGAGCCCTCCTGCCCTGGGGGGGTCAGGGCCCCAGGGCAGGCCCTGCCCAGGCCCGGCAGAGAGCAGTGTGGAGGGGTCAGCCCGAAACTGCGGACAGAAGCCCACAGGTAGACACAGGCCAGGTGCAGAGGGGAGATTTGGGTCGGTGGCCCAAACCCACAGCCAGCCGGCTCCACGGCTCAGGTGCCTGGCCTATGCGGGGGGCCCAGGGCTGCTGGCTGCCAGGTGCTGCTCCTGCTGTCCAGCCATGGCCAGGGAAAGGCCAAAGGGGAGACGTATCGGAGAGCATCTGGAACCAGGGGTCAGGTGGGGAAGGGAGAGGCGCCCACCCCGGAGGGGTGGGGCAGGGTCCCTGGGAAGGCAGCAGAGGCGGGGCCTGGGGGCGAGGGCAGAGTGTGGTCGGAGAGAGGACCCTGACGGGCGTCCCTGACAGCAGCAGCTGCAGGCGCCCAGGAGAGTGCACGGACCACGGGGACCCCGAGGGACTGGGGGATGAGGCAGGTCACACAGGTCCTCGGGCGCCACCCTTGGCAGGCCCCGGGCGCCTCAGAAGACATTGGCGCAAGATGCTCTGGGGGGGGAGAGGGTCTCGTGTCCCAGAGCCCGGGACAGGGCCAGTGTCTACTCAGAGTGAGGGCGTGAACAAGCGAGTGAAGGATGAGACCCAGGGGCCTGAGCTGCCGTAGCACACGGGGCCTCCCAGCCCTTCCAGCGGGCCCGCCCCGAGCTCTGGGCCGCACGAGGGTCCCCAACCCAGCAAGGAGCCTCTCCCCCTCCAGCACTGCAGGCACCCCGGGCACACTCTGCCCGCTTGGGAGGGAGGGCGTGGGCTCAGCACCCCGACGGACTCTGCCTGCCGCCCACCCAGGACAAAGCCCAGCATGGCCATGGCCTCAGGGACCCCCAGAGCACACGCGGTTTGGGGCAGTGGGCAATTTGTGGTCCTGGTCCCTGGGGCGAGAGCAAAGTCCTGGTGACCCTCTCCCCCAAGGCCAGCTTCCTCGCCGCCTCCAGTCCCACCAGCCCTCCCCTCAGCTCCCAGAACGCCGCCTCTTAGTTTCCTGCAACAAGTGCTTGTTGAGCACCTACTATACGCCTAGCACTCAGCCCTTCCTTCGGAGCAAAGCGTGAGCTCCCCACCCAAGGGGCCTGCCCTCACCTGCGCCACCCAGTCCCAGGCGATGAGCTCCGAGCTTGGCCTGCCCCGGTCCAGGCTGCTCCTCGGAGGTCGGGCTCCCGCGGGCCCCAGCGCCGCGTCCCCGGGGCGCCCAGAGTGCAGCAGGCGCCGGGTGAGCGGGCTCTGAGAGACAGGGAACAGGGAGTGTGGGGTGGGCAGGGTAGACCCACTCCGAAAAGAGCAACGGATCTGGCAAACGCAGCAGACATTCTGCTTTTGGAAAAATTTAATAACACAGTGGCACTTGTTCGTGGAGGCTAATAGAAACAGCACACAGCCCCACACGGCTGAACCAGCCAGGGGCGGCTCGTTCGTCTGGGAAGCACTTCCCAGGCGCCCACTGCGAGCCGGGCCGGGGCCTGGAGAGGGAGGGAGGGAGGGAGGGGCGGGAGGCCGCAGAGGCCCAGGAGGCCAGGAAGGAGAGGGTGGCCGGGGGCAGGGAGAAGGACAGCAGGGACGCTGCAGGTGGTGGCTGCGCTCCCCGGGAGTATGACTTCCCCGTGAGGGCAGGTGGCAGAGGGACAGCCCGGCAGAGGGGCCAGCCCGCGAGAAGGCCCAGGGTCTCAGAGGAGCACGCGAGGCCATGCCCTGGACAGGAAGCCCACCCAAGGGAGAGGTGTCCCAAGGCGGCAGCCACAGGCCGTTTCCGATCGCCCCGAATCAGAACCCAGCTGCCTGCCCAGCCACAGGGGATCGGCTTCGAAGACCCTGGCGTGTCCAGGGAATGGCAAGCGGCCAGGCCTCGTTGCAGAAACTCGGCGTGGTGGGGGACGGATGGCCACGCTGACCGCACCTGAGGGCGGGGGGGAGGGGGTCACACGAGAGTGCGTCCGATTCTGCACCCCGAAAAACGAGACGTGGAAAGAAGGAGACAATGACAGGGCGGGGGGGGGGGTGAAGTGTCAACCCCGGGGTGATTTTCAACTTTCTTTGTGGGAACTTTTGTCATCCCCAACTTTTCTATGCTCATCAGAATGTGGTGAAGGGGAGGAGGGGGTGAGCAGGGCAGGGACAGGAGGTGCGGGCAAGACCCAGGCCGCGGAGCACCCCCAGTGCCTCGGTGACGGAGGGCCTTAGGCTGTCTTACCTCCTCGGGCCCTCGGCGGGGCCTGGCTCGTGCCCGGCAGGCAGGAGATGGCTGCTCTCACCAGATATTCGCTGGGTTTCCACAACATGCCGGGCGCCGTGTCCGGCCCCCAAACTGCCCTGGCAGGGGAGGCAGAGGATTTCGGGGTGGTGGGAACGGGGCGTCAGCCTGGGCTGGGCGTGGGGAAGAGGCTTCCTGGGGGAGGGGGCCCGGGCTGGGGCTGGAAGGATGAAGCCCGGCTTGGCGTTCTCACCTCTGCTCTGCTGCACCCCACCAAGGGCCCTGCCCGGCACCCCAGGTCTGTCTGGACCCTGGCACGGCCCAGGGGCAGGTCCCCTTCCATCCAGCTGTCTGGCGAGGGCCTTTCCTAGGGTCAAAAAGCCACACCCTGTCAGGGACGCCAGCCCTGCCCACCTCCGGTCAGGCTCAGGCTCCGGCACAGCCTGCGATGACAGCCCCAACGTTTTAACTGTATCCTGACCACTGGTTCAAATCCTGCCTCTGCCCCTGACAGCATGTGACTCGGAACCTCAGTCTCTCCTCCTTTGTCATCGTGAAGCCAGTAAAACATTCTCGACGGGGCAGCTGGCCCTCGGGGAGCAGCGGCTGCTAACTTGGCCACAGTTCTGGATAACCCCGGGGTAGGGGGGTCCAGACTCCCCGAAGTTCTACCACTGACTGGCCTGGGGTCTCGGCAGCCTCCTGTTTCCCGGGGCCTCCGGGTTCTCGCCTCGAGGGGCAGTGATGTCACAGCTCCCTCCTGGGCCTGCGCGAAGACCACGTGGCAAGAGGTGCCAAGACCCCCGGAGCTCCGTCCTGCTGCCCCCAGCTGGCGTTCGGGCCAGGCTGCGTCCACATGCGTCCCCGCCCCCGCTCTGGGGCACTCCCCGCACAGGGCCCTCTGGCCAGGCCCCGAAAGGCCGGGCGCAGAGAAGGACCTTGAGGCATTCGCCAGCAGACAGTTGGCTGGAGACGGGCCTCAGGGAGGGCGAGCCCTGCCCCCCGGCCGTGCTGCTCTGGATCGGAGTCTCCAGGGGCTGGACCGGGGCCAGGCCCAGGCTGGGCCGGCCCTCCTGAAGGAGGGTCTGCCAATAACGTGGGTGGCCTGGCTCCCGGCACCCACCGACGGGCTCCTCACAGGCTGTCTGGGAGCCTTTGTGGTTTTCAGAGAACTTTCTCAGATTCTGTGTCGCTGGTACCTTCCTCAGGACAGCCTGGGCGGGACCTCAGCGAGGGGCAGCCCTCCCAGTTGAGAGAGGAAGAAACGGAGGCTCCCGGAGGTTTCAGGGACTGTCCAGCCAGCAGGCGATCGACGGGTGAAGCTGGGACCGCAAGGCCAGTCTCGGGTGCCTGTTCTCACCTCCACCCACCCTGCCCCACCCGGAGCCAGGCCGGCCCCTTCCATCCCCGCCACAGGCCCCCAGCGCAGGCGGAGCTCTGCTGAGCTGTCCAGGGTCCTGGCCAGGCCCAGCCCCGGCCCGAGGCTTTCTCTGGTCCTTCCACCCCTTCCAGGCCCCTGGATAACAAAGGTGGGAGCAGGTGAGGCTGGGCTCACTCCCCAGGTCCCCATCCTGCTCAGCTGCACTGCCTGCGCGCCCTTGGCTACCACACTCCAGCTCTCAAAGCCTTGGTTTCCTCTTCTGAAAAATGGGTGCAGCGGGGAGCAGGCCAGGAGGTAGTTCACATCCCGCAAACAGCCCTGGATGTCACGGCCATCCCCGCCGGGCGAGGCAGAGCCAGAGACACAAAGGGACTTGGAGCTGGCCCTGCCCCTTAGCCACAGGTCCGACCCCTGGGTCAGGGGACGGTGCAAAGCAGGGACAGAGGGCTGGAAAGAGGGACCCCTGGAGGTAGGATGCCAGGGCCCTGTGACTTGCGGGTCACAGTAGCAAGCATCACTGGTCTGGGCACTTTGCATGAGGCTCCACCTCGGTCCTCACCACTGTCACACCTGCTCTGTGGGAGTGGAGGGCCATGGTGGCAGGAACCGGCGGACACGGCTGGGGTCCACAGGCTGGCAATGTCCCTGTGCAGCCCAGCTTACAATTTCTGTAATGTCTCCGAGCTCCAAATCCCATCCGCCCGCCTCCGAGGGCCCAGTGAGGGTCCGGTGGAACAGACTGGCACCTCCCTCAGCCCGTCCCCATCCATCCTGGAACCTCGGGTGGGGTCAAGAGCCGAGGGCGCAGCTGGGCAGGCCGGGATCCAGCACCAGGTGAGACCGGGACTTCCTGCCACCCGGATGCCTTCTTGCAGCCAGCTGCTGGACTGCCCGGGGCCCAGCCCATTCCCCTCCCACTGCAAGGCCCCCTCTGCGGCACCCCCTCGCAAGGGGAGAGGGCGCTGGAGGAGAGAGAGAGCACCGTCCTGTCCCGTCCAGGCCTGCCGCTGGGGCCCGGGCAGGCTGCCTGACCTGCCGCCCCACCTCCACAACGGGGTTAAACACGTCTGCCTTGTTGGGTCACACCGATCACACGGGGTAAGGCTTGGCCGTGACCTTCTGCAAGGACAAAGCAGCGACGGTCCCCAGGGACCCAGCTGGACCTTGCCCCGGCCCCTTCTTGGCCACTGGCGCCCCCTACTAGTCACTGCTGAACCCCAGCTCCGTTCCTGCCACCCTGCAGGCGCTCTGCAGACAATGCGCCTGGTGTCCTAGGCAAAGGCACCCCAGGAAGCACCCCCACTTGTGCTGATGCCTGAAATCCCCCCACGGGGGAGCCGTTATCCTCGGTGAAAGACAAAATCCCAGGAGGCATTACCGTGGGGGGCGGCCGTGCCGGCCTCCACATGCAGAGAGGGCCCCCCTCTGGGAAGGGAACCCCTGCCCACATTCCTGCAGGGCCCTCGTGTCTCCGCTTGCCAGTCCCCCGTGCCCACCACACCCCCCCAGGAGCCTGCTCTATCTTTGGGGTCTTACCTGTCGGAAGGTTCTTGAGCTTGTAACTTCTTCCCAGTTTCGCTCCCCACCCCCCAACCTCCAGAGCTGCACAGCACCCTTGGCTACCTCCAGGGTGGCTCTGAGGAGCCCTGGGGCTGTCAGCAGAACTCCAGGAGTCTGCTCCCCGCCCCACCCCCACGATTCACAGCCCCACACTGTGACTGTCCCTCAGCTAACTTGGCCACCCACCCCTGCCCATCTTGGCCCTCTTCTCCGGATGAGCCCCAGGTTCTCTGTTCCCCCAAAAGTTGGCATCCAGCCAGTGCTGAGAGCAAATGTAGCTCTCAGGCAGTGCCTGGGGCGAGGGCAGAAGCCAGCGTTGTTCTGCTGCTGTGGCAGTCATTCACACCCTAGTCTGAATGTCTCCAGCCTTTTCCTAACAGCAGATTGGAGTCAGAATCACCAACATTAGATAAGGAGAGCTCTCGGTGCCCTTTTCCAACCTCACTTTACCCCTCCACTGTACGAACGGGAAACTGAGGCCCAGAGTAAGAAACACAAGAGAGGGAATACGTTGTCTCCAAACTAGAAGGAAGGGTCAGCAGCCCCCTGGAGGGGCGCGGTGGAGGGTGCAGGAGAGGCCTGAAAGCAGACGTGGTTTCTCCGTCCAGGACTGTGACGCCGGAGGCCTGGGGGCTGCTGATAACTGTTCCGGCTCTCACTCATCAGGATGCTCACCCAGTTTACAGATGAGGAAAGTGGGGCCAGAGCTGTGGAGTGACTCGGCCGAAAGGTGCATCTCGACTGGCCCCCTGCGTGCACGCGCTTCCAGCCCTGACAGCGCGCTGCCGGCAGCGAGGGGGAGAAAGACGCATGTGTACGGTGCAATCCCCAGGCCGCCACCACCACGGACGCCCGCTCAGCCGCCCTCCTAACTCCCACTGCCCTGGGCCCCTGCACTGCCCGGCTGCTGCAGCCCCTCCCGGGGACAACAAGAGCGCCCATGGGTGAGCACTCACCTGGACCTTTAATCCTCATACCCACCAGGGACGGGGGCATTCTTAACTCCCACTGACAGATGACAGGCCACGGCTGAGGGAACGGACTTGCCCGAGGTCACACCTGGAGCTCCTCTTGGGCCGGAGCGACACCGGTTCTGGCCCCGCTCCACCCCTGGCCTCTGGCTCTCTGCTGCTTCTGGGCAGAGGGATGGCACAGAGCCAGCCCCCACGCTTCGCCCCGTGGAGCGCCCAGAGCAGACCTCACGAATCAGCGACAGCGTTCCTTCCCATGCCCCAGGGCACAGGCCCCCCGATCTTTGCTGTGGGCTCCAGGCAGCCGCTGAGAAGGGCGGGCCCCAGGAACACTGCCCTGGCAAAGGACCCGCTGGCCCCACAGAGCCCCGCCGGTCACAGGCCCTCAGTAGGCTCGCTGCTCTGCCAGCGGTGACAGAGGCAGTCACTTCCCTGCGGGGTCGTGTCTGGAGCTGGTCTGGGACTTGCTCGGGTTCCGAGAGCTCCCACCTCCACCCCCACGCTGCCCTCTCTCCCCAGACACCTAACCCTAACCCTCAACCTCCCGACTCGAAGATGACCGCTCTCTGCACCCTGCTGAGCCCCAGAACGCCCCTCCCCGCTGGCCCAGACCCACAGCTGCAGCCCTTGCCGAAGCCCCCTCTCAAAGGCTGCCCTCCAGCCTCTGCCTCCCTCAGGGGCCCCTCTCGCCAGGACCCCTCCTCTCCCGATGTTCAGGCACCCACCTCACCTGCATGTGTACCTTCTCGTGTCTCCTGACCCAAGAAATGGGACCTCTGTTCCCCCCCATTGCCCTCCAGCTCCTGCCCATCTCTTCCCCCGTCCCGACCCCATGTTTCCTGGGAAAGGCTTCCACAGGCTCAGCCTCCCCCCGCCTTGCCTCCCCAGCCATCTCCTCAGGCCACCGCAGGGCCACCAACAGCCTCTTGGTGCCCACGGCAGTCCTGCTTGCCCCCAGCCACGTAAGCCTCTCCTGGCGCAATCCGGATCCTCCTGGGTGGCCCTCCAATCTGCAAGTCCTGGTCCTGGGGATGTCACCCTAGTCTCTGGACACGACCGCCAACGTCCTTCTCGTTGGCTCTGGGACCCCAGGTTGGCTCCACCCTCCGCCCCCCACGGTGAAACCGCACAGCAGCGCTGACAAAGCTGTCACTTGCTTAGGCTGCGAAGGATTGATTAGCCAGCCCCATCCTCCATCAACTCTATTTATTCACTGACTCCAAATACATTTATTTATTGAGCACCTACTATGCGCCACACCCATTTGGAAGCACTGGGTGTGGCAGTGACCCGTAGGCATTGCTGTTCAATCGCACAGGTGCGGAACCCGAGGCTCAGAGAAGCTACGGGGCCCACCTGGGCTCACACGGCCGTGAGGTGGGCTCCACACCCTGCTCCCACCCATCCCCCTGAGGCCATGGCCCCCCCGTGGGCCGCTCACTCCAAATCAGCCCCAGCGCCCTGCCCACCCTTCCTGGTCGCCCCCGGAGCCCAGCACGCTCAGCGCTTTGTTCTCCCCGGGAGCCCCCTCCCACGGTCCCCGCTGCCTGCTGCCAGCCTGGCGGCTGCCGCCCCAGAAGGCACTGCCAAGCCGCCAGCGCCGCTCTTTGCCCGGAGGCAGCCGCAGGCAGTGCCAGCAGCTTCCCTGGCGCCCGCCCGCCCCCGGCCGCTCCCTGTGTGTTCTCGGGCGCAGACACCTGGCCAGCAGGGCAGGCACCCAGCCCGGCCGGCAGTCGTGGAAGTCGGGGAAGGGTCGGTGCCGCCGGCAGGATCAGGAAACTGAGGCTGGGCATCAGCCAGGCCTCCTTTGAAATGGCTCAGATTGGCTGAAGCAGCCCAGCAGGGTGCGCATGGATGTCTGGGGCGGCAATGGATGCCGGCGGAAGGCCGTTCCCTCTGCTGGCCGCTCCCCGTGCAGCCCCACGCCGGCCCCTCGGAGCTCAGCGAGGGCGGGCGCTTTTTCAGAGGGGGGCCGGCCCTCACCCGGGTCAGAGCTTCCTCTCACTGCTCACACTACCCACCCGGATGCCCGGCCACCAGGGGCCCCGGCGGGAACATGACGCCTGAGGGAGCTTGGGGTGCCAGTTAGGGCCTTGCACGGCTCCACTGCCCTTCACTGGGCAGTGCCGCCTCTCTCCGTGTGTGGGCACCTGGCTGGCCCTTCAAGACAGCCGTGCTTGGTTCCTGGAGGCTGGACTTCTGTCCCCATCCTGACTCTGAGCCCCCAAAGGCAGCTGAGGCTGGGCAAGGGCCACCTGACTCGTCAGAGACCCCAGCGGCCGGGGAAACCCTGTCCCATGCCTTTGGCAGTGAGCTGAGGGTAAGAGAGCCCAGGCCTGGTTCCAGGACCACCTCTGTTGAGTCCCTGTTGGTTCTCTGGGCCTCAGCTTCCGCCTGCACTGAACTGACTCTGAGTCTCCCAGTCAGGCGGTGACAAGTGAAAGGAGGCGACAAACCCTGCCCTGCCCCGTGCTCCTGCTGCCGTCCTTTCAGAGGGCGAAAGCTGTGACCCTGGGGGTCCCCTGGAATAAGGCAGAGGCTGCCGGCCCGCCCTGTCTGGGGCCCCTGTCTGCTGGGGCGGTGCCAGGACCGGCAGGCCACAGGATGCCGGCTGGAGGCGGGGACCACACTGGCCTGGCTGCGAGGGAACACCCGTCTATAACAGCAGCCCCGTCCGAGCAGCGGAAGGGAACATTGTGGCTACGATCTGGGAGAGCAGTGAGTTGCAGGGAAGGTCGAGAAACCCACGGGGTTCCGAGGCCCTGACACCTGCAGTCTTCGGTACCCAGCTAGCTCTCGCGCCCGCTCCTGGGATCAGATCTCCCTGTTCTGGATTCGGATTCACGGGAGAGAATCCCATTGGACCGCACTTGAGTCAGGGATCCAGTCTGGACCAATCAGCTATGGTGGGGGGTGGGGCCACATTGCCCAACAAGAATCTGGCCAATCCCAGAGAGTGGAGGGTCTGTGGGCGGGGCAGTCACTGCCGGCCGCGGCGGGTTTCTCATTTAACGGGTAGGAAGTTGAAAGGCCCTCAGGACGAAATGCCCGCCATAGTGTATCTATCCCAGGACCCTTGACCGACCCAAAGGCCCTGCGGTGGGAGAGAGCCAGGGGTGTTGCAGGTGAAGAGGAGGGTGGAGAGGTGGGGTAGGGTGCAGCCCAGTGGAGAGGACCCTGAGTGAACGTGGTGGCCCCAGGGGAGGGAGGCCTGAGCTTCCACTGGGGACTTGGGGGTGACTGGCATAGACAGATGTGGCCTGGGGGGGTCAGGAGAGGGTCCAGATCACCTGGGAGATGCCTAGAAGAGACTGGAGGTCAGGACCGAGTGCTAAACAACCCAGCACTCAAGAAAGGGGTGCAGGGAGAGGACGTGGCAGAGAAAATGGGGGAGGGTGGGGGCTGGGGAGGTGGGCAGAGATGGGAGGGGCGGGGCCCATTCAGGGGGTGAAGGCAGGAGGGCCCAGCAAGAGAACCTGGAGGTGACAGCCATAAGGCCATAGGAGACCCTAAGCAGAGGGTCCCCCAGGGGGCTGGGGTGATGGGAGTGAGGGGGAGAGACACCCCTGCCCCCGGGGCTCCTCTCTGCGCCCCTGACTCTCCACACTGGCAGCAGCTGCGTGGAACAGTGACCACCGCCAGGGGCAGAGCTGTCTTTGGCCTGAAGGAGCCAGAGTCTGGGGCCCGGTGGGAAATAGCTGTGTTCTGTTCCCAGGCCCTGCAGCGAAGCCGAGGAGGTCCCCCACTTTACAGACGGGAAACAGACTGGAGCCAGATCACCTCAGGGCACGCAGCACAGAGCTGGGGCCCTGGGGCCCAGCCCAGCCCTGTCTCCTCCAGCCCCTGTCCCGGCTTCAAGAGAGGCTGTGAGCAAAGGTCCAGGCCGTGGCCGGAGGGCAGAGCTCTGGTTAGACCTCCTCTCCCCAGGCCTCAGCCCCTCCCTCAAGGAGCCTGAGCTGGGCCTCTGCTCATCCCGTGTCGGCTCCAGACCCACCGGGTGAGGCCAGGAAGAGCCACACCCTGCAGGGGCCCAGCTCCCACGTGAGGCTTGGGGTGCACCCAGCAGGGGCCCAGCTCCCACGTGAGGCCTGGGGTGCACCCAGCAGGGGCCCAGCGCCGACGTGAGGCCTGGGGTGCACACTCTGGTCAGCCGCACTCCAGGGAACGGTTGAGCTGTCTTGGCTGGTGGGCACCGCCACCACCCAGATGGCCCCTTTGAAGCTCACGTTCAAAACAACCAGCCCTCCAGGGGTCCAGGAAGCCCGAGGAAGCCCCACGGACCCCCCACCGCTCTCCCCTGGCACCGAGGCAGAGCGGGCAGGACCGGGCAGCCGCGTGCAGGAAGCCGGGTGTTTACATCGAAAACAGAGGCTGAAGGGAGGCTGCGCCTGGGATTCAGCGTCGGGGAGCGGCAGGCGCCCGAGTGCCAGGCCGCGTGTTGGTGCGGGTCCCCGGGGGCTCCTGCCGCCGCCCGCAGCCCAGAGCCTGATTAGCTCCATTCGTCTTCCCGCGTGCTGCGTGCGCGCTGTGTGTGGGTGGTGGGACGTGCTTCATCTCCTCATTGTCGGGGGACCAGCCTGGGCGAGCTGGCACCCCCCCACCCGGCCCGCTGAGGGCCTGGGGAGCAGGGGGGCAGCGACGCAGGGCCGGCTGCCTGCTCCCAGCTCGCCCCGCTCCCTGCCTCATCCGCGGTCCACACTCTGACCTGCCAGCTCCCTTCCATCCCTCGGCCTGTTAACAAGCAGCCCCTGACCAATGAGGTCAGCTGCCAGGAAGGTGCAGGAGCCGGGCTTCTGCACGTGGGGGGAGGCGGAGCTGGGAGAAGGTGCCAGGAGCCCGTCGGCCCCGGGCCAGACGCCCAGGCCGACTGCCCAGGGCCCAGCTGGGTGCCCTTGGGCAGGTCACCGCCCTACTCTGAGCCCCGTCCTTCACCTGTGAAACGGGGTGGTGCTCACCACAACCTGCACCTCGAAGAGGGATCACGAGGATTCTATACCTTGGGGCAGGTGAGTGTTTGGAAAGCCCTGGCACTGCACCCGAGCTCAGCGGGTGTCCGGGCCTTCCACCCGGCTGGTGAGATGTGATCTGCACCCAAGTCACCTCCCCGCTTCACGCAGAGCAGGCGCGTGGGACGTGGCCACGAGGAGTCTCCGTCCTCTCTCAGCGCCCCTCCCGGGCGTCGCCTGCCCAGAATCCCCTTCAGGCCCATCTCGTGTCCCCCTGAATCCTGAAGGTCATGAGCCCCGGCACCCGGTGAGAAGGTGCGTCCTTGAGCAAGCAGGAAAGGGGAGGGGGCGGGGCCCGGTAGTAGAAACCATGGCCCTTCGGCCAAGGCTGCCCCTCGGTCCAGGAGCAGCCGAGACCCAGCTCTGCTTCTGGCCTGGCCTGTTCTGGGCAGCGACAGCCACAGCACGCAGGGGAGGCCCAGGGTTGTGGCGGAGTCGTCCTGAGCCTCAGGGTCCTCATCTGTGAAATGAGCCTCCCCGTCACAGGACTCTGGGCCTGAGGTCGGGGCTGACCTCATTGCCTCGGCTGCCCTGAGCCCTCCTGCAGAAGGTCTTGTGGATGCTGTAGTCACATGACAGTGGCCATAGGGCTACAAAGGATGGACATGGGGTGACAGAGGCCTGGCTAAGTGGCAAGAGCCCCGGTGAGGGGTCAGGCAGACACAGGTTCAAGTGCGGACTCTACCGTGTAAGAGCTGGGTAACCTTGCTCCTGCCAGGTAGCCTTCCAGAGCCTCTGCAGGAATGAAATGGGGAAGGGCGCTTGAGGAGGTCTGGGAGGCGCCTGCACACAGTGGGAGCCTCTTCAATGTCAGCCGCTCCTTGAACTTGTGAATAGTTGGGGAAAGATGCCCACTCACCCCTCCCCCGTCCGTCCGTCCGTCCGTCCTGTGCAGTTACGGTCACCGTCTGGCTCACCGATGGCATCTCGCTCCGTCAGAGCCGGGCCTCCCCAGCTCCATCACTGCTGTGGCCTCGGTGTTCACACCAGCGCCTGACACACAGTGGGTACACAGGCCATAGTCACAGCGTGAGTGAACAGTGAATGTCCGCCTACCTGGCCTGGTCCCCTCTCACCCCGGGCCCTGCCTGGCCCGCCACCCCTCCCCCCCAGGTCCCCAGCGCAGCTCTCATTGCAGAGGCCCCCTTGCCCGCGCCCCATTGTGGAACCTGTAATTGCAGGCTCCTGCCTCTCTCCCCCACCCCAATCTCCCTCTTGAGCAGAAAGACAGCCCCCGGCCCTATTGTGCCGCACAGGGATGACCTCACCGGGCCTCCTGAGAAGGGGCCCAGGCGGGGAGGGGGTGGGGAGCAGGGGATGGGGGGCGGCCAGGCCCAGGTTGGGAACGCCCGGAGGCTGCGGCCTGGGACAAAGGGCCGGAGGGGAGCTCGGCCCTTCCCAGCAGCGGGGAAGACAGACAAGGGCGCTTTTCATGGAGAGAATGATGGGGGGGGTGGGCGAGGGCTGGATTCTTCCGTAAGAAAGGACCCCGAGGGAAGAGAGGGCTGGGAGGCCGCGGGCCGGCCGAACGGAGCTTTGGGGACACAGAAAGACAAGCAGACGGACCGGGGGCTGCCACCTGCCCGCCGTGCGGGCTGGGACCAGCGACTCCCTCGTGGGCCAGCGGCAGCGGGGCCTTCCTGTGGGCTTGTTGTGGGTCCACAGTCGGCGGCAGGTGGCAGGTGCCGGACACGCGGCAGGTGCTCAACAAGTAGGCGTGTCCCCCCCAACCCCGACCTCTTTCCTGGACTCGCCTCACCCCCCACCCCCCGCCCTCCCATCTCCCAGACTCAGCTGCCCAGCTCCCGCGCTGTCCACCCCAGGGCTGACCCCGGGAGCCCCGAGCTTGGCAGGGCCCCTCGCCCCGTGTCCGCTCGTGGGCCAGCCCAGGGCAGGTCCGCCCAGTGTGGACACCCAAACCTCACCTTGGGTTCTTGAGTGTTGTTCCAGGCACCCCCAACCTGAGGGTGCCCAAGGAGGGGAGCACCTCTCTCTGGCATCAGGTCCCTCTCTCTAGGAAGGGGCCAGTGCCTGGGTCAGCCTGCTGTGGGGTGGAGGAGACAGCTTGGGCCGACCTCTGGGAGCCCCACGTGCCTGGGGCGGGGACAGCCTGGGACACGGTGGGGACCCAGTGTGGGGACACGAGGCCTGGGAGGCCAGCCTTCGGACTCCTTGTTTATGAGTGACAAATACTTTCACCAGAGTCTCACCGGCGTTGTGTGATTTTCGAGAGCAAGCATTCTCCGAACTAACACTCGTTACGTTAACTCGGTCTCTCGGCCGGTCTTCCATCCAGTGTGCTTAACCTATTTCTGGTTCAATGGCTTTATTTTCATCTTTGTCTTATGCACCTTGTTTTCCCTGAGATCAAGAGGCCGTTCGGATCCAGGTGACATTTCCACTGAAGACGTCACCTCCTGAACTCCTTTCCACCCTGTCACTCTCTGGCCCTCCCGGCTGCTGGCCCTGTGGGTTTCCTTAGGTGGCAGTTCTGGTTGTTTGTTTGTTTGTTTGTTTTTCCTGTCAAGGCCAAGGTTCCCAGGACCAATGTTCAAGTTCTAAATTGGGTTGGAAGGTCCAGGTCTCCCAGCAGCCCCTAAACCGATGTCGCCCTGTGGCTGAACTTGACCTGGGGACGATCCCCCTCCCAGTGAGATGCATCCTGCTGGCGGGGGTGTGGGGGGCGGGGGACACCTTGAGGAAAAGAGATGTAAAGGCAAAGGGTGGGGACACACAGCGGGGTCCAACATCCCAGGGTCCACGAGCCCTGTGCCTGGGGGCGGCCCAGGCCCCCCAGCGCAGAACCAGGGCTGGAAACACATCCAGGGGAAAGGACCACAGCCCGGTGCTGGCAGGGTCACCAACGCTCTTGCAGGAATGGAGCTCTGGCGGCCCTCTCTGCCCAAACACAGCCTCGGCTCCTGATTCTCGCTGCGGTGGGCGGCTTCTCTGAAGGCCCGGGGGTCCCCTTGAATGTGGGCACCCCCTGCAACTTGATTCTAACCCCTGGGCTATGCATAGGTGACACTGCTCCCTGACGAGGTCACACCAGGTGACGACTCTGCTAGCTGGTGGACTCCCCCACGTGAGGCTCCGGTGAAGCCGCAGCCACCCTGGAGAGGCCCGCGTGGCACGGAGCCCCGGCAGCCTCCAGACGACAGCCCGCAGGGACCTGAATGAGTGCCACCGACAGCCACACGGGCTTGGGAGCCCGTCCTTCCCCGGCCAAGGCAGCAGCAGCTGGGCCGACACCTTGACTGTGAGCCCGTCAGGCTGGGAGGACCCAGCTAAGCCACAGCCGGACTCCTGACCCACGGAGCCATGAAATAATCCGTGTGTGTCGTTTTAAGCCACTGCGCCTTGCGGTGATTTATGGTGCAGGACTGGACAACAAATAACACCAGGCAAGCAAAACAGTGATGGGAGAAATAGCAGTAGCAGGAAGATACGTAAGCATCCTTGAGCACCTACTGTGTGCCAGGCTTTATTTTAGGCACTTCACATGCATCGTCCTCCCACTCACCACGCACATCTCATGGTCACTGTTGACAGGTGCAGAACAGGCTCAGGAAGGTCCGCAGGACGGAGCAAGGTCCAAACCCCAGAGCCTGGCAGTGCGCTGAGGACTGGCTGAAGAGGGGGGGGCGGCCCCCTTTCCCTGCCACACCCCTCCCTTTCCTTCCTTGGGCACCCACTGCCTTTATCTTGTCACGAGAGTGATCGTATGGACCCAAATGTACCTGCAATATCATTTTGCAGACAGATTTCCCAGAAACATAATATCACTTTTACCTGCACTTTTAATAAGCATTTAATTCCTTCAATTGTCTGGTGGTCCATTTGCAGGGGAAGCTGAACTACCTGATCATTTCTCACTTCACCTGCCGTACGGGAAACAGATTCAATTAGAAAAAATCTATTGCTAATTTGAAAGCTCTGATTCTATAATTTCCTACAGGGAAGACATGTAAATTGCGTGTTATTTAACACCCTTTTGTGGCAGGTGAGTTCCATGGGGGGCAATTATCATCCACTCTCTACTCTCCTTACAGATTCCTGACAAGAAGGAAGCAGGAGGGGCCGGAGGAGGAGGAGGGAGAACAGGGAAATATTTTGAAGGCTGGTTTCTAAGCAGCTTTAGAAACCACTACACTGGAAGGGCCTGCCTCGGTGCCCCCTGCCCACCCGTCACCGGGCAGCTGGCTGTCACGCAGGCCAGAGCCCCCAAGGCCCCTGTCCTTTCCTAACCATCCAGAAGCTGGAAAATCTGCAGGAGGAGGAGGAGGAGGGAGGCCGCCAGGACAGCCGGCTCTGCACGCCAGCTTCTCTGTCACCTGCTGTGTGGCACAGAGCTGTCCCTTTACCTCTCTGCCCAGCCGGTCCCTGTCTACACATTAGGGAAACTGTAATACTCTTCAGCCCAGCCTGAGCCTTTGGGCGCCTCCCACCCCCTGTCGAGTGTGAAATGAAACCGGGACTTCGTACGCTACAGAGCTCTGTCCCAAGCACCCACTGGGGTCTGGTTTCCACCCTCCCCCCCCCACCCCCACAGACAGCAAGTGAGTCTTTCTCCGGTCAGGCCCAACTCTCCGGCTAAGGGGTTTTCCAAGGAAGACTACTTCTTCCCACACAGGTGTGGCACAGACTCTGCATTCCCCTACACACACAGACCTGGGCAGTTGTCTCTGGAAGAATGTTCGAGAAGCCAGGACTGCCGGGCGGGGGGGGGGGGGCGCTCTCAGGTGGAGATCTAGGGCTGGGGATGGGGACAGAGAGACCTGGTTTTTGCTTTATGCTTTTTAGTGCTGCTTGGATTTCGTCCCTCCATTCCTTCCTTCCTTCTCTCCCTGTCCATCCTGGACCTACTCAAAATGTGATTTTAGGCCCTGGCTGGCGTAGCTCAGTGGATTGAGCGCGGGCTGGGAACCAAAGTGTCCCAGGTTCGATTCCCAGCCAGGGTACATTCCTGGGTTGCAGGCCATAACCCCCAGCAACCGCACATTGATGTTTCTGTTTCTCTCTCTCTCTCTATCTCTCTATCTCTCTCTCTCTCTCCCCCTCCCTCCCTTCCCTCTCTAGAAATAAATAAAAAAAAATATTTAAAAAAAAAAGAAAGTAAATTTAAAAAAAAATGTGATTTTATACATTTGTGCATCTCTTCATCTTTAAAAGATTTTATTTATTTATTCTTAGCGAGGGGGAAGGGCGGAAGAGAAACATCAGTTGGTGGTCTCCCATAGGCGCCCCGACTGGGGACCTGGTCCACAACCCAGGCACGGGCCCCAACCAGGAATGGAACGGGAGGCCTTTCGCTTCGCTGGATGGCGCTCAACCCACGGAGCCACACCGGTCGGGGCCGTCCGCTCATTTTCAGCAAACACCACACGTGACCCGGAGCCCTCTCCCTGCCCTCCACTGCCTCATTCCATCATGCAGGTCACAACACTTGGGTACGGTCTGTCCCCAGACAGTCGCCAGGCTGGGCACCGAGGAAGGGTCGCTTCCACCCGGAGCTGCCCGTCAGCTGGGCCTTGAAGGAGAAGCAGGAGTAGGCCGCTCCCGGCAGAGAGCTATGAGACGACACACCTCCAAAAAACGAACGCTTTGGAATAGGGCACCGGACACCCTGGCGCCCCCGGCACCGCGGCCGCTGGGCTGCGAGCGGGGGCGGGCGCCACCTGCTGGCTGCGTGTGAGAAGTGCGTCCGATGCCCACTCTTCCCCATTCAGTCCTTCCAGATGAGGTGGTGCCCAGGACCCTGCAGCCAGGGACCCTGCAGCCAGGGACGCGGGAGGGGAGGTGGGGGAGGGGTGGCATCCTCATTCCCACAAGTTTCTTCAGGCGCTTTTCAAAGACGTGACGTCTTTACATGTCAGAGGTTTGTCAGACATGCTGTCAATCATGAACGCTCCAAACACACTCGGAGGGCCAGCCCCTGTGCCAGGCACTGGTGACACGAAGAGCAACAAGCTAGGCACGCCCCCTGCAGGCTGTGGGAGCAGGTGCCGGGATTGAACAGCGCGTCACCCAGGAACCGTTTCCTTGCACGCACAGTCTTGCTTCAGGCGGAAGGAGAGCGCAACGCCGCGTCGCTTGCCCTCTCTGCCTGTGCGGCGGGGCAGGAAGGCGGTGACCGCTGTTTTACAGAGGAGGTCCAGAGAGGTGGAGCGGCTCCCCCAGCGTCACACAGCAGGTGGGAATGGAGCTCACAGAAGAACCCAGGTCTGCCAGTTCCCAGGAGGCCGAGGGTGCAGGGTCCCTGGCCGACTGCAGAAACAGCGCCCCCAACTCCCTCCCTAATATCACCCCGGGGAGACGCTATTTCTCCAAGGCCGGTGCCAGCGGGTTTCCGCCACTGCTAGGATTGGAGCGGGCCCTGCCTGAGCTCTCCTCCCAGCCACAGGCATGAGTGGACAGAGCAGCCGGCGGCGGCCGCCCCCACCTTCCCCACCCCCGGGTCATCGAATGAGTCCACCATCCCCCGGAGGAGAAGAGGGTCCTGCGGTAAGTTGTGGAGGTCACCGGAGGGATTGCTCGCTGCCCCCCAGCCTGTTTCCCTCCTGGGTGGTGAGCGGCCACACGGGACAGTGTAAGGACCCAGGCTGACCTGCAGCGTTAGAACCCTCTGGACCCGCCTCCCTTCGTGGGCAACAGCAGATCTGTCCGGCCCCCTGGGGAGCACTGGGCGTGCTCAGTTTCCCCGAGGCGTCCTGTCTGCGGGAGATCAAAGCCGTGAGGGTTTGGAAACATGAAGGCCAACGGGACCCCCTGGCCCTCTGCAGCCACCCAGGGCAGCCCTGCCGCCCTTGGGGACAGGGATGTGCCCCGTCGGCCACGGGAGGGCCAGCGAGCTGGAACCTGGGTGGGCGTCTCCCTCCCGGAGTGTCGGGTTCTTTTGGCATCAGCCACCACTCCCTGAAGGGGTGTCTGGAGGCCCCCCTTTGAGGGACCAGGTGCAGCTCTGTAACAGCTCTGACAACAGAACGCAGCTTCCAACGCCAGGGCCACCGGTCGGGGCCGTTTTCAGAGCCAGAGTCCCAGTAAAGGTTGCCCACTCAGTCCCTAGGTGTCCGCTCTCATCGTGGGCCCAGGCTGTGGAGGGTCCGATGAGATGGTCCCCGACCTCGGGCAGAGCAAGGGGACCTTGTTAGTGTCACCAGAGTCAGCCCAGATGGTGAGTGGCGCCCGGCCACGTGGAATGACAATCGTTGGTGGTATGCACACCCTCCACCTTGCACAATACTCGGCACCTTCCCCTCCATCGTCTCACCTGCCTGTCGCGAACCCCTATTTCCTTCCCCTTCTTTTTAGTCTGGGACACTGAGGCCCAGACAAGGGGAGTGAGGACCCGGGGTCACACTGTGCGGGGGACGCACTGGATTCATGCTGGGCAGCTCTGGAATCAGACGCGTGTCCCCAGGAAATGTCAGCATCGGCTCATCAAGGGGACAGCCTGGACCCTGGCTGGTGACGGGCCCTGGTGGGAACCATCCCAGAGCCCCTGAGCCACATCACAGCCTGCATTTCCCCGCTATAGCCACAGGGTGGCAGCAGCACCCCAGCCATGGCCCGGCCTGGCTGTGGGGCCCTCCCACCTCCCCTCTGCCAGGGACCCGGTGGCCAGCCAGGAGGGAGCCCCAGGCAGTGCGGCAGCCCCAAGAACAGAGGGAGAGGTACACAGTCCTGTTCCATCCACACACAGCTTTTCAAAAATAAAATTGGTTGCCAGCATTTAAAAGTCAGGAGATCCCTGGCTGGTGGGGCTCCGAGGATCGAGTGCCGGCCTGGGAAGCCAAAGGTCGAATAAGTGTCAGGAGACTTCTTACCCAAATCCAGATGCTGAGACTTTCTTGGGGACGCGGTGGGGTGAACAGAAAACCCGGCAGCACGGCGGGCCCACCCTTCCTTCTGGGCTGGGCAGCTTCATCCCCTGCGGCACCACCGTCCCCTCCCCTCACGGTCATTCGTGTGGCCGCCGGCTCAGGAGGCACTGGCACTCGAGACCAGTGGGGGCATCCCCGGCTGCGCTGGCCCAGATGGCAGGGCCTGCCCACCCTGGCACTAGTGACTCCGGATAATTCCGTATGGACTTGTCTGGGGCTGACCTGCCCAGGGGAGGGGTCGGCTGCGCCGCTGAGGTGTGACAGCCACAAGTGTCTCCGGACCGTGTTGAGTGTCCCCTGAGCCACCAATGCACAGCTGCAAACGTGCTAGGCGGCCTGGGTCGCTCCCCAGCACACACGCACCCCGAACTCTGACAGCGCCCCTTCTGGGCAGAGCCCTGAGCTGCAGGGCCGTCCCAGGGACCGAGCTAGGCCAGGGCCCTTGCATCCCCTCTGAACTGGGGGTCTGCAGGGGTGGGCGCTGAGCGGACCTTTGATCTGGGCAAGAAGGCCAGGCCACAGGTGCCCCATGGCCCAGGCAGAGGCCCCGCTAGGGCACAGGACAGCACCAGCTGGGGCAGTGCCCATAGTTCAGTGCCATGGGCTGGAGTCACCCTGGTAGCCCTGGGGGCACCCCCCCCCCACCCAGAGCCCTCTCCTGCCACTGCAGCCCCTCCCCTGGCTCCAGCTCACTGCAAGCCGACCTCCCACCCCAAACCTCTCCTGTACTCCGAGCTCCAGACCTGTCGGGGTCCTGTCCCCTCCATGAAGGGCCCCAGAAGTCGGGTGGAGCAGGTGGCCTCCTGTGGCCCTAGCCCTTCCCTTGGGTCCTAGCACCCAAGGGAACTCTGCAGAGGCGAGGGGCTGGATCTTGTAGCAACTGCCACCAGTCAACCTGAAGTCCTACCCCTGGGGCCTTCGACCAGCCCTCGGGAGCTCAGCTGGGTATTCCAGGCCACCAGACACCACACACTCTAGTGAAAGGGGGACAAACGGCAGGGAGCCCTGGGAGGTCCCTCCACGGGTCCAGGACTGGGAAACTCGGGCTCGGCCAGCCTGGAGGTCCGAGCCCAGGCCCCCAGGCAGGGCTCCGGTGACTGGGTGGACGGGTGGCCCGACTGCATGCTGCTCCCCAGCTGGGGACTGCAGGAGAGGTCCGCTCAGCACCAAGCAGGGAGACAGGCCACGGACGAGAACTCCGAGGCTCACAGAAGCCGGGCGGTGCCACCAAAGACACACAGCAGAGGCCAGGTTGGTGCCCGACCGGAACTCGGGCGGGCCTGGCTCCCAGTCCTGCCGGGTCTGCGTGCCTCGCTCCATGAGCCCATTCTCGGCCGGGCTGCTGGCGTCCCCTCGCTGGTTCTCGGTGTGTTCCGGACAATTGCCCCGTGCTCCTGATACACGTTGAGAGCTTCTCCTCCTCGGGGGCTTGTCTTGTCCATAGATATTTATGGTCTCTTGACTTTCTAAAAACCTCCGTTTTGATGCAGTCAAATTTATCGCCGTTTCCTGCACCTTCCAACTCAACGTCCTAAACAGATTCTCACCGAATGAAATGGTCACGTGTGTTCACGTTAACCTGACGGATTGTGTTCGTCCGTTTCCTAACCAGACGCCCACCTCGCCTTCCTGAGATAAACGGACCCAAACACGACGCACCGTATTTTCAGTAACTATCACCGAGCGCGCTGCACTGGTATTTTTAAAGCACGTGGCGTCTCCGATCCTGAGTGAGGTTCACTCGGGACGCCTCTCCAGTGCTCCCTGCGCCAGTCGCCCAGCTTTGGCAAACTGATACAGTGAGCTGGAGAATTTTCCGGGTGAATAGAAAGAACCATTCATTGTTATCCGGGGACCGCCTTATCTCCAATTATGCTTCTCTCCCTTGAAGCCTATTTTTGTTGTTTTGTTTTTTTCGAATATAGCCATAGCAACTTCCCTGCAGTGGGTATTGGCCTGGTACATTTTTTTTCTATACTTGGACTCTCAACAGTTCTGGGCCCTTATGTTTGAGGTATGTGTCTTGTAAATAGAACATAATCTAGATATTTTTAAAATCTGGGCCGACGATCTTCCTTTAACTGGACAGTGTAGTCCTTTGACATGCATTACTAGTACCTTAAATGTCTCTATCAATTTCTACAGTCTTGTCATTCTAACTTTTCCTGCCCCTAGCCCCCTGCCCTCCCTCCCCTTCAATCATTGAAGATGTTTTTCTCATTTTTCGTATCCTAACTTTTCTAATTGTTTAGAAATTATGCATTTTAGGACTGGTTCCTCAGTCTCGCCCTAGCTATGTTAACACTGAGCATGTAACTAACAAAGTCTAAATGTCACTGATATTATTTGCCCTCCTCCCCAGTCACTGAAAGAATTTGAAAATTTTAGTTTTGACCATCCCCTTCAAAATGATACGATTTCGTCTAGTATTTTAGTCCTAGCCCAGGGGTTTTCCTGCCATAAACTGGATGTTACTCTTGTGGGGTCATACAGACCAGGTTTTCGTAGTTTCCCTCCAAGTGTTTGCCAATATCTTTGCCCATTTTTTTCTTATGTGTCTGGTTTTTTTCTCTGGAATAATTTTCTGGGGTTTTTTAACATTTATTTTTTTCCTTTTAAATATATTTTATTGATTATGCTATTACAGTTGTCCCATTTTTCCCTCCCCTTCATTCTCCACTGCCCTGCACCCCCCCTCCCACCAGCATTACCCACCCACCCTTAGTTCATGTCCGTACGTCATACATATAAGTTCTTTAATTTCTCCATTTCCTATACTGTTCTTAACCTCCCCCTGTCTATTTTGTACCTTCCAATTATGCTTCTTATTCCCTGCACCTTTCCCCCATTCTTCCCCAACTTCCCCCACCTTCCCCCACCGCTGATAACCCTCCATGTGATGTCCATTTCTGTGATTCTGTTTGAGTTTTAGTTGTTTGCTTGGTTTGTTTTTGTTTTTTAGGTTTCATTGTTTATAGTTGTGAATTTGTTGTCATTTTACTGTTCATAGTTTTGATCATCTTCTTTTTCTCAGATAAGTCCCTTTAACATTTCATATACTAAGGGCTTGGTGATGATGAATTCCTTTAACTTAACCTTATCTGGAATGTACTTTATCTGTCCTTCTATTTTAAGTGATAGCTTTGCTGGACAGAATAATCTTGGATGCAGGTCCTTGCCTTTCATGACTGAGTACTTCTTTCCAGCCCCTTCTTGCCTTCAAGGTTTCTTTTGAGAAATCAGTTGATGATCTATGGGAACTCCTTTGCAGGTAACTGTCTCCTTTTCTCTTGCTGCTTTTAAGATTCTCTCCTTATCTTTCATCTTGGGTAACTTAATTATGATGTGCCTTGGTGTGGTCCTCCTTGGGTCCAACTTCTTTGGGACTCTCTGAGCTTCCTGGACTTCCTGAGTCTATTTCCTTTGCCAGATTGGGGATGTTCTCCTTTTTTATTTGTTCAAATAAGTTTTCAATTTCTTGCCCTTCCTCTTCTCCTTCCAGTACCCCGATGATTTGGATCATGTTTTGGAATGTTTCAAGCTGTCCCTAGAGGTCCCTAAGCCTCTCCTCATTTTTTTGAATTCTTTCTTCATTCTGTTCTGGTCAAATGTTTATTTCTTCCTTGTGCTCCAAACCATTGATTTGAGTCCCGGTTTCCTTCCCTTCACTGTTGTCTCCCTGTACATTTTCCTTTATTTCACTTTTCATAGCCTCCACTTCTTCCTCTCTTCTGCAACCATACTCAACCAAATCTGTGAGCATCCTGATTACCAGTGTTTTGAACTGTGCATCTGATAGGTTGGCTATCTTTTCATCACTTAGTTGCATTTTTTCTGGAGCTTTGATCTGTTCTTTCATTCGGGTCATTTTTTTTTTTCTGTCTTGGTGCACCTGTTATGTAGTAAGGGGCGGGGCCTTAGGTATTGTCCAGGCTGGGGCCAACCACGCTGCTGCATTGAGACGCTGTACTCGGAGGAGGGGTCCAAAAGGGAACAATGGCACTTGCCCAGCTCTCTGCTGGCTCTCGGTCACTTCCCCGCTGCCCACAAGTGGATTGTTCCCTCCAGGTGCTGACTCCCAGGTGAGTGTGTTTGTGGGCCTTCTAGGACCCCGTGGGTCTGTCCAACGAACTCTCCTGTGAGGCTGGGAGTTTCTCCTGCCACCATCACCACCCCCCACAGGTGTTTTCAGTCAGAGGTTGGAGACTGTTTTCCTGCTGTAGCCCTGGGTCGCATGATCTGTCTCGCTCCCCAGCTGTTCCTCCCGGTTTATCCACATGCGAATGTGGGACCGCCCAGTTCACTGTCTGCAGCCTCATCCACCAGCCGCTGCCTCACCGAGAGCCCTCTCCCCCTGGCTGCCTGTCTCTGCCCCTCCCCCCCCCCCCGTCAGGATGAATGTGTCCTCTTGAACTCCTTGCCTGTCGGGCTTCCATACAGTTCGATTTTCTGTCAGTGCTGGTTGTTTTTCTTTTTTAAATTTGTTATTGTCCTTCTTTTGGCTGTGCGAGGAGGCACAGTGTGTCTACCTACGCCTCCATCTCGGCCGGAAGTCCTGGAATAACTTTCATTTAGAATTTTCCTCAGGGAGGATATCTCAGTGGGAAAAGCTAACGGTGCGATCTGCATGTGTTTTTATTTCGCCGCGTTCTTGAAGGATGACATCGAGGTCTCGGTGGACAGTCATTCGTTCTCCGCACACAGTCCCCAAGTCTTGCAGCTTCCGTGGATGACAGTGAGAAGTCAGCGGTGGACCTAACTATCAATCCTTTGGAGGTACATCATTTTTTCTCTGATGCTTTTCACATCTTCTCTTTGTCTTTGACGTTCCACAAGTTCACTACCATGTGTCTAAGTATGAGGTTTTTGGTTTTTTATTTTTATTTTTTTTAATTCCCTAAGCTTGAGATTCACTGCCCTTCCTGGACCTGAGGTTGGCTATCTACAACAATTCTGTAGATTATCAGCCATCATCTCTTTCTCCAGTGCCTGATTCCCCATCCTACTGTCTCCTTTTAGAACTCCAAATAGATGTTTGTCAGACCCTCTCTGTTCGGGACAATTCCCTGGGCTCCACTACTTTCCAAATGCTCTCTTTGGCTGTACCTGATTTGCTGTTCCATCTGTCCACTAAGTTTCAAGCTTTAGGTATTACATTTCTCGTGGCTGTGAGTTTTATTTGCTTCTTTTTCCCAGCCTGGCTGTTCTTTGTGGACTCACCTTCCCTGCCCATAATTTCAAAGTTTCCTCTTATTTCTTTAAGACACACACACACACACACACACACACACACACACACACACACTATCTTCTTTTAGATTTGCTTGCAGCCTGCATGGGGTGTTTTCAAAACCAAAGGCATTAAGGATCTGTCTCTTCTGCCTCGTGTTTCTGCCGGTTCTCTTTCTCTCCTTGTGAGGTTCATTGTTTTTCCCTGCGAATCCTCATTTTCTTTGGAACTTTATTCACGGAGATTTGGAAGGCGGACACATAGTTGAACTCCTTGGGGGGAGGTTCAGGGCTCCCTTCTGCCGGGCAATGAGGGGTTCTACCCATCAGGGGCCTCTTTAAAGGAAATTCCCCGCCTGAGTGCCCTGGAACCACACAAGTAGCCTGAACTCAAACCGAAAATCACGTGAGGACCAGCTTGTGATTACAGATTCTCAAAGGACATCATTTTTCTCTCGACTCAACCCAATGTCAAGGTCAGAACAGGCACGTTTGCTTCCTGCCCTCTTCCTCGGGGTGAGACGTCCTTCTCATTCCTTCCCACACTCGGGACGTAGCCCCTGGACCCCGGCTTGGGAGGCGTCTCCTGGGACGTGCCCGCCTGGAGTGGCATGTCCCTGTATGTGTCCCCTGCCCTCTGCCTCTCTCGCAGCTGCGCAAGCAGAAGGGCGAAGCCTCCCACCTTCGCTCCCCTTCGGAGACCCGTCCCGTCCCTGCTTCCGCGCCCACGCAGCCACGGGCAGAAATCAAGTTAAAAAAATATTTGCTCCAGCACGTTCATCAAAGCCAGGGCAGTTCTTAAAGGCAGTGCACCTGGCAGCGTGCCAGAAATAGAAGCTCTCTCTGAGAACTTTCCAGAACCTGCTGCTTTGGCCTTTAGCCTGTTCTGTTTTCCCACACCCGACAGCCTCCCACGCTTATCTGTGGGTGTGTTGTTGTGTTCTACTCAAGGCCATGGGCCACGCACGGGCGGGAGGAAGGGAAGGTCGGTGTCCTCTGTCCTGACGGGGACGTGGAGGCATGTCCACCCGAGAAGCGAGAGGAGAAGCATCTGACCTGCTCCGTCCGCACAGTCCACGCACCCCGGGTGGGACGGCCAGTGCCCTGGGCCTGGTGACGGCCCCTGCCGGCTGGGAAGGAAGGACGGTACTTGTGGGGACACACGCCCGTCACTCGCCGCTGACCTCGGAACCGAGGACCACCTTTCCATCGGGGTACGGCCACAGCACGCCCCCAAACTGACCGGTGAAAAACAAGTACCAGGGCCGCGGAAGGCAACACTCCTCGCCAGCTGGCATCGCACCAGCCCAACGTGGGGCCTGTGGGTGTGGGCAGCCCTGACCAGCGGGCCGGGCCAGTGGGCGTCCGGAGCCCGGCCGTGGCCACGCCGGCTGGTTGGACGGAGTGTGGGTGTCTCAGCCCTCCTCTGTCTTAAAATGGAACTCATCTTGGTACCCACACACTTGCGGGTCTTTCAAACATGGCTGTATCCCCCGCCCCCCTTCACCCCCACCCCCACCGACTCAAGGGGCAGCGTGACCCACGGGCGGCAGGTTCATCTCCTTCCAGAGCCGCTGGCGAGCTGATGTGTTTTCTTTCACAGCCAAGTTATTTCTGATCTTGGCCTTGGCGGAAAGAAACACAAAGCAACCGTGGCTGGGAGACAGCTGGACGCCGTGCCAAGCCAAACAGGGCCCCGGCGTCTATGTCAGCTCCGCCAGCCTCGCGCAAGTGAGCTTTCACTTCACAGAACAACACCTTCCAACGCTCTGGGTGTGACACCGGTGCAAAGGGGGGCTGCACAGGGGACGCTCGCCAGTTACGACACGGGAGAACCACGGAACAGTAGCACCGGGCGGGCCCGCTGGTGAAAAGCAGCAGGCTGGGGAGGCTGGCCCACCTTGTCCCGGCTGCGTGGCCCTGCGGAAGTCCCTTATCCCGGGTCTCCATTTTTCTGAACACAAAACAGAGGTGATGCCCACGAACCTTCCTCGTGAGGTCACCCTAGCAACCCAGTAAAATGCTGTCCGCCACGACGTGTCGTCACGGTGTTCCGCGAGCTCCTGGCATGCGCTGCCTTCCCGCTGTGACCGTGGCTGCCCGGCTACTGCTGCGGAGCCACGTGGGCGGTAACGATGACGGCATCGGGGGAGAAGAAACCGGATCTGAGAAAGAAGGAGATGCGGCTATGGTCCTTTGAAAAAGCAGCGGCAGAAGCGGGGTGACCGCCCGGCTCTCCGGGCGCCCTCTCCTTCTGCCGTCATTGCCCGTTTCCAAGACTGGGGTCACTCCTTCACGGCGACCGTGGACCGAGTCTCTGGACTGCTTGCCGGCGCACCCAGTGCCCCTGCCCACAGCTTCTTGCTTCTGGTTTGTATCAACGGTGTGAGGTGATTTTTACGTGTGCCCATTGTGCGGATGCAGAAACGGCGGCCCAGAGAAGTGAAAAGACGATTCCGGAACATCGGCAGCAGAGCTAGGCTTCAGACTCAGATCTCCCGGCTTGGGGTCTGCCTTCCCTGTGAAGGGTCAACCGTGCTACCCTCTTCAAGTTTATATTCCTGAGGCCCCAGCCCCAGTCCGAGATGAGCTGGACCCCCTCGCTGACTGGAGGAAGCCCACGGGCGAATGGACCAGGCAGGCGTTTAAAGAAATCAGCAGGGGCCTCCAACAGAGGCCACAGACGCAGCACTGGCTTCTGCTCGGCCACTTCCCCAAACCCTACTACAAGGACTTTCTCCGAAAGCTGGAAACTCGGAAGGACGGAGAGGGCGAGGGGAGACAGAGCAGGAACCGGATCTGGGGAGCTGGGGAGCAGAGGAGCTAACTCCGCAGGAGAGGAATCCGGATCCTGAGCTGCTGGTGAGGAACGTTAAGACCCGTCTGGACTTTATCATGAATGCCCAGAAGGCTCGGGGTCGGGCTGTCCCAGGAAGAAAATGGGCTTTGGCTAAGGGCTGATCAAACACGTGTTCACAGGATAATGTCAAACCCCCAGTCTTCTCCCCAATTCCATGCAACCAAGCCATAAAGCCCCCTAACCCTCCTTGGCAAGCCTGGTGGGGCGGGGGCTGGGGGGTCACACTCTTGACAGTGAGGCAGAGGCGCTGTGGCCTGGCATGTCGTGGTCAGTGAGAACCCTGGGATATTATTTCCCACCCGTGTACTGGCAGCCCCTTCTCCACCTTCCAGGCAAGAGATTGGCTGGGCTTCCTCCGGGGAATTTGCCTGGTCCAAGGGGAAAGATCTTCAGATACAGAGGTTAACATTTCCCGAACTAAGCTCCCCAGCCTGGTGACTCAGAGACTCTCACATCACCAGGCCCCACCCCCACCCCCAGGAAGACCAATCAGCTCTCAGTTTGTGTGAGCAACAACCACAGATGATCAGACTTGGGAGGAAAGCACAGAGCAGGAAAGGTGGAGACTGAACAAACAGCCATCTCAAAAAGAGAAAAGCAACTTGGGAGAAATAGAAACTATCTGGAGGGGAGGGAAGAAAACCTAAAAAAAAAAAAAGCAAAAAAGTTACCAGGGACATCCTTAGAGAAAAAAGAGAAAATATTGTACCCATAAAACAAGAACAGGATCCTACAGGAAAAAAACTGAACATTCAGAGAATTTAAAAAGAGCCTTTAAAAAATAGCAGATGGCCCTGGCTGGCGTGGCTCAGTGGATTGAGTGCCGGCCTGCAAACCAAAGGGTCACCAGTTCGATTCCCAGTCAGGGCACATGCCTGGTCCCCAGTAGGGGGTGCATGAGAGGCAACCACACACTGATGTTTCTCTCCTTCTCTTTCTCCCTCCCTTCCCCTTCTATAAATATAAATAAATAAAATCTTTAAAAAAATTAAAAAATAGCAAACGAATAAATAAAATCTTTAAAAAAATAAAAAAATAGCAAACGTTAAACTCACAGTAGAAGAATCAGATTATAAATTTGAAGGAATATTCTAGAAAGTAGAACCAAAGGGCAGGGATGGAAATTAGGAGGTGTCATGTTTCATTTTAATGCCAACTTGATCACCGGTGTCCAAGTGCAGGGCCCAGCGTTACTTCTAGGTGTGTCTGTGAGGGCTCTTCCAGGTGATGTCGGCATCTGAGCTGAGTTGGGCAGGCCTCATCCAATCAGCTGAAGGTCTGGACAGAACGAAAAGCTGGAGGGAGGAAGGTTTTGCTCTCTCTGCCTTAGTGTCTGAGCTGAGACAGCAATGTTCTCCTGCCCTCAGACTGAGACTCACACCATCAGCCTTCTAGAAATGAAAAGACAATTCCAGGACATCGGAAGCAAAACTAGGCTTTTGTGGGTGTCTGGTTTGCAGAGGGCAGATCATGGCACTTCGCCTCCATGATTGCACGAGGGTGGGTGGATGGATAGGGAACCAATAGGATGGGTGGGTAGATAGATAACAGACACAGGATAGCTGGACGCAGATAGATATAGGAAAACGGGCTATAGATGTAGATACAGAGTCAGAGACAGATCTTATTGGTTCTCTTCTCGGAAGAACCCGGAGGAGTCCAAGAGGCGACGACATTCCATTCACAGAAAGATAGACCAGAGAAAACGAATGGAAGGTATTCACGAACAATCGGGGTATTCCCAAAACAAAGCGTCCCAAATGCACGGATGGTGTGGTTCCTTCAAGTGCCCCTCTGGGCGAGGCATGAAAAAGACTTAGGCCAGGGCACGTCACCATGACACTTGAGACACTGGGACAAAGAGAAGGTCCCACCAGCTTCCTGGGAGAGGAACAAAGGTCACGCGTGAGGGGCAGGAAGAGCTTTGGACTTCTTGACCACAGGGCAGCCAGCAGACCCAGGGGCAACGCCTGCAAAACGTGGCAGGAGAAGTATCTCCGAGCCAGGCTGTCCATCCAATGAGAGGACAGAAGGGAGGTATTTTTACACGTGCCAAGCCTTAGCACGTCTACAGCCAATTCTCATTATTCACAGATAACTTATTTGCAATGTCACCTACTGACTAAAATTTGTGTGTAACCTCCAAATCGATACAAACAGAACCTCTGTGGCCACGCACAGTCGAGCCAAGAGTGGCCAGAATCCGGGCCGCTCAGGCGATGCCCTGCCCGGTTGTCTCAGCTCATGCTGCAAACAGGTGTCCTCTGGGCCGCCTACTGAGCGCCATTCGACGGCAGTGAGGGGCCTTCGAGGGACGTTCCCGCGTGAGATGAGCTTCGTGCAGGCCCAAGTCGCAGTGCAGGTGGCCACGAGTTCCACGTTCATGCATCAATAACGTACATTAAACCAGGCGTCTTTAAACAGAAAATGCACATCAGACAAGGTTCGTTCGCCTTGCTCCGTGGATGGAAATGTCGTGACCGCAGACTCATAGGAACCTAACCCGGCATTTCTCCCAGGAACAACGGCTCCGAGTTGGCTAGTCCGGGGTCCGGGGACTTTGCAGAACGTAAGGACCACAAATAATGAGAATTGACTGTACTCTCCTTGGGTGCTGTCTCAGGAGATTGCTAGAGAAGTTCCTCCTTCAGTGGGACGAAGGGTCAGTCAAGGGAGGGGAGAAGATGGGGTACAGAAAACAGGAGAGGCAAGGCCCGGGGAGGGAGACCCCCGTTCGCCAGGCCCGGGCTGCTCCAGGAGGGGAGAGGGCCTGGTGGGTCCACACGTCTCAGGAGGAAAGTTCAGAACTGAACTGGCGACAATTGCACAGAAAAAGAAGCAAAGGAGAAATGAGGCCATTGTGTGGGGCAACAGGATGCAGGGACAGCAACCACAGCGAAGGCCTCTTCTCCACCCTGACACCTGTGGGACACTTTGCTCTGGTGCCCTGTTGGAAGCGCCTTCCCGTGACTTGACTCTTTTAACGCTATATCCACATCCACGGCGGGTGGATGGCCATCACCAGGAGGGCGAGTCGCTTGGCTGGACGGCACAGTGGGGAGGGGGCAGAACCCGGAGGAGGACTAAAGCCCTGCAGGTGGCTCAGACTCCACACGCTTCTCTTCCACAACTACAGGTGGCCACCATCCTGAGGACAGGGACACGGGCAGCCTGAGGACAGGGAAGGCGCATGCCGTGGCGCTGAGGCAGAGACAGCGAGATCCCGGCTTTGCTTCCGGAGCGAGAAGTCAACCCACGAGGCTGACAACGACAAAAACCAAGATGCGTTTCCAGAGGCAGGGAGGCAAAACCCCGACCAATGAGTTCAAGGCTGAATTAGCGGCCTCCGGGGAGGACAGACGGGAGAAGGCGGGACCTCGGCAGGAAACAGCTGCTTTTCTTAACAAACCTTGTGGAAGGACTTGCCATGATACGTTTGATCAAAATAAAGGCTAAAAATAAAGAAAAGAAATAAACAACGTTCCCCTGATCCTAGACAGAGCCAGCAAACCAGGGCCACAGGGGCGGGGCCTGGGACCCGGGGAGAGGGCAGAGGGGCGTGTCATCCCTGTATTTCTTGTGACTCTGCTCTGGCCTGGCGGAAGCCCCTCAGGCCCTCCAGCGTCACTGGGGACCCCAGGTGGTTGCAGAGCCGGAGGGAACTTGCCTGCCACACCCTGCCTGCATCGACCTTCAGCACACGCAGGGTCGATATATCAATGTCACGGCTGGGCCTGGCCCCTCATCTCAGAACCACGCTCCCCAAGAGCTGGGCTTCCAGGCTGTCACCACACACGCTAATGACGCAGCTCGGGCTGACAAGGGACACTCCCAGCACCTGAGGTCACAGAGACAGAGCAGAGCCCATGGGGCCGGGGGGCTGCCCCTGGCATGCGAGGGGCCTCACCCCATCTCACGCCCCCACCCCAGCCCAGACGGGTGTCCCTGCCCCTTTCTCCCAAGGCCTCCACACTGACTCACAGTTGCGGTGGCAGCTTTGACCGAAGATTCCCAGGTGACGGCCCCCTGATCGTGGGAGACCGAGGAGTGGACCCTCGCTGCAAACCCATGCCCCCCCTTCCTTTCTGGTCACACTCAGCAGCCACGGTTTTCGCTGACCGGACAGTTCCTTCTCTCAGGGGAATTTCAGATCCCAAAGGAAGGCTTCTGGAAGGCTTGCTCCCTCCCTGCTGCGACAGCTCTGCATCGCCTCGTCCGTCCCTCCGTCCCTCTCAACCCCAGCGGATGCTCCGCTAGTGGGACAGACACCCCTTGCCCATTTCACAGGGTTCTCGGGAGGGCCACGCACAGCGTGCAGGCTGGCTATTTGGGGGAGTAAAAGGAGAGAAATCCAAAGGAAATGTTGAGAAACACAAGCCATCCGCCCTCTGGGATGTTAAAACAGACGGTGCAGCCCCGCGTTGAACAGCAGAGAGGGTGCGGGTAGGACAACGGAAAGAGGAGCACATAAAAAATCAGTTAGACATGGGGTAGGGGCAGGGGGAGGTGGGCAAGGTGCAGGGGGTCACCTGGGGCCGGGCAGAGACCTTGCCTGGGGCGACAGTCGCACGATGCAGGTGGCGTTTGGTCGAGCTGTGCACTGTAGACCTGTGTGGCTTTGCGAGCCAAGGTCACCCCAATCAGCTCAATGCGGCGAAACGGACGACTAGGGCTCAGTGCAAAAGGAAAACTCAGATGGATGCATTCTTCACATCTTTCCCCTACACCGAAAATAGAAACGCTTTATAAAGCAAATGAAATCTTAAGAAGACCGGCCAAAAATATAAAGTGAATGTTGACCAGATCTCTGGAGAAATGAGAAATTTCTAAGCTTTAAAATCACTAAGGAGATTTTTTTTAAGGAAAAGGAGCATAGATTTGATTATATTTTTTAAAAAAAAATCTGTACCACAGAAAATACAGCCATAGGGAGAACGGACTGACAGCCAAGCACATGGCAAAGGGTTAACCTCTATCCTCTACGAAAAAAACGCTTTACACTGACACTTTTTTATTTTCTTTTTATTTTTTTTGAAACCTGACAAAATGATACCAAATTTCATCTGGAAAAATAAACACGTGAGGCTAGCCAAGGAAATTCTCAGGCAAAACAAGGGTGAGAAAGGAGGGCTAACGTTACCAGATGTCCCGGCGCACTCGGAAAGCGCGGTCATTTCTGAAGGGTGGCCCTGGAAGAGAACTCGACACTCGGCCCCGCTCAGAGCGCAGAGCAATCCATAGGAACACATGCGGGAATTCGGCGCGTGGGGGGGGAAGGAGGGACTTCTTAGCGAAGGGAAGAGAGACGTGTGAGCCAGAGCATGGCACTGAGGTAGCCGGGCAGCCAGCCATCTGGAAAAAATAAAGTTGCATCCCTACCTCACCCCTTATACCGAAATAAACTCCAGATGGACCCAAGGTTTAAACAAACAAACAAACAAAAAACCACACAAAAACTGAACCATAAAAATTCTAAAAGAAAACATAGGTGAAGTTATTTATAATCTTGGAAACGAAAGAGCGTTCGAAGCAGGAGACCCAGAAGCCGTGATAAAATTCATCTGAGGAAATGAACCAGCGTAAAACCCGAAGGTTATTTTCAAAACGATGGGGAAGAACGACTCAAACGCACGACAAACAGAGATGACAGAGCGACAGCCTTTGCCACAGAAAGCCACGCACACGGAGCCCGCGGCGTCTCTGCAGCCGACGGCCGGTGGGAGAAGCAGTGGACGCCCGGAGCTGGGCGTGGGGGGGGCGTGTTTGGAAAAGCATGAGTTTCAACCCATCGTCACAGGTACGGAAGAATACATGTTTGACAAAGCGCATCAAGCCCTCAAAAGGCTGGCCCCAAACGGGAGTGAGTCCTGACCAGCTCTCTGGAGACGCGAGAAGCTTCCAGGCTCCGACACCATCGAGGAAATCAAACAGAGACCAGAGCGCGGCTCCAACTGGTTGTCAAAACATCTTCTGCACCCAAGTAGCAACGTCAAAAGACAGGACGACAGGTGATTTGCTACATTTCTAGGTGAAAACAATACACACAAAGCCACAGTGAAAGCTAGAGGGGGCCGGCCGTCCCTGGGGTTGATCGCTCTGCGCCAGCGAACCTTCCAGCGCGGGCGCAAGCCTTCAGACCTAGCCGGAAACCTGGGCGAGGGCCGGGCGTGGGAAGGGCGTTCCCGGGAAAAGCATGGACAATGAACAGTAGCTGTATGAAAAAGTTCACCCTCACTCAGAAAGTGATATAAGTGAAAACAACAAGATGATTAAAAAAAAAAAAAAACAAAACCGATCACACTGGCCAGGATGTGGAAAGTTTGCCAATACCGAGGTTGATGGAGAATTCTCCTTCTCCAGTGTGGTCGGTGGGAGTATAAACTGGTGTGCCCCTCTCCTTTGCGTGGCTGTCTAATACTCCACGGGCGATGTGGCAGAATTTATTTAAGCGGTCCCCATTTGTAGACCTTTGAAGTCCGCCCCCTCCCCCGCCAAGTTATAACAGGCGGCGCTGTGGGGACCATCCTGTGCGTACGTTTTTGCGTACACCTGTGGATGTATTTGTAGGAACAATCCTTGGCAACGGCATTGCCTGGCGAATGGACCTCTGCATGAATAGTTGTCATCACTGTTGCCAAACTGCCTTCCCACGAGGCCACAGCCAGTGCAGCTGGGTCCCTGCACCAAGAATTGTAGCGTGAATACTGTTTTGTTACGTATGTTTTTAAAAAACACAAGGACCAGGGCGGGGATGCATGGGAATTACAAATTGTGGTGTAAATGTAAGAAATTTGTCTCGGCTCTGCTTTGCCCTGGCAGATCCCTTCCCCACGCTGGGCCTCAGTTTCCCCACGGTAAAATAAGAGGAATGAAATAGACTGACCCTTCTCAGACCTACTCGCCCAATGGCAAAGAGGGAACCGGTCTTTACCCGTGAGCGTGAGCGTCAGGGTGGCAGGGGCAGGGGACAGGCAACCCCTGCCTACGTCCCCCTCCCGCACACCAGGGGCGCGGTCACACCCGGCTCCAGCACAGCCCAGCCCAGGCGGGCACGGCTGGGTCTGGGAAGGTCGGGGAGCAGGCTGGAGCCCAGGGCGTCTTCGGTGTGGGCCATCGGGCACTGATGTGTTCACAAAAACCATCAGTGAGTGGCTCCCCGCCGCCTGCAGGAGCGAGGCTTCGCCCCTTGATTGATTCTGGCCTGGAGGAGGAGCCAGGCTCCAGCCCCACCCCCCTCTACCGCCCACAGACTGAGCCTTGAACATACTCTTGTCTAGGTGCGTTCCCTCCCCCTGGGCTTGGTCCACCCGCAAAGCTCTCCCACCAACTCTCACGACTTCCTTTGCACAATCACCTGTGCCCTTGCACACAACCTACGGCGTACAACCTGGTGTAAGAACCAAAAGGCACAGGGTCAACAGGGAAAATCAGCGATCCGTCACCCAAGCTTCCCAGCCCGGTGGCCCTTAAGGAAGAAATAAAAGCGTGTGTATTCAGAATAGGACACAGCATAACGTCATCCAGGCTGGGGGGTGGAGAAATACGTGGGGCGGGGGTGGTGGGCAGCCTGGGAGGATGACCCACAATGCTCTGATCTTCACGTGCCTTCATAAGGATGACACGGATGATGATGGTGGTGGTGTTGGTGGTGGTGGTGATCGCTTACATTTACAACTCACGGGAATGACTTTCCTCACAGAGAAACAACCAGTCTTTTTAGCACATGAGAGTTCAGTGGGGACCGATGAAGAATTATTGTCACGCCATTAAAGGCAGGCCCCTTGTCCCCCCCACCTGGGGATAGGTCTCCTCCTCTCCTGCCCACTACCCACCCCCCCAACACCATCAGCCTCCCTGGAAACGGCCCCACAGCTGCCGGGTCAGAGGCACCAAGCTAGATTCCCACCTGCCCCTGGCCTGGCGAAGCTTCCTTGGCTGCTGGCAGAGGCTGGTGGTGAAGAGCCGGAACCTGGAACGGGACCGGCTCTGACCCTGCCGTGTGCCCCTGTGTGAACCGGGCCACGTGGCTGCTCCCCCTGTGCCTCAGTTTCCCCATCCATAAAATGGCCCTCATAGGAGTACCCACCTCCTCCGTAGACACGTGTGAGCATGAAACGAGATGAGTGAAGAAAAGGGCCGAACCCAAGGTCCGGCACACAGTAGGTGCTCGATACATGGATGCTCTGGTCACAGTAATGATGATTACTCTTTGTTGGGAGATGTTCAAAGGGAGCAGCCAGGCAGTCTCTCAAATAAGTACTTATTTAGAAGTCCTCTGGACCGAGGCCCAGAAAACCAGAATGTTAAAAGGATAAATAAAGAGTCCCGGAGAGCTGGACAGAGGCCGGGCTGGGGGGCAGGGGCGCGGGGGGGGGGGTGTGGGGGCGGAATTCCGCGCAGAGCAGGGCTTAAGCCTCGGACAATGGGCGCCGTCTGAACTAACTAGGGCCGCTTCTTTGAGTCGTGAGAAGAGCTCTTTTCTTGTTTAAAGCCTTAAAGAGCTATTAAGTTGGGCAAATCACTGGTAAAACAGCTGGAAACCTAAGTAGCAATTTAAACAGCCCATCGCCCTTGCTTCGCCGGGTGGAATGCGCCGCCGGCCGGCGCGTCTCCGGCCCTACATTGTCTGGGCTAAGAGGATGGAGCGGACCTCTCTCGGCGGGCTCTGAATGCAGCCGTGCTTTATTTAGCAAATCCACGGTTTCTCCCCACCCCCTCTTCTCTTTTTTTTTTTTTAAGTGAGCCGACGGAACTCTAATTTTCCCCCCTTTTCTCTCCGAGCCCTCTTGAATCGGCCCATTCTTTCATTCCGTGGAACTAATGAAGGCCTTTGCAGAGAGCCTGCTCAGGAATGGGCCCGTAAATAAAACGTGTTTCATTGATCAACTTCAAAAAGCCTTCCGCGGGGGCAGGGAGGGGGGGCGGGTTGGGAGGGGCTGGGGGGGCGGGGGTCTCCCGGCCGCCTGCAGGGAGCGCGCGCCGTCGCCGCCGCCGAGGCTGCTGCGCAGGGGCTCCCAGTGACAGCGCAGGAGGCGGGGCCGCGCACAAAGTCCGTTTCTGTCCCCGCCGTCCATTTGTTTGTTTTGTGGCGGGCGGGGGGCCCGCGCGTCTGCAGGCGCCGGGGCCGGCCAGCCTGAAGCCCCACCATTCACCCGCGGTGGACGGAAAGGAGGGCTGGATTGCTTTACATGTTTTATTTTATTTTTTTCTTAATCTCCCCACACACAAAAACAATTTGAGCCAACCCAGCAGAGCTCTGGCCATAGAGCAGTCCCTCCAGGGAACTGTGGTGACGGGCTCCAAGCTTCCACGGACATCCATTTCCAGCAACATCCCGAGCCCCCGAGGGATGGGGACCCAGGCAGGGCCACTCGCCAGGCTCCCCTGGGTGGGAACGCCCAGTCTGAGGAGGCCCCGCAGCCAAAAGATGGTTGAACCCCTGCCTTCATCAAATGTTTAGTGAGCGCCTACTACGTGCCAGGTGCCTCTACAGATTAATTTTTTTCACGGGGTTTTGTTTTGGTTTGTTGAGGTCCCCCCGCCCCCCAAAGTGGGGAATGTCCATTGCAAGAACGTCCCCTGCCACACTCTGGGTGCACCGAAAAAAACTCCAAGTTCCAAGTTCCCGCTGGGACCCCGCTCCCTGGAGGAAACCGCTGTTGACATTGGAATGTGTCACCTTCTGAGATTTTATACAACCCCCCCCAACACACACACACACACACACACACACACGGCAGGCAGGCTGCAGTCAGTGCCCAGGAAGTTTCCTTCTAAACGAAGCGAATCCTCCGCCTCTGCCGGGCCCCAGCGCCGCAGCTGAGCAGCTTCTCCCTTCCCCGACAATTTCCACGGGACCAGCACAGCCTAGGGCCAGGGAGTGGGGTCAGGAAGCCGGGACTGACGCCTTCTTGGACCCAGTTTCTCCCTCTGCGAAACGGAGCCTGGGAGCCCCCCACCCCCCGACCCCAGCCTTGGACTGTGAGGAGCCGAGCGGAGGAGGGGTGTACGCGAGTCTGTAAACTGTGAAGTTCTGCACCAACGCCCGCCCACGGTCATTATCAGCGGCCTGGCCAGGGAGCCCAGCCATCCAAGGGCACGGCTGACCCTGGGAGCACAGCCAGAGAGCCCCTTGGCCGAGCTCCACCGCCTCCTGCGCTGCCCCAGCCCCCCTGGGAGATAAGGATGCCCAGCGAGGATGCGGCCATGGCCCGGTGTGCGTGGGGGGCTGTGGGGAGACCTCTGTCACGGTCACACAGCTCCTCCCCCTTTGGGTGGGGGATATTCCTGAAGTCGAACTGGACTAGGGCTGGGGCCAGAGAAGAGCTGGCGTCTTCCATGCAGTTGGCAGACGGGGGGTCAGGCCCCAGACGGCGGGGGGTTGTGGGGGGAGCGCTGGTCTCTGGCCTGAGAGCTCTGGATTTCCCTCTGGCCCCCGAGACCTGCCCTGGATGTCACCGACCAGCACCACTGCCTCCTGATTGAATGTCATCCCTGCCACCCAATAGCCCGGGAGAAAATGTTTCAGGGGGTTCCAGGCAAACGTCTCCACCGCCACCCCTGTTCTCAGTGCCTGCTCTGCTAGACTTCCTGCTGGGCACCGGTGGCTGAGGGAGGCAAGGGGACTCGTGACCCCCTAATTCACTCATGGGGTCCCCGCTCCGTACCTGGTGTCCAGGTTCGTGTGGTGTCTGCAGCCGTGAAGCCCTTTCCTGGTGGTTCGGTGTTGACCTTGGGTCTTGAGAACCGTCTGCAGCTCAGGCAGGTGGCACGGGGGGCGGGGGGGGAACACCGGGCTGTGATTCAGAAGGGCAGGGACACCGGGAAGATGGACAGGGAGGCGTCCGCGGGTTCAAGAGACGCTTCGGAGGTGAAATCGACCAATGTGGTCTCACCTCTCTGAGAAGCAATTTGGCAGTAGGTGTAAGGAGACAAAATTTTTTTTAAAAACCTGTCAATCCTTTTCCACCCAGTTAGTCCACCTCCATAGGTTGATTTCGAAGCAGTGATCAGCGGTGTGGGCCCAGACTCAGGTACGAGGATGTCACGCTCAGTGTTGTTTTAACAGCAAAAACTAGAATCCGCTTAGATCGGCCCGATAAATGACAGTGGGTCCCTGCAATGGAACACCACATGGCTCATTTTAAAATCACATTTTAAAAGCAGATTTAATGCTCCTTAATTTGAGGAAAACGAGAGGACACAGGTCACAGAGCAGGGTGTGTGGAATGGAACCCGAAAAGCGTGGGTGCTGAGCAAGAGAAGCCAGACAAAAGAGGCCGTCCTCAGGCGTGATGACGTTCGCATCGAGTTCCAGGGCGGGCCGAACTAGCGCACGGGCGAAGACGCCAGACCAGCCCCTGCCCGGGGCGCAGGGTTGGGGGCCTCGGGAAGACCTGCAAGCAGACGCGTGGGGGGTGCCCTGAACGCCCCTCACTTCGACCGCGGTGGAAATGACGCCAGTGAACGTGTTTGTCGGAACCCACCGGGGCGGGGCGGCAGCTGTGGAAACTGGCGTGGCGGTCTCTCACACGTTAAACCTCGAGTTCCCGCACCACTCAGCACCTCCACGTCTGTATCCAAACGAACGGGAAGCGGGGACGCGAGCCAGCGTGTGTACAGCTGTGCGCACGGCGACATCACCCTCGATAGTCAGAAGGTGGAAACCGCCCAGATGTCCCCCCCCCCCCCCCGCAGCTGAAGGAGCAAACGAAATCTTTTCTCCACGTGGAATATCAGTTAACCTTAGAAGGGAGCACATTACACCTTCGATGAACCTCGGACAGCGAGCCAGGCCTATGGGGCCGATAGCGCATGGTTCCGCTGACACGAGACACTCCTTCCTAGAGGCTGACAGTGGAGTGGCTGTTGCTAGGGGCCCGGGGGAGGGCGGAGTCAGTGTTGGGCCGGCGCAGAGGTGCGGTCGGGGTGCTGAGAAAGTTCTAAAAGCGGATGGCTCCGATGGTTGCGCAGCCATGCGAATGTGTGTGCTGCGGAGGAACGGCACACTTAAAGACCGTTGAAATGGTAACTCGCCCCGGCTGGCGTAGCTCAGTGGATTGAGCGCAGGCTGCGAACCAAAGTGTCGCAGGTTCAATTCCCAGTCGGGGTACATGCCTGGGTTGCAGGCCATGACCCCCAGCAACCGCAGATTGATGTTTCTCTCTCTATCTCCCTCCCTTCCCTCTCTAAAAGTAAATAAATACAATCTTTTAAAAAAGTGGTGACTTTCATGTTGTATGAATTTTACTGCAATGTTTTTTACTTTTTACACATTCATGGAACTATGCACTTAGAATGCTGTAGTTTATGGTATATAAATCATGCCCCTGAAAAGAACATTTAAATAAAGTTAAAAAATAAACACAGAGGTCAGAAAAAAATATGCTGTGATGTGTAACACGATCTTCATTTCATATTTTTTTTTAAAACGTAGATGCTTGTAGAAAAAAGACTGGAAGGAAATATACGTCCTCCATGTTGAAGAGGCGTGACTTCACATTGTGGGGAGGTTAATTTTTGTGTGAAATGTGTTCCTGCATTTGCAGGGCGTGTGATGAGTGCATACGTGTGCCTGCGTTCGACGCACACCCCACGTTCCCGCACCCCGCTCCCGCAGGCCCCACACAGCACCATGATGCTGTTTAAGTATCACGGGCACACAGGTCCTCCTGCTGCAGGGGACTTGGAACAGGGCCCACTGCAGCTTAAAAAGAGGACAGACTCCAAGAGAACTTGAAGGTCAAGTCCATTCCATGAGTCTCTGAGACCGACTTCCACCCACTCTCCCACCCCGCCCCCACCCCTCCCGTCTTGGCTCCTTCTGACACTCAGGTCGGAGCACAAGTGCCGGCTCCTAGGAGAGACCCTAGCTGACCACCGCCCACCTGCAGCGCCCCACCCCACAGCCGGCTGCGCCCCCACACCTCCCTGCTCCAGTTCTCTGCAGAGCCCCTGTCGCCGCCGCCGAGGGCTGCCTTCATCTCGGTCCTTGCTGCTGGCCTCCCCCCCCCATGGAGTGAGCTCCAGGAGGGCTGAGGTCCAGCCAGCCTGCTCGCTGCTGTGTCCCCAACACCTGGGGCGACGTCTCGCACAAGACAGGGCTCCGTAAACCCCCTCTGAAGGAAAGGACTGCCACCTGCCATGTGGTCAGTGCCCAGCGTGTGATGTGTCATCTGATGAGAGTCTCACCCCCACTCTGTGAGGCCGGCCTTCTTAGCTCGGTGTGACCAGCAAAGATGCTGAGTCTCAGAGAGGTGCAGTGGCTTGCCCACGGCCACACAGCAGGTAAGTGACAGAGCGTGGAGTCAAGCTCTCACCCGCCAAGCCCCTGCTCTGTCCCTCCACCCCACCATCGGACATCCAGGGCCGCGAGGCCAGAGGGAAGACCAAGGCAGCCCAGACAGGAAATGGGAGCCCACAGTGCCTTCTCGTCCCAACTCTGAATGGCTGGGTGACCCAGGGCACCGTCGCTCATTCACTCATTTGTCTGTTTCTGGCTGGGCTGTGTGACCTTGTGCAGGTCACATAAGCTCTCTGAACTGCATCCCATTCTTGCGATTGAGGGTAAGAGCGCTCAGCTCACCTGGTGGTCGTGCAACTGCACGAGTTAATGTAGGCAGAGTCTTGAGAACAAGGCCTGGCACCTGTTACTTGTTGGCTGTGTCATATCATGGAGATGTCCCTGAACCCTGCCCAGTGGCTCAAGTGACAGAAACCAGCGTAGCTGCTGGTCTTGGGAACGGAAAGTGTGGCTTAAACAGAGCCTCAGCACTGTCAGGTCCTTCCCTTTCCCTCCCCTTTCCCTCCCCATCTCTCCCCTCTGCTTCTGTCAGAATGGTGCGTCCACGGTTCAGGCCAGCTGTCCACACCATGGCAGCAGCACAGTGACAGCAGCTCTGGGCACCCACGCTTACTACTCCCTGCCTACACAGAGGAGGAGCCACACCCCACCAGCCTCACTTAAAGAATCCCAGGGAAAGCATCTGATTGGCTTGGCGTAGTCACATGTCCTGGCCTGGACCAATGATATGGCCAGCGTTGTGAGATGGAATGAATGGCCTAGCCAGAGCCACTCGCTCACCACGGACGCCTTGGGCGGAGGTGTGGGAGGGATGCTAGGTGACCAGGGAGTCTGGGCTGTACACTCCAACATCCCAGCCTAAGCAGAAGGCAGATCTACCAGCCAGTAAGTTCCAGGTTGCAAAGCTGAACCAGTGCCCACGGCGGGACCTCCTGTAAGGCTGAAGAGCCCCAGGTCACCCACTCTGGACACCTGAAGACGGAGTCCTGCTGGCGGGCCAAGCTTCCCCACGGGCACACAGGACGGAGGTGACTGGGAGAAGGCAGGCAGCTGGGTTTACTCCCCAAGGCCCCCGAGCAGTGTGGGGAGGGCCCCGAGGACGGTGCTCCTGAGCTGAGCCTTGCGTCTGGGTCTGCCGGGCCCACTGGACAGGGAAGGGCGTTGCGAGAGGAGGGAATTCCCGTCCGAGTGTCTGTGAACTTGCAGCATGAGACTGTTTTACAGGCAGGACCCCAGGGGCCGGTGGGCACGGGGCCGGTGAATCGCAAAGCTCCGCACCAACATGGCAAGAAGGATGTGCCTCTGGCACCCACGCTCTGCTTAGGAGACTCCGAGAGCCCTTCTAGGTGTCCCCCTGTCTCCTGTGTCCTCCCGGCCTGGGGGTGTGGGGGGGTGTCTGTGCGTCACACCACCCCCAGTGTCAGCTTCTATACAACCCCACCCCACACCCCGACGCAGCCCCTGAAGTCGTTCCCGTGAGAATTGAGCTGCTGCAGTGCGTCTGGACGCTGCGTGAGCACCACTCTGCCCGCTGCCGACGCCACAGAAGCCAACTGCACACGTTGCACAGGGCGCTGTCGGATGCCCTTGGAGCCTCAGAGCGGGTTTTAGTAACGGGTGACGGTAAAGAGAGCATCTTCTGGAGTCGCACATACCTGGGTTCGAATCCCACCCCTGCCACCTGCCAGCTCTGCCCTTGTCGCAGGCAAGTGGCCTGAGTCTCCATCTTCTCAGATGTAAAGTGGGGCTGGCGGTGGCGTCTACTTCTCGGGGTTAAATGACGCCATGCACAGGACAGGGACACGCAGCACAGGCAACCGTGGTGTCCCTGGGAGAGGAGGCGGTGGGGAGGGCAGAGCGCACTGAGTGCCACGCTCAGGTGGGCCCCTTCAGGGGGGCCTGGGGTGTGAGCCAGAGATGCCCAGGGTCCTGGGGACTCAGACCCTCACGTGACGGGGTGGGGGTGAGCCAAGAAACCTGGCCTGTGGGGCCCAGGGCCACCAAGGGGTGGTAAAAGGACTACCTTCGACAGTCTAGGGAAGTGTGCACGCAGAGGCGTTATTATGAAAGCTCCTTTTAATAAGCAAGGATGACAAAAGTCTGTTCAGTCATTCAGACCGAAGCTTAACATCCCGTTAATAACAGTTTGTACATGCAGAGAACCATATTTCCTCAAAGAACTTCCACAATTGGCATTAATCAAGACAATTGCCCCTAAGGAAATTTGTTTGAAAATCAGGTGTTCTTCCACGGAGGAGCAGGGTGGGCAGGCCATGTATTCCTGGCAGGAAGAGACCTCCACCAGGTGTCAGCAGGGGGAGCCAAAGGGCCCCGCAGGACAGGGGTCCCGCTGGCCAGCCCAGCTTCCCCACGGGGCACAGAGTGTGGCGGTGGCCGGAGAGGGTGTGCAGCTGGACTCACTCCCCAAGGCCCCGTCCAATAGCCCAAGAACCTTTATCCACTCCCTGGAGCGATACGACTTCCCAGCCAAGTGAGATCTGTCCAGTTTCTTCGTTTGTTCGTTCGTTCATTCAATGATCATTTCTTAGGCATCATCTGGCAGCTGTGACACCAGATATGAATGAGCTGTGAGCCCTGCCTCTGGGAACCCCTAGTCTGGAAGGAGATGGATGTGAAATTCAGGGTGAGCTGGACTCTGATGGGGATGCCCGGGGAATCTAGGGGGGCACCCAAGGAGGGCCCCACAATCTGCTTGGGGGTAGGGGTCGGGATGCAGGCAGAGGAGGAGCGGGGAGCCTTGTGAAGAAGGGGGGAAGGGTGGTCCCGGCGAAGGGGGCTGTCGAGCAAGGGCGTGGCAGTGTGAAAGCGGGGTGTCTGCGGGGCCCCCCTGGCCCCAAGGTGCGGCAAGGATGGGACTGGCCACGGGGGGAGACACAGAGCGCTGTCAGCCTGCTGTTTGGAGGATGATGGGGAGCCACGGGGTGTTCTCCCCCAAACAGAATGTCCAGCTCCTCCCTGGGCCTCCACTCTCCGAGCTCGGTCCTAACGGCTGCAAGATGCCTTTGGCTGGAGCCCAGAGGCACAGACACGGCCGTCACTGTGAGCCCCTCTCTATGCGTCACCGTCACACACATGCACAGTGCTGTACGGCTTACCAGGTGCGTCGAGAACCTTTGCTCCTCGGTGCCCACCCGCTCGCGAGGACCTCGGCACATTCTCGTGCGTCAGAAAAATCACCTCCTCATACTTCGAGCCTGACTCTAGGGTTCCATGCTCCGGGAGGCCTCCCTGACAGCACCCCAGGGCAGATGGGACCCCCTCTTTCTTGGCCACCTCCTCTAGTGCACTTGCGGGGGACTCACACATGTGTCTCCCCTCCACCTCCCTCCTCCCCCCTGCTCCCCGACTCCTCTGCACAGAGCACAGCCTCCTTGTGGCAAAAACTGCCTTTTCTTTGGCAGCACATCTTACAGGCTAGGATCTGGGAGGAGTGAGAGCCGCCCCTGGGTCTCGGGGGTCCACATCCTAACAGACCGTCGTCACCCTGTCTCCATTCCCTCTCTGATTTAGGGCGACAGAGCCTGGAAGAATTGTTCCCTGCTGCCATCAAGCTTGGGGGGCACCTGACTGAGGTGGGGGTCCCCGAGGGACAGGGACATTAGAGGGCACTGCCCTCTGAAAGGACCCCCCCCCAAAACTCACACATCTTGCCCTGTTATCTAATGCACGCAAGACAACACGTAGTCCTGGGGGAGCTTTCTCCCCCAGAAACCGAAAGCCACGCAACCAGGAAGAGGATGAAATAAAGCCTGGTGATGGGACCCCCCAGAATCCAGCCACCAGCCGGGAGCCACTGTGCAGAGGGAGATGTCCCGAGTGATGGGGGGTGGGGGGTGGGGAAGGCTTGCCGGAGGCGAAAAGAAGCACTTCCTTCCTGGCCCTTCCCGGTCCCCCCAGGTGGGGGACCCCTTGCTCCAGCCACCAGGCCAGCGCCACGCACTGCTGGTGATATGCAGTCAGGTTGGAGCGAGGGTGGGGACGCTGGGGCTGTGGAGATGAGCTCCAGATGCGTGTGTGAGTGCGATGTGCAGGAATGCGTGCGTGTCAACGCGTGTGGCGGGTTGCATGTTTGAGGCCACAGCGGCCTGTGTGAAGGCGTGTGCGTGTGAGAGCACGGGTCGGCACGTCTGGGTGTGTGCGAGTGTGGGTCGGCCGGGGGCAGGGACGGAAGCCGGCGGGAGGCGGGACGTTGGGCGCAGACTCACGCAGGCAGAGCGGACAAAAAGAGGAAAGTCTTGCCTTTGAGTCAGGCCGAGAGAGCCGGAGAAGAAAAAAGGAGCTCTTATTGGTGGTTGTCAAGGAGATGGGCCTTGGGGTTTGCTGAACTTTCTTCCCTTAAAGCGTCCAGACTCGGGCTGAGAGGGGCCATTTATTTCCAGCCGCGCCGCCCAGGCGGGGGGTCTCGATTCGGGCACCCAAGGCCAACCAGCCGGCGTCAGGTGTAGATGCCGGGGGCGGCCAGAGCCGTCCTTGGGTTGAATGACCGCGATGCCCCCGCTGCCCCCAAACCGCCCCCCTGCCCCTGTCTGTCACTGGGGCGGCCCCAGACCTCACACTCTCCGGGCATCAAACGGCTGGCCCAGAGGTCAGCCCGGCGGAGGAGCCACGCGGCCAGGACGGTGGGCAAAGCAGCTCTGTCCGTGCCGGAGCCTTCCAGGCCCCGTTCCAGACGCGGACTCTGCGACTGTCCTACGACAAGCGCGCTGAGGGGCCCCTGTCCTTTGGGGAGTGGTAAAAAGTTCATTTGTTTGGAATGTAAATTTTAAACCGATCTCCACGGTTTTCCCCCCTAGCTGGCTACTTCACCGCTGCCTTGCTGGCGCTCGGAACACAGTGGGTGTTCAATGGATATTTGCCGAAAGGATGAATGAATTCTGCTCTGCGCGTCGGCGTTTCTTTCACTGCAACTCCATGCCGCCGAGCCTTGCTCGATCTCCGAAGACCGGCTGGCAGGCCCCTCCGCACCTCTGAGTGTGTGGGTGGGGGTGGGGTGGGGGTGGGGTGCAGCCCCCAGGGCGGCGGTCACTCTCAGTGAGGGGGTTGACGGGGGAGATGAGGCAGAGGAAGGGAGCAGCTTCCGTGTGAGCCACAGCCTGGCCGAGACCGTGCACCCCGCGGCCGCGCGAGCCGCCCCGAGCCCCTACCCCCCACCTGCCGCCCGCCGGGAGCGGGGGTGGCCGGGGCACCCCCCGCCCCTCCCCCCGCGGGCCGGCGGCTCGCGCCCATTGGCCAGCCGTGCGCGGCGCCCCGCCCCCGACGGCTGTGAGCCAATGTACGCACGGCTGTCAGCTCGTCAGCCGCGCCGGCTTGGTGGCTGCGAGCCCGAGCGGTGGCCCGGGAGCCAGCGGCGAGGAGCGCTAGCCGAGCGGCCGGTCCGGGGAATCCCGCGCCCAGCTCGCCCGCACCCCCGGCCCGGCCCGGCCCGGCCCGGCCCGCAGCGAGCATGGGCGCGGCGGCCGTGCGCTGGCAATTGTGCGTGCTGCTCGCGCTGGGTGCGTGCGGGCGGCTGGCGGCGGGCAGCGGGCTCCCAGGTAAGCCCCGACTCGGCGGGCGGCGGGCGCGGGGCGGCGGCGGCGGCGGCGGGGTCCCGGGGGGCTCCCCTACCTCGCGCCGTGGGGAGGGCCGCAGCCCACGCGGTTCCGTGCCCCGCCTCGCCTCTTTGCAAAGTAACTTCTGGGACCCGCGCGGGGCGCCCCCTTCCCGCAGCCCGGGCCGCCCGGGGGCTCCCGGAGCCCAGCGGGCCCGCAGCAGGGGCGGGGTGGGGTGAGGCCCCGGGGGAAGAGGAGGGCGAGGGCGAGAGGAAGGAAGAAAGAGCGACGGCCGACCGCGGGCCCCCCCCCCCACCCCGGCGCGCGGACCGAGGGCGGGGAGCGGGGACCCCGGAGCCAGACGGACGCTTCCCCAGGGGAGACTGGAGCGTGGACGGAAGGAGGCTCGGAGGGGAGACCGAGGGAAAACGGACGCACGTAGAAAGAAAGGGGGGGGGGGGCTCGCAGATGGAGGGACAGACCGACAGCCGCAGACACAGAGGGAACACACAAAAGGACGCAGGAGGAAACCCAGAGAAAGACAGACAGGGAAGAGCAGAGAAGGACCCGAAGGAGGACCGGAGGAGGAAAGGAGGAGACGGGGGGAGGGAGGCGGCGGCGGCCCACAGGCAGCAGGACAGAGAAAGATCAAAAGAGGGAGAACGCAGGACCAGAAGGACGGACCCCGCCGGGACAGGAAGGCAGCGGGAGGAGAGGTGGAGGCAGACACGCCCGGGAAAGGGCTGAGGGACTGGGAGTGCCGCTGGCGGGGCGGGAGCGCGGCCGAGGCGGGGGGGGGGGGGGGGGGGTGGCTGGAAAACGATGGGCAGATGGTGGACAGTGAGACAGGAGGGGGAGGACGGATGGACAGACACAGAGCCAGGAGATGGATGGGGACCAGAGGGAGAGGCCGCCAGACGCGGGACATGATGGGCGGGGCGGTCCAGGAGAGGAAACGAAGTGGAGACGCTGAGGAAGGAGGTTACTGGCATCCGGCCTGGGTCGGGGCAGGCAGCAGAGGCCAAGCGGGGGCTCCCCAGGATTCGGCTGGGACCCTGGCACTCGCGCGCCTTCCCCTTCTGTTCCCTCGGTGGTCTGCGTAGAGGGCTCCCACAAAGCTGAAATCAGGGTCTCCCCTCCCACGAGCTTCCTCTCTTTCCCTTTCTCTGGTGTGGGGAGGTCAGGGGAGGGTCCTGCCTGCCCCTGGTGCTCTCCTCCGCTTTCTCTGGGCCCCCCGCCGGCTGCCCGGCAGGGCTCCCTGAAGTCTGCATCTGCCCACGGGTCCCTGTGCCTGGGAGTCACGCCCTGCGAGAGCATGCCAGGCCACTTCAGCCGAGCTGTGTCTGGGGCCGAGTGGTTGTTCACACCCCCACCCCCAGGAAGCCGGGCCCTGCTGCCCGTACCCCCACTTGTCCGTGGGTGTCTCTCCCAGGCTTTGGGGTCCTCAAAACCCACGCGATTGTTCCTGAATGTGCCTCTCCCCGCCTCCGTCTCTCTCTGTGTCTGTGTCTGTGTCTCTCTCCACCCGTCTCCACCCCACGGAGGCCTCGTGCTGGGAAACAAACCCAAGTCAAAGCCTGTGATGCCCGGCAGGGGAGCCCCCAGCCCAGGGCAGGGAGCACGTCATGGCCAGGGGGCCGGGGGGTTAGATGGCCTGTGACTCCTCCCCCTCTCTCCTGGAACTCACCTGCCCTCTCCCCAGCACCCACCTGAAGAAGTGTTGGAAAGGTGTCTTGGGAGGGGGCTCCACCGCCCTTGAGTGAGCGGTCACTCATTGCCACCCTCATGAGGGCACCTACTAGGTGGGGGCTGGGGGTCGGGGCCCAGGGGGCTCCAGGGCCCCAGGTGGTCTCCCTCCCGTCATTCCTGTGCACTGACCCTCAGGAAGGGGGCGAGCAGGGTCCTGTCTCAGGCGTGGCCGCCATCCTCCCCCTGGAAGGATGCAGACTGGCCTTCCCTGGCCTCTGGCTTCCTGCCTTTGAGGCTGTGCCACCCCTGCCCAGGGGTCCCTCTGTCACCACTTCCCAGAAGGGGATGCACTGCTGGCCCGATGTTCCTGCTGGCCGCTGGACACCGAGGGTGGGCGCGGGCCTCCTGGCCCCTTGTCCCACCTTCCTTTGGGCAGCAGTGGAGGATGGGCTGCCACCTGAGAAGCTGTGCACCGCCCCACCCCCGCAAAAGAGATGCCGCCTGCTGTGTGCGTGGGCGAGCACGTGCAGGAGGTGATCTCGTGTTTCTTCGTAGTGCTGCTTCCTTCGGGGGCAGGCTGGAGCCTTAGGACTAGGGCGAGGGAGGAGCCTGGGGGTGGGGCAGCAGCAGTGTTCCTAGAGAGCCCCCCCACGACCCCTGATGCTGGCCCAGGGACTAAGTCCGAGTGGACATTCTTAAGGACCAGACGGTCCAGGGGGAGGCCGGAAGCATGAAGAGCGCAGGACACTCCAGAACTTCCCCAAGCTTGGCCCTGAGTGACCATGGCTGCAGAGAGTTTCTTGGACGGCCCTTCTGGGCCCCTGTGTGTGCCGGTCACCCACCTGCACGTCCTGCGTAGCCAGCAGGAAGCACCACGACACGTAGATGGGCTCTGGACCCGAGTTCCATCCCTGCCCCAAAGGAGCCAGTGAGCCACAGCAGACGCCCCTGGGCCTCTCTGCCCTGGTCTGTAACCTCCGTCATGGCCGAGGCCCTTCCAGCTTTGTGACCCTGTGCCCCGAGGGCCCCTCCCCGTCTGAGGTTGCACGCACACAGGGGAGTGTGTGTTGGTGTGTATGCACAGATACACAAATCTATTTTGTATTTTGCCTGACCGCTGTTTCAGGTGGAAGGTGCACCCATGTGTGTTGGGGGTGGGAGGTGGGTGGGGAGAGCCAGGGGCACCCAAAGCCAAGACTGAACGTAACTCGGGGAGTCGGGCTGGGAGAACCGAGTTCCCACCTAGATCTTGGAGGCGGAGAGGAGAGAGGAAGGGGAGGTCAGAACCGTGGACGAGCCTCTGGGCCCAGGGGAGGGCGCGGTCCCGCTCTGGGCACTCCAGGCCGGGCTGTGGGAGCGTCAGCAGGACCCTGCATTTCCACAGCCTGGGGGCTGGGTGGGGCCCCACGTTCAGACCGCCTGCCTCCCGGCTTGGCCTGGGCTCCTGGCTCCCTGCTGGCCGCAGTTTCCCCATCTGTAACCCACAGCGGGTGGATCTGAATTCCTTCAAAGATCCTGCTGGCCCTACGCCTTGTAAGGAGGAGGGCAGAGGGGGGTTGGAGCAACGCTCGTGGAGAGAGCAAAGACACGCAGCAGACAGGGGCATTGCTCTCTGGGCCCGTAAGCCCGAGTTTTCTCCCCTTCCCAGTGGGGACAATAGATTGACTTGACGGGTTGTTGCGGAACCGAGTGAGGGCCAGCGCTCCGGTGGCCTGGCAGAGAGTGGCCGCCCCGAAGACGCCGCCAGTCTGGACTCGTCACGCTGGTGGCCACGCGACTGCTGTTACCAAGTTCATTTCCGCGCCTCGCCCCCCGTCCCCCCCCCCCCCCCCGTGATCAATGAGGGGCCTGAGGCAGAAGGAGCTCCCGGCTCCGCCACCTCCGCCTGCCTCCGGGGCCGCCCCTCACCGATGTCCTCCCCCCACCCCCCCCCCCGCCTCCCCACAGGGGCAGCCGACGTGGATGAGTGCTCCGAGGGCACGGATGACTGCCACATTGACGCCATCTGCCAGAACACACCCAAGTCCTACAGATGCCTCTGCAAGCCGGGCTACAAGGGCGAAGGCCGGCAGTGCGAAGGTGAGCCCCCAGCGCTCCAGGCCGGAGTCCGAGGCCCCCGCGGCTCGGCCCCTGGAGATGCCAGCAGGGGCTGAGCCTCCCGTTCCTGGCCCCATGAGCACCTCCGCACAGCCTGCCTCAGCCGTGGGCGGGGGGCTCCAGGCCTCCTGGGAACCTGGGGGCTCCCCTGGGGGTGGAATTTGAGTCTGGGGTGCCCAGGTCTCCCTGGGTTTGAAACTTATTTTCTTTAAAAGAAATTGAGGCGATGCATTGAATGACACATTTGTCCATGTCTCCCTAACGGGATGTGTGTGGGATGAAGGCCTGGGGTGACACCCCCAAAACCCCTAACCGTAAATCCAAAACCACCCTGCGTGGCCTGCAGCCCCCAAAGGACCTGCTAGTAGGTGGCCACCGTGTCCGTGGGGCTGGCTCAGGGACGAGCGCTCGGGGAGAGCCTGGGGGACTTGTGTTGTCGGTCTGTCCAGCCCTCCTTCCCTGCGTCTGGGGTGCTGGTTTGACCGTCTGGCTCTGGAAAGTGCGCCCCGGCAAGCTGAACATTGGAGAGGGAAGAGCAGCCGCGGGTGTCTTTGGAGCCAGGCGTCTCCAAAGGGGGTGGCACCCCCGGGGGCATTTGTCTCGGAGGGTCTGTGCGGCTCCGACTCTGCAGGCCTGGGGTGGGGCTGGTGTCCGGTGGGGGGGGGGGGAGGCAGCACGTGACTGATGTGCACCCCTGGATGAGAAGCAGTGACCCACGTCTTCCCCGCGTGTCCCCACTTTCAAGAGGAGGAAAAATGAGGCTCAGAGAGGAGAAGTGTGTCTGCGAGGTCCCGGTCTCCCAGGGGCGTGGCCCGTACTCCACCCGGGCCTCCGAACCCCCACCCCACGGCTCTCTGGCGTCTCGCTTTCTCCGCACTGAACCCTGCCCCCGAGTTTTCCACATGTGAGATTTGTGTTAGGGAAGGGACACATGCGACCAAGATGGGCACCTGCCACGTCCACACACGGGGGCTTCCCGGGAGCTGGGGTGTTGCAGGAGAACCTCCTCGGGACACTGGTGTGGTTTATCCGTGTCATTTGCGGGGGATGGACTTAAGGCTGAGTGCTGGGCAGATGACAACGGCCTGGATCGGGCCCGGTTTGGCCACATCCTGGCCGTGCTCGGGGCCCCGGCAGCCTGAGGGGGGAGCTGGCGCCTGCCCGCAGACCTCTGGAAGGAGGCCAGGCTCGAGGCAGACAGGGCAGGACGTCAGCAAGAAGCCTGGTGGCACGTGCTGGCCTGGCTGCTGGCAAGGCCTGGAGGTCGGTTCGCTCAGTGGTTCCAAGTGGCACCTGTGTGGCTCTGTGTGACCGTTTTCCAACCCTCTGCTCCCTGCTTCAGGCCCAGCGCTCTGGTGGGGTGGGCCAAGGGTGACCCCTTCTCTGCCGGTTTAAGCTGCCGACCCAGCTTGTCCTCCTCCAGCCCCGGAATTTAGGTCCCCTCCTGCTAGCCCTGCCCCCCCAGGAGGCCCACGCTTCGTCACCCCCCTGTTGCCCTGACATCCTCCAGCGTCCAGCTTAGCTGTCCCCTCTGCCTGAGCCCACTGGGAGTCACACTTGCCAGCTTGGTGATGAAGATGAGAGAGGAGTAGGTTGTGGTTGTGCTTCAGGAATTGCCAGGGGCCCCTTGTCTCTCCAGCCTGGCTCTGGCCTCCGCCCCCCACTTCCGGGAACACTGAGTAACACTTGTCCTGGCCACACATACACACGCCAGACTGCTCCGTGTCTCTGAGCCTCAGCTCAGGTTTTCCCCTGGCCTGGAGGTCCTTTATCACCCCTCATGTTGTGGCTAATTTCTCATCATGCTTTTGATTTGCCTCCTCCAGGAAGCCTTCCCTGATACCTATGCATACACACACAAGTACCGACTCTGTTCCCAGAAGCCCCTGGGCTACCCTCCAACATAGCACTTCTGACTCTGGGTTGTTACATGTCTTGCTCCTCCACCGAACTGTGAGCTCATTGCTTGAGGGTCTGCCACATGCTCAATGTTGGGACCACCTCATTGAAGTCACACACTAGGGTTCCCAGTGAGCTCCTCGGTGGCAGAGAGCCTTTTGTGAGTGTCCCTGTGTCCCCAGCTCCTGGGGAAGACCTGGGACCAACATGGGTGTGCAGAAAATGCTTACTCTGCGTTGGCTGTCTGTGCCCAGACTGCAGTTCACATGACTGCCCTCAAGGAGCTGCCGTAAGGTGCCCAGACAGCTGTGAGGGCGCATGGGACGTATGGGTGCCGGGTCCTCGACAGCTCGTTCTTGTCACAGTGTCCTTTTGACCCCGTCTAATGAGAGCAGCAGGGACGGGCCGGGCGCTGGGCTGCCACCCACCTCTGATGGGAAAGTTCAGGTAGTCATTGCCCTCCTGAGCCTCAGTTTCTCCTTTGGTTAGATGGGCCCCAGACACCCCGACTGCAGGTCGTGCTGAAGACGGAATGGGTGTGCAGCGGTGCCCCGGCTCAGGGGAGGTGCTCCACGCACAGATGATGGGACCACTGCTGTCACTGTCATTGTCGCCCTCACCTGTCCTCACTACCTCCCCCAGTGACGTGAGTGGGACGGTGATGGTGCACCCCTGCCCTCTCTCAAGGCGCCTGCGGTCTGGTTTGGGCTGCAGGAGCTGAATGATCTCGGTGGAAGTTCTCACTGACCAGGTGGGGGGCAGGCGGGGGCTACATGGGCACCTGTGAGCTGCCGTGTGAACAGGGTGGAGAGTGACCTCAGGAACGGAGAGGAGGACGTCCGAGAGGGCGTTCTGTGGCCGCTGGTGTCCGAAACCCTCTGTGAGTGAGTGAGTGCTGGCGTGGGGTCTGGGGACCGGAGTGGGCAGTGTCCCACTTGCACTGTTCTTGTCCCTGGGACCCGCCCACAGTCACAGGCAGGATCGAGAGAGCCCGCCAGAGAGCCTACCCGCTGGCTTCCCGGAGGACCACGCAGAGCCTTCCGGGGCGGGGTTGGAAGCCGGAGGGTGACCTGCGGGAGCCCGGAGACCCTTCTCCCGTCCACTTCCTGGTTTACGGACGGAAGTGGGTGGGGAGCGCTGGGGGGCGGGGCTTCCGGAGGTGGGACTCCCGCCCGGTGGGCGGCTCCACCCTCCACGTTGCTTTTCTGCGGGCGGTGATGGCTCCCACGGCGCTCTGTCCTGGGAAGAGGGAACGAACTGTGCCTATCCCGCTGAGCTCGTGGTGAAAGCAGGGACCTGGGAGCCAGACCGCTACAGTTCAGATCCTGCCTGGGTAGCCTGGACAAGCTATTTCTGGACCTGTTTGTCTGTAGAACAGCGCTAATAAAAGTACCTACTTCCCGGAGAGAGTGTGAGGCTTAATGAATGAAGGTAACATGAAGTATTTGCGCATAGCCTGGCGCATAGGACGCACTGTGTAGGCATCAGCTGCTGTTCCGGAGGCGGTGCCAGTGGTGCCGATAGAACGGATGGCGATGTTGACAGCGACGGCATTGACAATGACGGCGAGGAGGAGGAGGAGGGTGAAGATGAAGAGAAAGAGGCAGAGGAGGAGGAGAATGGGAATGTTGATGAGGGTGATGGCTGTGATACTGACAATGAGGATGGTGGTACCGTGCTTGTGTTGGTGATCCTAATGTTCAGTATATGAAAATAGGTGTGGTTTTGTCTTTTTCCAGCCACTCTCGGGATAAAAAGGCCGGGAGGTGGGGCATTGTGGTTCACTGATGATTCGAACAAACCATGTGTTCCCAGCCCCGTAGAGATGCACAGGCGTGGGTACCATTCACAGGTGACCATCTACCAAGCACGTGCAATAAACATTTCAGGGGACAGAAGGCTTGCCTTTGTCCGCTAAACCTGCTCCAGAGATAGCAAACAGGCTGCCACTCCTGCAGCAGACGTCACTAATACATCCCCGCACCCCCAAACTGGCACTCCCGCCTTAGGGGGAACCCGTGTGCCTGCCCTGGGCCCTCGGTGCAGAGGCTGAGGTGAGAGTGTTGGGGGGGAACCGAGTACCCTATCCTGAGACCCGCTAGACCTTGCTCCTTATTCTGGTAAGCACAGGGGACAGACACTCAGCAGAGACACCCGCCCAGAGTGTGTAGCTCCCACGGCCTCCCTGGTTCTTCACGGGAAATGGACCCAGCTTTCAGGCGGCCCTGGGTGGGGCTGATGGAGCTCCTTAAACCCTTAACTATGTCACCTTGAAACCGCTGCTGGTGGAGGAAACCCCGTTAGGAAGCCCGGCCCCCGAGGCAACCCGTCACCCCCTTCCCAGACAGTTTCTGAGCATGCCTTCCACGCCAGGTCGACGTGCAGCCAGTGTACGACGTGTGGTTGTGACTGGGCCTCACTATGCACAGGCCCTGGTGTCCTGGGAACAGCCCGGGGCTCTGTGTGGTCGGCTGACTGCAAGGGGCTTGCTGCAGCGAGACCGGGGTGCCTCGGACTGTTGGGAAAGGCTGGGGGCGGGGCTGAGGGCAAGTCAGTGTCTTCTGGACGACTTGCATCTTGGCAGAATTTGACGTGACTCAAGGTAAACTCATGCAGAGTTGCAGAGAACGTTAAAGGCTGCCCAGGGCAGCCCCTGCGTTTTACAGATCACTGCACTGGACCCAGAGACACCTCCCCGGACCCAGGGACACCTCCATTTTGGCCCCATGTCACCCTATATTTATATTTTCCCGTGTGTATTCCTGGAAGGTGGATCCCTCAAGGGCAGGGTCTGTGACCTATTCACCTCCAATCTCTGGAACCCAGCACCAGGCCTGGCACGGGGCTTGTTGGAAGGCATCTGTTGGGTGAACGTGCGGATGGCGGAGTCCCAACAGTCCCTTCCTCCAGGAAGCCTTCCCTGCTGCCCCAGATAGGTGAGCTGTTTGTTACCTGTGAGCACCCCTCCCTCGGACCCCCTGTTACACTGGGTTGCGATGACCTACCTGCATGACTTAGCAGGCCTGGCCCCCGAGCTAGTGTTGGGGACAATCACTGATCATTATCAGTCCTAAGGATATCAGGGGAGGCATCCCAGAGCCTCCCCAAACCCCGAGCGTTTCCCAGATGAGGCAACTGAGGCCTGAGAGAGGAAGGGACTAGTCTGCGCACCTCTGAGGTAGCCCAGTGGCAGAGGTAGGCTGGGGACCCTAGGCCCAGGGAGGTCAGCCTCTGGCCAGGTCCCCAGCTGAGAAGCGGCAGGCCCTGGATTCCAGCCCCGGGCAACCCGGGGATCCCAGCAGAGGACCAGGCCCCCGCCAGCCCGTCTGGACAAAGTGGGGGGAGATCCTTAGCTGTTGAGTCTCAGGAGGGAACGCAGAAACCCTTTCCTAGGCTACCCCAACCCCGACTCTGCCCCCGGCTCGTCTGAGCCAGGCCCCGTGAACACGACGGTCTCCAAGCGCATCACCCATTGTGTGGCTCGGAGGTGACATGTTTCAGCTTGCCCAGCACTCACCTAACCACTCTGAGCTGCTATCGTTCTCCCTCCTTTTCTCCCTAACCACACCCCCGCCTCACTGTCTTTTTTTTAGTTCTTTGAACTCGCCAGCTTCCCACCCCAGGGCCTTTGCTTACTCCGTTTCCCCCACCCCCTTCATTTGGCTAAGCCTATCCGTCCCCAGCTCACCAGACCCCCACGCATGGGCCTTCAGGGAGCTGCCAGGGCCAGCCCCTCACTGGCCTTCTCATCTGAAGTGCTTGGGTCTGTTTGTGCTCAGCCCCCCGAGGGGCCAGGCTGGGGGTGAGGAGGGGGCATTTCATCTCCTTTAAATACTCAACTCATTTAACCTTAATTGCTTTGTTTTCATAGACACTGGCTAAGGAAAAGGACCAAATTATGGCTTGAATTGGGTCTTACTAATCTTAATTAAAAGCTCTTGTTTATAATCAGGACCAGGCCCCCGACGAGGAGCAAATGCCCTCAAACGGCTTGTTTAAATAACTAAGACCCCCTGGATCACCGCCGTGGGACCCGCGGTGCTCAGCGCCCCTTCTGTACAGCGCCCCTTTCTGTGTGCGCTTCGTTCCGCGGACCGTTGACTCCAGCGGTTTACTCCCCTTGCAAGCTCCAACTCGGGCCTTTTCCAAAAGGCTGTAATTAAAACTCTTGGGGGGGGAAATAAATTTTTGTTTTGGCCACAGTGTATCCAATATATTATTATTTCCCCCTTTTCTGTGAAAGGGGAAAAAAATGGACCACCTTAGGGGTATCGCGGATCACAAAATTAGCATGTGTGTAATGAATGTAAATAGTCACTTCCTGAATGGCGTGTCCCCGGGGCCCACCTGTCAGTCACTGGACTTGGGTAGATTACAGGGCAGGTTATTAAGTGTTTTAACAAAAGTCCTAATAACACACCGGCTGATCCATTTAGTCTAGCAACAGAAAAAAAATCTTAAGACCACTTAGCCATCTTAGAAAATAATGTCTATGACCTTATTAAATCACTTTCATCGTCATTGTTGCACATGGTACGGAAACTCCAGATGAAATTCTGCTTTTTGGGGAGGCCGGGACAGGCGGCAGGAGGTAGGCTGGGGGAGGGGAGGGGTGGGATTCTTCTTCGAGTCTTCAAACGGGCGAGTGTGGGCGCTACCACAGGCCTCCTGGGTGGGGAGGCAAGGGGCTCAGGGCCCACAGGCCAGCGGGCAGGAAGAAATTGGATGTGACTTAAAGTTCCCAGTTGCTGTCAGCTAGCAGTTAGGTCGTGGTGATTGCAATGGTCTCCACTCCAACGCAGAGCTTTGGCTTCTGGGAGCCTAGGCGTCTTTTTTAAAAGAAAAAAAAAAAAAGAAAGGCTCATACTGTGGGCGTTCACACATCGGAGCCCAGCTCTCCTTCCCGACCCCCCACCTGCCCATCCGCGGAATGTGTCGGTCCACCGGACCGGAGTCAGTTCAATGTTGAGACTACTCCCCGAGCCCCTGCGGGGGCCAAGGGCGGTGCTGGGGCCCAGGCCTGTTTTCCTGGCCTTACCAGTCGGTGCGGGGGACAGATGTGATCCTGGTGGGTTGTGCAAAGGGCAGCAGTGGGAACCCAGAGCAGACTCCTGGGGGGGCGGGGGGGGGAGAAGGAGAGGGGAGAGTGTCAGTGCCCGAGAGGGAGGAAGAGGAGGGGGGGGGGCATTAGAAGCTCTCCCAGGCAGGCCGCCTCCAGCCGGCCGTGGGCCGTAGCTGAGTTAATAAAGCAGAGTGCTGCAGGTCTCTGCATTCCCACCAGCCCCGAGGGCCCAGGGGGCGTCTGTAGCCAGGACACAGAGGCCTGCGGAGGGGGGCGGGGGTCTGGTATATCCCACACGCATGCGCCTCCAGCTCCCTGAGGCTGGTTCCTGCCCCAAGCAGTGGCAGCAGAGACACCTGCCTCTCAGGGGGCAGGTTGGAGTGACGGTGGGAAGTGTGTAAGCCTCGCTGTAGGTGAGCGTGCCTGTGAGCTAAGCTTCCTTCTTCCTCTGAAACCCCATTTCTCCGAGGATCGGAGGGTCTCTGCCCCCACCCCCTCCCCGTATCTCCAGGATCCCCAGGCAGCAGGCCCCTTGCCGCCCCTTCCTCCGGGCCCTCTCGCCTCCTCTTGGCCGCTTCTTATTACAGTGGCTGTATTTGTTTTTCCATCGCAGGAATGCTAAGCAGAAAAAACCATTATTTCTAAGAAAATAAACGGCAGGCTGCTGGCCTTTGAATGCTACTGAAATGGATGGCGGCCTTCCCCAAAGGCCTTGAGACAAAGCGGGCCAGAGGGCTCCTGTGTGCGGGCAAGGTCAGGGGGTCTCAGCGGGTGCCCTGAGGGGGTCCTCCAGATGGGCTGGGGCTGCAGCCCCCTGGAGGAGACAGTTAAAAACCCCAGCAGACCAGCCTCGACTTTCGGCCTGGCCCATGATGGCCGGTGGCCTGATTGCACCCTACCCCCTTCAAGGCCTCCACGGCGCGCTCCTCTCTCCTGGAGCCACCACGCCTCCTGTCTGGGCCTCCTGGCCCTTCCGTGGAGGGTCAAGGGTCGGAGAGCTGAGCATAGTTTTGTGGAGACCTGGGTGCCAGCCCTGGGTGACCTTGGGTGGGCTGTGGACCTCTCCGGCCCTAATGTGCTGACTGCAAAGCTCAGGGCTGGGGCCCAGAGCCCCCCAGGCCCCTGTGGCCCCCGTGGTGGGCAGCTCCTCCTCAGGGTGCCCCTTGCCATGGTGGCACCCAGCGCTGGCTCCATCTCTTGGGGTGGCAGGTGGTCTCCAGCTGGCCCCCGAGCCACTTGTCCCTTTCCACGGGCAGATCTGCAGGCCAATCTAGGCCTGGCTGATGCAGGGGTGGGCGAGGCCGTGCTCATAGGTGATGCATCCATCTTGGGGGGTGTCATTCCCACCCCTCAAGCGGGCAGCACCTATGGCCAGGTTCTGAGCTGAGGACGAAGGGCCAGCCCAGGGAGGTGTTGGCACAGGAGGGAAGAAGGCAAGGAGGTGGACTGACCCTCAGTGAGAACAGTGGGGCCTGGCTCCCAGGGTCACTGAGATGGGCGGGGGGTGGGGGGGTTCCTCCGACAAGTGTGTCAGGGTTAGGAGCAGGGACTCTGGGACCAGGCTGCCTGAGTTCCAGTATTGGCTTCGCCACTTACTAGCTGGGTGACCGAGGGCAAGTCCCCTAAGCTCTCTGAGCCTCAGTGTCCTCTTCTGTGATGCAGGAAAGTCAGGCCCTGCTGCCCGGGCTGCAGTGATGGGGCAGCCCCCTGCGTCTGACGACACCCGGTGAGGACTTGCCACGGCTGCTCCAGTGTAACTGTCGGCGACAGACTCCCGGGGATTTGGAGGGGAAGAGGTTGAGGTCAAACTGCACTGGGCCTGTGAGGTTAGGGGAAGACGCCTGAGCTGGGGGTCTCGGGGTCAAGGTGCCGTCAGCCCCCGACTTGCTGGTAAGACAGGCACCTCAGTTCCCAGTCTGGGTTTGGGTACCCCTTTATAGAACCCAGGGAGTGCATCAGAGGAGCTCAGGGTCCGGCTTACCCGTTACAAGTCACTACACATTTCTGTCCTGCTGCTGAGCTCACAGGAGGCTGGGCCCGCAGAGCAGCCCCCGGAGTCTGTAGCGTGGGGCTCTGGGGCTTCTCCCCAGCTTTTTGCCAAGTGGACAGGAGCTTGAGCTTGCCTGTCATTGAAGGGAGCAGGGGCGGGGGGGGGGCTCCTCGATACAGCGCTGGCAGGCCCTGGGCCCTCTCCCCGCTGACTCAGCCTCCCCTTGCCCAGGCTGCCTCAGCATCCGGTGGGCCTGAGGCTGGAGCCTGGGGGAGTCCCCGGAGAAGCGGTCAGGATGTTGCTGAGGGAGGAAGGGGGTCATTAACTGGTCCTTTGCATTTGGGAGGCGAGTCCCACCTGGTGCTCGGGAGCCACGGAGCCCACCAGGAGCTCCCCCTGGGCAGGCAGCAGGCGACGTCTGGCATTTGTGCTCCCCTGCGCCAGGCAGAGGGCCCCCCCAGGCCCAGCCGGCTCAGCGGGCGAGGGCCAGCAGCACTGCTTTCTTAAAAATTTTAATCAGCTTCACCGAGATAATTCTCACACCATACAATTCACCCATTTAAAGCGTACAATTCGGTGCCTTTTAGTAATTTACAGAGTTGTCCATTCATCTGTTTTAGAGCCTTCTCATCACCCCCCCAAAGAAACCCTGCACCCTTTAGCCATGACTCTCCAGCCCCCCAGCCCCCCAGTCCCAGAAAACCACTAATCTACTTCCTGTCTCAATAGCTTTGGCTTTTCTGGAGACTTCGCCTGCATGGAATCCCACCATAGGCCGTCCTTGGTGGCTGAAACGGCGTTAGCTTTGCAGCCCGGTGGCCTGGCTCACCCTGGCTGCACTCGCACTGGCTGTGCGAGCTTGGGCGGCGCAGGTAACGCCTGTGAGCCTCGGTCTCCCCCGCTGTACAATAAGGGGGCCGGGCTCTCTTCTCCAGGCGGTCGCACGGGAGGGCCTCAGCGGCCGCCATGCCTCGGGGTCAGCCAGCAGAGGCTACCGACAAGAGGGTCGCTCCTCCCTTCGGTGGTGCGCAGGCTGCTGCTGAGCTCACTCTGCTGCGTCTGAGGCTTAGACTGAACAGGACAAGGCTCGTGCCTGCAGGACACACTCAGAGCACGTGGGAGGGATAACAGTGTCTGTTCTCGGGGTGGCGGGGCCCAGAGAGTGGGGCGGTCGTGTCTGCCAGGGGACCAGCACAAGCTGCAGGGGGGGGGAGGTGCTGGGGCTCGGTCTGCAAAAGCATGTAGGGATCTGAGGAGGGGAAGGAACTCCTGACAGAGGGAACAGCATGAGCAGAAGCGTAGTGGCCTGGAGCCGTGAGGGCCGCTGGGAGAGGGCAGCAAGCGGCTCCGGCCCCGCGGTTGTCCTGGATCAAGGGTAGGATGGGGGGGGAGGACCTGCCCGCCCCCTGGCCGAGCCATGGCCGCTGTGCACAGTTAGGGATGAAAAAGTATATCGATTTGTGTTGGTTTTGCGTGACCTTTGACCTTTCCCATAATTAACCGCTGGGCCCACTTCTGGCACTGTCTCAGCAGAAGGGGGAGCCTGATCGATGGATGCCAGGGGCCCGCAGAGAGCGGGTCTCATTACTCAGTCATTACGGACCCAGAGCTTAACCCTGTGCCACCGGAGACGGGGCAGGGGGCTGGGGGGGACTGGGGGGGGGCGCCGGGGGGGCCGGTGGCTTAATCCTTCCTGCTAGGCAGCCCTGCCGAATTACCTTCCCTCGAGCATAATTAGCCAACAAACCAGATTAAGATTTATTCGCCAATAAGGACTCAATGGCCTCAGCCGTACGTCTCTCCCAGAACGGGGGTCTGATCCAAGGAGCGCGTGGTTCTCCTGAAGCCCCCCCCGCCCGGGACAAAGGAGAGGACGCGCTAGCACCCAGCCAGCAGCGGGCCTTTGTTCGAGCATGTGACCTCCGCCGTCTGCAAGGAAGGTCAAGAGACATGCCAGTTTCAAGGGGCAAGGAGAAGGCGTGTGCAGTAATGATCTCTAGAAGTGCAGGGTGGGATGCTTCAAAACTCCTCACTTTCATAAGGCACATGAACGTCGAAATCGCTATAGTGTGCACCTGAAACTAATATAATATTGTATACCAGCTAGACTTCGATTTTTTAAAAGTCCTGAGAGCCTTTCCGGTCAGTCCTGCTGTGTAGAAAAATGCCCTGAAATCGTATGAAAGTAAAATGAGATGGAGCTCTGACTATTTGCAATAGGATCTTTTAGAACCTAGACACCCCCGAATAAATATATATTTTATGGGGCAGTGAGAATCAATTTTGGACTAAATGAAAAAAAAATCAAACTCAGCCACTCTCGCCCCAAACCAGCGTTGTGGATGGACACAGGGCACACAGCCGCGGCTGCGGGGTCGCGCGCACGCGCTGCCGTTTTGACGCAGGGACGGCGGGACCGTGTGACCTTCTGAGAGCCCCGTCCCTGGGGGTGGCTCCCCGGGCTGTTTTCCTCTGCTCTGTTGGATGTCGGAGCTGTTTTCTGTTGGGAATTGAGTTTTCATTTAAAAAAAAAAAATCCAACCTGGAGAAGGGGCAGGGGGCCCTTCGCAGGAGGTCAGGCCTTTTGTCCTCCTCGATTTCTCCACTTGTGGGGGGGGCCCTTTCCTGTCACCGCCCTTCCCCCTCCAGGGACGTGCAGGCCTTGAAAATGGAAGGAGTGATGCATGACATCCCCTCCGCACCTTTCTCTTCATAACTGCTCGGGGCCTGAAGCGTTTTAGACTGCTGTTCGTCTCGTGCACCCCGAGGACAGGGCTCCTGCGTTGAACACCGCCCCCGGGGCGGCCTCGGCTTCGGCCTCGGCCTCCGCCTCGGTGAAATGGGGGCAGCGCCCACACTGGCTTCTCGCACGGCGTCTGCACGCAGCGTCCTCTGGCGCTGTCCGCACGTGGCCCCCTTCCCTGTGTGTCTGTGCCGTTTCCCACGGTCTCCTCCCCGTCCCAGCGCCCTCTCTGCGTGTCGGTATCCGAACTGCCCTCCTCTGATACAGGAGCACACCAGTCATCGGATGGGGCCCCCCTGCTCCGGTCCGACCCCCTCTTAACTTCGTTACCTCGGCCAAGGCTCTTTCCAAACCAGGCCGCGTCCGCAGACACTGGGGGTTAGGACGTCAGCACGGCGTGTCTGGGAGGTCACAGTGCGCCCCACAGCAGTCCGTTTAGAACAGACGTCCAGAGAGCTGGGCTCTGCCCCCTCCATTATCTCACCCCCTTCCCCACCGCATCTGCTTCTTCCTCCTCCGGCTTTAGCTGTTCTTAAGGAGTGGTGGGAGCCTGAGGGGCGTCTCCAAGGCCTGCAGGACCTCCTCCAGGGCTGGAGGGTCTTGGATATGTTCATTGCAGTAATAAATGCACTGGCTCTGACAGAGATTTTGTTTAGTCGCTTTGTGCGTTTATGTCCTAGGTATTAAAGGAGGAGGCTCACATGATCTTTAAAAAAAACACAAAAATTTAAGGCCCAAATGCAGAAAATGAGGGGGAGCTCGTTGGGCACAGATGTTCTCTGCCTGGCGTGCTGGGGAAAGCAGGCCGGCCTCAGAAGCCTGGAGGAGCACTCGGGCCTGGGGACTGGACAGGGACGGCCCGTTCTCAGAGATGCTCGGATGTGGGGGGAATCCCCTGGGGATGGGTTCAGGGAAGAGAGGTGAGCATCGAGCATTCCTGCACTCTTCAGCCCGCTGGTCTCTACTGTGGCCTACGCTCCGAGGAGCCAAAGGGAGGAACAGGCTAGAGTTGCTTTATTGACTTTTTGGCAATCTCTTTATAATGCCTTATGGGTAGGGTGATCCAATAGCTTATCGTTTTCACAGTGAAAAGTATGCTGTTAATACTTACACCCAGATACCAGGCAGAAACCGGAACTGTGCCGGGCAGAGTGGGGAGTGTGATCATGGTAATCCGAGGAAGAAACATCTTCCTCAGACTTATGCACCTTTGAAAGAGCCGGTCTCAGTGCATCATATGGACGTGGTGACTCTGCGACTGATTGGTTCCTTCTTTGCTTTGGCTTCCAGGAAGCTCAGAGACATAGTTGTGGTCTGCCTTTTGAAATTGTGCTGGAGTTACCGAATGTACTGCTGCATACTTTCACCAGCTTTCTTTTATTCTTCAACCCTCGTTTCTTTTTCTTCGTCCTAACATCTTATTTTGAAAATCTTATTGTATATATTTCATAAGCAGTTGAGATGGATGATATTTGATGGAATTGATGGGTCGATGAATAGATGCTTGGACGGATGAGTGAATATTTGGATGGACAGACAGATGAGTGGGTAAGCGTTTGGATGTGTATGTGTGTGTGTTCGGATAGATGGCTGGGTGTTTCTATCAATGAATAGACGGATTGGTGCTTAGCTATGTGGAGGGATGGATGAGTGAATGGAGGTTTGGATGGATAAATATTTAAAGAGTTTATTTATTTGACCTAGCTGGTGTGGCTCAGTGGATTACATGCCAGCCTGCAAACCAAAGGGTTGCCAGTTTGATTCCCAGTCAGGGCACATGCCTGGGATGTTGGCCAAGTCTTGGGGAGGGGGGCACACGAGAGGCACCCACACATTGATGTTTCTCTCCCACTTTCTTCCCCCCTTACCCTCTAAAACTAAATAAATAAACTTTAAAAAAAAAGAGTTTATTTATTTAGTTTTAGAGAGAAGGTAAGAGAGGGGAAGATACATTGATATGAGAGAGAAACCCGACCAGGAACCAAACGTACAACCCAGGCATGTGCCTCGACCAGGAATTGAACTGGGAACCTTTCCTTTCATGGAACGACACCCAACCCACTGAGCCACACCTGTCAGGGCGGGATGAGTGTTTAGATGTCTACGTGAAGAGAAGGATGGGTGTCTGGCTGAATGTTTGGGTGGTGGATGCAGGTTTAGCTGTATGGGGGCATGTTTGGGGGCATAAATGAATGGACGAACAACCGATGATTGGATGAGTGGAAGGACGGCCAGCTGACTGGATTTCTAGATGGACAGATTTTGCATGAACAGACACATGGAAGGACGGCTGGGTGGGTATTTGAACAGATAGCTAGTACAGTGACCAGATGGGTGGAAAGTAGGTGGGCGGACAGGTGTTTGGATGAATGCATGCGTGGCTGGATGGCTACTTGGATAGATGGACAGGTGCACACGTGTGCGCACGTGTGTGGAGCACATGTAAGGATGAAGGGGTGAATGGGTGTTCGGGTAACTGGATGCTTTTCTGGTACACAGCGTAAGTGTGCCAAGAGTGAAATTGTGTGTATAAAGTACCTTGCTGCCCCGGCTGTGTGGCTTGATTGGATGAGTGTCATCCCGTGCACCAGAAGGTTGTGGGTTCGATCCCCGGTTAGGCTGCATGTGAGAGGCAACCAGTCAATGTTTCTCTCTCACACTGATGTTCCTCTCTCTTTCTAAAATCAATGAACATCCTCAGGTGAGTATTAAAAAAAATTAAAGTACCGTGCCAATGCCTGGCATGTCACGGGCACTCTAACTTATTAGAAAGGACGTGGGTTTTGTAGACCTAAGGACCTTTGTTCCGATCCTTGCCCTACCACTTACTGCATGACCTTAAGCAATTACCTAACCTCTCTGCATTTTGGTTTACTCAACCGTAAAACAGAGTTAAGATACCTACTCCAGGGGGTTGTCAAATGGGCTGGTGTATATTTCAGCAGATACCTGCATACTTCTTTCTGAGGTATGGGGGGGAGATCATTCTTTTAACTAATTATAAGATAAAAGTCCCTTCCCTTGGTCTTGCTTATCCAACCTATGCCATGGGCCCACCCTGGGACCACCAGCAGTTGCGAATGCCATGCACTGTTTGGTTGAGACTGATCAGACTACACTTTCCAAAGTGTAGTCTGGTCTGGGACCAGACCACCTTCTCCAGAGAGTCACCCTTTCGGATGAAGGGAAGAGGGGAACGTTTTGGGGGTTGCTGGTTCAGATCAGATGAGATGACACCACGCTGACAGGCAGTGGAAACGGGTGGCCAGTGGGCAGCCTGGAACCACGGTGACAGTGTAGAAAAACCATGCTTTGGGAGTTGGTTAGATGTCAGTGGAGAGTGGAAAAATAATAATATTCACTGGATGGGGCACCCCAAAGAAGGGCAGGTTGATGAGTGGAAGTCGGGCCACGCTGCCTTTGGTGTGTCTGTGGAAGATCCATGGGGAAAACTGGTTGGTTGGTGTACTGGGGGCTCTGGTGAAAGGTCAGGGCTGCAGAGATTGGGAGGTAATCAATATCCTAGTCTTTGTAAACCCATGCACCTTTTCAAACATAAAATCTTGTATCCTCCTCCTTCAGTGTTATTTAAAATGTCATTAAATATATGATTAAAACCAATTCAAATGACTTGCAGAATTGAGTCAGCTTCCCAGCTGAAGCTGATGCCACCACAGGCAGGTTAGGAGGCAGTCTCTGTCTTGTACACCTTTGGAGATCCAGGCTGGTTTGTCCTTCTCTCCTGTGGCTGGGCGGGCAGGCACCTGGAGCAGGCTGTACAGCTCAGGAGCTGCTATGCTGCAGTTTTCAATGAAGTATCCCCTTTGCTGGTAGTGTTCCTCGCTTGGTCACCTCCAGAGTCAGGGAGCTCACTACCTACTGAGACAGCCTCTGCCGTCCAGACGGGCATGCGTGCCTGAGAACGTGAATGTCCCCCATGGCTTCCTCCGCACCCCCACCCCACTCTGCGGAGCTCTGCTGTCCAGACGAATATGGAGATAAGGGAGCTGGGTGGCTCCCGGGGCCAGCTCCTTCATTGGTCGCGGGAGTGGCCAGGCTTGCCTTTAGTCGCTGGTCTTCCTCAGGCGGTCCCCACCCCAGCCTTCCCAGCAGGCACCCATCTCAAAAACCCTCTTCAACTGAGTAGTGGACAGCTCATCCTCCTGCCCCGCATTATAACACATTCGGAGGCACTTCCGGTTCGCTTTAGCAGAAGCACTTCCGGTTCGCTTAGCGGAGGCGCTTTCCGTTCCACTGGGTAGCATTTCCGGTTCCGCTGTGGAGCACTTCCGCCCCCCTTTCCCCGCTCCTCCGTGTGGCGTGTGGAGGCGTGGGTAGGGTGTAGGTGGAGACCCACGAGCCCACGAAGTATTCCCTGGGCAGAGCCGAAGGGCGGGCGCCCCCAGCGGTGCTGACGGGTCTCGGTTCTCCGTGCCTCGGAGGGACCTCCTCACAGCTCCCAGACATGGCGGCCGGGCTTAGGTCCCCTCGGGCTGCGGGGCCGGGCTGCGCTGGTTCGAGCCCCACTTGTTCTACATCCTAATTGTGGGACCTGTGGCAAGAGCTCCGCCTCCCGGCGCCTCCGTTTCTTAAGTGCCCTAATGAGACTAGAATAATGATGGTGGCGCCTAGGTGTCTGAGTTACCGGGGGATTCCTCTAAAAGATGATGACGTGTGGTGTCGTCACGGGTCGTGGGTCCAGAAGCAGCTCCGCTCGTGAAGTGTCAACTAGGCGCGTTCCCGTTATCCTCCCAGTCCCCTAAGTCTCTCTGGAACACCAGAACAGATAGCCCTTTGACCCCTGATGGGAAACGTCGAAAAAAGACTAAAAACAGCAGAACGGGTGACCTTTACGAAGGCTGTTGGCCGTTGTTTATGAGACAGAAGCCTTTGTTACAGCCAGGACGCGGGAGCAGCAGAAATTCAGGCTTCAGCTGCTGATGCGGAAGGAAACTCCGTGAGGGGGGTGCAGGCGCTCACATTCCAGAGTGAGTGAGGCTTGGTGGTGGTGTGCAGAGTGCGCCTCAGTGGCTGCCCCCACTTCACGCGGCGCGAGCCCTCCCGGTCTGGGAGGCCTTCCGGCAGGCGGGAGAGGTCCCGCCTGAGGGCCTTTCACCCGGGGTCCCCTCGCACCGTGGTCGTCAAGAGGCTCTCCCCGGAGGCACAGCCGGGCCCGACTCCCGTCCGCTCTGCCGAGGTGGGAGCCGGAAGCACCCGCACGCGTCTGGCACACGGCCCAGCTCTGCAAGGGGGCGGCCAGTCTGGGCACCGAGCCCGGGGTCTGCATCTTCGTCCTCTTCGCGTCCCCAGCCCCCAGCAGGCCGTCCAACCCCCCTGTTGCCTCCTCCTGTAACCCACGCCTGCCCAGGGGGCCTCAGCAGTGCAGGGAGAGGGGGTCCCGGGCTCTTTCCCTGACGCCTCTCATGCCCCCCGGTCTTGCAGACATCGACGAGTGCGAGAACGACTACTACAACGGGGGCTGTGTCCACGAGTGCATCAACATCCCGGGGAACTACCGCTGCACCTGCTTCGACGGCTTCATGCTGGCCCACGACGGGCACAACTGCCTGGGTGAGTGCCGCCGCCGCCGCGCCCCGCCCCGCCTTCGAGGCCCGCCCTGCCGCTTCTCTGCTCCAGCTCGCAGTGTCGGGGCCGTGGGGAGGGGCGTGCTCTCCTCTGGTCGGTCCTTTGTCTCAGTTCGTTGGGGCTGCCAAACTAAAACAGCACAGACCGGGTGGGGGTGGGGGCGGGGGCGGGGGCCTTGAAAACAGGAATTTATTTTCTCCCAGTTCTGGAGGCTAGAGGTCTAAGGTCAAGGTGTTCACCGCTTTGCTTTTTTTTCTGAGGCCTCTCAACTTGACTCACGGATGGCCGCCTTCTTACTAGGTGTTCACACGGTCATTTCTCTGTGTGTCCGTGTATTCGGTGTCTTTGTGTGTGTCGCCGCCGCCTCTGACGAGGCCCAGTCATACTGAAGCAGGGCCCATCCCAGCCGAGTTTGAACAGAGTTGCCTCTGAAAAGGCCCTGTCTCAAAGACAGCTGCATGCTGAGGTCCTGGGGACCAGGGCTTCAACGAGAGTTCGGGGGAGCACGTTTCAGCCCACAGTAAGGATTCTTATCTATCCCCAGAGTCTCAGGGTTCAGTCATATACTTAAGCCAGTTGTATGACATTTACAAGAGTAATGCAGGCTTGCTGGGTAGAATTTGAAACTGTAGAGCAGGGACAAAACACCGGGAAGTGCTTTGGTTACGCTGGTGTGCTTCCTCTCGCGCCTCCCCCCGCACCCAGGTGTGATGCCGCCGTAGCGGTGATCGGGTGGTCGGCACGGCTTTGCCCCTTGATTTTCCCTTTCTCATCGTGTAAACCTCGGGCGTGCTTACCTGGCCCACACTGGTGCCGTTCTTCTAGTCGCCTCGTGGTCTGATAAGCAACTGCATTCAAATAGCCTGAGGCTGCCGTACCACACTAAGAAACCGAGAGGCTCAAACAGCAGAAATTCACTCTCTCCCAGCCCGGAGGCCGGAAGGCTGACGTCAAGCCATCGGCAGGGTTGGCCGGCGAGGAGCACCGGGAGGGACAGTCCGTCCGAGGCCACTCCCGGCTCCTCGTGGCCGTGGTATGCCTCGCTCGTTGGTCGTGTCGTCCCGGTCTCCACGTTGTCTCAGCTCTGGGCCTTCTCTCTCCGTGTCCAGAGGTCCCCGCTTTACAAGGACACCGCCCTATTGGATTAAACCTTAGCCTGATGACTGTGTGTGGACCGTTTGCAAACACCCCATCTCCGGAGAAGGCTGCACTCGCAGACACTGGTGGTCAGGCCACCACCTCCTGGGGAGGCACGACCCAGCCCACCGCAGAGGCGGTTCGAAGTCCGTAGCAGCAGGACCGTCTCGGGGCAGAAGGCCCGCGGTCTCGAGGCGGAAGTGCCTGCCCCGGGAGCACTCGTCGTCTCCCGCTGGCCGTGGGGGCCCAGGGGTGCGACGTGGACTTGGCGGGGTGTGGCTGCGGACACGTCGGTCAGGTCTCTGGGCCTCAGCCACTCCCCTGCCGGTAACGAGAGGGTGACCCGCAGCTTCGTGAGCAGTGACTGAGGTCATGTCCGGGCAGCTGGGAAGCGAGGGGGTCACAGGGCTGTCAGCACTAGTGGCTGTGGCTGTCGTCACGACCTCCGAGCCTCAGGCCTCCCTGCCGTAGAGCCTAGTGGGAGGGTGCAGTGCAGGGACCGGCACTTAGGTGCAACTAGTCAACAAACAGGCGTTGGTGTTCCTCTGGGTGACTCGGCCACACTTTGGTGGTTGGGCATTTAGATCATTTTCTTATTTTGTTTGTTCCTTTTTATCATCAGAATCTAGAAGTGATTCTGGTCATAAACCTTATTTCTCTCGTTTTTCCTATCGTTGCCTTAGCAATCCTTCCCAGAAGTAGAACTGCTGGGTCCGAGGGTCGTTTGGATTCTTTGTGGTTCTCGCCGTAGGGCTCTCTGCAAGTGCGCGGTGCCCCTTCCTCCGTGCCAGCTGGCGTGCTGGTGGGGGCACAGGGAGTGCGCTGTCCCGTGTGCTCCGAACTCTGCCTCTCCGTGCCGTGTGAGCCTTAGATTCCCCGCCTGTTTTCGTTTAGTCCTGCTGGGTCTCAGGCGGGCTGGCTGTGGGAAGCGGGTCTGCGAACATGTGATCGTGCTCACAGGGAGCGCTGAAACGGGGTCTGGCGGCAGGCTGCTGGAGCCGGAGGGGCTGTGCAGAGCTGCCCCCGCGAGGGGCAGCCGTGGGGGTGGGCATAAGGCTGAGTCCTTCAAGGGGGTCTCTAAGGAGAAGGTAGCCGTGAGCAGGATCTTCAGGAGCTGGGGAGCAGCCAGCGGGGTGAAGGCACAGCCTGTATAGAGCGCCTGTCTAGGGGCTCCCGGAGGCCGGGCTCAGGGCAGGTGGCCGGGGCGGCGGGAGGAGGGGCTTCAGAAGGAGGCAGAACCTTCGACTGGACTGTAAAGAGTGGGCTGTACAACAGGTACCGTGCCGATTACCATCCACATGTATCCACTGAGTCCTCCCAGAAGGACAGGCCTTAGCTTTACCAGGGCGCCCCCCTCTCACTGCGAGAGAGAGTGCGTTTCAGTAACCGAGGGTCCGTGGAGGCAGAGCTGAGTGACCCTGTGGGACCTCCACTGCTCAAGGAGGAGTATGATCACCTGTCGGTCTTGGGAACTGCCAACTCTTGGCTCCGGTCCAGGCCCCGCCAGTCATCAGCTGGGTGACCCTTAGCCAGTTGGTTTCCCTCTGTGCCTCAATTTCCTCACCTGTGAAGTGGCATTCGTAGTCCCGGTCTGTAAGCGTTCTTGTGAGGACCGAAGGCGATCCTGGACGGGGGTCACCCAGCAGGGAGCAGTGAGCACTCGGAATGAAATGGGCGTCAGTCGGGGTGCCGACGTTCAGAGATGAACTGAGGGCGGCTGTCCGATGATGCCTCTGAGACGTGGGGTGGCCCGCACCATCACCCACGCCCCTGGGCCACGCCCGACCGCGGCCTGGACCCCAGCCGCGGCGCTCCCACCCGTGCTAGGCTCCTGTCGGCGAGCCCGTGGCTCTCGGCTCTGGCAGGCACGCCCCACGCCTCCGGACTGCAGGGGGTTCCGTGCGGGGCTTCATTTCAAGGACATCGTTTTCATACTGGACTGCTTTCAGACCGGTTAGTTTGAAGAACTGGGTAACGCTCCCCCACCCCCCCACCCCCCTCTGAGCACAGATTGCAGCTGCACGCGCTCCGACTCCCGCGCACGGCGGCCGAGAGCGGGCCGTCTCTGTCGCCCCTCTGCTTTCAGCTGAGGGCAGACCCTTCCCAGCGGACTCTCTGGGCTTCTTCCTCCTGGAGACGAAACGCCGGCTTTAGAGAAGTCATGTCTTGGCTCCGAGCCACCTGCACCGCACTGGCCACGTGGCCCCTCGGCGTCTCTGCTCCCTTGCCCGTCAGATGCTGTAGGAGTGGAAGAGCTGGGGCGGCGCCGGGACCACGGAAGCCCAGCCAGTGGCGGCCGGAACCAGTGGCGCTGTAGGAGGATGCTGGGCCTGCAGTGGGAGGATGCGACCCCCAGTCCGCCACTGCCCTGAAGTGGGAGGGCGAGGCCCGTCTCCCGGGGCCACTGCGGCAGGCACACGGGGAAGCGGACGCGGAGCGCAGTGCGTGCACACGGCACGCTCTTCACAGGTGCCGGGCGCTGTCGTCCTCCTGATGCCGTGGCTTCGAGCCTCAGCCCAGTCCTCGGCCAGCCTGCCCGTTAGGTTTATCCCCTCAGTGTTTGCTGTCATCGTCATCATCGCCACCATGGAATGATTTGTCGACAGTTCACAAATCAAGGCCGTCCTGTAAAAACTGGTATTTCCAGCATTGTTCCTGCCTGGCCACCATCACTCAGCTCCTGATGCGTGTGGGGCGCAGGAGTGCAGTGGAGGCCGCATCCCACGGGGCCGAGTGTGAGAACGGGCCCACGAGGCTTCGGGAGTTGGGTGTGGCCATCTCGTCCACCTGGACAAGCAGTTCCCCCTCAGGACCCGGGAGGCTGCGCCCGCCCCCTGTTCTCGCCCCGGCTCCCTCCTGCCATCTGAATGCTCAGGTTCCGGCTCTCTGTCCCCAGATCCCCTTCCCTTTTGCTGCTGTTTGGCACTAAGTGCCCTCTGTCCCTCCGAGAACAGACAGACATGGGGCCATTGCGACAGGGATTTTTAGGGTCTCGGGTCCTCAGAACGTGGTCTGGACGGATGGCTTTGGGCCCTCAGTGCACGTGACTGACCCTCTGTGGACTTCAGACTCCACAGGGAGGGCTGCAGCCAAAGGAGGGGCAGAGGAGGGGCCCCCACAGCATGGGGCCCACGGCAGGGGCACCTCTCGGTCTCAGTGTGGTGCTGGGGGCTACCAGCAGCAGGCCGTGCTCCCTTGGGGTGCAGGTCGGCTCTCCTGTCTGCTGCAATCCCCACCGCCCCCTCTTGCTCACAGCCAGTGAGTTTTGCCTGTTTAACTGCCTGCTTGGTCGCAGTAGGAATTGTGGTCCTGCTGCCTGGGGAAGCTGCCAGCAGAAAGTCTGCCCCGATGGGCGCTGGGGGCTGCGAGAGGCCGGATGAGTTGTGGGAAGGCTCTCACTGCCTTCCGCGGTCCTGACCATCTCTGGGCTGCTCTGCGTCTCCCGTCGCTCTGTCCGCAGAAGTCTGGGCCGGGAGTCTGGTCCGGTGTACCATTCCTCCCCCACCACCGCTGAAGCCCCGGGGGACAATGGCTGGGATAAGCCCTCATCGGAGGAGTTTGGAGAGCATTCTGAGTCAATTAGGGGAAATGAGGCTGATGGCTTAAGGGTTATTTTCTTGCCAGAGTTTTCACAGTTGAACTTTTTCTTTTCTTTTGAGCAAAAGTGGTTGTTTTCTTGCGGAGATGGCTTGCCTGGGACTGTGTCCTGGAGGGTGGCCAAGTCTGTCCTCCGGGGAACAAAACCTTCTCTCTATTTGACATCTTTATTGAGGAATTTCTCAAATATAACAGAAAATGACACCAGAGGGAATTCAAACCATGATGAGATCCTTGCTCAACCCCAAATGACTGCTTTTAGCATTGTAATTACTTGAAATAGCAGTAGTTCTGTTTGAAAAATATTATTTCAAACTCCATGCAATTGGACATAAGAGCGATATTTAGGCTAATAGAATCAGATTTTTTTCATCCCAAATTAAAACCAGCAGTGGATGATTTTTCCCGTCTCCACAGAGCAAGGCTCCTTTCTCCCCAAAGCCATTAGTTCCCGCGGCCAGATGTGCGCCCCGACCCCGGCCTTTCCCTCGGCTCACTGAGAAACGTGTTTCTTGAGCTGCTCGCAGTCTGGGTCCCGGACTTGCCTCTCGGCACGGTTTTTGCTGACGAAGGGACGCGGCCGCAGCCAGGTTCCGCACAGAGTTGCTGTATTAACCGGTCGCACTTTCCCGTGAGCGCTCACGGAGCGCCTGCTCCGTGCCTGGCTTCGGACTGGGCCGGCGGTGGCGCCGGGTGGGACGGGGGACTCGGGCTGACGCGCGTCTGTGTGCCCGGAGCGGCGCGGGGCGTTGGGCTCACGCTCCCATTCGGTCCCCACGGCGCCCACAGGCAGAAGCCATCGGCGTCCCCGCCTCCCGGGTGAGAGCCCAGCCCGGAGCAGGGAAGGGAGCTGTGACGTCACGTGGCCAGCAGCAGCGGGTACGCCGCTGCCCACCCCCCGCCCCGTGGTGCCCGGGACAGCACCGGCTCTGGGAGGCTGGCCAGGTCCCGGGAGCGACTTCCTTCCGTGGGGTGTTAGCTCTGTGCCCTTGCGAGTTTGGGGGTCATGGGGGGCATACAGAACCCCAGTGTCTGTCAAGCCGAGCTGGTGGGAGGCATGGTAAAGGGCAAGAGGGCACCCTCGTCCAGGGAGTGCTCCCCAGGGCGCCTCCTCCCAAAGCCTGTACGGCCTCCCCGGGCCAGGGCAGGACCCTGCCGCCCCTGCAGAGTCTGGCGTCACCCTCCAGGACGTTGTCTCAGCCCCGGGGCCACACAGAGAGCCGTTCTCCCAGAGCCGCCTCTCCTGGCTGCTTCACGTCCGCAGTAGCGCCCCGTTCGCCTGCGCACTGTCTCACAGGGCCCCTGGGAGAGCCAGCTTCCCCCTCACCTCTCACCAGGACGCCCTCTGGCCCAGCCTTCCAGAAACCCCGGTCCTGCAGGTCCCTGCCATTTCCAGCTGCTCCCTTGTGACCCCTCCCCAGCAGGGATCTGGCGAGGTCCCACTCCCTCGTCATTTGAGACACAGCCGCGTGTCCCTCTGCTCCAAAGTGCTCTGTGACCGTGGTGTGTGCGCCTCTGCTGCAGCCCCGGGCTGAGGCCCTCCCTCCTTCCCCTGGACGCAGACGTCATCTTATGTACGCCTTCGTCTTCCTCCCTGGGCCTGGTGCTGTGTCAGGCGTGTTGTAGGCCCGCAGTGAGTACTTCAGAATCAATGAACAAATGAGTAAACGGGTTTGTCAGCGTGCCTCGTGACCTGGGCCCTCACGCTCAGCAAAGCTCCGTACTGGGCGCACGGCAGAGGTGAAGGTGAATTAGAGGGGCGCCAGCGCAGGACCCCCAGGTTTGCCAGAGGCAGAGGTCGCCCCGGCTCTAAGGGCAGGCAGCCGGGCTGAGTCACGGCGATGCTGAAGCCCCCGTCTGGTGTCCGCCCGTTTGTGGGCAGCAGGGACTTGCTCCGAGCTCCTGCATGCGCAGACCCGGCCTCACATGCAGGGCCCGGGGAGCGGTGCGCAGAGGCGGCACCTCCCCGCGTGGGGGCCTCCACAGTGGGCGGCGGGGGGCAGGAAAGCCAGGGTAACTCAGTAAGGTGAGCTCAGTCAGGTCGACTTCAGCGAAGAATAAGAGACGATAACGTGACGGGGAGTGGGGGGAGGAAGGGTGGCAGCGTTGGGCCGGGCAGTGTTCTGCTGCTGTCGCTGCGTACGCCCCCAGCCGGCCCCTGGCCGCAGAAGATGCCGTTTCACTCTGCTGTGGGCGCCGCTGCGGGTCGGGACCTGAGACGGGGCTCCGCAGGGACAGCGTGTCTCTGCTCCCTGGCGTCTGGGGGCCTCGTCGCTGATGTCTGCTGGTTGCTGCTGGCTGGCGGCCGAACACCGTGGGCAGCCTGTCCCGTGGGCGTCCTCGCAGCGTGGCCCCTGAGCCCCCAGGGAACAAGACACAGCTGGGGGACGTGTCCCAATGAAGCCCCAGAAGCCACCTCCACCACACTGTGCCGCTCAAGGCCGGGAACACGGTGAGGGGGCCTCGGCGGGGGGCGCCACCACTGGAAAGTCTAGGGAAGCTGTCCCCCCAGGCAGGAGGGGGGGACAGGTGCAGAGCCCCCGGACGGGGACAAGCTCGGGGAGGGGCGTTTTCACCGGGGACCGAGACACCTCGGCTGACGTTTTGACTGAGAGAGACTCCGGTGTTGACTGTGCGGCCGGGAGCGTGTCCCAGGGAGTGAGGGGGAAGCCGCGCTGGGGCCCAGGTGGCAGTGAGCGGCCAGGTGGAGTGGGCGAGTCCCGAACGCACTGGGACAGCAGAGCGGACGGGCGCTGCTGACGGGCTGGAGGTGTCAGAGGAGAGGGCAGAGGGGTCGCGGCCGGCTGGTAGCCTTTTGCCTGGAGTTCCGGCGCGGCTGTGCCGTGACGGCTGGGACGGGGACTGGACTAGGGCAGTCTTCCAGTGAGGAGGAGGGTGCACTCGGGTCTGCTCGGTCAAGTTCAGTCTGAGGGGACCCACAGCCATCCAGGCGGACGCGCTGCGCTGGTTCAGGCGTCTGTGGGGCGGACGGGGCGGGCGGGGAGTGTGAGGGTCCAGAGCGGCTAGACGGCACTGAAAGCCGGGGGTCCGAGCATTCCCTCCTTTCCCAGGGAACGCGTGGGCGCCGGTGCTGCGGCGTGTCCTGGGTGCGGAGCCCGCGATCAGACGGGTGACCTGTCCCCGGCCCTGGAGCCGCACCGGGAGCCGGCCAGCCTGCCCAGTTCGAGCCCTGGCTCCACCACTCCCACGGTGCGGCCGCAGTGAGGGAGCCCCCTTCCCGGGCCCCCGCACCCTCCCCTGTCGGCTGGCGTCCGTAGCCCTGCTCGCTGGGCGGCAGCGAGGCAGGGACCGGGTGAGGTGAGCTTCAAAAACCACAGACCGCAGAGCCTGGCGTGTAACGAGGGCTCAACAGATGCGAGTTAGCTAATTATCACTTATTTCTTGTATGCAAAGTGGAACACTTTTTAAATCAAATGGATGGATCTGTGAGCCGGCAAAGATGCAGGGGACGAGCATGGGCCTGGGCTGTGAGTGAAGCCCTTGGCTGGGGACTCAGGTCCACCCCGCCCCCCAGCTCCCGCCTGTGTCATTGTCCCCGCCCAGACCCCACCCAGGTCAGAAGGCTCCCCCTCCCCTTGCACTGGTCCTGCTGCTGCTGCACTGACGCGGGTCGTCTGGCTGCCAGGGCCAGCTCGGCCGCACCCCTGCCTTGTGCCCTTGGACGCGGGGTCGCCTCTTCTCAGTCCTCGTTCTCACAGAACGGGCTCCGGTAGGACCAGAGGGGGAGGCGGGCGGGCAGGTGGCGCCGGAGGCTGCGGAGCAGAGGGGGAGCAGAGAGCGGGAGGGTCGGGAGGCTCTGGCCGGCCGGCACCCAGCTGCGCGTGTGGGAGGGAGTCCCGTGGACACTCCCGTGTTCCCCGGCGCTGGCCGGCCGGCCCCTCCCGCGCAGGATGAAAGGGCCCGCCGCCTGGCCCCGTGGGGGCGCCCCGCCCGTCCCGGAGGACAGCTGGCGACAACGTGTTGCTCCCTGAACCCGCGGTGAGGGCTCGAGCTGCCTCTGTTTATTTGTCTTCCAACTTGAACAGCCCGACGCGCTTCTTGCTTGGGGAAAAAAGTGCCGACCGTTTTAACGTAAAACTAAACAGCTTCGGACAGTCACATTGTTACTCCATAAACACCAATATTTTTTAAGGTAAACTCTAGAGGTTTCTCCCTGTTCTCTTTCCGTGCGCCCCCTCCCTTCCTTGCATTCCTGGCCCACACTCAGGTGATCTGAACGTGCTGGTTTTCTGGCGAAGGCCCAGCCGGATCCGGGCCCACTTCTCCTCCGGCTTTAACAACTTGACTCTGATGGGAACTCTTGGGCTGAGACGGGAAACACAGGGTGCTGTGTCCGTCTGGTGGACATGCTTCCTTCCCTCCCAGTCACTGCAGAACCAGGGCGCCCCCGGGGGAGGGGGGAAGTGGGCTGAGGGCAGCTCAGTGTGTCTCGGTGGCGGAGTGGCCTTCCACAGCCTTGTTCAACCAGCTCAGGCCTGGGGCGCGGGGGCGGAGCCGCAGGGGACTTCCTACTGCTGGGGGCTAGAGGGCTGCTTGGGGCAAGGTCCTTGGGCCAAGAGCTCCGACCTGCTGGAGACCTTGGGACATGCCCTGCTCCTATGTGCCTTGGTCTCTCCATCCCGTGTGCAGTTAAGGGGTGGGGTTCAACCCGGGGTTCCCAGTCTCACGGGGTTTTGCTGCCACAGCAAATCCCTTTCTTTCCGGGGGATCTCGAGGAGGTCGCCCTTCTCCGGCTGAACTGGGAGGCCAGGCTGTCAGGGCCCAGAGCCCTGCCCTGCCCCACCCCACCCACCCGGCCCCTGGGGCTCCAAGAACATTGGTCAGGACCCCTGGCCCAGCTGCGGTGTCAGAGCCCTTCCCACTAGCGTCCTGTGACCCTCTGGCTTGGCAACGTGGCACATCCTCAGTGACAGTAGCCAGCCTCCTGGTCGTGCCCTCCTGGTCCCTGCCGGATGCGCCTCCTGCCTGCCTCCGCACCTCCCAGAACCGGAATGTGCAGCATGCTGAACAGCTTTCACGTCACTCCTGCTCCGCAGTGTCCTTGCCCCTGCTGTTCCTCCTGCCTGAATTGCCCTTCCCCACGCTCTTCATCAGCACCTTGGCTGGCCGGCCCCGCTGGTCCTCGGGACTCAGCTCAGGCTGCGGCCCTCTCAGAAAGCCTTCCTGAGTTGCACACCTGTCCCCTGGGCCCCCACGGCCCCGGGGCTTCCATCTGCCTCAGCCCTGGACTTCCCCGCTTGTCGCTGGCCGTCTGGGAGTGGGGAGCATCTCCCATGCTCCCTGGAGAGCCCCTGGAGGGCTGAGCTCCGGAGTGACCTAGCGCTCTGCCCCAGGCCCAGCACAGGCTCGTTTGTGTGGTGGGGGGACGGGCGGGCGGCCAGAGGAGCTCGACCTGACGGGTGCGTGCGCGAGCCTGCTGCACGGCAGGCCGTCGGCCCGGAAAGTCTCCTGGGGGCCCGCGAGACGCAGCCCCCGTGGCCGCTGAGGCTCCTCATCTCTGTGCCCAGCTCCTTCTAGCCCCTGTTCAGAGGAAGGGAGAGCGGGGACTTGGGAGGTGGGACACATGCAGCCCGGCTTCCAGCTCCCTTCCCGGCGGTCGTTAGGGGCCAGTGCGGGGGTCTGCGTGAAAGTGCGGGGCGCCCGGGCACATCGGGGGCGTCCACGGCCTTCTTCTTCCCGGCTCTCCTTTCGGCTGTCCGCTCAGGTCGGGGCCCCCTCAGCCGTGAGGCCTCCCTTCCCGTTGGTAGCACTGGGCTGACTCTGGCGCCAGCGCCACCCGCCTTTGACTGGAGTAGGTCCGGACTTGGCGGCTCAGGGGAGAGGTCCTGCTCCGTCCGGGGCAGAGAATGCCATGTCCCTACACAGCCGAGGGCAGGCCAGGCCAGCGGGCCCTGTCCTCATCGTTCCTGTTTGCAGTGCGTGTGCCCAGGGCTGGGTCGGAACGCTGAGAAATAAACAAAAAGTGAGTGTCTTGTGAAGGCTCTTTAAAAATACTCTACCACCAGAACATACGCCCGAAACCAGAACTGAGCTGTGCGCCTAAAAGGGGCATTGTGAACAAGTAGGGCGCCCCGAGTCTCCGGCATGGCACGCCCTCTGCCAACAAGTTGCTTATTTTAGAGCAGCCTGGGCCCTGGATGGCATTTGGGGTCACGCTGGACATTGGCTGGGCCGGGCTGCGTCTGGACAGATGCTGCAGTGACCCCCCTACCAGCGCCAGCAGGCCTGGCCCTGGCTGTTTACAGTGGCCATTAGCCAGCCCCGTGCATTGCCCACCCCGGCACCCCTCCCTGTCACCCACCTTGTCCCAACCACATGCAGCTGGAAATAAACCGGCAGGCAGAGGCGCCTTGTGCCCAGCTGGTCAGCCTTGTCTGTGGGAAGAAGGCAGCCATGGCAGCCACCCAGCTGCCTGGGCTGGGGCCTTTAGCAACCTCCTAGGTGCCACCTTAGCGGCGGGGGAGATCCCGCAGGCCAGCCCACCCTGCCCTGATGTACCTGCTGGCTGCCAAGGGGTCCCATGCCAGGGGAGGCCCCTCTGGATGGGATCCTCCTGGGGCCTCCTCAGCCTGGCAGCTGGCCCCTTGGGACCCGGGCTCTGCCTGCCACTGCAGCCTGGCCTTCTCCCCGTCTGAAGGTTACGCCAGTCCCCAGGCAGTTCACGCCCTCAGTGCCAGGGAACCATCTGTCCTTGGTGCCCCAGTCTGTCCTATTGCACCTCTCCCGGGCCCTCCCGGGCACCACGGCCTGCTCCCCGCCCTGCAGGCGGACGAGCCAGAGTCACAGTGCTTGTCGGGCAGCAATGAGAAGGTCTGTTTACTCACCTGTCTTCCACAGATGTAGTAATTGCACAGAAGCACTCAGAGAAGTCAGCAGAAAAGACAGAAAATGATTCCCTCTCCAGCTTGCCAGCCCAGCAGGTCCACAGTTCAAGCGCCCTAAGGGTCTTGCCCAGAGCCGTCTGTGTGCAGCCCTGACCTCGTGCGGTTGCGGTCACCCGTCCACGTCTGGGTGCTGCTTCGCCTGGAGCTCCCTCGCTGTGGACACACAGCACAGCTGCGGTGTGGGGCCGGAAGCAAAGCCCAGGCTGTGGGGGACCCAGCAACCTGGGGTGCTGAGTGGGAGCTGCTGCCATGGCTCTCTGGTCGGAATGGCAGAAATGCCTGGGAGAAAGGGTTTGTGACCTCTGGGTCGGCAGATGCCCCTGAGCCCCAGTATGTGCCAGGTCGGGCGGGGGGGGTCCTGACGTCATTGATTCCAGCATGACCCCGCCCTCCCGGAGCCCCAGGGCTTGTGCAGAAGAGCTCTCAGCACGGCACAGCTGGTGTAGTGAACACCGCACCAACTGTGCGGGGCAAGGGGCGCCCTGCCCTGCCGGGAACGAGGGAGAGGCTCCGCCGGGCAGCAGAGGGGCTCGGGCGCAGACAGGGGTCTCTGCCAGCAGAGCCAAGTGCGCTGGACGCTGTCCAGGGCTCGGACCTGGAGACTGGAGCCTGCAACCGCTGGGGAGTCGGGGGTCCATCACCTGCGGCTGCGTACTGTGCAAATCACACAGGCCAGCAAGGCTCCCAGCCCCCCTTCAACAGCTTCTACGGCCCCACCTGCTGCCCCAGCCACTCCGCACACACCCACCCTGCACGCGAGCATGTGCACACTGTGGCCCCCTCAGACTCATTTCCCTGTGCGGACCCCCACGGGGCTTAGAGAGAGGCCTCGGTCCCGCCTCTCCCAGGCCCACTCCTCTGCTCCCGCAGACGTCCAACCCCAGTGGGCAACCATCTCCGGGGATCCCGCTGCCCCCGCTACCCCTGGGCAGGCGGCTCCCTCGGGGCTGGACCTGACCTCGTGCTCACTGCTCACTCCCAGCACCGAGTGCGGCCGCCGTGTCCTTGCTGAAGGACTGAGGGAATGAATGGGCAAATGGGTGGCTCTTCATGGGCTTTGGGGAGGACGTTGTGGGCGTTGAAACGATGGTGTCAGGTGAGGCAGCGGCTCACAGGCACACTCTGCGGGGAGGCCAGCAGACGGGAGTGAGGAGAAGGGAAAAGCTCACGGTCTTTGGCCCGGAACCCCTCCGGAGGGAGTGCCCCCTGAGACGGAAAGGGCTGTGGCTGCCCCGTGCGCCTCCCCGGGAGGTCCTGAGCAGGCTGCAGCGGAGACGAGGGCCCAAGGGGCAGGGGAGGGGTCTCCCACCGCCTGGACAAGCAGCAGGGGAGGAGGGTGGCCGGGACCTGTCCCCGCACAGAAGATGCGCTGACGCAACTCTGCGTGAGGAGGGGCGGGGCGGCCGGTCCGCTGGGAGAGTCAGCACGTGGGAAGAGACAGAAGCAGAATCAAGTCTCACGGTTGTGGTTGTAGCTTGAGTGTCAGGCTGCTGATTCATCTTTCTTTTTTTTTTTTTTTTACTGTTTTTCAAAATTCCTAGTAAATTCTGATTTTTAAATAATAAAACCACGTGATGGGAGCCATGCTGCTGGGAGCCACGTGATGGGAGCCACGCTGGGTTCTTGAGGAGAGGAATGCCGTGAGAAGGGAGGGGCCGCGGACGGGCTGGGAGAGGTTGGCCGTGGGGAGGAGCTGGCGGCCTTCCCGGGGCCTCAGCCACGCTCAGCGCCCCCGTTCCCCCAAAGCCCCCCCGCTGCCCACACTCTGCCTGCGCCCCCAGCCCCCTCTGCTGCTTTCTCAGTGCGGAGACTCCGTTCGCACAGAACCGTCGCTCAGCCCCTTCGCAGCCGCACAGACCCCTGGGGCCTGGGACAAGGGGCTGCTGCCCAGAGGGGAAGGAGCCAGCCCGCTCACGGCGGGCCCGGTTGAGGGGCCATCGCAGGCCGGGGCAGGAGGCCACGGGCCGGGGCGTGCTGGGGCCCTCACACCCCCGAAGAACTCGCTGGGGGGCTGGTGTGCGTGTGGGCGGTGCTGGCGGGAGGAGGGAGAGAGCGGGGCACGGCCCGGGACCCACAGCGGCCCGGCACGTGGGGAGGCCCGGTGCGTGGGGAGGCCCGGCGTTCATGCTCAGCAGTTTGGAAGGTGAGGGGGGAGAACGCTGCGTACGACCGGGAGAACGGTTCCTGGAGGCGCAGGCGCCCAAGCCGCCCTCCCTGAGGCTGGGGCCTGAGTGCCGGGACGAGTCACTCACCGGGCCTGGCCCCAGGCCCGCCGGGCTACCTGGGGGCTCCTGGGCCCTTCCGGCCTCAGTGGAGTTTCTCCCAACGCAGTGGGCCGTCCCACCCGCCCCACACAGACCCCTGGAGGCGATCGTGCCCGGCTGGGCCTGCTCTGTGTCCGAGGGTGCTCGTTCGGAGCCCGCCCGAGCGCTTCCCCTGCTCGTCTGGAGCGCGGCGCTTTGGTTCCCTGACTCGAGGGTCTGCCTTTCCTCCCACCCCGCTCTGCAGTCCTCCCTTCCCATCCCCATCCAGAGACATTCGTAAGAACTCCGGGGCCTCCCCAGACGTCCGACCAGGGTCGAGTTCACAGCTGGCTGTCCGAGGCCCAAGGGCGGGGCACTGTCCTGGCTCGGTCACCCTCCCGTCAGTGGCCGAGCGCAGGCCGCCCCCTCAGAGCTCTGGGTGCAGCATGTCCCAGCCCCGGGCGCCCTCCCGGGACTGTGGAGTGCGAGTGCCTGGCACAGAGCAGGGCTCAGGAGCGGGGCGCCCTTCCTGCAGCCTCCTCTCGCCGCCGCTGGCACAGGCAGAGAGGCCGGTGAAGTGGCATTTAAGAGGATGCCCGCTGTCTCCAAGCCCTGCCCGTCCGCCTGCTCCCCAAAGCACCGCCCAGTCAGAGGGGCTTTTCCTTAGCCAGAGACCTTGGCCCTGGTACCAGTGAAGGCACCAGCGGAGCGGGGAGCACTGGGCTCCCCTGCCTCACCGAGAGCCCCGCGTGGCCCCGTTTGTTCACCGAGCAGCACGGCTCCCGGGCGGCAGAATCAGAGGGCACCTGCTCCTCCGCAAGCTCCCGACAATGGGGCTGTGCTCTCCCCGCGGCGGGGCTCCCCACCCCCCGGGCAAGGCTGAGGCACAGATCCCCGAGCACAGCTTTCCTCCGGCCTGTGCTCATTGGCCAGCCTTCCCCCACGGGCCAGGCCTCGCCGCCTGGGGAACCCCCGGACAGCTCTCACTCCTGGCACTTGCCTACAGCTGCCCTCCCTGCCTGGGACTGTGGAGCCCCAGGGGCTCACTGGGCAGCCCCTCTGGACCACACAGCTCACCCCTGAAGGGGCAGGCCACAAGCCAGGGCCTCTGGGCCGGAGCCGCCCCCCAGCCACGTCCTGTAGTGCTCCGTCCATCCCTTGGCATGTAAACGCGGGCCGTGTGCTCCCAGTGCTGTCGGAGACCCCGGGACACGGCACCGCTCCGGACAGACACGGCCTCCATCCCCAAGGCTCTGCATTCTCTGGGAGACGCCAGGTAGGCCCCAGGTAGGAACAGCGCCGGGCGGGGGGCGGGGCAGTGTGATGGAGCGGCTCGTCTGCTGCTTCAGGGGGACGGTCAGGGAGGGGAGCATCTCTGAGGAGGGGGCCGTGGGCTGTGGTGGGAAGAGGAGGGAGCAGCTGTGCCGAGACCAGGAAGAACATTCCAGCCAGAGGGACAGCAAGGGAAGAACATTCCTCGATGGGAGCCAGCTAGCTCTGGTCAGAGGACAGCGGGGACGCTGCCGTGCCGTCCTCCAGCGAGGAAGGTGGCGGCCAGCGGGCCCGCGGGGGCACAGTTCGCCTGGGCATCGTCGGCTGCACGGGGCGCTCAGGCTGCATTCGAAGCGAGTGAGGAGGCCTGTGGAGGCCCTGAGTGGGGCCTGGCACAGCTGGTTGGCACGGAGAGGTCGCTGTGAGGGGCGCAGGACGAGGGCAGAAGCTGGGGGGCCAGTGGGGAGGTCACTGCAATAATCCCGGCTGGGGGGGCGGCGGGGCCCAGCCACCCCAGGGGTGGCGGTGAGCTGTCATCCTGCCCTGGTTTGGTGGCAGGCCTGGCTACCGGGCCGCAGAGCCTGCTAAGGGGTGAGGCGTGGGGAGGGAGGCAGAGAGGGACCTGGGGCGGCTTCCAGGTGTCTGGGCTGAAGCAGCTGCAGGTTGTGCTGCGGTTGGCTGAGACGGGAAAGGCTGAGGGCAGGCCCAGGCTTCGCCCAGCCCCGCATGCACCACGTGAGGGAGGCATGCCCTGCCCGTCGGACATCTGCGTGCAGGTGCCAGTCAGCCGCTGGCGTCTGAGTCTGGAGCAGGTGGAGCCGGCAGGCCTGGGTTTGGGCGGCACTGGCAAGTGGGCAGGACATCTCCTGGGACCAGAGCCCAGCAGGAGCCCAGGCCTTGCCAGCCTGGCGCCCGCAGGCTGCCCGAGGCTGCCGTAAAGGGCCTGGGGCCCACAGGGCAGGCTCCTGTCCGCCGTGTGTCTGGCAAAGTACAAGGGGCCCTCACAACTCAGCAGCAGAAAGACTAAGCGCTCAGTCTTAGAGTGGGCAAAGGGTTTGAGTAGACATTTCTTCCAAGAAGATACGTGAATGGGCAATGAGCGCAGGAAGAATGCCCGGCATCATTAGCCGGAGAAACGCAAATCAAAACCATATGACACACCCCTTCACACCCACTAGGACGGTTATAATTTTTTTAAATCACAAACAGTAGGAAACAATGAACGTTGGAGAGGGTGTGGAGAAATTGGAAACTGTATTTTGCTAGTGGGACAGCAGAAAGGCCACTGTGGAAGCAGTGGGACAGGCCCTCTGAAAGTTAAGTGCAGGGTGACCGTGAGACCCAACAGCGCCGCCCCTCGGCACATCCCCCAGAGAACGGAAACGCGGCCACACAGACCCTGGCGCGGGAACACTCAGAGCAGCATCGTCACGGTGGCCGGAGAGGGGATGAGCTGCGCCGGGGCACGCAGGGGAGGGGTGTTCTGGCACGCAAAGCGACGAGGTGCTGTCATGTGGTCCCTCGTGGGTGGGCCTGGAAACGTCGGGCGACGTGAGAGAAACCAGACGGAAACAGCCATGTACAGTGTGGTTCCACATTTTACGTGCCACGTCCAGAGCAGGCAGAGCCACGGAGGTCGGATGTGGACTGAGTTGTCAGGGACTCGGGGCGGGGGACTGGGCCTGACGATGGGTTCAGGGATGCTTTCTGGGGCAACAGAGGTGCTCTGAACCAGAGCGTGGTGGTGGTCTCACACGTGCTGAAAACCACAGGAGTGTACCTGCTAACGGGGTGCGTTCTCTTTAAGTAAATCGTGTCTCAACAAGACGAAGTGGCGGGAGAAATGGAAGAGGTGGCATGCGCAGAGCATGCGAGGGTCGGGCTTGTCCCCCACACACGGCCCTGGGTCCAGTTCTGGGCCAACGTGGAGCACCTGATGGGCTGGGGCCCCCAGAGAAGGGGGCGCCGGCGGGGAGCAGGCCAGAGCCTGCACCAGGAGGGAGAGGTGCCAGGAGCTCAGGCCACTGTGCTGGACGCCGCCAGGCCAAGGCCAGGCTGAGCGTCCCCTCCCAAGCGGCTCGAGACCACGTCTCCCCTGGCACCCTCCCACCTGGGGCCCCTGAGGCGTCGCGGTGGCCTTGGCACCCGGGACTGACGAACGCTCACCGGTGGCGTGTGCGTGCCAGGCTGTGCACTGAGTGCTCTCCCTTGGCATTTCCTGTGGTTCCCACGACAACTCCAGGTGCTGTCGTCCCCGGCATGTAGAGGAGGAAACCAAGGCCCGAAGTGGCTAAGCAGCCTGCCCAAGTCACACAGCAAGTTGCTACTCATTGCATCTCGTACCCCAACAGCTGTGGCTCGAGGGGTAGGCGGTGGTCACAGGGCGGCCTCACGCAGATTACCGTCAGGAGGAGCAGTCAGCAGCCGGAGTCAGACAGTGAGTTTTTGGTCCTTAGAGATGTCCGGTGCTGCCCAGACGCCACTGGGGAAGCGAGCGCCAGGCAGCAGCTGAGACTAGAGGTGGGGCCCCGGTGAGGGATGAGGTGACCAGACCCTGAAGGCAGGTAGACCTGGCTGGTGTGGCTCAGTGGATTGAGCACTGGCTTGAGAACCAAAGGGTCGCTGGTTCAATTCCCAGTCAGGGTGTATCCCTGGGCTGTGGGCCAGGTCAGGCCCCCAGTGGGGGTGCACAAGAGGTAACACGCATTAATGTTTCTCCCCCTCTTTCCTTCTCTTCCTCTCTTTCTGAAAATAAATAGATGAAATATTTTTAAAAAACAAAACACAGTGTTGAAGGCAGGCAGGCTTCAACAGAGCGCGGGCCTCCGCAGGGCTGGCTCCTTCGGCGTGGACGGGAGCAGTGGGCACGCCCGTCAGGAAGGCCGGCCCACCGCTCATGCACCTCGGCCCAGCCTGGAGCCTGGACTCCCGCCCGGCCCGAGGGGCGAAGTGTCAGGTCAGGGCTGCCTCGAGAGACCCTGTGTCTTCCACACACAGCCGACCTGCCGGGGAGCCAGGTGCCCCAGGGAAGGCCCGGCTGCGGACCAGGCCGGGAAGTGGACGGGTCCCGGGAGACCGTGGACACACCTCCCGCCTGCCTGCGCCGGCACCTCCGACAGCACAGGGCGCGGCCGGGGTCTGGCAGCGCCTGGGCCCCGCGCTCTAAGGCCCATGTGCACTTTCCCCAAAACCTAACCCATCTGGTTCTCGTTTATTTACACTTAACTCATCAAATGCAATTTTGCAAGAGCCGCTCAATAGCCAAGAGGCTTTTCTGCCTAAGCCTCTCTTCTGAAAGGAGCTGGGGAGGGCTGGGGCCTGGGCCCTCAGGGGCCAGGAGGCAGCTCGCAGGGGCGGAGGTTGGGTCTGTTCCTCAGATGGCCCGGCGCCTCCGCCTCTGCTCCCCGGCCAGCGGGCGGGGGAGCTGCGATCCAGAGCCCGGCGCGGGGCCTGACACACAGTAGGCTCTTGGTAGCCGGGAAAACACAGGCAAGGCCCAAACAGAACACAGCGTCTCTGTTTCAAATCACGGAAGGTCCCCGGGAAACACAAAGCAGCCACAGCTGGGTCCAGGAGTAATTTTTAGCTATTATAAATAACTGCAAGCCTGGATTCCTAGTCCACAGTAGGACCCACAGCCAGCTATTAATGAAAACAAACAGCAGCACCTTGGGCCAGAAAGCAGCTCTCACGGGCAAACCGCAGGCCCGCCTGCAGAGGCCTCGGAGGCGGACCAGCCTGCAGCCCAGCCTACAGCCCTCGGTGTCGGCTCCGAGCCCTTGTTGTGGGAGAACGGCGTCTCCCTCGCTGCACAGGACACATCGCAGACAGCCCTTCAGTGGCAGCAGAGGCGGGGCCACAGCATCCAGTCCTGTGCTTGCACAGGGCACTGCCACGGGCGCCGGGGAGCCCTGACCCCGGACGGCCCAGGCACCGCCGTCCTGTGCTGGTGGGAGTCGTCACCAGCCCCTGGGCTCGGGAGGGAGAGGCAGGGAGCCGAGACCCAGGAGAAGCCCGGACTGTGCTGCAGGGAGCGGCCTCAGCCGAGCAGGGTGGTACAGCGGAGGCGGGGGTGAAGCAGATGGGTCAGGTGGGGAGGAAAGCCCGATAGCCTTGGTGACGCCTGGGTACAGGAAGGACCGAGGGAGGGGGCTTCGCAGACAAGACGGTCGCAGGCCTGGGGGGGCAGACCAGAGCTGGAACAAGGCCCCTCATCTGTCCTGTTTGGCTCCCTAGTCTCCCTCCTTCCCCGCTCCCTGCTCCCGGCGCCCCTCAGCAGCGGCCCAACGAATGCATGCTCCCTGGGCACTGGGCACCGGGCCTCGGGCTGGGCAGCAGCCTGCCCTCTGCTTTCACCGCAGGCCGCACTGCAGTGACCTGTCTCCGAGGGCATTTCCCAGCCCCGCCAGCCAAGGGCCCCGAGTCAGGGACCAGGCACAGCTCAGCGTCCTCTCCCTTCCCCGCACTCCTGCCTGTCACCCCCACCCCTCACCATCAGTCCTGGGGGCACCGAGGTGCGCCTGTGGCTTAATGGAGGGAGCATGTTCGCCCAGGGGAGCTGCAGGCAGGGTCCTTCCAGAGGGTGTCCTGGCTGGTGCAGGCAGTCCATGCAGAGCCCCACACAGGACCCTTACAGAACCGGGGGCTTTGGGGCTCTCTTCTCCATGCTGTGCCCTTCAGTTCTTTTGTTGCCAATTAAAAAGGGTTTCCCAAGAGGAGCCTCCTAGGGTCTGGCCCAGAACCCAGGGGGCCTCCTCTCCGCTTTGTAGCTAAGTCCCTGCACTGAGGAGCTCCCTGCCTTCTGGGAACAGTCAGCTGTGGCCATAAATAAAGATAAAGGACCTTGAGCTGCCAGCAGGATTCAGAGCAGAGCACTTGCCTCACCCCACCGAGCCTGCGCAGGGGTCAGGGACCATGGATTGGAAACAGGCTTGCGCAGGGCCTCACTGCACACAGTGGCGGGCTGCAGAGAGCCCCGACGGAGCCCCCTCTGTTGTCCCCAGAAGGAGCCAGGACAGTGCTTTGCTCAAGGGGACTGGCCTTGCATGGTAGTGAGCGCCCTGTCACTTCTGTGTGCAAGCACAGGTGTGCACTGCAGTTCCCCTGCCGACCCCTGAGCACCCACGCAGTGGGACCCGCTCCGTGGGAACGTGCGGGGATGTAGAGGAGACTCGGCTCTGTCCTCAGCCCAGAGCGGAGACGGGGCGGCCGAGCCTGAGGTCCGGGGCCGAGGCGGGAAGCCGAGAGCAAAGGTACCTCTGGTCTGACAGCCAGAGGCGGCGGGCGACTGCTAGGCGTCTGCTGGGCATCTGCTGGGTGTCTGCTGGGCGTCAGGGTGACTCCAGAGAGGAGGGGGCTTTCACGCAGGACTTTGGAGACGTGGGGGGACGGGGGGGACCAAGGGAAGTTTGCAGCGCAGATGCTCAGGGACCTGCCTCTCTCGGCCACGCAGCCTCGTGCAGAAGTGCAAACCCCAGAAGAACAGAGGGAGGGCTTTGGACCGACTCCCTGGCCTTCATATCCCACTTCAGCCTGTTTTGTCCTCCCTCTCGGCCTCAGTTTTCTCACCTGAGAACCGGAAACCTGAGAACGGCGCCCCAGAGCGGGCTGTCGTGCAGGTTTATTAAGATGGCCCGGGTGTCCGAGCCCGGGGGGCCTGGCCACCGGGAGGTGCACTGGTTGCCAGTGCTGGTGCGTATGATAGGAGGCTGCCGGCTCCGCCCAGCCAGCCTCGGCGCCCATCTCTGGGGGTGTGGCGGTGGGGTGGGATTCCCACACGGGGCGCATCCCTGTGTGGACCCGTCTGCACGGGCGAGAAGGCAGAGAGCTGCATGGGGCTTCCTGAGGACGCAGTCTGCCGTTCCTCCCGGGGACAAGGCCAGCCAAGAACTCAGGTCGCCCAACTCCCAGGGGCGGGCTCCTCCTTGCCCCGGGGCACCTGTCGTAACAGACTGGGCCGAGTCCTGGGGCCCCAGGAACAGAGTGTGCCAGGCTTGCCCCTCGGGAGGGCCGAGAAGCTGAGCATTTCCCACAATCCCGTGTGGGGCCTGGGCAGACCTCTAGGTTAGCTCGGTCTGTCCTAGGCCAGTGGGCCACCGTCTCACTGCCCCAGTGGGTCACTCGGCAGACCTCACCGTGGGACCTTTTGGGGGGCAGGGGACACGGGGGCAAGAGGTGGGCCTCAGGCCCTTAATCCAGCCCCCAGAGGAGTTGGTAAGGTCCACGGGCTACACATCTGGTCTCTGTGACCTTGATCTCCTGTTCAACGTGTGGGGGAAGCCTGTGTTTGGGCCACAGTGGGAAGTGGGTACAGAGGGGCACCCCATCTTCCCTCCTGCTGATCTTGGGGCTCAATTATTTGGGAGTGGGCAAGGGAACTGTTCACAGGCCTCACCTTGGTCTCACGTCACTCATCAGTGCTGGCGGGTCCCCACCCCCCACCCGTGGAAGTGCCCTGCTCCAGGCCCTGCCACTCTGCCAGCCGCTGCAGGCCCACGGATGCGTCGTGTCGGCTGTCTGTCGGTGCCTGGTCTCCAGGGAGGGGCGGAGATGGGTCAGACCAGACAAACCGCACGAGGGAAGCCACTTGTGGTGGCGGCGAAGTGGCATTTCCACACCACGAGTCCAGCGTTTGAGCGCCTGTGTCTGTTGTGTCTGCCAGTGGAGCCTTTACTGGGGTTGGGAGAACTGAGGTGCAGAACAAAGATGCTGGGAACTGTGGGAAGAGGGGCAGAGAGTGTGACTCGAAGGGAGTCTGGACCGGGGACCCGCGCCCCTGTCTCAGTGTGCGTGTGTGCCAGCGCAGGGGCACCGCGCCTCCGTGGGGCTTCCCGGGCCAGAGGCGGGACCCTCCGAGGTGCGCCGGCGTGTTTGTGTGTTACTAGTGGCGCGTGGCCCAAGCCTCGCATCTGCACCATAGGCTCAGCATAGCAGGGCGGGAAGCGTGGGCTCAGGAGCTGGACCACACAGGCCCGGGCCCCACCCTCCCTCCGAGCAGCGGTGTGACTCGCGCCGTCAGCCCGGGGCCTCGTCTGCGCAGTGCTGCAGTGCTGCAGGGCGTCGTTGGTCGCCGCGAGGGTCCAGTGAGGCGACGTGCGTGGGGCCGTGTTCCTGGCACGTGAGGAGCACTGAAGGAGTGTTGGCTTCGTGTGGTTGTCGATGGGGTGAACGAGACACGGAGTCTGGCCCAGAGCTGCTTGTGGCAGGGCACAGACCCAGAGGTGAACGCCACGGGGCATGGGCGGGAGGTGCCCCCAGCACAGGCCACACTGGCACCCGGCCTTTAGGGGTGGTCAGTTAGACTTTGCCGAGCACAGAAGGGTTTTCAGAGTAACCCCTCCCTGTCCTTCCCAGCCCCCACTCTCAGGCCCCGCCCCCTAACAAGAGCCACCTTCACCACGCTGGCTGTGCCTGGTGGCTTTTAGAGTTCAGGGCTCGGCCTCCCCCGGCTGCCACACGGCTGACATTTGAGCTGCCGGAGAACAATGCCCTGCCTCGCAGCCGGCCTCAAAGGCGGCCGCGGGGTCTCCTGCCGGGGGAGCTGGCCTGTGCGCCCGAAGCCCGAGGAGGCCCCGGCTGACACCGCGGGGGGGCGCAGGCCTCTCCAGCCAGTGCAGGCCGCGCTGCCGGAGGCTCCGTCCCCCGTGTCCTTTTCGTCCCGGGGGGGACAGAGGCCCATGGCTAAGAGACCTGTGTGTAAAGCTCAGGGCCACAGCCAGTGGGTGTGCGCGTGTGTGCGCATGAGAGTGCGTGTGTGTACGTGTGTGCATGCGTGTTGGGGGTTGGGGTGCTGGCTGGCAGCAGCCAGTAGCTCGTATTGCCGCTGTGGTTTCATATATTTGCCTATTAAAATGACAATACAGACACGGCACATTAAGGTTTAAGAAGCCCTCCTTTCATTAAACAAACTGACAGTGTAGGGGGTTACGACTCTGGTAATTGAAACATGCTGTTCTGTGCGAGACCAGAACTCCATAAAGACTCCTTTCAGCCAAGAGCCCCCGTCGTGCCAGCGGCCTCTGGTCAGAAGCGAGTGCCGCCCTGTGGCCCGCCTCTCCCGGGGAGTGGGGAAGACCGCTTGGCAGCCTTCCGCGCAGTCTCGGCGGCCAGGGCTCGGGGCCCTTCCAAGCCTCCCTGTGCTCTGGGCTTTGGAAGTCGGTTTGCAAGGCCGAAAGCCTGGGCAGTGGGGGTCAGCAGGCTGCCTCGTCCTCCTGCCTCGTCCTGGCCGCCAGGTCTCGTGGGGCTGGCCGCACGTCTGAGATGCGACTGAGGGGGGCGGTGGGGCCTAGGTGGCGAGGCTCTGTGCGTGGGGAGACAGCGAGGGCTGCAGTCTGCTGGGGAAGGGGGCGGGGCTTTTAGGGAGAGCCCAGGTTTGGGACCCAGACCAGCTTTGAACCCTGCCTCCGTGGGACCTTGGGCAGGTGGCTGTGCCTCTCTGTGCCTCAGTGTGCTTGTCTGTTCAATGGGCCAGCCCTGGGTCTGATCAACAGGGGAGCCGTGAGGGCCAGAGGAGTTGATGCAGGGGCAACAGCAGGCACACAGGGGAGTCAGGGTCAGCTAGTGTGACCGCCAGTGTGACCGTCTGCCTCTGTGGAGTGACCCTGCAGGGTCTGCTGTGGAGCGTGTCTGCCACCGTGGGGCACAGCAGCAGCACCCCTGCAGACAGACACTGCTGGGGGTAGCTCGGGGAGCCCCTCCCGCAGACTGGGGGAACTGTCACCTCCTCCTCGCGCCAGCCCCAGGCGTGACCCCGCCCTCCCTCCCCTCTGCAGACGTGGACGAGTGCCAGGACAACAACGGGGGCTGCCAGCAGGTCTGCGTCAACGCCATGGGCAGCTACGAGTGCCAGTGCCACAGCGGCTTCTTCCTCAGTGACAACCAGCACACCTGCATCCACCGCTCCAACGGTGAGTCCCACCCTCGCCGGCCGGCACGCCCCGCAGCGGGCCCGGGAACCTTCTGGGGGCGGCCCGCATGGCTGACTCCGCTCGGAGCCCCTCCCAGCACCTCCCCTCCACCTGCTCATCGGGGCTGTCGGTGCTTCGGGTGTTTTCACCTGGAGACGAGGTGGGGCCACGCATGGGCGGATGTGACCGGAGAAGCTGTGTCACGTTCCGGGCTGGAGGCTGGCCGTGGCCGGGAAGAGTGGGGCCCCCTTCCCCACGGCTCTCTTCCCCACGCGGGCTGGAGGCCTGACCGGGCGAGTGGCCGTTTCTCAGTCTCTGTGCACCCGGCAGCACCGAGGACTGTCTGCTGTGTGTTCACCCGGCCACCAGCTGGGGGGCACTTGTCGTGGCTGGGAGCCGGCCACCCCGGAGGCCAGCCAGGCTGCACAGGAGCCAGCCGAGCCCCGAGGGTGAAGGCCCTGGTGTCAGGGCGGTGTTGGCCAGAGTCTGGGCCCGGAGCAGCAGGGCCGTGAGGCAGGACGGGGTGGCCAGGAGCGGGGCCTGCATGCCTCGAGGAGAGGGCCTTCCCGGCCGAGGGAGCAGCACTTGAGAAGCAGGCGCCTGTGGGCGTGAGACAATGGCGAGGCCCAGGGCGGCCGGGTGGGCTGAGGGCAGGCGGGGGCCAGCGTGCCTGGGGCCTGGCCGTGCTGTGGTCCAGGGCAGGGAGGTGGAAGGAAGACAGGACAGCCCCGAGGCGGGGCCTGGAGGAACCCGGCAGACTCCCGTACGGGCCCAGAGCCTCAGCTTCCGCGCACAGCGTGGGGACGTGGCGCTGCCCCTGCGGGGCCTTGGGAGGGCAGAGCGAGGCCCCGGCGGCAGAGAGCCCAGCGGACATCAGAGCCGACAGAGGCCGCAAGGCGACAGCTGGGCGCCTGGGCCTGGTTCTTACATGAAAGCAGATCTCAGGGAAGAAAATACAGTCAAAAAGTGTAAAACCCAGGGTAGTGAGTCAGAACTACTGTACCGGGCGCCGTAGCATCCCCAGTGTCTGTTTCGGCAGTTTCCTGGAAGACAGGACAGCCCCGGTGCTCCCCGGCCGCGCCGTGTCCCCGGAAGGACGTGGAGGCCGGGCCCCGGCTGCCCGGGCCGGTGCTCCAGTCTCCCGGCGCAGACTTCCCCAGCAGTCCTGGCAGCGGCTGGGTTTGCCCCTCACGAGACCCCCCCCTCTGTGGGGCTCTGGGGTCAGGCTGCCCCAGATGAGGACCCCGGGCCCAAATCAAGTTTTATAAGAAACAGATTCAGGGAGAAGGGAGTGAGTGTTGGTGGGGGAGGGGCGCTCGGCTTCCATCGAGGAGGGGTTTATAGGGCAGCTGCTCCTAGCAGGCTATAAAGTCCCCTTCTCAGCGAGGTGGTGTGTGCGCCGTCCCTTTGAAGAGTGGCCTTCCCACGGCAGGACTCCAGGTGAAGCGCGGGCGGGCGCAGCATGGACAGCTGGCACCGCACACTGGCGGCCGCGTCTGGTCTGTAGCAGGTCCCGGTTGGACCTGTGCGCATCCCCGAGCTGGAGTTGCTACTGAGCAGACCTCGGCGTCGGGGTGGGGGGGGGGGCGGGGGAGCGATGAGGTGGGAACAGCCACGGTGGCACTCGCTCTGAGCAGGGCCCCGGGCCACGCCGTGGAGGACTGGCGGAGTGAGGACCCCAGCCCAGGCTGCTGGCTGAGATGTGACCAGGTGGTGAGGAAAGAAACGGGGAGGGGACATGGACAGAGAAAGGTGGGCGTGGAAGGCCTCTTTGAGGAAGGCACGCACGAGCTGGAACGGAGCGAGGGGCCAGGGCAGCTGTGGGTGGGGCTGGGGGCACATGCCAGGCCGGGCGGGTGCAGAGGCCCTGCGGTGGGAAGCGGACCGGGCTGGAGCAGAAACAGGACGAGTGGAGGGACGGTGGAGCTCGGGGAGAGGAGCCCAGGATGGGGGAGCTGGGCAGGGCCAGGTCCCGTGAGGTCGCAGGACCACGGCGGGGGTGGGGGTGCTGAAGAGCACAGCCCTGGGAAGCTGGTGGGGCAGAGGCGGGCAGAGGGGAGAAGGGAGGACTGCTGGGGAACCTGGCGCTCCTGGGCCTGGGCGTTGAGCCCACGGGCCTCCCCAACCCAGAGGCCCAGGGTGACCAGGCCCAGCTTTTTACCTGAAACCAGGAATCAAGATTTAACCAGAATACAGGTTTGGGGCCTCAACCCCAAACCATGTGAACTGGCATTCTGATTAAGGAAGCCTCTTTCCTCATGAGAATGTGTGAATGTCGTAATTTTTAAACCTAGCAATGAATCCATCTAAAAACAGCAGACTTCTTGGGCGCCTCAGCAAGGACAAGTGGCAGCATTTCCAGGGCTCCCAGAGGCCACATAGGAAGTCTGAGGCGGACAGGTCAAGTGCATGGGATGCGGGCTGACTGCTCCTTAATGCCTGTGGGCGGAGCCAGGGCCCAGCGGACTGGACAGGCTGCCTCTCCCTGGAGCCTCCGTCAGCCGTGACAAGTGCCCGCAACTGTGTGTCTGGCACAGTGATGGCCGTTAGCGCCCCAGGTCAGGGCGAGTCCCGGCTGCTAAGCCCCAGCTGGTTTTGCACCTAAGTGGCTTCTGACCCCCCCCCCCCCACTTCTGGGAGGGCTGGTGAGCCCAGAGCCACTTGGCAATTCGATCCCTCATGTTACCCGACTCTTCCTCATGCCTGCCAGCTCTCGGGAGCCCCCCCTGGGCGAGGGGAGAGGCACATGGGCCGGTTTTGATTAGAGGTGGCCGGATGTGCGGTGGGGCCGGCCAGGGTCAGCCCGGGCCAGTGGCCGGGCAGTGAGGCCGGGGAACTCAGCCCCTCAGAGCGGCCCCGCTCCCACGGCGCCAGCCCAAACCGTGGCTCAGAGCACGGGGGTCCGGCCAGGCTGGGGTGGGGACTGAGATCCTTGGCGGCCGTCCGTCTCCACTGGCCGCGTGGCCGCTGCAGCCACCCTGCCTCCCTGGGGCTCCTTGCCGCCTAGGCGGGTGCGGGGTCCGTTCTGGGGAACGCGGTGCAGTGGTCCAGAGCGGGGGCTGCTGCTTTAGAACTCAGGCGTGGTGTGGGGACGTGGGCCGTCCCTCTGGCCCAGCGCTGGGGAGGTGAGACCCTGAGCTCTTGGCACCCGTGGCTCGAGGCTTCCAGGTGCTGGTTCCGCCCGGGCACAGCTGCACGTGCCTCCTGCTCGGCCTTGACGCAGCGAGCCGCGACGGCCCCCTTCGGCCTCAAGCCTGGGGCGCCCAGCCCAGCCTCCACGGCCCCTCGTCGTGGTCATGTGCCGGGGCCTCTCCGTCCCGGGGGTGCGGGCCAGCTCCCTCAGGTTTCCTCCCCCAGGTTCCCTCCCCCTCACATGCCTGCCCTTTCATTTCAACTCACATCTGTGCGCTCCGGCACGGCGTGGCTCTGCGTGGCTCTGTGTGGCATGGTGTGGAGTGCGTGGTGGCTGGCGTGGGGCTCAGCCAGCAGCCTGTTCCGGTCGGAGGGCAGCTGGTCCTGCCTGGCTGCTGGAAGCCTGGGGGCAGTCCGGAAGGCTCCGAGAAGCCCCTGAGAGCGGGCGGCCTCTGAGGTGGCCAACTGGTGGAGTGTGGGCGGGCAGTCGGTGGGCAGAGGGACCAGCGTGGCCTGGGGTTTTAGAGGGACTAGGTGGCAGTGGGCGGTGTGGTGGGGAGGAGAGGGCAGGACACTGGCCAGTCCGTCTGGAAGCAGACGTTGGTGGAAAGCGACGGACTGAAGGCAGCTAACCTTGAAAACCAACATGGAGTGGGGCTCTGAACCCCAAGAGGCAGGGGCCACGGGCAGGGGGCAGTGACCGCCCTGTGGAGCCCCCTTGTCCATTCTGGGCCTGTCTGGGATGGGGTCTAGAGCACGGCGGGCCCTCACCCCCACTGCCCCCCAGCACCATCTGACTGAGGGGTGATTCCGCGGCTGCCCCAGGGCCATGGAGCCTGGCAGGGTGGGTGCCGGCGTTTGCCCACACCAGGCCTTCTCTGTACGCTGTGTGGCCTTGCTGGAGGGGAAGGGGGACTCGAGTGTGAGCCCCTCCCCCATGCCTGATTCTTGCCTCCCACCCCAGTCTGGACTCTCAGGCCCCCCGTGCCCTCCCTGCCCTCCCGGGCCCATGCAGCCGCCCTTCTCCACCGGGGCCTCCACCGCTGGCTTCAGGTGCCAGCCAGCCGGCCTCTCAGCTCTTGGCCGGGCTTCTCCGACCCCCAAAACTTCCGCCTTGTCCCAGCTGCTCAGTGGGGTCAGTGTGGAGCAGCCTTTCCTGTCCGCCGGAGAGAGGGCCTCCTGGAGCCTGAGCCCAGACCCGGAGCCGGTGGCACTGAGGGGCGGGAAACTGGTTCGCAGGAGCTTGGACTTGGCTGTGAGAGTGACGGCGCCCGCTCCATCCTGGAGATGGGCACGGTCCGCACTTTGGGAACTCCCCACCTGCCTGGGGCTGGACAGGGACATGAAGCGACTTGCTGGGAGGTGGCACTGGCCGCCCTGGAGGTCGGACCCCCACGGGGACAGTGTGGATGCAGAGGAGGGCGGCTGGGGGGGTGAGAGGCAGGACCTTCGGCAGAGGTTCACGCTCCGGGGAGGCCTGTCCCCGGGTCCCACAGGTGTGGGATGTTTCGGCGGTGGCCGGCTCTGGAGCAGGTGGGGCCGGGTCCCCTCCAGAGCACGCGGCCCTGGAGGGAGCCTGGGAACTCCGGGCAGGACGAGCCCACCTCTCCTTTCGGTGGGGTGCAAGGGTGGGGGCTGCCCAGAGGCCTTGCTCAGGGCCCTGACACGCAGGTGTCCGGAGACAGCCTGTGCGAAGTCCGGGTGCCCGCCTCCCTCCCGGTCCACCGGCCCAGGCCGGCCCAGGCCGGCCCCAGCCCGGGGCCCGTGCGGAGTGCCGGGAGCCGACTGGCGTGAGGAGGGGCCTGGGTGTCTGGGGCTCCTCGGGGGCCAGCGGCTCGAGACACTTGAGTGGCGTGTCTGGTCCCCCTGTGCGTGCCCTGAGGGCTTGGGGACAGCAGCGTTCTGCCATCGGCCCTGCTCTTCAGTGACTGTGTGACCAGGCTCTGGGAGGGCGCTGCGCTCCTCCATTACTCGCCATTCTTGGTGGGCAGGGCAGCGCCCAGAAGCCCCGCCTCTGTGCCAAAGCACGCCCTCCTGGCACCCGCAGACTGCAGGGGAGGCAGGCGGGGAGACGGTGTGCGGAGGGTCGGGCAGCAGGGTCACGGGGCCGCAGGAGTCGGGGGCGCATGCCTGCCCGCCCGCTCAACCCGCAGAGAAGGCGGCACGCTGCTGAGGGTGGGCTCCGGAGCAGCGTCTCCCCACCCAGCCCCGGCTCCTAGTGGGTGGGGTGGAGGCCCCGTTGGCACACCGCTGGGGTCGTCAGCAGCAAGAGGCCCTGCCCTTGGCACCGGAGCCCACCGCTCAGAGCCCACCCCACCTCAGGACCGGCTGGGAGCTCTTTGGCCAAGGTCACTGGGGGGTTTTCAGACACAGACCCCTGGGGCAGGGGCAGGGCAGAGAGCCAGGGGTTCCCTCCGCAGGAGCTGCCTCGGGGGCCAGCTGCCTTGTCTGCCCTCCCCCAGCCCTGGTCCTGGGCTATTCCCCCACACTCCTCCAGGCTGGCCCTGGGCCTCCCTCTAGACCTGGTCTTCCCTTCAGCTGCTCCTGCGCTCACTCGCCCTGCGCAGGCTGGCGGTGCCTGGCCCCCCCCCCGCCCCCACTCCTGCACACCTCGCAGGGTATTACACTCCCGCTCACCTGGGCATTCGAAGCCACCCTGGGAGTTACAAGACCTAGCTGGGCCACAGTGAGGGGCAGTGCTCCACACGGGGGCCAGGTTTCTGACGACAGAGCCAGTTCTAGTCCGGCTCCAAACTGGAAAAAACTAGCCTGTGGCCAGAGACCCACAGTCCCTCCTGAGCTGCCCAGAGACAGTGATTACTGCATGGGGGGTCTGGCCCAGGCCTTGACCTGGGGCCACAGCATGGCTCTTGCAGGGCCAGGGACATCCGGAGCTTTCCATCATCGGCTGTGGGGTCTGGAGCCTCTGTGGGTGTATATGGCGGGAAACCTTCTGCTTTAAATGAGGTGATCTGGCGTGGCCATGCCCCAGCCTCAGGGCTGCCCTTCTAGCTGCTCCGTGAGGGGGCGGCCAGGCCAGGGCACGGGGTGGACTCGTGGTGCGCAGCTTCCCGACCCCTGCCTGCTGCAGACCAGGTGGGCGGGAGAACAAACAGCTCTCCCATCAGCGGGAGGATCCGTGGGGCGGCTGGAGGCGGCCCGTCCTGGCCCTGTGCAGGCCGGAATGGCCCTGGAGGCGGGGCAATAAATCCAGCCCATTATTTTTTACGAGCCTCCCACCCCATAAACAACTCCTGTGGCTGTTGTTGAGCCAGCCTCATGCCCTTCTCCTGGCCTGGCCCCCAGCCCGCCCAGCCAGGCAGCCTACGGGGACCCCAGTCCTTACTTCACGTGCGAGCAGTTGGGGGTCCCAAATGCCGCAGACCCTCAGGTCCCCAGCACGAACAGTGCGGGGCAGAGAGCGAGCACCAGGCCGAGAGGCAGCTGGCCCAGCCTCCGTTTCTCATCTGTGTAACGGGACACACGCTGGTGTTGAGTGTGGAATTGTTTGTGAGGGTTGCAGTGAGGTGTTGTGTGTACACTGTGTCCCCCTAGTGACACAGTGTCGGCTGCAAGGGGCACTGCCGTGGGCCAAGCATTGTGCCTACACTCTGACACAAGTGACCGGACCCCAGAAACAGCCCTGTGTGGTGCAGCTGCTCCGCTGCCCGCCTTGCAGGCGAGAGAACGGACAGAGGCTGAGAAGCAGAGAGTTGTCCATAGTGAGCCTGCCCGTGGTTCCTCTCCACGCTGCACACCTCGTGCCACAGCCACAGCAAACCCTCGCCTGCCTCTGTCCCTGTGACCCGGGAGCCCTGTCACGTGTGCTAGCTGGGCGTCCCGCCCCGGTCCCCGTCCAGAGAACCCGTCCTCATGCCTCAGAGCCCACACCGCCCTGCCCGCCGCCCCAAGAAGTGCTCTGCCACTCAGGCGGGCTTGTCTGCCTCTCCACACGTCCACGTGGGTCTGAGCGGCTCAGCCCCCTCTCGGGACCCGTGTGCGAGCTCCTGAGGGGGGCACAGGTGTGTTTCTTTCGTCTGACTCGGGACAGGGGGCAGAGGAGACATGCGCGGTGGAAGGGAGAGGGACTGAGTCATCTCCGGAGGGGTGAGTTGTGTGTGGCGTCACTCTCACATCCCTCCTGCCGACGGGCCCGTGCAGCCTGCCCAGGCCCCGGGGCTCGGCCGCAGTCCGGTCGGGCGCCCTGTGCTGGGCTGGCTGGGTCTCGCCCGCAGCCGCATGCAGCCTGCACGTCAGCTGAGGCGTCTCCGGCCCCAGCACCCACAGTCCTCCCACGTTCAGAGACGCTTCCCCCGGTGCACGCCTCCACGTCTCTGCATGAGCCGCCCCTCTTCCGGGACACCTCTCCCCCTGCGGACCTCTGTCCCAGGGCCCCACCCCGGTGCTGATCCAGCGTGCACCCTCACGGCTGGTCACCTGGTGGGGTGACAGCTCTGCAGTCTGTCACAGTTAGAATGGTGGGGACTGAGGGAGTTCCCCAGGGGTTTGTACCTGCCTTTGGCACGTGCTCTTGGGAAAGGGAGAGGTTCTTAGCATTTATCGAGTTCCGACAGTGCACAAGCCTTTGACAGCCTTCCATCCTCACGGGCCGCTGGTCAATAGCAGCTGCCGCCCCCCCCCCCCACTTTGCTCCCAGGAGAGGACAGAGGTGCAGGGCGGGGCAGCAGGCACAGCCAGTGTGGCACAGAGCCTGGGCGGCCACGGTGCTCCTTTGCATGGCCCAGGGCGGGAGCAGGCGGGGGCCAGGGGGGAGGGAGGCACCAGCCTGGGACCAGAGCTGCACCTGTCCTTAGAGACTCTTCTGACAGCGAGACCCAGCGTTCCTGTTGGCCTCTCCTCCCAGGTGCTCTGGGCTTCTGCAGGGCGCGCTCGAGGCCATCTGCGGGCCCCTCCTGTGCCTGGGACTCCTCCCTCCGGTCACCTGTCCGCCTGACAGGAGGGAGAAACAGACTCGTCCCTGGTGACGGGCAGGCCGTGGCCCCCGTGGGTCCTGTGTGAGCTGTTCCCTCATGGCTTCCTCTAGGGTCCCCGTGGGAGGAGGGGTGGAGGCTCCAGATCAAGTACAGGACACCCACCTAAACTGGATTTCAGATAACACGTTCTTTAAGTGTGACCCACGCAACATTTGGGACATGTTTCTACTTGGGAAGTACCTGTTGCTTATCTGAAATCCAGATTTGCCCGTCTGGCATTCCCTGTTTCTATTGCTCTGTCTGGCAGCCCTGGGGAGGAGGGGACGTCTCCGGCTCCCGAGCCCGAGGAGTGAAGCCTCAGGAAGCCTCTGTGGTCCCAGCCGCCAGCCACCCCCCCGGCCTCAGAGGCGCGGCGTGCACATGGTGCCGCCTAGTGACCAGCTGGGGAACTGCAGGGGGCGGGAAGAGGAGGGAAAGTTGGCCCTGGGAAGGGATGGAGGGGCCTGGGTCCAGGGCGAGGTGAGGCTGTGTTGGGACAAGCTCTGCAGAATCAGCCAGTGGGGGTGAGGGGACGGGCCAGTCTTTATGGGGCACTGCCTGTGTCTTGCAGTGGCTGTCAGGGGACCCTGAGCTGCAGCTGTAATGGTCTTCCTCCTCTGCTTCAGCGGAGGAAACTGAGCAGGTTCCAAGGCCACACACCCTGAAGGGCAGGCTGTGTGCGGCCCTGACAGCCGTCAGGCAGGCCCCTCCCTCCCACAGAAGCCACTGTCCGGGGCTCCCGGAGCCAGGGCTAGCCGAGGCCTGAGGGCTGGGAAGCTGGTGTCCATCCTGTCCTCTGAGAAGGCGGACCAGCCCACTCCCTTTGCTCTCCTCTGGGACGCCCTGTGCCTGCCCACCCGGTGAGCAGCCATGGCAATGGCCTTGGTCTCAGCTGAAAACGCACCTATGTGGGTGGAAACCCTGGCTGGCTCTGCTCGTGGCCTCGGCACAGGGCCTGCACACAGTTTCTCGAAGGGGTGAGTGAATGGATGGGCGACAGCCCCTGAACCAGCAGTCCCCCCCGGGCTTCCTCCCGGTGTGACGGATGAATGTGGAGCCGGAGCACCCACATTCGGGAGCCAGGGCAAGGGGAACCCCAAGGTTGTGTGTGGACACTGGGCTGGCTCCCGCGTGCCCAGGGCGAGCCGCTGTGCTCTGGGCTGCAGCCTCCTCAGTGGGAAGGAGCAGTTCCATCAGCTGCTCCTCCCGGTTCCTGCCAGGTCCAGCTTTCTGGGACGCCAGTCCATTCCAGCCGTTGGCTTGTAGACTCAAAGCCATTCAGGGGGCACGCCCTTGTCCATAAGCAGCGTACTTATGGGCCGGTCCCCCACAGGTGTTTGTCGGCCGCCCATGGGGGGCTCCACCAAGGCCCGGCCCCTGCGAGGGCAGAGGAAGATGGGGGGCCGGTCCCGTGGAAAGCCTGGGGTAAAGGAGACCCTGCCTGATGCTGTGAAGGAATCAGCACGGAGGCCAGTGAGCAAATGGACATGGAAGGTGTCGGGAGTCAGACCACACAAGGGCCGGGCTTTCGGGGCTGGACCGGCTGAGCAGCAAGTGCTGAGTGGGCGGAGCACACACTCCGAAGGACGGGTCATCCTGGGGCCCTGGCAGGTGCCACGGGCTTGAAGGGAGGGCTGGGGGGTCCTGAGGAGAAGACCTCTGGCACAGAGGAGCAGCGCAGAGGCCCCAGGGGCCACTGAGGCAGCCAAGGGAGCACCTGGCCAGGGGCAGGGACCCTTTGGGCCTGCTGTGGAAGTGGCCACGGGGTGGGGGTCACGTCCCTGCTTCATTCACACTAGTTGAGGGACCTCTCTGAGCCTTAGCATTGTCCCCTGTCAGGTGCCGCCTGGCACTCAGTCGTGGAGATGATTGTCGGGGATGTAGGCAGAGAGCCTGGCACAGCTCCTGGCAGCGGAGAGCCCTGGGGGAGTGGGAGCCCACGGTGCTAATCACTCCTGCTTCCCAGGTGGGGCTGTCCCTGCAGAGGCAGCCTGGGGTGGGCAGGGTCTAGTCCGGGGCAGCCAGCTGCTGGCGCCCCAGCCAGGCCTGGCATTGCCCAGGAGGATGAAATTTCAGGGGTGCAGGGTGGAAGGCAGAGCCCCGTTTCTGCTAAAGCCCAGGCCTCCTGACAAGAGGCTGCCAAAGTACCATCTAGGCGCAGGTGCCCTCGGAGCGTAACTCAGGAGTGGAGGCAGATCCGGATGGGGGTGGGGGAGCCGCGGGGCGGCGGGCAGGCAGCGCCGGCAAGGGCGGGGCCCACGGAAGGATGTACCCTCAACCCAGGAGTCAGCCCTGTCCTCGTGCAGAGACCAGACCCAGCCCCGGGCCCACCAGCGGGGCCGGGGTCAGGGAGCACTGCTCAGGCCTTCACTGGGGCTGGGTGCCATGCAGGGCCGGGCGCACAGAGGCGGGTCGGGCTTGGGCCCAGGAGCCCCAGGCGGGCAGGGGGCGCGGCAGACCTGCAGTGACAATGAGCATGGTGGGTGCTGTGAGAAAAGGGATGCATGGAGGCCCGGCCTGGGCCCCCGATCCAGCCTGGGGACTTGCAGGAAGGGTGGAAGCAAGGAGGGTTTCCTGGAAGAGGTGGTGCCCGAACAGAATCTCAGGTAACCGGTCAGAAGCTGCCCTTCAAGGGAGGGAGGCAGCGTGACCCCGGCAGAGGAAAGCACGTGGCCCAGAGGACTTCCAGCCTTATCCTGTGGGCGCTGGGTGGGGCGGGGCCCTGGAGGGCCCTTCAGCAGTGGGAACTCTCAGTCCGCCTGATGCTCTAGACGGTTCCCTCTGCAGCTGGACGAGGGCAGGGCTTCGAGTCAGACAGAACAGTGCTCACGCTTCGGCTCTACCACGTCCCACTCAGGGGGCCGCAGGCAGACCGCGACCTCTCCGAACTGCGCTGCGGAGCGAACTGAAGCTGCCCGCCGTGTGCGGTGACCGTGCGAAGGTCTGTGTTCTCTCCGCGCCGGGTGGTCGGGAAGGAGCAGGCGTGCTCCCAGCCCTCAGCAAGCTCTGCAGGGGGCCTGCGGGGGCTGGGTGAGACATCGGGCATTTTGAAGAAGCTGGCTTTTGAGATGGGCTTGGAGAGACGGGATATGGAAATGTGGACGGAGCTGGGGAGGCGTCCCTGCCCCTGCCCCGCCCCGCCCCTGGGGCCCAGGGGAGCCCAGTGCCTCTGAGAGCCCGCTGGGAGCTGGGAGCGCAGGCTCACATCTGCCCGCAGGTCCCCTGGGCGAGCTGCCCCGCCTTCCTCCACCCTCCTCTCCTCTCCTCACCGGCGAAGTGGGGATAATAACACGGACTCCGAAATGGGCCAGACGCTTCAAGGGGATTATTCGTGTCAAGCGCTTAGTGCCCAGTGGGCGCTCTGCGGGGGCCTGCGGCTGTCAGCAGCCCGCAGTGGGTTCCGCAGAGTTTCGGGCTGGCCCAGGCTGCAGCCCCAGCCGCCCCCATTCTGCCTCGCTGCGGGCGTGCCCCCAACCCAGCCCCCTCCCCTCCCTCCCCTCAGTTTTACGTCTCTGCGGCTCAGTGGTTTGTATCTGTCACGGGTGGGGGACACCAGGACAGAGGAGCCCTGCGGCGGCTGGGGAGGTGACACCCCTGAAATGGCACTCGGAGCAGCTTTACCGGCACCGTCCACGCACCGCCCACGCGGCCCCCGTGCCTTCCCCGAGGCAGCACCTTGCCTGCTCCCCTTAGCTCCCCTCTCCGTCAGAGCACGTGCAGCCTGAGTCCGTGTCTCCCTGGCAGCTCCGTCCTGCCCCGCCCCCCCTCCAAGCCCCGGGCTCCAGCCTCTTACTGGGCTGCATAATCTTCTATTGATGAGGCGGAAGGGGAGGGAAATCCTTTCCTCCCAAATTGGGGTGGGGGAGGGGCAGAGCAAGGTAATTGTTCTTTTCTCTCTGCTCGGCTGTTCCCACTTGCCTTCCCTTCCCGTGTGGTTAAGGGACATGGATGCAGAAAGCGATGTTATTGATGAAGTCACCATAGCAACGACCCTTGGGAGGCACACATTCCAGCTTTGTTATCCTGGGCCAGGGCAGTGGGAAAGGCTGGCTCCTCGACGCGGATTGGCTCGCCTCCCGTGGCCCCGCTTTAGATGCCCCCGTGAACTTTGCTCTGCGGGACACAATGCCGCCGGCCCCGGGCAGGCACACTCTGCTGCCGTTGAACCCTGGGCACGCTGGCGGGATGTCTGGAAGTGATAGAAGGCCTCTGGGAAACGCGGGTCCCGGTGGGGGAGAGCTGCCGAGGCCTGTCAGGGCCCAGAGGGGGCAGGGACCCCGGGGGAGCCCCTCGGGAGGAAGCCCCGGGCGCTGCGGAGAGGACGCTGCGCCCGGCCATGGCCCCGCCTCTCGCACACAGCCTGGCCCTGGCCCGGCTTCCTCCCAGCCCCGCCCAGCCTCCGTGGGCTTGTTTGGGAAATGGGAATGGCAACACCCACGTCTCAGGCTCCGGTGAGAGTTAAATTAAATGGAAGTGTCATTGGAACCCAAGCCCTCATCACATCTCCTGCAAGACTCAGAGGAAGGGGCTCTTACATGTGTCACAAAGCTAGCCTTCCTCTCATCCCCACACGGCGCCCCTCGCCCGGCTCCTTCATCTCTTTCAGGGTGGTGGCACCCGCGCCCCACGTGCCTCCTGCCTGCAGCCTCGCGCCTGCCTCCCTGCAGCACCCGCAGACCTCTCGGCACGTGGGTGTGACGCTGCCCGATCTACCGTTTTCCCTGGCCCCCCTGCCCGGGCTGAGTCCCTCCAGCCCTTACCTGCACCCTCAACCAGCCTCCCTGCCCAGGGAAGGGGAGTGTGCATGGAGTGAGCTCCTGGAGGCAGGTCCTGTGACTGCCCACGTCTCCAAGGGTGGGCACCAGGGCCCAGAGAGGTGACTCGATTGCCCCAGGTCGAGCAACAAGTGGCAGAGTCTGCGCTGGGACCTGGCAACCGTGCTGCACAGCCTCCATCTCCACTCCCCACCCCCGGGCACCGTGAGACGCTCGGTCCGAGTCCGAGGGACATAATTGGATTCGGATGGGTTGGATCAAATTAGATTCGACCTGGCGGGCAGCCTGGCTGGCCGGCACCAGGCCCCTGAAGACCAGGCTTCTGGGAAGGAGTCTGAAATCACATCTCACTTCCCCTGCCGCCCTCGGCCCTTCCCTTCCTCCCCCACATCGGGACAGGGAGGCAGGCCCCGGGATGGCTGCACCTGTCCCAGGCAGCCCCGTGACCATCTGCTTGGGGACAGGGGCCCCAGGAAGCGCTCAGGCTGAGCGGACTCCAGGCCCGGTGAGCCTGGCGACTGGCGGGGGCCCCAGCAGCTCGCCCCGCGGCGCCTGCTCCCCGGCCTGGGCCGTGGCTGCTCACGGGGAGCCAGGCCTCCACCCGGACCCTCCTTCCCGTTTCCACCTCCCTTCACTGGGGAGCTGGGGAGTGTTCCCTCCTGGGCGGGTCCTGTGTCGGGCAGGGAGGCCACCGAGAGGGCTCAGAGCACGGCCTGCCCTCGGGGCTGACCAGAGGGCCCCGCAAGAGCAGAGGGGAACAGCACAGCCACACACCAGCGCTTGGGGCGAGGGGAGCACAGGCGCCCATGGGCCCCTGAGCGGCCGGGGGGCCACGGAGCTCCCTGGCTCACACTCGCCATGGCTCCTGATTGTGACGGAGAAGTCTGGACTCCCAGCAAGGAAGGCCCCCGGCGGGCGAGTCCGCAGCGGGGGAGAGAGCGGAGGAGGCGGGTGCTGAGCGCCCGTGCAGGGCAGTCAGCTGCACGGAGGCAGCCGTCAGCCCCTCCAGCACCACCGCCGGTCACTGCCCCTGTAGCACCCCGGCTGCAGCAGGTGCCGCCAGCGGACATGCCCTCAACCCCGTGCAGGCGGGAGGGGTCGCGTGCCTGGAGAACCAGGGGACTCGGCTTCAGGCCCAGCTGTGCCCCCAGGGGCTCAAGCGCTGGGGCGAGAATCAGCCCCCAGCCCCCACCCTGTCCTCTGCCAGGGCTCTTCTCTCTGAGGCCTCGCCCCTCGCTCTGGAAAATATCCTTCTTAATAAGAAAGAGATGAATGTGAACATAATAAATTTCTTATTTCTATTTTTGAGTAAATTAATATAAGCTTCCCAGTTTAATTTCTAGTATGGTAATTATGAATAGCTACAGATAAATACAAATTCTTTGGGCTCCTCCATAATTGCCAGAAATGTAAAAAGGAGCTGAATCCTGTGGGCTCGGGACCCAGCCCCACCCCTGCCCTCAGCTGGAGACAAGGAGGGGGCCCGAGGGCCCTGGGGCCTGTGCCGGCCTCGTGGGAGGGGGCAGGTCACCGGCCCTTGGCCCCAGTCCTCAGTGAGGGGGCCTTCTCCCGCAGTGAGGACCGTGCCTTTGAGGCTGGCTGTGGGGGCCGCCTGCCCCCTCCGCTCCGGGGTTTCACTGCCCAGTGCCCATCAACTTTGACCTAGAAAGCTAGGTCACTCCCCCAAGCTGTCCTTTGCTGGCAAAACAGCGACATCGTATGGTCTCACTAGTAGTCTAGATTCTCAGAAAGGAAGCCCGGCCCTGCCCGGTGCGGCTCAGCGGGGTGGGCGTCGTCCTGCAAATCGAAAGGTCGCCGGTTGGACGCCTCTGGTCAGGGCGCAGGCCTGGCGTGTGGGTCAGGTCCCCTCCCCGGTCAGGGCCCATGTGCGAGGCAACCAATGGGTGTTTGTTTATTTTTCCTCCCTCCCTTCCCTCACTCTAAAAATAAATAAACAAATAGATTTTTTAAAACCTTTTAAAAATAAGAAAGAAAGAAAGGTCACCTAGGGGCAAGCCCATGGTGTGGGGGAGAGTTGGTGACGTCCGACACTGAGTGCTCTGCCTACATCCCAAGTTCAGGGCCACGTCAGCTCCCCAGCGACAAGGTTACGGTCGGTATTGATTACCAGGGCTCGCTGCAGGTTCTGATTCTGTGGCTGGGAATGGAAGTTCAGCCCCCCCCCCCCCCACCACACAGAAGCTGGAGCTTCAGCGCGGGCCCGCGGCGCTCGCAGCTCAGGGAGGAAGCGCGGGTCTGCCCGATGGGCATCGACTTCCCGTGCAGCCGTGGGGCGGCCTGAGAGACTGCCGTGGCATGGCGGCCTGCGGGGCGTAACCCAAAGGTCAGGAAGCTCTGCAGAACCAGCGGCGTTTGAGACGGGCCCAGGATTTTGTTTTGGGGGGACAGGAGAAGCAGAGGGGTGTGCTTTGGGGGTGGTCGGCCAGCGGTGCAGGACCACGGACCATGGGGACTATGTAAGCGGAGGTGGGCGACGAAGCCGGGAAGAAGCTAGGACGCCCACTCCTTTCACATCCGTGGGCGCCAAGGAGCCACAAAATCCGCACGAGCCCGGGGTGAGGGGAGCCCTGCACTCAGCCTGCCGCCGACAGTGGCCGGGGGTGACGGGCAGGGAGGCTGCTCCTCGGCCGCCACACACGGGTAGACCCTCGCCAGGCCAGTGTCTCCGACCACCGGCGGAGGCGCTGCACACGTCTCCAGGGCCCCGGGAAGCCCTGCCGGGGGAGGCCCGGCCCCCAGACTCAGTGCGCCTCCAGTCACCGGGGACCTGCCATCTCCGCTCCCTGCGGCCGGGAGGTGGGCGTCGTCACTCCCGTGCCACAGACGAGGCTGCGAGAAGCGAGGCGGCCTTCCCCAAGACACGCGAGTGGTCAGGAGGCCGGGCTCTGCCCGCCCCTGCCTGACCTCCCCAGACCTTTCTCCTGCGAAAGCCGTGCGCCAGCCTGGCTCATACCAGCTCGCGAGCGCCGCTTCCATCCGTGATGTCTCCCTGGAGCTTGGAGGGCGCATTGCCACCACAGAAACTGGCCTGTGCTGCCCATCGGCCCCACCCCGCCCCCAGCAGTGGCTAACGACCATCAGTCGGTGCACCACGGTGCCGGGCGTGCAGGCCTGCTGTTCCGAAATGCGGCGAGCTGCCCGTGAGCGTGCAGCTTTCTGCCAGGAGCCTGGCACCCGAGTGCCCGGCCGATTCGGCTGCGGCTCAGCCGGTCACACTCGGCGTCGGCCCGCCAGTTCGATTTGAACGCGGGAGAGAACCCAGGGGAAGGACGGGTAAGAGCAGTAAAAGCAGGTGAAACCAGAGGTCGGCGTGCTGAGCACAACGCAGGCTCACTGATTCCGATTTTCTGTTTGGTTTAACTTAAGAATTTTTAAAGTGTCAATTGTAGCTGCCGGGATGTTTGTGTTCTCAGACACGTCGATTCTCAGTCCCTGACCGTGCGTGAAGTGGGCGGGGTTGAGACTGAGCTTGTCCTCACCTTGAGCCGGGGACCGGTGCGCCACCTGGGAGAGGAGGCCACCCGCCTGTCCCCGTCTCCGGGTTCCTTCCGCCGCCGAGGCCAGCCCCTCGCGGTGGGACCTGGGAGCCGGGCTCAGGGCAGTGTGCGGGCGGGCAGCAGCTCTTCCTTTTATCCGCCGTTAGCCTCTTGACGGACGTGTGACCTGCACCCCCTCACTTGACCCCAGACCTAATAAATTCTGGAAATGCCTCACAACTCACCAGGAAGATAAACATCAACTGGGGTCCACCGAGAGGGGTCCAGGCCGCTCCAGGCAGCCAGGGAGGGAGATCCGGTCTCCTGAGGGGAGGGGCCAACTGAGGGAGAGGACCCTGTCCTCTCTGTCACACCAGTGCCCTCAGAGCCGACTGGGTGGAGGGCAGAGGCCAGGCGTCCAGGGGCCCTGCCCTCAAAACCCATGGGCAGCCCGGCTCCACACTCAGCGGGGCCTCCAGCGCGGGAGGTGTTGTCCGGACCCCAAGGGCCTTCAGGGCAGGCGTCTGGATCTTGGCTCCCGTCTTGGAAAGGGCCACTGGCCTTTACAGGGGACGAGGGGCCCGGAGCGTGCGTAGGATGGAGTCCCTGCCTGGGGCGTGGAGCCGGGGGGAGGCTCTGAGAGCCTGGGAGGGGAGGAGGCGGGGAGCTGGCTGGTCTTATGTGGGTCGGGGCTCCCGGGTCTGGCCGGAGGACACACAGGAAGGGCCTGCCAGGCGGGGCCACCACTGGCCAGGCTGCAGATACAGAGGCTGCTGCCGGGGGAGGGTGGGGGCGCCGTGGCAGGCGGGGGGCCGGCCCTGGCCCCTCTGGCACTCCTCCCCGCTGAAGGCTCCCAGGCAGCAGGGAGGCCAGCACTGGCTGCCCTTTTAAGACCAGACGACGGAGAGAAGGGTACCCAAGTTTCGCCCACATTCTTGCTCTAAAAAGTAGCATCTGACCACCAGCAGGAACCTTGGGCAAGAGTAGGAACATGGTGACGTGTGTGCCCCTGAACCTGGGATGAGCTCCATGGGGCGGGGGTGCCCCTGCGTGTGCGTGGAGCCGGAGGCCCGAGCCAGGCCGTGCAGGGCTTGGCACGTGGAGGTGAGGGCAGCTCTACGATGCCGGGTACACGTGGGGACCCCTCTGCACCTGGTGGGGGTGGGGGTGGCGCGTGGTCCAGTGCCCGGCCGTGGGGCTGGCGAGGACAAGGCTCTGAGGTCCGGGCGTGGACTCGGGCAGAAACCCACTGATGGGGCTCAGGGGCCTGGCGGCACCTGGGTGAGACCACCGGAGGCTCGGGGCATAGCCCGCCTCACAGAGGCGTCCCCTGCACACATGCCTCGCACCACCGGCGTTTTGGCGCCGCCCCCGCACCCCCCACCGCCGTCTCCCTGGGGGCCCCTCCCAGCCACCCGCTGTGCAGCTCTGCGAGTGAGGCCTGGGGGCAGCGGGCGGGCGTGCCCTCGGCGTGTGCAGCGCGTGTGCGGCGCAGGTGCAGTGTGTGTGCCATGCGTGTGCTCGCAACTACCCCGGAACTCTCCGTCTAATTGTGGTGTTCCGTGGGCGCTCTCGGCCTGAAACGTCCTCCCCCTCTCTCCGCCCGTCCCCCATCCCTCTCCTGTCTGTCTCTCCCCAGAGGGTATGAACTGCATGAACAAAGACCACGGCTGTGCCCACATCTGCCGGGAGACGCCCAAAGGTGGGGTGGCCTGCGACTGCAGGCCCGGCTTTGACCTTGCCCAAAACCAGAAGGACTGCACACGTAGGTAGATGGAGGCAAATGGGTCAGACACCCCCACGCGTCTCCTGCCGTTGCTCTGTGGGGGGTCCGTCCAGTCTCTGCGGGACGCGGCCCCGGGCGGGCTCTCGGCCCTGGGGGTGGAGAAAAAGGCAGGGCCCCTGGCGGGTCTGGGGAGGCAGGAGGGACGGGCCGGGAACCCCAGGCCTGAGGGTTTCCCTCCCGGCACGTCCCCGCCCACACGGCCCTGGAGCTGGCCGAGTTTTACCTGGGGCCCCATACCATGGCCCTGCCAGCGCCTCCTGTGCCCTCTCCTCTGCCCGTGCCCTGGAGGCCCACCGCTCCGAGCTCTCACTCTCTGGGGGAATGAGGGACTGTGGCACAGGGGTGTACGAGCTCTGGCTCCCGGAAGCCGCCCCAGCCAGCCCTTAGCAGCAGCACGGTACAAAGGGGGAAAGGAGCTTGGTCTGGGGGCTCCCGGCCCAGGACGTAAACCCAGAACTCGCCTTGTACCCCAGGAGGTCGAGGTTGAATGAGGCCTCTGGTGAAAGGGGCCACTTCAGGGCTCGGTGTAACGCGGCCTTTCAGTGGGGTCAGTCGCCCAGTTTCCCAGCGGGAACAGCAGCCAGCAAGCGAAGCTGGCCCACCATCCCTGGTCTTTGGGATTCTGTCAGGGCGCCGCCCTCCGTGGGTGCCCACCACACCTTCCCCAGCTCGTGCTTTCCTCCAGCGGTCCCCAAGGGCTTGGGGGGACCCACCAGCACCAGACACAGTCCCATCTCTGAGGAGTTCATGCTCCAGTCCCCACTCGTGATTTGTCCGTTCCTCAAAGTGAACGCACTTCCTCCCGCCACGGCCCGGGCCCAGACTCGGGCCAGCCTTCTTCCTCTTCCTCCCGGTCCCCCTGGGGGCTCGCAGCGGGGACCACGCGTGCGGCCACCCGGGCAGGGCCGCTCAGGGAAGTGCCGGCCCCCGCCCTGGGACTCCCGCCCGGCCCTCCTCTGCTCCACACAGAGGCACAGACGCCCCCACCGCCGGGCTCCCGCGGGGTGGGAGGCGAACAGCCCCACCTTCCCCAGCCCTCCCTGTGGGTAACCTGAGCGTCCCCGGGAACTGGCCAAGGACAGGCACCTGCGCCGCAGCCAGGCTCGCGGACAGGCTCGGCCACACGGAAACACTGCTGCCTGAGCAGGCCGGGCTGACACGCCCCGGCCGAGCCCTGGCCAAGCCCTGGCAGGACGCTGGGCAGGGAGCTGCGAGCACCAGGGGACAGTCTGCTCAGGGGACAGTCTGCTCAGGGTCTCCTGAGCAGTGGACCTGGTCTGAGCGGTCGGGGACCAGGCAGGGCCCTGTACATGGCTAAGGCCCCCTGCCCGGCCCCAACAGAGCAGAGCCCAGCCCTAGCCCAGAAGGTTCACCCCCTGCGCCTTGGCTGGCCGTCGCCAGGCCGTGTGGAGTCTGACGGCAGCCCGGGGCCACAGGGTGGGTGAGCACCCTGCTGCCCTCCCGTGAAGGGCCAGCCCTGGGCCCTTCCGCGTGGTGCGTGTGGCAGGGTTAGTGTCCAGTTAGCGATGAGATTTTCTCTCTAGCCCTTGAGGTCACCTGAGGTCCAGGAAATTCTAGATCTGGAGGTGGGCTGGGGCAGAGGCCTGACCTCGCCAGCTCTAGGGACCAGCAGGACCACACAGGCTCTGCACCCAACTGTCCTCCCTCCAGAGCCTGGGACCCCCAGGGCCCCAGGCTCTGGCGTCTATTTCCATACACGAGCTGTAGTCTCTCCAGGTGCTCACCAGCACGGCCCTCGGGGTCCGTGAGGTGCACACACACCTGAGTGGGGGAGGGAGGGACCCTCAGTGTGGCCCTCCCTCCAGTGGCCTCTGACAGACCCTTTCCTCTGGCTCCGCCCCGCCCCCTGACGTGGGCCTTTTTCAGGCCGCAAAGGCACAAGATGTCCCGCCCGGCATGGGGCTCTGCTGGGGTCTGCCCTCGCCTGGGATCTGTGCTAGGCGGCCGCCCGTGGAACCCCAGGTTTCTCTGGGCCGCCTCCTGGGCAGAGGCCTCCAGCTAGCAGGGGTGGCCGGGGAGCCCTTCCCCGGGAGACCCTGGACCCCATTAGCAAGATGCCTCGCCCTGGCATGCAGTAACTGCCTGCTTTGCATAAACCTGAGTGTACTGTTTTTCCCACTCTGGGCTGGCTCCCTTTTGTGCAGCCCCTGTCGGCCGACCCAGGGGGCGGACACTACGGGCCAGGTTAGACCCTGGGCTGGAGGGCACTGCAGCTGTGCGACGTGCTTCGAGAACAGATCGTTTCCAAAACCACGCCCGGGGCGGCGTTGATTTGCCTGCATTCTGTCTGTCTGGACGCAGCCCTGCGGCAGGGGGGCTCCGAGGGGGTCCGTTGCAGATGGCTGCAGGGACTCGGCGAGAGCAGGTGTCCGTGGGGCACCCTCCCGCGTGCCCCAGGACGTGAGCAGAGGAAAGAAAGCTCTCCAGGGTGCAGGAAACACGTGTCCCCTCTCCCCACGCCCCCTCAGAATGGACCTGGTATTGCAGACGATCGCCCCCATCTGACAGGCTAGTTTAGAGTGTCCTTTGCAGCCCAGGAAAGGTGACGTCGTCTAGCCTGTCCCTGTCTTTAGCTCATGCCATCTAGGAGCCCCAGCCATGTGCTGGTTCTGCCCCAAGCCCAGGTCACCCAAAGTCCCTTCGCGCCCACCCAGCAGCCTTTAGGGAGTGGAGAATTCCATCCAAGACCCTCGAAGGCCGAGGTCCAGGGAAGGCGGGCCTATTCACAGTCACCCCCGCCCTCGCTGTCGCCCCCTTAAAGAAAAGCGCCGACACCAGGGACTAATCGTTCTTGTCGTTCTGTCTGCGCGTACGTGTGTGCACGCTGGGCCCACCCAGTCACCTGCAACTACGGAAACGGGGGCTGCCAGCACAGCTGCGAGGACACGGACACGGGCCCCCTGTGCGGCTGCCACCAGAAGTACGCCCTGCACTCGGACGGCCGGACCTGCATCGGTAAGTGGGCCGCTGCCGCGCCAGCACCCTGCACCACCCTGCCCCCCACGGGCGCGCCGGGTGGCCCCGCAGCCAGCCAGCGCCCCACCCCGTCCCATCCCCAAGAAGGAAGCTTTCGGGAGACAAGAGCAAGTGCACCCCACAGAGCTGGTGGGGCGCTTTCTGTGGGCGAGCCCGGGGCAGTTCCGCCCCCAGACTGAGCGCCCCTGCTTTGTGTCCCCATGGGTCGGGTCTCCCGCACGCCCTCATGCCCGCCGCAGGGGCGGCCTGGGCGCGGAGGGAGGAAGGCATGTGCGCCTGAGGTGGGCTGCTGCTGCTCCCGGGGTCCCCCGCTGACGGACCTGGAGCCGTGCAGCAGGCCAGTCCCGCCCCCCGCGGCCCTGTCAGCGGTGCGGCCGCCCCGGCGGTCTGGAGAAGCAGGAGGGGTTCTCAGAAAACAGCTTCTGTCTCCGTGGTGGGGAACGCCAGGGGCGGGGCCTGGGGGCTCGGACCGGCTTTCCCTGCCCCACCCCGCACACAGGGCTCTGGCCAGACCTCCTCTCCCACCCAGAGTCCCCCCCCTCCAGAAGGTGCCCCTCCCTCCCCTGCCGCAAGGAGTCTGCGTCTGAGCCCCAGGCACTTATCTCCAAGGAGAAGCTTCGATGTCTGTGATCCCTTGTGCCCTCGTCACTCGTGGGCTCTTTCCCCACCCGCAGGCAACTTTTTCCCCTGAGCAGAGGGGGCGGCAGGGCTGGCGTCCGCGTTGGGGTCGCAGACTGGAGACACCCGCCAGTCAGTTGGCTGTGGCTGTTTTTTTGTTTGAAGAAGAGGTCTCATTTCTTATCTGCTAGAAAGCTATTTCTTGAGGGACTTCCAAGTGACAAAAAGGGGCTGACAAGCAAGCAAAGCCGTGACTCCCAGAGCGTGCTGTCGAACCCTGTCCCCTGTGCCTGCTCGCTGGTGGGGGGCGTCAGGCGGGGGGTGGGGAGCGGGGAGCCAGCGGCCCCCCCAGTCCCTGGCTGCCACCCCAGGTGCTGCTGCTGCGTCGTCCCCCTCTGTGTGGCCTCTCCTCTCCAACAGCCGTTTTTGGTTTCGTTTTACCTCGTTCCTCCTGCTTTTCTGGTGATGGTCCCTGATTGCCTGTCTTGTCTGGTAACTGACATCCATTAATTATCTCAGAGCCAAAAGCCAAACCAAACCAAACCAAAATTCAGCGCAAAACCCGGCCTCAGACCAGTGTCTCTATTGCAGCCTGATCCCATCTAGAACCCCCTCTCCCGCCTCCCCCCCCCCCCCGCCGTCTCTGCCGTCCCCCCTCCCCCCGGGGGCTCTCCCGGGCTCCCCCGCCCCTCCCTGTCTTGTCCACTGGGGTCTCCCTCAGTGTTCGCGTCTGCGGTGCAGCCGCCTCTGCGGGCCACCGGACAGCGCAAACAGCTGCCGGCCAGACCCCCACCCGGCCTCGTCTAACACGCCCTGTCTTCGTCCACCCAGCTCATCCTCCCTCACTTTCCATCTCGTAGCGTCTGCTGCATGTGAGGGCCCCTGCTCGCATCTCCATTCTAACGCCCCCGTCCCCACGCCTCGCTCCCGCCCCTCCCCTTAGAAACCCCTGCCCAGGCCCAGCTCCCCGCCGGCCACCGCTCCCCACCGGCCAGGAGGGCCTCCCGTCTGCCTGCTCCCTGCTCCCTAAGTCCCCCCGGGGAGCCAAGGTCTCGGCACGTCTCCCACGGAGCCAGGAACGGGAGCCGGCTCGCCTCGCCTCGGCGCAGCCTCCTGCCCCACAGCCAGCATGCTCCCCGGCCGCCCCGTGGGCTCGCTCTGCACGCCCCTAAAACGACTGACCACCTCCGCAGCGCCCGCCGAGCACCTGGTGCCCCCCTCTCACCCTCTGTAGACAAGCAGGCAACCAGCGCTGCCCCAGCCGACCCCTGGGCCTCTGTCTGTCCGACCGGGTCCACTGTCGTGTGTGTGTGTGTACGTGTCCCTCTGCGTGTCTCGTTCTTAATTTTGCATGCGTGTGTGACGCACTTTCCTGCCCTGGAGACAGGGCGCCTGCTGTCCAGGCACATCCATCACCGGACCTCGCGGCCCTGTCCCCTCCTCCCATGCCCTGTCCTGTGCCTGCCTCTCCGGCCTGAGCCGGGGTCTCTGGGGCCGCTCGTGTCTCTGTGGGCTCCGTGGGGGCGCTGTCTGCTGCCACGGCCCCCCCCCCAGACGCGCCCTGTCTGCTCTGGCTCAGCTGCCTCCTCTGTGTGCGGATGGCCCCCGTCCCAGCTGCGTCCTTCTGTGGTCGTCCCCTTTGCCCACCCCCACCCACCCCACCCCTGCTGCCTCTTCGCTCTGCCCTGAGCACGCCGCCTCGGAGGTGCCTGGGGTTAGCCCCTCGGCGAGGACGCTGCGCCGGCCGCAGGCTGTGTTGGCTGTGTGTGCGCCACGCCGGAAGGCTGACTGGCGTGGGCCGCGGGGAGTGGGCTCTCATTAACCAGCGGCTCCGTGTTTGTCCCTTACTTGTGTTCTAGAGAAGGATGAGGCTGCAATTGAGCGCTCTCAGTTCAGTGCCACGTCAGTAGCTGATGTGGACAAGCGGGTGAAACGGCGGCTCCTCATGGGTAACACTTTTCTTCCACTTCCTTTGTTGTCCTCGCACCTGTGTCCGCGCGCGTGTGTGGGTGTGGTGTGCGGGGGTCCGCGTGTGTGCTGGCCAGTCGGCCTGTGAGCGTGGGGGGGGCTGTGTGAGGCGGCTGTCCATCTGTGTGGCGTGCTCTCGCGTGTGGGGTCACGCGTGCCCTGTGTGAGTGTGGGGGGCTCCACTCCAGATGTGAACTTACTTTTTCCTTTTTAAAGTTGTTTGCCCTTCATCAAACACGTGTATTTCTTTGTGTGTTTGTAGCGGAGAACCCAGAGCCCGTGTCTAGGTGCCCCTGCGTGTAAGGAGGCGTGTACTCTAACCCCGCTCCGTGCAGTGCACGCCGCAGGGACAGTTAGCACCCAGGAGCGGCGCAGCAGCCGCAGGAAGCAGGCATTCGGGCTGCCCGGTCCTGATCCACCCCCGCCCTCAGGAGAGATGCCCCGCTAGGGGAAAGCCACACCTACACTCAGGGCTGGGGGACCCCCCTAGGGGCACGGAGTTCACCCTGCTCACTCTGTAGTTGGGAACCATGCTGCCCAGCGAGGGGAGGACCGGGTAAAAGCAGGACTCACTCTGGCAGGGCAGGCCGGGTAAAAGCAGGACTCACTCAGCCCCTCCCGGACCCAAGGCTCCCCAGTTCTGTGAATGACCCCACCCTGAGCCTGCCGGGCTAGTGGCCGTGGCCCACATTTCCCTGGTAACCCCTTGGGCACCCGCTTGCCATGGGGGAGCCACAGGAGGTCAGCCCCACTCTGAGCACTCCCCCCCAGCTGCGTGCAGACTGCAGAGCGGCACCGAGACCTGCCCTGCCGGCGCGGCTGAGCCGGGGGTGGGAGGGGGAAGGGAGGAGGAGGAGGCAAGGACTGCTCTCCCGCCGAGCTCGGCCTGCGCGGCGGCGGAAGAGCAGGCGTGCCTCCTCCTGCATGTGCGCCTCTGTCTCAGCCGGGTTTCCGGGTCCTGGGGCTGTGGGCCCTCTGGTGCACGGCTGTGGGGCCACCTGGGATGATCACGGCCTTCTTTGTGGCACTCAGATAGGCCACACCGGCCTTGGGAGCTGTGAGGCCGGCGGGTGCATGTCCCAGCCTCAGACGAGGAAACCGAGGCTCACTGGGGTGCCCTGGCTTGCCCGAGATCACACACCACCCTGAGCCTGGCCCAGAGCTCAAGGCCATGTGGGCTTTCTTCTCAGAGGTCACAGGACCGGGGAGGTCAGGTCCTGAAGGTCCTGGAGAGGTCACCTAGTTTTGTCCGTCATCTTCACGCGGACCTCCAAGGAGCCCCGGCATCTGGGGAGGAGGGAGGCCTACGTGGGGCCGCAGGAGGGGTGCGGCCTCGTGTGCGGGGGAGCAGGCTGGAGGCTCATCCTCTGCAGCGGGGCTCTGAAGGGCGAGGGAGACCTCGGACCGGCCGGCCGTGCTCTGTGCACCCCGGAGTCCGCGCGGGCAGGACGCACGCGGCCCTGCCTCTCCGGCGAGAACCCAGGGCCGGCCGGGCCCCACGGCAGTGGGCTCGGCTCAGGCCGCAGGCCCGCTCTCTGCGCTTCCCTGGACGGGCTGCCTTGCGGGCTTGGGCTGCCTGGGCCGGCCTGGGGGGCTGGAAATGCCCAGGTGGTGGGTGTGGCGGCCCCACCACGCAGGCACGCCCACCACCCTCCAGAAAGGTGTGAGGTGGCGCTATGGCCTTTGGGAAGGTGGCCAGGAGGGAATGGCGGGAACCTAAGAGGTGCGGGTGCTCTGGGGCCCGAGGGGTCCCAGGCCCCTCGGCCTCACTTCCTAGGAGAGGTGGGCGCTGCTGCGGAGGCCTGGGCTTGAGAGCAGGTGGGACCAGCGAGAGCACGGAGGCGGGAGAGGGCTGAGCTGAGTGGGCGTCAAGTGGGGTGGTGCGGTGGGTGGGTAGGTTTATCTAATTAGACTCGGCGGGTAACGGCCCAGAGCCCGGTCCTGCAGCGGGGCCGGGCATGAGGAAGGAGGCACCCAGAATGCAACCTCCCTCTTCCACTTCCAGGGTTTGGGAAGCAGATCGGGACCCCTGCCCAGCCTCGGGAAGGGCCAAGGAGATGGACGAGGGCACCCCTCATCCTGCACCCCTGCACCCCTGCCTCCCTGATATATATTGGGGGGAATTAACTAGAATTACCTCTGGAGGGTGGGCCCCTTGCAGGACAGGCTTCCCCTGCTACATGAGTGTTCTAGGAGCCCATCTGTATCAGTGCACCAGCTGGTGTTGTTGTGAGAGGCTGCATTTGGCTTCAGTGGAAAAAAATTTTTTAAGACTTTCAGCGTGTTTGCCTGTTTCACGATGGGCGATTTGCAAGCGCACCTGCCCCCACCGCACTGAGAGTTCCGCAGTTTTTGACCAGAAACAGCGTGACCCCTGTCCCCACCCTCCCTGTTCACTAGATCTCACCCTGAGGGACTTTTTTTTTGTTTCCCCCGATGAAAACATCCTCCAAGGGAAACATTTCGCCAAAGCATTGAAAGGCATCAGAATTGACAGGTTCAAAGACTGTTCTGAGCAGTGGATAAAGCGTCTCGATAGGGGTATTGCATCAAATGGAGAGAACTTTGAAGGTGACTGAAGTTTAAACATGTAAGATTAGATACACAATTTTTAAAAAATAAATTTTGGGTTTTGAGGGTGCCCCAAGGAAATCCCCTACCCCAGCCTCCTCGGGCCTGTCCTGTCCTCAGGCAGGAGAGACCACCCCTTCCTCCGGGCTTCCTGCAACACCTGACCCTGGGGCATGCGGGCCGGGTGGTGCCGACTCGAGACCCTGTTGACCCGCAATGCAAGCCCCAGTGAGATGCGGCTGCTCCTGGGCTGTATTAGTAGAGGCAGGGGCTGGGGAGTAAGGGAGGTGACCATCCCCATTCTGCCCAGTGCCGCCTGCACACAGCCAGGACACACACCGAGAGCCCTGCCCCTGCACGGGGAGAGCTGCCCGGGACACTCGGGAATCATCTGGGGCAGCGCCGCTGGCCCGTGGGACAGGACGCAGGCAGTGCAGCCTGGTGGACCCTCCTCTTGGGCCCTGGTTCGGGTCCTGGGAGGGGCAGGGAAAGGGCAGGCGGAGGGGGAGGAGCCTGTTCTGTGGCCCAGGAGCAGATGGGGAAGGCCAGACATGGAGGAATTCCACGGCAAGGTCAGGCCCTGGGCCCCTGGCTCCCGAGTCTCTGCCCTTGACCACCACACTGCCCAGCTCCTCCCGACAGGGCAGAGGTGAGCAACCGCTGGGAGAGAAGACTGGGCTGGATGCCCCGGGTGGGCAGCGGTGTCCAGCCTGCAGCCCACGGGCCACGTGCAGCCCAGGAGGGCTATGAATGTGGCCCGGCACAAAACTGTAAATTTACTTAAAGCATTATGAGATTTTTGTGTGTGATTACGTGGCACAATGCACGTAATGTGTGGCCCAAGGCAACCCCTCTAGCGTGGCCCGGAGACGCCCAGAGGCTGGACACCGCGGCGCCCGCTGCAGTCAGGGCCCGGGTTCTGCCAGAGCGGGGCTGTGTGCCGGAGTTGCCCGGCGGCGGCGATGGCCTAGGGGTCGTCTTCCAGCCCCGGGATGCCGGTTATCTGCTATGTGGACGGTGTTTGTATTTGAGGTGCTAGGGGAGGGTCAAAAGAGGGGGCTCCCTTTCCCCTCGAGGAGCGAGCGGGCACAGGGCAGCCCTTGCCCCCCGAGGCCCACACCCATCCTCGCGGCTCCCCCACTCTCCGTGGGACTGCAGAGCGGCGGCGGCAGACTGCGCGGGCGGGCCCAGGCAAAGCCCGGTCCGCGTCTGAGAGGGTGGGCGGCCTCCCGCTCTGACTTACCTCCCCCCGGGGGAGCTGGGGAAGGGAGGGGTTCCGTGCTCTCGCAGGCTGTTTGACTCGGAGCAGCTCCCGGGAGTGCCCTGTCCTCGGGCTGCAGAGGCCACAGGTGCCTACGGTGTCTGTCGCTCGTCCCACGGGCCACCTGGCCTCTCCACCCGGCCGGGAGCCAGGACCTGAGCAGACGGCGGGGCACAGGGGGTGCAAGAGCTGAAACCCTGGGCCTCTCGGTGCCCCTCCTGGAGCCTGCCCGCTCACCCAAGGGCTGCTGGGGTAGCCGTCAGTCCAGAGAGTGGGGCCCCCGGGCCAAGGCCCTGCCCCTCCCCTGGGGTCTCGGCTGCACCTAGCAGCTGCAGTTTGTAATCACCCCCCCACATACACACCGAGCACAGGCCAAGAAGAGCGGGGCGGTCGTGTCGTGTTTACTCAGGCCTCAAACCCTGTAACGGGTTCTAGTGTCCCACGAAAACCAGTCCGGGTGGTTTGGGGGGAGGGGCGGAGTGCCACGTCTCGGTCAGCCTGCCGCCCGCCTGCTCGAGTGAGACCCCCGCGCGTGCAGCTGCATGGCCACGGGCCCCCGGGCCCCACTCGCAGCAGGGCCGCGGAGACCTGGGAGCGCCATCAGCTCCGGGTCTTTAACGAGCCGCTTCCCCTCAGCAGCCTCGGGCGGGCGCCGTGCCTGCTTCCTCCGCCGCTGTGACCGAGCACCGCGGCCTCGGTGCCTTAGAGCAACCCCAGAGCGTTCTCTCCTGGGGGCCGGAAACGCGACTTGGGGCTCATGGGGCTGAAGTCTCGGTGTCCGCAGGGCCACCTTCCTTCTGGAAGCTCTGAGAGTGAACCCATTTCCCGGCCTTTTCAGCCCAGAGGCACCCCCGCCCCCGCCCCGTTCCTGGGCTCCCAGCACCACTGGGCGAAGTGAGGCCCTGACGGGGAGGAGACGCCCCGGCCCGGCGAACCTGGGCAGCAGTGTGGCCCAGGCCCGAAGCCGTGGACCCCCCAGCCCAGGGCCCTAGGTCAGGAGCGGGGGCCGGCCTGAGGCTCGGCAGCCATTCCAGGGCCCCCAGCAGAGGCCCAGTGACCGCGGGGACTGCTGACCTTGAGCCCTGCCTGCTTCCCCCGGGCCGTGCGCTGTCCGCAGCCTTCACTCACCACAGCCACCCGAGGGCTGGGGCTGAGGTGAGGCCCGTCTTACAGACGAGGGAGCGAGGCTCAGGATGGTCTCCAGGAGCTGCGCTCTGCACCCTGCAGCCAGCACCTGCCCCTCTCCTGCACCCCTGCACCCGGGCCCAGGCTCCCGGCCTCTGACCCGGCACGAGGCACGACGCTGCGGCCCGTGCACGTCACTGGCCCCTGTGCTGCCTGGGGCCTGGCCACAGGAGAGCACTCAGTGGGGAGCTGCTGAGCGCGTTCCGAGGAGGGGGACCGAGGGGCCGGAGCCCCGGGAGGCAGGAAGGTCGGGGCAGTGGGGCAGTTAGGGTACCAATGGCCAACATTTGTGGGTGCACACTGTGCCCCACGCTGTCCCCAGCCTCATGTAACCACATCACCACCCTGAGACGCCCAGGCGATGTCACTTCTCTTGGCGCGTTCACACTCCTGCTTCTCCCCCAGCTCCCAGCAACCCGGTCCACCCAGGGGCTGCCTCCCGCCCCGCCGCCCTTTTCTGCAGCCGCCATCTCCAGGGTCCCTGGGCCTCTCCCGGTCTCACCAGCCTGTGTCCCGGGCGCCAGCCCCCGTCCCCCGGTCCAGGCCCACACATTCAGTCCCCTCCTGGGAGCCGCCCTCCACCTGTCCTTCGGGCCCTGCACGCACAGCCTGCCCCAGGCTCCCTGCCTCAGTGGCTCACGCTGCCCAGCAGACGCCATCTTGGACAGTTCTGTCCGGCACCGGGGCACCCAGCCCTCCCTGGGCCTCCCTGCCAGCCCGGCCCCACTGCCACCCTCCTTCTCCAGCACCCTGTTTTGTCACAAGCCTGGGACCTCCCGATGGAGCAGAGGCCAAGTCTGTGCCAGACCTGATGGCCCCTCGAGGCACAGGGCAGCAGAGCCGCAGGGGAGGCTGGCTGGCCCAGGGCACTAAGGAAGGCTTCCTGGAGGAGGTGCTGGGGTGGGGGAACAGCGCCCCCCACTGCTCGCTCTTCACGCAGGCAGGTGTCTGGCTGGGAGAGGAAGGGTGAGACCCAGAGCCTGATGAGCTTGGCAGTGGAAAGGGTCAGGCAGACCAGAGGTCAGGGAGGCGGTGACAGTGTCCCCACCTGGACAACTCCCCAGGCCAGCGCTCAGCAGGAGGCCCAGCCGGAGGGAAAGGCCGGATGGACCCTGGGGCCCGGGCGGGCACCCTCTCCTGCACCTCCGCCCCCCTGCCCTCAGGCCTGCACTCCCAGCTCTGGGCCCTGTCGGGAGAAGCAGCTGGTCCCCAGTGCAGCTGGCCGCTGGTCCGCTAGGGCCCCGGCTGAGGCCCTGAGCGCTGCCCTGGGTTTGGTCACAAGCGCGCATGGGTGCACTGCATGCTGGGTCTCGGTGACTCAGCTGCGTCAGCGGGTCGAGTGGGGTGGAGGCAAGGTGCCAGGCAGGCAGAGCGCATGAGAGGGAAGAAGGGGGCAGGGACTGGCCGGCCCCAGATGGGGGCGTGGACGCTTGGGGAGAATGACTTGCCCACAGCCACCTGGGCTGGGCAGAACCAGGGCTCCTGGGGCCCGGACCCTGGTGCCGCCAGGGACCGAGCCTGCATGGAGGGAGCCGTCCAGCCCTGCCCTGGCGAGGCCCAGAGCACTCACCCATAAGTCCCCGGCTTCCCGGAGCCTGAGGTTTGCAGCTGTCCCCTGACTCTGGGCCTCGGGGGTCCGGCCTGACTGCAGCTGGCTGGGGGGCTGCCCCACTGCGCACAGCAGGAGTTTGGGTGCCATCTTCGGGGGAGCCCCCAGAAGTGGGGGTTGGGGTGAAGGCAGGGTGCGGGAGCTGGGGATATGCCCCCTCCCCACCCCCCTTGCAGACAGGCCAGTGTGGAGGTGCTCTGCCCAAGGCTCTGGGGCCATTCTGAGAGGTGGGAGCACAGTAGGGGCTGAGGTCCCTGCTGCTCTGTGAGTGGGGGGCCAGAGAGAACCCACCGGAAACACACGCCGAGCCCAGTTGTTGGGTCTAGAGGCCTTGCAGTGAGCTGGGTGCGGGAGGCGCAGCCGAGACCCCCGGGCTTGGGCGAGAGGTGACAGGGTGCCGCTGGCGGCCGGAGGCAGGGTCTTGCGGTGCAGGGGACAGGGGCATGGAATGGGGCTATAGGGAAGGGATGTAGCCAGATGGGCACTCGGGGGTGACACCCAAGAGTCTTGAGGGAGACAGTGCCATCTCCGTCCCCTGGCAGAGGTGGCGCAGCCCAGGGAGGTGAGGGGTTCAGCCCGAGTCACGTGGCTCTTCAGAAGCAGGTGTCTGTGACTTCCCGGGGACCCCACGCTTGGGGCAGGGGGCTGGGTGGGGGGGTCAGTGAACTAGGCATTGGGACACCTGACCTGCCCCACCACATGACCTTGGATGGCCTCTACGAGTCCCCTCTCCTCTCGGGACTGTAAAGCAGAAGAGCCAACCCTGGTCCTACAGCCTCGGGGCCCGTGACAAGGGCCTGCTGGGACAGCACTGCCAGGGCAGGTTCAGAACACAACACATCACAACAGCCACCAGCATGTCTCCAGGGCCCAGCCCCACTTGGAGGCTCCCGGGGCGGGTTCACCCTGCCCCCGCCCTAGTGCTGCGCCCCCGCCCTAGTGCTGCGCCCCCACGAGGCGCGGGGAGAGCCACCCCTGGATGGCGGGCGGTAGACGTCTGCCCCGCCGAGGGGGAGAGGCGGTGTGGTCAGGATGCCAGCACCTGCCCTCCCCGCTTTGCCAGCCCAGGCCGGGGGGTAAGAGCTCTCCCCGCTCACCGGGCGAGGAGGCCGGCACCATGGCACACATCCTGACCTCCTCGGGCCACCTGCTCCCGTTCCTGCCTCTCTGAGCCACCCCTCCGGGTCCGGGCCGAGGGCCCAGCGCCCTGGCCTGGTCTGTTCACTCAGTAGCCTGGAGCCTCGAAGTCGTGGGTCCAAATGCCAGCCCCTGCCAACAGCCGTGTGACCGGGGACTCAGGGCCTGCTTTGAGGGTGCGAGGCCCACACACTCGCCCAGGCCCCACCCCTGGACGGGCCGCAGCTGGCTGGTGCTCTTCTGTCTGCCTCGGAATTCTTCATTTCTGGATAAGGGCCCTTCGTTTTTATTCCACCCGGGTCCCACAAATCACGGAGCTGACCGGGACAAACTATGCCAGGACGAGTGCCTTACCCTCTCTGAGCCTCAGCTCCTCTGCCTGCAGAAGAGCCTCCCCTGGGGCTGCTTGAGGCCCCTGAAGGTCAGCGGGTGGGAGCGCGCCTCGCCAGCTGCGAAGGGCTGTGCCCGGGGAGGCCCGCCCCCTCGTTCCTCCAGGGGAGAGGGCGCCTTGAGAAAGAGCCGGTAGCTCTCAGGGGCAGGCGGCTTCCGGCAGGGGCTAGAGGGCTCGCAGGGCTGGGAGCAGGTCTGCAGACCCCTGGGGCGGCTCTCTGGGCGGTGGTCTTGCCTTCGCCCCCTTCGCTGCCCCAAAGGGCTGGTGGCTGGACTCCGGCCGCCCTTCCCAGAGTGCACCCCGGGCAGGGTGTGCCAGCCTCACAGCGGGCCTGCAGAGCCGCGTCACCCACGGCCTCAGCGACTCCCGGGACCTGCGCACTCCCCTTGCCCCCCAGGGACAGGGGCGCGCCTGCTTCAGTCTCAGCTGACGTCTGCTGCTGCACTTGGGGTGGCCCTGTCATCCGGGGAGAGGATGGGTGCCTGGATTCTGACTCCCGAGAAACGGGGGCCTGAAACCAGGCCCGGGTCATGTTGGGTTTCGGGGAACAGAGAGGCGAGGCTGCTCCTCACGGCACTCAGAGCAGGGGGCCAGGGTGGCGTCCCAGGCCAGTCACCACACGAGGCCAGCGGCCTCCGCAGCAGCTCCGGTGGCCTCTACTTGGAAGCTGCCACGGCCCCTGCAGGTCAGCCTGTGCTGTCACTGCTCACCTCTGTCCCAAACCCCCACCGCAGCCCGAGGGACCAGGCAGACTTCGAGGTCACCTTCCTGTCTGTGTCTCACGTGCGCCAGCCCCAGGTAAATTGGAGGCGGGCGTGGCAGCCACAGCCGCCGATGCGCTGTGGCCTCGGCGGTGAGGACGGCTGATTGCTGGCTGCTGACTCCACACCTCCACTCCCTGCCTCCCCCGAGCCACGCCCCACCCCCTGGAGGCCACCCAGGAGACTCTGGGGGCCTGGCCCGGAGGCAGCAGTAAGAGACCGGGGGGGCGGGGGGGGCAGGAGAGGGGCCTCCTGGGACATGGCCTGGGGGTAGACGGTGACACTGCAGGGAGGGATGCGGGCCAGTGCACGTGTGGCCGTGCCGGGCTCTGGGGTGGGGCCCCGCTGGAGGTGGTGGCTGGAGGCTGTCAGGTGGGCGGGAGTCAGTCCAGCAGGTCCTCCCACTGCCTGTGCTGCTGGCCAGCCGCGTGGCCTGGGCAGACTCCGAGCCCTCTGCACCCGTTCCTCACCAGCCACTCTGAGCCAGGGGGACAGAGGCCTGGAAGGCTGAGCTGGGTGCCCACCGTTGTCCAGGGCAGCCGGGAGGCCGAAGGAGCGCCCAGAGCAGGGGAGGGGCCCGCACTGGGGGTCCCCACAGTGGGTGGCCACTCAGGCTCTGCCTCAGCCCGCTGTGGGCCTGCATCCACCCCTCGGGCAGCAGGCTCTGGGGGGCCGAGGTTTCGAGTCCCCCCAAGGACCTCTGGAGACAGGGAGGGCCTGGCCTGCAAGCACCTCGGAGCCCACCTGGTCAGACTCACCTCTCATGGTCTGAGCCTCCATGCCAGTGCCACGCCCCACCTCCACCCCCCAGGGGTCTGGGGCTCGTCCTGCTGGCACTGAGTGGGGCCACCCGGCTGCACCCCAGCCGTGCCCCAACCCCCAGCTCTGAGCTCCTTCTGCCCGGCCCCCACCCCCACCAGTGCTCGCTCTCCGAGGCCTGAGCCTTAATTACCTGCACGTGGAAAACAGGCTCATCCTCCATCCCCCTCGAGAGAGGGGCTCTCCCCTGTGAAAGGCTGCACAGGCCCTTGCGGGTGTCTGTGGGCTCCTGACTTGGGGGGTGGGACTTCCCTCCGGTCGTAACCCCAGGGGGGAAACTAGCATTTGTTGAACAACTACTACAGGCCAGGACCTGGGCCATGCGCCGCCACGTGGGGAGTCTGTTTGGGGAGTCTGTTTGGTCCTCACCTCAGCCCTGTAGGGAAAGCTTATTGGCCTCGTCAGCCAGATGGGGGTGCTGAGGTCCGGCCCCAAAAGGTGCCCCACCTGGGCCACTCAGTAAGTGACAGAGCCGGGGCAGTGCCCCTGCCCCGGGGGTGGCCCAGCAAGGAGGCGAGAGGGCTTGAGCGGGCCGCGTGCGGGTCAGAACTCGGCCTGCAGTGACCCGGAACCCAGCCTGCACGGGTGCCGGCAAGGCAGCGGCTTGTCCCTGCATCTGGGGAGCTGGTCTCTGCGGGGCACGGAGACACCAGTGGGCAGGGGCCCTCTCTGCCAAGGGGCTGCACACCCAAAGGCGGGGAGGCTTCCAAAGCTGCCCGCCCACAGCGGCTGGTCTGGGGCTTGTGGAGACCCAGGGGAAGGCAGGCCGGGAGGAGCCCGCCGGAGGCCCTCCCCTCTGTAGGTGGTCACCACTGCCCCTGTCGGGGCGGAAACAGTAGCCGGAGAAGAAGGCCCGGTAGCCCCTGAACTCGGTGCCCCCCCCCACGGCCACCCTGCAAAACCACAGATGCGCACTCACGCACACAAAGGGGGATGCCGGTTCCCTCCTCTCCCTGCTCTGCTTGACCCTCACAAGTTGAAGTTCAAAGGGAAGGCACTGTGACTTTGGTCTAAGTCGCATCAGGGCCTCCCGGCCCCTGGAGGCTGTACTCATGTAGTCCTCACCCCGCCGCTCATCCCAGACCCTCCCAGAGCCCCGAGGACGGCCCACAGGGCTCAGACCCCACTGACGGGCACAGGGACAGTGTCAGCGGCCAGGCTCCCTGAGCGGGGGAGGCAGGCAGGGTCTGGGGCTGTGAAGGAACGAGGAGGAGCCCTTTGGCTCCTCACTCCCCAGCAGCCGAGGGGAGGAGGACGCCCACGCAGGCGTGGCTCCCACGAGATCAAAGCGCCAGATGCTCAGAAGAAACCCAGATCGAAAGGCTCAGCCGGCCGGGAGCAGCTCCTCGGTGTGCGGGCCACCTGCGCCCCGGCGACCCGGCTCCGCCGGCCGTCTGCAGGCCTGGGGAGGATCACTGTCACCGCCCGACAGGTTCCGCGACCTCAGCTGTGCCCTAGCCACTCCAGCCCCTTTGAATTTGCGAACGAGGGAAAAAACAGCCCTAGACAAGCTTCAAGTGGACGAAAACCAGACACGCTGGGCTGGTCGCTCAGTGAGAACAGATGTGGGCTGAGCCCTCATCGAGGTGACGCGTGGCATGTGGCTCCGGAAACCTCCCCCGGGGCTCTGCCGCCAGGGCACGGCCGTCCGTGCCAGGATGCGCCCGGGAGCGCCCGTCTGGGCTTGGCACCTGAGCCGGGCAGGTCCGGGGTTTGGGAGTCCGGCCTGGGCAGAACCGGTCGCCGGAAGTGCTGGGGGCCCGCCGGCAGCCAGCTTTGCCCAAGCACAGCCCTCTGCCACTTGCAGGCACAGCCCCCGTTCAGCTCCAGCCACCCCGCAGAGACGGTGTCAGGCTCCCGTTGTACAGATGGGGAGTGTGAGGCTCCGAGAAGCCCCACAGCTACAGGGTGTCAGAGCCAGAACTTGAACTCGAGTCTCCTGTCTCAGGAAAGGAGGCGGCTCTCATCCGAGGAGACTGAGCGTCTCTCTCTCTTCCTCCCCAGAGACGTGTGCAGTGAACAATGGAGGCTGCGACCGGACGTGCAAGGACACGGCCACCGGCGTGCGATGCAGCTGCCCGGTGGGGTTCACGCTGCAGCCCGACGGGAAGACATGCAAAGGTCGGTGCAGGGCCGCAGGCACGTGGCCGCCCCCACTCCTGGAGCCCGGTTGGGGCGGGGGAGCAGGAGCAGGGCCGGCCGGAGAGGTGGGCATGGGGCCGTGGGGGCTGCAGGGCCAGGAAGCTCAGCGGCCGCCTGCGGGTCTGGGGGAGAGGCGGGGAGGAGGGCAGCTCTGCACCAGTGCCCCCCACGGGGCAGGCCCCAGGGAACACGGGTTCCCCCACACCCCTCCACGTTCCTGGGCCGCAGAGCACGGCTCTCACAGCAAACACCTGAGCTGCCGGTTGGGTGACAGATGCCTTCACTGGGTACCTTCGTGGCCTCGTGATTCCTGGGGGTCCCGGGGGTGGGGCTCAGCCAGTCCCCTCACCCCACCCACCTCAGCTGTGACAGCCTGGCTCGGGGCGGCACGGGAATCGCGTGTGAATCTATTCGCACCAGAGTGGGGTTGCCTGCTGGTCCCGTTAGAAAAGCAAGGCCCCTGGGTGTCCGTGTCCCTGGAGGAGTGGCCTGGGGGTGGCTGTAAAGGAGAACTGAAGGACCTCTGTCTGCAGTCAGAACACAAGGAAGGGGCGCGTCTGGGCGAGGTCCCCGGCACCTGAAGGAATGTGGCCCCTGCGGCAAGCGACAGAGCAGGCTGCCTCTCCCCGCCGCTCCCCTGCCCCACCCAGAGCTGCTCAGGGCAGGGGGTGCTCTGGGCAAGGGGCGCCCAGCACGGTCAGGGCCCCTCGGGAAAACAGGAGGCAAGGGGGCTGGGAAGCAAGAGCTGGCTGATGTGCCCTGGAGACCGAAGGGGCCGCTGGGCGGCGTGGGGGACGGTGCAGGGGTGACGGGGGTCAGGCCCACACGCCTCGGTCCCTCCAGGAATGGGGCGCAGCCCCTCGGCCTCCCCCTGCCGGGCCTTTCACGTGCCGCCGGCCGCACCCTCCCGTGGCCACCTTGCCCGGCAGCGGGCGGGGCTGGAAGGCGGCGGGCAGGGCAGTCCTGCGAGGGAAGGCATCCTGGGGGCTCGGGGGCCTCAGCCGTCTGAGGGGGGCTGTTTTAGGCCTGTAGAAACAGCACGTGACCTCCTCCCCAGCCGTTCTGCCAGGAAGAACCTTGTGATCATTGACAGAAATAACCGTTCTTCTGCCTGTTCGTTTGAAAGTGAGCCCCATCCGCAGCCCCCCACTCCAGCCAGGAGGCGTTCCTGGTGGGCAGGCAGGTGGTCTCTGAGGCCTCGATGCGTGAGCTCGATGCTCAGAGGGCAGCCACGGGCCCCCCACAGTCCCGGCCATGTCACAGCTGACTGGCCACCTGCCCTCGGAGCCGGGACAGGAGAGTAGACCCAGGCCCCTCGGCCCTCCGAGGTGTGGCGCTGACCGGGGGCCAGAGGGGCGGGCACGGCTCCATCCCTGAGGCGAGGCGGGGGCTGCGGGGGACCCTGGGTCCCGGCCGGAAAGCAGCCCCAGCGGAGCCCGGAGGGGTGGCTCCGACTGCTGCCCCGCCCACCCCTGGGTGGCTCAGGGCATCCATCCCCACCATGCCCCCACCCCCTGTCTGGGGGAGGCGCCCAGGGGAGCTGTGCACGCGGCCCAGGCCCCCACCATGCTCCCCGGGGCTCCCCTCAGACAGCTGGCCCTGCGCCCAGGGCAGCCCCGGGCCGGCCCCCGGCCCCGGAGGCAGGACGTGCCCCGCTCGCTGGTGCTCCGGGCGGGCTCTCGGGGCCCCTCGTGTGCGCGAGTGCTGGGGGGACGGGCGAGAGCAGCAGTCCCCATTCCTGGCACCTCCCCCTCAAGTGCAGGAGTGGGTTTCCCCATTCCACCGTCACCGAGATAAATGTGTGTGGACTGCCTGGTGCCGGGTGGCGAGGCACAGCGCGCCCTGGCCGGACTGGGCGGGCAGCAGGGCCGAGCTCCCAGGGTGCGGGATTGCCGTGCGGAGGCCCGGGTCGAGGCCCACAGGCGGGCAGTGTGCCCAGGCCCGGGGGCTGGGGTGGGGCGGGCCCTTCATCCTCCCAGCCTCAGCCAGACCCAGAGGTTTCCACTTTGACACGTCCCCTGGCCACTGCTTGGCCTCTGGGCAGGGTCTGGGAGAGCTGTGAGGTGGCTGCTGCCACCCCCAGGCTCCAGGTGACAGTGAATTGGCCGGGGTGGCAGTGAAGGTGGGGAAGAGCCACCTGGGTGTCATTGGAGACGGTAGAAATGACGGGTCAGGGGTTCTTCTAGCGCTGCATGACAAAGACACCTAACACCATCTCCTCAGGGGCCCTGGAAACCGAACCGACCCCGGGCCCCAGGGTCTGGTGTCTCAGAGCCGCGGGCTCTCAGCCTGAGTCACGGGGTCCGGCTGGAGAGGTGCCGTCAGTGCGCCGGGGGTCCCTGCAGACCCTCGCCCTGGCCCTGGGGTCCAGCTGTCAGTCGGCCTACACGTCCCGGTCCTGGCAGGGCCCGGAGGACAACTTCAGAGGAGTGACCTCAAAGACACAGTGTCTTCTGGAAGCCAAGAAGCCATTGCCAGGCAAGACCGATGGTTGGAGGTTAGGTAGCAGAGGTCTCCGGAGGCCCAGAGCACCACAAGCGTGGGTGGAGGCCTGCGTGGGACAGTGGGGGCTCCAGAGGGTCTGCCCCAAGCCCTTACTCCACGTCAAGAGTGTGGACGGTGCAGGGGTCCAGCCTCAGGCCTGACCCACTGGGTGCTGGGAGGGGTATCTTGCCAATGGGGCCTTCCGGGGAGCCTCCGCTCCCTGAGCAGGAGCCTGGATTTCCTCAGGGACACCAGCCACTCCTCCCAGCACCTTCTAGAACAGTTCGAGAAGCCCACCCACCACCAGATCACTCTCCTCCCTCACCCGCCTTCCACCACCGGGCCAGCCCAGCAGTGAGCGCTGCCCACGAGGGGGTGACCAGCCCGCTCCTGGGCCCTCCTACTGCTCCCACCCAAGAGCCCTCACCCTCAAGCCCCTGGGTTGCCAGGCTGCGCCCCTCCCCCGCCCCCCCACACATGCACTGACCCCAAATGGGGGGTGCCCATTTGAACGTTCCCCCGGATGACCCCACCCTCCTCTCCACCTCTCCAACTCCTTCGAGTATCCATTCGCTCAGTGGGCACCCCCGTGCAGTCCCTCGGTGCCAGCCTCGTGCTGGCCCTGGGGCTCCAGGCAGGTGCCTGATACCCAGGCCCTCGGTCCTCCAGGTCCTCTCACTGCCCTGGGGGCAGGTCCGGGGACCAGGGGGCAGCTGACTCTCCACAGGGTGTGGGGAAGGGGGGGCTTCCAGCGGGGCAGGCTGGGCCGGGGGCTACACCCAGCGGGGCGGCCAGAGCCCGGGCTGCTGGGGCAGGAGCCAGGCACACAGGAAGCGGGCGAGGCAGCGGGGCCAGGCTCGGAGGGACGGGCCGAGGGCCTCTGCAAAAGGGCTGGGTCCTTCCTCGGAGACGTCTTGAGGCCACAGAAGACCTGTGGACAGGCAGAGGACTTCCCACCACCTGGTGAGGGCTGGAGGGGAGCCCAGCGGAGAAGGAGGGGAGTCTTAGGACACAGGAAGCAGGGAGAGGACTGCACCCCCGGTGCGCCCCTTCAGGATGAAGGTCGGCGGCCGTGAGCGCCCCGCACTCCCTCACTCTGTCCTGGGCCGGAGCTGGGGGACGCTTCCCCGCCGGTGACCCCAGGCAGCCAGCCGCACCAGCCTGGGCCTCAAGCAAACATGCCTCCCGCCGCCTGTCTGGTTGCTATGACAGCTCCTTAGCTGATGGGCCTGCCCGGGAAGGGAGGCGTCGGGGTTCCAGGAGGTCTGAGGCGTTCCTCAGGGGGCAAGCCTCACGGCGACCCTGTGAGAGGGGGCGTTAGCAGCGCAGTCCGCAGGTGGGGCCCCCGAGGCTCGGAGAGGTGCCCTTCCCGGCCTCCCCGCTCGCTTCCTCTGGAGGCTGCGCCGGAGAAGGCCCGTCTGGAGACGGGCGGCTGGGCCCGAACCCGGCTCCCGCGTGCAGCTGTGACCTCCTCTGTGACGTGGGAGATCTGGCCCCCGGTGCTCTGAAGCTCACCCGAGACCTTGCCGGAAACGGCTTGTTCCAGTCCCCACACGAGGCGGTGCCCAGCAGGCCAAGTGACCACAGAGGGTCCAGCCGCCCACTGGGCGTGGGCTCGCCCCAGACAGCTCTGGTCCTGAACTGTGGGCCACAGAGCTTGCAGCACTGAGCAGCCCTCGGCGTCAGTCCCAGTTCAGCGCCGCCCAAAGCGGCGATGCTGCGTCAGGGGCTGAAGTCCCCGCTGGAGGCAGAGAGCAGGGGGTCGGGCCAGGGAACCCTCAGGGTGCAGCCCCACTCGTTAAATCTGAGTGCGCAGCCGGCGGACCCAGCAAGTGGGCGTCGGGTGGGGCAGCAGGAAGAAGGGACTGAGAGGTCAGGCCCGGGTCACCCCACGGCGGCGCCCCCGGCCAGGCAGAGGCTCAGAGTCAGGGGTCGGGGGGCACGTGCGGAGCACCAGGGCCTCAGGGAGGGATGCCGCCGCTTCACTCGCACCCTCAGCTCTGGGTCGGGAGCCAGGTCGGAGCCACGGGGAGTGACCTGTCTGCCAGGCCCGCTGCCCTCCGCCGCCTCCCTCAGCACACCAGTGCGAGCTCTCGGGGGCCATCGGCGTCCCCACTGTCGTGCCGACACGGCACGCGTCGGCTCCCTTCCCTTCTGTGGTCGCCGCCATCCCGTGGAGGGGTGTTGCCCAGCCTGCTGGTCCCCCTGCTGGGGGCTGGGACCTCAGCCCTGAGCTCGCTCGGGGAAACTGAGGCCGGCACTGGTTGGAGGGTGGCAAGCAAGTGAGGGAAGGGCGGGCCATCGTCCCCGCTTTGCGCCCCAGCCCCTCGCCCCTCCCTCCCGCTTGGCTCCCGCAGACATCAACGAGTGCCTGGCCAACAACGGGGGCTGCGACCACTTCTGCCGCAACACCGTGGGCAGCTTCGAGTGCGGCTGCCGCAAGGGCTACAAGCTGCTGACCGACGAGCGGACGTGCCAGGGTGAGCCTTCTCTGTGCCGCGGGCCCCTCGGGCCCCTCCCCGCCCGGGCTGGTGCAGGCTCCCGGGGGTGGGGTTGGTCCCCCGTGCAGGCTGCACTCGAAGAAGCAGGCCAGTTCGGGGTCCTTAGCACGTGCTCCTGTGCACCGTCTTCCCTGCCCTGTGTGACTGCAGGGGCCCCCAGAGGCTGTCCAGCCCAATCTGCCCCTTTTACTGAGACCCAGGGAGAGATCAGCAAGGGTCCCTGGTGCACAGCCAGTGGGCGTCAGGGCTTACAGCTCCATCTGTCCCTCACTCCCTCCCGGGGCCCCCAGCCTCCTTCAGCGGCTTCGGAGTGGGGATGCTGCCGCCTGGTGGAAGGAACAGCACATTGCAGGCAGGCGCTCTCCAGCGGCCCTTCTGCAGGGTCCCCCGAGCCTGCTGGGAGCTGGGATAACGGGAGCAGAAGTGTGGGCAGAACCAGGACTCAGAGCCCAGGACAGGCCCAGCAACATCCGGGATTTAGCAAGAGCCCAGAGGATGAGCAGTGAGAGGGGCAGGGAAGGCGTCCCGTGGAGGAGCCGGGGCGGTCCGCCCGCCCCAGAGGTGGCACAGTGCCGCTGAGGGAGCCCGGGGCCCGGAGGGGCCCTGCGGGGCCAGCTTCGGAGCGAGAGTGCGGAGGGCCCGGAGGCCTGTGTGGTGGGGAGCGGCCGATGCCATCACGGCCACTCTGCTGTCCAGTTGCCTGGCCCCCTCGGGGTTCCAGTGGCTGCGGGCTACGGGACGCGCAGCTTCTGGCCGTTGGTGCCCCGCAGAGCCCAGCTCGGGGCGGCTCGAGGCCCTGAGGGGTGAGGGGGTGCTCCCGAAAGGAGGGCAAAATCAGGAGGCAGGGCGGGTCGGGGCGCCAGTCCTGGGGCTCTCCGAGCCCCGGCCGGGGTTCCTCTGTGGGACACGGGTCCCCTGGGAGCGCAGCACCTGCCCGGGTGCGACCAGGGCCCACGCTGCCTCTGCTTCCCCACCGCGCGTCTGTTCCCGCACGGCTGGACGGAACCAGCCCACACCACAGGTGAGTGGAGGCGTCAAACGGCAGGCGTCTGGACCAGCCCTCCTGCTCAAAGTGTTCCGCCCTGCCCACCTGCGGGCAGACGTGAGGTGGCTGCTGACCCTGAGACCTACGTAGCAGAGACAGAACAGGGAGTCAGGCGGTGACAGCGAGCGACCAGCAGGGCCTGCGCCCAGGGTCGGGCGTGCACAGATGCGCAGTGCAGGGCTGAGTGACGGTCGTGCCCGCCCGCCTGGCCCTGACACCCCTCCCCTCACGCTGTCTCCCCGCGGCCCCGCAGACATCGACGAGTGCTCCTTCGAGCGGACCTGCGACCACACCTGCATCAACTCCCCGGGCAGCTTCCAGTGCCTATGCCGCCTCGGCTACACGCTCTACGGGACCACCCACTGCGGAGGTCTGCAACCCGCCCGCCGGGCCACCTCCCCCCTGAGGCACGCACCTGGCCGCACGGCCACCCACACTGCACCCCACACCCTGACCCTGATGGGCCTGGAGGGACCACACCAAAGCTGGGGACGGACGGGCAGAGGGGCTCAGCCAAGGGCAAGGCGGTGGGGGGTGGGAGACGGCAAGGACCCTGCTGAGGCTGTGGGCATAGGCCTGGAAGGAGCAGCAGCAGGCCCAGTCTGGAGGGGGCAGCTGCCACACAGAGAACCCCACAGACGGTCTGTTCCAGTGGGGGAGAGAGAGACAGCAGAGAGGGCAGAGTAGGGAGACAGTGGGGGCTCCTGCTGTGGGAGAGGCTGGGTCCAGACGAGGGCAGGCATGCCAGCGGGACCAGCATGTGCAAAGGCGCCGGGGCAGGGGGCGCACAGAGGGGCCGAGAGGCCGCGGTGTGTCTGGAGCCCCGTGAGCATGGCGGGAGTTGCAGGCATGGTGGAAACAGGGCTTCATGAGCCCCTGGGGCCTTGGGGTTCGTTCCCAGGGAGAAACCACCGGCGGCTTTAATCAGGGGTGTGACAAGGAGACGAGCTGAGGTTGCTCTGGCTGCCGTGGGTTCAGGAGAGTGGAACCCAGGGCGCCAGGGGGCAGGTGGCTGCGGACGTGGGGGCCAGAGCTGCTGGAGCTGGCCAGGGCGGGCAGGGAAGGGGAAGGGTCTCGGTGGACTTAGGAGCCACAGGCGTGGGACTTGGAGATGTACGGGCATGGCCGTGCAGAGAGTGGCCCTGCAGTCCGGGGGCCTCTTCCTCTCCCGTGGCCTGGGAGTAGCCACTCTGTCTGCGGGGCGGCTGTGGAAGTCCGATGGGCCGGGCAGTGCAGTGGGCACACACAGTTGGTGTGGGGGGCAGCTCCTAGGGTAGGCTACAGGCTCTAATGCAAGGACTCCCCAAAACCTGGGTGCCGGCCTCCCTGGGCCCGCTGCTCCCCAGTGCAGGTGGTGGGGGTGCTCACAGTCATGCACCCCTGGGTGAATGCAGTCCAGCCCCACCCCCACTCCAGTGGGCGCTCATGGTCTGTGGTGGTCAGAGGAAGCCTCAGACTCGACTTTCCTCAGCCTGTGCCTGTCGTACGGCAGGGGAACAGCTGGGAAGGGCTTGTCCCAAGTCCCACGGCGAGATGGGGCCTCACGGTCCTGGGCCAGTGCTCACTCGTGTCCCAAAGAGCTGATGAGAACCTGAATTTTGTGCCACTTCGCTGCCCGACCCTAGTCCAGGAGGGAGGGGTGTGTGCTGGTGCCTGTAGGAGCCCTGTGCATGCACACGTCCACGTGTGCACATCTGGCATGCGATGTGTGTGCACACGTGCACATCTGGTGTGTGTGTGGTATGTGGCATGTGCGCATGCACATTTGCATGTCTAGTGTGTGGTGTGCGCGCACATCTGGTGTGTGATGTGCGTGCACATGTGCATGTGTGTACATCTGGTGTGTGGTGTGTGCACGTGTGGGGGGCATGCACATCTGGCGTGTAGTTGTGCACAGGTGCACGTGTGTGGTGTGTGTGCATATGTGGTGTGTGCACGTGTCTCGTGATGTGTGTGGCTACATGTGCACGTGTGTGTCAGCCGGTGATGTGTGTGTCCAAATGTCTGCGTACGATGACAGTACCACGCTGCGGTCGGGGACTCTCAGCCCTCCTGCCCTGAGGGCGTGGCCTGGGCTGGCCCTCCCAGCGCCCTCCGGCCCTCACGCCCACTCGCCTGTGCTTGCAGACATGGACGAGTGCAGCATGAACAACGGGAGCTGTGACGAGGGCTGCGTCAACACCAAGGGCAGCTTCGAGTGCGTCTGCTCCCCAGGGAGGCGGCTCCACTGGAACCAGAAGGACTGCGTGGGTGAGTGTCCTGGGGCGACCATCGCTGGGACCCGCCTTCCTACCCAGGGCTGGGTGCAGGGGAGGCCAGAGGCTTCTGCAGGTGGGAGAGGGGGGTGGGGCCCACCACTTCCCGTGTGCTTCGGGGTCACCGGGCAGACGCTATCTGCTGCTGGCACGTGGCTGGTGGGAACGAGGCTTATGGAAGCTGAGGGGACACGGTGGCAGAACATGCTCGGTGCCCGCAGGTGCACAGACACACCTGCGGGGGGCGGGGTCAGCGTGTGCAGCCAGACTGTGGGCTCAAGAGGCACTGGAAGCTTAGAGGGAGGGAGTGGGGAGGCCTCAGCTCCCCCTTGTCCTGCCATGGAAGCTGAGAGGGGAGCAGTAGCCTCAGAACCTGGCTGGGAGCCCCTGGGATCACGTGGTCTCTGCAAACCCACCACCGCCCAGACTGCAGCCCCACAGCGTCAGGGTGGGCCTGCTGGAGCATGGGACCACTCGTCCCGAGACAGTGCACTCTGGGTGCTGGACCACCCCCTACATTCACCAGACACGTCCTCACCGCCAGGCGCCCAGCCTGTTCTGGGGGCTGGGCTGTCCGCGCGCAGGGCAGCCCGAGTGAGTGTTTCAGGTGTGGGTCTGACCGCACCCCTCTCCGCACTAAGCTCTCCAGGGACTCCTCTGCACAGAAGCAAAGCCAGTGATCTGTCACAGGCTGTTGGACCCTGGCCGGGGGGCCTCCCCGCCCCCTCCCTCCTTTGCTCCCACCAGCCTCATGGAGCTGTGGTGTGGCCCCCCAACCTCAGCACAGTGGGCTCGGGCACTCCTCCCGACCTGGAGGGCTCCTTGCACACCACAAGGTTGTCCCCCGGCACAAGCCCAGGGCGCAGCCTACCACCTCTGTGCCCTCCGGGCCCCTTGCTTCCCATTTTCCTCCCTCCCGCTGCCCTTGGAACCACCGGGCGTGGCAGCTGTCGGACACGCGCCTGCTGGGCCGGCCCGTCTGCCCTCACGCAGTGCGTGCCCTGCACGGCCAGACAGGTGTCTTTGTCCGGTCTGTTCGCCGCCGTGCCCCCAGCACCTAGGGCAGAGCCTGGCAGTGCGACACTCGGTGCCTGTGTGTTGAATGAATGAAAGTGTCCAGAGTGAGCGTAATACCGGAAGTCAGAAAGCTGAACTTGCTACTTACTTAGGTAAGAATGGCTATGCCAATCAGGCAAAGCCGTGCTGAGCAAAGCAAACCGCTGGCCCTCCCCCAGCTTGGGGAGGAGCTTGTTTGGGGTTGCGTTGGTAACGGGAAGGAATAGGTGGGGTCAGTCGTAGGAGTGCGGCCTGTGCTGGGCACCAAGGAAAACCAGGCTCAGAAGCCTGAACTCGGGTCCTGCTGGGTCAGGCGCCCACCTGATCCCGGAGCTCTCGGACCTCAGGCTTTCTCCAGGCTCAGGGCGGGTGGGGGGGGGCTAGTCTTCAGTCAGGGTCCCCCTGCTCGGTCACCGTCCCTCCGTCGGAGCGGCAGGAGCGGCCGGCAGGGCTCGTCCCGATCGTGGGCACTGCCACTGCGCCTCCATGGAGAAGCCTGATTACAGGTCAAGGCCAGGGTGGCTGCACCCCACTGTGGTGTCCACGTTGCCTGCTGGGCTGGGACTGTGAAAGTGGTGAGTGTTCCAGACAGTAGACACAGAGTGACTGAGACAAACACACGCTGCAGAAGGTGCTATTTAGAAGCTTCTGGAAGGCCCTCTAGAGCCATGGTCTGAGAGTCCTGGGACTGATGAGAGAACTGAGTCCCCAGCCTCCTCCGTCTCGTCATCCAAGTTGCTTTCTGCTCACTGAGCCCCAGTGCAGACTGTCCCGCCCCCCCTCCGCTGCGAGTTCAAGTGCAAAGGGAAGTGCTGGCAGTGGCTCAGACGCCCCCTGGCTGGCCAGAGAAAGCCCAGGGTCTTCCTGTTGCCCACGACTACCTGCACGAGGAGGCCAGGTGGTCCGTCGTGGCCCCGCCATGCCGGGTTCTCTCCGGACAGACCGGCGGCCTCCGCAGGCTGCTTCCCCAGGCCTTGTTCACGTCCCCGGAGACGGGCCCTCGGGTGCTTTGCAAGCAGGCGTCCTGCACGGAGGGCGCTGGGGAATCCTTCCCTGTCACTGTGGCCCTGATGAGCCAGGCTTCCAGCCGGGACCTCCTAGAGCTGCGGCGCCTTGTCTCTGGGTGTCACCACAAGGCACAGTCGGAATCCTTGCAGGATGGTGGCCCCCCTGCCCCGTCGCCCAGAGCTGGGCACTTCCCTGCTCTTCTGTGTCTTGTCTGCAGAGAGCATTGTAACCAGTGAGTTCGGGGGACACACTCGGCACCATTTTTCATTGCCAGCTTCCCGAGCAACAGCTTGGAGCACCGACTGGAAGAGCTGGGACAGGGGGGCGGGCGTTCTGGCCGAGACGGAGGCGTGAGTAGAAACGCTTCACCTCCTCACATGGCAAAAGAAGGGCAACAACCAACTTAAAAACAAACAACAGCCAGAGCTGCCAGAAACTCAAACTGCATGGAAGTCCGACAACCAAGGAGCTAAAGAGACGTCCACCCCGACTGAGATGGAGAAAACCAGTCCGTCGTCGTAAGGGGAGAGTCTGGGCGGGAGAAGGGTCCCAGCTCAGCACGCCACGCGGCCCTCTGCCACTGCCGGTCCTGCTGGCGAGGCCCGCGGTGCAGGAAAGGTCTTGGCCTCCGACCCCGACGCCGACCTCTGAGAGTCCGGTGGGAACGCCGAGACAGCCGGGAGTGACAGCAGCTGTTTGGAGGGTACATTGAGGTTGGTTTTGATAAGAGATGCTGAATCATCTTTGGTGCCAACATGAGAACTTACCTTTTAGAGAATCCCGCGTGGCGTTCCAGGCAGAAGAGGGAAAACCCTCACACCTTTTACCAGCTTCGTGCCTCAGCAAAGTAACCTGAACCTCAGGGGCTGCGATTAGGACGCGAAGCGAGGTGGCAGTCCCGGGGTCGAGGGGTCAGTGATGCCGGGAGACGGCGCACGCCCGTCAGGCCCGGCGCACGGTCCGTGTGATGGCGGCAGATCTGCGCGGCAGACCTGTGGGCTCTCTGCGGAAGACACACGTTTGAAGTCTCTCTGTGAGCGCTGTCGGGAGATGTGAGATCTGGAACTGGGAATAAAGGAATGTGGGTTCTGAAAAAGAAAGAACGGGGACGATGGCCGCACCCGAGTGAAGGCCAGGTGCGTGGCGGCTGTCAGTGCGCAGGGAGGCGCGGGTGGGCACGTCCGGCCTGGTGACCCTGAGTGGGTGAGGCGCGGGAGGCCGAGGCCCGCAGAGCAGAGGGCGGAGAGCGTGCGGAGGGAGCCCAGAGACCAGTGGACGCCCCGGGGAACCTGCGCAGGGTTGGGGGGCCTGGGCGGGGGCGGTCTGCTTCGCGCTGTCACCTTCCTGTCGGAGGCTCCGGGACAGCGGCCGGTTTCTGGGGCCCGTCCGTGCCGGGGGCCCTCGGGAGGACCTCAGACTGCGCCGTCCCACAGGTGACTCTGCAGGGTGCATTGCCACCTTCCGACGCACTGCACCGGGGTGACGAAGAGGTGACGTCTCCCGGTGCTTTACGAGCAGCACCCCCAGTCGGACGTGCCTGCGGGCCGCCGAGGCAGCTGGCGTGCCCCGAGTAAGGGCTGCAGAACCCGACCCTGTCTGAGCCCTGGGAGTGCCGTCCTCCTCGGCGCTGTCTTTGCGGCCACCGGAGCACGAGGAGCCGCGTCGGCTCACCCGGGAAGCGCGCACACTGTCGCTGGGGCACGGTCACGACCTGGTGGGCCCCGAGGGGGCGGCCCCCCATCTGCGTCCCGTCTTCACACTGCACCCGGGGTGCTGTGGGTTACCGATGGGCCCCCGGACCCCAAACCTGGCGGGCGTCTGTCCGTGGTACCAGCCGACCCCTGGGGAATTGACAGCAAGTGCAGGGAGCTCTCGGGGTGTCTCCTGGGAAGCGTGTAGGTGGCACCCTGTTTCCTCACCAGCGTGGCCCTGGGCGCCCTTGGGGGCCCGCCTGGCTCGAGCCATCTGTAGGCGTGTTCACGGGCGGTTCTTGGTTTCCTGAGACAGAGACACTGGGCCTCGCGTTCAGTGGGCGGCCGGATGTTGTATCGGGAGGACAGTGGGTTCGTGTTTCTGGAGTATTCACTTCCTGAGGCTTCCGGAAAATGTGCAGCCACAGGCTGAAGATCACCCCAGTTGGCAGTTTCCCACTTCAGTTTATGTCGCCAACAAGGCCCCTGTGGCAGCCTGCCCCTCCCCCGGGACCAGAGCGGGCGCCCCCAGAGGCACGCTCGCTGAGGCCGGGTGTTGCGGCCCCATTGGACCAGTCCTGCCGCTTCCCGGACGACAGGACCCTCGGTCTGTCCTTCCGAGTCTGGGCACTGCCCGGGCCCCCAGGGCACAAGGAGACACGAGAGGAACCCGGAGGGCGCGGATTTGGACACCTTCAGACGCCTCGGGGGTGCGTCCGAGGGCTGCCCCTGGGGCCTCCTAGCAGCCCACGTGCTTACAGCTGGTCACGGCCAAGAAGCCCGTGTCCCTTTTCAGTGGTCCCTCCCCCAGCTGGGCTTAGACGCCTGCTCCGGAGGAGCCTGCCCTCCGGAGCGCCTGGTCTGGGCCCAGCCCCGTGTGGGGGAAGGGAGCAAGCTGGCTCTCTGAGCCCCAAGTGCCCACGCGTCCCCTGCCCTCCAGGGCCATCTGGCCGTGGCACAGGTGCAGTGGGAGTCCCCGGTGGTCCATGCCCACACTGGCCCCAGGAAGCCCCTGCCCCGGCCCCCACGAGCCCTCTCTCCTGTCTTCTCTCCTGTCTCCCTTCCCTGCAGAGACAGGCAAGTGCCTTTCCCGGGCCAGGGCCGCCCCCCAGGCCCAGCTGTCCTGCAGCAAGGGCGGCAGCGTGGAAAGCTGCGTCCTCTCCTGCCCGGCTCCCACCCACTTTTCGCCAGGTACCTGACACTGTCCCCGGGATGGGAGGGGCGGGCCGCTTCCTCCCCTGGGCCCACACCTGCCCCTGCTGGTCTCCAGGAAGGGCCCCAGCCCTCATCTCTGGGCGACTCTGGGCAGCCGTCTGGTCCCCTCCACAAGTGGGCCCTTTCCTGCCCAGCCGCTGACCTGTGGTTGAGCAGCAGAAGTGAACTGACGGAAGGGTCTGTCCCTCTCCGCGGAGGCCCCTGAGGCCTGGGGGCCCTGGACGGGAGGGGCGCCAGGCCCACCTCACTGCCGGCCTCTCCGCAGACTCGGAAAACAGCTACAGCCTGAGCTGCGGTGTCCCCGGTCTCCAGGGCAGGACGCTGCAGAAGCGCAATGGCACCAGCTCCAGCGCCGGGCCCAGCTGCTCAGGTAGCCCAGGCCTGTCCGAGTGGCACACACCCGGGGGCGGCCTTCGACTTGGCGTCCGGCTCCTCGCTGGGGGCAGTGGGAGGGGCGTGGCCCAGAGAAGAGCTTCCGGGGGAGCTCAGTCGCTGAGAGCAGGCCAGGACCTGGGAGCAAGCAGGCTGCGGGCCGAGCCCCGGCCCGGGGGCAGCAGACCGTGGGAGGGCCCTCGGACACGGAGGCTGCAGGCCGCGGCACCAGGGCGGTCCTAGGCCTGGAGGCGCTGGGAGTTCAGGGGTCTCTGTGTCTGTGCAGTGAGTCCCACCTGCTGTGGCCACTGGTCCTTCCCGAGTCAGAGCTGCCCTGAGGTGCCAGATGCACATCGCTCACCCACCCTGGCTCCGCCCCCCAGCAGGAGCAGGGTGGGGTCGGCATCACCTTGTCCCGTCCAGGGTGCCGACTCACCGGCCTGGGTGCATCTGTGTGCCTGACGCGGCCCGGCAGGGCTCTGCGCCTCCGTGGTTGCCGGGCTCCCTGGTCCAGGGGGCTGCGCCTCCCTCTTCGGAGGAAGCCGCGGTCTGGGCATCTGTAGTATCTCGACCCCCCTCCCTCCCTTGCTCCCCTCTCTCCTCTGACCCCTGTCCTGAAAGCGCGAGCCACGCAAACTGGCCTGGGGGTGGGGGTGGGGGTGGGGAGGCTCTCCTGTCCTCTTCCGCAGAAGAGTCTGTCCGGGTGGCCCCGGCCGGATCCTGGCCCCACCATCCGATCTGGGCCCTTTCTGGCCTTGCAAGGAGAGACATGAGGCCACTCCAGACCCTGGTGGATGGGCCCCCAGCAGCCCCTCACACTCAGGCGTGCCCTCTGCAGCCCCCAGCCCCCACCCCCTCCCTGCCGCAGAGGAGGCCACCACCTGGGGACCTTGGCTTTCCCCAGGCGCCCCCACCACCCCCATCAGGCAGAAGGCCCGCTTCAAGATCCGGGATGCCAAGTGCCACCTCCGGCCCCGTGGCCGGGAGCCAGCCAAGGAGGCCCTGAGGCAGCTGCTGCTGGGTGAGTGGGCCACCTGGTGCCAAGCCACGCCAGGGGCAGCGGGGGTTCCCCTGCGGGGGGGCCGAGAGCCAGCGTCCAGAGAGGCTGGGTCCGTGGGGACAGAGCCTCTGCATTGTTGTCACCGTGGCCCCTTGGCCGCGGCAGCTGCACCTGGGGCACTGTGGACAACGGCGGTGGCCCCTGGGGAGGTAGTCGGCAATAAGTGGGAAACTTGGGTCCCCCAGCATCCCTGGGACCCTCATCCTCGCCTCGCTTGGGCTTAACGAGCTCCCTGGGGCAGGGGCCTTCCGTCCGAGTGTCAGGGACCCCCGGGGCTCACTTCACAGCTGGTCCTCTGGCAGGCGCCCCAGAAGGATGTCCAGGAGGGGGGTAGTGGGGGGAACCTCTCAGCTCTGCTTCCGTGAAGACAGCTGAGCATCTAGGGTTGCTCCCCAAAGCCAGCCGCCCTCAGCACTCAGGAGGCCCAGCCCTGAGGCCGAGCTGCCTGAGCCGCAGCTGCACCAGGAATATGCAGGGGGCGCCTCCCCGTGATGGGCTCGGGGGGCCGGGACAGGGTTGGGTCAGCCACCGGCCCCTCATGAGGCCCGGAGCCCGGCCCGGCCTTCCCCAGCCCCGGCTTCCCCGTCTGCCCCTCGGGCGAGCGGGACCCCGGCCGACAGCCGTCTGTGTGCCGCCTAGGTGGGACGCTACTCCCTGCCCTGGGCAGCTTTGCCACAGCCGTCCCTTCCTTGTCCAGAAAACTACCACCTGACCTTCGTGACCCTCAAGTGCGACTCCTCCAAGAAGAGGCGCCGTGGCCAGAAGTCCCCGTCCAAGGAGGTGACCCACATCACAGCAGAGTTCGAGGTCGAGACAAAGGCCGAAGAGGCCTCAGGTGGGCGAGGGGCTCCCCTGTGGGCTGCTGAGGGCCTCGGTAGGGGCGTCTGTCAGTGAGCAGAAGGGCTCGGGGCCCACGGGGACAGCCACACGGCCTCTCCCACCCCTCTCCGCCCTCGCTGGGGCCTGGAGGGGCTGGTCCCCACGGCCCGCCCAGAGCCATCGCGCCGAAGACCCGTCTTCCCCCGGTTCCGGAGGGGAGCTTGGAGTTCACACCGACGCCCTCCTCTTGGCCGTCAACGCGCGCCGAGTTGTGACAGAGGAGCTGGGGCCGGGCAGCAGACGTGCAGGCCTGCACAGGGACTGCCTAGTGCTGCGGGGACACGCAGGGCCCAGGGCGGAGGTTTCTGCCCCGGAGGGGAGCCCAGGAAGTCTTCCTAAGAGAGCCTCCATTGATTCCGGACTTGAAACCAAGTTCACCCAGTGGAAGAGGTGGCAGGGAATGGCGTTCAGGCAGGGGGAATAGAATAGGCAGAGGCACAGAGGTCAGAGGGGGCAAGCTGTGTCTGGGAAGCAGTGAGAGAGGCGGGATGTCTCGGAGCAGTCACGGCGCGTGTGGGCGTGCTGGGAGTGGGGCTGGCAGGGCCGGCTGGCGCCGTGCTGTGCCTCGAGGGGCCCGGGCCCCAAGGCCAGAGTGCTGGGCATTTTACCGGGAGCAGCGGCAGCCCGGAGGGTGTTTGAGTGGCAGGGAGGCGCGCCCGTCAAGTGAGCCGTGCCCTGGGGAGGGGTGGCGTGTAGCAGCAGAGGCCTGGCCCCCAGGTCGGCTGCAGGGCCTCGGGCGGGGCCTCGGGCGGGGCCTCGGGCGGGGCCTGGCTCCAGGAGCCTCGGTCTCCCGGCCTGTCAGAGAGATGCTGCCTCCTCGCCCGGCCCGCTGAGGCATGCGCTCCAGGCCGTGGCTGGCCCAGGCGAGGCCTGGGGTGTGGGCAGCCCCCGGTGGGCCGCGGGTGCCCGTGACGGCCCTCCCCACCCCCGCAGACACCTGCGAGGCGGACTGCGTGCGCAAGCGAGCGGAGCAGAGCCTGCAGGCCGCCCTCAGGACCCTGCGCAAGGCCGTCGGCCGGCAGCGCTTCTCCGTCCAGGTCGCGGGCACTGAGTACGAGGTGGCGCAGCGGCCGGCCAAGGCCCCGGAGGCCCAGGGGGCGTGCGGCACGGGCCAGGTGCTCCAGGACGGCAAGTGCGGTGAGTCCCTGCCACGGCCACTTCCTCTGTTCTTCCCCCCCCTCCCCCCGAGCAGCCCAGGGAGCAGCCCGCAAGGGAGACAGGCACGTCCAGGGGGAGGTGGGACGGGGCCACGGGAGGCCTGCCGGAGAGCAGCGCGCCGCGCTGGTCCTGGTGCCTGTCACGTGACTTGCTGCCCCGGGGCCAGGCCCCGGGCAGGGGTGGAGGGGTCCGCAGGGGACCCTGAGCGGGGGCAGCCAGGAGGGGGTGTGAAACCAGGTCCTCACAGACGGCCCCTCCCCTGGCCTTTCTGGGACGGGTCTGGGCCGCTCTGCGCCCTTTGAGCCCCAGGGACCGGGGCTGTGCCCCGTCTGGTGGGGCAGACCCTGGGCTTGAGGCCCCAGCAGACGGGCCCCCCAGCCACCAGCAGCCTCACCACGTTGCCTCTGCAGTAGCCTGCGAGCCCGGCACCTACTTCCACGGAGACTCCGGCCAGTGTGCGCTGTGCACGCCGGGGACCTACCAGGACAGGGGCGGCCAGCTCAGCTGCACACCGTGCCCCAGCAGCGACGGGCTCGGCCTGGCCGGTGCCCGCAACGTATCTGAGTGTGGAGGCGAGTGTGGGCCCAGCCTGGAAGGACGGGGGGATGGGGACGGGCGCCCTCTGTCTCCACCCAAGCTCCCGAAGCAAAGACCCCAGAGCCTTGTGACATTTGTAAAGCCCTACTCTCTGCAGAGCCTGCCCTGGCCTGGGAACAGAGCAGGCCCGCAGCGTCCACGTGGCATCGGCCACAGCAGTGTAGGTGCACTGGGCTGCCCGCCCCAGGCTCGGGCACGCCCCCTGCAGTTTGGAAAGGACGTTACAGTTTACAACCGCCTGAATGGTTACAGGCCAGCTTGTGGTTATGGTGGAGGCACGGGGTGCTTCAAGGTTGACCAAATGTGGTGCATCTTGGGGAGCACACCACCACCATGAAAATGCTTTTTAAAAAACATTTTGTGTGTGTATTTTTAGAGATGGGGGAGGGAGGTGGGAGAAAGAGGGAGAAAAGCGTAGATGCGCAAGAGATACATTGATCGGCCGCCTCTCGCACGCCCCCCACTGGGGCCCTGGCCCGCAGCCCAGGCGAGTGCCTGGCCGGGAATACAAGCAGCAGCCTTCCAGCTCGCAGGCTGGCGCTCGGTCCGCTGAGCCACACCGGCCACGGCCAAGGAAGTGCTCTATGAAGTGCAACGTGTGCCGGGGCGAGAGCCTTCTCGATGCCGAGAGCGGTCCAGTTGGCCCTGGAGGTGATCCGGAAAGCCCTCGGTCCACGTGCCGAACTCGGTTTGGTTTGCAGAGAGCTTTTCCATCTGCCGCCCCACTTAAGCCTCATCCGGGAGAGGGGCTCGGGGCCACTCGCCGGTCCGCCTCCCGTCCCGGGCCGTTGCGGGAACTGCCCAGGGAACGAGGGGAGCGTGCCTGCGAGGGCGGCCAAGTGGGGTCCTGGGGGTGGCCCAGAGACCTCCCTCCAGCCTTCCCGGGGCAGACGCGGTCGGAGCCAGGCCTGGGTTCCGCAGGCTGCCGCCTGCCTCTGGCCCGCGCCCCTCCGGGAGTGCCATCTCCGTGTGTCTGTCCCCAGGGGAACCTCCGAGTGGCCGTGGCTGGGGGCGGAGAACCCAGAGTCTGGGCTGAGAGGGCCGTAAGCCACCCCTTACTCAGTGCCAGAACACCCTGAAATAAATGACCCCTCCACCTCCCATCTCTCCATGGGGGCCCGTACTTTCCGGCTCAGCGGCAAGGCCGCCTGCCCTTCCTGCTGGTGGGAGGGGCAAGCCAAGCCCGCGGAGCCACACGGAGGGAAGCCTCTGGCAGCTGCAGACGGGGCGGGGGGGGGGCAGCCCAGGCTTCCTCCCAGGCGCCTCCCCCAATGTTGGTGCCTTGCTGCCCGCCCCAGGGGCAGGTGAAGGCCAGGAGGAGGCCCTGGACCGAGGCAGCCCTCCCGCAGCCCGAGTGAGCCGTGACCTCTGCCCCCCAGGCCAGTGCTCTCCGGGTTCCTTCTCAGCTGATGGCTTCCAGCCCTGCCAGGCCTGCCCCGTGGGCTCGTACCAGCCAGAGCCCGGGCGCACTGGCTGCTTCCCCTGCGGCGGCGGGCTGCTCACCAAGCTCGAGGGCTCGGCCTCCTTCCAAGACTGTGAGACCAAAGGTGAGGACACCCCCTGACCCCACAGCCCTGGCAGAGCTGCCCAGGGGCCGTTTCCTGCCCGCAAACCTCCCGAGTCAGAGGAGGAGCCTCGGGCCATCAGGCGAGAGACCAGGTGGCCAGCACAGCGCTGCACGGCAGGGCCCGCGCCAGCGGCAGTTACTGTGCGGAGCGCTGAGCCCCTGGAGCCACCAGGGGGCGCTGCCAGCGCCTCTGGGCACTGGAAGGGCTTCCTGTGGCGTGGAGAAGGGAGTTGTCGGGGGAGGAGGGTGAAGAAGTGCAGGGGCAGCAGGGACAGTGGGGCGAGGTCAGAGTCTCACCTTAAGAGAGACCCTCCCTCCAGAGCTACCAGCTGAAACCCAGCCAGTCCTCCACCCACACCCATGGTCCCCAGCCCTCACCCCCACCCCCGGAGCCACCCTCCACCGGCCCACCGACAGCCCTGCTCCCAGCCCTGCTCCCCTCCGCGCCCCGCCCAGACGGAGCGAGCGAGCACTCTGCACACTCTGGACGGGATCAGGGAACAGAGGGGTCAGCCTGCCCAGGGACTGGACACGGGCAGTGGGAGGTCAGCGGGCGGTGGGGAAGGGCCTCGAATGCTGGGACCTGGGGGACAGGGGGCCCGGGGAGAGTGCCCCACCCTTCCCCACCGGTGCCCCCCCAGTGCACTGCTCCCCGGGCCACCACTACAACACCACCACGCACCGGTGTGTCCGCTGCCCGGCCGGCACCTACCAGCCCGAGTTCGGCCAGAACCACTGTGTCGCCTGCCCGGGCAACACCAGCACGGACTTCGACGGCTCCACCAATGTCACCCACTGCAAAAGTAGGTGCCGCCCCTCCTAGGGTCTGGGTGCCGGGGTGCTGGGGGGTGCCGGGGCAGGGGCAGGGGCGTCCACCCAGAAGCCTATGGTGTGGGAGCTGAGCTCAGCACGGCCTGGTCTGCAGAGCGCTGGCCGCACGCCCGGCCCGCACCTGTCCCGCCGCTCCCTGGGGTGGCCCGCGCCTCTGGGCCAGGCCAGGCCCTGCTGCGGGCTCTGGGTCCGTGGGAGGGGAAGCAGGGCAGGGCCGGCAAGTCTGGGGGGCAGCTGCCGAGAGCCAGGCCCTGCAGTGGAAGACCCACACCGAGCAGACTGCCGGGTGGGTGAGAACCAGGCCACCGGGGTCCCAGGAAGCGGGAGGCCAAGTGTGCCCAGTGTGGCCATGCCAGGAAGAGACCCCGCCCCTGCCCATGTTCATGAGCAACTCGCTTTCCCCGGAGACAGGTGGGCAGCGCCAGACAGTCGGGGAAACCGGTAACGCCTCCAGCCGGCACTGAGCAGCTCCTTCGGGCCTGACAAGGAGGGTGCTGACCTGACTTTAGGTTCTTTTGGCTCGTTTTTCAGAGCCCTTCAGGGCCTGTGTTCCGGCGCTCTGCCCTCTCCCCATGCGGCTCCCAGCCGGCCAGTCCCTTTGCTGGGCCGCTGGTCATCTCTGGGACAGCCCAGAGGCCCCTGACAGGGGGTTAGTCCTGGGGTCGAAACCGTCCCCTCTGCCCAGGGCTGCCCCCAGCTGCAGGCATGGCCCCCGGGGCAGAAGAGCAGGCACAGTGCTGGAGCTCAGCAGAGACGGTTTTAAACGTCCTAATGAGTAAAAGTGGGTAAACCAAAGTGGGAAGGAAGCTTCTGGAGCAAAAAGGTGAACATGAAATGTTTCCCAGAAACTCTGACACGAGGACAGGGTTTTTACATGAGCATGTGTGAGAAAAGTACGCACGTCCAATATTTACGTTCACTTCTCTCTGCGTGAAGATGGTGACTTCCTTCACGAGGCTCAGGCCAGGAACCGTTTAAGCCCGTAAAAAGGTCACCTGCGGCCCCGTCCAGGACGCGCAGCTGAGCTAAAAAGGAGCAGAACGGGGAGCGGGGCTCTCTTCCCATGGGGGTTGCCTGCTGACCCTCGTCCTTCCCGCTTCGGGGAAGGGCCGCCCCACCTGGCGCCCGCCCCACCTGGCGCCCGCCCCACCTGGCATCTGCTGGGCACAAGGGCCATGCTGAGGAAAGGCGTGCCCAGACGGGGGAGGGGAGACAAGGGGGTGTTGGGGCTCCCTCCGGCTCTGGCAGCTGCAGGGGTTTGCAGGCTGCCCGCCCCCGGGGCCCGTGGCAGGAGGCCCAGGCGAGGCCCAGACAGAGACCCAGGTTCGGGGAGGCAGCCGAGGGCGCCCAGGAAGCAGGCGACGCTCGCCGGCCCTCGGAGAGCCAACACAAATGGGGCCCCTCTCCAGCCCAGGGTGGGGCTGGGGAGGGGACCCCAGGGAAGACGGGTTCTGGGCCTGGCTGGCCGGTGGGGAGGGCCGGGGGGAGGCAGGCCAAGACAGGACGGAGTCCTGCCGGCCTCCGAGGCTGCGGCGGGCCTGGCTGGCCAGCCGCCCACCCGGCTGGGCCTGAGCAGGCCCACGGGCCACGGCACCCACAGACCAGCACTGCGGCGGCGAGCTCGGCGACTACACGGGCTACATCGAGTCCCCCAACTACCCCGGCGACTACCCGGCCAACGCGGAGTGCGTGTGGCACATCTCCCCGCCCCCCAAGCGCAGGATCCTCGTCGTGGTCCCCGAGGTCTTCCTGCCCGTCGAGGACGAGTGTGGCGACGTGCTGGTCATGCGCAAGAGTGGTAGGTGCCTGCCGAGGCGGGGGCCTCGGCCTCGCGACCCCCGTCACTCACCCCCGTGCAGCTCCACGGGGCGGGTCCAAGCCCGCCTCCGACCGACCCCCGGGGCCAAGTGTTGCGGAGCTGCTCGGAAAGGTCTGGAAAGCCCCGGGTCTGCCGGCTCTCATCTCGGCGGTCCCTCCAGCCCTGCCCCACCGCCCAGGCTGAGACCCCGGGGTGACCCCTACCCCACAGGCCTCCTGCTGCCTCTGGAGCTGGGGCAGGCGTGGCACGGGGCCGCTTGGAGCCCACACGCAAGACACCAGGGTCAGGCCGCCCGTTGCCCGCCCTCGGTGAGCCCCGCTCGTCCCCCCCCCATGGGGCTCGTGGTGGGGCTTCAGGCGACGAGCGGCGGGCCGGACGCCGCGGCAGCCAGAAGGGCCCGGGTGCCCGTGAGCCCCCCAGGGACCAGGCCGAATCCCTCACAGCGTGTGCTGGCGTGGGCCAGCGGCGCCTGAGGGAGCAGGCTCCTGGTCAGAGGTGGGGGCAGGGGGACACAGGCAGACACAGAAGGACGCCTGCCCGCCCGGGCCAAGGCTGCCCCTGAGACGCAGGGACCAGGCGAGAGTGGGAGGCGCTGCTTGGTCTCCATCCCTGTGTCCCCCTCGGTGCAGCCGGGGGGGCCGGAAACGCGGTGTCCTGTGAGGACTGAGGCCACCAGGGGCCGGGGGCTGCCCAGGGTCCCACGGCAGCGCAGAACCCCGCCCCGGGCCACGCCCCGCCCGTCTCCAGCCCCGCAGCCCCAGCATTCTCCCCGCCCTCCACTGGTCCCGCTCAGGGCTGAGCTTCAGCGAGCCAGCCTCGCCTGCCCCGGGCACCCCAGGCAGCCTCCCAGGGATCAGTAAGGGGGTGGGTTGCCCCAGGCCTCCGAGGGGCGGGGGTCCTCCCCGGAGCTGAGCTGCAACAGGCCTGCTTTTGAGGAGCAGGTGGCAGGGAGACAGTGACAACCCCATAGAGAGAGGCTGTAATGAAGGGTTCACCAGAGCAGAGCAGGAGTGTGGCAGGGATGGGGCAGGCAGGAGGGCTTCCTGGAGAAGGGGCCATGGAAACGGGTTCAGAAGGACGAGGAGGAACTGGGGTTGAGGGCTGAGGGCAGGGAAGGGCACCCGAGGTAGAGGTGGGAGGTGTGGACACCAGGATGAGCTGGGTGCTGGGTGGCTGACCGGGTCGGGGGCACGCAGCCCGAGGGGCAGGGCGGGGCGGGCGAGGAGCAGTGGCGTGCCGTCACCCCCAGCCTCGCCCACGTCCGTCACCACCTACGAGACCTGCCAGACCTACGAGAGGCCCATCGCCTTCACCGCCCGCTCCCGGAAGCTCTGGATCCAGTTCAAGTCCAACGAAGGCAACAGCGGCAGAGGCTTCCAAGTGCCCTACGTCACCTACGACGGTGAGCGCCCAGCCCGGGCCGGCCCTGGGGACACGGGGCCTAGTCACCCCCCTACCGCCTCAGGGGGCTGCAGCCTTGGGGAGGGGGGCACGGGCACGCAGCGGGCCCGAGGCGCGGATGGGGGAGCAGGGCATGGGGTCTGCGGGCTCCAGCACAAGGCACCGCCCCAGCAGAGTTCTGAGGACTGAGTAGGGGGTTCCAGCTGGTGAGACCTGGAGAACAATCTGGGGGTAGGGCCCAGGGACTCAGAGGCAAAGCTGCCGACAGCTGGCGCGAAGGAGGGCAGAGGCTGTGGGGGGGGTTCAGGGGGCGTGCCACGGCCAGTCTGCAGCCTCACCTTCCTGCCCCCACGGGTGCAGAGGACTACCAGCAGTTGATAGAGGATATCGTTCGCGACGGGCGGCTCTACGCCTCGGAGAATCACCAGGAGATTTTGAAAGTGAGTGGCTGTCTTTGCGAGAAGGGCCCCTGTGACCTCGGGACAGGCCTGTGGGACCCAGGGCACCGCTGCCCCCAGCCCCCCGTCCAGAGCAGGGAAGGAGGGTGTGACAGGTGGGGAGAAGGTGCCGGCCCCGGGGGTCTAGCCCAGCACCTGGCGGCTTGTCCTTGGGCGGGGGCCTTACTGGCTCTCGGCCCGACTTTCCGCGTCCGTGAGGTGAGGGCGGTTTGAGAGGGAGGCGGTTTGAGAGGGAGGCGGTTTGAGAGGGAGGCGTGTTAAAATCAGGGGTCCGAGCACGGCCTTTGGGGTGGGCCCCTTCCTCATCCCACTCGTGCCCCGAGGAACCGAGCCACCTTGTCACACAGGGTCCCGGGGGACTGGGCCGTCAGGCAGCAGACGCTGGGCAGGGCGGGCCCCGTGTCCTTGCCTCCCCCCAGAGGCCGACCGGGGACCTTCCTGGGCTCCGCCCCGCACACGGCACCCCAGCCCGGAGGGCCCAGTGGGGCTGGGCCGCCCGCGGGCTGGCCTCCTCTCCAGACGTCACTCGCAGCCTGGACAGAGGCAGCTCACGGCGAGGGGCCCTCCAGGCCCATCCGCTCCGGCACACAGTAGGCAGTTTGTAAGTCAGGAGGCTGGGCCTACTGTGGACCACGGATCTCGGAGCTCCGCACCTGGGCCGGCTCCTCGCTCTCCTGCTGCACGTGGGCCTCGCGGCCTGAGCAGAGGGACCACTCGGGGACAGCCCCCTCCCGAGGGGAGGGCCGGCTCCCAGGCGGAGCAGCTAGGCAGCAGGTCCCGGGACCGCAGTCTCACCCGCAGGTCGGCTCCGGCCCGTTTTGTTTCCCAACGGAACGCTCACTGAGTAAAGCAGTACTGGGACCCCAAGAGTTCCGACCAGTAGACTGTCTTTTAAAAATTTTTAAGAGTTTATTTGAGCCAAACTGACATATGTCTGGGAACAAGATCTCAAATGCCCCCCAAGAGACTATTTAAAAACCAGTTAGTCGGACAGTTAAAACGAAAACTTATTTATGGAAAGAGACTCTGTGGGCTCCTCAAACCTGCCAGCCAGCCCAGCGCCCAGCCCGCCCCGCCCCCTCCCCGCAGCGGAGAGGCAGGGGCAGGGCCCCGGCCGCCGCACCGACCTCAGCCGGCCGGCCGTGTCTTTCAGGACAAGAAGCTGATCAAGGCCCTCTTCGACGTGCTGGCGCACCCCCAGAACTACTTCAAGTACACAGCCCAGGAGTCCAAGGAGATGTTCCCGCGGTCCTTCATCAAACTGCTGCGCTCCAAAGTGTCGCGGTTCCTGCGGCCTTACAAATAACGCCGCCGCGGCGCCGGCTCGGGACGCCCGCGTCCCGCGGGGGAGGGGCGAGGAGGGAGCCTGCCCTCCGCAGCAGCAGCTCAGACGCCGCTCCACGGGCCGCACTCCCGTCGCCTTGGGGAGTCACCGCGGAGGCGGCCCTTCAGGAAGGCCCACCCGTCGGCGAGGGCGGAACCCCGCCCAGGCAGAGACCCCAGCCCACCCGCCCACGCCCACGCCCACGCCTCCCACCGCTGCCCCGCAGGAAAACACTTGTTAAGGCCGCCTTTCTCCTTCCCTCTGCCTGCTGGTTTCCAGGCCCCCGCGAGCGCCCTCTCCTGGCAGGACACGGCACCGCCACGAGGGCGGGTCCTGGGGGGCGCGTTGGAGGCCCGCAGGTCCCCGTCCGGTGACAGACCCTCCCCGGAGGCTCTCGGAGGCCTGAGGAGGCCTGGTCAGAGACGGAGACGAGAAGCCAGGCCTCACGGAGGAGGGCGTGCGGGGGCGTCTGGAGGGCTTTGATAAGCGGGGTGCAGCTGCTGCCGCAGGGGCGTCCACACCCAGGGCCCGGGACGCGGGGCCGGGCTCCAAGGACGCCGAGAGGGCGCAGAGAAGAGCTGCCGGGGAGGAAGTGTAGACTTGTGCTTTCCCTGGATAGAGGTCTAATTAAGTATTATATGTATAAATATAAATATATATATACTTCTATCTGTGGGTACTCGAGGGGAAGTCTCTTCAGTAACTGTAAATGTTGCAACCCCGCCTGGCCCCCGGCAGCCAGGGGGCACCCCAGCTTTTGCCGGCTTCGCCAGCTGATTAAACGGCCTCCCCAGACGCCGGCCACCCCTGTTTGTGTGCGGCCCGGAGCCCGAGGGCCCGGGGACAAGGCGGGCCGGCTGTGGACACACTTCGGAAGACGGGTCCCTCGGGGACGGGGCTCCAGGGCGCTGCCCTCAGACGGAACGTGGTAGAAGGCAGGTGCCCCCGAACCCCTCTCTGAGGGTGCAGGGACACAGTGGTCGGCTTCATGAGGGACCTGTGTCTGACCTTAAGGCCATGACTTTGGGGCCCAGGCTGTGCCCTGGGGGCACCAGAAGCAGGGCCGTTCCCTGCACTGCACGCACAGGCTGTGGGACCCCAGGGGCCTCGCTCGGACTCAAGCAGGCGGGCGGCAGCCCCAGGCCCAGGCGGCCCCGGGGACTGGGGTGCCAGCTCCCAGGCAGGCTGCTCCCCTCTCGGAGCCTGTCTTTGAAAAAGGAAAGTCTGGGACTGGACCGAGTTGCCTGGAGCCCCACTCCGCCAGGAGGCCAGTGCCCGGGGCAGTGCTGCTCCAGCCCCAACGCGCCGAGGCCGGCCTGCCCAGACGATGGGCCTCCAGGGGCAGGGCGGGCGTGGGACGTGGTCCGTCGTTTAGGGTTCACAGGTATCCAGAGCTCCAGGGAAAGTGGGAGAATCCGAAAATGAACCCCAGCCCTCAGGCCGCTCCCTCCCCCAGCACCCCCGCCCAGAGCCAGCTGAGCAGCTGGCCGTGAGTCCAGTGGGAGAAGCGTCCGTGGCCCCGAGGGCGGTGACGACGGCAGGCCGGCTAGGCATCCGGGGACTCGGGGCTCAGGGGCGAGGCAGGCCGTGGGGAGTGGAGCGGCCCACTCAGCGGCCTGGGGCTCCGGGGCCACCCACTGCCATCGCTCGTCTCGGCAAGGTCAAGTCCCCCGCCCGACTGCCACCAGCACCTTGTCCGCCAAACCCAGCTCAGGGGGGGAGGGGCAGCACCTGGGGGGCAGGTGAGGGCCAGCCGAGGAGCCCCACGGGGCCACACCGCCCTTCCCTGGTCACAGTCCTGGAAAGCCAGCCCTGGTTCCCAGGCAGAGTGCTGTCCTCCCGGGCCGAGCCCCTGGGCATCCCCCAAATCAGGCTCCCCCAGCATGAGCCCCTAGCAACAGCTCCAGGGGGGCCCGGGGAGGGTTTTTTCCTTCAATCGTCCCCCCAAAAACAGAGAGGACCAGAAAGACCCCTCACCCCTCTGTCTCTTTCTGCTGCCCCTGCAGGGCATGTCTGGCACACGCCCCCCACATGCCCACCATCCTGCCAGCCCTGTCGGCGGGAGTCCAGCCGCCCCACCACCCTCGTCAGGCCCTGCCCGCCCAGTGACCCTGGCAGGGCAGGGCAGGGCTGACTCGGGCGTGGGGCCCTCGCCCCTTCATGAGGACCAGGCAGCCCTCACCCCACACAGTCACCAGCCCGCCCGCCCTCCCCAGTGACGCACCTCCCGCACCATCGGGGGCGCTCAAACTCTGGCGGCGGGGTCCGGCCTGAATCTCCATGTCGCTGTCCCCAGTCCTCGGGGCCCAGCGGTCCTGGGGCCCTCCCTGGGCCACGAGCCCCACTGTTACACGTCTCCACGCTGTGGGAGCCGGTGGCAGCTGGGCTGACACGAGGTGGCCGTCCCCCCGGCTGCAGGGGGAGGTGGAGAGAATTAAGGAATGCAGGAAGGGACTGGACCGAGGTGGGGCGGGTCCCGCGATGAGCCCCGAGAAGGACGGAAGCCGAGGACCGAGGTGCAGACGAGCCCCGCTGCCCAAAGGAGACGCCAGCGTGGAGGGGCTGGGCCAGGAGGGGCACAGCCCACTCCTGACGGTCACTGGTCTTGAGCAGCCGCAGCCCCAGCCCAGCCAGGGTCTGCCCTTCGCCTGGCACGGACTTCGGTGGCTGGCTAGTCCGTGAACTCCAAGGAAAGGAGCTAAGGAACGAGCTTCTGGAAGCCAAAGCCCGCCCACTCGGCCAGGACTGACGGCGGGGGCCACGGCTGGCTCTGCCCCTAGTGCGGAATCACGTCCGCCAGCAGGAGGCGCTCTGAGCAGGGCCCGCGGGCCACGAGAAGTGACCCCGTCCCCCCTACACCCCCCACGTCGGCCTCGGGCCCTAACTGAACTAAGTTGGGTGAATTAGCAAACGTTTGCTGAGTACCTACTGCGTGCTAGGCCCCCAGAAAAGGAGGGAGACCAGGGCCGGGCCAACAGGATCCCCTGGGAAGCCCCCGTGGCCACAGATGAAGCGGGGGGGCGGGCACGGCCGAGCCCAGCAGTCTCCTCAGGAGAAGACACCCCCGCCCCCCCCTCGCCAGCACCACCCAGGACCCTCAGTGGGGATGGAGGGTGTGTGCGGACAGGCAGAGCAGAGCTGAGGACACAGGTCTGCATGTCAAGAAGGACGTCGTGGGAGAAGCTGCAGCCACGCTCCACCTTGGGCGGAGAACGGTGTGCACAGGCCACAGCCGCCAGCCTGGGAGCCCAGCCCCCAGCTCAGGACGCAGTCTCTGCCCCGTGCAGCGCCTGCCACCGGGGCCTGCCCTCCAGAAGGGAGCCCCGCTCTTGCTGCCCGGGAACCCCAGTTCTTTTTGACCTCCCCACTCCGTGCCTGGAAGCGCGTCAGCCTAGTCAACCGCATCTTCGTGTTCACCAAAAACAGCCATGGCGGCAGCCCAACCCTCCTGACCAGGGCAACAGCGCAGCGCCCACGCCGTCCAGGCCAAAGGCGGGAGGACGCGACGCTCTGGAGATGGTGAATAGCTCCGGCTCTCCCACCGCGGCCTCTGCAGCCCCCCCAGACTGCCAGCCCCTCCAGGAGTAAGCTGAAGTCCTAGGCACCTACTGTGTGCCCGATGCGGGGCCACACAAGCTAGAGTCAGCCTCACCCGACCTGCCTTACTTGTTGGAGAGGGCGCCAGCAAGGGCGCTCACCCCCGACCCCAGGACCCAGACAACATGGCCGTGGCCCCAGATTCCCTCCTGGCACCCCGCACAGCACAGACGGCCCCCCAAGAATGGGACCCTCTGTTTCCTTGGGGCCTCCCCAGAGCCTAAACACACTCTACGAAATTCTCTGTAGACCCCAAGTGTCGGCAGGAAGGGCCAGAGGTCCCCCCACACCCTCGCCTGGCTGGCTCTGGGCCGAACGCTTTACCATGTGCACTCACGAGGCCCCTGTCCCTGCAAGGCAGGTGCACTGGACTGGAGCTTCAGGTGTGGAGTTGGAGACTGCGGGTGACCAAGGGGCCTGCCCGAGGAGAGCAGTAACTCACGGAGCTGAGAACACACACGAAGGCCAGCTGACCCGAAAGGAGGAAACCTCTCTGTCTGAAATGTTGACACTGAACGCTACAGGCCGGCCCACCCTGGCGGTCGGTCGTGTGGGGGCAGGGATACACAGGGCAGAGAGGGGACAGAGGGAGGAGGGGTGGGAGTGGGGACTCAGTACCAGTGCCTCCCTTTGAGAAAGAGGGGCCTTTCCCTTCCCCTGGGGGGACGGTCACTTCCATTCCAACCTGAGCTCAAGGGGCGAGCTGGGCCCTGCGGAGCCCTGGCCCCGCGCCCCCTCCCCGACTTGCCCTCTCACAGGCCCCAGGGCATGCTCCGTAGAGGGTGCGGGTCCCTCCACCGACAGTGTGGTGAAGAGCAGGCGTCAGGGAAAGCTGGCTGATGCCAAGTATTTTGATGTTCAGTCCAGAGGCCACACAGAGCTCTGGGAGACTTCTGCCTCCGCTGAGGTCAGAACCTAGAGCGGCCTGAGCGGGCTCGGCCCCTACTGGTCTGGTGCAGGGCACCTGCCACCGTGGGGCAGGGGCCGGAGAGTGGAGCCCCAGTGCCTGAGGCCTTGCCCCGGGCTCCTGGGGCGGCTGCCGGCCTGCTGTCCTGGCGCCTTGGCAGTCACTGCCTACAGAGTGACAGGCGCCAATGTGACCACGTTTTCCTTTTAGTTGCCTTGAATATCCAAAGTTTTGTTTTCTCCATTATGTTCATACCTATGCATGTGATTAAACGTGTGTGAGAATCACTCCAGTAATAAACAGAAGATGAACTTCCGGATTGCTCCTTTCTCTTATTCATCAGAGGTCATGAAAGGGCGGGACTCAGGGACAAAAGGCACCCGAAATCAGAGAAGACAAAACTCTTGTCAGAAACCCTCCCCACTCCCCCACCCCTGGCTGCATCCTCGCTCAGCGGGCTGCAGGCCAGGTCCCCGGCTGGAGGCCTTGTGAGAGGCAACCTGTTTCACACACCGGTGTTTCTCTCCCTTTCTCCCACCCTTCCCCTCTCTCTAAAAACAAGTAAGCAGCCCTGGCTGGTGTGGCTCAGTGGACTGAGTGTGACTCTGCAAACCAAAGGGTTGCTGGTTCGATTCCCAGTCAAGGCACATGCCTGGGTTGCAGGCCAGGACCTTAGTTGGGGGCATGTGAAGGGCAACCACACAATGATGTTTCTCTACCTCTCTTTCTCCCTCCCTTCCCCTCTAAGAACAAGTGAAATAAAATCTTTAAAAAAAAATCACAGTTGTCAAAATTTTATAAGTATTTTTTAAAGATTTTTATTTATTTTATTTTCCAACATTTTTGTTACAAAGCAATGTTAGATACAATTTCAAAACAAAACAAAACAAAAACAACCTTCCCCACAGCAGTAACATGTTTTTCCCAGCGCCGCACCCCCCCCATCTGGAGTTTGGAAGTCTTAGCCTTTACAGACCGACTTCTTCAGTGTCCCAGCCGCACTGCACAAACCCTCTTAAACAGACACATTTTGTTCAAATTCCGTTTAAAACTTTTAATTAACATAGTCAGCAACTGAAGCGCCAAAAACAAAAAACAAACAAATCACTTCAGCCTTTGAGCCTTTTAGCAAAATACAATTACTGCAAAGTTGCGCCCAGGAAGCCAGCGACCCCGTGGCTGTGGACGTGTGCGGGCGGGAAAAACGTGACCCCCGCGGTTCTTTCCCCTGGTCTCATGCCGCCCTGCCCTGCCCTGGGCAGGGATCCCAAGCAATCCGCCCCCATGTCCCCGAGTCGCATCTGGGGGTGCCTCTCTCCGAACCCACACAGAAGCAGTAGAAGAACCTGAAAAATTAGAATGTCCCAAGAACGATGTTTGAATTCCGCAATTACACCTTGAACTACCTTTCCAACGCCTCGACTTGTACGAAAAACCTCTCGGTTTTAGTTGCGTAACTTGACACTCCGAACCCAAACGTAAGGAAAGGGAAGCGGCCCGCTACTCTGCAGGACCCAACTGCGGTAAAACATTCCGGGCTCGGGGAGCCCCGCTGCCGCCTCCGGGGCCCCGCAAGCGCTTCGCTCGGCGCGCGGGGCCGAACGCCACGGCCCGCGGGCCTGCGCGGCCCCTTCCTGGGCCGTCCCTGGAGCCTCTTCCGGCTCCCACCGCTGGAAAGCCCGGCTCCCGGCATCCTGCGAGGCAGGCGCCGGAGGGAAAAGGCACCGCCCCCGCCGGCCGCGCGTGCGCACATGGCGGCAGCGCCGAGCCGGGAGCGGGGGCGCAGGCTCGCGCCACCACGCCCGCGCACTCGCGCACGCGCCCCGCCGACGGCGGGACTCCCGGGGTCCCCAGGTCCCGCCCCTCGAGCTTCGCGCCCCGGCGGCTGGCTGCGTGCGGCCGGCGGTGGGCGGGGCCGCGGGGAGCTCAGGAGGAGGGCGGGGCGGCGACGGCGCGGGCGGGCGGGCCGAGTCGGGAGGGCTGCCCCCTCGTGCTGTGGCGACGCTGCGCTTGGCGCTGGTGGAGGCGCCATGGAGGCGGACGCGGCGCCGAACTCGGAGCGGGGCCCGGGCCCCGAGGAGGGCGCGCGGGCCCTGGCCGAGTTCGTGGCGCTGCACGGCCCAGCGCTGCGCGCGTCTGGGGTCCCCGAGCGGTACTGGGGCCGCCTCCTGCACAAGCTGGAGCACGAGGTGCGGGCCGGGGCGGCGCGGGGAGGTCGAGGCGCCTGGCTGGGCGCACTGGGGTTCAGAGCGGGCCCTGGGCGCGCCGGAGGAGCACTGCTCCGGACCCTTCTACTCGGAAGGGTGTGGTCTGCGGGCTGGCCCTTGGGCGGGAATCGCTGGGGTTTGCGGGTTGGAAAGCCCGGCTGGGACCGCTTGGGGAAGGCAGGGGGGCCTCCTGGAGGACACGTGCTGTACTCCAGCGCGTTGCAGGGAGCCTGTCCCCGCCTGGGCAGGCCTCGGTGAGACAGACGCTCGGGGGTATGTTCTCGGGGAGTTGGGGATGGCGTGGACAGACGAGGCCAGAGAAGCAGGCAAGGGTATGATGAAGAAGAGCCAGATGCCGTGATGACCAACTTACATTTTGCCTCCCTGGCAGTTTGGGAGTCTCCTAAAAGTGGGGCCGAAGAGTGGCTGCCAGGGCCCTGGACCTGTGGCCCCGGTCCTGCCAGCGTCTGGGGCTGGACCAGGGCTTAGAGGGAACCTGGAACCAAAATGAACTTCGGCTCCTGTTTGTGCGCCAAGCCCTGAGCTGATTTCCCCACTTCCGAGCCTCCCTGCACCCCCTCCCCATTGCACAGTTGTGAAAACTGAGTCCTGGGAAGAGGAAGCAACCCCCGAGGTCTGGCAGGCTTCAGATCTGGACGCTCTCAGCCACTGCCTCCCTCTGGGAGGACAGGAGCCCCATGAATTTGTGTGGCTTTAACTGTTTGGGTCATAAAATCCGCTCAAGTCCCCTCCCTTGACTGGAGGAGTCACCTTCCTTTTGCAAGTGAAAGGAGATGGTCTGTGGGAGATAGAGCACGAGTCTGAAGAAAAATGAGAAGGTCTTAGCTGCTTGTGGGCCGTCTCCCCTTTTGTGGGAAGCTCCATGCTGTTCACCGGCTGCTCTAGCCTGGACCCCCACAGGGGCTCCCATGGGTCCTGGCTGGGGGCAGTCTGCTCAGGTGCCAGCAGCCCGTGGGCGCCTCTCTGCTGGAGCCAGGCTGCCTGCTGGGCTCCCTCCAGACGGAACGGTGGTGCGTGCGATGAGGGGGAACTCGGGGCCAGGAAAAGGGTGTCCCCTGAGCCTGGACAAGGCTCAGTTAGTTTCTCCATCTGTAAATCAGGAGTCCATCCAGGTCCTTTCCTGCTCAAAGGGGTAGTTGCTATAAAAAAAAGACACAACGTCAGGGGCAGGCAGTACATACCTATCTTTTGTAACAGTGAATTTCCTAACCGCCCCCAGTGACTTATTCTGCCCGCATTTCCTGAGCCCTGTGCTGGGCAGGAGGGGACCCCAGCTGCTTGTTAGTGGGGATAAAAGGTCCCCGCGCATGCTGGGCGAACAGCGCCGTGTGGGAGCACCCAGCTGCAGCCCTGCCAGCAGCAAACCCTCACTTGGGCGAGTCACTCACCTGGCGGAGTCTCTATCTAGAAAGCGGGACTGTCTTGGCAGGGAGGAGACACAGTGGGCAGTGCCCAGACTGGTGCCCTTCTGGCCCGTCTGCGCTTGCGCCACCTGGTGTTTTTCCATGGCCCTCCTTGGCCACTCTGAGTTATGGGCAGAGCTGTGAGTCACCCCTCTGCCTGACCCACCCTGCAGCCGTTCCAAGAGGGAACCTGCTGCCGCTGCGCACCCAGGTGTGAGGGAGGGCACACGCCAGCAGCCTGGGCACCTGCCCGCGGCGCGGGGTGCCTTTGGTCCCCTGGCAAAGGCAGATAAGGGTGCTGCTGCCTCGCCTCGAAAGAAAGTTTCCCTTGGAAAGACGGGAAGTGCTCTAGCGTCGGTTTCAGCCCCTCCCCTGTCTGTGCGCACCAGGAAGGGACTGTGGTGCCCCCCCCTCCACAGCTGGGGAGGAGCCAGACCCAGGCAGGCCCGCTACCCCCCAGGCCTCACGCTGCACCCTCCCAGCTCCCTCCCTCCCGTCAGGTTTGGGGGTGACGGCCGGGGGTTTGGGGCTCTGGTTTGAAGCCCAGGGTATAAACGCCAGCCCTGTGAGCTGCTTTTCTCATCTCTACGCTGGAGGGTCCCATCGTGGCCTGCCCAGCTCTGCAAGGTTAAAGGAGAACCCTGAAAGTGCCTGAGCATTCGCAGGGCTTGGGTGGTTCTAGCTGTTGATGTTCATCATTAACCCTCCCAGCCACTCTCCGAGGTCGTCCTACTATGCTGGTTGTGTGCATGGGGAAACGGAGGCACAGTGTGGTTCGGTGACTCATTCAGGGTCCCAGAGCCTGGCTCCGGGGCACCCGAAGCAGCTAACTTGTCCTCACCAGCTGCACGGGGCTGGCAGTGGTCCTTTCCCGGGCAAAGTCAAGCCCCCGGGCCCTTCCTGTCCCATGCTGACTGGGGACCTCGGGGAACCAGCCCCAAGCCCCCAGGCCATGCTTCCTGCAGGCCCGGGCTGCTACTTGGCGGCCACAGCAGACGCTCGGTCACCTCTCTCCCTCTGGGCTGCCGCCTCAGCTGCCCTGGTGTTGGCCTGGCTCCTCAGGAGAGCGAAATTGGGGTGAGGTCCCTGGCCCCCGACATGCTGAGTCCCATTACTTCCAGTGTGACCAGAGCCGCCCCCTCTGCCTCGTAGGCCTCGTTTCCCCGTAAGCAAGGGGCCAGAGTGGACGTAATTCAGACACGTTGGCAGGCCCCCTTCTCAGCATGGGCCCTGAGGGGCAGGTTGGGTCCCAGTTCTGACTGGTCTGTCTAGGAGCCTCAGTTTCCCCACCCTCGAAATGGGTAGATGGGCAGTAAATAGGTCCTGCCTCTCCTGAGGGTTTTGTTTGACCTGGAGCCCAGAAGCAAAAGTCTGGGCTGCGGTCGGGGTTCGGGGTTGGGGTACCCTGCCAACACCCCCCGCTGTGGCCCACAGGTGTTCGACGCAGGAGACATGTTTGGGATCATGCAAGTGGAGGAGGTGGAGGAGGAGGAGGGCGAGGAGGAGGCCGCTCGAGAGGAGGGCAGGAGGAAGGCCAACCCCGGCGGCGAGCGCTGCTACAAGGTCATCGTGACCAATGAGAACGGGCTCCAGGCTGCCGACCCCAACAGGTAGGGGCGGGCGGGGCAGGGCTCTCGGGCCAGAGGCCGCCCCGCTGGGGGCCGCGGCGGTGCAGACGACACTCGAGTGCGTCCTGCGTGACGAGCGCTTGGCTGTGGCCACCGCGTCTCCACCTGGACTTCCGGTGTGTCGGTCCTGATACTGGTGGCGTTCCCTCGGGGGTCGTGTTGGGCACGGTCCTGACAGCAGCCGCTGCGTTCTGGCTCTGCTGATGCGGAAACGGGAAGGTGGGTCCGAGGTCACACACGGTTGGGTCTGGGCATCACACCTGCGGCAGGCTCGCTCGAGGACCAGAGCTTCCCCCGGGACTCCGGGGCCTCGCCCGGTCCTGCTGAAGTGGAGTCTGGGTGGGGCTTAGAGGCTGTTCATCCTGTTCTTGGGGGCTCATTTCCAGGTTGTGAGGAGGGTGAGGGGCTCTGGGTGAGTCCTCGGGGTGGGACATCGAGGCCCAGGGCGGGGCCTTGTGCAGGGCCATAGGGCAGCACTGAGACGGGACCCTGGGCCTCCCGCCTCCCGAGGGCCCAGTGGGGCCGTCAACCAGGACAGGCCTGCAGGCGCCTCTGCCCAACTGTGTTGGAAACCAGAGGAAGACACTCTCCGGCCTCTGAGAGTCATGGGGCCCCTGTGTCCAGGCTCCTCCAGGAAGGGGCTGGCCGCCTTCCCCAGCCGCAAGGCAGTGGGCGTGGCCACACAGGTGAGCCCAGCCGCTGAGAGCACCCCCACCCACGCGCGCTCTCACACAGAAACTTGTAGGCTCTTCTTCCAGAGAAGTTCAGTGCCGCCAGTCCCTGTGTGTGCCTGCTCTGTCCCCACCTGTGCGGGCTTGGGAGGGGTGAGGGAGACTTCTGGTCTGGAGCCCACTCCTGGGTCTGTCTCCCCTTCGGGCAGGCCCCGTCCTCCGGCCTGTTTCCCGCACCTGACGCATTCAGCGCCCCTGCGTGTGACTGTCCCAGGGTATACCCAGGTGCCCACCCCGAAGGCCTGGCTCGGCCCTGAGTCCCACGGGCGTCGGCTCTGCGGGCGGGCGGGCAGGAATACATCTTTGTTTGTTTCAGGATCTGCAAACAGAAAACGATGCAGTTGCCCTTCATTGTCCGTGGGGGTGGGCTCCTGGACACCCCTTGGACACTCAGATCCGCAGGGTCTTCTGCCGCTTGTGCAGAAGGGCGTAGTACAGGGCTGGCCAGGCATGGTCACAGTTGCAAGCAGGCGAAACAGTTTATCCTCCTGTCGTTCATGAGTTACATTACTTCTCTGACGACTGCAAACCTGCCTTGGCCCCGCCCTGGGCTGGCCCGGAACCGGTTTTGCCTCACCTCAGATTATCTGTAACACCCGCTGCAGTGGGTTGTTGCGTGAGCAGTGGTTACATTGTATGTGGGAAACAGTGCCCCACAGAGGCCGCCTGCACTCACCGCCGCCAGCCAGCCCAGCGCCGCCCTCCAGGCCCGACTGCAGAGTGCACGTCGTGGGCAACCACGTAACATTTTTCAGATATTTTCGGTCTCAAGTTGGTTGAGACCTGTGGATACAGAGGGCAACTATGTAGCCCAATAAAATAAACACCGCCGAGCTCACCACCCAGCCCGAGACCTGGGACGTTTGCTGCTCGTTTCGTCGGAGGGCAGGAACAGCGGCGAGGCCTCATCCTCCCCCTCAGCCCATTGCGTGGGCTCCTCCGGGGAAGCCGGGGGCGTGGGCCGCAGGTGCCATGGGTGTGGGGATGAGGCCTCTCTGGGAAACAGGCCTCACCGCTTCCCAGGCAGCTCCCAGGCGTCCCGGGCGTGCACTGATGAGCTCCGAGTGGCTGCTCCTTCACGCACATGCCTGCTGCTGGCCTCCCCGCGTGGGCAGCCTCTGCTTTGGCTGAGCTCCTGCCGTGGGCCCGGCTGCAGGCGGCGGGCGTGGGTCGGAGTCCGGCGGAGGCCCCTGGCTGCCAGGTGGTTGCTGTGGCCACAGAGCACACGGGGACTCGGTGTCCAGTCAGTGCGCAGTGCGTCATGTCTCGTTTGATGCTGCGTCGGCCGGGTGGCAGGATGGGGGCCCCGCTGTTCTGCTTTAGAGACTGGAAGGGGGAGGGGAGCATGTCCATGGCCCCCCAGTGAGTGGTTGGCAGAGCCCAGATTCCCACCCAGGCCCACTGGTGCCTGGGAGACCACATCTCGGGTGGGTGCCGGTCCCGGCCACAGCCCCAGGCCTCTTCCTCTTTGCCATCTGCCGCCGCTTCCCTGCTTGCTGCGCCCGGGAGGCGGCCTCACACCCCCCGTGGCCTGTGTCCACAGCATCTTCCTCATCGACCACGCCTGGACGTGCCGGGTGGCGCACGCCCGCCAGCAGCTGCGCCAGGTGCCCGGCCTGCTGCACCGCATGGCCAACCTGATGGGTGTCGAGTTCCACGGGGAGCTGCCCAGCGCCGAGGCCGTGGACCAGGTGCTGGAGGAGATGTGGAAGTTCAACCAGACCTACCAGCTGTCCCACGGGGTGAGTGCGGGCCCGGGTCCTGCTCTGCCGGGCAGGGCCACCCCCAGACACCCCGGCCGAGGGCCCGGCGGTTTGTGTGGTAGCTGCCCCGGGCTCAGAGTGTGGGCGGTTGGTGCTGGGCCCGTGAGGGGGGCACGCGGGCCGGGCGGCCGGGCCGGCAGACGAGAGCCGTGTGCTCTGCCCGCAGACAGCGGAGGAGAAGGTGCCGGTGTGGTACATCATGGACGAGTTCGGCTCGCGCATCCAGCACTCGGACGCCCCCAGCTTCGCCACCGCGCCCTTCTTCTACGCGCCCCAGCAGGTGGCCTACACGCTGCTGTGGCCCCTGAGGGACCTGGACACGGGCGGTGAGTCGGACGCCCGCCCCCGCGGAGGGCGGGCCGGGCCCGGGCTCCCGCCACCCCTGATGGGCGCGCGTGTCTCGGTGCAGAGGAGGTGACCCGGGACTTCGCCTACGGAGAGGCGGACCCCCTGATCCGGAGGTGCCGGCTCCTGCCCTGGGCGCCCGCTGACCTGCTGGGCCTCAGCTCCTGCACACCCGAGCCGCCCGACGAGCACTACCAGGTGGGCCCGCTGGCTTCTGGAACGTTCTGCACCCAGTCACCAGATGTTACAGAATAGCCCCTGGCTGGCTGCTGTCGGGGTGAAGAGGAGTTTGGGAGCAGCTGAGAGGCGGGGGTTCAGAGCTCAGGAGTGAGTGAGCGGTCCATGTCTGCACCCATGGGTGTCAGGCCCGAGCCCTGCCCCCAGGGTGACGCCGGGAGCTGCCCTGTCCCCTGCCGGGGGCCCACCGGTCCTGTCCTGTCACCAGCGGTGCTGGGCTGCACTCACCGGGCCGAGAACCCCGAGTTTCAGTGCGTCCAGGGGGGCGAGGCCTGGGAACAGCCGCGGGACTGGGCTTTCCTGATCTCCAGCGTGTTTGTTGAAGGGACGCGAGTCACAATGTCCTTTCTTCTCGGGTGGCCTGGACTGGCCGGGGTGGGGACATGGGAGGCCGGACACTGGGACAGTGCCCTGGCCATTTGTTCCTGTCCGGCCCTTCCGGACCCCAGGCCACCCGCACTAGTTGGTTATCAGGGACCGCATGACAGGCCACGGCAGCCTCAGAGAGCACACGCGTGTCGTCCCTCGAGTCTCTGCGGGGCGGGGGTCGCCCAGCGGCCCGGGGCCTCTCGTCAGGCACAGTCCTCGAAGCCTCATGGGGCTGAGGACCCGCATCCACGCCTGGCCCAGCAGCGCTGGCCGGAGGCAGGGGGCGGGGCTGCTGGAGGTGGCGGCCAGCTGCCGTCAGTGCTGGTGCCCCCGGGCAGGGCAGTGAGGAGGAAGCCGCAGGGCCTTTGATCAAATCGTCAGGATTCTTCCTCTCTCATTGGTTAGACGCAACTCCACCCACATGGGGGAGTGCACAATTAAGTTCTGTTAAAGGGCGTGTCCAAGTTGGTGGGCGTGGCTTAAGCCACCGCACTGGAAAGGCTTGGAACAGCCCTTGGGGGCTCCCTGAGGACCAGGAGCCCCTTACAGGGCAGACGGCCCCCCCCCCCCCCCCCAGCCGCCTGTGGTTTGGAGGCAGCCTTGGGAAGATCGAGAACAATGTTTACGTCAGCACCTGCGCCTCCAGCCCCACACCCGGGGTGGGAGTGGTCGGGGGGCTCTGGCGAAAGGCGCCAGGTGAGGTCTGGGGGTGCCCCCGAGACTCTCAACCCTGATCTGCCCGGGCCTCCTTTCTCATAGCTGTTTCTGCCTCCGACGTCTTCCCTTCCAGGCCATTTTGGAGGAAAACAAGGAGAAGCTGCCAGTGGCCATCGACCCGGTGGCGCATCCCCATGACCACATCTTCAAGTGCGTGGCCCCCCCCCCCCTCCGCCTGCAGGGAACCTCTGCCCCAGCCCCTTTGCACACATGCTTGCTCACACGCACACGCGCACACACACAGGGCAGCACTCAGTAGGTCCGCTCTGTCCTGGGGACACTGCAGTGACCGACATGCCAGAGGTGGCGTCCGTAGGATCACAGAGAAGAACATGGAAAGTGAGGCCCGAGCAGGGGGCCCCAGAGGGACCTGGTGGACAGGGGGGTGCGGTGAGGATGCCGGGCGGGCGAGGGACCGACCTGCAGCGGGTTCCCACCAGCTCTGCCCGGTCCGCAGGTGTGGGTGCCGTGTCCCCCACTCATCCACACGGGACTGCCCTGAACGCCGGGTTCTCGGTGTGTGTTCAGCTTGTCGTGGTGTGAAAACACAGGTTCCTGTGCACGCAGGCTGGGAGCCCGTGCTGAGAGGGACCTGCTGGGCACCCAGGGAGGGCACAGGGGCTGCCGGGAGGGGGCGGACGGGTTCCGAGCGGCCAGGCAGGCCAGCCCAGGCCCGGCACGGCGGCCACGAGCGAGCTCCCGGGCAGAGCGGGCCTCCCCGGGGCACCTGTCTCGGCCGCACGCTCACCCGCCCGCAGCCGGGGCACCCGCTTCCTTCTCGGGGGCCAGGTTCTCCGTGTGTCTGGGGGCGGGGGGTGGTGGTGGCGACCTGCCCCTGCGTCCCACGTGTGCGACGCCCGGCTGCCCCGTCTCGTTTTCACACACACACACACACACACACCCCTCCCGCAGGGTGTACACGGACGTGCAGCAGGTGCTCCGCCACCTCACCCACCCTCGCTTCACCTTCACCCGGAGCGAGGCGGACGCCGACATCCTCTACAACTTCTCTCACTTCAAGGACTACAGGTGAGGCGCCCCCCCGCCCCCACCGCCGGGCCCCGGCAGCGGCCACCCGCCCGCCCCTCGCCGCAGCCCCTGAGCCCGTCCCACCGCCACCCGGCCGCAGGAGGCTCAGCCAGGAGCGGCCGCACGTGCTGCTGAACCAGTTCCCCTGCGAGAGCCTGCTCACCGTGAAGGACTGCCTGGCCTCCGTCGCGCGCCGGGCGGGCGGCCCCGCGGGCCCGGCCTGGCTGCCCCGCACCTTCAACCTGCGCACCGAGCTGCCCCAGTTCGTCAGCTGCTTCCAGCAGCGCGAGAGGCGGTAGGCGCCCCCCACCCCCCGACCCACAGCCCCCAGGGGTCCCGGCCTCACCCAGGGCACACGCAGCCCCCTGGGCTCCAGCGGACGCCTCCGTTACACCCCCAGGCTCAGGCCCAGCCTCTGACCTGCCCTGGGAGGGGGGGGCGGGTGGCTGGGGTCCCTGTACTGCCCTGATCCCGGGTGGATGTGGCCCGGGAGGGTGGTGTGGGTCCAGGCCAGCCAGCCCCTCTGCCCCCAGGGGCGAGGACAACCACTGGATCTGCAAGCCCTGGAACCTGGCGCGCAGCCTGGACACCCACATCACCAGGAGCCTGCACAGCGTCATCCGGCACCGGGAGAGCAGCCCCAAGGTGGGCCCCGGCGGGGTGCGGGGGCGCTGGGCGGTGTGGGGCTTGGGGGTGGGGGCTCTGGTGTCAAGGCCCATGCAGGTAGGCCTCAGTGTGGCGCTGATGGGCCACTGAGCTCACGGGGGTCCCTGACGCCCCCTCCCCACCGCTCCCACCGCCCTGCCAGCAGCGAGGGGCCCGGACAGTCCGTGAGAGGAGGAGCCTCGGTCAGAGCCGTGGGAGGCGTGTCCGACCTCCGAGGCCCCCCGTGGCACACCACGCGTGGCCACACGGCAGGAGGGAGATGGCTGGGCAGGACGGAGGGTCACCACAGACCAGAGCCGGGGGCTCCAGGTCGTGCACCTGGGCAGAGGCCGAGGGGCGCGGGCCACGGGGCGGTCACGGGGCTTTCCGGCCGCCGGCGGAGTTCAGGCTGAGAACAAGTTCGGCTTCCAAAACCTGAAACCCGGTGGGGCCTCTTCCCCCCACCAAAGTAGAGGAGACGAGTCGTCCGGCTGGACACAGGCTGGAGACGCAGAGGAAGAAGGGAGGCGCGGGCTGCGGCCCCCACGCCCAGGGCAGCAGGGGCCGCGGGAGCACGCTGTCCCTCGGGGTGTGGGGGCGGTGGCCGGCGGAGGCCCGGGGCGCCCGTCCCGGCCCAGGTGAGGGGGGCGCCCCCGTGAGCCTGCACCTGTGCCTTCCAGGTGGTGTCCAAGTACATCGAGAGCCCGGTCCTGTTCCTCCGGGAGGACGTGGGGAAGGTCAAGTTCGACATCCGCTACATCGTGCTGCTGCGGTCGGTGAGGCCCCTGAGGCTGTTCGTCTACGACATCTTCTGGCTGCGCTTCTCCAACCGGTAAGTGGGGGGGCTGGGCGGGCCGGGGGGCCGGGGCGAGGGGCAGGGACCCCTCCGGTGCGGGTCAGACACTCTGTGCTGGAGCGCCTTCGCCACACACCACCGAGCCCCCCTCGGCCCCCGCAAGGGATGTGAGAGGGCCTTGTCAGACGGGCGCCGACCCTGGGGGGTCACGGTGACGTTCGTGGGCCCGGAGGGAGTCCCTGTAGTGGGCCGTGAGGGGCCGTAGGGGGCCCGGTGCCCTGCCCGGGGGACCCACTCAAGGTTGTGCCCACTTCTCCTGCAGGCCCTTCGCCCTCGACGACCTGGACGACTACGAGAAACACTTCACCGTCATGAACTACGACCCGGAAGTGGTGCTGAAGCAGGTATGGGCCTGGCAGGGCCTGGGGCGGGGTGGGGGGGGTGTCCACGCAGACCAGCCCTCCAGCGGTCAGCCTGTGTGCGGGGCGGGCTGTGCAGGCGGTCCGAGGGGCTGCCCTCCGGCCCCTGCGTGATCTCCAGCCGCCCGCAGCCCGGAGCACACTCGGGGTGAGATCCCCGGGGAGGCCGCAGGGCGTGGGGGCCGAGCGGTTCGGCCTCACCCGGGGGGCACGGCCAGCCTTCTGCTCAGAGCCGGCCAGGTACCGGGGCAGGCGGGGACGGGGAGGCCCAAGGGTGCGTGTCACCGGGCCCCACGCCGCAGGCATGGGCGTAAGCGGGAGGGCTGCTGTCCCCGGAGAAGCCCTGGCTCCCCGCCGACACGGTGGAGAATGAATCCCAGGTCGGTGAGCCCGCTGGCGTGCAGGCAGCGCTGTCAGGGACGGGAGAGCGAGCGCAAGGGTGGCCAGGGGTCCCCCTACCCCTCCCACCACCGAGTGGTGCGAGAGCCTCAAGCCAAGAGAAGAGGCCAAGAGCCCAAGTCCCTGGTTCTAAGGACGGACTGTGTGCGTGGCTGGTGGGTGGGGGGAGGGATTACACAGGGATCGACGGGGAAAGGTGGTGCCCGCTTCTCCCCAGGGAGACGTGACTGCCCAGACGTGGGTGTGGGGGGTGAGGGGGGTCTGTGAGCCCGGACCCTCATCCTGCCCCGGACTCCCTCTGCCCACTGTGCACACGAGTCTCTGGGGAGGCAAGCAGGCACCCAACCAAAGCCATTCCATGCGCTTCCTCTCTGGGCACCGGGGAGCCCTCTCCTCCCCCTCCCAGGCCTCGGGGTGACCCCACCATCTCAGGGTTGTGCTCTTCCCAGCCAGCGGGGCTGATCCTCGTGGACTCCCAGGCCCCCCCCCCACCCCCTGGCACTATCACAGTTTGCCCGTCGTCCGGGGGGCCCGGCGGCCTCACCGGACCGGGCTCAGGACGACCAGGCCCCGGGAGAGGCTGCCGTCCTTCGCTTCTGGCCTCCGGCGTTAGTTGGTAGATTGCAGTGGTGAGGGTCCCCTCTGGCCGCTCACTCCCAGCTGGGAGCTAAGTGTTAAAAGGCGTTGCCTGGCAACCGGGACGCTGTAGTTGCAGCAGCAGAGCAGCCTCTGGATTCTTCCTGTGCTGTCTCCCACGACAGCCCTGCCTGGTTTCTCCCCTAGCCCTGCCTGGTTTCTCCCCTCGCCCCGCACTGTCTGGGCACCTGCCGCAGAGGGGCATTAGGGCACGGCTCCTTTCAAGGAAAGGGCATCAAACCCCAGCTGCCCAAATGGGGACCTGGCCCGCAACCCGGGCAGGTGCCCTGACTGGGACTCGAACCGGCGACCTTTCCGTCTGCCAGCTGGCACTCGGTCCACTGAGCCGCACCGGCCAGGGCACGTCTTGGCTCTTCGCAGCAGGAGTTGATCCCTGAACCAGTCGAAGGGCCGTCCTGCACGTTCAGGTTCTTGTGTGAACCGTGTGCTGTTGGACAGGCCCTCCCACAGCCGCCGCCTCCTGCTGAGCGCCCCGTGTCCAGAGTTGTCTCCCGGGCCCCAGGACACTGCTGGACGTCCGTCGTCCCAGGGGAACTCGTGTCTTCCTGCCGTGTTGGGAATGTGTCATCCTGAGGGTCGCGTGTCTCCGGAAGCCCCCTCGGGGCGGGGGGGGACACATGTCCGGGGGGGCACGAACGTTGGGTCTCCGTGGGGAGCCCAGCCTGGTTCTCTCCCGGGGAATCCCGTGCTGGCAGCCGGCCGGCTCGGGCGCGTTTTGGGCAAAGTCTCGGCCTGGGGAGACGCTGCTGCCCTCAGGCCCTGGGATCCATCCTCCCGGCCCTGGGCCCTGTGGACACAGGTCCGGGGCTGCTTCCTCCGCACCGTCCTGGCTCGGGCACGGGGCCTGTCGCCCCGACCTTGCGGCCGGCCGAACCCTCGGCGAGTCCCATCTCGTGCCAGGCTGACGGCGGCCCTGCAGGGTGTGCTGGGCGGGGAGCATGGCCCCATTTCATGGATGACAACACTGAGGCGCCGAGAAGTAAACCCGCGTGTCTGGGGTTGCACCCAGTCTCCGGCCTCCCGGGTGGGACGGGCAGGCGGCTGGGGGGTGCTGTGACCCCAGTGGACGTCAAGCCCCGTCGAGGCGGGCAGGGCGAGATGGACCCTGTGTCTCTGGCAGGTGCACTACGACGAGTTCATCCCCGAGTTTGAGAAGCAGTACCCAGAATTCCCCTGGCAGAGTGTCCAGGTAGGCCCTGCGCACAGCGGGGGAGGGGGTCGGTCTCCTCTGGGTGGTCCTGCTCCTCCCTGAGGCTGGTGAAAGAGGTGGCATGGGGCACGGGGGGAGAGCTGGAGGGGCGTTCAGGGCACCCCTGGGACGGCCGGACAGCTGCCGGCTGGCTTCCACGCGTGGAGGGGGCCTTCAGCTGCTCCGCCGGCCTCGGTGCAGAGGGAGCCGAGGGCTCCGGGGCAGGAGGCGCAGGCGGGCGGGTGCCGGGAGTGAGGGGGCAGGCATCGGGCAGAGGGGCTGTGGCCAGGTCTGGAGACACGCAGGGGTGATGGAGGGGGTGACTCGGGCCATGAGGGGGCTGGGGCTCTGGAAGGGGCAGCAAACCCCACGTTGAGAGTCCACCCTGGGGAACTGGTCCCGACGTCAGAGCCGGTCCCCTGACCCAACCCCCCTCCCCCCCGCCCCCGGCCACCCTCACCCCGCCGTCCTCAGGCCGAGATCTTCCAGGCCTTCAGGGAGCTGTTCCAGGTGGCCTGTGCCAAGCCACCCCCCCTGGGCCTCTGCGACTACCCTTCGTCCCGGGCCATGTACGCCGTGGACCTCATGCTCAAGTGGGACAGCCGCCCAGATGGTGAGCGGAGCTCCCCACAATCACCCAAGGCCGACGGTCCAGTGCCCCCCACCCCGTCAGGGCACAGAGAGGGTGTCGCTGGTCAGGGCCGTCTGGGTCGTCCTTTGCCTCCAGCTAGCGAGACATCTGGGCCCGCAGAGGCCCCCACTGAGGGAGGGGGGGAGGGTGATGGGGCGAGGGGGAGCGGCCGACCCCCTGCTGAGCCCGCAGCTCCACTTCCTGTACGAGTCAGCTGGCGCTGAAGCGGGCGCAGGGACAGAGGCCCTCCAGCCTCTCCCCTGCGGGACCAGCGCCCCGCCCCCGGCCCCCCGGGTCCCGTGGCCCCGCCTCCCTGGAGTGAGGTGCCCTGTGCTCGGTGCCCCCAGGAAAGCGCGTGATGCAGCCACAGATCCTGGAGGTGAACTTCAACCCGGACTGCGAGCGAGCCTGCCGGTACCACCCGACCTTCTTCAACGACGTCTTCAGCACCTTGTACCTGGACGAGCCTAGCGGCTGCCACACCACCTGCCTGCTGTAGGTGCTGCGGCCTTTCCGCGGGATCTCGGCCGGGTCCAGCCTCAGGCCTCCGAGCTGCTCCTGCAAAGCCCCCTCCGCCTCTCCCCTCCCTCTGGGCACCGGCGGGCCGGGTCCCGGCTCCGCCCCTGGGGCGCAGGCCCCGCCCCCTGCTCCAGTCAGGGGCGGGGCCATCACACTCCCCTCTGCACCGGCTGCGGCTGCGTGGTGGTTCCTCCCAGCCCAGCCCAGGCCTCACCGCTCCCTGTCTGGTTTCTGAGCTGCCGTGTTTCCCGGGGTGTCAGCAAAAGGGGTTCAGGGAGCTTGACGGGGTGTTCTCCGGGAGCCCGGCCATGAGCAGGGCCAGGCTGGCTCCTGTCCAGGGAGCCTGCTCGTGTACCGCGGCCCCTCCAGAGCGAGGGTCAGGCTCCCACACTCCTCCCCCAGGGCCCTGTGTGACAGGCGCCCCCAGAACGCACTGGGGAGCCTGCCTGCCAGGCGCAGCCTCTGACCCTGCCCTCACTCCAGCGCGGGCCGAACCTTCACCAGCAAACCTGCGAGTTCCGCGGCAGCAAGCCCCCGCCTCTTGTTGCTGATGCCTTGCCGTTCAGCGAGGGCCCACCCGTCCAGGCCCCGGGGGTCCCAGGGGCCTGCCTGGCACTGCCGAGGTTCTGCCCCAGTCTGAGTGTGGGCAGCGCTTTTCCAGGGGACCCGTGGGCGCACCAGAGCCCCGGGCAGTGGAGGGCTTTGGAAGGTGATTCCACTGAGAACTTCACGGCAGTCCGATGCCATCTCCCCCTGGGGCCTGGAGTCAGCATGTTGGTTTACTGTTAGTCTTTCATTTATGGGAAGAAAATAGAAAATCTCGTTCTCCATGCTGTTTCTGAAACTCGGGGTCAGCGCACAGTGGGGCCGCAGTGCGCCGGGCCCGCTCCCAGGGCGGCAGGCCAGCGGCTGCCCACGCAGAGGGGGCTGCCTGCCAGCGTTGCTGTGTCCGTGCCGAGGGTGGGGGGGCGTGTTTCTTTCCGGAGCCGAGAGCAATCCCTGTAGCAAAGCTGGACCGGACTGTGCCTCCCGTCTCCCCGGGGTGGCGTCGGTCTGTCGGTCCGTCCTCTCTGTTAACCAGAACCTCAGCCCGTCCCTCCAGCCAAGCAGCGGTGCGGCAGGCGGGACACCTCATCTCAGCCGCTGGCGTCTGTCCCCTTCCCGACCGGATGTGTACCCCAATAAAGTCTGGCTTCTGCACTCGGGCCTCCCTGTCTGGGGGACCGGGGACCACCGGCCGGCAGGATGCTGTCGGCGGCCTGCCCTCTGGCTGCGGAAGAAGAAAACCGAAACGTGGAGATGCAGGACACGAGAGGAGAGATCAGGTGGTGTCCTGGCCGGGCAGCTCCGCCCGCTAGAGCATCATCTCGACACGCCGAGGTCGTGGGTGTGGTTCCTGGTCGGGGCACAGATGGGGATCGACCGAGGAAGGCGTCACGAGTGGAAGGACAAATCAATGTTTCTCTTAAATCAATAAATTTCAAAAACTGGGAAAACAGAAAAAGCAGATGGTGTTCAGGGCTCCAGGGGCTGGGGCGTCTGCAGATTCGGTGTCTGACGAGGACGGCGAGGGCCCACTTCCCGGTTCCCGCGCGGTCACCTCACCATGTCCTCCAGTGCAGAAGGGGTGAGGGAGCCCTGGGGCCCCCCAGTGGGGCACTAATCTCTGCCCCGAGGGCCCCACCCTCGTGGCCTCGTCACCCCCAAAGGCCCAGCCTCCTGACACTGTCACGTTGGGGTCAGGACTTCAGCACATGGATTTGGGGGACCCACCCTCAGAGCAGACCACAGCAGTTCCCTAATGCCGAGTTTGATCCTCAGTGCTGGTCTCGCTTCAGAGGGGAAGTGGTGGGGACGGGGTGGGGGAGGAGCTGAGTGAGGCCCACCCCAGCATCCTGACCGATGCCTGGGAACCTCTGTCCTCAGGTGAGCCCCGAGTCGGCCGCAGCACTTAACACTGGAGGCCTTCCTTGGGCCCTGGACTCCCTCTGTGCCCGTGTCCTCATCCTGGGTTTGGGGGACAGTCAGAGGCCCCAACTGCTCAAGGGGTGGCCAGAGGGTCCGGGGAGCTGATGCACAGTGGTGTGTGGGAGCTGCAGGCCAGCGCAGTGTCGCCCCCTGGAGGTTTCAGCACGGAACGGAAGGCAGAGGCCCTCCCACAGCCGGGCAGCCTGAGCCCAGGCAGGTTCTCCCAGGGAACTGCCCTGCGAGGGGCCTTCCTGTGGCCCAGGGCGGGGCTGGCACCAGGCTACTCGCCCAGCTGCTACAGGGACCGACCTGCACGCTCCCAGTTCACCTGCAACCCGACTGCCCAGGACACTCCTGGTGGGGGCACGGTCAGTGGGGCCGGGGGACCCCGGGGTCCCTGGGTTGTAAATGTGCCATTCCTCCTGGCTGGCGTGGCTCAGTGGGCTGAGCACCGGCCTGTGAACCAAAGGGTCGCCAGTTTGATTCCCAGTCAGGGCACATGCCTGGGTTGTAGGCTAAGACTCCAGTAGGGGGCGCTTGAGAGGCAACCACACATTGATGCTTCTCTCCCTTTCTTTCTCCTTTCCCCTCTCTAAAAATAAATCTTTCTAAAAAAACTGAAAAGACTCCCTAAAAGGCCAGAATTTGCAAGTGCCGGGCACTGGGAGTCAACCATCCCAGCAGCTGGACCAGGCGCACAAGGTTCAGCGGGGCGGCCCAGGGGAACCCAAAGGTGACGTGCGAGGGGCCGGTCCTTGGTGACGGTCTGTGCCGTGTGCGCGCGCACACACACACACACACACAGTCACGTACAGCGGCTCTTCCGTGCACAGGCACGGACATGGGGTCATCTCGGTGCAGGACACGCCGGGCGTCCTTCCACCTGCCGAGTCCAGGTGGCCGGACACGGCGTGATCGTGCTCAGCAAGCCCCTAAGAGTCGTGCTGCCGTGCTGCTGGCCCGCCGGCGGAGCCGTCTGGGCTGTGTGAGCAGCGTGCTCTGGTCGCCCGTGGCCGGTCAGGCAGGCAGGCAGGCACACGCTCCAATGCAAGACCCCGGCTGCGTGAGGGGCTCCAGGAGGGGCTGCAGCCCAGAGGACCTGGCAGGTCTGTGAGGCGCAGACTTCCTGTTGAGCCAGCGTGGAAATGGCCAGCACCCTCCAGTCCCTGGTGGATGGCAACAGCTCGGGAAAGGAGAGAGTCCTGGCTGGGTGGCTCCATTCATGGGAGCATCGCCCCATAGACCGAAAGGCTGTGGGTTCGATCCCCAGTGAGGGCACATGCCCAAGTTGTGGGTTTGATCTCTGGTCAGGGTGACTACGGGAGTCAATCAATCGATGTTTCTCCCTCTCTCTCTCTTTCTTCCTCTCTCTCTTTCTTCCTCTCTCCCTCTCTTCCTCTCTCTCTAAAATCAATATAAACATCCTCAGGTGAGGATTGAAAGAGAGAGAAGGAATGGAAACCAGGGGAAGCATCACGAGGCAGCCAGCAAGCAAAGCCACTAAAGGCCTCCTCCTTTCGCCCATTTTTCTGGCGTTTCTGTGACCGTGCGGGTTTTGCGGCCAGAGGGACGTAGGTGGGATACTGCTAGAGAGGAACAAACCCACAGGTGGTGTAAGGGATGGACAAAAAATAGTGCGCATGAGCCTCACGGGGACCCCCCAGAAGACTCCGGTGCACGTACGTGCTCAGCACAGCACACGTCACACGTGTGCCTGCGGGACCCGACTGCTGTCACGGGGAGCGTGGGGACCTGTGGGCGGCTGGCCGAGGGCCCACTGCTCGGAGCTGCGGGGCTCCCACAGGCACGCTCCTCCTGGGCACCGAGGCCCGGGTGAGCTGAGGGTGAGCCGGCGAAGGGGCAGCCCCGAGTTTCGGCTGCTCAGACGGCAGCCACCTGTCTCTGCTCACCTCCTGCCCGAGCGCTTGGTCATCTGGGGGCAGGTCTGGCTGTGCAGCCAGGAGGAGGGCGGAGGCGGCGGGGACAGCAGGAAATGCGAAAGGTTTGTCGATGCGAGTTACCTTCTTCAACAACCAGGAACGGCACCGACGGGGCAGCTGTGGTGTCATCCCAGCAGCCCGTGGGCGCGGCCTCCGCCCGGCAGCCTCTCTCTCTCTCTCTGACCAGCTGTCTGGAGAGGCCGTGGGTCACCTGCTTGAAGTCGGGGGTGACACTTCCAACCCTGGGCTGGCCTGGGCCAGCACAGGCTGCTGCCTGCTGGGTGGGGGAGTGACCCTGGCACCCCCACGGGCAGGTCAGTCAGTGTCCCCAGCCCTGTTCCCAGCCCCATTCTGACTGAGGCCGACCGAGAGGACCCAAGCGGACTGCGGCCCGCACGCTGCGGGAGCCGGGGCTGGGCCTGCTGGGGGCTCAGCAGAAGCCCGAGGCCGGGCCTGGTCGGCAGCAGCCAGGCAGCAGCACGGCCACGTGGGCTCCGGGTCCACCCCGGGTTGCTCCACCCTGGGCAGGCCACCTCACCTCTTCGAGGGCCCGGCCGGGCAGGGTCCCCAGGAGCATGCGGGAGCCTGAGGAGCTCCAGCCTCGCCAAGATAACACAGCCGCCCCCCCAGGCAGATCCAACAGGCGGACGAGCCTCCGCCCCCCACCAGGACCGGGCCCCGGCCCCCAGAAAAAGACTGGCGCTGGGTTAAAAGCTTTATTTGGTTTATAAAATTCTGAGTGCCGACACTGCGCCCCGAGGAGTGCGGGAAGGGCGGGGCGCTGCTTCTGGGGTGCAGCTCAGCCTGGGGCGGCTCCGAAGCCGGCGGTGACCCCCTGGGCTGGCATCCAGACAAACTCACAGGCGTGGAGGCCACGGAAGCGTGAGGACCACCACCACCACCACCAGCGAGGCCTGCGGGGCAGCAGCCACAGGCCTCCGAGGGCGGGGCGCCTCACTCCACGGGCCTTCGGCCGCCGCGCCGGCCGTAGTTGTCCCGCCAGACGCAGTAGTTGAGCGCACACGCAAAGGCCAGCCAGGCCAGGTACGGGTAGAGCAGCCGGGCGGCTGGAGGGCTCACCTTGTGCCAGGCCACAGCGGTGGCCGCTGCCATCCCGCCCGTCAGCAGCAGGTCCCCCAGGGCCTGTGGAGACACGGAGGGGAGGACGGCAGGGAGGCCTGTGACGCACGGCGCTCACGAGGGTGCCTGTCCCGGCTGCCCACCCGCCTGCCCGCCCGCTGCACTCCAGAGATCCCTCCCCAGTTCTCTGCCTCGGTTTCCCCATATAGAAAATGGGACCGCTTGCCCTGCCTGACCCATGCCATGTGGGCTTTGCTCCACAGTAGCCCCTGAACCCACAGCCAGCAGCCCCGTCCAAGCCCCACAAGGCTCCTCCGCAGGAGGAAGAGCAGCTGCGGAGGCGCCACAGGAGGGCGCTGTTCGCCGAAGGCCGTCTGAGAACACGCTGACCCTGGGCTGACCGCCACCCTGGCCCCTGCCTTCAGAGCCGGACCCCGTCTGGGATGTGAGGCCGTGTCCCCCGAGGGAGGCCCGCCCTCCACGAGCCACCTCCGGGGACCAGGGAGACACTCACCCAGCCCATCTGTCGCGCGCCGAAGAAGATGGGAGGCCACGCCCAGTTCAGGGTCAGCTGCCCCGCGTAGAGGCCCAGGGGGACCACAGCCTCCTCCGAGAAGCCCCCCAGCTCTCTCCAGACCAGGTAGGAGCCGTATCTGAAACCGAGACCTCCTGTCAGGGCGGCAGCGAGGACGATGCCAGAAGCTTCCCTGCGGGGCAGCGTGCAGGGCTCACCCCCGGAGCCACAGAGGGACGGCTCGGGCGCGCCCCGCCACCAGCGGCTGCGAGAGCTCGGGGAGCCGCCTGACCCCTCCGGGCCTCCGTTCCTCGCAGGGTTGCCATGGGGAGCCACGCCGACCCACTGGCGGTGCTCAGGGCCGTGCCTGGCACGGGGGCGCTCCGTAAGCAGTGACCGTTATCTCCTTCCCGGTGCTGGGGCGCAGGGCGCGCTCCAGGCTCCTGTCCCAGCCAGGGCACTGCCCGAAGCGGTGGGACTTCTGGGCTGGGCCTCACGGGATGAGTAGGAGTTTGCTGGGGGCGTTAACAAGGATATGCCAAGGCCTAGAGGCGGGTGTGAGCCCCTGAGTCAGCCTGCAGGGGGGCAGGCTGAGGTCTCGGGGGCACGGGAGAGGTGAGGCTGAGGAGGCAAGGGGGAACCTGGTCGTGGGGGCTCGCTCTTCGGGCCACCGGTGCCGCGGCCCCACCCCTGGTCACGGTGGCCAAGGCCCTTCCACACCTACACGCCCCAGGCTGCACAGCCCTTCCCGGGCACCCACTCATGCCCCCATCGGGGTGACGCTATGGATCAGGTGGGAAACTGCGGCTCAGGGAGGTGAAATGTCTCAGATCTCTTAACAGGCCATCGACCGGCAAGTCAAGTCGGGACTTGAACCCGGGTGACCAGGGCCAGAGCCGCGGCCCTCGACTCTGTGAGGGTTTGACCTAGTCAGGACCTACAGGAGCTCCCACAGGGACCCAGGAAAGGCGGGGCCCACCCTTGAGCCCCATCAGGATCTCACGGTGGGGGAAGAGCCAGGAGGAGTGGGGCGGCCTGGAGGCCGGAGCAGGTTGGGGCAGCCACAGGCATCCGGGCCAGGACTGGAGTGGGGGCAGCCCGCCAGAGAAGTGCTGGCAGCCCAGCTGGGCCACGCCTGGGCCTGGCGGGGCGTGGGGCCCAGGTGACACCCAGGTTTCAGGGATGGTCTTCCTCCCACCAGAACCCTGGGGCACCCAACCTGGTCCCTTGCCCCTAGGGTGCCTAGCATCTGCAGCCCCACCCTGCCCTGGGCTGGCTTAGAACCAGGGTGCAGGGAACATTCCAGAAGGTGAGCAGGAAGCTGACCTCACCTAAGTGCAGTTCCCATTGGAGCCACCAGGGGGCGCCCACACACAGCACTTCCTTTCACCACAGCAATTCCCAGGGTCTAGTCCAGGGGCTCCTGGGGGGGGCGGGGGGGCGGGGCACACTCTGGCCCTGCATTCCCCCAAGGTCCCTAGTCAAAGGGGAGGGGACGGTCATGCCCTGACCCGTGTGGCTCAGTTGGCTGGGTGCCATCCCACAAAGCGAAAGGTCGCTGGTTCAATTCCCAGTCAGGGCACATGCCCAGGTTGTGGGTTTGGTTCTGGTTGGGGTGCACATGGGAGGCAATGGATCAGTGCTTCTCTCCCTCCCTCCCCCTCTCTCCAAAAATAAATAAATAAAATTTTTTCTTAAGGTGGGGCCGTGACAACTCCCAGAGACAGCCTGGCACTAGAGGGGCGCCCCACGGATGGAAGCTGTGGCGCATGGTGCTGCTCTTACTACCCTTGGTCTTGGGAGCGTCCGCGCGGCCCACGCCTGAACTTTGCACACCGAGCCAGGCTTGCCCGGGAGTTGTGAAAACAGCCAGGATGCCAGCGCGGGGTTGAGCCATCGGCCCGCCCCTCCCGGGAGGCCGCGGAGGGGAAGGTTCGGTGCTGCAATCCGCTGGTTCCGCAGCTTTCTCCGGGGGAGGCCCAGAAACGGCGCGGCTGCCCCCGGAGCGCCGGACAGTTAAAACCCCACAGGAGGCGCCCTGCCTCGGCCCGGGGCCCTGGAGAGGGGAGGACGGCCCTCCCGCTGCCTGGGAGGGCGCCCTGGCCCACCTACCCCATGGCCGAGTACAGCGTGCCCCAGATGGGGCCCAGCGTCCAGCGGGGCGGGTGCCACGAGGGCTTCTGCAGGCTGGCGTACCAGCGGAGGCCCTCTCCGCTGACGTAGTAGGAGCCCACGAAGGCCCCCAGGCTGGGCGCCAGTGTGAAGCCCACGGCGGGCAGCCAGGGCGGCGCCATCGCTGCCTGAACCGCTGTCCCAGAAGCTCTGAAAGAGAAGACGGGGCTGGGGTGAGCGGCCCGGCAGTCCAGGGCCCAGGCGCCACCCGGCGGTTCCCCAGGCCCTACTGTGCGCAGAGCCGGGATCAGGGGGCGGATCTGTTAGCAGCTCCTCATCACTCATGGGAAAGAAAGCCGGGGAGGTGCGAGAAAGAGGAGCCAGGCAGGAGAGCTGGGCGCACGCAGCCCGCACCGCCCCGGCCCCAGGGCTCCAGGGAGCGCATTCCCACCCAAACCCGCGCCCGGCCCCCGGAGCGTAGCCCTGACTGCGGGGGCCTCTCCTGTGCCCCGCCCCCCACTGCCGGCTCCCCCTCAGCTCCCGCCCCAGCCGCCAGGGTCCTGGGCTCTCACCCGCAGCCTGCACCTTCGGTCTCCCGGCAAGCGGGCCCTCCGCTATGCCACCTCGCTCAGGCCAGCTGCGTCCCCTCCAACAAGCAGGCTTCCCGGCCCTGCCTCCCCCGGCCAAGTGCCAGTGGGGGCGGGGTTGGGGGGCAGGCTCGGGGAGGCCTCCTCGAGTCTACACCCTGCGCTTTACTTCGGGAACTTCTCATTCGTCCGTCACTCACTCGTGCAGGAGGCAGCGCCTGGCCGCCCAGTGACTCACTGTGACCTCAGGCCAATCCCTTCAACCCTCTGGGCTTGCCTCAGTTTGTCCCTCTGTAGAATGGGACATCAACCCGGCCCACCCGGGCCCAGTCCAGTGTGGGGACTGTCTCTGTACACAGGTGATTCACACCACCCCACAGGCCCACCCTAAAATCACCTTCCCTTCCCGAGTGCCAGAGAGGGAGCGCAGCCGCAGCTGACTGGGGGGGGGGGGGGGGGATCCCACAGCACTCAGGGGCCAAGCTTTGCCGGGGTCAGAAACCTGCTCCGGACTTGACCCCCAGGGCCACTGAGGTGGTGAGTGGGAAGGGGCGGGAGGTGGCAAGAGCTCAAGGCTGGGGAAGCCCCCTCAGCAGCCCTGAGAGGCTGGCAGGGCTCAGGGCAAGGAAGGCCTGGAAGCTGCCACCCTTGGGGCTGGGGACCGGGCAGCAGGCCTCTCCATTATGCTTGCTGGCCACACCCTCTTGCCCAGTGGCCCCAAGGTCCACGCTGATGACCTACTCGGTGCCCAGCAGCGAGCCACGCTCCTGGCCCGCTGAGATGATCACCAGGCCGAGGGTATGTGGGAACTCTATAACCTTTCTGTGAGTCTAAAACTAGTACAAAACACAGCCCAGGCCGGGGAGCTCGATGGAGCATCGTCCTGATTCACCAAGGTTGCAGGTTCGATCCCCAGTCAGGGCACATTCAGGAATCAACCAGTGAGTGCATCAGTAAGTGGAAAAAAAACAATCAATTTCTCTCTCCCTTCCTCTCTCTCTACAAATAAATAAAAAGAAATAAATAAAACTGTAACAAGTATCCTGGTTTGAGCAGTAACGTGCACAGGGCTGGGTATTTGTTACTAGCCAGCCCCCGGCCCCAGGGTCCCAGCCCCTCCACCTGCGCCTGGAGCCTCCACACCCCTCTGCTCCAAGGCCGCACTGGCTCCCGTCCATCCCGTTTTCCCTAGTTTTTTTTTTTTAATTGGAGTGAAATTCACAAAATTTCTCTTCTTTTTTTTTTATCTTCACAGGAGGACGTTTTTTCATTGCTTTCAGAAAAGCAGGGGAGAGAGAGAGAGAGAAACGTGGATGTGAGAGAGAAGCAGCGATCGTCTGCCTCTCGCAGGCTCCTGACGGCGGGGCGGGGTGGGTACCGAACCCGCAAACGTCCAGGGCAGGCCGGCACTCCAACCCACCGAGCCGCACCGGCCAGCGCTGAGATGAATCACTTTAAAGTGCACAGGTCAGCGGCATGTAGTACACTCCGCGGTTGGGCGACCGCCATCGGTCTCCAGTTCTGAAGCAGTCCATCACCCCAAGAGAGCCCCCCCCCGCACCCCCCGGAGGTCACGCCTCCCTCCTCCCGCCCCCGGAAACCCGGCGGCTTTTCCTGCCTCTATGCGTTCACCTTCTCTGCGTGGTTCACGCGGACGGGACCCTGCGACCGGCGGCCCTGGGCCGGGCCCCTTTCGCCGAGCACGTGTCGAGGCCCACCCGCATTGCAGCCTGTGTCCGGGCTCCCCAAGGATTTGTGTGTGAGCGAGGGTGCGCATGGCACCCTGACGCAGCAGCCCCCACTTGCCTGAGAAATGCCCACAGAGGACGCGCCCAGTGTGCCAGCCGACAGGGCCCCAGGGCCCGCTATCCAGTCCCGCCCTCACCCCCAGCAGCAGGCAGAGGAGGGTGCCCGCCCGGCGCTCCAGCCCCGCCCCCGGCGCCCCGCCCCCCCGCGCCCCGCCCCGCTCCCGGCCGCACTGGGAGGGCCTGGCTGTGCCCCTGTGTCTCTGGGCCCGGGGAGGGGCGCGAGCCAAGGGCTGGAAAACAGGGAGCCCGGCTGCCCCACGTGGAGAGAGCCAGGCAGGGAGTTTCCTGGGCCCCTCGGCCTCTGCATCACCCCACTGGGGGACCGCCCGAGCTGAGTCACACCGGGTCTGAGAGAGATCCGCTCTGGAAGGGCCCCCCCCACCGGGGAGGGCCAGGACACGCCCACAGCGAGGGAGGGGCAGAGGGGGCCAAGGCACCCACCCTCAGTCCTGCCTCTGTCGGAAGGTGCCTAGGAACCCAAAGCTTGGCTTTGCCTCCAATTTGCTTGGTGACCCTGGGCCCAAGTGCCTCTCTGGGCCTCAGTTTCCCCCTATGGCAAGTGGGGACAACCTGCCCCGCCTGCTTCACGGGGTCACAGGGAGGCTCACATGAGGACCAGACGACAGAGGGGCCGGGCCGTGGTGAGCTGGAGGGCACTCGCCCCGTCTCCCTCCGCCCTGAAGAGCAGGCCCGAGGCTGAGAAATGTCGGCTGGTGGATACACAGGTAACAGGTAATGTTGCTTCACACAAGGCCCACCCTCAGCCTGGGGCCACTCACGGGGGTGCCTCCAAAGCAGGCCACGAGTCAGGCACAGCAGAAGGCGGCCCAGGACCTGGGGTCAGGAGAAGGTTCTAGGCCACTGGGAAGGACGGGCAGGCAAGGGGCTGGCGGTGGTCGTCACCTCGCTGTCCTCTCCGGCAGCAGCCGCAGGGGCGGGGCCCTCTCAGCCTCCACGGTGCACTCGTGACCATTCCCACAGTCCGGAAGAGGAAACTGAGGCACAGGGAATCCCAGAACTCTCCGGGTCTGTGTAACTCCACCCCCACCCCTGAGCTGGGAGCCTGCCCCGCCCCACCACTGACCTGTGCCAGGAGGTCCTCTCAGGGCCAACAGCCTCACTCTTTCCAGCCCTAAGGCCAGTGTCCCAGCCCTCGAGGTGCATCAGGGCAGTGGTTGCACCAGCCGAACCTCCCTGTCCCCAGACTGGGAGCCAGGACCTCCCATCCCGTGGTGCCTCACCTCCCAGGCCTCTGTGTCCCCATCTGCTAAGTGGGGTTGCACCAGTGGGTCTCTGGGGGACGCTCCGGTTCTCTGTGGCCTCCCTACAGAAGGTGACGAAGCTGCCCAGAGATGGCACAAAGGGTTTTGCGCTTTCTCTGACCCCTCCTTCCCCAGCTGCACCCAACCCTCCTGGCCTCATCCCCCCCGCTCCCCGCCCGGAGGTCACCGCTGTCCCAGGGCCTCGGTTGGCTGGCTCGTTTATAGGGGCTCACAGCTCTCCTCCTCATCACAGCCTTCGCGAAGCCCCTCCGCTGTGAAGCGCCCGTGTAACAGCCACCAGGTCTGAGGGGGCCACAGCCCCCCTCCCCCCGGCCAGAGGAAGGTCTGGGCCAGGGTAGGGTTGGGGTGATACGGGGGAGCTGGCTTCCAGGAGCGTGACTCCTTTTTACACACACAGAGAACACATCCAGGCCTTGCTTGCGCAACGAAAAGTGAGCAAAGGAAAATACAAATGAGTACAACCCAGACTCAGAAATGAAATAGTGAAAAGGCAGAAGTGTACACCATAGAAAGTGGGTCCCCTCCCGGTCAGCCCAAGCCCCTCCCCGAGCCACCTGCTGGGGGGCGCGGGGTGGGACCCCAAAGGTTCAGACCTCTGCTCCTCTGCTCCGCTGCTGTGGCTCTCAGCTTGGACGGCAGTCCCTGGGCAGCCCCAGTTTCCCCCAGTCCAAAAGGATCCCTTGGGGGCCCCGGATTCCCTGCGAGGCTCCCCCTGGAGCAAGATGACCCTCCCCACCTCGCTCCTCAGCTCCCTCCCCATTGGCGACCGAGCGCCCGCCTCCCGGCCCCCTGCTGCCTGCGGGGGCCCCACTCCACCCCATGGAGACTCAGCCCTCTGCCCACATCCTGGCTGGCCACTCGGCATTTTGGACCTGGGCCTGCTGTGTGCCAGGGCCCCGGGCGGCTGCTCCTTGTCCACAGCCTCCTCCGACGTCCCCTCCTCACCCCTGACTCTTCCGGAACAGGCTCCGCGCCTTGTCCCCAGGGGAGGCTGGGGGCCCTGCCCCTCCTGCGTCCACCTTCAAGCACGTGGCTGGTACCAGCAGCACGTGCTGTGACAGGCCAGCGGGAGAGGCCCCCCGCCCAGAAGAGGCCACTCAGGGGTCTGCTCACGGCTGGCAGCCCCACCACCCTGCTCGCCTGGGCTTCTCTGGGCCTCAGTTTCCCTCCAGGGCAGGTGGGTATGGGGACAGGCAGGCCACACACCAGGCCTAGGTGCAGGCTACCGCTCACCTGAGCACAGGGGTGGGAACTAGGGTCCAGGTTCTGAGGCCCCTTGAGGTTTTTTCACCTGGCTTTGGGCAAAGAACCGCCCCCCACACTCTGGCCTGGGTTCCCCCCCCCCCCCCGAGCAATGGGGTGTGTTTCAAGTGGATCAGGAGACCGAGCCTCCGCCACTCCGGCGCTGTCTCGCCTCACCCCTGCCCCGGGGCTCGCTCGGCGTCGCAGTGGGCGGGAGACGCCTTTCTGCCCCTCCCCGCCGCTCCGCTTCCCGCCGGATCCGCTGCGGGCTGGGCCGGACGGGGCGGAGGTGGGGCGGGGCTGCCCAAATCCCCCACCCCCGCCCAGTCCCCCCATCTCCCGCGGGAATCCGCCAGCGCCAGCAGAGTCCGGGCCAGGGCCGGGGCCACCGGCAGTCCTGCCGGCTGACCCCGCAGGCTACCTCCCAGTGCGGCCCCGCGATCCCCTCTCGGGTCCCCACTCCAGAGCCCAGGCCTTCCACCTCCGGCCTCAGTTTCCCCCTCGCACCGCGCGCTGGCAGACGAGCGCCGTCAGGGGTCGCAACCTCGCGGGGCCCCCTTACTCACAGTCGCCCCCGGCGCCCGATCCCTACTCACCAACGACAAGAACTCGCTCCAGGAAGAGCACTGCGCAGCGGGAGGTGGCAGCTAGGTCCCCCGTCCGGCCCGCCCCTGCCGCGAGGCCCCGCCCGGCCCCGCCCGGTTTGGCTGGAAGCCCGGACCGCCGCCCACTGGCTTGTCGGAGGGACGTGAGGTCTCCTCTCTCGGTTGCCACCTGCGATGCACTTTCGCCTCCCTGGCCAGGAGCCACTCTCTCGGTGGCTTCTCCTTTCCACAGGTCCACGCCACAACCCAGGCAGGTAGCTTCTCTTGAGCCTCGCTTTTCCTATCTGGGAAATGGGTCAACGGAGACCACGCTTGGAGAGGGGCATTGCATCGCCTGATGGCAAAGCGTGAACACCCTCCTACCCAGCAGCCTGGCCCCCCATCTGGAGGAGCACCCTCTCTCCTCTGGGCAAAGCCCGCAGGCTGGCCCTGGCTCAGCCGCTCTGCGGCCGGCTCTGCCCCCATCTCCCCGCACCTGGGAGATGGGCGCACCATCCTGGGGCTAAGGAGGGTGCCCCCCCGCCCGCCGCAATGCAGGCAGGGCGCCTTGCCGACACTTGGTGCTCAGTGAGTGGAGGCTGCCGTTCATCACAGCCCAGAGGTGGCCTCCCTGGGTCACCCGGATGGGACAGGCGCGTCCAGCCCCAGGCCTTGGGCGCTGCCTCCCCTCCCGGTCTGCAGGCTCCTTTACTCCTGAAGGCCAGGGCCTGTCCCAGCCATCTGGGGCTGACCTGGTCTGCAGGAGCCCCGACTGCCCATCCCGGCCCGCCCAGGGCCCGGGTGAGCCCCTCCCCCAGGCTCCGCAGCCCAGCGCCCCCCCACCCCGGCCGTGGTCTCATACTCCTAGGCCAGGCCCCAGCATTTCTGCCTGCGTGGGCCCCCACTACCTCTGGCTGTACTGGTGTAATGACAAGTACAAGCCAGGCTAGACCCCAGCCACTGTCTTCTGCTGATTTTAAAAGAAAGGAAAATATTTGCCTGGGTTCCTCAAAGTGTGCTGGCCCCAGGCACTGCGCCTCTGTCCCTGGCCAAGGTGGTCTGGCCACGGCCCCCCAGAGCTGCCAGCCCTCAGCCGTTCCCTGGAAGGAGGTGCCCCCGGCTTGGCTGAGTGGCACAGTTTCCTCCCCCAGAGGACCCGTGGGGAGGGGGCAGCCTGGCTTCCCTCTGGTCTCACCCCTGTGGCATGCAGGGCTCCGGACCCACGGGGGCACCCCGGGAGGCAGAGGTCGCTGTTCCCCAATACTGGCTGCACACCGGGGCCGGAGGGCAGGGCTGAGCACCCAGCCTCGAGGCCCTGCCCTCGGAAGGCTCACACCCTTTCCCCCGGTGAGAGCCTGCAGCTCCCAGGGGCGGTGCTGCCCGAGGCGACTCACCCTGCGGATCCAGAGACGGATGCGCCTGCCCGCCTCCCGTGACCTCTGCCTCCCTCCTCGCCACCCCAGACCCCCACCTGAGCCCGGACAGCAGCGACTGCCCCTCCTCTGGGCCACAGCCCACGCCCCAGCTGGTCCCTAGCTCCCTTCCAGGCCCTTCCTCTACTCAGAGCCCTCCGTGGCTCCCACTGCCCGAGGGGCAAGTCCAAGCCTGGACCCCTCAAGGCCCTGCCAAGCTGGGGTCCAGCTGACCCCCCACCCCCACCTCCGTGCCTTCCCATGCGCTGTCCCCCACCTGGAGCACCATTCCCTCCCACCCTGGGCATCGCCACAAGTCCAAGTCAGACCGCTCTCCTGTGACACCCCAGGAGGCTCTTCCAGAACCCCAGCTCTGCGCAGCCTCCACTCTAGTGGGCTGTGACCGCTGAACCCCACAGCGCTGAGCATGGAAGCCTCTCCAGGACATCTGTCACATGCCAGCCTTGAGGGGCGTGTCCTATATGGGGTGCCTGGGCGGCCCAGCTCTGGGCTGAGCCCTGGAGGACACGACGCAAGCAAACCCAGCCCCTGACTTCAGTCTGTCCCGGGAGGGGGCAGGGCAGACCCCTCCCCAGTCCCCACGGAACGGACCCCACCTCAGGCGCTCAGACAGGTGAAGGGGCAGCCCACCACACCTGGCTGGAGATGGTGGGCCTGAGGCCGGACCCGAGGAAGACTGCAAGGAAGGTCAAAGTGGACAGGCCTCAGCCTCCCTGTGCACGGCGGTCATGGGCAAGGTTGGGGGCGAGGCGGGGCGGTGGCAGGGCACTCAGCAAGAAGGGGTCGGAAGCGTGGGTTGCTCTGTCTTCTTGCCTCTGAGCCCGCCGCGCCTGTGTTCAGAACTCGGGCGTCTGGGCGGTCGCTCCTGCGAGATGGAGCAAGTGTCTTCGGCTGAGCCAGGCGGCAGGCGGTGGGGGCCGGGGGGACAGGACCTCATCAGCCTGCCATCGAGACTGGCCAAGTGTGGACGAGACTCCGGGCCGAGCGGCCCAGGGACTCAGTCCTTAAGCAGGCACCAGAGTGGCAGCTGGCACTGTGGGGACAGCAGCCCTCGGCACGTCCCTGGCATCGCACAGCTCCTGGCGGGACTGCTTGCACGCCCGTGCACGCGCCATCCTGGGCCCCTGTTCACCACCATGTACCCGGGCGATGCCCTCCACCCCCTGCTGGCTGGCTCCCCGTTTCCTGGGCGGCGCCTCTGTGCCCTGCTGGGTCTCCGCGTCTGCGAGGAGCCCGTCCTCCGGGAGTTCTGGAGAGAGAGTGCGCGGGAGGGATCGTTGTAAAGTTCTCTGCCATGGCTGGTGGATGCTTGGCTGAGCGAGAACTCAACGGGGAGCCGTTAGTCCCTCGGCATCCTGAAGACGGGACCTCCAGCTGCCAGGGTGCCAACGGGACGGCATCTCTGTGTGCACCCTGTTTGGTTCCTCCTGGAAGATTTTTTTTAAGATTGTATTTATTTATTTTTAGAGAGGGAAAGGAGAGAGAGAGAGAGAGAAACATCAATGTGCGGTTGCTGGGGGCCATGGCCTGCAACCCAGGCATGTGCCCTGACTGGGAATCGAACCTGCGACACTTTGGTTCGCAGCCCGCGCTCAATCCACTGAGCTACACCAGCCAGGGCTTCTGGAAGATTTTAAGGTTTTTTCTCCAGAGTCCTGAAAGTTCACGCTGACACTCACTCCTCCACGTGGGCCCGCGGAGGTCCCATCCATCACAGAGCATTCAGTGGCCCTTTCACACACAGGAAACTCGTATTCTTTATTTTCCAAAAATAAAAGAATAGAAAGTTGGCTGGTTTCCTTCCCTCCATCCCCTCACTTCTCTTTCTGGAACCGCCGTGACTCAGCGCCCTGCGCCTCCTGGGCTGGCCTCTCACTTCCCTTTCTCTCCTCCTCCTCCTCTTCCTCGTGTTCGCCTTTTCTGCTTGATCTTCTGCGAGGATTCCTCAACTTTCTCTTCCTGGCCTTCACTTGAGTCTTTCAGTTCTGCTATTTTTCATTTCCAGGGATTACGTTTTGTCTTCCGACTGTTCTTTTTTAAAAATATAACTTCCTGTTCCTCTTTCATGGATGCAGTGTCTCTCCACTCTCAGTGATAGTTTTCTTTAGCCTCTGAGTCCTGTGTGGTTTTGTTCTGTCTGTAAGAGGATTTCCTTGGACGGCTCCTTGTGGTTAGGAAGAGAGGGGGGAAATGAGACCGTGGATGGTATTTGTTGGCTTAGCTTCACTGTGAGTTGAACTTGGTGGGCCATCCATCCAGGAACTCCCTGGGCTGTTGGTAGCTTTAGGATTTTCTTCTCTGACTGGTCAGGTCCCCCAAGGTCCTCCAGCCCCTCTCCGGGAGATGAGGGGTGTGGCCGCAGGTTTCTGGGGGCTCAGTGTGGGCGAACACTGGAGGACTCTGCATTCAGTATCCAGTATCCACCGGTTTCAGCCTGGCACCCACACTCACCACAGTCTCTGCCATGCCCAGCCCTTTCCAGAGCTAGCCCCAGATGTTGGCCAGAGTGGGGGAAGGGCATCCCCCAGTGGCTAGTAAGAGGGAGGGGATCCGAAGAGCTAACTGTTCCTCCTTCAGGAGACACTTTCAAATAGTTTTCTTTACTGCAGCCTTCTTTCACCCTTAGACCTAGAAGCGGCTAGGTGCCACCTAAACTTTTGAGGATCCTGTTGTAAGAATAAAGGCTGGTTCCCAACTCCACTGCCGGGAGAGACGCAGCTAGCTAGGGTCCGCCAGGTCGAGAAATACCGGCCAGTCTACCCGCTTTCCAGCCTCCAGAGACTGTTGCTGGGGCCCCCTTTCCTGTTCTCCCTGTCCTGGTGGATTTATGTCTTTGAGAGGTCACTCTGTTGCGGGTTTATGGGCTTCTGCAGACAGTGTGTGCTCTGTTCGTCTCTCAGCCGGAAACTCTCTCCATATTTTGTGTGACCAAACCATTGTATAGGTTTGCCACGATTCATTGAACTAATCTCTAGTTGGGCATGCAGCTTATTATTCCCACTGTTCCCCTGTCAAAAGCAAGGCTGCCGTGATGTCCTGAGAGTCAGTTCTCTGCCCGTTTAATTTGTTTCTTAGGACAAACTCACTGAGGATTTGCTGATGCCATTCTACCTCAATCTTTCTCATCACAAGGTGTGCAGTGTGTGTGTGTGTGTGTGTGTCCACGTGTGTGTGTGTGTGTGTGTCTCCTGGGCTCCTTAGAAGCGGCTGACAGGAAGTGAGAGAGAAGCAGAGGGGGTGTGGTTAGGGGTGAGGTCAGGAGTTAGACTCTCCCTGACCCAGCCTCACACCACTGCTCAGAAGTCAGATAACCCCAATTTCCACTCCCTTCTATCACTAACCACCTGTCACTCAATCTTAGAGTCTTTGTCAACTCACCCATAAATTGAGGATGATAATAGTACCAATTCATCCTAGTGTTGCTGTGAGAAATTCCATAAGCTAATAGCAGAAACATATCCAGAGCTTTGTTCAATGGAAACAAATAGTTATTGGGTGTTTATCAGGTGCTGTGCACCGTGCCTGGTTTGCAGAAAACATTATAAAAGAGAGCTGTTATCTTGCTTACAGCCCAGCACAGCTGGGAGAATCAAGGAAGTACTGAGTCAATGTGGAAGCGTTTCAAACACTCGTCATGTGCTAGGTAGAAAGAGTGAATGCTGCGTTGCCTTGTTTAGTCAGTAAATATTTTTGAGGGCTTATTGTGATGCGATGTCGTGTTTTAGTCTTCCCCGTGGTCAAGTAAGCGCATGGGTCCCTCTGGACCCGCTGCACGCAGCTGTGAAGAGTCTCGGAGCTGCAGCGGAACCAGTTGCTGCGGAACCTTTCTTCTCGCCCCTGGTGCCCCGGCCCGCCCGGAAGGAAATGCGTCACGGACCGCGCCACGCCGAGACAGTCGGATCTCGGTCGCCCCGGTAACCCGCGTGGGGCCGGTTCCACACCATGAGCGTCCGGGTGGCGCGGGCTCTGAGGGGCTGGGGCTGGGGCGCGGGCTGCCGCCGCGGCGCCTCGGACTTCCGGCTGCCTCCGCCGGGCGCCGTGGACGTGGCGGAGCTGCTGCGAGATGCGACAACAGCCGAGGAGGGGCCCCGGGAGGCGGTGGCGCGGCGGCCGCCCGACCAGTGTTCGGTGCTGCTCTTCCCGGGCCAGGGCAGCCAGGTGGTGGGCATGGGCCGCGGTCTGCTCCGCTACCCGCGCGTCCGCGAGCTCTACGCCGCCGCCAGCCGCGTGCTGGGCTACGACCTGCTGGAGCTGAGCCTGCACGGGCCGCAGGAGGCCCTGGACCGCACCGCGCACTGCCAGCCCGCGATCTTCGTGGCCTCGCTGGCCGCCGTGGAGAAACTGCATCACCTGCAGCCCGCGGTGAGGCCCGAGCTCTCGCAACCAGGCTGGAGCGCCGCCACTTGGGACACACTAGGCGGACTCGGAGTTCCCGGTCGGCGCCAGGCGCTGTTCCAGGCCCTGGAGATACAGCCGTAACCAAACAAAAACAAGGATCCCTGCCCTCAGAGGGCTTGCGTGTGAGGGGAGGGAGGCAGGTACAGAAGACCAGGTGCACTTCGTAAATTGCATGTGTGTTAAACATCTTTAACAGTAAGTGTTGTATCGTAGAAAGGAAAACAGAGCAGGGGAAGGGGCTGAGGAGTCAAGGGCCGGGTTGCGATTTTAATGATCCTTAATAATTTCAGTAATTACTAAGTGATTTTGGGAGGATTGAGTATCATCCTTAAGTAATGATCCTTGAGGAAATTATCTGAGAATGTCACTTCGCTTGAAGGTGTGAATTGATTGCAATTATTATTTAATAATATCAAGACAGTAAATGTTAAGCTAGTACTTTATTTATTTTTAATGTTTTATTTATTTATTTTTAGAGAGCGAAGGGAGGGAGAAAGAGAGAGAGAGAAACATCAATGCGGTTGCTGGGGGCCGTGGCCTGCAACCCAGGCATGAGCCCTGACTGGGAATCGAACCTGCGATGCTTTGATTCGCAGCCCGTGCTCAATCCACTGAGCTACGCCAGCCAGGGCATTAAGCTAGTACTTTAAAGTGTGTACTCCATCCCCACAACGGCCTTGTGAGGTGAACGCTGTTATTTTGTGGATGAGGGAAGGAGACTCAGAGACGCTGAAGGAATTAGTTGAGTGGTGCCGCTGAGTCGTGATAACCTCCACGGTGTCCTTACCCCGGGGCCAGGTCTGTGCTCAGTGCCTGAAAGACATCTTCATGTAATGCTCCCAGCAGCCCTGCTGAGAGACAGGCCCTGCTCCTTTCTCATTTCACAGGTGAGACGGCAGGCTCGGAGGGTTAGGGAGAAATCCCAAGCTAAGACTCAAACCCAGCTCTCTGAGACTCTGAAAGTCATGCAGTACTTTGAACTTCTATACCTAGAGCCCTCCCACTCTCTCCAGCTGCCTCCGGCCAGGGAGGCGGCTCCAGGGCAGGGGCAGAGGACCCAAGGCCCTGGGCTAGAGTCGAGGCTGTACCTCGGAGGCAGCCAGCAGGCTTTCGCTTGCCAGGGAAGGTCCTCATCAGGGAAGGGGCTGCAACAGCCACTGTCAAGGCCACTCCTGCGTGTCGTCTTCTGGCTGGAGCACCAGGCCAGCCGGCCGTGGCTCACTGGGCCACCGCCAGCTCTCAAGTGCAGAGCCCGGACTGAGCTCCCGACAACAGGGCCTCACGTTCTGCATCTGTCACCGCAGGTCATTGAGAACTGCGTTGCTGCTGCTGGGTTCAGTGTGGGAGAATTCGCAGCCCTGGTGTTTGCCGGAGCCATGGAGTTTTCCGAAGGTACACACAAGGGTTTGGTTTTGCACAGGGGTGTCTGTCGTCTTGCTGGGCTCACTAGGCATAAGGGACACCACCAAAAATAGTTCTGGACCTACTTGGTTGGTAGAGAAGGAGTGTATGGATGGGGAGGATACAGGAACCTGAGGGCCAGACCTCACCTGGATTCTCCCTTAGGCCCAAAGGGTTCATCAGGGATGCCCATGCTTTCTGTAGTCTTGTGAAATCTGCCCGCCTGGCTGTCTTTCCCACACCCCTCCTGTGCATCCTTGGTCTGCTCACGCCCCTCCGGTGCCTGTCCCATGGTGGGAGTTCGGTACATGTTCATTGGGCGGAAAAGAGGAAACTAGTGTTTGACCGTGATCCATATCCGTTTCGCTTAAGACTTTTGCATGCTCACTTCGGCAGCACATGGACTGACATTGGGATGATACAGAGAAGGTTAGCGCGGCCCCTACACAAGGATGGCACGCACATTCGTGAAGCATTCCGTGTTTTTTGGAAGTGGTTGAAAATGGCATAAGCTCATTTCGTTCATGTGATAGCACCTCTTACTGTCCTTTAGTATTCTGAGAGTAGAATTTTTATATTTTTTAAAGATTTTATTTATTTATTTTTAGAGAGGGAAGGGAGAGAGAAAGAGAGAGAGAAACATCAAGGTGCAGCTGCTGGGGGCCATGGCCCACAACCCAGGCATGCGCCCCGACCGGGACTTGAACCTGCAATGCCTGGCTTGCAGCCCGAGCTCAATCCACCGAGCTACGCTAGCCAGGGCAGAATTTTTATTTTTAAACTATGCCTAATATGTAAACAATAAATTAAAACACCTACATTTAAAAAAAAAGTTTTCGGGGGGGGAGGGAAGAAAAAAAAGACTTTTGCATGTAGTTGAAAGTTCAACCTTTTTGCTCATAGCCCGGCCTGGGCACCTTGCCCGGAGCACGCTGAGTGCAGACAGGACCCCGAGCGAGGGGCTGCGGCAAAGGACTCAAGTAGACGTTTCCCTAAAGAAGGTGCACCGATGGCCGATGAGCGCGGGAAAAGATGTGCCGCATCGCCGGTCATGAGGGGAATGCAAATGAAAACCACAGCGAGACACCACCTCACAGCCAGCAGGGTGGCTGTACTTTAGAACAACAGCGAGGAAAACAGTGGTGGCGAGGATGCAGAGAAATAGGAACATTGCTGGAAGAGTGGGAGATGGTGCAGCCGCTGTGGAAAAGGTTGCTGGGGCCTCAAAAAGCCCAGCGTAGAATTGCCGTATGAGCCAGCAGTTGTCCTCAGCGGTCTGTGCTTAGGACGAAACGTGTGTCCACACAGACAGACTCGCCGGACGGGGGAAACGGTGCCCACGTCCGTCTCCAGGCGGACGGACAAGCTGACGGTGCATCTGTCCGGGGGAAGGGTGTTCAGGAAGGAGGCGCTGGCACGCGCTGCCCCAGGGACGAGCCTCAGAAAGATGCTCGCCGTGGCGCCAGGCACGGATGTCACACACTGTGCGACCCCTTTTATGTGAAATGTCGGGGACAGGCCAATCGGATGATTGGTTCCTGGGGGAGGGGAGGAGGGGCGGGGAGTGGTTCCACTTGGGGGGTGGGCAGTGTTTTAGGGAATGCTGGAAAGTTCCGAAATTAGAGCTAGTGACTGCACAACGTTGTGAATACAACATATGCCTCTACCTACACACCTGAAACTGGTTATACGGATATATTTGTATCTACTTTAAAGATCTTATTTATTTTTAGAGAGGGGAAGGGAGGGAGAAAGAGGGGGAGAGAGACATCGATCGGTCACCTCTCCTACGTGCCCTGACCAGGACTGAGCCCGCAACCCAGGCGTGTGCCCTGACCCGCAGTAGAGCTGGCGACCTTTCCCCTCTGCGGGTTCAGAGGGAGGACGCCCAACCCACTGAGCCACACCAATCAGGGCAGACGCTGGTTATATTCCATGTGAATTCCACCCCCATGTTTTTTTAATATCGCACTATTAAGGACATGAAAAAAGTTTCATATTTCCACATGCTAATAAAACTTGTATGCGTAGTTTTTGTGTGAGTTGCAGAATTACAGCACGTGTACACTCTGTGTTCAGTGTTTTCGCTCGGCATTTTGCGTCGTTACTTCCTGGACGCCTGCACGGGAGGGTTCCCCGTGTTCTTTCCGAGTGCCCGTGCGGTCCGTCCTGCCTCCCACCACAGGCTCTGGGGGGGGCTGAGAGTTCGGTGCGCATGTGTGCCAGTGCGGGGTGAGCGAGGGCGTGTTCGACAGTGTAGGGTTTGCCCCTCAAACTCGGGACTGGTCCCCCGACCCCTCCTTGGGCTCCTCCTCTCCCTCCCAGCCAGGGAGCAGCCCCAGGACCGGGGGGTGTTCGTCCAGTAGTCCAGGCCACCCTTACGTCTTGGCCCTGTGAGCTGCCGGCCTGGGGAGCGCAGGGTCTCCGGCTCTGAGGGAGGGCAGTGAGCCTTGGTCTGGAACAACGGTGTACCTGAAACTCGTGCGATGGTCCATCATTCCAGACACCTCATGGCTCATGTTTCTCCCCTTCCATGTGACTTCTCCTAAATAGTAAGCTCATTCATGATACTTCCCACTTGTCACAACTGCCCAGGCAGATTATTTGCTATTATCCTATTTTACTAAGCATTGGGCCTGGAAGGAGGTCCTGGCTTGCCTGAAGCCATATAGCCCAGACGTCAGTTCCTGGCACCCTGCCCCAGGCTTCTCCACAGCGGCCCTGCTGAGATTTGGGACCAGATAATTCTTGGGGGTTGCTGTGCCCATTGAGTGGCATCCCTGGCCCCTACCCACTGGCTGCTAGTAGCAACCCCCTCCCCCTCCAGTTGTGACAATTAAAGAACGTCTCCAGACACCGCCCTGGGGACAAAAGCTGCCACACCGAGCCAGCTTTAAGGCAGGAGCCCGGGGTTGATGTGTGTGCAGAACCTCGGACAGCAGCCCGCGCGGATCACACTGTGTGTCTCCGTGTGATGGATGCAGACACACAACGCCGCCGTGCGGCCTGGCGGTCATGCCAGTACTGGGGTCTCAGCTCCCAGCGTGGCGCCTGTGCTTTGTCCTGCAGGCCTGGGCTCCCCCCCCCCGCCCCGCCCCCTTCGTCACTTGCCCTGACCTTTGCAAACGCACTTCTCTCCGGATAGGTTTGTTCGCGGTGAAGGTCCGAGCCGAGGCCATGCAGGAAGCCTCCGAAGCTGTCCCCAGTGGGATGCTGTCCGTCCTTGGCCGGCCTCAGACCAAGTTCAGCTTCGCCTGTCTGGAAGCCCGGGAGCACTGCAAGACTCTGGGGATACAGAGCCCCGTGTGCGAGGTGGCCAACTACCTCTTCCCGGATTGCAGGGTGATCTCCGGACACCTGGAGGTTGGTGTCAGCGGGAGCCGCCTTCACAGACCCTAGTCCCGCGCGGCAGGCTGGAACCCTCTATACCCGCGGGCCCACGGTTGCGTGCTGGGCGCTCCCCCGAGCCGTGGTCTTTGGGAAGCACGCGAGGGCCCGGGAGTACAGCGCAGTGGGCACCGCAGAGGGAGGCCAAAGGCTGGGACCCCGCCCCCACTTCACCACGCACCGACCGGGACCGCCTCTGGCACGTTGCCCAGCGCACCTGAACCGGAAAGCCTGGGCCGGGTGGTCTGTACGGCCTTCCTGCGGGGCATTCTGGGCTTTCATAGCCTCTGACACGGCTGCTTTGTTACAGAGAGCCATTTCCTTGGGTGGGGGGGCTGCCCCGTCCTGCCCTGCGGGCCCGAGATGCCTGTTTGCCCCGAGTTCACTTCCTTTCCTCCTGGTCTCCCCTCCGCTCACGGCGCCCGCAGACAGCACTTCTCGAGCAGCTCCCGTGTGACGGGCGCTGGGGCACGCATGACCGGTCAGCCAGCGCTCCTGCGGTCACAGGCAGGCGGCCGTGAACCGAGGAGCCCGGGTTGCGGGGGACAGTGAGGGTGGAGCCCTCTACCCGCGGGCCTGCGCAGGTGGCGCCAGAAGGCGGTGGGCGGAGATGGAGGCTGGGGGGCGGGGCCAGCGAGGATGGCGCACCGTTCGGGGTGCCGGTTCGGGCGGGCTGAGTGCAGACGGGAGCCTGAGCGGGGGCTGCGGGCGCGGGGCCAGCGCTCACCTGCCTCACCCGGCCCTCTCGGCCGGGCCTGAGCTCTGCGGGAGGGGTGGGGGGGTCTGCGTCCCACCTGGCACGTGTGGAAGCCGAGGCGGGGGAGGGGGAGGTGCTAGGAGGCGGAACCGGAACTGCAGGCGGTCGCATTCTGGAATCTGCCGCCCGCACTTGACGTTGCTCGGTTCCCCTGCACCAGTGGGAGCCAGCAGGTCCCTCTTGGGGCCGTCCCAAGGTGACGTGGTCAGATACAGCGGCCCCCAGTAGTCACGAAGCTGGTTGCTCGTTCCCATTAGCTCCCGGAAGTGGGCTAGGAGGGCCCACCCCGGACAGGGCTCTCCCCCGCTGGCTCCGGACAGGTGGGCATCCGTCCCACGATGCCCCCCGAGTCCCAGGCCCGGCCTTTCGGTGCTGTTGGAAGTGCCACAGCGAAGAGTTTAGGGGAGGGCCAGGGTCCTTTTTAACTGGAATTAAAGACTCCGCAGCCTCTGCCAGACCAGGGCCCGAGTGGAGGGCCACTACCAAGGAGCCTGCTGGCGCCCGAGGCAGTGACTCTAACAGGGGCCTGGGGTGGGTGGGTCCAGGGCCACGTGGAAAGCACGCGGAATGCCCCTGGAAAACTGGAGGGAGTGCACTGGGGGAGGAGCCGCCAGAGCAGGTGCTGGGCGTGGCCAGACAGTCGGGCGGAGGGGGTCTGGCTTGGAGCCCAAGAGGCCACTGTTCAGAGGCCTCTGGGGCGTGTCCCTCGGTGCGGTGGGTGTGAAGCACCGGGTCAGCCTGGGCCGGCCAGATTCTGCCACAGTGACAGGGCCCAGACCCCTCGGTGGCCCCCACAGCTGTGCGTCTCACAGGCAAGGGCCCCTTGCAGGTGAGGTTTGTGGTGCTGGGCGCTGCTGTGCTAGGCTCTTGCCCCAGGGCAGGCGCGGCTGGGGCAGCGTCCGCGTGGGGCAAACTCACAGCGGAGGACAGTCTTGGGTGGGGCCGAGGGTGGCTGGCCGTGCCTGGCAGGCGGGTGCACCCCTGCAGGGAGGGCCCAGGGGTGCTGTGTCCCACAAAAGGGCAATCCCTCTTACCCCGGGGGGGCACACATTAGCAACCCTGTGACAGCTTTTGCCGGTGGACATGGCTGGGCTTGGTATCCGACATGGTAACTGCTGACCTATCGCAGCACGTGTGCGCCGAGTACCGTTCTCCTTACCTCAGCCTGTAGCCAGCGCCATCACCCCCGTCCCACAGAGGAGGGGACCGAGATGCAAGAGCTACAGTAAAATTGTCCAAGGCCACCCAGCTGCCAGCCCAGCCTCCGAGCAGCCCTGGCCTGCCCTGAGAGCAGAGAGCCCCAAGAGTATCTAAGTATCTAGTATTCTCAAGATATTTGCAAATTACGTTCTTTGCAAACAGTTCCTGGTGTGGCCCCGGGAGCCCCGGGGGTCAGGGGAGGCTGGGCTTCAGAAGGAGAAAGCGGATGGCTTCCCTAGGGGAACCCCAGCTGAGGGGGTCCTGGTGGGAAGGAGTTTGGCGTCCCCTGCACTTTTATGTTGAAGGTTATGCAGTCACACGGAAACAGGCGTGTCCTGGGTGGTGACAGGGAGCAGTCGCGATGGAAAATGGGCACTCAGGCGTGCTGCTTTTGTTTGCCGGACGCCGTCACAAGCCTGCCGGATCATTTCGCGGCAGCTTTGGGGGTGGCTGACTTTTATGGGTGGGAAAATAAAAGTCCAGAGGTTGGGTCATTTGCCAGGGGCTACCGAGCTAGTGAGTGACAGTGCCGGGATGGGCCCCAAGTCCCACATGTCCAGCATCAGGTCTCTCCCGGCCACCCTGTGGTCACCTGCCCGGGGGCCGAGGGAATGGTCAGGTTCCTGGGACACCGACAGCAGTGGCTCTAACTGGGATGCAGAGGAAAGCCAGGGGCTCTGCAGGATGCAAGGTGTGGGGGGAGGGTCTGCACGCAGGACCGGGCTGGTTCCGCGGGAGCGCTTCTCTGCGTCTCCCCCCGAGATGTGCCCAGCCTACCCCGCCTCTCCTCCTGCCAGGCTCTGCAGTTCCTCCAGAAGAACTCCTCCAGGTACCACTTCAGGCGCACCAAGATGCTGCCGGTCAGCGGCGCCTTCCACACCCGCCTCATGGAGCCGGCCCTCGAGCCGCTGGCACAGGTGCTGAAGGCCGTGGACGTGAGGAAGCCCCTGGTGTCCGTGCACTCCAACGTGGACGGGAACCGGTACCTGCACCCGAGACACATCCAGAAGCTGCTGGCCCAGCAAGTGGTCTCGCCGGTGAAGTGGGAGCAGACGATGCACGCCCTGTACGAGAGGAAAAAGGGCACGGAGTTCCCCCAGACTTTTGAGGTGGGGCCCGGGAAGCAGCTGGGAGCCATCCTGAAGAGCTGTAACCGGCAGGCCTGGAAGTCGTACAGCAACGTGGAGGTGCTGGCCGAGAACGAGGACCCAGACCAGGACTCGTAGGGTCCCTGGATGAGCAGGGGGCGGGGCGGGGGGGGCTGCAGGGGCGGGGCCGGGCTGTCCTCCCCACAGGAGGCTGTTCCTGTTCCTGCCCTTCCTTCCTGTCCAGTCTACCCCTCTGCTTGACCGGGAGGGACTGTTTGCAAAGAGCTTTGAACGCCACATAAAGTACTAGAAGTGTTTCTTTATACAAGACAGTCCGTTTCTGTTTTTAAAGATTTTATTTTTGGAGAGGAGGAAGGGAGAGAAACACCCATTGGTTGCCTCTGGTCGCCTCCCGTGCATCCCCACTGGGGACTGAAACCGTCAAACTGGCGACCTTTCACATTGGAGGAAGACGCCCAGCCGGCCGAGCCACACGGGTCACGGCACCGTTCCTCCTCCTGGAAGCGTGGTTCGGTGCTGGGGACGGGAGCAGCAGTGCCCAGTACGTGAAGAGACTGCTGAGTTCTCGCGCTGCCTCCACCGGCTGGCCACCTGGGCGGGCCCATCACCTCGGCGCAGGTGGTGGCTCTGACGTGGGCTGAGCCGGCCCGGCTGGCAGGAGCGTCCCAAGGACTAGAAAGGCTGGGCCTGTTCACCGTGCGTGGCAGGTGCTATGGGCACCCCGGTATGGGCACCAGGTAGGCCAGTGGCACGGGGCGGTGCCCCACTATCCCTGTAGCCACCCACAACCGGAATCTTCACTCCTCCGTCACCGAGTCGAAAGGGCTTGAGACCCAGCTGGCCTCGGCAGTCCTGACACCCAGGGCCAAGGGGTAGTGTTGGGGGGTCTGCTGTGTGCCAGGGAGTGGGGGGCCTTTAGCAAAGCAGAGGGGTGCAAGGAGGGCTGCTGAGGTCCCGCTTCCTCCCCCCTCCCAAGTCACCCCTGCAGCGAATATTGAGTGCCTGCTGGGTGCCCAAGACCCAGCCTGGCACAGGGCGCACCCGCTGCCCGGTCCGCATAGGGGGCAAAGCCCAGGCGCCCTGCAGAGGCAGCTGCTTGCGTCGGCGTCAGAGATGAGTAATCCCATGCTTCCCAGGGGGTCTTTTCATTATTCAGCACCAGTGCGCAAACCTCACTGGGAATGAAACCTCTGCGTTTGTCTTTAGGTATACTGTCATGCCCTGGCTGGTGTGGCTCAGTGGACTGAGTGCCAGCCTGAGAACCAAGTGGACGCCGGGTATGCTTCCCAGTCAGGGCACACGCCCGGGTTGCATGCTGGGTTCCCCAGTAGGGGGCGCTAGAGAGGCAACCACACACTGATGTGTCTCTTCCTTTCTCCCTTCCCCTCTAAAAATAAAAATCCTTAAAAACATATATAGCCCTGGCTGGTGTGGCTCACTGGAATGAGTGCCAGCCTGAGAACCAAAGGGTCACCAGTTCAATTCCCAGTCAGGGCACATGCCTGCGTGGTGGGCCAGGTCCCCGGTCGGAGCACACGAGGCAACCAATCAATCTATCTCTTGCACATTCTTGCATATTTATGTTTCTCTCCCTCTCTTTCTCTAAAAGTAAATACAATCTTTAAAAAAAAAAAAGTATATATATATATATATATATAGTGTCAATGTGCAGACTGGTGTGTAAAGCTCAGGGCTTCTCAGCAGGGCCCCCGCCGGCCTTCGGGCTGGACCGGCTTCCCTACGGGGGTCCCTGCTTCCCTACGGGGGTCCCTGCTTGTGGGCAGCCGTCCTGGCTCCTGGCCAGCGCGTACTGGACGGGAGCCCTTCCAACTTGGTTGTAGAAACCCTCAAACGTTCAGAAAGAACCTGGTGGTTAGTTTAAAGAAACGGCCAGTTCTGCTCGAACTCCCCTCCGCTGAGAGCTCTGAACGGGCAGCGGGCAGTCTCAGGAGACCCAGCCCTTAGGCCAGGGGCTGTGCGGGAGCTGCAGGCAGGGTGGTGTCCCCCGTCCTGAGGACGTCCCGTGACGGAGCTGGCGTGGCAGGCCTGCCCCCTCGGGTCTGGGACGGTACGCTCGGTCCACGCAGCTTGGAGCCATGGGAGGAATGGCAAGCGACAGGCAGGGGTGCAGGAGGACCCCACCCCAAAACTGGTGGGCAGGGTCACCTCCGGGACAGAGCCCTGGGCTGGGTGGGGGTGCCCTGCTGACTCTGACTCCAGAAAAGAGGCAGAGAGAGGCACAGGGCGCTCCGTGGGGCCTACGTCCTGGCCCCTTGGGGAAATGCCCTCTGACACCGTCCCTGTGGCCGGCAGCCGCCCCGTCTTGGGGCCCAGGTCAGTGGAGACCCCAGCCCCCCCACAACTGGGCACACGCTCCTGCCCAGCGGGAACAGGCCCCCCGGGCGCCTTCTTTAGGAGCCTCCCTCCTGCCCCGTCTCCAGAAATCTGGACCAGACCAGAGAACTTGTTCAAAAGCGGCTGAAACAGAAAAAGATGGTGCCCCCCCCCCGTCCCCACAGCCTTGTCACCTGCTCTGGGAAGGCGCCTCGCTGCCCCCAGCAGCCCCCACCTCCCATCCCCAGGGCACAGGGGTCCCGGGCCCCTGCCGCAGCGCCCCGGGGCCTGTGCGGAGCTGGGTGAGGGGACTCTGCAGGAATCGGGAGGCCACTGGATGACCCATGTCACCCCTGCCTGCCACCTTTCTGGGAGGGGACAGGCCTCTGGTCCTTCCTTTTGGGGGTTGAAGACCGATTTCTCTATGGACTCGGATTGAAGCTGCTTCTAACCCCTAAGAGCAGAGCACCTTCCTGCAGCACGTGGAAACCCCGCGCCCCACCCCGCCCCGGGCGCAGCCCCACAGGGAGCACGCCCAAAGGAAACGATCCCTGGCGGTAGATGTTAGACACCAGGGCAGGATGGGCGGGAGCAGACCCGTTCCACGGGACTCAGTCGGCGCCGGCAGGTGCAGCGATGAGCCTGGAGGCTGCGACAGGCAGGAGGCTAGGAGCAGGCCCGCCCCTTCCCTGCCCTCCCCTCCGAGGGGCAAGATGGAGCCCACACTGCGCACCCCCCAGAGAGGACCAGAGACGGACGGAAATCAACAGTTTATTGCGCTCTCCTCACCCTCAGAAACCTACTCCAGCAGATTCTCTGTGCTGCGGGCCTTGCAGACATGGGGGCGTGGCCAGCACTCCCCCCATCTCCCGCTACAGGCCCCGCCCATGAGGCAGGCTCCTTCCGGGACAGGCCGCCGCAGGGGCGGGCTGGGGCCGGGGGAGCAGGTAACCATAAAGACCCCTGAGGGCGTAATTCATTTCTCTTACAAAAACAAACAAACAAACAAAAACACAAATATGAAACCTCAGGAGTGTCCCAGCACTCAGAATTTAAATATAAAAAAGGGATCATAAGAAAGTTAAAAAGACAACAAAGCCAACAAGGCCACCTCCAGGGTGGCAGTCGGGGGGCGGGGCCAGCCCCGCCCCGGCGCCGCCCGCAGCGCCTCACTGGAGGACGTGGAGGCCCCAGTCGAGCAGCAGCGCCAGCAGCAGCAGCAGGGACAGCCTGCGCCCCAGGCCGGGGGACACCTGTCGGTGGAGGTGGAGAGAGGTGAGGGCCGGCAGCCCGGAAGGGGCCGGCTCCTCGCGCCTCCTGTGCCCGCCCCGTGCGGGGAGCGGGAGGGCTGCAGCCCCACCTCGCTCACGGACCCCGAGGGGCTGGAGCCGGGGGTCCAGGAAGACGAGGCAGCCAGGAGGGGTGGGAGAGGAAAGTGCCCAAGGACCGGCCGGAGGGGTGGCCAGGCCACGGGGGCGTCCTCTGCTGGGGACTGGGATGACGGGATGAGGTGGTGGGAGCGGTGGGGCGTGGCCAGGAAAGCTGCCCAGGACTAGAGGCACCTGCCCCCCACCCCTGCAGGTGAACGAGGAACCAGACGTGTCTGCCAGAGGCCTGGCAGAGGGCCAAGTGTGGGCACAGGTGGGGAGCCGGCGAGGCACACGCGGGCCCGCGCACAGTCAATAAGCCCAACCCGAAGGCCACGGGGACCAGGCAGAAGAAACGGGGCGGAGCAGGCTAGGCCAGCGACAGGGAGTGGCGGGGCCTTTGGCACCGGAGAGGGCAGCTGCTCTGCTTCACGGAGCAGCTGCGGACTGCCAAGCCTACTTACCCTGTCCCTGAGGGTCAGGAAGCTCCAGAACCTTCTGTTTCCCCTGAGGTTGGTGAGGCCACCCATGAAACTTCTCAGAACGCCCCTCAGGCCCGTCTGGTTGTAGGTGAAAGCTAAGCTGTGAGACAGAACGGGACGGGAGTGGGCCGTTACTACGCGAACTGGGCAGAGACGGCCTTTAGTTTAGGTGACAGCTGTGGGGAGAAGCGGGCCTGTCCCCCTCTCCCCTGCCCTTCCCTGGGTGGCTCTGCCGTGAGGGCCCCTGTCCACGGGCCTAAGCTCATCTGATTTCCCGTCTCCTCCCCAACGTGCCCTTGCGTTCTGGAGCCAGCCACGCAGAGCTGGCCACATGGCCAATGCCCCACTGTCTGCAGGTCCCAAGAGGCAGGTCCAGGGGAGCAGGTCCTCCCTCCAGAGCAGCTGTTTGGGTAGAGGCCGGGCTCCCCCAAGGGAGGCTGCCTCCCTGGAGACCAAGAGACCGCGTCACCTTTGGTCCTGGCCTTGTGGGAGGTTTCTACGTTCTCCACCTTCCGTGAGGTCTGAGAACCCTCAGGGATCCTGGCAAATCCTGGGTGCCGAGTGTCTCTGCCCGGGAGGACACATGGACACTGCCATTGGAGCTCACTCGACACACCCGGTCACTTTACATCCAGACCCTTTGGCTTGAGGAGGGAGGGCGGGGAGGGGGGGCTTGGGTCCACCGTCTGTGGCCAAGGCAGGAAGAACACGGGGCCACAGGCCAGCTCCTGGGGCAGGTGACGCAGGCGGGGGCCGGTCACCTGTGCTCACCTGTACATGGCCATCCAGGGCATCTGGGCGACGCGAGGCAGCATCCACCTCAGCTCCAGCTCATCCCCGATGGAGGCCAGCCGCATGGCCATCTCGTGAGGGATGTCCCTGCAGGAGGGTGCCGGCGTCAGGGCTGGGCCAGGCCGGTGACCCTCCCACCCAGACCCACCCAGCCAACTGGGCCACAGGTTCACGGGACGCAGGGCACGGTGAGGGGCAAGGAACCTCCCCACGGCTCTCCTCTGGCTCCAGCTCGCTGCAGTGACGGCCCTCCAGGGCCTGTCCTCGGCGGTGGGAGGGCAGGGGGCTTCTGGGTTTGGCCTGAGCCCTCTGCCGGGGGTCTGGGCAGGTGGGGGCTCTGAGGCTGGCTTTCCCTGCGAGTTTCAACTTACCCTCCTCCTCGCAGGGAGGAGCTGGGGGACCTGTTCCCTGGTCCCCAGTCCTGACACCACCTGTGTCATCACCCCTCTGAGAAAGGGGGGGCTCATCAGCCCCCGTCTGGGCCCCCCACTCTCACTGAACTGAGTCCCTCATGGAAGTGGAGGCGCACACCCCATGCAATCCCCAAGTCTGACATTCTCCCCTCCCTCCCCCCACCTGCTGGGCACCTGGGCGGTTTCGGCCCCGTCTCAGGTGTTTGCCCACACATTCCATCCTGGTGACGAGGTGGCCGCCTGGGAATCCCCAGCCCCGCAGAGCCCCGGCCACCTCCCCGGTCTCCGGGAGCGATGGGGAGCGGGCTGGGGGCTGCCAGTCAGGGAGGTGGGCTGAGGTCCCACCTGTATGCCGACACCCTGTGGGACCTCAGGACAACAGTGCCCCAGGCTGAACGTCCCCTGCTGTCATCTACAAATGGGGCAGGGTGGAGGAAAAAGGCACATTTTGGGTCCCTCCAGCCCTACAATCCCAACCAGCCCCTACCCCCAAGTCTGGGACGTCAGGATTAAGAATCCTCAGGCCTAAACCAGTGGGGCGCACCCAGAACCGGGGGCGATCCCGGGAGCATCCCCTCTCTCTCTGCCGCCCTGACAGCCAGGCCAGGAGCTGTGTCTCCAGGGGCCTCAGCGACTTTGGATCCACCACTTACGAGGCCTGGACCAGGCGGTCGTGGTCATGGAGTGCCAGGAGGCACTCCATCCTAAGGCCACCAGCCTGAGCCACTTCAACGGCAGGTGCCCAAGGTCCTTCCTGGGACGGTGGACATGCTGGAGGCTCCAAGGCGCCCCCGGTGAGCTGGTGTGAGAGCAAAGCCTTCCCCCCATCCCCCAGGACCAAGCCTGGGCAGTTTCCACTCCCGAGTGCAGCCAGGAACCCAGCAGGCCTGCCCTCCTCACCACGCCCCCTGATGGCCACCTGCAGGAATGCGGGTGGGCGGGGCCCACGGAGGGGCTGCTGGGACCTACCCCAGGGGCTCCGGGCTGAAGTGGAGGAGGCTGGCGGTGTCGGCGACCTCCACGGGCTGCAGGCTGTGCTCCTGCAGGAAGGTGCACAAAATGAGGTTCCTGGAGAGGGGTCCCGCTTGCGACATTTCTTCCCTGGGGGAGAGAGACACACACAGGCTGACACCCGGAACTGGGGGACGTGGGGTTTCTCGGAGCACCCCCACCCCTGCCCCAGCCCACTCTTCCCCTGCTGGAGCCTCCGTCAGCCCGCCCCGCCCAGCTGCCCCGGGCTTGGCTCCGGCCGCCCGTGCCTCTGGGCAAGTCCCGGTGCCTCCCTGTTCTCCAGCAGGCATCTCTGAAGTCGGGGATCTGGAGAGGATTCGTGAGGGCTCTCGTCTTTCCTCTTTGTGACACAGAGTCAGAGTCTAAATCTGAGAGAGGCTCTACTACTGGCCCCTCAAGAGGCCAGTTGGCACTCTAAGAAATCCCGATACGGAAAAATAAAAAAATAAAAAAATCCATAAAAAAAAACAGGTATCTGTTATCAAAATAGCGGCACAAGGCCAGGCTCCACCTGGAGAGCGTTCCCCAACACTCCCTGCTCTCACTGTCTGCTGCTTCCCTGGCCGAGGAAGCAGATAAGCTTCACGGGGACGGGCCACGCCCAGTCCCAGGTCGCAGGGGGACCTGCCAGGTACTCTCCAGGCTTGCTCCTAGGCAGATAACGCACACCACGTGCCCCGCGTCAGTAACGAGAGCTCCTGGCAATGTGTTCTAACCACCTCCTTCCGCACTGCCCTGGCGCGTCTGCCCTCCCCTCCGCCTGCTAGTAAGACTGATACTCTTCGGGCGGCCCTGAATCCCTGTCCTCCTAGGCTGACCACGACACTCCTGCTCCTCACTCGCCCAGCGTGCTTTGCAGCCAGCGGCGGGTATGCAACCCTGTCCCGGAAGTCCGATGTGGGTTCAAAGGGAGCAGACACAGCCTGGGGCGCTCTTCTCTCTCCTTGCTGCCCTCCACACGGAGTGAAGGGTCGAGCTGCAGCAGCGGTTTATGATACTGAGGTGTCGAAAACAAGAGTAACTAATGCGTCAGGAACTCGGAGCAGAGAGGCACGCAGAGTGTTGGCTCTCTTGAGGGCCATGTGGGAACAGAAAGAATACAAGGCCAGCCACTGCCCAACGTACGGGGAAAAAGAAAACCCAAGTTGTTCAAATCACCCTTCACTGACTTTGCTCTTGCTTGCAGCCAAAGGTCTGTCTAACTATTACAGCTGTGAATTCTGCCCTGGCTGGTGTGGCTCAGTGGGTTGAGCGCGGGCCTGTGTACGGAAAGGTTGCAGGGCAGCCTTTCCCGGGCAGGGCACATGCCTGGGTTGAGGGCCGATATTTCTCCCGCTCTCTTTCTCCCTCCCTTCCGCTCTCTCTAAAAATAAATAAAATATTTAAAGATATAAAGATAAAAGAAAAAAACCCTCACCAAATAATATTTGTTTCACTGCTAATAGAGAGAGAAGAAGGAAGAAAGAGAAACAGCAATTGGTTTGTTTGAGCCCGGACTGGGGATCAGACCTGCAACCTGCGTACGTGCCCTGACCAGGAACTGAACTGAGGACCCTTTGGTTGCAGGACGACACTCCAACCCACTGCGCCACACCAGCCAGGGGTGTCCTGGGTGTTTAAAATGTCTAAGTCGGCCCTGGCTGGCATAGCTCAGTGGACTGAGCGTGGGTTGCAAACCAAAGCTTTGCAGGTTCGATTCCCAGTCAGGGCACATGCCTGGGTTGCAGGCCACAGCTCCCAGCAACCGCACATTGATGTTTCTCTCTCTCAATCTATCTCCCTCCCTCCTCTAAAAATAAATAAATAAAATCTTTAAAAAAAAGTTAAACAAAAAAAAGTCCACACATCTGCCTGCACTGAACACAGAAGGAACAGAACCCCCAATCTCCGGTTCGAGAAGCGCAGGACCTGCGGGCGGGCCGCACGGGCACCGGGGTCCGACAAGAGCGCGCCGGCCGGCCGCTCGCATCGGCATGACCGGGGGTGGTGGAGGAGGCGGCGGCAGGGCCGGGGCTCAGGCCAACGGAGGGGAGCTGCGGATCCTCCGGGGGTCTCCTGCAGGAGTCTGGACAGGGGAGCGTTCACAATGCACCCCGAACGCCTGCAAGGAGGCGGGGGAGCTGTGACGTCGTCAGAGGCGGCGCGGACAGGTGTGAGGGGTCGGGGCGCTCTGGCCTTTCGGAAGGAAACCGCACAAGGGCGGCATTGTTGTAGAGAGAATACACGCCCCGCGTGTGCGTCCGAGAGAGAGGGCTGGCTGGCTCTCCCGAGAGGGAAGCGGCCGAGTCCGGCATCTGTTCCAGATGGAGGCCCGGCGGGAAAGGCGGCGAGGCGGGGAGGGAGCTGGAGACGTCAGACGGGTAAACACGGCCACAATGGCCGCCGAGCGCCCGAGGCCTGGCATATGCCACCCGCACCTGTCAGGACAAGCACCTTCCCCCTGAAAGGAGCAGGCGGGTCAGGCCCAGTGGGTGCGGGGAGGGTGGCCCCTAGCACCCACGCCCAAGGCGGGGGTGGGGGGGAGGTGCTGCCACCTGCTGAGGCACCTGCAGGCAAAGTGCTAAAAGTCTGCAGGCCCAAGACCCAGGGACCGGCGCAGACCATCGGGGAAGGTCACGGTGACATTTCTAAGAGCCCTAAGATGCAGTCAGCAGCCGTGCCGGGTGCATGACCTTCAGACATTAGTTCCAGTGGTAGGGAACCGAGATCCGATGACAATGCCCAGTTGTCCACGACACGTGACTACCGTGTGTTTGAAGCCATTTCTGGAACACTTTCATCTCTTAGCCTTTTGGGGGTGGGGGAAGACAAGCTCTGAAACAGGCGAACCGTGGTCCCTGGCAGCCGGGGGGGGTGCTGACCCCCAGCCACAGCCCCCCACGCATTCTGGCAACATGCTCCTCCGAGCAGAGAGAGGAGCCCCTGGGGGAGGGGGAGGCTGACGCAAGTGAGACCTAAACAGAGGAAATTGCGAATGGATCCTGGCGAGTCGGAGGAAGCCTCCGAGAGAAGCAAAGGTGAACCGTACGCCCCGGCGGGAGAAAATGTGGCCGTTTTAGGAAAAGGCAGGGAAGCTCTGCAGCAGGACACGGACACGAACACGGACGGAGAGAACCGTCTGCTGCAGCCACCGAGAGTCCCGAGGTTGTCAGACCCCAGATCAACGCGCAAAACACAACTGTGTCCCTGCCGGGCAGCCAGGAAGCATCAGTAGTAGACACGCAATACAGCTTTGCAGAAGATGTATTTCCATCAGGAGCGGATCTCATCAAGCACACTTAAAATCCTCGGAGGACAACGTGCCACTCCGTGAGACAGGTGAACGGCCCGGGCAGGTGCAGCGACTTCCCTGCCTAGGCCGTTTAAGCGGTGTGCTCGCACGGGTGCCCTGGAGCTGGTGGTACGAAATTGGGACCAGGAGCTCCGGCGGCCCTCAGGCCCCAGGGGGGGCTCAGTGCCTATGGAAATGACCATTTCCCTGGGAAAGCAGCGCCAGCCCTCATTTGCATCTGCCTCCTGGTTCCCTCCTCCCTCCGCCCCACCCCCTCTGCAGGGGGCTCTCTCTTCCTGGGGCTGCTGTGTGCTCCCCGGCTGCCCCCACCGGCCAGGGGCCTTCAGGGGACTTCACTGGGCCTGTGGCCTCGGAGCCTCGCCTCTGCCCACTGCCCCAACATCCCTGCCTGCCCTGCCCCCCACCACAATCCCAGAATCCTCCAGCAGCCAATGGGGAGGCACCGGCGCACCAGTCTTTCAGGGGCAGGCGCCTGACCAGGGACAGTGACCACTGGCAGCGTGGCCGGGCTGGGGGACTGAGGCCTGAGTGTGTGGGACCACCTGCGGGGTGGGTGAGCAGCGGGTGGTGTCTCCCCCGGGGGACTGGACTCTTCGGGGACAAGTCCTGAGTCCACGCCTTCCCGTGGGTCCCCACGCCCTGCTGGCCCGGGACCGCCACCAGAGTCCTCCCTGTCTGCAGATTGGCACTGGAGACCCTCCAGAAGGGCAGGGGCCCCTCGGCTGACACCCTGACCCAGCCAGTCACCTGCAGTGCGACAGTGGCCAAGGCGCTGTGTCCTCACCTGGTAAAGAGACTAGTGATTAGTGCCCCAGGCTCGTGGGGTTGGCTCCTGTCCCCGCAGGGAGCAGCACGAGTGGGCGCAGTCCTGGAGGGTGTCTGGGCAGCTACTGCCGTCCCAGCCCTGTGTGCGGGCTCTCTTTAAAGCCACCAGGCCTGGGTGGCCTGGGGCTCCAGGTCTGGGCAGGAGAACTCGGGGTGCGGCTGGGAACCGGGGTGAGGGGGGGCAGGGTCCCTGCGGCGGCCTCGCAGCCACCCCAGGGGGCCCAGCGCCTGCTGCCTCCTGCCGGGCCGAGCTCCAGCTGCCCTGTCTCCTGTCCACAGCTGGGCTCTCTCCAACCAGATTCCTGGACAGCAGCCTCAGACCCAGCCTGTCACAGCCCCGCTCAGCCCCTGGTCCCCACGGGAGTCGTGCCACACAGCTGTCAGGGCCCTCTCCTGCCCCCTGGCCGCCGCGCCGGCCTGTCGCTGCCCTGCTGCAGACTGCTGCAGCTGTGCTGCAGCTGAGCACACCCTGTGTGCCCAGGGTGCTGACCCTCCGAGCGAGCAGTGCCCACCTCCTGTGCTTGGCTCATTCCTCTCTGTCCCCAGAGAACTCGGCTCTAGCAGCCTCCCCCCAGGTTCCAGAGTCCGGCTGGGGGCCCCAGAGGGTCCCACAGCCCCTGTCTCTGCTCCCTCCCACCTCCAGCCAACCACACAGGCCGCCTCGGGTTTGAGCCCAGACGGGGAGCCAGGCTGCTCGCTGGGCACGCCGCTCGTCCGGTCTCCTCGCCGAGACTAGGAACACCTACCTCCCGGAGCTGTTGCGAGGGCAAACCGGCAGAACCCGCGTGGATGGGCCAGACCCGGCAGCAGCAGGCAGCAAAACCACAGCAGCTGCCTGTGTCATCTCTGGCTCGCCGCGCACAGCCCAGGGCAGAGTGGCGTTTGTCGGATGACTAAGCAAACTCTGCTGCTGAGGCCACGGCTGCTGCCAGTCCAGGAGCCCTGCCTGGCTTTAAGCATCTATTTTTTTTTTTCCCAACAGATTTGCAAATGAGTGGTTTAAAACGCTTCTTTGGTGAAAGGAAAGCACACCTACCCATGTGTCCCCACCCACCAGGCGGCCCACACCTTCGCCCTCCTACATACTCAGTGGAAAAACCAGCCAGGAACCCTAGGTTGCCCACAGAGGTGGGGATGCAAATCTGACCTCCGTGCAGCAGAGAGCCACCCCCACGGCCGTGAGGACACCTGCAGCCTCGGAGCACACAGGAGGGTGGACTCCTTGGGGTGCCAGCTCCTGGCCTGGCCTCGGTTCCGAGCCTGGGACACGGGGAAGCGCCGTCCCCTTCCCAGGGCTGCTGCAAGGCGGAGTGAGAGCCAGTGCAGGTGCACGTCTCCTGCAGAAGGCTGCAGCGCCAGGGCTGCGGGAGCGGGCGGGACAGGGCTGTCGAGGCTCTGGGGGGGAACCCCCAGACCCAGGCAGGACTCTGATGACTTGTTTTGAAAATGGGCGAACCCAGGAACAGAGGGTGGGATGGGCCACGGGGCTGGGGGGTCCATGGAAGAGTGGGCTGCAGGTCACAGGCTGTGCCCCACCCCCGTGCACACACTGGGACACAGACAGCTGTCCCCTGGCAGCAGGGACCCTCGGGCTGCCCAAGCCCAGCCCTGCCACGTGTGGGCAAAGCAGGAACAGGTGGTGATGCCTTTGGGGCCCCACCTATGCCACCTGGTCACTGGTGTCCCGGATGCCAGGCCGGTGGCTGCTGGGTAGACCTAGCTGGGAAACCCGGGGCCCCGCCCAGTCTCTTCCAGGAGGGCTTGCCCCCCATGCCCCCCATGCCAGTCACCGGCCCTGCCCCCACCCACCAGTAGGGTGATGCCCTGTCTGATGGAGCACCCAGCATGCAAAGCTCTGCACACATGCGTGAGCAGAAAGGCCTTGACCTCGGCAGGACGACCTGGGTTCCAGTCCCAGCTCGCCACTGCCGCCACGAGACCAGGACCTGACCCTCCGAGGCTGGCTCAGAGAGGGCTCTCCTGCGTGGCAGCAGCACAGCCCCGGCACTGCAAGGAGGGCGAGAAGATGTAACTGTTGCCCTTCCATGCTGCCTCATGGGGCTCCAAACAGAGCTGGTTAAAGGACCCGCAGGAAGCAGGGCACCCTCAGTCCCCATCTACCCAGGTCACGAATGCACGGAACTTCTGGCCTCAGACGTGCATGCGACATAAACCTCAGCATCTGCCCGGCTGCCCCGAAAGAGAGACACAGTGGGTCTGCACGTCCACGGTGCCAGGACCTTGAAGGTGCCTGGCTCCACGGGTGCAGCGGGGTGCGGAGAGTTTGTGCCGGCGCCTCCCACGCTGCTGCTCGAGCGCAAAAATGCAGGCGTGGACGGACAGACACTCCCTTCCAGCTGCACAGACCCATCAGGAGGGTGGCCCGGTGTCTCCGGGACGGGTGGGAAGGAGACTGGACTTGCACCACATATGCTTCTGTGCCCGTGAACTTTGGCTACCATGCCCTTGCTGGCATCACTGATCCAAAACGACAGCAAAAATCACTGTTTCAAAGTCAGCCACTTGCCTGGGCCCGAAATGGAGCTGTTTGTCTTCAAGTTCTATTTCAGGAACGAAGGAGCCAACCGCTCCGCCCCCAGGCCCCGCCCACCGCCTCCCACCCCCCCCCTCCCCACCTGGCAGGGGAAGTCCGGGCTCCAGCCCGGGCCCCTATGAGCCCCCACGGGCCCCAGAGGCTTGTCTAGGTGGGCGGGGCTCACTTCCCTTACGTGATGGAGAAACAGAGGGGAAAAGGGAGGGAGGGAGAAGTAAGGAGAGAGACAGGTATTTCGAGCAAAAACGAAGTTGGAAATTCACCTAAAGTTGGCAATGGGTGGGTGGGTGTTCACTCATTTGGAACATGGTGGCTTGAACGGGACCCCTGGGGCCATGCCGCTACCCCACCCGCAGCGCAGCCCCCCACCCCCTCCAGCTGTGCCGGCGCGGGCCTGACCGGCCGAACCCAGCGGAGCCATCCCCAGGGCTGGGGTGGGCAGGGCACGGCGGCTGCAGCCGTCTCTGGGGCTGGGACTTCTTGCTCTCGGTGACGCCCCCACAACCTTTCTAATTGCATCCGCTGAGTGCAACCTCCCTCAGGAGGAGGGGGCCGGCCGTCGGCCCCATTTCACGGACGGAGGCCCGAGGGGGCCGAGAACGGAAGTTCAGAGGTCGCCACACGATCAGAGCAGCCACGTCTGGGCTCCAGAAATACACCGACCCGGCAGTGCACGGGCCGCACACTCGGAGAAACGCCAGCCGTCCGGCCCGTTCGCGCCCTGCCCTCTGAGCGCGGGAGGGACGAGGCTGCCTTGGAAACAAAGGCAGAACTGGTGCACATGGCGCCCTGGCCGGTGGGTAGCTCAGCTGGTTAGAGCATCGTCTCCATTCACCAAGGTTGTGGGTTCAAACCCCCCCACCCCCGGGTCAGGACACACAAAAGTAACCAATGAGTGCAAAAATAAGTGGAACAACAAAGAGATATTTCTCTCCCCGCCTCCCTTCCTCTCTCTCTCAAAAATCAATTTTAGAAAAAGTATGCACCTGTGCACATACACAGTTTTAATCCTGTGGGAGGGAGGGCTGTCAGCCCTATTTACAGGCGAGGAGACTGAGGTTCAGCATGAGGGGCTGGTCCCGCGTCCCATGGGAGTAACTGTGTTAAACCTGGCCTCCAACTCCAGGACGCTTTCTTTCCTTTCTTCTTTCCTTTCTTTCTTTTTCTTCCTTTCCTTCCCTTCCTTCCCTTCTTTCCCTTCCTTCCTTCCTTTCTTTCTTTCTTTCGTAGAATTTATTTATTTTTTTAGAGGGAGGGGAAAGAAAAGAGGAAGAGAGGGACAGAAACATCAATATGTGGTTGACCTTCGCATGCCCCCACCGGGGGACCTGGCCTGCAACCCAGGCCTGTGCCCTGACTGGGAATCGAACCGGGAACCCTATGGTTTGCAGACGCGTGCTCAGTCCCCTGAGCCACACAAGCCAGGGCAGGGCACTTTTTTTTATAGCCACAGCTCAGGTCGAAACTGGACGGCAGCTGCTCAGGCCCCATTCGACGCCTCATCCTAGGGTCACACCGGGCACCTGGAGTGTTAGCTTGGGGCGACACCAGCACCCCTGCCCCCCCGAAACCACCCGGGGTGGGCGGGTGGGCCCCGAGAGGGTGGAAGCAGGTGGGTGTCTGTCTGTGCGGGGACATGGAAAGAAGTGGTTAGCTGCCGAGTGACACAGGCAAGATGAGGAACCGGCTGTGACACCATGTATGCAAACGCGCGCCTGTCCCCGGCTGTGATGGAAACGCAGGGAAGGTCCGGGCGGACACAGGCTCGCAGTGGCCACCTCTGGAGGGGCCATGGAGCTCCCGGGGCGGCCGGCGAGGGACAGAGGGACAGAGGGACAGACCTCAGCGTGATCTCTGATGTGTACACAGTTCCTCCTGTAATCAGACGCACCACCCCCTCCCAGCAGCTCACCAGTGTACACCTTGTGTCCTGCAGGACCCTGGGCAGGTGACCACCTCTCCGATGGTCATTTCCCCCACTGCACAGGGACAGCGAGTGCCCAGCCCTCCGGCTGGGGAGAGGACTACAGACTTCAAACGCTGAGACCCTCAGAGTGGGACCAAGCGGCCAGAAGGAAGCGAATCCATTCGTATGTCCAGTTTCCCCTGGGCAATTCGGATGGTGAAGTGGCCCCTCAGGAACTCGGAGAGACATGAGTGTGCCCATGCATGTGCTGCCATTACGGCCGCCCAGACAGGGCCGTTTCCTTTAGTGTGTCGGGTTCGGGGAGAAAGAAGGCCCGACGGTTCAACTGAGCCGCCCCCGTCGAGGAAGGCCGACCCACCCGCCGTCCGGCGCGGCCCCGGGCGGGCACGAGGAACCGCTGCCGGGATGGCACTGGCTGTGCCGAGGGGCGCTCGGCTGGGGGGCACCTGGGTCCTCGTCCGCGGGGCCGTGAGACGGGGGACAAATTCCCCAGCCCCTCTGGACCCCGAATTCCTCAGATTCACGCGCTGAAAACCTAACTGGCCGTGGGAATGGCGTCAGGAGGCGGGGCCTTCCGGAGGCCCACCCTTTCTGAAAGAGGCCCGGGAAGCCCCCTGCCTGTCCTCCGTAGAGGTCAGGGAAGTCTGTGGCACCCTGACCTTGGACTTCCAGCACCCGGACCTGGGAGAAATAAATCTCGTTGCTTATGAGCCTCCTGGACCACTGTATCGTTACGGTCAACAGTCCGATGAACAGAGAAACGGGTGTGGGGGACAGGCAAGAAAAACTTGGGGGGCCACCTTGTGCGAGTCCCGAAGACCTCGTGGACCCCAGCAAGCGGACCCTCGGCTCTCTGTCACCACTTGAAAGTCCGGGTGCCACGATACCAACCACCTGGCCTGCAGTCCGAGTTCCAAGGCACATATTGAAAGTTAGGTGAGGGGCGCCCCGGCTGGTGTGGCTCAGTGCCCCCTGGGCACCGTCCCTCGGTCCCCGGTGGGGGGACATGCGAGGCAACCAATCCACGTTGATCTCGCACGTGGATGCTTCTCTCCCTCCCTCCCCCTCTCTAAAAACGGCACATTTTTACAAAGAAAAATTAAGTAACCAAGGGGCCACACCCTGCCAGGCCCAGACACTGAGGGGCTCAGGGAGGCAGACACAGCCCCCGGGGTCTCCCTCCTGCCGTGTGGGGCCTCCTTGCAGCGCCTTCGGAGGGGTCTCAGTCACTCACCGGACCCTGTCAGCAGCCTTGGTGGCTTCTGCTCCCTCCCTGGGACAAGGTCCTCCACCCCACAGGGCCTCGAGTCCCCCCACCCCGGGAGCAGCCCACCTTTACACCCTCCCTCTGCGCCGGCAGGCTGGCGTGGTGTGGGGGGGGCGGGGCGGGCAGCTGCTCCCTCCTCCAGGCCCCGCCCAGAACCCAGCTCCTCCCGACAGAATCCACTGCGGTCCCAGCACCTTGGGTAAACAGACCTGGATTGGGCACTTAGCCCATTATGGCCTCATTAAATGTTTGCCTGTCTGCCCCTGCCCGGTCAGGGCAGGGCAGGGCCCCAGCGACCACGGACAGCTCGGGGGAGCCAGCAGCACGTTGTGCAGCAGAACGGGGAAGCAGGGATGGGCCAGCCTGGCTGGGGGACCCTGGACGGGACACTCCTCCCCTCCGGTGAAGGAGCAGACGGGGAGGTGGCTGTGAGGCGGCGCTGCCCGCATGCATGCGTGATGCACGGCGAGCACTAACGTGCGGAGAAGCCTGGAGCTCCACCCGCCCCGAGCACCCAGGGTCAGAGCTGGGGCGTCAGTCCACGGGGGTCCTCGGGCCTCTCCACCCGGCGCTGATAGAGCCTCTTCCCAGCTCCAAGCCGTTCGTACCCAGGTCGTCCCTTGGTGGGGGGCGGGTGGGGAGGGAAATCAAGCCCTCTCTGTCTTTAATCTCCAAATCGCAGCGAGCCTCCCCAGCCCAGTCAGGCGGGCTTTTCTGTGCTCCAGAGCAGGCACCTCTCCTCCAAGTCTGGGTGACCCGCCTCCGGAAAAACAGGTTTACCTGCAGTGCCCCGCAAGGCCTGGCGGGTGTTTTGTGCTGTCACATGCCAATATTGACACTAGGGAAATCAGCTGCCCTCCCCGAGCCCGCCCAGGGCCTGGCCACCGGGCCTGGCCTCGCTCTGGCCTCGGGGCCCTCAGGGGAGACCGGCCTGCTGCAGTGCCCGAGGGGCCTGCGTTCCCTGTTCCTCCCCCCCACCCCCACCCCCCGTCCGGCCCGCCCCTGCCGACCCGCAGCAGCACAGCAGGACAAAGGGGGCCGGGGGGACGAGGAGAACGGAGCCCCCGTCTATCCCAGACCACTGCAGGCTTCCTGGCGGCCGCCAACAACAAAACCCGAGCGAGTCGGGAACTTCCTTGAAACCTCTTGGAATTGTTCTACGCGGAGAGAAAAACAGCCGGCCCCTCGTGGGATCCTCTACGCCCGAGGCCGGGGGAGCGAGACACCATTAATGGTCTCCAACCCGAACAGGTTCACGGCAAACAGGATGCTTTCCAGGGAGAGGGGGGCACGCTTCCGAGGTCAGCCTCGAGACACAGCCGGAGGGGGCCCTCCCCCAGGCCCCTTCTGTCTGCTAGACAGACGCCATCGGAAGTGGGAGGACAGGTCAGCGCCGCTACCTGGTTTCTTCACAGCTCGGTGCACCCAGCTTGTTTAGCTACCGCCCACTTAAAAACTGACAGTCGTTACCACACACACAACCCCCCACCCAGCTTCTCCCCAACTCGCGCCTGTGACATTGGGTGCTCCCGTCCTCACGGGGCCGCAGGCTGGCATGGGTCGCACCAAGGGAGCCCGCATGGGCCGTCCGTTTCACGCCGTCTTTCGTGTCCTGGGAGCAGTTAAATAAGGTCCTGGGACAGAGGAGCTGGGGGGGGGGCGGGGAGGGCAGCACCTTTCGATGAGGCAATCAGGGAAGACTTCTCAGAGGAGGCAGCCATTGCGCTGAGATGGCAGACGACGATGAGAGCGGAACTCAGCGAGGACGGGATGAGTGTTATCGCTCCATCTGTTTTAAGCCTCGCACCATCCCACGGAAGCCCCCCGCCCCGGGGATCCCGGGGGGGCTTGGAGAAATGTCCCCGCTGAGGTGGTTCCCACCCAAAACAACATCAACTGGCGGCCCACTCCGAAGGCCCGTCACCTATGTTCCCCTGCCCGGGAGGACACTCTGCGGCACTGGCTGAAAGCCCACAGCCCGGCAGCCCGTGCCCTCAGGCCCTGTAGACGTTATTAAAAGAAAAACTGGCAAAAGTGAACTTGGACAGCCTACCGCTGGTTGGTAAGCCTGGAAGAAGCCACAGATAATCAACCGGTGACACCCCGGTGACCTTGAGGTTCACAGGATGGTGGGAAATCCCCAAATCCTGGGGCGAGAAGGGCCGGGACAAGTGGAGGAGACAGAGGCGGTGCGGCAGGGTGGCGCTCACTCAGCAGCCAGCACCCGGACCCTGGCCCGGCCACCGCTTCCGACAGGCCAGTCAGGGAACCAGCGAAGTGGTGGCCACACAAAAATGCGCAGAACCAGGAGACACTGGTCGCGTGTGAACCCCAGGGCAACCACGCACGGCCAATGCTTCCGTGGGTGTTCTCCGCCTCCGGTCCAAAACCTCATGGACCCATTTTACAGAGCCAGCAAACCGCGGCTGCCGGACGGAATAGCCCATCTCAGGCAACTCAGACGGAAAGCGACGGAGTGGAAGGTTTTTGTTAGGCTTCCAAAACACGGCGCCGGGCTTTCAGCGAGACAGCATTTATGTCGCCCCCTGGGAAGTCACAGCTTCTCCATCTGTAAGGTGAGGTCGCACCCTGGGGCCGGCCGGCACAGTACCGCACCGGCCGTCCCTTCCTGGTGGAGGAAGGACAAGGCTCGGGACCTTTCTTCCTGGTGCGCTACCGCCAAGCTGCGGAAAGAACTTCCAAGGGCGCAGACGCCGCAGGTGCTCAGGGAAAATGCTACAACAGCAGCAGCAACAGCAAAAACAACAACACCCACACCCCCGGGTGGCTTGTACTAGCGAACGTTACAGTAACAATTAGCGGTGTACAAAGCGACTCGGACCCGGGAGGCCGGAGCGCGTCGCCAGAGCCCTAAGCCCGGAGGTCCGGGCCGCGCCGGGCAGGCGGGCAGGAACCCTGCAGGTGACCGGCGGGACCGCGCACACCCGCCTCCCCAGCGCGCCGAGCGCGGTTCACACGAACAGGCCACGGCGCCCCGCGGGGCTCGTACGCGCCGCGCTCAGGCGCACCTGTGCAGGTCGCCGGCAGGTGGGGTGACGGCAGCGCCCCGCTTGCGCAAGTTCCCGCTCCGGACTTCCCCGCGTCGCGTAACCGAGTCCGTCTCCGACTCCTCGCAGGTGCGCGGCGAGTCGCGGCGCCTCCGGTCCCGCGGGGACCGTGCCCGACGCCATCTTCCCTTTTTTAGTGGACACCCGAGCTGGCGGCCCCGCGTTCTGGCACGGTGGGCGCGGCCCTGGAGGACTGGGGCGCCCAGCCCCCGGGGACCGCGCAGGACGGCGGAGCGGGGCGACAGGGCACCCGGCCCTCCCGCCGGGGTGTACAGGGGCCGCCCCATCGCTCGGATGCGGAGACTGGGGCCCGCGGGGCCGCGGCTGGCACCATCGCCCGCGGGGACCTGGAGGCCTGGCCCGAGAGGGGGAGTTTCGGAGCCAGTGTCCCGAAAGGTCGCCCGCAAGTGACACACCCGACAGCCGCCCGCCCGGAGAAACCAGGTTATGGGTCTCCAACCTTCCAGCGGCTCGGCACCCAAGGTTCGGAACCCCGGGTTCGGGCCGGGCGGCGGGCAGGCGGCAGCGGGGCTCAGGTCCAGGCAGGAGGGGCAGGGCCCGGACTCACCTCGCGTCGGCGCTGGCGGTGGCGGTGGTGGCGGTGCCCGGAGCGCTCCAGCCGGGAGGCGTATTGTGTGCAGCTGGCGGCCCGCGCGCGAGAATATAAACCGCGCGCCCCGCCCCGGCCCGCCCCCGGGGCCGCCTCTGCTGCCCCAGCGCGCGGAACCCGGCGTCCAGCGCGCGGGCTGAGTCGGGACCCGGGACCACTAGCAACACAACTGCTACAAGCGCGATGTTGACGCGTTGACTTCTCAGCCGCCTGCCGCTCCTCCTGCGAGACCGTTCGGTCGCGCGCGCCGCCTTCCCAGCCTGGGCGTGCACGCGCTGGGCTCCGAGGGGTGCCCGTCCACGGGTCCCCCGGCCGGTCGGGGTGCATAACACCAGCGTCCTGACGTGGATTCCCCGCGTCGTCCTCAAGGCGGTCCCGAGGACGCGGCGCCTTCTCCATGCCCGTTTCACCAACGAGGAAACCGAGGCGCGGAGAGGAGGAAATGGCCTGCTGAACAGTGAGCCCAGCGCGCCGATATCCCCGTCCTTCGTGCAGGCACCCCCTGGAGCCTTGTCTCCTTCTTCAGTTACTTTTATTGCTGTAAAATGCACCAGAATTTGCCACCCTAACTATTTTTGAGTGTACCGTCCAGTGGCATTAAATGCATCCATATTGCGCAGCATCGCCACCAGCCCTCTCCAGAACTTTCCATCTCATAAAAAAAAAACCCATACCCATGAAACGGCCCCCTTTCCCGCCTCTCCACCCCCCCATCCTTCCTGCTGCACCACTCAGCACCCCCATTTTTCTGCTGCCCACAGTGGGGTCTGCCAGCTACCAACTCTGGGGTTCCTGGACCCAAGGGAAAATGGGGGGCCACAGACAGCCCCCCAAGGCCCTAGAGAAGGAGGAGAGCTCAGAAAGGTCCCAGGTGGGGTGGGGCAGACTAGGGAAGGGTGGGTTCTGGAGGCCTGGGTAGGGTGGGTGCTGCAGGCGGGAGGCAGGCTGGAGTTACAAAGTATCCGTTGTCCCAGGAACAGAACAACAAGCGTTGTTTACCTCAGTCCCGCAGCCTCTGAGGACAGTGAGCCGCCCTGTCCAGGGGGCGCCTCTGATCCTAGTTCTTTCTCTTGCTACCTGTTGGGGGCCCCCTCACCCCTTCCCACCTCTCTCTGGAGCTATGACAGTGTCACCTCCTCTCCCTCTGTGTCCCCATCTGCGACGTGGGAGGACAGCACTGACCCCCGCTCCACTCCAACCCCCTCCGCGCCCCCACCTCCCCCCACCCCCAGGCTGAGCCGCAGGGAGAATCAGAGAAGATAATCCTAAAATGTTTAGTAAACTCTTAAACTCCAAGACCCCTCCCTCCCTGGGGGCTCTCTGGCCTCCTAGGATTTTGCCATCTTTTCTTCCAGGGCCTCCCCCTAAACCCCATCATCACCCAGCCCCAGAGCGCCCCGTGGCGCCGACCCTCCCTCACCCTCCGGCTGAGTGCCGGGCAGGGGGAGGAGCCTCGAGACCCCGCCCCTCCCCACAGTCACTCTGCAGACAAAAACGCAGGCGCAGGGGAGCCGGTGACACTGGGCCGCAGGGGCCACAGAGACCCGGTCACGTGCATGAGAACGCCCGCCCGCCCAGGGGTCTGGAGGCTGAAGCCACAGTGCCAGGCCGGTAGAGTCGGCGTTCGGTGAACATTAGCGAACCTGAAGCAGGAAGAGGGGCTGACTGGGGACAGAGTGGGGACAGACTGGGGGACAGAGTGGGGACAGAAGGCTCAAGGGAGGGTGGGTGAGAACACTTGCCTTGCGCAGCCTCAAGAAAATACGCTGGCCCGATGGACCCAAGGAGGGAAGAACTTTCTGAATGAGAATTGGGCCTGCAGGACACGGGGCTTCTTATCAGCCCAGAACAACCTCGGGATAGATGGCCAATGACAATAGCGATGATAGTGACAGCCACCACCCTCTGAGCAGGCCCCGGGGTCTCAGGAGACCCTCTGTCACCCTGACAATCGCAGCCGGGGGCTGGCCATCCCCTGTGACAGACACCAGAGCACCCACAGGGCTCCGTGCACAGGTGACAGAGAGCCTGTGGCCCCGATGTACTGACGAGGAAGCTGAGGCTCTGAAAAAGGAGGCCCCTTGCCCCAGGGCCCACGCAGCCCGTGGGCGGCAGAGGCAGATTCCAGCCCAGGTCTCCCCACACTCCGTGCCCCTCCCCTCCCTCCACAGTCGGCCCCGGGGCGTCCTGGGCCTTGGCTTCCCTGCCTCCATCGGGGTTTGCTGGCCTGGCCCTGGGGCCAGGGCGGGGGCTGTGCGTGGACCCTGCCCTCCAAGGAAAGGCCGTGACCCCGAGGGGCAGCCCCTGTCTTCCCTGGGGGCCTCTGTTCCCAGCGAACCCCTCTTCTGGGGCCATGACCACTTCCTCGGGGTTCTCGGGACCCGCCGCCCAGCAGGCCCCCCGGCACAAACGTAGGGTTGGGTTTGGTCCCCGATAGGACTTTTTAATTGTATTATTCACATAGCAAGCAAGTATTGATGGACACCTACAATGTGCCAGGCAGGGCGGTAGGTGATGGGGGCCCTGGGGTGACACGTTCTGGAAGGGGCGATGGTGGGGCACACAGGGCGCGCCGCAGCTCGGCGCACCGCCGGCAGTCCCGGAGGGAGATCAAAGCCCGGTGGGGAGTGGAGGGCCGGGGCAGGGAAGGGGCTCTTCGCCGCAGTGGTCAAGGCGACCTCGCGAGGATGTGGCCTTGGGGCAAAGACGTGAGGGACGTCAACACTGCGCTTCCCAGAGTCACGGACCACCCCTACCCAAGCGCACGTGGCAGGGGACCAGGAGTGGCAGGGCGGGAGGGCTGGCCAGGTACGTTTGCCAGGTGCCGGCCTCAGCAGCCAGGGCCACCTGCGGACGCGGCGGCGCCTGTGCTGGTTTCCAACGGCCCTGTTTTCCCACTCGCCATCCCAGTCTTTTGTCCCCAGCCTTGGGACACCTTATCCGGAAAATCCTCCAGCGTTGAGAGAGGCCTTAGGATATCGGTACGCACCCACTGAGGGGCTTGCTCTTCAGCGCAGAGTGGGGCTTAACTGCTCTCCCCTGAGAACCAGCGGGAGGACGCCTCATGGGGGCGCCTTCCCCGGCCAAGGCCAAGACCAAGGCCATCTACAGCCCGGTGTTGCCAGGGTGACTCCGTGCACTCCCTGCAGGGGAGGTCTCCCCGCTGCACAAATGAGGGAGCTGGAGCTCAGAAAGGGGTCCTCACAGGTCCCAGACAACAGCCAAGTTGGAGAGCTGTGCCGTGTTATATGAGAAAATGTTATAGAACAATAGCTACAATCAGAAATGATTTAAATTGAAAGATAGTTTTCCTTTGCCTTGAAAGGTCTGGAAGGAACACAGCAGAAGGTCGAGAGTGGTTAACAGGGGTGGATATTAAGTGGTTCCTTCTCTCTCTTGTAGATTGTTTGCAGGGCTTTTTAAAAAGATTTTACTTATTTATTTTTAGGGAGCAGGGAGGGAGGGAGAGAGAGAGGAAGAGAACCATCAATGTGTGGTTGTCTCTCACGCCCCCTACTGGGGACCTGGCCCACAACCCAGGCATGTGCCCTGACTGGGAATCGAACTGGCGACCCTTTGGTTCACAGGCCAGCGCTCAGTCCACGGAGCCACAGCAGCCAGGGCCTGTTTGCAGTTTTTGCAGCAAACATGTGTTGTGTTTCTGGTCGTCCCCAGTAACTGTCTCACGCACATTTTGCTCATTGAAAGAAGCAAGACGCCAGAGAGCATGCAGTGCATGGCTCCATTTACACAAAGTTCCAGAACAGCAGATCCCAACTGTGGGGCTGGAGGGGAGACCAGCGGCTACCTCTCCAGGTGAGGTGGGTATTGGCTGGGGAGGGTCACGAGGGAACTTTCTGGGGTGATGTGGACGGTGGCCACGGGACTCTACCCATGTGAGCACGCACTGGGCCGAATGCTTGAGATTTGCACACTTTTTGTAAATTAAAACTTAACACGCCGCTGCAAAGTAAAATCAAGTCAAGCACGATGAATCAGACTCGAAACAGCCGAGAGCGAGGATTTTAACTAAAGACCCAGATCTGCGGCTGCCAGAGCTTCTTGGCACTTGGGCCCAGAGTGAAACCCGAGAGGCCAGTTTTGCTGGTGACAGGGTGGTATCGCCCTTGAAAACAGGACCCGCGCATTTCGGAGCAGATTACGGAGGCTTAGCCAGCCAGGCCACTCAGCTCAGGGCCACAGCAATGTAAGGGACGCGCGTTCGGGCCAAAAAACCGAACGGCCCGTGTGACCAAAATAACCTAATCTCATGCAACCTGTCAGGGGGACGGAGAACAGGCCTGCTCTGCAGCAGACAATGCCAGGAATCCGGGTCAGAGGGGAGGCGGTATCTGCTCCCGAAGCATTGTGGCGGCCCCCGCGCAGCAGGCCGCGGACATCCTGCCGCAGCAGCCCCCCTGGTCCCCGCCGGGAGCAGGCTCTCGGCCCCAGGTTATCATGAGAGGGGCCAGGCCCGTGCGGGCGCAAGCAGGAAGGAGCCCTGGTCCTGCAGAACCTTCTTTCCTCCAGAAATAACATCCCCTCTGACAGCTGAGTTTATCAGCGTGATAGCAGGTTAGGCCTAAACAATACCAGCGGTCCCGGCAGCTCGTGCAGCCCACACGGGGTGTCCGCGCCCACTGCTGTCCACACCTGTGCTCCGGGGGAGGGGACGCCCTGGGAAGACCCCAGTGCAGGGGCCCCGAGGGGGTGGGGCTTCTCCCTCGCACCTCGCCCGGTGGGCCCCTGCACAGATACTGCGTCCCACATGGGTGGGTGTCCCCTCACCCTTCCTTTTGTCCTCACAACGGCCTTAAGGGATGGGCACTGCGGCTCCCGCTTTACAGAGAAGGAAGCTGGGGGGGGGCGGGTGAGGGGGTGCGGGGAGCTCCTTCACCGCAGGTCCGCAGGCTCCCCTGTCACCGCGGCCCGCGGCAGCTGTCCACACTCCCCTCCTCCTGCCTCGAAGAACAAGGAGGACCTGGGAGACCGCAGCATTTTGGGATATTTTTTCCTCTCGTAAGAAATCATTTCTTTTGTATTTCAAGTCCTGCAGACTTGTCCTTACCCCCCGCCCCCCTGAGGATGTGTATATGTCCCTATGTCCCCGCTAAATGACGGAAAAAAATGCAAACGAGAGCAACAGTGATGCTCCCCGACATCGGAGCCCCTGCCGACCCAGCACGCCTGCGCAGTGCGGGGAGCCCGGCTCGGCCGGCGCCGGGCTGGGCTTGCACAGAGATGCGGCCCTGTCGGACGGCAGCCCGGGGAGCCCCAAACACACCCTCTGTGCATGTGCCCTGAGCCAGAGGTTTCACGTCAGGACGTTCCGGGTGGAAGGAACAGTGTGGGCGAAGGTACGGGGGTCGGAGAGTCCAAGTGGGGACCTGTGACGGAGAGATCTAGTCTGGCTCTTTGCCTTGGGAGGGAGGGAGCTGCTGTCCAGACAGGGAGGCAGGACACGCCTGTCCCCACAAGGGTTGGGAGAGGAGACCAGGGCTTGCATGTCAGCCCGGGGACCTGGGATCCGGCCTCCGGCGCCTGGGCTTGCCCGCAGCCCACAGCCTGCAGCCTGGGGGGCTCTCACAGTGTTTACTTCCCCTCCAGGGTCTGGTGACGCACGTGCGTTAGAAGCCCGTCTCTCAGGCGAGGAAGCCGACCAGAGAGGCTCAGCCACAGGCCCAGGGTCACGCCGCCAAATCCCAGTGGGAGCTCAGCTGTGTCCGGCTCCCGCAGGTGAGGGTCGGGGCCTCGCACCCTCTCCTTCCCACCCCTCCTGCGGCGTCTCCCCTGAGCAGTGTGGCTGGGGGTCAGCACTCGGGGTCTGTAGCCCTCCCGGGACTGGCAGCTGGGGGGCAGAATTGGGGAAAGTCCCCGGCCACGTGGAGCCCCGCGTCCTTGCACAAACGACGATTCTTTGTGGGAGAGACTGGAGGTTCCAAGGTTGGAGGTGAAACCTTTTCTAGCCGGCTCAAGGGCGTCTGCCTGGGCGAACTTTCGGTGGGGCCTGGGCCAGCCTCCTCGCCTCCCTGAGCCTCCGTTTTCTTCCGTGCTGAACAGGGACCAGACGGTCCACCTCAGGGGGCCGTGCTGTGAACCAGGCCCAAGTTCTCGTTTGCCTGCCTAGGCCAAGTGCTTAGTTTGGCAACGGGACCTTTGCTGTCATCTCCTCACCTGCACCGCCCTCCCTCCCTGAACCCTCCCTGCCCCCTCCCTGCCTGCCCCCAGCGCCCTCACCCTCCCTGCCTGAGGGGGTGCTGCCCAATGCATGCATCGCTTAATAAAGCCAGTTAGATCTTCGATTTTACTTGGTCCCATTTGTTTTCTTTTTTCTGGCCCCTCCCCCACATGCTTGCTTCAATTTTGTTAACAGGTGCAAACAGCCCTAATGCCCAGCGACTGATGAATAGGTAAGCAAAATGTGGTCTCTCCATGCAATGGACTATTATTCAGCCTTAAAACAAAACAAAACAAAACAAAACAAAACAAGACAAGGAGAGCCTTTTACATTCTACCACAGGGATGAACCTTGAGGGCATCGCGCTCAGTGGCATAAACCAGCCACAGCCCTGGCTGGTGTGGCTCAATGGGCTGAGCACTGGTTTGCGCACTGAAGGGTCGCCAGTTTGATTCCCAGTCAGAGCATATGCCTGGGTTGGGGTTGGGGACCAGTAGGCCAGGTCCCCACCCTGGGGTGGGGTGTGCAGGAGAGAGGCAACTGACTGATGTGTCTCTCCCTCTCTTTCTCCCTCCCTTCTCCCTCTCTCCAAGAAAAAACAACGTTTTGTGTTGGAGATTTCTCGCTGGCTGATGCTGCACCCTCAGGTAGACCAGTTGAAGTTCACAGTGATTAAATCAAGACATTAATTGAGAACAATTGATGTTATACCATGCAGGAGGCAGCCCACATACTCAAAACATCCACATCAATAAAGTTACTGATGAAAATAAAAAAAATGTGACTTCTATTTTACAGAAAAAAAAACAAACGAACGGACTTTTCGGCCAACCCAATAGCACGTGGGGGTGGAGACAGGCCTGGAGGCCACGGGATGAGAGCACAGCGCCCCTCTCTGGGGCGAGGAGCCGTCGGGCCGCCTGCCCAGGGAGGAGAAGCCACAGACTGTAGGGGCCGGGGCCGGGCCACACCCACGTTGATATTTCCAACCTCCTCTGGCAGAGCCTGACCCCAAGGGATCGACCTTGGACACCAGCCTTTGCACGTAAGTCTCGTCCAGGAGATAACGTTTACTGAACATCCATCACGAGCCAGCCGTGGCAGGCGCCCTAATGGCCTCTTCTGTGTGATCCTCCCGGTCTCTCACCTCCTCCTCTGTCTGCCCCGGGAACGCTGAGGCTGAGGGCGGTGGAGGGACAATGGCAGCAATGGGGCGTGAACTTGGCCAGTCAGCTTCCACTAGATGGCGCTGAAGGCAAATGATGATGACGGGAAGTGCCCTGGGGGAGGGTGGTGGGAGGTTTCTGACATCCCTGTAAGCCCAGCTCTTTTTCCAGGGAGGCAGCAGTGCGAATGGTCAGGGTTTCTGGGTTCAAACCCAGGCTCTGCCACTGACAGGTTCCGCAAAATGTTACCCCCTTTTTAATTGATGAAATAAAATAATAATAATAATTGAGTATAACTTTTTTTTGTAATACAGGTCTACTAGTGAGAAAATTGACTTTTTTTTTGAAGAGGAAGTAGAATAAAGTTCACTTAATTGGAGTTAAAAGTTAGTGTGTTCCCTACCATCTAATCGATTGCAAATGGTCATCGGTATGGACCATTCTTAGCTTCAAGCTATGAGCTATAAAAAACAGGTGGTGAGCTGGATGCGGCCAGCGGTCAGTTGACTTCCAATCTAGAAGTTTCCTTATGTTTAGTTCTATTTTTGTGCCTTAAAAAACAACCCAAGAATATGTGTATTGGTTTGACAGAGAGAGAGAGAGAGGAAGGGAGAAAAAGAAGCGTTGATGGGAGAGAAACATCAATCGGTTGTCTCCCGCCGTACCCAAGGTCAATTGGTCTTGAGGATGGAGACTTCATAAATGGGATTAGTACCCTAACAAAAGAGACCCCAGGAGGCTCCCTCACCACGTCTGCTTTGGGGTGCACAGCAAGATAAACATTTATGACCAGGAAGCAGGCCCTCACCAGACACCAATCTGCTGGTACCGGAATTGTGAACAATTAGTTTGTGGTGTTTAGAAGGTACCCCATCTCTGGTGCTTGTTGTCATAGCAACCTGAACAGACCAAGACACGGGGCTTCAGCCTAAACGCCACAGTGAGGGCTCGGTCCAGGTCTGGCTCCGGTTTTGCTTCTCACTGGACCGGGCTGCTTCTTCCTGCCAGACGGAGTTCACGAATGAGCTGACTTTTGAGCGGGCCATGACTGATTGCTGTATCGCTGTGTGCAGAGTGCAGAGTCCCCACCATCCCGGGGACGGAAAAGGGGCCACATACCAAACCTGACAAGCTCAGGGGAGGCCTGCCTGCATGGTGGCCTCACAAACTTGGAGACCAAAGTAACCACATAGGATGATCTGAAATGAAAACTTTCTAACTAAAAGCAGTTCATGGTAGGTAGTCATGTCCTAGGGCAGTATTTTTCCCTAACAAAGGTTAGTCTGCACCACCTTCACCTTAACTGAGCCTGTTGAGGTTTTTTTTCACCCACAAAAACATACCTGATAACATACCTTTGGTATATCAAAGTAATTCTCTTTTTTTTCCAGGCCCCTCAAAAGTACAACCACTGCACCAGAGCAGGGACCACAAATCCCCAAATTGTTATCATCATGTTAACTGTGGACTGTTAACGATCCCATACCTGCAAAGGTAAATGCAATCCCAAAGGTTGCCTCGCCTGCACACCTTGGCTTTCTCCGGCCTCGCTAATCTATCACCAAGGTAGTTCACGTAGCCCCCTTGCGCCTCCTCCTCTGATTGGAACGTAGAAAATCAGGTGCATAACTGCTATTCCCTGGAACATTTTCTGAAACCGTTGAGATTTTGCTTCCTGGCAATTGTTGTCAGTTTGACTCAAATGAACTCATGACAATTATTACAGGTTTGGACGCTTCTCACGCTGACAATCCTTATCACAGAGCCTACCCGGTAAGCGCTCCCACAGTCCTAATTTTACAGGCAGAAGCTGAGCAGCAGAAGGAATCAAGACACTGGACTCAGCGCCACGATCACCACGCCGCTCTGCCTGAGTATCAGGGTCAGTCCCGCGCGCAGACCCTTCTCAACCTCATTTTTGGGCCCTGAAGGTTGTGAAGGTCCCGGGGATAGCCGGGCTGGCTCTTCCTTGGCTCTCAGCCCGGGACAAACAGGGTGCCTGGCTGGAGCGGTCGAGACTTGCGGGGAGAAAACCTGATCCCGGAAGCAGTTGCGGCGCCGGCGGTAGCGTCTTCGGTTGCCAGGGCGCCGCCCCGGAAGTAGGACGCGCGGGCTGGTCCGCTGGGCAGTGGACGGTGTCCTCCTCTGAGCGCCGGAGTGGGGCCGGAGGCGGGGCCGGGGCGCGGTGCGGGGACGCCCTGGCCCGCGCTCCTCCGGGCTGCTCTGCGCTCCGTGCCCGCAGGTGAGTCCCCGCGCCGACGCCGCAGCATCCCCGGACCGAGGGTGTGGCTGTGCGTGGGCGAGCGAGTGCGCGTGCGCGAGCGGGTGTGGGCGCCCGGGGCTGTGCGGCCGCTCTACTGCGAGGTTCGGCTCTGCTGGTGGGACCCGAGCCCTCCTCGGGAGAATACTCTGACCACTGTGCCCTTCTTCCTCCTCCGAGTTCCTGTGACTTACCTTGTGCCGCCCGATTCTTGTAATTGCACTCTTCTTGAGATTGGTTATCCCAGCATTTCATTGTTCCTAGGCTTTTGCTGCAATCGGTACTCTTTCTGTTGGCATCTTGCAGCGCGCAGGGCACCTGTGACGGGAGCTGTGGGCAGAACGCTGGAGACTTGTCTTCCCCGCTCCACCCACCTCTCTCTGGGGTCTGGACCTAGGTATCTCCCCTCCCTGCTGCCCCATTAGGTAGAGGGGTCGGGGCAGAGCTGGTGGTCCACCTCATAGAGTCGCTGCAGCATTACAGGGGACCCATTCTAGAAGTTAAAAGTATCTTGTCGTCGTAAGCCGTTTAGGGTTTGGAAAGCGGTTCTTTGTTCGGGAGACATTTATTGAGCGCGTTTCCGTGCTCGGCTGTGGCAGTGCGAAAGATCGGCGAAGAATTCAAGGCACGGGTACACAGTCGGGTGAGCAGTGGCGCGGAACAGGGCACTGCCCCTCAGAGGGGGCTAGGAGACGGACGGCTGCAGTACAGCGGCCACAACGGATGATGCACTGCGTGGATGTGAAGTCATCTACATCGTTATGTATTGTTCTCTTTAAAGGTAGTGCTTTTTCCTTTTCAAAGAAGGCTAGCGGGAAACGAATCCAGTTGCCCTAGCGTCTCGTGGCCTGGCTGGGGCTTCATGGAACGTGACAGTGAGCCCGGACCGGTGTGGCTCGGTGGGTGGGGCATCCTCCCGCAAAGCGAAAGGTCGCCGGTTCTATTCTGGGTCAGGGCCCATGGCTGGGTTGGGGGTTCCTGGTCTGGGCAAGTACGAGAGGCAACGGATGGATGTTTCTCTTTCACATCCGTGTCTCTTTCTCTCTCTTTCTCCCTCCCTTTCCCTCTCTCTACAGGTAAATAAGTTTTTTTTTAAAGGAAGAGAGAGGGAAAGTGATAGCAATAGTTCGAGGCAGTGGGATGAAGGCAGAGGGCGCTCGGGTCTTAGACGGCTGGGCGGGAAGAGCGAGGGGAGGCCCTCCAGCTTGCTGCCTCTCCCGAGGGGTGCTCCTGGTTTTTGCCTCGAGTAGTTCTCACTCCAGGATGTGAAAGGCCTCTTGGCAAAGTTCACACGTCAGGCTGCTGCTGGGTGGAGAATGGGCGGCGCTCGGGAAACCAGATCCTGTGCTTGTCCAGGATCTCGGGGGTGTGGGGGGCAGAGACGTGGAAGGGCATGGAATCTTCTGGAGGAGAGCTGACCTGATTTGGTGCCTGACTGAATGACTAGTCAGCGCCTCCCCGTGGCTGCAGTGGGACTTGATTTGCTGGGCTGTTAAAGCACTTTGCCCCCTGGGCTTACAGCTTGCTGTTGGCGTCCCTTGCCTCCTCCCCGGATCAGAATTGTCCCGGAGCACTTCGTCCGTCCCAGGTAGCTGTCCGCGGTGGCTCTCAGAGCCGAGCAGCTGCGTGGAAGCTAGACTGTCGATCGCCCAGGGGCCGCGTCTGTGGAAACTTGTTCTCATGCTTGTGAAGATTCTGCCCACTTGCCCCAGGAATGGGACCCACATTGTGTGCTGGGAATGCCAACAGCCGTCTGTTTTCCGGACGGCTTTTCAGGGCTGGCAGCCCCCAGGTGGTGCAGCCCGCCTGGATTTCCCGCTGCGATCAGAGTAAAGATCAGCCCGTGGCTGTTTCTCCTGGTTAGGCTGGACGATGCCCGGCGTTCGGAGTGGCTGACCACGCGGCTTAAAATTCAGACACATCTGTTCCTGTGAACCAGACCAGAAGTAAAGTGTTCAAGTTCATCGCACAGTACCATTAACCCCGCTTTTTTTCTGTTTCAGGAGGAAGAGACAGGAAGACGATCAAACAGCAGGTATTTATTTGTTCATTTTTCAAAGTGGAAGAGCTCACTATGTCTTCGGGTTGGGAACGGGTCAGCCTGGCTTCTGTGCTGAGGGGTGGGCCAGCTGGCGCCTTTGTCTGCTCTGCAGACAATTTCTGAGCCCCCTGCCCTGCTGGGGGGTGGGGGTGTGGGGGGCGTCTGTCAGGGGGCAGTGGACGCCCAGTGTGGGAGGGAGGCAGGGTGGGCTGATGGCAGGTTGCCGTCTCTCCCCTGCCTCCTGCTCCCTCCGCAGGTGGAGAGAACGCCTGCCCTAGGGCCGCAGGTGAGCCGTCAATGATGCACCTGGCGGGTCCAGAGCGGTGGCGTGACTTGCTCACAGACACACGGCGGCACTGACGGGTGTGGGGCCGAAGTCAGTCAGTCTGGACTGAGCATCCCCCACATGCCAGGCACAGTGCCAGGCCCTGGGCATGCAGCAGGGGGGAGGAGACCAGTGCCCTGCCTTCCTGCGGGTTCAGAACTGTGGGGGTGCTGAGGGGCACGTGCCTGGTCTGCAGGGTCAGGGAGGCCGAGTGGGGCAAGGGGCAGGTGAGTGGGGGGGTGGCCTGGCCGGGCGGGTGGGCAGGGTTTGTGCAGGCAGGGGTGTCCAGTGTATGGCAAGGCCCTGGGTGGGGGGGCGGGGAGCAGAGCTTGTGGGGGGAGGTCCAGTGTGGCGAGAGCAGAGCGGTCGGAGGAGAAGGTGCACAGATGTGCCTGGGGAAGCAGGCCAGGCCGGGGGTCTGCACTCGCAGCCATGCACGTTAGGACGCAGAGGAGCAATGGCAAGCACTTGAATGTCATGCACTCACGGGAGGGGACTGGAGTGGGGCCGGGAGGAAGCGGCGGGACAGGCTGCACTTGAGGAGTGGGGTGTTAGCACTGGGGTAGGTGCCCCCCCTCCACTGAAGCCATCCCCAGCCACCCTGAGCAGGGCCATGCCCCTGCCCCGGCCCCTGCCCCTTCCCCGGGGGCCTCTCCTTGGCGGCTCCTGTCGCAGTTGAATTGAACATTTGTCGGTGATTGTTTCATTGCTGCCTTTCCCTCCCGCTCCGCCAGGGTTTCCCAGTTTTGGCACAGTGGACGCTGGGGCCGGGTGGTTTGTCCTGGGGGCTGGCCTGCATGTGTGGGGTGTGAGGCGGCCTTCCTGGCCTCTCGCTAGGTGCCAGCAGCATGGCCACCCCCTCAGTTGTGACAAACACAGTGCCTCCGGAGTTCGCCACGTGTCCCAGGGCACCGAGTGGCCCCTGGCTGAGAACCACTGCTGGGGGGACATGAGCCTGGGGGGCTCGTGGGGTGTGAGCTCGGGGTGCAAAGGGTTCCTTTGGGCGAGGGGGACTGGGTGAAGTTTCTCAGCCCTAAGAAGTTGATCTGTTCCAGGATTATGGCAGGAAAAGTGAAATGGGTCACCGACATCGAGAAGTCAGTGCTGATAAACAATTTTGAGAAGAGAGGCTGGATCCAGGTGACAGAGAGCGAGGACTGGAATTTCTACTGGTGAGTGCCAAAGCCAGGGGCGGTGGGTTCCGGAGCCTGCTGGCCCGTGTCCTTCATTCACCTGTAGGTGGCGCCCGCGCAGGCCTGCGTTCCCAGGGGTGGGTGTCCCTGTGCCGTCGTGCGCCTCGTCACACATCTCTTCCCACGGCGCTTCGCGAGCGCACACACAGACGCCCTTGCCCCTCCACTCCACGCCTTTAGCGTCTCTCACAGCCTGCCCCTCAGCGCCCAGCGCCCAGGGTCTGCTCCAGGGAAGTAAGCTGTTCCCGGGGGTGGGGGCGGGGTCTCTGTACGTCCGTGCGCTTCCCTCGCTGGGCCGCGAGAGGGCGCTGTTGGGCCTCGATTAGAAACCAGGGGCTGGGAGGTGAGTGTCTCCAAGAAGACCAGCAGAGGTTTGGCGTCGCCTCCCAAACGGCACTCCCTCCCACCGGGGGCCTGGGAGTTGTTCCGGATTCTTCTCCACCAACCCCCTTCCTGGGCTGAGGTCTTCCGTCTTCTTCGGTCCAGGCCTGCTCTGCCCCCTGCCCCGCTGCAGACAGAGCAGAGCGCCCTCCTTGGGGCAGCGCCCCCACCCCCCCCCCACCACCCTCCCCTCTACCCCCCTTGGCAGGGTCACAGGACCAAACTGAAATCCAGTCGGTCGTGGCGTCTGCTGGACTGACCCTCTGCAAACCTGGGTCTGGAGATTTGCCCTGAATCTTTGAGCGTAGGGAGCCAGGTCACGCCTGGTTTCCACCGCTGTCTGTGTGGCCGTCAGCTAGCAGAGGACTTGACCTCTGTCCAAAGTTCAGTTGTTCGAGGTTGAAACGAGGCGGTAAGGTGCAGAGCGCGGAGCAGTCCCGGCTGGCGGCGGCTGCTCCGTCAGCGGGTGCCACGCTGTCCTTCGCACACCAGCCCACGTGCCGCCCGCCCGGGAAGCCACCGCTGCCTCCCAGGCGCCCAGACCGCTCTGTTCGGTGTCGAGCGGCACATGCTGTGACTCCGTGCGCATCCCTGGTTTGCACGCTACTGGGCAGCGGGGAGAGCGAGCGTGTCGCCTGGCTCATTGGCACCCGCAGAGTGGGCCAGGCCGGGAGCCGCGCACGCTGGCATCCAGCTCCCACGTCCGGCAGTGATCGGGGACAGCCTTGCCCTGCTCCCAGGGCAGTTAAAGCCCCCCGAGGTTTAAACCACGGCCGATTCCCTCCAGGAACCTGGAGTGCAGCTGGGGAGGGCGCTTCTGAAGTCATCAGCGCCCACAAGAGGCTTGACGTCCAGCTCATGATCTTGCTGCTCAACGGTGAAATGAAGTGTTCTGTCTGGACCCCCGTTTCGCAGGCGCGCTGAGGGGAAAGGCTGGGGCGGGGCCTGCAGCTGCGCCTTCGCTGCCCGGCGCCCTGCTGAGGCGCGGAGGGAGCCCTGGGTTCCTGGGCTTCTCCGAGCAGGTGCGCAGGGAGTGCGTGTCTCCTTTCTTTGTGCCAAATGAAAGCATTTCCATGCTGTTCTTAACGAAAAAAGAGAGGATGAGAAAGAGCTAAACTGTAATAATTTTTTAAACTATAATAATTTTGGATAGTTGACATCTTAAGAGCTTTCGTTTTAAGCACTGAGTGTGCCGTCTGGTCTGAAGTTGGTTAGGGTGCGACTGTGGGAAAGACCGAGGGCGCATCGCCGGGAAAAGGTGAACTGAACGGTTCCAGTGTGGCCATTGAAACAGCGGTGGCGACCGTAAACCAGTTCGGGACATTGTATGGCCACGCACATGCAGGAAAACATCTCATGAAGCCGCTTGTGTTCTGAGAGCAGCTGTGCAAAAATAGCTTCGTATCGACAGGAAGGAGAAGCAGCACGAAACGGGGAAGCGAGCCCGCCAGCACGGGTGCGTGGGTCATCTGTTGCCAAGCTAATGGTGCGTAACGAGCACCACAGAACCGAGGGGCTTGAAACAGCCGTTTTTTATTACTCACCAGTTCCGGGGTTTGGCCCCGTGGTTTTCTCAGTCTGGCAGACCGAGCCGGTCTGCCTGGGCTCCCTCGTGCATCCGCCGTCACCTGCTGGGTCACCTGGGGCTGGGCTGGGCTGCCCTTGGCGGGAGAAGAGGGTCTTCTCCCCGCAAATCCGTCACCTCCCTCCAACGGCCGGCCTGGGCTTGTTCTCATGCCGGGGACGGAGGGCGGCAGCTCTCTAGGCCTTTCCGAGCTAGTGTCAGGGGCGGCGTCACTTCTGCCGCGGTCTGTTTGACCAAACAAGGCCGAAGTGAGGCCCGGGTGGTAAGGAACTGGCAGCCCCCACTTCTCCGGAGGCTGCCTCGTGCGGGAGCTCTGCACCGCCCTGCGGGGAACCTGCGGCCTGGGCCTGGGCCTGTGTTGCTGTGCGGCTGTGGCAGCTGTGCCCAGCCCTGCCTGCCAGGGTGCCAGGCATGGACGAAGCCTTCTGATGCTCCCCCAGACCAGTTTGTCTCCCACGGGCTACCACCCAGTGATGCTCGACTGAGCCCTGTCCAAATTCTGCACCCATAAAACCACGCGCTGTCATTCCGTGGTCACTGTCTGCGGCTGCCGTGAGCGGGCAGCTTGTTTTGCAGCCGTAGACACCCAGAGCGCCCTCGTCCCGGGCCGGGCGGCGGCCCAGGGGGAGCCAGCTGGTTGCTGTGTAGACCCAGACGCAAAGGCAAGGCTCAGCGTGTCGTCGGCCTCTCTGTGCTGGGGGAGCCGGGTTTCGCCGACGGAGGGGAATCCTTCCCTGTAGGAGCAGTCCCGCTAGTGGATGAAGGGGGCGTGAGAGTATAACATCGCTGTTGTCTCGTCACCCCTGATGCATGAGGACCGGGGCCTGTCCCAGGCTGGAGCCGCTGACCGCAGGGCTGCTGAGCACTTACCCCATGGCTGGTCCCCAGGCACGTGCTGTCCTGTGGGACTGCGCGCCATGCCGTGGAGACTTAGTGTGGAGAAACAAACATGAGGTGTCTCATCATTAGTGTTTATGCTGATTATATGTTGAAGTGGCAATATTGTGGATATATTCAGTTAAATGAGACACGTGATTTAAGATTCACCATGACCTCTGTGGCTCCACTCGGGTCACGTTCCCTTTGCTGGCCCGGGGAGCAGTGCTCGTCCACCACTCGCCTGCCAGTGCCGCACACGCCCCCGCCCCGGGGGTGCGGCCCTGCCCAGAAAGCTCTTCACACCTTTAGGTCTGACTCCCACAGGCAGCCGGGCCTGGGGAGTGCCCATGCAGGGAGCATGCGAGAAGAGAGCCCCCACGGGACAGACAGGCGGCCCAGGGTCCCCGGCACGGACCTCAGAGGAGACCAGAGAAGGAGGGAGAACGGGTAGGTTCAGAGATGCAAGAGGGAACGACAGAGCAGACCGCCCGGCCCTTGTGTCCGCGCGAGCCGTAGAAAATGTCAGACGACTGGGAGGTCGGAACGCCGGTTAACCTTTGATGCTATTCGGGGGGTTAACGCTGCTTCTTCAGGTGTGACAACAGTGTAAAATGGGATATCGTGTAACGTGCAAAGGAGTCCTCCGTGCTGGAGGTTCCCAGAGGAGCCTTGGGGACGAGACGGTAGGAAGTGGGGGACTTGCTGCAGAGCAGGCCAGGACCACTGCCGCTGTCGGCCCCCCGCGGTGAGGAAGGAGGAAGGAGGAGGGGGCGGGGCAGCGGGCGAGTGCGTGGGGGGGCGCGGCCCGGGGCGGAGCTGGCTCTTGGGGTCTGGGCAAACTTTTCTCCCTACTGTCCTATACGGTTGAGCTTTTCAGTAATAAAAAGTAAAAAAAATTTTTTTACTCTAATGATCATGGGTGCTCCAGACACCCTCTTTCGGTTGGTGCCCTGGGTGGGGCCGGGGGTGGGGCCCGGGCCACGGAGAGACAGGCCACAGGCTGCCTTGTTGAGTGGCCGTGGTTCCCCTGTGAGTGCAGGTTTTCTGGCCCCCGGGGCTGGTGTGGTGGGGACCCTGGCTCTTGGGGGTGGGGGACACCGGGGGGTAGGAAGTGGAACTCTTTCTCTGTCCGCTCTCCCCCTCACTTCAGCGGGGGACCTTGAATAACCTCCCGGGTTTTGGTTGTCAGGGGTCTCTGTCCTTCCTGACTTTGGGTGCAAATTCTGTGCAAGTGACTTTCCCAACTTCAGAGTCTGAATGAGGGGTTTGTGTGAGCTGGTTGTCAGTAATCAGTGTTATCGGCCCTGGCTGAGTAGCTCAGTCAGTGCGGGTTCGATTCCCGGCCAGGGCACCCACAAGAATGAACCAAGGAACGCATTAATAAGAGGAACAACAAATCCATGTTTCCTTTACTCTCCAAAAAATCAGTAAATTAAAAAAGTTATTTAAGCCTTGGCTGGTGTAGCTCAGTGGACTGAGCGTGGGCTGTGAACCAAAGTGTCGCAGGTTCGATTCCCAGCCAGGGCTACATGCCTGGGTTGCAGGCCATAACCCCCAGCAACCGCACATTGATGTTTCTCTCTCTCTACTCCCTCCCTTCCCTCTCTAAGAATAAATAAATAAAATCTTTAAAAAAAGTTATTTAAAAAAATCAGTGTTATCATTAATTGGTAAACATTTATTGAGCACCTATTGTGTGCCAGACAGTGAAACCGTTCAGGGTTGAGTCAAAACAGCGCCTGGCTCAAACAGTTCATGTCGTCGTGGTCCACTGTGGAACCGGCGGCGTGGGCCGGGCACCAGGCACCCCCGTCCGGCGTGCTGGGCGTGGGGGCGGGCCGTGAGCGAGGGCTCCGGGAGCTGCCCGGGCTGTAAGGACAGCGCCCCCACGCGGACGAACAGGAGCTTCCGTCCCGCACGGCCCCTCTGTGCCCCCCTTTCAGGATGAGCGTGCAGACCATCCGGAACGTCTTCAGCGTGGAAACGGGCTACCGGCTCTCAGACGACCAAATAGTGAACCATTTCCCCAACCACTATGAGCTGACCCGCAAGGACCTGATGGTGAAGAACATTAAGAGATACAGGAAAGAGCTGGAGAAAGAAGGGAGTCCGCTGGCAGAAAAGGACGAGAATGGGAAATACCTCTACCTGGGTGCGTGCCTTTTCCTCTGGCCTCAGGCTTCCAGTGTAAATAGTCGAGTTTTTTCGCTTCTGCCCCATGAGGCGGCAACTGTTGGGTGAGTGTGTTTGTGCAAGTTGTGCTGGGCGCCTCTTTCATCCCAGCGTCTCTAGAATGGGGGGCGGGGGCTCAAGCTGGGAATCTGAGTGAGTACCTTGGGAATGTGTTTTCTATGAGGAAGTGGGGGACGTCCCCAGTGCTCAGCACGAGTGACAGCTGCCTGAGCTACTCAGTGCCCCAAGGGATCGCCACTGCTCCCAGTGACACCCAGGGAGGACGTGCGTCCCTGTCCCGTCTGGCGATGACAGCTGGGCTGTCGGACAGTTTCAGAACCCCTGTACACGCCTGGGCCCCGCTGTGGACGTGACCCCCTTGGGCCCCCGTTTCCTCATCTGGTCGGTGGGCGGGATCGGTCCCGAGCTCACCGGTGCTGCGGGGAGCAGGCGATCCAGACCTGAGAGGTGCTCACGTGGCACCAAGGGCAAGGCAGTGTTGCGCAGGGGGCGGGGCGAGGGCAAGGGCGGGGCGATGACGCAGGGCCCGGAAACGGGAAAAGGCCGCGGCAGAATCTTCTGTTCATGGCTCCTCTGGGCCGACTCACTGTGTCCCTCCGCTTGCCCGTCCAGACTTCGTGCCAGTCACCTACATGCTGCCGGCGGACTACAACCTGTTCGTGGAGGAGTTCCGGAAGAGCCCCTCCAGCACGTGGATCATGAAGCCGTGCGGCAAAGCGCAGGGCAAGGGCATCTTCCTGATCAACAAGCTCTCGCAAATCAAGAAGTGGTCCCGGGACAGCAAGACGTCTTCGTAAGTGCGGGGAACCCCACCCCCCACCCCCGTTCCGTGTGCCTCCTGGCTGGCAGATGGGTGTCATCTGTCGTCCGTCATCCACAGGCTGCGTGGCCCTGGCTTGCTTGTGCGGGAGGTCGGGGCGAGGCCTGTGGCTGCAGGGGCATCAGTGGTGATGGAACCTTCCGAGCTGGGGGCCAGAGGGAGCGGTGCTGCAACCAGCACGGGTCACAGGAGCGTGAGCCTTCGTGCCGGAAGCTGGCCTGACAGCCGTCTAGTCACGGCGTTGCTGAGATGGCGAAGCAGCTGCTAGGACCCGGGACTCGAGTCCCGGACACGTGGTGCCTGAGCACGTTTTGTTGCACAGACCCTCGGCTTCCGCACCTGGGTAAACTGAGGACAGCGCCACCCCCAGGGGGCAGCTGGGGGCGGACCGAGTGCAGCCACACCTGAGCCCGGGCAGTGGGAGGAGTTGCATTGGGTCAGGTCCGGCCTCCGCCCTGGGTTGGAGGGTCTCCCCCGAACGGAGGGTTCCAGGCCATTTCGTCCAAAGCTCGCCCTTGGCCTCTGTGAGGTCCTTCACTGCTGTCTGTGTAATCCTCTCCCGCGGCGAAGGCTGGCCTGCCAGGCATTCCCAGGAGTGGCGCGGACGCCTCCTCCGGCAGCACGTTTAAATCTTACGCATTGGTAGCACTCAGGAGGGTCCAGCCAGGGAGGGCTTCCCTGATGGGTCCCAGGAGCCGTAAGTGCCATGTCCCCTGGGCAGGAGCAGGGGCCCCTCGGTGGACAGCACCTCACCCCTGCCTCCCCACCCGAGGAGAGGCGGGGAGCTTTGGTCTCTGCCATCCGTCTGACCCGGGCGCTCCCTGGCACCCAGGTTCGTGTCCCAGTCCACCAAGGAGGCCTACGTGATCTCGCTCTACATCAGCAACCCGCTGCTCATCGGCGGCAGGAAGTTCGACCTGCGCTTGTACGTCTTGGTGTCCACGTACCGCCCGCTGCGCTGCTACATGTAAGAAGAGCCCCGGGGCCCTGGCGCCGTTCTTGATCGTGCTGTGACGTGACGCTTACCCCTTGGCGCCACCGTGAGGGCTGGTGAAGCGCGTCTGGGGCGCACAGCGCCTGGTGCGTGCTAAGCGTCCAGCGAAGTGCTTGCTCATGGCGCTCACGTCGGTCTTCCCGATAAAAGGCCACTCTTCTCGCCCTGCAGACGGCTGTGCTCAGTGCGGGGAGCCAGCCGCGGAGTATTGCGTAGTTCGGTTTCTGCGGAGTGCCCGGATGGGCAGGTCTTTGGAGACGGAGTGGATTGGCGTTTGCCTGGCACCGGGGTGGGAAGGGGCTGCGCACGGTCAGGGGCTTCCTTTCGGGTCGACGCAAATGTCGTGAACTTCATTGCGGTGATGGCTGCAGGGCTTGGAATATACCAGAACCGCAGAACCGCATGCTTTAGGGGTGCCATGATTCATATGGTGCATATGAATTGTATCTCAATAAAGTTGTTACAAGAAAAGAACCAGTTTTAAAAAAAAAGGACTGCTTTTAAAAGTTTAAAAGAACAAATATCCCATAGCTCCTTGTAGAGAACAAAGTAGTGCATTTTTTTAACTTGGGTAGGAATTCAAGAACTTTTTTTTTTTTCCTTTTTTAAAGATTTGATTTATTTTCAGAGAGAGGGGAAGGGAAGGAGAAAGAGAGGGAGAGAAACAGCAGTGTGTGGTTGCTTCTCATGCGCCCCCTGCTGGGGACCTGGCCCGCAACCCAGGCATGTGCCCTGTCTGGGAATCAACCTCAGGGGTTCACTCTGGTTCATAGGTCGCCACTCAGTCCGCTGAGGCACACTGGCGAGGACCGAAGTGTTACATTTTTCTCTGCGTTTCCTCAGAGTATTGAGTTGACCTCAGTCCCCACGCAGGTACAAGCTGGGCTTCTGCCGCTTCTGCACCGTGAAGTACACGCCCAGCACCAGTGAGCTGGACAACATGTTCGTCCACCTCACCAACGTCGCCATCCAGAAGCACGGGGTGAGCGCCGCTTTTTCCTCGAGCTTAAGGACACGGGCGGATTTTGTGGGTTTCTTTCTTTTCCCGTTTCTGCCGGAGAGGGCGGGGTGGGGGTGGAAGTGACATCGAGGTGCCCTGGCACCGACGGGGCGCGGGGGCCCTAAGTGTCCGGTGTGGCCGCTGTGCCACCAGCTGGATCAGTGTGAGGAGTAGGAGAGGGGGGCGCGGGGCAAAGGAAGCCGAGTGCAAGCCCTGCCTTTCTAGTTCGGGGACCCTAGGTGAGTTAACTGCACTCTCAGAGCCTCAGTTTCCCTGGTTGTAAAAGGAGGTGACATTGTCACCTTCGAGGGTCTCGGGGAGGACCGTGTGAGAGCGCTCAGGCCCAGTCATTCGTCCAATAAGCACACACTGAGCCCCCGTCAGGGCTGGTCCCTCGCCAAGCGCCAGGGCTACGACGATGGGCAAACCTACCTTGGTCCCTACACATGGAGCCCAGAGCCCCTGGGGGAGACGGGCACCAGGTGACCTCACTGACGAGTGTGCAGTCCCCAGCTGAGACGTGTGCTCTGAGGGAAAGGACGCGGGACCAGAAGAGCGTGGCGTGATGCGTCCCCCTTGTCCGGGCGGTTGGAGAAGGCTCCCCTGCAGAAGTGGGGCTTGAGCAGGGGTGACCCAGGTGGAGGTGGGGAAGGAGCCTTCTAGCAGAGGGTGCAGCATGTGCCAAGGCCCTGTGGCTGGAAGGGCCACGGCAGGAGCTGAAAGGAGGTCGGGGTGGCTGCAGCCCCCGGTGCGAGGGTGGTGGAGTGAGAGGTGCCACGGTCTTAGGGCGGGCAGGGGGCTCCACAGCCTGCAGTACAAGGTATGAATGATTAGTAGTGAGGATGTTCCAGAGCTGAGTATTTAAAACATGTGCACATGTGGGAGGCCCAGATCCCCCTGGGGCCAGGTCCACCCGCAGGAGGGAGGGGGTACTCGGCTCCTCCGCGGAGCTATGCCTGAGGCCGGCCCCCCCCCCACCCCCGGCCAGGAGGACTACAACCACATCCACGGGGGCAAGTGGACCGTGAGCAACCTGCGGCTGTACCTGGAGAGCACCCGGGGCAGGGAGGTGACCAGCAAGCTGTTCGACGAGATCCACTGGGTCATCGTGCAGTCCCTGAAGGCCGTGGCGGTGAGCGCGGGCGCAGAGGGGAGTACAAGGGAGACACAGCCCGGCGGGGGCTTGGGAGCTGGTGACGCTGCTTGTTCCGTGCTAAAAACACCTGTTTTCGGGGTCTCACCTCCTCCTGGTCTGCTCCAGGCTGAGGCCGGTTTGGGAAGGAGGGTGGAGCTGCTTCCAGCTGGGCGCTGCCCGGGGTGCGCTGGGAGCTGGGCCCCCCACCGGAGCCACGGGCCTTCTGTGCCCGTTGAAGCAGTAAGAGGTATTTCGGCAGAAGCTGATGCTTTGGAGGCGGACGTGCAGCAGCCTCCTCATGTTCAGGCTTCTTGCTTTGCTCTGTTGTGGATGTGGGGGGCTGTGGCGGCCCGAGGAGCCCGCCTTCCCTCCGCCAGTGGGTGGCAGGCTGGGTGGGGCTCCCCCCGCCTCGGGAGTTTGCTGTGTTACACGCGGGGCTTTTGGCCACGTCCACGCGTCCACTGACGCACAGCAAGGCCTCACTGTGGTGTCCGTGTGCCTCCCTCGCTACGTCCCATGGCCACAGGCAGGGCCCCTCCTGCTGGCCTTAGCCCGTGCAGCCTGGGAGGCCCGGGAATCTGCATTGTACGCGAGTGCTGGTCGGGGTCTCGTGGACCTGCAGAACAGTTTGCAAAGTGGGACTGGAAATGGAAATCCCCCCAATTTAAGTCAACAGATTGACTGTTGTCGCAGAGAACGGGGGCTCGTAGCCTGGCACTTGCACCCCCAAGGGCCCGAGAGGGGACCCGCAGCGGTGGGCAGTGTTGGTTGGTGTAACTCCGGGACCCAGGCTGGCGCTGGGTCTCCGTTCTCCCTGAGGACAGTCTCGTGCCAACAGAGATGCTCTTTCGTGGCTGGTCACCGAGCCTCCGATGAGGGAGGGCTGGGGACACCTGGGACTGCGCCATGAATCGCTCTCCAAGGTGGTGGGAAGTGGCCCTGTCTGAGCCCCAGAGGAGGGGCAAAGGAAGGAGGCGGGGTGGAGGTCGGACCCACTGGTCGTGGAAGGGAGGTGCTGCACAGTGCGGCACAGCCCTGCAGAGGGCGCTGCCGCCACCTCGGCCCACGTCAGAGACACGGCTCTCTCCTCCGCAGCCCGTGATGAACAATGACAAGCACTGCTTCGAGTGCTACGGCTACGACATCATCGTGGACGACCGGCTGAAGCCCTGGCTGATCGAGGTGACCGCCCCGCGGCCGCCGCCCCGCCTCAGGCCCCACTGGCCTGGCCTAACGGCCCCCGGGCCGCACGGCAGGACCAGGGCATCGGATGGGTTTTTACATGTAACGGGGACAGGTGTCCGGGTGTGTCTGTCTGCCGATGGTTGAACGTGAGCCCACCCCGGGCCTGTCGCCTCTGGTGGGCCCAGCCCATGGCCGGAGCTCGGTCGAGTCCAGGCTCGGCCGCCCTGCCATGCCCTAGAGGGGCATGTCATTCCTGTTCAGGAAAGGAGCAAGCAGATCGGAAGCCCTTGGGAAGCGGTGGCCTGTCAGCCAGAGATAAGGAGGGGCCTTATCTTCTTTGGCTGAAGGCAGCGTTTGGATCAGTCTCCCTGTCTCAAGGCAGAGACAGACGTCCTGGTGGCCGCTCTGGGAAGTTCTGAAAAGGGTGGGGTGCCTACACCCTTTTCCCTTTCCCGTGACACGCCTCGGCGAGGCCGCCTCGGATGACAACAGCCACCGGTGGCTGTGGGCGCTGGCACGCCCACCGAGGCCCGGAGGTGGGGCTGCCTTGTGGGGTCACCCGCTTTGCTCCGGAACCAGGAAGGGGCGCTCGGGCCTCCGTGGGGACAGAGAGTCTGACGCGCCAGCAGAACGAAGCCCGTCCACTCGGTCGGTCCACCTCCCGGTGTGCCTCTGAGCGCTGGGTCTTCTCGCCACGCCCACCGAGAGGCGGGCGGCGCAGGCCCGTTTTGAGCTGGGACAGCCAAGTCCAAGAGCAGCTGGTGGTGAGCGGCCCCGCGTGGGCAAGTCTGCGGAGCCCCTGCAGGGAGCTGCCGAGCTGGCCCGACTCCCAGGGAGCGAGCCGTGCTCCAGAGCAGTGCCTTGCAGGCCGCTGGGCATTCCTGCCGAGGCTGTGCGTGAGCGTGCGTGCATGCATGGGTGCCACGTGGGGGGCAGGTGCAGGTAAAACATCTGCGCTTCCTCCTCGTCCACCTTAAATGGAGTGACGTGAGTGGAAGTCAGGCTTCCCTTGATGAGCTAGGACCTTTACTGTTACTTCTAACCCAGCAACACCTTAGTTCTCGCACATTCCCGGTGAGAACCACGGTATTATGCTTATGAGACAGTGAGGGCCCCTGGGACCCCTGAGGCCCGGACACTCCCTCTCACTGTGCACGAGACCTGCTGCCCACCACTCGAGGACAGCCAGACTGTGGGGGGATGGACCCCTGGACAAGTGGCAGGCTTGCTGCCTCTGCTCTCCCAGGTGGTCACGGCTTTGCCGCTGCACATAAGAGGGAGTAGGCGGTGGCTGAGGGCCAGTGGGGCTCTCCTCGGGGTAAAGATCTGCTTTTTTTTTTTTCTTTTAAGATTTTATGTATGTATTCTTAGAGAGGGAAGGCAGGGGGAAAGGGAAAGAAACGTCCATGAGAGATGGAAACGTGGGTCGGTTGTCTCTCATCTGCCACCTATGGGACTGGCCCGCAACCCAGGCATGTGCCCCGACTGGGAATCGAACCTGCAACCCTTTGCTTTGCAGGTCAGTCCCTAAACAACTGAGCCACACTGCTCAGGGAGGGACGTCTGCTTTGAACACGTGGGTTTTGTGACATTGCTAAGCTCCTCAGACGCCTTAGGAGACTAACTTCTCGTTTGTCCGATGGGTTCCTCGTCTGGGTCAGAATACTGCTTTATGGGCGAGGTTTCACTCTCCCAGCGAAACAGGGCCCGTCACCATGTACCCCAGCCCCACGGTGCTGCCTGTGCAGGCCCGTTGGGTTCCCGGACCTAGCAAAGCTCTGGGGGCGCCTCTGGTACCAAGTTCAGCGCCCAGCCCGCGGGCGGCACTGATGTGTGTGTGGCCCCCACCGTCCTGAAGTTTCTGTTTGTGTGATGGCTGATTTGCAGGACACAGCACTAATCTCTGTACATCCTTCGTTTCATCTCACCCCTAACGGAAGCAGATCCCAGAACCCTCCCTCCAAAGCTGTCCCGGAGGCACAGGGGTTAACAGCACCAGGCGTTGACAGCTAGACCTCCGTGCGCGGCGGCCGTGTTCTCGCCCCGCAACAGGAGCGAGTGACGGGCGCCTCTCCCCCCTCCCCCGCAGGTGAACGCGTCCCCGTCCCTGACCTCCAGCACCGCCAATGACCGGATCCTGAAGTACAACCTGATCAACGACACCCTCAACATTGCGGTCCCCAATGGCGAAGTCCCGGACTGCAAGTGGAACAAGTCCCCCCCCAAGGAAGTCCTCGGCAACTACGAGATTCTGTGCGTGGGTTCGCCCGCCTGCCCACCCACCCACCCACGGCCGTGCCGCCATCCTCGCGAGTTTCGGGCTGAGGGCCGCCAGGGCCCGACGCGGTTTCCTGGCTCTGGGCGGGCTTGCCTCCTGTGGGCGGAGGATTCCCACAGAAGCTGTGGGCAGCTTCTGTTTTTTTTTTTTTTAAATAAGATTTTATTTACTTATTTCTGTAGAGAGAGAGAGAGGGAGGGAGGGAGAAAGAGAGGGAGAGAAACATGATGTGTGAGAGATTCATTGACTGGTTGCCTCTCCCACATCTCCCAACTGGGAACCTGGCCGGCAACCCAGGCATGTGCCCTGAGCGGGATTCGAACTGGCGACCTTTTGGTTCGCAGGCCCACACTCAGCCCGCTGAGCCACAGCAGCCGGGGTGAGCAGGATGTTTATTTTTTTAATGATGTTATGGGATGCATCACGTTGTAGCAGAAAAGTGTCTGGGTGCCACGCTGGGCTTCTGTCTGGTCTTTGCATAGTAAGTGTGGGTGAGGCACCTGCCCTGTGCCAGGCCCGGGCGCCCCCGACCCCTGGCTGCAGCGGGGTCGCTCAGACCTGCCCCGCAGATGCCGTGTGAAGTATTTCCAGACTCCACTCTCTCCTTCCGTGCCCCGATGGCTCACTCGTGTTCCTTTTGGGGTCGTGGCCAGGTGCCATCTGGTCGCCTGGATAAAATGGTGCCTGCGGGGCTGGGGACAGTCCGCAGTAACAATGTAACAAGGTTGCACTAACGTGCCCGTGGCCTCTGGGCCGCCCACAGCGGCCACGCTGTTTTGCCGGGTGACGTGGAACTTGCCACGCTGCAGCCCGGTGCCCACCCGGTGCCGGTCCCGGAGCCTTTGTTTCTCCGCTTTTCTGTTTCCAGGTACGACGAGGAGCTGGCGCAGGGCGACGGGGCCGACCGAGAGCTGAGGAGCCGTTCGGGCCAGGCGGCGGGGCCCAAGGGGGGCCGGGCGAGAGACTCTGGGAGAGCCGCCCTCACCACCTGGAAGTGACCCCAGTGAGCGCGGGACCCCAGCCTGGACCCGCCACTCCCTGAAGACCCATTTTGAAATTTCCTTTTTCTAGAGCTTTTTTTTTTTTTTCCTTTCCTACGCCGTGTAAATAAATAAAGGCACTTCTTTGGAAGGTTTAGGAGTCTGTTCCTGGGGAAAACTCCATTCCTCCTGTGCCCGCACAGGCACAAACCTCCGAGGCCAGACGTGTGGGGGTGTTCCCCATGCCAGGCAGCCCTGCATCCCCCAGCTGGTGCGGGCGTCCTGCGGGGGGTGGGGGGGGGCCTTCAGGTCTGCCCCTGCTGCTGGAGGGGGCAGCAGGAGCAGGTCCCTCCCACAGGCACAGGGGTCCCTCCCTGTGCCTCCGACCACAGACCGCAGACCGTTGGGGTAATTTGTTAGAGCGGCTCACGGAAGTCAGGACAAGCGGACTTACCAGATTACTGGTTCACGGTACAGGACCCAACCCTGGAGCAGCCAGGCGGCAGCGATGCAAAGGGCAGGGTGTGGGAGGGGCCGCGGGCTTCCCGAGCCCTCCCCGGGGCGGAGGGCAGCACCGTCCCCCAGGCCCTCGCATGCTCAGCTCCGTGGGAGCTCCCTGAAGTCCATCGTTCAAGTGCCGGAGTTTGGGGCACTCACGGAGGCTTCTCCGTGTGATTGATCAGATCCTTGGCCACTGGTGATCGATTCAACGACCTCCGGGAGGGTGGGCGGTGGGCCTGAAGGTGCCAATCCTGTGATCCCGTGATCGGTTCCCCCCACAGCCACCCCCCGCCCCCCAGACTGGGGCTACTCTGGAGCCCCCACACCCGTCACTCATCAGCACAAACTCTGACGAGGCAGAAGGGGCCTGTTCCGGGTGGCAGAGACAACCAGTTTCACCTTCAGGTGCTGGAGCTAGTTCCGGAACTGAGAACAGAGACGGCCAGGAGGAGGGAGGTGTAGGGGACTAAATGGTAGTAGAAAATAATACAATAAAGCTTACATTAAAAAAAATGTAAGAAATTAAGGAAAAGAAAAAAGATGGGCCCTGGCTGGTGTGGTTCAGTGGATTGTGAGCCGACCTGCAAACCAGAAGGTCACCGGTTCGATTCCCTGTCAGGGCACATGCCCGGGTTGCAGGTCCCCAGTTGGGGGCGCCCAAGAGGCAGCCAATCAATGTCTCTCTCACACATGGATGTTTCCTCCTCCCTCCCTTCTTGTCTCGGAAAATAAAACCTTTAAAAAAAAGTCTCTGTGGCTCTTAGGAGGGAAACGACAGGCTTCAGGGGCCTTGTGCCTGGGTGGAGGTGAAGAGTGTGCGAGTGCACACGCGCACACACACACTCACACGTATTTCTTGGAGATCACAGGGTCACTGCCCATCTCATTGGGGCCGAAAGAACTGGCCACACAGATAACCCAGCCCTTTCAGAAGAAAGTAACGGCTTCGGTGTGTGATTAGTTTATTATAAGGCATCCGTGTTTTCAACATGTAACTGAATTAAAGACACCGCTAAAACCCGGACATCTTGCAGAATCACGCCGCTGCGGGAAAGCAAGAGTTTTAACCTGGCCGCTATGTTGGTTCCGCTCCTTTGGCCGTGATTTTGAGGGAAACGGGCAGCTAGAAACATGCCTCAGTCATCGGTCTTCCCAGAGGCCTCTGTCTAGGTGCTCGCAGGAGACACCGGCCGCCGTCACCTCGTTTCGCCAGTGGGTCACCACTGTCCGGTGAGCCCAAACTCCTGCCGCGTGGCTTATGGACATTGGCATCCAGGCTGGCTGCAGAAGAGGCAGGCGCTGTTGGCGGCTGTCAGCGGGGACGGGCTCCTGTGTGTTTACATGAAGCCACTCTGGACACGGGACGTAACAGAAGGATATGGGAGGGAACCCCGGCTGGCTGGGCAGAGTGACTGACGCGTCCAGATGGCCCTCCAGACGGGTGCTCGAGCCTCTGCCGTGGTGCTGTGGTCCCGTTTACCGGTGGAAGCGAGGCTGCCGCGGCGTCTGAAGGAAAGGGATTCCCTGAGCCCCGCGCGGGAGGATGCAGCTCTGTGGGGTGGTGTGCCGATGATGCCCGTCTCCAGCCGCCTCGCCGTGGAAAAGGGCCGGTCTTTGGCAGGGCCAGGATGAAGGCCGCGGGCCAGAGCTTGTGCTCCCCGTCAAGGTCCGGTCCGGTCCAGCAGCGGCTGGCTCAGCGTGGGCTTCCAGCTGCGGCCCTTTGCTGGGCTTGGGTACCCGGGCTCCCCTCCAGGGGCCGTGGAGAGAACAGGTGTGTGCCGTGTTGTGAGCACCTCTAGTGAGGGCAGGAGAGGGAGGCGGGGAGACAGAGAGAGAGAGAGAGAGCATGCACGTTTTTTTTTTTTTTAAGATTTTATTTATTTATTTTTAGGGAAGAGAGGGAGAAAGAGAGAGAGAGAGAAACATCAAGGTGCGGTTGCTGGGGGCCGTGGCCTGCAACCCAGGCATGTGCCCTGACTGGGAATCGAACCTGCGACGCTTTGGTTTGCAGCCCGCGCTCAATCCACTGAGCTACGCCAGCCCGGGCTAGCATGCAAGTTATTTTGTCCCCCTGGGGTTATAACCTGGAGCATGGACTTGGGACGGGCCAGGTGCTTTTTCAAAAGAAGCAGTCTACTTCCCAATCTTGAGAGGGCCTCCCACGGGTCCGCACCCCCTGGTTAGACTGAGAGGCCCCCAGGACCCAGCCCCTCTCCTTGCGCCCCGGAGGGAGGGGTGCGAACCCCACCCCAGGAGAAAGGCTGCCGGCCCCCGGAGTGTGAAGCGGCAGCGTCTCGGCTGAGTGAGCAGGCTTCTCCCGCCCAGTTTCTTCACCTCAGGGTCTCCTCCCTCTGCTGTTTCCTGGCTGAACACCGACGGCAACACGGCGACCCCCGTTTGCTGAGCTGCTTTTACTAAAACTCTGCACCTGTTTTTTGTGACGGTGTCGGTGACGGGATTTGGTTCTCACGGTGTGGCTCTGAGGCCTTCCTTAGAGGTCTTCCCCTCCCTGACCCGCAAACACGCGTCGCTGAACATGTCACATCGTGTGTGTGTGCGCGTGCGCTCCCTATGTTTAATGACACCTCACTGCCAGTTAGGGAGAAGGTCCCTTTAAATGGATATAGTACCTTCTAAAGTGAGAGGAGAGTCATGCAAATGGTATGTAGCCAGAATCCAAATAAATTACAATTTGGGCGGATCTGTGTGCTTGGTTCACTGCACGCCTGGCCCTGTTCCCACCTATTGATCCGATCTGCGTGTGCCTTTCCTGCCTTGCTCGATGTCAGGTCTGGGGTCGCTGGTTAGGTCTAGGGTCGCGGTGCTGGGTGTGGCCGGAGCCTCTGACTCAGAGCCGGGCCCGCAGCCGGGCTCTGCCCTTGACTAGTCCGTCCCAAGGCCGTCAGTGGCTCTGTGGACCTTTGCTTCCTAAGTGTGTAAAAAGGGGGTTTATTATATTTGCCTCAGAAGTCACGAGTGCCACCGCCTGTCCAGCCTGGCTCCTGTCACAGCTCTGGCTGTGTCATCTTTCCCGGGAGGGGGCGTCATCCCTGCGGCCGTGGCCTCCACCCTCGGCTTCCTAACACAGCCTGTCCCCAACCTCGCCGGTTCTGACCACCCAGGTTCCTGGTTGGGTGGCTTTATTTTTCCCTCCTGGACGTACCCGGGAAAGGGTGGGGCCCCTGGTGGGGACGGCCGGCCGTGCTCCCAGCTGGGGAGGAGGGAGGTCATCTGTTTGCCGAGGGCCAGGTTGCTAGGGGAGAACAAGTGTCTGCTAAATAGATTTGTGTCACATACTGACTGTCACTTGAGTCACGCGTTAGTGATGATGTCACGTTCGGGGCAGATGCTTCCTCCCAGCACGTCCAGAACGCGGGAGGGCAGGAAGTGGGGTCTGAAGCAGGCCTGGGAAGTGACAGGCTCATCGCTGGGTCTCCCACCTGGACCCCCGCCAGGCTCAGGCCGCAGCCCCGTGGCATCCAGCCGGGCCCCACCGTCCGGCCAGCGGACTCTTTCCACCTGTGGCCGTGGTCTCTGTGAGGCCCACGCCGCCCGTCCTCGGAGGCCCTCTGGCTTCTCTGCCCATGTTGCCCCGGGAGACTGGGGCGTTTCTAGCTCAGCCGCCCCTCCCAGCAGCCAGGGTGCGGCTTCCGAGGAGCTGCCTGGCCCTGGCTCTCCCCAGGGTCAGGCCCCCAGACCCCTACGGTCCAGGGAGGCAGGCCGGGGTCTGCTGCCAGCTCGCCTGCGGGCCCAGAGCCTGCTGCGGCCCAGGAACCGGGGACCCACAGGGTGCCCACGGTGTCATGTAACCTGCGCCGTGCCCCAGCGGCTTGCCCTCGGGGCGTCCCAGGACCCTTTGAGAGGAAAGAGGGGAGCTATCCAGTGGGCTCTGGCCTCTCATTTAGGAGGACGGGTGTTTCTGTGTCTTTTCTGATGGGTGCCAGCCTCGAACCACACTGTGTGATGTATGCTTTTAAGTTAAAAGTGGCTTCCCAAGCTTCTGGGCCTGGGGTCCCAGCGCGCTCCCCGCACACCTGTTACTAGGAACGAGCCCAGGGGGACGCAGAGTCCCCTGTTTGCCACTTGTCCAGGGTCATTTTTCTTTCTCAAGTTCAACCCCCTGGATTTTTCTTACACGCGAATGCCGTGCCGCAGCCCCGGCCGGAGTCCGGGCTCTCTTCCCGCGTCCTCGGGGGAGTCTTGACAAGACAGCAAATGCCCGAGCAAAGTCTCTCTCCAGGGCTCAGGGGCTTGGATGGGGCACAGGAGGTGGCCGGGCAGCCCTGGCCTCACTGCCCGCCACCAGCCGCCGCTTCTGAGGCTGGGGGACCTGGCACACCCCGCAGAGCCACGGGGGGCTTGCCGGCCCTGTTCCCCGTGGCCCCCCACACCGGGCTGTGGGGAGCGTGTCCAGGGTGGCCCTGCATGCGGCAGCAGCGGCTTCCTTGGAACACGTGACCGCCCCCCCGTCCCCGCCCCGGGTGGCCTCCAGTGCCGGCTGCTGGGTCTTTTTCTGCAGGGGCGTCACCCTCAGGGGCTCAACCCTGAGGGCCAGAAGGAGCTCAGACTTCTCTGTGGGTGCAGGGGGTTGAATAGTCCGCCCCCTCCTCCCCCCGCGCCAATGCAGTTCTATCGGGAGCATCCGAATGGGACCTTATTTGGCAACCAGTCTTTGCAGGTGCAGTCAGCTAAGGGTCTCCGACGAGCGCACGTCTGAGGGAGGGCGGGCCCCTGCCCGTGTTCCGGTCTCAGCGCATCAACACCCAGCGCTGTGGCTGGACCAGCCCTTGCGGTTCTCACCGTGAGGACCCGACGCCCTTCAGCAATAACGATCAGGGAACTCTGACAAGACACAGGTTTGTTTCTTACAAGACCTGGCTGGACATGACCGGGGGCCACAGAGCCCAGTGTCAGGGGTGCAGGGAGCCCTCGGGCCTGGGGATCTGCTTTCCCTGGGTCGGGGATGGGGGTCTGGGCTTTCTCAGGTTCACTCTTCATCGGTGAATTTCTTTTTCTTTTTTTAATTTTTAAAAGATTTTATTTATTTATTTTTAGAGAGGGAAGGGAGGGAGAAAGAGAGAAAGAGAAAGAAACATCCATGTGCAGTTGCTGGGGGCCGTGGCCTGCAACCCAGGCATGTGCCCTGACTGGGAATCGAACCTGCGACACTTTGGTTCGCAGCCCGAGCTCAATCCACTGAGCCACGCCAGCCAGGTATTGGTGAATTTCTAACATAACAGCAGGGAATTTAAAACACAGGCAAGACAACGCGAGTCGCCCCGTGGTCAGTGACCGAACTCAGCCCAAACGTCTAACACAAAGGAGCCCCCGGGGAAGGTGGTAGGACGGGGGTGCCTCCTCGTCGGAGCTGACGCCAGGCACGTGCACCGCCCCAGCGGAAGGAACAAAACAGAGCACGATGTCAGGGCTTGCATGGCAGCCCTAGGTCTGACGGCGGGTGTCCTTCTCCAGGGACGAGAACTCACTGTGGGGAGAAGGAGGCCACCCATGACACGCAGACAGAGGCAGGGCCGGGGGACGCTGCCCCAGGCGGAGGAAGCCGCCTCGGGGCCGCCTGGGCACCTGGAGGAGCAGGGGTGGGGCGGATTCTCCCTCTGAAGGAGCCCGCCCCAGGACACCTGGGTGGAAGGCTCGGGCCCCACAGCTCTGGGAGGAGAGTCATCGCTGCTGTCCTAAGCCTCCCGGGGCGCGCGGTCTGTTGCAGCAGCCCCGGGACGACGACAGTGTGGGCAAGAAGAGAGAGCTCCAGGGAGTCCGCCCCGGACCTGCCAGCCCTCGGTGGCAGCTGAGACGCCTGGGTCTCAGCGGGCCTCCCTGGCCCCAGCTCCGCCCAGCCCCACGACAAAGCCCCCCCGAGGCTGCGGTGCGGTCTGCCGGGTCGACTTGGAGACGACTCCCAGGCTGTGCCTTTTTTCTCAGCATCAGGATCCCCCCTCCCACTCCTTCCCGCTCGACTGACCCCCTGGCTGTGTGTGTGTCCAGGTCCTCTAGTTTCTTGCCTAAGCGACAACCGGGTGAGACGCTCCAGAGAAGGCCAGCGTTTTCCGTGTGTGTGTGTGTGTGTGTGTGTGTGTGTTAGTTTTCTCAGCAATGTGGTCGCTGTGCATACACATAACTGCTGATGGAGGTTGTGAATGAAAGGCTCCCCGGCCCAAACGACCGTGGGAAAGCGACACCCACGAGCCTCATTAGTGGGGGCGGAGCTGCCCTCCCGGAGGGACCGCCTGGCACGGCCGACGCCTCGGCCCTTCGGAAGGTTGAAAACTCGGGATAACCTCTGGATGGAGCCCGAAGCCACGCGCGACCCAAAGGCCGTTTGCAGAAAGGCAACAAGGAAGCGGGCGCCATGACGACGGACCGGGAATACCGGACTGAAAAATGCTGATGCTTCTTGAGGAGGGGGCTGAACATTTTAAGAATTGCTTAGAATTAGTGTCACTGTGTTAGCTTACCTGCAGGGACGGAAGTGCCCTCCGTCTGTCGGTGTCGTTGTTCCCTTGGCTTCCTCGGGGACGCCCCTGCCCTCGCCTCCCAGCTGCAGGCCTGTGTTGTTTCTGCCTGGATCAGTGGTTCTGGGTGGCTGCTCTGATGGATCTCCAGCAAATGCGTGTTGCCTCTCACTTGGAAGGCCTTTTACTTCCAGGTTGTTGCCAGGGGGGACGGTGACGGGGCCCCTGCAGCGAGTCCAAGATCACAAGCGCCTGGTGCTTTTGCCCCTGATTTTGTGTCCGATTCAGGACCTTTCTCTCCCTCATCCTTCAGTTCCCGTCGGGAGCCGAGTCTTCTTGACTTCTGTCTCCAGAACTGGGTCTCCTGGCACCGCTGACCCTCGCGCCCCCACCCGCCCACCGGGGCTTCCGGGCTCCCCTGGCCCTGCCCCCGGGGCGGCCTTCCTGAAGAGCGCACCTGGGCTGGCCGGAAGGCCTCCCGGGGAGAGGGGGCTGGAGGGCGGGCTGCCCTGCCGGGGTCTCCGCGGTCGTGGCTGAGGATGCTGGGCAGACTTGGCATCCCAGCTGGGAGCCCCGCTCCGGCCGAACCGTGCAGTGGCCTGGAGCTCTGAGCGTGCCTCCCAGCCACCGTGGGGCACCACAACCACCCCCTCTGTCTTCAGTCTCCAGGCCTCAGGCCCTGGGGTGGTCCCCAGACAGCGGCTGGCTAGTGAGGGGTGAGGGAGAGACGTCTTAAATACGGCCCTCGGGGGTGCCGGGGCTGTTCCAGCCGGAGAGACGGCGGCGGCTGGCGGACTCTGCCCTCGGCTGTGTCCCCGAGGGGAGAGAGCACTCCTGACCCGCAGGAACGGGCCTGGCCCCCACAGCCTGGTATTACGTGGACGCAGACAGGGCATGAGCACCGTCCAGGCTACGGAAATGTCCAGCCTCCCCAGCTGGTGGAGGCTGCCGGACAGCCTGCTGTCTCACCGGTCACAGCCGAGGCCTGGCCCCGGGCTGCCCACCCACCCTGCAGAGGAGAGTTGTTAAGGCCCTTGCTGCTGGAATCACGCCCTTTCCGAGAGCATCCTATCCAGAGCAGAGGGGCCTCCCCAGACCCGCCCACCTCGCCCAGCAAACTCCAGCACCCCCCAGGAAGTCCTCTCTAACACCCACTTATCCCAGGGTGCGCTCTCCCTCCAGGCACGGAGGGGTCCTCGGGCCCTGCTCACCCTCAGCAGGGGAGCTCCTGGCCGCCTGCACGGCGCGAACAGGAGGACGTGAGACCCTTGGGTGATTTCACGCGGGAAGTTCCACCAGCTCTGACGCGGCTGGGTTTTAAGGCTGCCTTGTTCCCCAGGGTCAGCAGAGGCCCCGTTTGACCTTGGGTAGCAGGTGGGCGTGTCTTCCTCTTCAGTCGGGCACTGCAGGCACTGGGGGGGGGGGGGCGGCGATAACCTGGAGGGAGCTGGTGGCAGCTGGCCTGGGCCACAGGCAACCCGCAGAGGGACACCCCGCCTTTCTCACTGCAAGGTCGGGGAGACCCAGGCAGGCCTAGGTGCCGCCGCCAAGGGCCATGGCAGCCGTGTGGTTACTTCAAGCCTCACAAATTATGTTTCCCACAGAGCCGTGAGGGCCTGCTAAATTAGAGAAACAAACAAGCAAACAGCTCTCAGCACCTGATTTGGGGGCCCTGGGATGCTGCCCGGTCCTTCACGGCAGGGAGGGGCTCCCCACAGTCACACGGGTATGAGGGGCAGAGGCTGCATTGGGACCTGGTGCCTGTGGCTGCCCACCTGGCTCTTCCCAGGGCAGGGTGCGGCCTCCCGCGGGGCAGGCAGAGGTGGAAGCCGTGTCCTCGGGGAAGCACCAGGTCACTATGGCAACCAGCACTTACCCGGGCACTGAAATGAGAGACTGTGAAACTGATGGATATCAGCTGTCCCTAGCCATAGCCAAGGTCTGGGAAGTCAGAAGTGCACAAGGGTGACTTCAGGGGGTGACAGAACAAGGACAGAATCGGGCATCAGAAGACCCAGGCTGCTCCCGGCCCTGATGCTTGCTTGCTGTGTGACTGCAAGCAAGTTACTTAACCTCTCTGAGCTTTGCTTCATCCTCTGCCAGGTGGAGGTTGTAACCTGTGTGCTATGGACCTTGCACGGCCATTACGAGGAAGGGGAGATAGTAATTGCAAAAGTGCCAAACCAGTTTTGTAATTTTCACCCTAACTTTTGTTTTAAGGTCCGGTGCCCGTCCTCAAAGGGATTCAACCTGTTTCTTGTAAGGACCAGACATACGCAGCCTCGAAAAGAGACAGCGTAGGCTCAGGGCTGGGGAGGCGGCCCGGACAGTCTGCAGGGCAAGAGTCCTGATCGGGGCTGCCTCGGTGAACTGGGGCGGCCTCCTCCAGGTGTGTCTCAGAGGAGTGGACGCTGCATGGGAGGCAGGGAATAGTGGGGGCTAATTTCAGAAAGATGGCTCAAGGCCAGATTATGAAGACCAAAGAATGTGGGCAAATTCCATAGGCACTGGGGAGCCATTGAGTGTTCTTGAGGAGCGGAGTGGCAAGATGGGAGTTCTTAGAGCTGTGACTCTCGGGGTCGTTTGGAGGATGAATGAGGTGGAGGCGGGGAGGGGCTGGCGGAAAGCCTAGCAGGGGAGTGCTGAGGGTGTGAGCTTGGGTGGGGCTCGGAGGCTGGGTGCGGTGGGGGTAGGGGTGGCTTTCCGCTCCTGGAGGAGGGAGATCTTCAGAGCCGGGAGCGAGCCTCAGCTGCCCAGCAGGGGGCAGATTGTAAAAAGGGTTCCAGCCCTGAAAGCGGAATTAAGTAAATTTAGCAAAGTTGCTTTAAGGAAAGTTCTTTGCAGGAGCAGTTCAGTGAGGTCCTGTTGCTACGTGGTTATGAGTTTATTTATATCGCTCCGACGGCATGACTAAGCAGTGAGACAGCTGCTGGTTTGCTTCAGTTCCTGAATCCTGGACTAGTCAAAATGACATCAGAGCTTTCGGAATAAGATTTCAAGTACGTCTGTGGGGAAGCTGGCTGGCTTGTAGGCAAACTCTTCTTTGAACTTGGGTGCCCCAGGAGAAGCCTCTCCCCAGCTGGCAAAAGTCCTGCTTTTCCGTCCAGTCCCCCGGGACCAGGACCAAAGGAGCGTCGAGGGCCGACCAGCACCGGAGCTGGGGCGCAGAGATGGGCCGCAGGCGGGTCCTCGCTCCCCAGAGTCCAGTCTAGAGAGGAGAGAGAAGTGAAGGGAACAGACCCAGAGGATGGAGGGCAAGAAATGCTGGGACAGGGAGGGCAGCCCCCGCCCGCTCCCCGCACCCCAAGGGGAGGCCTGGAGGGGCTGAGCCGGGCTGGGTGGGGGTGCTGGGGGCCGCCAGCAGAGGCCGCCCTCGGGGGTGTGCCTGCCCGGTGCTCAGATTAAGGAAGCAATGCGACAGTGCTCAGGAGCACAAGTCAAGTGTACCGTTCAGTGTGACTCTTCAGCAAATGCACAGAGTTGTGCAACCACCACCGCAATCTACTTTTAGAGCATTTCCGTCCCCCAGAGATCCCTCGTGTCCATTTGCAATCACTCTCCTCCTGCTCGCAGCCCCTGGTCCCCACTCGTCTCCTTTCTGTTTCTGTAGGTTTGGCTTTTGGGGCCATTTCATGTAAGTGGTACCCTACAATGTGTGGGGTGTTTTTAAAAATTATTTTTAGAGAATGGACAAGGAAGGGAGAAAGAGAAGGAGAGAAACATCGGTGTGGAAGAGAAACATTGATCGGTTGCCTCTCACACCCCTCCTATTGGGGACCTGGCCTGCAACCCAGGCCTGTGCCCTGACTGGGAATCGAACTGGCGACCCTTTGGTTCGCAGGCCGGTGCTCCATCCACTGAGCCACACCAGCCAGGGAAACCGCTTTAAAGAGGTAAATTTTCCAGTGCCCACAGGAGATTGTGGCTTTTCTCTAATTCTGTGGTAGAAGGTTTCGGTGGCTTCCACGAAGCCTTTGCTGGTAGGTCTTGTCTACACTGGTCTCTCCTTCCCCTTGCATTTGAAAGCACAAGTCAGATCCTGCTGAGGTCTGATGCCCTCCAGAGGAACGCACCCGGAACTGGGAAGAGGCTCCCGGCCTTTCCAGCCGCACCCCCCGCCGCTCCTCCTCCGCCCCGGCTTATTTCGCTGGAGCCGCAGTGGCCTCTGAGTGTGCCATGCGCCTCCCTGCCTCAGGGCCTTTGCACTGGCCATGCCCTTGACCTGGAATTCACTTCCCCTTGAGAATTTCTGTAGGGTTAGGTTTTAAAATTATTTTTTAAATAAACGTCTGGTTTTTTGTTTGTTTGTTTGTTTGTTTCCCAAAGCATTGCCTCTATCTAAAATTATCTTAGATGTTTATTCACTTTTTAAAAAAAAATTTTTATTTATTTATTTTTAGAGAGGGAAGGGAGGAGGAAAGAGAGAGAGAGACACACACATCAATGTGGGGTTGCTGGGGGTCACGACTTGCACCCCAGGCATGTACCCTGGCTGGGAATTGAACCTGCGACACTTTGGTTCGCAGCCCGAGTTCAATCCACTGAGCTACGCCAGCCACGGCTATTCGCTTTTTTTACTTTCCTGCACAACCACCATGGTGTCTGCCTGGCACTGATCCGGCGAGCAGCAGGCACTGAATGACGGACTGAGGGAACCTCGGGTCTCCACCTGCAGTGACTGTCCCCACCCCCCACCCCCCAGGACCTGCATGGCTCCAGCTGCCTGTCTGGGCCTTTGCCATCCACTCCCAGGCCGAGAGAAGGCAGAACCTAAGGTCAGGGTGGTCTTTGGTCCTGGTCCCCTGGGGACCCTTGATGGCCATGCAGTGACACTTTTCTGGACCGTGTTAGAGCGGCAGACAGTGGAGGGGACTGACGGACCGGAGTGCGACCAGGCGGCGTGTGGGGAAAGTGGGAGCACTGAGGACATTTATTCTGCAGAAGAGAGGGTTGGCGGGACCAGAGGCCATGCGGTGATGAGGAATAACACGGGATGGGTGTTTCCCGGGGCAGGACCCGGAGCAGCGGCCGGTGGAAGGGAGAGGGAGGCATGTGTGTGTCCGGTGTAGGGAGGACCTTCCCGTCGGCATTCTCTCGGCGTGGAACGGTTCCCGTGACGTGATGAGGCAGCGAGCCTCCTGTCTCGGGGATTGCCACCCCCCCACCCCCCGGGCGTGCTGGGGAGGACGCGTCAGGAAGAAGGGCGGGGCACGTGGCTTGGAGGAGGGCCTTCCCACCTGGGCGCCTCTAGGAATCGAAGGTTGTCCCAGCTTCCAGGGGTGACCGAGAATTTTCACCGGGTGCCTCCGGGGAAGCGAAGAGCCGTGTGCAGGCGCAGGGAGGAGAGAGCAGCGTGGAGCACCGGCTGCCGGGAGAGGCCGGGCCAGGCTCTGCCGCCCCGAGAGAGAATCCTCTGTTCTCCTGCTGACTGCTCCCGTGCCCCTCCCTCTCTTGGACTATCTGCCCCTGCGGGCAGGGCCATCTCATTCACCGGGCATGCCCAGGGCCCAGGCCAGGGTCCAGGGGACAGTCGGTGCCCAGTAAACCTGGGCCTTCAAAGTCCGCCTGGGAACCTGGGCCCCGGGGGAATCCCCGCCCACTTTACCGGCTGTGTAATCTCCTTCACCGCGCTGAGGGTGTCTGCTTGTCCCCTCAGTGTGCATGGTGACAGGAGGGTGACTGACAGCTGTCCCTACCAGCCAGGTGAGCAGCACCTGTCTTTGTTGTTAGGTCCCCTCCTCCGCTCCCACCGTCCCCTGGGCGGGCAGCGTCCAGGCCCTGCCTGTTGGGTTGCAGAGAAGGGCAGGCCAGCTGGTGGGGCCGGAACTTGGGTGAGCGCCCAGGGAGGGTGCGCTCGGGGCTGGCAGAGCCCCGGGCAGGGCGAGGGCTGAGTCACATCCATGACATCCTGGGGGTGGGGGGGGGTGTTGCGGTGACAGGGCACTCACTTCCGGTGAGGAGGGTGCGGTGTCTCACGCCCCGGGGCAGGTGACCCCGCAGAAAGGCTTTGAGAAGGAAAGGGAAGGGGAGCCCAGTGGGAAATAAATGCCAGCCAATCGCCGCCCAGGAGTCCCTCCGGCTGGGGGGGGTGGGTCTGGAGCCTGAGCTCCCACCTGCCCCCGCCCGCCTGCCTCCTGGCCTGGAGCTGCTTCCCCCGTGCAGGTGCATTCACAGCCGCCCGTGCCCCGTGCCCGCCTCACGGTCCTGCCTCCACCCCAGCTCGCCCTGCTCCCCATCCCGGCGTCCTCTTCCCTACCCACGCCCCCAGCTGACATCCTGCCCGTGCCGAGGCCCACCCCGTTAACACGCCGTGTCCCTGAGGCTTTAAACCATCTATTTTTTAAAAGATTTTTATTTATTTTTAGAGAGAGGGGAAAGGGAGGGAGAAAGAAAGGGAGGGAAACATCAGTGTGTGGTCACCCTTTGCATGCCCTCAACAGGGAACCTGGCCTGCAACCCAGGCACGTGCCCTGACTGGGAATCGAACCAGCGACCCTTTGGTTCGCAGGCCGGCACTCAGTCCACTGAGCCACACCAGCCAGGGCCGAAGCATCTTTGGGCACGGCCCCTGCCCCTGTCCTCTGCCTGCCCTTGACATTTCCGGCCTCGGTGACGGCCCCTGGCAGGTCAGCTGGTGTCCCACACTCATCCCTCTCGCCTCTCTCCCCTCCCACTAGGTCGTCCTCCCCCTCCACGGCTTGAACGGGGCCTGCCGGCCTCAAACCGGCTCCTCCGAGCTCCTCGCAGACTTGCCGGAATTTCTCACAGGGGCTGTTTCCGTGCTCACAGTTCCGACTCGAGAGGCTGTCGGAACAGACGACTGCTCATTGGAAAGGGTGCAGTCGCTCCTTGGTGTTCATTCACCCAAGCAGGCCGAGAACCTACGTCCACACACACACACACATGCACACACACACACGCGCACATGCACACCCCGCACACGAACGTTTACAGCAGCGTTATTCATAATTGCCCAGACTTGGAAGCCACCAAGATGCTCTTTGATGTCTAAATGGATAAACACCTTGTGGCGCATCTAGGCCGAAATGCACGTTACTAAGTGAAAGACGCCAACTCGAGAGGGCCGCGTTCCGCGTGGTTGCAACAATGTGGCACTCTGGGAAAGGCAGGGGCATGGAGACCAGGGGAAGGCCAGGGCTCGCCAAGGGCTGAGGGCGGGGCGGGAGTGGGCAGGTGGAGCCCAGAGGGTTTTTAGGGCAGTGAAACCATCCTGTGTGACGGGCTGAGGCGGACGCGTGTCACCATCACGCGTTGGTCAAACCCCACAGAACGCACGGCAGAAAGGACGCAGCCTGACGCGCACAGTAGGCTTCGGTCAGCGGTCGCGCCCTCGCGGGGGCCCAGCGGCTATGACAAGGGCACCTCGCTAACACGTGAATGACAGCGGCCACTGTGGCGGGGAGGAGGAATGTGGGTAAGTGGGGACTCTGTGTGTTTGCAGGTCAATTTTTCTATACACCTAAAACTGCCCTAAACAAAGTTACCTCTTTTTTCTCTTCAGCACTGAGGAGGTTCCCCACCTTTGGACGCTGTGCCTCTGTCCTCTCTGTCACCCTGTCTCCCTTCCCCACGGGCCCGAGCCCCGGGAAGAGCCGAGGAGGCGGGTGCCGAGTCTCCTCTCGCGCTGGGTGCTGGGTCGGGCCGGCCTGGCCGAGGAACTCACACACCGGGGACGCGGTCGGCAAACATGAATCGTTCCCGAGCTGCGGGCTGGGTGGCCGCTGGGGCGCGAGGAGGCCTGGGTCCGGCCTGCGTCTCCAAAGGGGGAGCGGGCGGCCTGCGAGGTCTTCCTCGAAGAGTCACCGAGAAGGTGGCCAAGGAGGAGCAGCAGCAGCATGTGTCGGGGGGTTGGGGGTGGGCGCACGTTAGCGGGTTCCGGAGCGCGGCAGGAGCCAATGCAAGGAGGGGAGAGCATCGAAGAGCAGGTGCCTCTGGGGGCCTCCGGTGTCCAGGCAGGCCCCAAGGCCCGGCTCAGGGAGACTGGGGCCTGGGCATGCTGGCCAGGGACGTGACCTCTGCTGTCCCCGTGCCCTCCCCACCGGGAGACTCAGAGCGGTATGAGGTCATGCAAAGAGCACGGCTTTGGAGCCAGACAAGAGCAGCGTGACCTTGGATAAGTCACTTTATCTCTCCAAGCCTCTGTTTCCTCAAGTGCAAAGCGGGGTTATTGTGAGGAAGCTGGAGTATAAGGCAGCATCGCAGGCCTGTCACCACAGAGGGAAGTCACTGGGGCGGCAGCCCTGATGGCTCCTGGGGGCCGGGAGAAGCCGGGGCCAGGGCAGCCCGGGGAGCCCAGCCCGTGGTGGTCCGTCCCAGCAGGGGCTCGGTGAAGGCGGCCCTAGCGGGAGGAGGCTGGCTCCCAGGCCTGGTCCCACAGAGGGCCGGGCTCTGGGTGCCCGCGGTCTGGGCACACAGCAAGACTGCTGTGGCCTGTAATTAACCCAGGCCCGGCGGGCGGGCGGGCAGACGGGCGGACGGGCCCTCCTGTGCCCACATGATACTCCCGGCGGCCTCAACGGGTGCACGTGCTGCAATCTGAAACCCGAGCCACAGGCTGGAACCAGTTGCACAGAGAATGGAGTTGTCACAACAGGAAGGGCGGGTCCAGGAGGGACAGTGGGAGGAGGCCCTGGCCCTGCTCTCCAGCCCCCCAGGCCCCCCCCACCCCGGGAGCAGCCGGGACCCAGATGCCTCGGGAATGGCTACCAAGAGCATGAACTTGTTGGCGTGCTGGGTTCGGCCCTGGCTGGCTGCTGCCCCTGACCTTGGGCTGAAGCTCTAAGGAGAGTTGTTTGCCCGTGGCCTTCAGGCAACTGCCCAAGCTCGACCTCAGGCCTACAGCCCTTCCCCCATTACCTGCCCCTCGAGTGTGACCTTCCAAGTCCGGCTTATCTTTGGGGGTCCGCTCAAACTCTGCCTTTCCCAGGAGCCCTCCGGGACCCCCCCAGCACACTGCTGGGGCGCCTTCGAGGCCTGCTCACAGCCTGCCTCCTCTGCTCCCTCGGGTCCCCCCCACCCCCACCCAGAATGAGTTGCTTGAAGGCGGGAAAATGTGTATTTTTCTTTTTTTCTAAGGATTTTATTCCTTTATTTTAGAGAGGACAAAGGAGGGAGAGAGAGAGTGGGAGAGAAACACCCATGTGCGGTTACCTCTTGCACGCCCTTCGCTGGGGACCTGGCGTGTGCCCTGACTGGGAATCAAACCGGAGACCCTTGGGCTCACAGGCCGGTGCTCCATCCGCTGAGCCGCACCAGCCGGGGGAATGTGTAGCTTTCATTCATGCCTAGGTACCTGGCGGCACGTGCCTGCCGCGTCAGAGGGGGCGTCACTGAGGAGGGTTTCGAAGTAGCGTGTCTGGGAGGGCACGTCAGCAAAGGGAAGGACGGTGGGGACCGATGCAAGGATGCGGGCGAGGGCACGGGGACCAGCTGTGCGAGGGTATCTCAGACCGGGCGCCTGGGAGCAGCCTGCAGCATCCGGGGGAGGGGGAGGGGGCTGCAGAAGGGGCCCGGGGGCCGGAGCGTGAGAGGGGCCCCTGGCCCTGACGGCCGGCAAAGCTGGACAAGTCTCCGGACTCCCCTGGGCCTCTGCTTGAACTTGAACCTGCTTAGGCCTTGGGCTCTTCTGGTTTCGATGCGCTGGTCCTGCATGCTCCACGCTGCCCCTTTGCCGGTCTCCCCCACCGCCTGCCCAGCCCTGCGTGTCAGCGGCAAATCGTCGCGCCCACGCCTGTTAACCTGCCGACCCCCCATTCTGACCTCCCCATCATTCACGCACCTGAAGCAGAAAAGTTTCAGTTCAGAGTATTCAGAACCATTTGTAACCCACCCTGGTTGCATTGCCAGTGGATTGAGTGCTGTCCTGTGAACTGCAAGGTCGCTGGTTCGATTCCCAGGCAGGACACACGCCTGGGCTGCTGGCTGAGTCCCCAGTGGGGGTGTGCGAGAGGCAACTGATCAATGAATCTCTTACAGAATGTGTCAATGTTTCTCTCCCTCTCTTCCTCCCTCCCTTCCCCTCTCTAAAAATAAGTAAAATAAAATAAAATAAAATAAAATCCCATCCGTAACTCACCCTGGCAGCCTCTGGCTTGGATCTATTATCTGCTGACCAGCCCTAGAGAGAAGAGAAAGTGGGAGGCTGAGGGCAGTCCACTGGGCAGGGGAGTTGCTTGGACTTGACGTGGGGCTGTTCGGGTCGGAGGGTGGGTCTGAATGACCTCTGACCCGGCCGGAGGCTCCTGCAGAGGGCAGGGGGGACGGGGCGCCGAGGCAGGGCAGGGATGGGGCCTGGGAGGAGCCGAGGGCCGTGGGAGTGGGAATGCAGGCGGCCGAGTGGGGCGGCCCTCGAGGCAGAGAGACGGTGCCCACGTTCCTCCGTGGGTGATGGCGCCAGTCAGCCGGGTGCAGGGCTGAGCTGGAAGTCCGCCTCCCCTGAAACTCATCGTCTCGGGCGTAGCACCCTGAGCTCTGCTGCTCTTGGGGCAGGGAGCACAGAAGGAGTGGCAGCTAGCCTGTCCGCCGCCGGGGCCTGCCAGGCATGTCCCCTGCTCACTGTCCCTTTCCCAGCCCAAGAGGTGGCTCAGGTGAGCGCTGCATGATGGCCAAGGCCATACCGGCAACGATGGAGTGAGCACCTCCTGTGTGCCAGGCGCCGTGCAAATGATTTCATCCATCACCACGCTAATTTCCTTCCCTGCACCCCCCTGGCCCCCAAGTAGTGGCGAGCCATCATTTCCCAGTCTAGACAAGGACAAGGACACTAAGGCCATGAAGTGAGGGGACTTGCCCAAAGCTATAAACCTAAAACTGCTCTAAAAGAGAAAGTCCATTAAAATAAAACCAAAACAAAGCAAAAAAAAAAAAAGTACACAGAACCAGTGAGGCTAATCTTTCCTAATTGCTGGAAACAAAAGCCTTTTTTTAACAAAAGATAAGGCTGGGTCTGTGTTGCTCAGCCTCTCCTTTTCCCCTTCTTTCGGACACCAGGAAGTGACCAGGACGGAGTTAAACATTTAACCAGAGAGTGGGGGTGTCTGTGGAAGTCTGACCTTCACCGCTGCTTCTTGGGCTACTGCTGTGAGGGTGACATTGAGCTACATGGAGTCCTGACCCTGCTGAGGAGAGAGCCCATGGCCACCTCACCCTCCCGACCCCCCGGGGAGGCATGCATGTCCCCCAAGCCAGAGTCTCCGTCCAATGTCACGCAGATGGTGATTCAACAAGTCAGGCGCAGATACGCAGAAGGACAAGGTCCCTCTTTGTCCCTAGGACCTTGGGAAACAGCTGGACTGGGGGCCAAGAGCAGCCCTTGATGGCTTCCCACTTGTCATGACACCTTACATGTAATCAATAGCAGCGTTTTATTGGTGTATGTTTATTTTATAATGTAAATATTGGCATGCAACTTCTAAGTTCAAGCTTATTAACATTCCTTTGTTATAAACTGAGCCAATAAGAGCAAAGTCACTGTTTTGATGACTGTACATTTTGAGACTGTTGTAGTTTCTTAAAACGAAAGTTAGCCTTCTGTGTCTAATGTAGCAAGGAAATCTGGATTCCCAGAAATAGTTGCGCGTGATAACAAATATCTTGTTCTACAATCACAGGGTGACCTTCGATGTATCTGATCCAGGAGCTGACAAAGTGTAAGGTGAGACTGCACTCAGAATGCAATCTCTCCTGGCTTCCGGGACCTCCTCATCCTCTGGGGTTTCAGGGACCAAGGAAGGAGTTCTGGAGGAAGTTTCCGTCTTCACCTCAGGGCAGAAAATACTTGACAATGTATGGCATAAAGCCTGCGCAGTTGTTGGTCTTCATTCAAAGTTTTAAGCACTCACTTTAATGTATCAGTTTTGTCATTGACACTTGTTCCACTTGGACACCAATGGCAACACTGTAACCCTAACCCCCTCAGAAGGAGCTGTTCCACTTAGTAAAAGTTAGAAGTATCTATCTGTTGGGAACAGTGCTTTCAAAATGCATGATGCGTAAGAACCAACTGAGAAACTCGTGGAAAACGGGGCAATCCCGATGCAGGGTGACCTGGAAATGCCCACTTGGGGAAATGTCCACACAACGTGAACACACCCCGCCGACTTCGGGCGGGAGCAGGCTCCGGGGTGACGTGGCTCTGCCAGGGGCACTGAGTGGGACGAGGCACGGTGTGGCGTGTGAGTGGAGCCGTGTCCTTGCCGGTACAATTTTATGTGAGCAGACGTGCGCAGGCCGGAACAGAACGGAGCAAGGGAGGCCGGGGTAATTGCCTCCTAATCAATGACACATTTGCAAGGAATTCAGATCTTGACGCAACTTGGCAGCGGGGAGCCTCATTCCAAGGTGTATCTACAACTGTGTGTCCCTGGCCTCAGTGGTTAACGCTTCGGTGTCTTCGAATGCACAGCAAATATTAGCCATGCACAGGACATATTCTTGGGTCTTCTTTTAGTCACAATTTTTAACATTTACTTTTAAACTTTATTTTTTATTTAGAGAGAGGGGAAGGGAGGGAGCAAGAGAGAGAAAAACACATCAATGTGAGAGAGAAACATCAATCAGTTGCCTTCTGGGTGCGCCCTGACCAGGGACCAAACCCACTGCCCAGGAGCATGTCCTGACCGAGAGACGAACTGGCGACATTTCAGTTTGCAGGACAGCGCCCAACCAACTAGCCACACCAGCCAGGGCTAATCACCCATTTCTGTTTTATTTATTTATTTGTAAAGGTTTTACTTACTATAAAATAATGTTTAGAGAGAGGGCAAGGGAGGGAGAAAGAGAAGGAGAGAAACATCAATGTGTAGTTGTCTCTCATGCGCCCCTCACCAGGGACCTGGCCTGCAACCCAGGCATGTGCCCCGACTGGGAATTGAACCAGTGACCCTTAGGTTCACAGGCCAGCTCTCAATCCACTGAGCCACACCAGCCAGGGCTAATGACCCATTTTTAAAAAGAGCCCTTTTACAAAATGTGCACGAGCCCTCACACACACTCAGCCACCACGGACTGCGCCTGCTGCCTCCTAAGAGTGCCATGGTGTGATCTCAAGACTCCTTGTACTTGCCGTAAGTACCAGATTCTGTGATTACGCCCATTTTACAGCTGAACTGAGACTTGAGTGGCGGAGCAACTTGCTAGCACCACATACCTGCTGGCCGCTCAGCCGCCTTCCCCACGGCACGCGCCCTCACCGCTCGTGTCTGCAATGCTCTGGCCCAGCGGAACCTTCCTCTCTCCCTGGGGAGCAGGATTTCTCACCTCTGGGCCTTTGTGCTCCTGACTGCCATCCACCTGGGCTTGGTCAGACGTCACTGCCTTCAATACTGTCGCCCTCCTGCTGGAGGGTTTCTCCTCCCACGGGACCACGGCCACGCCTCAGTGGGAGGTCTCTCCTACGGCTTTTCTGGATGCCAGATCCTGCAGAGCCTTCCCAGGAGCCCGGGCAGGACCCAGGTTCACCCCTTCCTGAATCCCCCAGCCATGCCCAGCCCCCCCGCCACCGCCTTACACTTTGCAATTAAGGATTGAGTGAATGTCTGTAGCAAACTTTAACATTTTTCCTTGAAAGAAGCATGTATGCCAATGTACGAGAATATTTTACCGGCGATACAACTATATTTGGATGTTTTTATTATTATTATTTTTTGAGAGTGTTTTGTTCTCTGTGAAAGTATGGTTTAACTCCTGAGCTCAGGAGTTTATCTGAGTTGTCTGTTTATCCTGGCTGCTCAGTGGGAAACGGCTACTATGAGACTAACCCAGTCAGCCTCGGTTCCGGACCCAGGCAACGGACACATTTTGTGGGAGGGAGGGAGCCAAGTGGCAGTTGACAAAGTGTGACCACATGTTAGCCGCTCAGATGCGGAGCACTCACCTGCGCGTCCAGAGCTGCCCTGCACGCTTCCACCTGCTTTGCCCCGTGGACTCCTCGCCACGCCCTGTGTCACAGATAGGGACCCAGAGGTGCAGAGAGCCGCAGAGACGTGTGCAAGGCCCCTCCGTGGGGAAGGGGAGGAGGCAGGACTGGGCTCCGGGCTCCTTTGAGTATGATTGAAGGAGGCTAGATGTAATGTTGTGTAACATTCCTGGGGATCAAAGCTGGTTCATCGCTGGCACAGGGGAGCTCTCTTTGGAAAAATACCCTGATGAGCTGCTGGGACAGAAGGTGAGACCCAGAGAGTTCAGCGACAGCGTCAAACTGCTGCATGCAAGCGAGTGAGAGGAGCTCTGGTGTTGTCCCGAAAGTGAGGGCAGAGGAAAGAGGGTCATGTGACAGGTAGTGACCTCTTGGGCCATGAGGCCAGAAGGGCCTGGGGGGTGTTTTGTGTTGCTAGGCAGTGCCAGGCTCCATGCCTCGTAGCTGTACCCGGGCCGCAGCGGTCCCTGCTAGCCTTGCAGTTCTCGGGATGAAGGGGGATTATGGGAGGTGCGTGTACAGGGAGAAGGCGGCGATGCTGAGGACCGTGGGAAAGAGCAGCAGGCTTGAGGCAGAGGTGACAGACACTTGTTCAGATACCACCGGGAGGACTCTGGATCTTCACAAGGCGTGGGACAGGGGTGGGCATGGACCTTACCCAGATCTTAGGGGCCTGGGAGACCCTGGCTGATGCCTGGGTTTGGCACGCATGCTCCAGAGGTGTTCTGGGCAGCAGAGTGGTCCCAGTGGGCTGAGTCCTGGAGAATGCCAGGGACTTCTTGGCATTGACTTGTCCTGGCACAGCGTGGTGGTGCCTCCCCCCCCTTTCTTTCTCTATTATTATCATAAGCACAATGCAACAGAATAGTTTAGAAAGGGAACCACCACTCTTTCTTGTGGCTTCTCTTCCAGTCTCCACCCACAGGCACAGGAATAGCAGTTTTCGAGTTCCCACCATCGTGGATTTTGTTTCTGGCTTTTTCTTCTGGTGTTTTTAGCATTTTTATCCTGGCCCTGCCGTGTACTCTCTTTATTCCGGCCACTCCCCCAAAGGTTACCTGGTGCCAGTGTCCCAAACCCTCCCTTGGGCTTTGTATGCACAAACTTGCAGAAAGCCTTCCCTAAAGTCCTACTCAGATACGGTGTTGCCGTGCCGCGCTCCCCACCCCTGGATGCCCGCAGAACCGTAAACCTCTAGCTCCGTAGTTTCACCGGCTGAGCGAACTCAGAGAACCACAACCTCAAAGTCGTTCTGGGAGAGTGACCCTAGCAACCCGCTCAGCCGCTTAAGTAAGCACAGACCTTTTGATTGACAGGGGAAGCCGCCAATGGTATCCAGACAAGCCTCTTTTGTGCTGGGGACCGTGAGCCGCTTCTCTCCTTTGATCCAATAAGATGCCCAGAAAGGGGTGTGGGGTGGGGCCCTGCTCCCAACAGCCAATGGGACGAGCCCAGCGGGCGCGGAGGAGGCGGGGCGCTCGGCGCTGGCGGCAGAAGCGGCTGCGGCGGAGCAGGGCAGGGCCGGTTAGCGCTGCCGGAGCCAGGGCCGGAGCCGGAGCAGGAGCCGGAGACGCGGTCGCTGCCGGAGCGGGGTGCGCGGCGGGTCCGGAGACGAGCGGCGGCCGAGGTGAGGGGCGCGTGCGGGCGGTTGGGGAGGCTCGGGCGGACGCGGGGACCCTGGTCGGCGGCGCGGCCCTCGCGCTGTCAGGCCGCCGCGCCCCGCGCCGCGGGCAGCCTCTGCGGCCGCTCTGCCAGCGCGCGAACTTCCTGTCGCCGTGGGAGGGGGTGTGTTCGGGGCGCCGCGGGCGCCGCGGGGGGCGCCGGAGAGGACGCCTGGGCGGGGGGTCCGGAGGGTCGTGGGGGTAGGCTTGAGGGAAAGTGGGAGCCGGCGGGGCGCGGGGCGGGGGCTCGCTGGAAGGAGAAGTGCCGGAGCAGCGCCCGCGGGGGTCAGAGGGACGCGGCCGGAGGGGGCGCGGGCGACCCCGGGGACGACTCGGGGAGGAGCGGGGGCCGCGGCCGGGAGGGCAGCCCGGCGGCGCGGAGGTGCCCTGGTGGAGGCGCGGGCGGCCGGCCGGGGAGACGCGCCGGCGGAGAGGTGTGGCTGGGAAACGCCTGTCCGAGGGCTCGGCCGGGTCCAAGGGTGGCCGGGAGGGAGGGGGCGGAGGGAGCGGGCCGGACGCGCAGGCGGATGCGCTCGTTCGGGGCGCTTTGATGACCGCCCTCCGCTTCCTTCCTTCCCAGCCCCCCTGCCCCTGTCCTGGCGCAGAGCCCTTCCCCGTGAGCCGGTCCTAGGGCTGCGGGGACCGGCAGGAGAGCCTGGGGCGGTTTGCCCGCTCGCCCCTCTGAGTTTTCCCGGACTGTCACTGACTCACGGAAACGTGAGCGTCCTCCCTCCGGCTCTGGGGTTTCGAGCCTGCCTGGCATCCAGAGGGGTCCGGGATGGGAGAGTGTGCGATTTCTGCTGCTCGATTTCGGTGGTTGCTGGGGTTTTTGCCCCCCCCTCCTTCCCCCGCGGGGTGTCCAACCCGGGGCCGCGGGCAGCGTGCGGCCCAGGATGGCTATGAATTCAGCCCAAGGCAAACTCGTGAATTTACTTAAATCTTCCCCCCGCCCCCAGCAGTGTTCTCTAGTGTTTGTGTATTTAATGTGTGACCCAAGACAGCTCTTCTTCCCGTGTGGCCCAGAGACGGCGCAAGGACGGACACTCAGATATTTTTTTCAGACACAGCTGGTCAGGGAAGCAGACTGGGCTGTGGCCCTGGGACCCACCCAGCTGCAGCCCTTGAGGCTGCTGCTGCTGGCCGAGTGCAGGAGGGAAGGGAGCCTTCAGGTGGGGCGGTGTGTTCCCTTTCTGGATCTTGTCTTCTTTTGGGCACCCCAACTGTGGCGTGTTTTTGTGGTTAAGGAGGGTAGGCTGCTTACCATCTCCAAGGCTACTCATTACACTGTTTGCCAAACACTCCCTGTCTACCCTGATGAAAAGAGAGAAGCCAGCTCCGAGAATTGAACGCTGCAGAAGGCAAGCTCGCACCTTCCTCCCGTCCTTGTTCTCGTAGGTTCCTCCCCTGCGGTTGTCCCCATATGCTGAAGCTGTGTGCCGACCCTCCTAGGACTGAGGGGTTGGAGCCCAGGCAAGGTGGGGGCAGCCGTTGAGTGCCAGCCCTCCCGTTCTCGCCCCAAATGTTCTTACTCCCCTTGATCGCAAGCCTGCCTGCAGCCTCCTTATATAGAGGCACTGGAGCGGGTGGGGGCAGGCAGTGCAACTCGGGTTTCTCTTGGTTCATGGGGGAAACTCATCTCTATGCCTTTAAATTTAACATTCGAGTTTGGCAGTCTCCTTGGTGAGGTCGTTCTCGTTGAGATATGAGGCCGGGGCATCAGAAACTTTCCTATGGTGTGTTTTTCTTGTGCCAATTGTCTTGAAGCTTTCAAGAAAGTGGCCATTAGGCCGATGATATTTATTACTTGGGAAAGTAACATAACACAGACGAGCAGATCAGTGATTAGATCTGCAGTCGGTTCACTTTTTTGGGAGAAGAATACAAACTCATTTGAATGGAAATGGCGTTCTTAGCTCATGCTGTTCGGGAAGTGGAACTTTATTACTTTCAGTCTCAAATGTATAAGAGGTCGTAATATCGAAATAACCTAAAAGCATGCATATATGTGTATATATATATATAAACCAATGTGTGGGTGTTGAACATGTTCTGCCTCCGGGAAATAAAGTTGACTTTCCCCAGTCCTGGACGCCGACCAAGTCCATATCTCCCGTGGCCAGGCCAATTTCTGGGTGGGAGCTGAGGTCCCTTTGTCCTTAAGCTTTTTGTTTCTTCTCAGTTCACTTCCAAGTCCATACAGACTGAGTTAGGAGCATGCGGTCCAGGCTTCCTGCTTCTGGGGGGACCCTCTGTTGCTGCAGGATGTTTCGGAATATCGAAAGATTGCAGAGATGCCTTAATAATAACAGTGATCACGGTTCCTTGTGTGTAGAGGTCCTGCCAGCCTCTACCGAGCGCGCTCTGGCCACTTTCACCTGAACCCCCCGGCCGACTTGGGCCTGCCTTATCTGCCATCGGATTGTAGCAGTGGCTCCCCTACGGGAGGCCACCCTGTAGATTACGAGGTTAATGATCACCGTCACGTGAGCGATAGCGCTGGCTCAGTTTTTTTCCAGTGAGATTGTTGGGAGCGGCAGCCGCATACCTGGAGCAGTGATGCCTCAGCTGTGACGTCAGTTTGCACTCCACAGGCAGCTAGCTGCCTTTTTTTCCTGGCCCTGGCAGTGACCCGTCACATGCGTGAAAGCATCATCCTGACTGCCCCCGGGGGTGGTCCCTGGGAGGGCTGTGTGGGGATCCCTTTAGTGTTTGGTGTCCGCACTGAGGGGTCCCTTAGCATTCGGGTACCTGGGCTCTGGCTGCTGCTCGGAGACAGTCTGCAAAGGAGTCTCGAAGCATTCCGTGCGGTGCGACATTCTTGTCCGTGTGGTTCCAAAGGTGACTGACTGTCTGAGGGACAACTGCCATCTCAGAGCACAAGTTTTGGTATTTTGATTAAAAACACAAAGAACAACAACAAAAATCTCTTTTCTTTAATTATGTAATGACTTGTATTTATTTCCATGATTGCACATGTATCTGTTTGCTTAATAAAACAGCACCATTTCGTCTTTTTTTTGTCTCCTAGATGAAAATCATTATTTTTAAACATTGACATATACTTGACATATAAACTTAATTTAAAAAAAATTTCAACATTAAAAAATCATATTTCCTGTCTCCAGTTACTGAGCTAGACAGATGAAAATATAGAAATGTATAAATGTAAACTCAACTATCAAAAACCTCAGCTAGAAGCCTTAAGAAGGAAAATTAGGATAGAAATTTGCTATAACCTGAATAAAATAATATTGAACGTCAACTGTAATTGAAAAATAAAATAGCCCTGGCTGGTGTGGCTCAGTGGATTGAGTGCCAGCCTGCGAACCAAAAGGGTTGCTGGTTTGATCCCTGGTCAGGGCACATGCCCAGGATGTGGGCCAGGTCCCCGGTGGGGGGTGTGGGGGCGGCACCAGACTGCTGTATGTTTTGCACATCTGTGTCTCTCTCCCTTTTATTCTCTCTCCCTTGCCTCTCTCAAAAAGTAAATAAATAAAATCTTAAAATAAAGATTTATTATTTATATATTTATCTAAAGATATAAATTTTATTGCATTTCTTTTTTTAAGATTTTATTTATTTATTTTTAGAGAGAGGGGAAAGGAGGGATAATGAAAGGGAGAGAAATAGCAGTGCTCGAGAGAAATATTGAGCGGTTGCCTCTTGCTTGCCCCTGACCTCGGGCCTGGGCTGTGGGCCCTAACTGGGAACTGAACCTGGGAATCAAACCCTCGACCTTTCTGCTCACAGGCCGACACTCAGTCCACTGAGTCACACCAGCCGGGGCTGTAAATAATAAATCTTAGCCGTGTCAAAATGCTTAGAAAGCAAGCAAGTGGAAAGATATAAATCCAACTATTGCAACTGTTTTGTTAATCTAGAAATGGCTGTGTTCTCTAAATTTTTTATTATAAGATTATGAATTTTTCATGGAAGGCAGAGCAGTATATTCTTTTAATACGTCCAGCGTAACTTTTAAAAACAGAGCAACTTGGCTGTCAAGAAGAAGCCACGTGTGCAGTGGCCTGCGCAGCGCACCCCGGCTGTCGGAGGTCTGCGGGACTCTCCTCCCCGACACTGGGGGCGGGGCGGGGGGGGAGCGTGGGAGGGGCGTGATGGCCACCGGCGGCCCTGGGCTCTGTCCGGCCGTTCCCTGACCAACCCTGAGGCCTGAGGAAATCACATTCTCTTCGGGCTCAGTTTTCATATTTGTGAAATAAGGGGCTTGCAGGTTCTTAACCTTCTGAGGATCTGATAACAACTGTGGACTTCCTCCCGGAAAGCAGACAGGCGGGCAGCTTCCGAGGCCCGGGCCCAGAGTAAGAACTGGACCATCTCGTCTCTGAGCTCCTGCTCCCCCGCCCTCACACACTCTGAAGTCCTGTCTGCCCGTCGTCTTTGAGCTAATAATAGCGATGAATAATGTGCTCATAGGGGATACGTTCTAATACCTCTCTCTCTCTCTCTCTCTCTCTCTCTCTCTCGTCTTTAAGACATTTCTGAGAGGTGCGGGTGGTGAGGGATACTCCTTTTTGTGATGAAGAAAGAGGCACCAGACCTGGCCACCGCTCGGGTAGGGCTGCACGGCCAGAGTTCCGTCTGGGGATCAGACCCGGGCTTCTGGTGGCCAGCTTGGGTTTTTTCCACTAGGTTTCGTTTCCTAGGTGGTTGTCTTGACGAGTTGTGTCTGGCAGTGCAAATATCCCAGAATGGGTCACTTGCAGAGGAAACTATTTGTTCATCTGCTGAAAGAACTGTTTTTTTTTGTCTGAATTTGGATCACTGAACACCTTTCTGCCTGACCTTCAAAAGGTTACTTATTTTGCTTCTGTTATTTTTTTTTCTTGCCGTATTTTCCATAGGGACATGTTTGTAGGCCTTGGGTGTTTTGAGCAGACTTGTTTAATGTTTATGGTTAAAGAGTACATTGAAACGATTACTTCTCAGTATGGCTTAGCACTTGCGAAACTTGTGAAATAAATGTAAGTGAAAATCCCAGACATTTGACTTGTTCCGTTCACACACGTCCTCACGGATGGGACACGGTCCCTGCAGCCGGGAGGCCCCTCCCTGGGCTCAGAGCCGCTGGGTGCAGGTTGTGCCAGCGACCGTCACTGTCCAACAGTGGCTTCTTGTGGCCTTCTGGACGTTTTAAGGACTGATTTTTTTTTTTAAGTTTGTTGACAGCTCAGTCTCAGCTACATAAAGAGCTTGTGTGCGCAAAAGGGCACTGAGCTTGAAAGCCTCACAGGTGTCAGATGGTTTATTGTTGATGAAAAGAGTCGCCCATTGTAAGGGCATTTGGATGCCCAGACTTGGAGGTGACAGGATGGCATGGGGTGGGTGGCACTCTGGGGTTGAGGGTGTGTGTGCGTGTGTCCGTGTCCTCCTGGCCTGTCGTGTTATGCCTGATGCCCGTCAGGAGATGGGCTGACATCACTCACTGTCCAGGCGTGGAAGGAGTACTTGCTCACCCCACAGTGCGTTCCTTTAGAGTGGCCGAGAGGATGAGACAGACACACACAGCCTCAGTGACACTGCCCGCAGAACCTGATGTCACGTGTCAGCCTCCCTACGCGAACTGTCCGCTGGAGAGGGCTCGGTGGAGGCGTGGGGCCGTCGGTGAGTCCTGCGCACCCGGCAGTGGAAGGTCGCCGGGTGGAGGAGCCTGGGCAGGGAAGGGGGCTGCCAGAGGGCAGGGCCCCCGACGGGGCGGAAGCGCAGGCTGCCGCCACTGTGCGGGATGGCGTCCCGCCAACCGCAGGACCCGCTGTAGCGCCTCCTCCGTGAGCCCCGCCGGAGTGGGTGAGCGTGCCCTCTCCCCGGGAAGCTTACGGCCTGGAGTCAGCCCTTCTCTCCCAGGGGCCTCCCGACTGACCGTGATTTACATGTTGACGGAGTGGCAGGGTTGCCCGCAGTGAGCTCGGGAATGCCGTTGGTGAGGCCACTCTGTGGAGGGCTTCGTGCTTTTTGCTTCCCCGAGCTGGGTGGGGGCCTTCGGAGGGAGAGTGCGTGGGAGAAGGGAAGCGGCTGCCCTGGCCCCTGAGCGCGAGGCGCCCCTGGCCCCTGGCTCCGCCCTCCGTCCTGGGATTCTGAGGTTAAGGTGACTTTGCACTCTGCAGAGGCAGCTCGGTCAGCATGCGGGCCGAGAAGCAAGCACATTTCATCGGGACGGTGGCAAATAGGGGTGTGTACGAAGTAGGGGGGCAAAGGGGGCCGGTCTGACTGCCCGCAGGACACTGCGGAGGGCTGACCTTGAGGGAGGTGACTGGAGTGGCCGTGCCAGTCCACAGGTGTTTCCCAGGTGGCAGTGACTAGAGGGAGAGGCCTAGAGCTGTGAAGAACCTGTGGGTGCAAGTGGCTTCGTGTGCGAGGGGGGCTGCTGAGGATGGGGGGGTGGAAGGCTGGTGGGCAGGTTCGGGCTGCGGGCCCCGCCTGGCACGTGAGCTTGGGCCAGGCCTCTTCCTGGAGGACGAACCTTAGCGAAGAACCGCTTTGGGGTAGCAGACCCAGCAGGCTGATGCTCTGCACAGAAGCAGGCTGCCACTGGAGAAATCGGGGGTACAGATGGGGGAGGGGTGACCCAGGTGGCTCCCTCTTACAAAGGTTACCGTGTCCCCAGAGACACGAGGACTGCCACCGGCGTTCCTAGGGAGCATGGCTGGACTCGCACAGCAGGCTTCCAGGGTGGGCTTGGCCTCGGTCTGGCCTCGGCTGCTTTGCCTGCATTTACATTTTCGGTTAGGAAGGCGGTGGCTGCCTGGTTCTGCTGCTCCTTCCGCGTGGCTTGTGTGTGCAGGCCCGTGCCGCCAGCATGTGACGTTCCCCCCACCCCCTGGTCCTGCAGGAGAAAGGTCACGCTGCGGTGCGGCACGGGAGGTGACGTGCTCGCCGGTCACGCAGCCCTGGGCTCTGCCTCCGCTCCACCCCTAGGTAGCTGTGCGGTCCTCCTTGGCCAAGTGCTTCAGCATCCCCCTGAACGGGTGCTGACGGCCCCCTCCTCACGTGACCGAGGGAGGCAGTGTGAGGTGGCGGAACGGACCGCCAGGGCCTGGGCCTGGGCCTGGGCCGCGGGGCCGGCTCGCTGTGGCTGTGGTCCGGCTCAGAGTGCACGGTCCGCATCTGCTGAAGTGCATTTGCTGCCGAAGCGAAATACACTGTCCTTAAAGTGCCCAAGTTGATGCTGTGTTATCCAGTTCTATTGAAAATGCTTCTAAAGCGTGTTATTCTCGCCCTGGCCAGGTGGCTCAGGGGGTTGGAGCATCGTCCCACACACCAAACCGCTGCAGGTTCGATTCCTGGTCAGGGCACAAGCCTGGTTGCATGTCCAGCCATGGTCGGGTGTGCACGGAAGGCGACTGACTGATGTTCCTCTCTCTCCCTCCCTCTCCACCCTCTTTCCTCTCTTTCTAAAGTCTATAAGAAACGTATCTTCAGGTGAGGATCAGAAAAATGTGTTATTCCTTTCTCCAGCCGCAGCATACTTACTGAGTGTATTTGGACCTTTCTTTGGTGACTCAGAGTCACAGGGGTGCTGTCAGGTGGTTGGCTGGCGTGGGCGAGGCCTCCAGCCCCGCGTGGGATGCCCTCCCGTCCTAGCGCTGTGGGCGGCCTCTCTCCTCTGTCCTTCCCACCTCTGCCAAGTGCCCGTCCTCCGGGCTGGGGTGCAGGCCTGGGGGTGCTCATATCCCGGTCGGGTTTTGAGGGCGGCCCTGCCCCACAGAGGACTGCGCCCCAGTTGAATGTCACAGGTCCGGGAAGCCCGCCCCGGGACGCTGGCTGCGGCTCAGGGGCTCTCGGCGTGGGAAGGGAGTGTGTGTGCCGGTGCCGGTGCCGGTGCCGGTGCCGGTGCCGGTGCCGCAGCCCGAGGGCATGGGAAATGCGGAGACGTGAGAGAGCAGATTGTAGGCTGTGTGCGCTCTAGCCAGGTGTGCGGAAGGCCAGAGTGACACACGGCCACGAGGCTAAGGCTGCAGGATCACGGGAAGTTCCTTGTTTTCTAAGCTGTACCATTGCCCTTTCACCTTTGGAACGCATATTTAAGTAATAACTTGATTTTATAATTCTTAAAAAGTTTAAAAAATTTTTAGTTATTTTTTAGAGAGAGGGGAAGGGAGGGAGAAAGAGAGGGAGAGAAACATCAACGTGTAGATGCTTCATGTGCACTCCCCAGTGGGGACCTGGCCCGCAACCCAGGCATGTGCCCTGACTGGGAATCGAACCAGCGGCCGTTTGGTTCCCAGGCCAGTGCTCAGTCCACTGAGCCACACCAGCCAGGGCTTGATTTTGTCATTTATATGTGTATATAATACATCGATATATGAGCAGCTTGGGCGCCGCCTGGATGGCTCAGCCGGTTGGGGCTTCGCCACGACACGCCAAGGCTGTGGGTTTGATCTCCCTTCAGGCCACACGTACAAGAACAAGCAGTGAGCGCATAAATAAGGGGAACCGCAAATTGGTGTTTCTCTCTCTCTCCCTCCCCCTCTCTCTAAAGCCAGTAAATGGAACAGCTGGGGTGTGTAGGCATCTGCAGTTCACCGAGAACTTTCCAGAGCCCTCATCTCGCTTTTGGAGCGGCCTCGTTGGTGTGCTCCCCTCTTCACCGTCCCGAGGAGGAGACGAGGGAGGCCCGGGGGGCTGGCGGTTTCGCCTGAGGGCGGTGGGCCAGGACCCCACATGGGCCTCACCCCAAGTCCCGAGCTCCCGGGGCGCCTGTTTGCCGGGTCCTTGCCGGGCCTGCCGGTGGTCTTCGGCAGGCGGAGTAAACTGTGGCTAGTGTTTTGAAGTTTCCCAGGCCATGGAATGGAATTTTATTATTATAAAGCGATGCCCAAACCTGAGTTCATGAACATTTTCATGTTTTAAACTACGCTGTGTTCCACTGTACCCAATTACATCGTCGCCAACAGAGCGTGCCAAGTCTGTGCGCTGCGGTCTGCAGAGAAACCGCAGAGCCGGCTGGGCCCCCTCGCGGACCTCCGGGCCTGCCATTAGTGGTTTGGTAGCTGGCTGACTGCGGGGGACGGGGTGGCCTGCCTGGGGGCCCTTCGGCGTGGCCGTGGCGGGTTCAGCTGAGGAGGCCGTGGTGACCTCTGCACCAGCGAAGGTGTCATCGGCTGAGGGTGGGGCAGCTCGGGGGGGTCACCATCTGGGATGGGCCTCCCGGTGCAGAGGTTTCTGAGGGGCCAGACGAGAAGCTCTACACGCTCCTGCTCACTTGATTCCTGCACGCTGTCGCCTCAGTCCGCTTCTCCTGCGAGTGGCCCGGAGCTCCGGGAGGTGACGTGGCCTTCACAGCGTCACGCTCAGAGCCACAGCTCACGTCACCTATCCTGCTGCCTTGAGTGAGGGAACTCTCCCCTCCCCCGCCTCTCGGACACAGAGGCAGGGCAGGTTGGGTGGTCTTTCGCTTCCTCGAAGGTAGGACCGGTGCCCGCAGCTGGCTCGCTGAAGGCAATCCGAAAGTCTGCAGCGTGCGCACGGCTGAGAGATAAAGGCAGGGAGCAGCTGCTAGCAGCCACGTGCCGGGCGTGGTCAGGCTGGTCTCCGCGGGGCCCCCGCTCCCCTGTCCGCCGTCCTCTCCCGCTGCCGGCCGGCCCCCGCCCGCAAGGGGGAGCAGCGGGGTCCCACGCCGCCTTGGGAGCAGCGCGGTTGCCTCACCTGCCGCTCGCTCACTGCCTTCAGGAAGGTGTCCTGCGCTCATTCAGAGCAGGCAGTCAAGGGGGCAGGGAGTCCCTTTCTGCAGAGCCCCGATTTTGCACTGCACCCCGCAGAGTTGGGAAAGGTCTCGTTTTGATGACATTGTGATGTCAAGTGGAGATTATGCAGGTAAACTAGAGTAGAGGGTTGTTTTCGTGCTTGTGAGAATTGTCATTTTTGTGTCAGAAAGCTTTTTCTCCCCTCTCTTGTCTTTTAAGTTTTTTAACTATTGAAGCTACAACATAGAAAATAGAGTTTTCTGCCCTGGCCGGTGTGGCTCAGTGGATTGAGCGCTGGCCTGAGAACCAAAGGGTCACCAGTTCGATTCCCAGTCAGGGCACGTGCCTGGGTTGCAGGCCAGGTCCCCAGTAGGGGGAGTGCGAGAGGCAACCACACATTGATGTTTCTCTCCCTCTCTTTTCCCCTCCCCCCTCCTAAAAATAAATAAATAAAATCTTTAAACAAAACAGAGTTTTCTGAGTAAAGAACACACTTTGTATTTTACCTTCCACACACAAAGGGGTTTATTACGTATCTTGGAAGCAGTAGCTGCCCCCTGCTAACTGCCAACTTTGTTCCACGGCTCAGAAGAGGCCAGGCAGGTGGCCTGCCTCTGTCCACCTCCACGGTTACCAGTTGGAGCGTGAGGACGCTGCAGGTGGTGCCGTCCTGAGCTCGGTCCCGGGCCGTCCGGGTGCCGAGCGGGGAGGGGCTCTGAAGCCCACCCTGACCGCACACGCCGTCGCCTTGTCGCTGGTCCGTGTCGCTGCGATTGTGTTGCTCAGATTTCTTACGTATTTTTTGTGTTTTACCTTTGTCTTTAAGCAGCCTCAGTGGTTGCATAGCCCTGTTGCTGTCCCGAAATGAATGTAGTCCCCTCAGGCTGGACATTGTAGGTTATTTCCACCTTCCTTTTCCTTTGCCGTCATGGATGGCTGTGAGGTTTGTAACTTCATTTTTTCACTTTTCATCTGTGTAGTTGGTGCCTGGGGTTCAATTCCCAGAAGCAGAGGTGCTGGGTTAAAGGGTCAGCACATCTTAGACGGTTTCGAACGCCTGCTCTGTTGCTTGTGGCTTTATTTTTTTGGATTCTTTATGGGTAAAAACGCTGAGGAATTCTTTCTCTTTAAGGTACCCTGGCCTTTAAAACTTCCAAGTATCTGTGAGATAAGAAACTTTTGTGAGCGTTTCTTAAATGAGTCACGTTTCCTTCCTAAGTTTCTGGATATCATTTTACTTGAATTGGCTGCTTTACTTTTATAAGTAAGAAAAAGTCTTTGAAAAAGTCCTTCCTATTTTATTTATTTTAAAGGTTTATTTATTTATTTATTTTAGAGAGAGAGTAAAGGAAAGAGAAAGAGAGGGAGAGAAACATAGATGTGAGAGAGAAACATTGACCGATTGCCTCCCACATGCCCCGACCGGGGACCAGACCTGCAGCCCAGGCCTGTGCCCTGACCGGGAACGGACCTGGCGACCCTTTGCTCTGCAGAACGATGCCCAACCAGCGGAGCCACATCGGTCGGGGTGGAAGAGTCCCTTCTACTTGATTGGCCACCCGAGCTAAGGGTCTCCGTTCCCAGGGCTGCGAGTGTGTGTGGCCGTGGGCCTTCATTAGCTCGGCTGCCGTGTGCCCTGAACCTCGGCGTGTCCGGCAGGGGCGTCCAGCCCGCAGCCTGTGGGCCGCACCGGGCCCAGGATGGCTGTTAATGTGGCCCCACACAAAACTGTACACTTACCTAACACGTAATGAGACTTTTTTGTTTTCATTAGTGTTTGTGTATTTAGTGTGCGGCCCAAGACAACTCCTCGTCTTCCAGCGTGGCTCCGAGACGTCGGGAGGCTGGACACCCCTGTTAGAAGGGGCTCTTGCTTCCTTCACCCCCCGTCTGCACGCCAGGACAGTCTGGGCAAGGCTGTTGGCCGCGCCGCTCGCCAGCGGGCAGGCCGGGGGCCATCCTGGCACCCTCGGGTTCCACCTGCCCGGCTCGGAGAGGCGGTCTCGGGCCGTTCCGGCCCCGCTGTGCGGGCGGCTCCGAGAGCACAGCGGGGGGTGCGTCGTGCCGGTGCTTCCTCTCCCTGGCGTTCTGCTGGCTTGTTTGTTTTCTGTCCTGAGCCACGGTGTCCTTCACCGTGTTTCTTCTCCGTGGGCTGGCTGGCTTTTTCAGCTTCCACTGTCCCTCGGGTATTCACCCTCAGACCGAGTGGGGTCCCCTTTTCCTGGGCGCTCATCTTCCAGGGTCTGCACAGTGAAGCATGCTTAGCAGGGACGCCGAGGGGCTCCGGGTGGGGGGCAGCAGGCAGGCCTCAGCTCTGAGCCCCGGTCCCCGCCCTTGGGTGCCCTCGGACCCCATCTGCTCCTCCGTCAAGCCCCCGCCCCCTGCACCCCCTGCACCCTCTGAACCCCCAAGGGCTGCTTCCCCTTTAGTCCTCTGGCCTCACCATGGACAAAAACTCTTTTCTTGGTTCCTCTTATACTGGCTGAGAAAGGCTGACGTTCACAATAAAACAAAGGACATTATTACACAGCAAGGTGGAAATAAGAGGAAATAACCGCAACCGACACAGAAGCATAATAGGAGTTCTGTTTCCCAGGCACAGCGGGTCTCTGGTGCCAGCGCCGCGGGGCCGGCCAGGCTGCGGCGCCCCGGCTGGGTGCTGCCTGGCTTCCTGCTTCCCCTCCCCACCCGTGTTTATTCTGTCAATAAACCCAAACTCTAGAGTAATGCCGTGCTCTGTGCTCGGCAGTCTGCGTTTTTATCACAAGTGTGGAAATTGTACTTTGCCCTGGTTTCCACAAATGCCTAAACATGTCTAGGTTGGCCGTTGCCTAGGCAACTGGCAGAGTTGTTGGTTGTGTGCGTGGTGACGGCCGTGGCAGGGGCTGGGTGGACGACCTCAGGGTTTCTCAGCCGAGCTGGGTGGTGACCACCAGACCCCAGAGGCACAGGCTCTTGGCTTCCCTCTTTCCCTGCCCCTGCAGTCATGGAAAAAGTGAATGCGACTGGGCCGTGGGAGCGCTGTGGAATGCCCCCTTTGATGGAAACGGAGGGCGGTGGCTGATGGAGTCAGTTTCAGACTCACCATTTGTCGTGTGACCTTTGATGCTGCTTTTATTTCCTTTTGGATTTCTTTCTTTCCTCTTCAGTCTTGTAGGTGTGGGCCTGGGAGTCGGTGCTCACCTCCAGAATTGCTTTTTTGATCGGTGCTTTTTGGTTTACAAAGTCTACCAGGCACCTGCAGGTTCATGGAATTTAGAAATATTTGGAAATAACATGCGCTCTTGCTAGTAAGCAAAGACAGGTGAAAAAACCCTTGAAATCCGTGCCTTACGAAACTTTAGCGTCCGCCATGTGACTGGAGGGGTGGAGCCCCGTTCTTGGAAGACGCCGTCAGCCCGTGGAACTGCTGGGGGGAGGAGGGGACTTCCCCTCCCTGCCCGGGAGGTGGCAAGTTGCCAGCATCCACAAGGGCTGTGCAGCCCGCTTCCCCGGGCCCTTGGTCTGTTCTGGGGGGCCGGCTTCAGGGGCCCTGCCCTGGGACCCAGGTGGCTTTCCCCTGTAGGAGAGCCCTGTCTGGGGCAGTGGGATGGGTGCTGCAGGGGCACGCAGCGGCCTGAGTACGCGAGGAGCCCTGCAGGCTCGAATCCTGCCCCCCCCCACCCCCCACCGGCCCTGGGCCAGCTGCTGCCTCTCCCTGTGCTTCCGTCTCTGGGCCTCCGCAGCGGGGGCGGGGATAGGACTGCGTGCCCTGCCCATGGGGCAGTACTGCACCTCGAGAGCCCCGTGCAGTGCAGCCACTGGTGTGCCTCTGAGCCCCCCACCATCCTGCCACGTGCCTCTTTGACCCCCCCCTTCACGGTTGAGGAAACAGGCACACGGGAGCTCAACAACCCCTCAGACCCAGGTCTGCCTTCGGGTCTCCCGTCAGGGCACCGCCGGCCCTCCGTGGGGACCCTGGCTCCCCGGGACACCAGGGCTGGTGGCAGAGGGACAGCCCACTCCGGACTGTGCCCATTAGGCACTGTCCGTGGATGGACTTTTTACCGCCCCCGTGCACACACGCGCACTCCATTTACGTGTCACTGCGTGTCAACAGCGCTGTGATTGTGATGACGGAAAATGCCAGTTCATTTTCAAATTTGAATTTATACTTACCTTTTGTCATCTTGACCTCTTCAGTCACGGAATGCTGGAGATGTCATCCTCTAGGCAGCTGGGGACCTCAGGACCTAAAAAAGAGTCTTTTTTTGTGGGGAGAGTTCAGGAGAGGTTTCTTGCTGCCCTCTTCTTGTCCTTGTGTCTGTCCGACGGCTGCATGCCTCGCAGGTCAGGGCACGTTGGGGAGACAGAGTCACCAGTGGGGCTAGGCTGAGCCGTGAACTGAAAGCAAGGTTGGGAGTTCAGAGGTCATACCCGGTTCAAAAGGAGGAGTGTCCGAGGCCCCCATGGGAGCGAAGACGGCAGTTACATCGGAGGGGCCTCGAAGGAATTCTGCGGGCCCTTCGCCTCTCTGGCCGCTCGCCTGTCCGTCCTGGGGGCTTTCGTGGTGCGGGGTGGTTGCAACAGATCCTGCCCCCTCGTTCACTGGGGCTCCGGTGCAGAGCACACTGCCGCGTCTGGGCGTCTGGACCGCAGACCAAAGGCTGGGCCTGCCCGGGGCTGGGGCGGTGGTTCCACGGAGGCCAGCCTGGGAAGCTTCTCTTTTCTGGAGAGCTCTCCCCTTTGCAGTGCTGGGCTCCGGGCTTTCCCTGCCCTGCTCGCCGAGCCTGGGCCCTTGGCGTGCCGAGACCCACGGGCAGGACCAGCAGCGTTTCTTGGCCTGTGCTTGGCTCTCAGATCTCCTTCCGAGTGTCGTGAGAATGGACTCTCTCCCCGCCAAGGTGGCCACAGACATCCAAGTGCAAGTCTGACAGGTTCATAAATCCCCATTCGCTCACTCAACAAATGCTTGCACGCCGTGTGCCAGGCACGGTTCTGGGCACCGCGGCCCTCGCAGGGGCACAGCACGAGACCTTAGTTTCTGGTGGGGGAGGGGGCGGGCGGCAGAGCGTGCTCAGACGTCCTGTCCCAGCGTGCAGGGAGGGCGGCCTCGGCGCGCCCGGCCTGGGGCTGGGCGCGCTGCCAGCCTCCCGGTTCCCCTGCGGCTCCCACCTTCTTGAACTGGTTTTTGGCTTCACCATCAGTGTCATGACGATTCCTTTAAAATGTAATACTTGCGGAGGCTTACTTTGTGCCGGGTGCCCTGCTTCCCCGTGCACGGTCACACTTCCCCTTGCGACGCCTTTGCAGGTGGAAGCTGGGCGCGGAGAGGGCCGGGGACAGGCCTCAGCGGGGCAGGGTGCCACCCGGCGTGGAGCTCGCAGGCCGGGCCCGAGGGCCTCACCGGGGTGCCCATGAACAATTAGCTGACCGTTTCATCCTGGCCACCTCCACCCTCAGACTGGGTCCCGTTGCGGTCAGAAATTTAACATTTACCCGACAATCCCATCAAATTGTGCTGTTGGGGAGGGAAACCCGAGCGGAACAGACCTCGCTCGATGGGGCAGACTGTGTAGACACTCGAGGTTGCCAAGTGCGTGCATTTGCTGTTAGCAGGGTTGCCTGTCCCGCCCTCGGTCCCAAGGCACTGCCTCGTGCATGGCGCTGGAAGTGGGCATCTCTCCGCGCGGGGCTGAGGCGGCTCACGCGCACCCTGCTGTCCCAGCCGGACAGCTGTGTCCTTGTTTTAACTCTCCAGGCACTGCCCGCTGGGCAGGAGCGGCTTCCTGAAAAGTTGCTTTGAGAGCTTTGTGTCCTCTGCTGCGAGTGGAGGGAACGGCACTCGCGACCCTGGCCCAGCCCTGCCGTGACGGCGGTGTTGGTCGGGCTGCAGGTTTGCTCGCTGACCCCCTCCTCCAGCCCCGAAGTGTTTATTTTTCATTTCAGGGCGTCGCAGCTCTGCTCCCAGAATCCCAGGGCTGGCCACCACTTCCCTTAGAACTTGCACTTGGGGAGTGACTCTGAAACGTGACGAAAGCCGGGGCCCAGTCCCTCCCCAGCCAGCCCTCACCGGGGGCGGTGGGGTGGGGGGGGACCGAGCGCTCGGCCTGCGTCCGCTCGGCCGGCCCCCTGCTAACGCGGCGGGCAGTGTCCAGTCGGGCTTCCTGGGCGGTGGCGTCCGCAGAGGCCCGCGGCTGGGAGCGGGGAGTTCTTTTGTCACGTTTCCAGGGGCGGGCGGCTGGAAGCCAGGTCCTGAGAGGGGCTGGGAGGCATTCCGAGCGCAGTTGGCAGTCCGAAGGGCTGAGGCGGGGCCGGGGGGGTCCAGGTGTGAAGTCCAGCACGATGGGGATGGTGGGGGTGGGGGGTGAGGTGGCCGACAGGGGAGGGTTTCTGAGTGGGTGGGGGGCTGCTGTGGCCCCTTCCCCTGGCTGCGGGACCGTGGCCCCAGGACGGGTGTGCCACGTGGGCCCCCTGCCCTGGGCCCTCTTCTCAGGCTGCCCTCCCCGGGGGGTGAGGGTCTGCAGGCTGAGGGCGGTGCCTGCTGAAACCTGTGCCCCACCCCTGGGCCCTGCGCAGGGACCGAGGCCTCGGTTCCTGTCCCGGTGACCCCTAGCCCACTTACAAGTCTGTGTCGGCCCCTCCCCCGGTTGGCCCCTCTGGGGCGGGGCAGTGCCTCCGTCCGCACACGCCTCGGTCCGAGAGGCGGCCGGATGGTGGCGGTGCGCAGGGCGTGTGTGTGTGTGTGTGTGTGTGTGTGGATGGAGCTGGGGTGTGCAGGCTGGGGCGTCCCCAGGAGGGCCGGGGACTGCCGCACCCTGCTGCCCCAGAGAGGTGGAGGCGTCTCCCGGTGTGGGCAGCTGGGGCATGGGGGGTGGGTTCCCGCGCAGGCCCAGCCCCTGCTCAGCCGTGCTCCCCACCAACCCCGCCGCACGGAGGAGGGAGGAGGGCCGCTCGCCCTGAGCCTTTTCCCCCGAGTCTCCTTCTAGGGCTTGGCTGCCTGAGGTCCTTTGGATGTTGTTAGCATCTGGCACCGTATCAGGAGGAGTCCAGCTAGCTACATCACGGTGCTTTCAGAGCTCGCTTTTATTTCCGTGGTGGCTCCGTGGACTTCGCCTGGAAGGTTCTCAGAGAACAGCTGTGACGACAGGTGGAACTTCCCCTGCAGCAGGGCACAGCCGCCCTGGCTCTGGGGTGAACGGCCCTTCTGGACACAAGTCAGGTCACTGCCTCAGCGGCACAGCTGTGCTCCGGGCATGTTCTCACTGGGACGTCTTGTCCTCCCGGAGGGCAGGGGCGCAGGGTCTGGGGCCCCAGCCGCAGTGTCCCATGGCACGCGTGGCCGCCTGGGCGCTGCGGGCGCTGGGGTGCCCGCCCCTGGGAGGGGCCGCCAGGTTGGAGGCGGGGACGGCGGGGCAGCTGCGGGGGGGGGGGGGGGGCCGAGGGGCTGTGGCCGTGCCCCGCCCGGAGGGCCGGGAGAGCTGGCCTGACACGGCGTTCCCACCCACGTGAGGAAGGGAAGGACGGGGTGACCGTGCCGTGCTAACAGGTTAGAAACCGCCTTTTCTTGGGAAGAGCTCTCTTTCCGTACAGAGTCGTGACCTTTGTGTCTCTCAGTTTTAAAATGTCCTTTGGTGCGGGTGTGTTGACGAGAGCCGGTCATTTTTAAGAGTATTCTTAGACAAAATAAAACGTTAGTGGCTTTATAGAGTTTTCCTCCAGGATTTCATGGTTTCATCGAGTGCAATGAGCAGATAATTAGTTGCACGTATTTAAAGTGTACACTTTGATAAGACTGGTCATGTGAATACACCCGTTAAACCACCAACACCATGGCCAAGATCACGAACACAGCCACTGCCCCTCCGAGTGGCCTGCCCTCCTCACTCCGCCGGGTGAGTGCGTATCCGCTTCCCGTCCCTGCGGGTCAGCTTGTGCTCCCTAGAGTTTTACACACATTGAGTCACGCGGTGTGTGCTTCTTGTCGCCTGGCTTTTTCACGCGGCAGTGCTGTTTGAGATTCATTCATGTAGCGACGTACCCTTTCGCGGCTGGCGGGCACAGGCTGCTTGTCGCTCGGGGCTGGTGCGTGCGAACAGAGCTGCCCTGAACGTTCGCGTGCAAATCCTTGCACGGACACCCGCCCTCCGCTGCCCTGGGGAAGCGCGAGAGCCCCGTGGCCGCGCCCCGGCCCCCCCCCCCGCCCCCCGCCAGCTGCCAGCCCTGAGTGGGAGACCTGGTTAACTCCAGGTCCGCGCCGGCGCGTGGCCAGGTCGGTCGCCTCCTTTGCGCCCCTCGGGTGGGTCTGCCGTGGTGTCTCACTGTGGTGTTAACGGGCGTTTCGCTGACGGCTGATGACGCTGAGCATCTTTCTTGTGCTTGTTTGTTGTCTGTATGTCTTCCTTGGTGAACTACTCATTCAAACCATTTGTCCACTTAGAACATTGGGTTGTTTACTTCATTATAGCTGCTCCTGGACTTATGATGGGGTTATATCCCGATAAACCCATCATGAATCGAGAACATCCCACGTTGAAAACCCACTGAACACCCCCACCCCGCCCAACACCCGGCTCAGCCCGGCCCGCCACACCGCGCTTGGGGCGCTCGCGCCAGCTGCCGGCCGGGCGGGGTCCTCTGACACAGTCAGGGGTCTGTCGTTCACCCCGGGATTGTGATCCCGTGGCTGCCTGGGAGCTGTGGCCACTGCCCAGCCTCACCAAGGAGTGCCACTCGCCCCCCCCCCCGGCCGAAGTCTGATTTCTACCGAACCGTGCGTGGGGGACCGCGGGTTCTGCCGCACTCCGAGTGAAGTCCTCTGTCGGGCACGCGGTTGGCGAGTATTTCTCCTGGCGTCCGGCTTGTCTTTTCATTCTCTTACCGTGGTCTTTGGAGTGCGAAACGTTTGCCGGTCATTTTGTTCTTCCGTGTCCGTGCTGCCGTGGGTGGCGTTGTAGCCAAGATCTTTGCCTAATCCAAGGTCACGTCTTCTTGTAGACATTTTACAGTTTCAGGTTTCACGTTGAGGTCTGTGATCCATTTTATTTTTTGTGCACGGTGTAAAGTGCGGATGAAGTTCATTTTTTTCTTTCCTATGGCTATCCGATTGTTTGTTGAAAAGTCCCCCAAATTTTGGGGGAAATTTGTAGTTAGTGAAACCCAAAGGTCTGGGAGTTACGGCTCCCGGCACACGAATCTCTTCTGTTTGGTGACTGTTTACTGTGTGCGTCAGCCGAGCACGGCCTGGCCTTGCTTTGTTCCGTGTGCGGACCGAGACACCGATGGCCGAGGCGCTGCCCCTGGGCCGCTAGCGAGAAAGGGGCGAGGAGACGCCTGCTGGGACTTCACATGGTCTGTCCCTCTGCCCTGGGCCTTCAGGGACTTTCTGCTGGACGGGTTCTGGGCAGCGCCCCACTTCCAGAGGGGACGGTGAGGGGACAGTGACCCTTCTGTGCCTCTGCGGGTGGGGTGCCGCCCAGGCTGGGGACGTGGCTGCAGCTGAGGAGGGTGGGAGGGGCCGTTTCCGTCCAGATGGGCGGGCAGCCATGTGGTCTGCCCTTAGGCTGAGGGAGTGTGGCTCCACGCTGGGCTCCTGGCCTCCCTGGGCACAGCTTCGTGACCTTGTGCCCGCGGGCAAGTGTTTATTCTTCTTCCCCTTCACTCGCAAAGGGGGCGGGGCAGCTCTGCCTCCTTCAGCTGTGCTGCAGCGTCCCAGGAGGTGGCAGGGCCTCCGCCTGCTTTTGGGCCTGTGGCTGTCGGTCTTGACTCATAGTGAGGTGCTAGCACCTGACACCGAGGGGCGTTGCCTCTGCTCCAGGCCCTTCACGTGTGGCTGGTTGGGGTGCTGGTTAGTGAAGGGCAACCCTGCCCAGCCCTCCATCGGGGTCTGGATGTGGAGGGCAGGGAAGCTGTGGGGGCCTCCAAGAGCTCCCACCTGTAGGCCTCAGAGCGAGGAGTGTGGAGCCCGGCCTGCATCTGGGGGTGAGCGCCCCGTCCCGAGGGGTGTGCAGCCGGGAGGAGAGGGCCTGTCTCTGGTCCTGGCTGTCCCGCACACTTCCTGGTCTCGTGTTTTATAGGAAGCAGCTGGTTCTCTGACCTTTGGTCACCAAACAGAACAAACCCACCTGTTACCTCCCTCTGGGGTTGAGGTGGGGCAATACTGGAGTGCTGGCCCCACTTTTGCTCTGCAGCCGCCCCCCTCCCTTGCTTTTGGGGGGCAGGCAGTTGTCTCTTTTGAAGCAGCCCCCACTGCTTGGCTTCACAACCTCTTTGTTGTTGAATCGGTGGCATTGTCACTGTGCCAAGGGGAGGAGACCCGTGTCCCTGTGATGGAGAGGTGCCCGGTCCCGCCCGGGTCGGGTTCATCTTGTGGCAGTCAGATAGGCTGAAGCTTCGCAACCTCTGGGCGCAGGTGAAGAGAGCGGAATGCAATTTCCGTTTCCTCCGGGCTGCTTTGCTGCTTGCTCCCCGACGCTCTGCAGCACCGAGGAAAGGGAGGGGTTTTCCGCTGGGGGCCATCTCCCACAGGTGCAGCTGACCAGCCGTCCACATGCTTTTGTCCCTGGTGGGGCGGTTTCTCACTTTATCTCCAGGTTCAGCTTGGAGAGAGCTGGAGGTGGGGGCTGAGTGGCGTTAGGTGCACACGTCAACCTCACAGCACCTTCAGGGACACCTGGGGTTTTCCTCTAGCTTAGAGAGTGGGAATTCTGAATCAGGTGCTTTTAAAATTTGCCCTGGTCTTTAGGCAGAATATACAGCTAGCTTTCTCCCCCCCCCCACCCCCTCTGTCTGTCTTTCTTTCTAGATTTTATTTATTTGTTTCTAGAGGGAGAGAACGGCAGGGAGCAAGAGGGAGAGGAACGTCGATGTGAGAGACACATCAGTCACGCGTCTCCCCGACACGCCCTGACAGGGGCCCAACCCACAGCCCAGGCACGTGCCTGACTGGGGGTTGAACCCGTGACCTTTCCCTTTGGGGGACAACGCCCAGCCCGCTGAGCCGCAGCAGCCGGGGCGGCTGTGTTTTCACCGCTGGCAGGGGAGAACGTTCTAGGGCCCCACTAAGTGCTGAGTCCCACAGCCTGCGCATCGCTCGCTCGGCTGAGTCTCCCGTTTGCTTATTTTCCCTGAGGCAGTGCTGGCCCCAGGGCTGGACGGGACCCCTGACCCGTGGTCACTCAGAGTTTGTTTCACGGGGCTGAGACTGGCCAGCAGCCAGTTACCTGAAGAAGCTGGGTAGAACAGGAATCATAAAAATCAACACAGAGTTTAGGCATTTTATTTTTAACTTAAAGAACATCCATCTGTCTCCTATGCCAGTCTTCTGTTGACCTTTTTTTAAACTTCGAATCTGCTGGTCGGAATTTCTGTTGTTTCCTTCCACGCACTGCACCCGCCGTTCCCTCACTGTGTCGCTGCTCGGCTGTTGCCTGGAGAGCACGGAGAGCGGGGCTGCGCGAGGCAGCCTGTGCTGCGGAACCCTAGACTTTCACAAATGTTCGCCCATTTCATTACACGTGTCTTACCTGTCTTACCCACACCTACAGTTTAGTTAGGGTTTTAAAAGGAGTTTTTAGAGTTTTAGCAACTTGTAGTTGTCATACAAACAACTGTGTGCTTTTCCCATAGATTTATATCGTCGTGTGTGTGTGTGTGTGTGTGTGTATATTTATGAACACACCTGTACCTGTGTGCGCAGCTGGCATAAACAGGTTAGGCATAAATGCCCTGTTCGGCGCCCTGGGCTCTGCGTGGGTCTCTGTGCCCCGGGCGCTCCCTGCACCCCGGGGTCCTTCAGGAAATTAGACAGCGGTTCCGTTCTCAGAAGCGTGCGGCCTAGCGGGGCGACATCCGTGTCCCCCTAACTCCAACACACGTTCAGAGGGGCAGACGCCGGTGGAGGGAGCACGTGCTCCCGGCAGGAACGGGTCAGAGAACTCCCGAGGAGCAGGCGTTTGCCTGGGCCGTTCACTCCTCTCCGTGCCTGGTCGGGTCTTCTTCTGCAGGGAGAATCGGTAAGCACGTGGGCGCGGGTCCCCAGTGCCCGTGCCCGGGTCTGCTGTAGCGGCGTGGCCGGCGCTCCCAGCTGCGGGTGCCCCGTGCCCCGTGCCCTGTGCAGGGGGTTGGTCAGGAAGGACAGCGCTCCTCACAGTCAGGACACAGCGGAGCCGGGTGGCTCTGTTGTCCTAAGCTGACCTGCGCACAGAAGCACTTCCTGGAACAGGGAGCGGGCGGCCCCACAGACTCGGGGGGAGCCTGCATCAGGGCCAGGAGAGGGAGACTGTGCCAGAGGGGTGGGGCAGGGCGGATTCCCCAAGGCGCAGCTGGAATGCTGTGAGGAGGAGGAGGAGGAGGAGGCATGGGCACCGGGCAAGGAGCGGCCCTCTCAGACATGCTTCGTAGAGTGCCCCGTGAGGTGGGGTGACACGTTAACCAAGGGCCAGGTGCCTCCAGGAGCGAGTGGACTTTGTCTCTCCCGTGAGTCCGCCTGAACTCCTGGAAGCTAAACAGCATAGCAATCATCCACAGGAGATCAAGACGTACTATGATAGGAATTCAAGAAATGTTGCCAGACTGCCTCCCGAAACCTGCTGCCCGCATGGGCCTGGGAGCCTTCCTGTGTCCGCCCGGCGCGGTGGGCGGACTCAGGTGGGGGAGCGGTGGGTCACCTGAGAGCCAAGAGCCCCGCTCGGCCTGTCCCGTGGCTCGGCGGCAGAGGGTAGGCTCTGGGCTCTGCCACCAGCTTCGTGTGGACCTTGTGCTCCTCCTTTGTTGTGTGTAAACAAGAGTTGTTTGCGGTTTTCTTTATTAGATTCTCGAAGTGGCAGGCTGCTGCAGTTGTTACCATGTGCTCACGCCAAGCGGAACAGAAAGTGTCTACACAGCAGAGCGGCGATAACCCTCCCGCCCAGCACCCCGGGCTGCTGTGGCGGAGCCTTCCCCAGCCCCCCCCCAGGCTCCCACCGACCCCGGCGCACGCTGCAGGGACAGGAAGGGCTCGCTGCGGCCTCACTCGGCGGCCGGCCGGCCGGCTGTCTCACTTCCCTCCGGTGTACGCTCTCCCGGCTGGGAGCGCCCTGAGGCCGAGGCTCTGGCCGTGCTCTGCCTGTTGTAGGTGTTTGCTGCCGCGTGAGCGGAGGAACAACTGAACACCCGCACGTGTGCCATGCCCGGGAGAGCTCTCCAGGGCGGCGGTTCCAGGTAGTCCGACCCCGGATCCAACTGCGTGAGCCCCGTGGCGGGACAGCCTCAGGCCAGTGGTGTGAGGCTGCGCCCTGTCTGGGCACCTCCCCCAGCGCCAGAGTTCTGTGCCAGTCTGATGGGTGAAACGCTACCTCAGGGTCATGTTAATCGTATTTCCCAGAGTACCGGTGGAGTTGAGCATCATTTCACATGCGTACGGGCCACTTGTGCTGCTTTTTCTCTGGTTTCTGTGTCCATACCCTTTGTCCATTCTTTCCCCCTGTTGGATGTTTTTCTTTTCAGCCATAGGAGACCTTTGCGTGCTGGGCCGCACTCCCTCTGCTGTGTGTATTGCCCGTGTGCCCTGCCCCCGCCTTTGTTTCTGTAGCTGGTTTGTGCTTTGTGTTGGTGTCTTTATCTGTCACATTTAAAGGTTTTTATGTGGTCAAAGGTGTCTCTTTATTTATAGTGTTTATTTTAGGTTTCCTGTTTCATGGGTGGTCTAGAGAAGACCACAGGCTGATTTCCTGTTATGTGGGTGTGTGCAGATGTCTGTTTTCACGCGCACACACACACACACGCGCTTGCACACGCAGGGTGGGGTAAAAGTAGGTTTGCTGTTCTGAGTATGTGAAACACAGAGTTGGTTCTCATGTTGCTATTTATTAATTATTGTATTATTTTCCATATGAAGGACTGTAAACCTACTTTTGCCCCACTCTGTATGTATGTATATATATATTTGCAACATTTCTGCATAAATGATAATTTGAATATAGTGGTATATTAAAAGACTCATTCTCCGTGGCTGGGTAGGGTTTCTCCCAGAAGCACGAAGACTGCCTCCGGCGAGGAGCTGGGCCGGCTGGAGGGGGCTCGGCCCAGGCCGCGGGCGCGGTGTGTGCCCGCGCTGCGCCCACGGACTCTGACCGGGGCGGACTGGCTCAGCCCCCCGTCTGTGAAGTGAGCAGGGCAGAGCAGTGGCGCTGAGCGGGGTCGGCGCCGGGAGGAGATGGCATATAATGGTGGGAAGGGTCAGAGCGCAGGCCTTGGTGCACAGTAAGTGCTCAATGTCATGTTAACAGTTCACTGCACAAAAGTAAAAGGAAAACCTGTGCCGATACCATCTACTTACAGATGTTCGAAAGGCATATAGTAGAATTGCATGGCTAACCCTAGTAAAAATCTAAGGAAGCGGTCGTAGGAGTAATCCGCATAAATACAAAAATAGTCACCAGAACCCAGCAGCAAGCACATCAGGTGGCCGTTTCATGGGGCTCTGGGCATGACAGGGAGGCCCGCACGGAGCCCTGGTCCCCACACCCGTGCCCCCGGAGGTCAGTGGACAGGCTTGAGGGGAAAGGAGTCAGGGGTGGCTGGGACAGTGCCTGTCCAGCCTGGCCTGGCCTAGTGTTTCTTTCCAGCAGTCCTGAGCATGTGACCGCCTTGTCCCTGAGGCCTGCACTTTGCAACGGCCTTTCGCCACGTGAGGTGAAGGCCTCCCGGTCTCACCCTGCAGGAGCCAGGAATGAATTCCTGGAGTTGGGTGGGGAAGAGGATTGTGAAAGTCACCAGCCACCTGGGAGCACGGCCAGGGGAGCAGTTTCGGGAGCAGGCGGAGCCCTGGGCGCCAGTGTGACATCTACGGGCCGAGGGCGGCAGCAGGCGGGCCGGCCTGGCAGGCGCTCGGGGCTCTGCACTCTCTGCGAGGAGTCGGCGCAGGCACGACTTCCCACCGCCCTCCCTCTTCCACCTGCCTGGTGAGCACGCTAGCACTCTCAAACTGAGAGAGGGAGGGGGGCCTGGATGCCCCGAAACCGGGGGGGGGGGGGTGGGAGGGGGGGCCTCAGGTCGGGTCGGACCTTCCAGATGGGCCCGGAAAGCCTTTTGGGGGCGGGGGAATCTTGGCATTGGCCTGCTGTTGGCCTGGCATTTGGTGAACACATGTTTCTTCCCTGTGTCTTTCTCATGGCACTCTTCACGTCCACCTCTAGCTGAGAACTGTTGTGTTAGACAACCTGAACTTGATATAAAAACAGGTGGCGGGTTTGGAAGTGTAATCACAGAAACCTGGAAGCCAGCCTCCACCTCGACACCGTCGTGCACCGCAGGGCGGTTCCTGCCCTCACGGGCCCTTCCTGTCCCGGGGAATGTGTTCCAGTGACTGTCCTTGTTCCCGACCCCCTGCTTTTCTTCCCTCCTCCCTCTCTCTCTCTCTGTCTCTCTCTCTCAGAATACTTGCACATCTGTGTGTGCATAATACATTCAGCTTCTGTTTGTGAGCTTTATAAAGAAGGAATCAGGTAATCTGCAAATTGGGGTTTTCCTTCATTTTTATTGCCGAATAATATTCCACTGTACGTGTTACATTAGTCAGGGCTCCCACTAGGATGTGTGTGCGTATATGGAGAGCGATTTGCCTTATGGGCGTGGCTCGCGTGATCACGGAGAGCAGCACACCCAGCTCTGCGACTCCAGGGAGCCGCTCGCCCAGCCCAGTCCAGCCCAGGCCAGACCCGGGGCTGGCGGCTGGGAGGCCCAGGAGAGCCCACGGGTCGGCCAAGCCCGAAGGCTGGCGGCAGAGGACTTCCTCCTACGTGGCGGAGGGTTGGGGTTTTCTTCATTGTCCTGTCCAGGGCGGGTGATCTACTTAACCAATTAACATGCTAATCTTACCTGAAAGCGCTCCCACAGAAACACCCAGAGCTATGTTTGACCTGATACCTGGGTCATTTGGGGCTCAGTCGAGTTGACACATGACATTAACCGCCACGTGCCTGGGCTGCAATTTGCCGCTCTCCCGTGGGCAGGTGCCGCCTTCTGTTTGTTGACTGTTGGGAGCACTGAAAATAAAGAGGGCTCTGAGCTTTTCTTTGTACGGGTCTCCAGCTGCACTCCCTCCTCCGGGGTTCACACACAGGAACAGACTCGCTGGCTCCCGGGGCCGGGCGTGGGCCACAGACACAGGTGCCGCTCCCAGGTGGCTGTGCCGGTGGCTCTCCATCTGCCGTGTGTGCAGGTTCCCACGTCCTCTCCCACTCTGGCTGTCCGTACGTTTCTTTTTTTTTTTTTAAATAAAGATTTATTTACTTACATTTAGAGAGAGGGAAAAGGAGGGAGAAAGAGAGGGAGAAAAACATCAATGTGTGGTTGCCTCTTGTGCGCCCCCTACTGGGGACCTGGACTGCAACCCAAGCATGTGCCCTGACTGGGAATTGACCCTTTGGTTTGCCAGCTGGTGCTCAATCCACTGAGCCACACAAGCCAGGGCAATTCTACCCTTGAATAGAAGTATTTTACATCCGGCCAAGATGGAGGCGTAAATAGATACACTTTGCCTCCTCACACAACCAAAAAAGGACAAAACAAATTCAAAAACAAAAAACAACTAGAACTGCCAGAAAATCTTAACTGTATGGAGGTCTGACAACCAAGGGCTTAATGAAGAAACGTTCATCCAGACTGGTGTGCCAAGGCGAAGAAACATGGCCCAAATGAGAGAACAGATCAAAACGCCAGGAAAACCACTAAGTGACGAAGAGATAGCCAACCCATCAGATGGAGAGTTCAAAATACTGATAGTCAGGGTGTTCACAGAAATGGCTGAGTATGGTCGCAAAATAGAGGAAGAAGTGAAGGCTACAAAGTGAAATAAAGGAAAATACGCAGGGAACCAGCCAACAGTGAAGGGAAAGAAGCTGGGCCTGAAATCAATGATTTGGAGCAGAAGGAAGAAATAAACACTCCGCCAGAACAGAATGAAGAAACAAGAATTCAAAAACGTGAGGAGAGGCTTAGGGACCTCTGTTGGGGCAACTTTAAATGTTCCAACATCCGAATCATAGCGGTGCCAGAAGGAGAAGAAGAAGAGCAAGAAATTGAAAACTTATTTGAAAACAATGAAGGAGAACTTCCCCAATCTGGCAAAGGAAGTAGACTTCCAGGAGGTCCAGGAAGCCTGGAGAGTCCCAGAGAAGTTGGACCCAAGGAGGAACACACCAAGGCACATCGTAATTACATTACCTGAGATTAAAGATAGGGAGAAAATCCTAAAGGCAGCAAGAGAAAAGAAGGCAGTTACTGACAAAGGAGTTCCCATAAGACTATCAGCTGATTTCTCAAAAGAAACTTTACAGGCAAGAAGGGGCTGGCAAGAAGTATTCCAAGTCATGAAAGGCAAGGACCTACATCCAAGATGACTCTATCCAGCAAAGCTATCATTTAGAATGGAAGGGCAGATAAAGTGCTTCCCAGATAAGGTCAAGTTAAAGGAGTTCGTCATCAGCAAGCCCTTATTATATGAAATGTTAAAGGGATTTATCTAAGAAAAATAAGATCAAAACTATGAACAGCAAAATAACAACAAACTCACAATTATCAACAATTGAACCTAAAACAAAATCAAAAGCAAACTAAGCAAACAACTAGAACAGGAACAGAATCACAGGAATGGAGGTGATATGGAGGGTTATCAGCAGGGAGGGGGAGAATGGGGGAAAGGTACAGAGAATAAGAAGCATAAATGGTAGGTACAATGTAGACAGGGGGAGGGTAAGAATAGTATGGGAAATGGAGAAGCCAAAGAACTTATATGTACGACCCACGGACGTGAACTAAGGGGCGGAAATGCTGGAGGGAGAGGGGTGCAGGGTGGAGGGGAATAAAGGGGAGAAAAAATGGGACAACTGTAATAGCATAATCAATATAATATATTTTTTAAAAGGAGTATTTTAGTCTTACCTTCCTTATGAATAAATCACAAGAACAGGGACTTTGTCTTAATGGATCTCTCTGTCTCTTAAAAGCACTTGGCTTTGTAGTGAGCATATGGTGGGAGCTTCATAAGTGCTAGTAACCGAGCATGGACATTGGGTTTGAGAGAGATAACGAGCTAGACTCAGGTTCGGACCTGTCAGAGAGTGGTGCGGGACCGGAACACCCCCTCAATGACAGGCGTGGTGGGTACAGTGCGGTATGGCTCATACGGGGCACTAGCCAAGTGGACTTGGACCTTCTAAGCCTTGGCACAGCCTCTTCGAAGGTGGGCCAGGCCTGCAGAGCATGCATACCTGCTCCAGACGGCTGTCTTGCACGGGTCTGGGGTGGAGACAGAAGGGAAAGAGGTGGGAGGTGCTGGTCTTTTTACGGTCGAGGACACTGAGGCCCAGAGGGGAGTCGGCTCGTGGCTCCGCAGCAGGCGGGCTGCCAGCCGAGGCCGCACTTCTGTCCCCGCTACCTGGCATCCCACCCGAGCCGCGCTGCCCGGGGGTGAGATTGCCGTTTCTCTCACGGGTGTTTTCCTTTCCTCTTTCAGGATGCGCCGTGCCCCTAGGTGCCGAGCCCTGTCCTGGTGCTTTCCAAGGACACAGGTGCAGTGGGTGTGAAGGGGAAGGGCCCGGGGGACAGGCACGGGCCTGCCTGCCTCCTTGGCAGCTCAGAGAGGGGAGCAGCCGGGTCCCCTGGGTGTCTGGGGCAGAGGGCCCAGCCTGGCACCGCTGTGGGGCTCGCCGGACTTGGGGGAGCACAGGCGCGTGGGCCAGGAGCCTGCCCTTGAATTTCGAAACTGTCAGACGTCTAAAGTCCAAGGTGTGTTTGGAGAGTTTCTAGTTTAATAAAACACTTAAACAATGAATGGAAAAAGCACATGTAGCCTTTTTCTCAACGTGAAGTTAAAAGGACAAAGCCCCAGTGGAGGGCTGTGGGGCCTCGGCACCACCCTGCAGATTCCCAGGTTCCCAGCTGAGCCCTTGGGGGTGCGTTCAGGGTGCGGGGGAGCTTGGACCTGCGTTTCGCAAGGCGCCGCTCAGCTCCTGGCCGCGGAGAAGTGAGGACGCGGCTGGGGAGGGGCCGCCTCAGCCACCACGGGCAGGGCCGCCTCGGGCACGGCCGCCTCCGTCCCATCCAAGCTGTTCCGGCGGACAGGTGCACCTTTTCTAGAGTGTCTTCTGTCTTTTCTGAAAGAAGTTATTCTTTAAAAACACCACTGCTGGTTTTCTCCGTGTTTCAGTAAAGTGCGGCAGGGCACTTTGGGCGGGAATGTTTCGCATGGAGCCCCCGTGGCTGACGCTCAAGTAAGTGTGGGGCGTGACTGCTGCAGCGAGGGGGCGGGTGTCGGTCTGCTCCGGGGAGCTGCTCCCTCTCACCTGAACCTCGGGGTGCACTAAACCCCACATGCCGGTCATACTTTGAAAATCCGGCCTGTGCTTTTCCCTCCAGGACCGTGTCCCGTGGAAGCGTGGGAGGGCGCCGTTGTGGGGAAGGGCCTGCGGCCTCCGGGAAGGCTGGGTGACACAGTGGAGCGGAGCGAGGTGTCTGGCCGGAGAGCCCGGAGGAGGCAGGGCTGTCTCTGCTGCCGCTGCTCCGGCCCCTCCCACCCGCCCCGCACGCTGCTGCACGCGGCTGGGCTTCCTCGGCACACTTCTTCTTTTAAATAGATTTTATTTATTTACTTTTAGAGAAAGGGAGGGAGAAAGAGAGGGACAGAAATACCCGTGTGTAGTTGCCCCTTGCACGCCCCCAACTGGGGACCTGGCCCGCCCTGCATCCAGGGGCGTCCTGCCGCCCATCCCCTCGTGTGGGGCAGCCTTGCCCGCATAGCGGGCCCTGCCTGCATTTCTGGGCGCTTATTTTCTCTGAGGTATTTAAAAACAAAAGGCCATTTCTTTAGGCTTCATCGTTCCTGCCTCAGTTTTAAAACGAAGACCACATTGTCAGGGACACCTTCTGGTGAAGGATATAATGAGTATTCGTTAGCCAGTTAAAATGTTTGTATTACCATTTCTGTAGTAAAGTTTCATTTTGGAAAAGCCTTAGACGTGGACAGATACAGAACAGCCGCAAAGGTGGTGGAGTTCCCGGACTCCGGTCCCCCAGACGCCCGGTGTTACCGCCCCGCAGGACGACGGCACCGTGGTCAGAGTCAGGGGTGAACACGCACATCCTTCCCGCCTGGCCTGCAGGTCCCGCGCAGACCTCGCCAGCGGTCCCGCTGTCCCGGGGCCCGGTCCAGGGCGCCGCACTGCGTCTAGCCAGCAGGTCCCCTCGGCCCCCCGGGTCTGTGGGGTTTGCCTCTCCCTCTCTTTCACGGCCCTGACAGTGTGGAACAGTGCTTACTGCTGGATCATTTGTGGGGCGGCCCTTGGTTTGGGCGTGCCTGCGGGTTTTCCATGCTGTCACACCGCGCTGGCGGGATTCGGGGAAGCGCCTGGCGGGGCCGAAGTGCCCTCCTCGTCACATCACTGCCCGGGGCACAGCGACGTCCGCGGGACCCCCCGCCCGCCGAGTCACCGGCTCTCCATGAGTTTGCCAGTGCCTTAGGGACGGCCCTGCTCTGCCTGCTCCGCGCCTCCCCGCTGTGAGGGCGTGTGCTGTGGGCGGCAGGGGCGCGTGGGCCCCCTGGTCGTGCGGAGACACGTCTGGTGGCGTGATCCTGGGGGCATTAACGGTTTTCACAAGCACCAGTGAAACAAGGCTGGCCATTGCTGGTGTCTGTTGAGACGAGAGGTTATTTTCTAGTCTCTCTACTTTTTATGTTTGTCATTTTCCATAAAAAATAAAAAAGACTTCCAGTCTGCATAGTGTACCCCAGATGGTCTTGCCCGTGAAGGTGTTAGGGTGTTGGGTGTTCCCAGGGTCGTTCAGGCTGCATTTGGCTCTTTCCCCAAGGCCTCCTTAGGGAGAAGAGCCTGTGTCTAAACCAGCGTTACGTGGCATTGCTAGTAACTATGTAACAATAGCATTCCTTAACACCTTTGAGGAAGACAAATTGTGCCATCAGAAAAGAATTTTAATTAAGATGAGGTTACAGTCCTGGCTGGTGTGGCTCAGTGGACTGAGCACTGAACTGTGACCCAAAGGGTCACCGGTTCGATTCCCAGTCAGAGCACATGCCTGGGTTTCAGGCCACATCAGGCCCCCAGCAGGGGGCACAGAGAGGCGACCACACATTGATGTTTCTCTCCCGCTCTCCCTCCCTCCCTTCCCCTCTCTCTAAAAATAAATAAATGAACTCTTTTAAGAAAGGTTACAGGTTAGTTGGGATGCGTGTATGGAACAGGAAGGAGACCTTCACCACTCACTGTCACACTGATTTGTTGGAAGGAGCACCCTGGTCTCCTGGATGTGGCGTGGCCTGTTTCTTCTCTGTGTTCGGACGTTACAAACTCTAGGTCTGGTCTCTGCACAAATGTGGCAGAGAAATGCTGATTTCGTGTAAAGATCCTAGTCCACCCTTTTGAACCCGAGACGCTTTCCCCCGTGGGCGGGGAGTGTGCATGCACTGTGACCGAGTGTGCTGGGGGGACAGGCACGGAGGCACCACGGGGCTGGGGAGACCCTCTGTCTCCGTGGCCCCCCCTTAGCCCGCAGGCGCACCGTCACAGCGTCGCGAGCTGTAAAGGTGCACACGGCCGTGACACGTGAGGTGGTGTCACAGCAGTGACTCCCGGGGCCGCAGATGCCCCCGCCTGCTCCGGGGGCGCCGGCCTGGCCCTTCTCGCCTGTCTCCGGCCTTCGTCACAGCTTCTGCCTGCGTGCCCGTTCATGTATGGGTTTGGTGGTCACCGAGCGCTGTGGGTCCTGTGCGCTGTCGGGGGCACTGGGGCCTCCGTCTCCTCTTCGGGACGGTGCGTCTGGCCGCTGACCCCGCCGCTCGGGGTGGGCGCCCGGAGGGGCCTGTTGTCGGAGCCCGAGGGGTCGGTCTCTCCCTGCCGGTGTGAGGCTGGCGCTGGGGCCGGGGCCTTCGTTTACTTCTGCTCATCCAGAGAAGTAAGAGGGTTTCTTTTTTTTTTAACGTTTTGTTTGTTTATTTTTAGAGAGAGGGGAAGGGGGAGACAAAAGAGGGAGAGACACGTTAATGTGTGGTCACCTCTCGTCCCGGGGACCTGGCCCGCAACCCAGGCGTGTGCCCTGACTGCACATTGAACTGCTGACCTTTTGGCTGGCAGGCTGGCGCTCGGCCCACCCAGGGCTGGAGGGCTAAGACCTGTTGGCTCACCGAAACGTCTTCCCCAGACCTGCCTCTGCTCGAAATGAGCTCACGCGATGTCGCGGTTGGAAGGACCCTGCTGGCTGTGGAGAGATGGCTGCTCTGAGGCTGGGCCCGCACCTGCTGCTTTGGGGTGTGGCGGGAGGCCTCGGCTCTTCCTGGGATTTATGTTCCTTTGCAGAAATGGCTCGTAAAACTCAGGCTTTAGGGAGCAAATTGTGTGAAGCACCCTGGAATCATGGTCTCTTTCCCACGCGAAATACTGCCCCGTGGGAAAGCCAGCTGCAGGGGCGATGTCTCCCTCCGGGGGCTGGGGTGCTGGAGAGACAGACCTCGGCTGAGACTCCTTCTAGGTCTGTCCGGACCGGGACTCGGCAGGAGCCTTGCCGGCGGGGCTGTGCCCGTGACCCCCTGGGCCTGCCGGTTTGCAGAGGGCGCGCCCGTGCTGTGGTCCGGACCCCCCTGGGCAGCCCCCCACACCCCCTCCGCGCCGTCCGCCCAGGCTTCAAAGCTCAGAGAGGAGCTGAGTGGGCTCCTTCGTCACAAAGTTGACTCACGCACTCCACAGAACATGGACGCAAACGCTCTAAAAAGGAGAGTTGCCCCGACACCCCGACGTGTGGTGTCCCAGACGGGCGCGCTGACCCGCGCGCCAGCGGGTCTGTAAAGACAGGCGGGGCCGCACCATTCAAGCCGTGTCCCAGCCTGTCCGTCTTCAGCTGTTTCCCGCACGGGGGTCGCCTGCTCCTTGTCCACACCATGTCCTAGGCTGGGCCACCTGTTCCATCACAAACGCACGGTGACCACTGCCTGGCCGAGCGGCCGATTTTCTTCCTGCGACTCCCGCCAGGTTGCTCACAGCACGTGCACGGCAACCCCTCAGCCCGCCCTCACCTGTACTTCTCTGCCGCGAGCGTGGTGAGTTCTGACAGGCGGCTCCGTTTGGATTGCTGGGGCCTCAATGCCCGGATTTTCCCAACGTTTATCGATTGCCTGCTCTCTGGGTTTCCTGGGGTTAACCTTGTGTGCTGCCACCTAAGGATGCGTCCCCCTGTGTTCCGCCCCCTCGGGCTCCTCTGGGGCCTGAGCTGTGATCAGTGCCGCTGGGCACTGGGCACTTCCGGTCCTGTCATCAGAGGATCACCGTGGCAACCATGTAAAGCGCACTGCATGTGGGTCACCTCCCGCGATCTTCACGGGGCCTGAGGTGGCGCCTGAGGTGTCCTCATGCTACAGGCAGAGGAATGGCTGCTTAGAAGTGTGCCAGGGTCCGGCCTCTGCTCCCCGCTGTCCCTCCTGTGCTCGGCCCACACAGCTCTTCTCCCATCCCAGGACTCGAGGGGGTCCTGCAGGGGACCGGCCCGCACCGGTGCCTGGCGCATGTCCTCACGGGGAAGGGTCTCGCCCCGAGCTGAAGTACGGCGGGGACACGGTAGTGAAAGACTGTTTAAGTGCAGTAGACTTTAATTAAATGGTAAAGGTGGGAGAAAAACAAAACATTGGCGAAATGAGATGCACGTTTAAGTTTGGAGTTGGTGTCCCATTTTCAGTCAACTCCGTATTTCAGGCTCAGGATGGCAGCCTTTAGAGGTTAGAGACCAGGTTTTCTAAACTGAACTTATGTAACACCCAACAGTGTTGCAGAAGTTAGAGTCACTCATTTATTAAACACCTAGTGTGTGCTCATTACAGGCCACGTAGAAGCGTGGTATTAAAAGCCCTGAAAAGGGTTCCGTTGCTTCTCGTTTCTTGGCACATGGGGCTCTTTCTTCTCGCTCACCCTCCCTAGCCGGTTGTTCCCTGGCGCGGGCCCGATCAGCAGAGACAGGGGAGGACACCGGCGGCCTTCTGGGGTGCCTGGGACCGCCCTTCACACAGTGCCCCGTCTGTGCCTCTCCTGCCCCAGAGGAGGGTCGGAGTCAGCTGTTCGGACCCACGAACAAAAGCAGAGAGGGCAGGACGGCGCTTGCCCTCCACTGCCCCAGAGCCGCAGTGGCCAAGTGGAGGGTTAGTTCTGACGAGGACCGCGGAGGCCACCGAGCGCCTCCCACGGCATCGGGGTGTGTGGAGGGAGCGGGGGCTGGGCAGGCCGCTCCCCCCAGAGCTGAAGTTCTTCATCTGACCAAGGTGGGCGTCCTCCCACCTTGCGGCGTTATCAGGATATGTGAGGGCCCTGGCACATGGGGTGTGGAGTAGGATCTCATTTTACTGCCTGTCTGCGGGGTTTCTGGGCGCCAGTGCGCGGTGACGCCTTGACCGTCACGCGGCCGGAACACCGGCAGTCGCTTCTCTTTGACAAAGCTGACGAGGTTCGGTTGGAGGCTTTTTGCTCATCCTGACTTGTTTGTTAGTGTGAAAGTGTCTTTTACATTATTAAAATGCCTTTGAATGAAATAATGGGAGGTGGTAGGTTTTTTTTTTCTTTTGATGTCCTTAGTGAGCAAAAGTTAAGTCGGGGGCCTGGTGTCGGGCGCCTCTCCTGCCCCCAACAGAAGACCCAGGTCAGTAACATTGGGAGCTGGTGCCAGGTGCTGCCCTTGCCCTTGCCCTTGCCCTTGCCCTTGCAGAAGGAGGAAGCCACAGCCACAGAGGGGAGGCGACAGCCAGTGGGACAGAGTGACCCAACGCCGCCTTCTTTAAAAAAAAATTTATTGTTCAATTACAGCTGTCTGCATTCCCTGCCCACCCACCCCCGCCTACTCTCCCCCTCCCCCCCCCATCTTCACCTGGCCCCCTGAGAGCCCGGCTTGCCTGGGGAGTTTTCCCCCAACTCTTTCCAGCTCCCCCTCCCTGCGGCGCTCCCTGCTTAGGTCTGTCCTGTCGCGCTGGGTGGTCCTCCGGCAGTCTCCCTCCCAGACTCGGAGCTAGTGAAGGACAAGTGTGGTGGATTATTAACTTCGTAACCCACGGAGCCCAGCATGGAGGAGGTGCGTGTGAGTCCATGAGGGACAGCTCACACCGACAAACCGCCGATAAATCATTAACGTGGCGTGTCCCTAACCTCCCCACAAACCTCGTCCAGCCCTCCTTTCTGGGTTCAGACCTTCCTCCCAGACCCTTTCCCTGGTCCGCGTGCCGCCCGAAGAAGGCGCAGGCGGGGCCGGGGCCAGGGGCGGGGGCGGGGCTGTGTGAAATCCCCCCCGCCCCCGCAGGTGCCACGCCAGAAGGTCAGGTGTTAGTTCTCACGGTGGCCTTTTTATACCTTGTGTAAGACGGAAATGAATGCGTTTTTCTGTCACTTTGGTGCTTTCAAGTTTTTTTCAGTCGCGCTTTCTGCTTTAATTAGTCTGGCTTCGTTTTCCTCCCCCGCTTTGGGCAGGCGCCAGGGGGCAAAGAGGCTTATACAGAGGGTTTTAACGTGTGTTTTTTGTTTTTTTTTTTTACTTTGCCAAAGATAGAATTGGTGCTTAGCTCAGCTCGTCCTGGCACCTTCTTCGACAGAGAATGTTAGAACGTGGGCGTGGTTGGTCCCTTTTTCTGTACGTGTGTGGGGAGAGCAAAAGCAGGGCGACTCTGTTTTCGTCTCGGTCCATGAAGAACACGGAAGGTTAATAACAAGTGGGGTTTGCGCATGGCCTTGCCCTCTCCGCCGACGCCGGTGCGAAGGGTGACCCATCGCGGCAGAATGTTTGCGTGGCCTGTTTGTGAATGTGGCAGGTTTCTAGAGGTTAAGACTCACTTAAGGCAAAGGAAAGCCAGTACCTGTGACTGTCCCACTAGATTTCGCGTTTACTCACTGAGCAGCCGTTGAGACCGGTCCCTGAAAGCTGCCGTTTCTGTGTGAGCCGCCTGCCTGCTGGCCTCGTCACTCTGTTGTACCTGATGGTGGGGAGAGCTGGGTTAACCTGGTGAGGAGTGGACGGTTCTGGCTCCTCACAATCATCTGCGTGTGTTAGAGGTTCGATTTTTCCAAGAACCGAGACCCAGTGCAAGGCCTTCGCGCTAACGCCACGCAGGCCTTGTGTTGGTCTTCGAGTCGAGGCCCCGTGCGCGGCGGGCGTAAGGGCGTGTGCGGGCGTGTGTGGGCATGTGCGTGCGTGCGTGGTGAGCGGCAGTCCTCTGCTGGCGTGGGTGTGGGGGCCGGAGGGCAGGGCCTGCTGTTCAGGACCCGCGGGGGCTCGTCCTCCTCGTCTCCTCCCTCCCCTGCTCGCCCCGTCCCCCCCTCCCCTCACTCTCCCTTTCCTCTTTAGCGAGTCAGGATTTATTTGCACGCACCTGAGTGCATGCTAGGCCTGGGTGGGCTCTGTCCCGGTCCCGACACAGAGCACGTCCCACTCCGAGCAGCCCACCGTGCCCCCGTGCCGTGTCGGGCTAGAGATGGGTTTGGCCTGCTGTAGGGTTTCCCGTAAACAGACACGTGCCAGCAGGCGCGGCCGTCTGCACAGCAGGGTGGCTAGGGACTGTCCACGCGCTTCGAGTGGGTCAGGGGCACACTTCTGCAGGCCCAGCTGCGTCCCCTCCTCCGTGAAGCCTTCCCTAACCCCCTTCCCACGCTGCGTCATTGCCCCCTTCATGGAGTCCGCAGACTGGGTCCCAGCACTGGCCGGCTCGTGCTGTGCTTGTGGAGCTCCGCCTCCGCTGGCCGTGCCCTGCGAGCGGCCTGGGGAGCGGCCCGAGGCCCTGCGCCCTGTGTTTGGCTCTAACGTGGGTTGAATGAATGCCCAGCGGTTCCAAATCTGGTGACAGAAACCAGATGGGAACTGGAAATACCAGTTTAGGCGCTGAACACTAGAGGATAGCAGACAGGTGCCCCTGGAGCAGTGTTTCTGCCCCAGCACTGCCGGGAGGGGACGGGAGAGCTGCCTGAGCCAGCCCTGCCCTCTGGGGGGGGAGGGGGCCGGCCACTCTGCAGCGCCGGTCTCCTCGCTTCATCGTCCCACTGCTATCTGCATTCTTAATTTAGCTCAAATAAAAAATTCATTAAGACCTAGTCCTTCAGGGAAGCCGGGGTGGAGAGGCGGTGTGGTGTAGCGGTTAGCAGCTGGGCTCTGGAGGCTGACCACTTGGGTTCAAAACCCGGCCCCCCAGCAAGTCAGCTCCGGGATGCTGGGCAGGAAGCACCACCTGTGTACTCAGTCAGCTCACCTGGAAAACGGAGGAGGTAGCAGGACCCGCACTCATGTTGAGTGAGCAGCCTGTGTTGGGTTTAAAAAAAAACAACAACAAAAAACAAGGAGAATGGGAGCGTTAGACAAAACAAAATCAATCGCTCTCCCTTGCATGGCTGCTGTGACTGTCCCCTCCCGGAACCGAGCGCCCTCTGTGAGCCTCGGGTCAGAGAAGGGGTTTCTGTCCCGTGGACGGCCAGCTTGCTTTGCTGGGACTCTTTGTGGAAGAAAATACCCCGGAAAAGGGCTTTTGTGATCCCCTCTTTTTGTAGCGCCTGCATCTAGTTGAAGTACTTGGAGAGACGACCGCCAGCCCACTGACCCGAGAAGCCAGCCCGTGCCCCGCGGCCGGGGCACTGAAGCAGGCTCTGGAGACAGCACTTGGCCTGCCGCTCCGTCTCTGCCAGCCTCACGTCCGTCGCCGGACAAAACGACCGTCAGGCGGTTTGGCCCTCGGCTCCTGATCCCGCCTGTCCCACCGCAGACCTGGGATGGCGTGGCTGGCCTCCCCGCAGACCCGAGGGCGCTGCTGGGGGAGTCTGGCCGCCCGGTGCGCCCCTCCGTGCGGGGGTCACCGACTTCACGAAGCTGGCCACGGAATGCGGTGACCTCTGCCTGAGGTGGACTTCCTCGTTGGTTGGGGGGAGGAAGGTGACTTGTCATTATATTCTCATATGTCCGATAATCACGCCTTGTATTGATATTTTGCTTTATTGGTGTATTTCCATTAAGGAATTTCTAAACACAGATTTTAGAAAGATTTCGGACATAATTCTGTTGTGTGTTAATAAGGTCAGACTAGATGGCTTTTATATATTTTAAAACCTCACCAGAGGATATGTTTATTGATTTTAGAGAGAGAGGGAGGGAGAGAGAGAGAGAGAGACGGACAGAGAAACATGGATGCGGGAGGAAAGCACCAGTCAGTTGCCTCCTGCACGTGCCCCTGCCGGGGACGGAACCGCAGCCTGGGTGTGTGCCGCTGGCTGGGAATCGGACCTGCAAGCGCTCGGTGTGGGGAACGGCGCCCCAGCCCACAGAGCCCCCGGTCGGGGCTGGATGGCGGTCTCCAGTGTTTCTTGAGTAGGTAGCGAGAACACCGGGGGCCGATGTGTGCCCGCCCGGCATCTTTCCCCCTGTAACATGTTCTTCTGTCAGTCACCGGTCTTCCCTTGGCCGCAGACTTCCCTGCAGGCCGTGTCTCAAGGCGGGGACAGTCTGACCCTGTTTCGGCCACCACTGTCCCAGCTTGCCATGGGGTCGGAGGGTGGACATGTATCTTCTGAGGGCGCTTTGGGGGAAACTGAGCCCTCGGAACATTTTTGTTTCTCGTCTGCTTCTGCAGGTTAGTTTCAATGTCTGCTCTTTCATGCGGTGTTCAGACTTTTGGACGCTGTTGCACGGTGTGCGCAGGCAGGAGGGCACTGAGGACCGACACGGACCGCACACCGGGACGGCTCCGGCCACAGGCCGCTGCTCACAGGTGCCCCTGCCCACTGGCCCTGCCCCTGCGCGCCGGCCCTGCCCTGGCTTCAGGCAGCTTAGACTGGTTGTGCCTCCCCCTTACTTCCGCTGAGGGGAAGCATTGCATACAGTGTGTATTCCTGTGGCCACGTACGTTTAAAATGAGGAGATCAAGGATCAGTTTTTCCTTGCCTAAAATTATATTATTTTTTTTCTCTTCACTTTCAGTTCTTTGTGAAACTCTAGGAAGTAAGGTGTTTTGTGTTTGGGTTTTCCTCCGGGGTGATCACACCTGCGGATTTGCGGGTCCCCGCCCGCCTGCCGCAGTGAGCCTGCACCCCCCCAACAAGCTGCTTCGCCGGGGTGTGCGGAGTCCGAGAGCGGCTGAGTTCTACGTGTAGGGACATTGTAAGATTATCGCATACAAGTAAGTCCCTGTCACGGTAACTCCTGTGCCTCCCGGCTCCTTAGGTACAAAGCCTGTCTTTTTTCTCCCAAGGAGAAGAATCCGGAATACAAGAAAGAGGAGATTCTGAGACGGTCACATGTGGTGTTAGTTAGTGTATCGACTGACATTGCGTTTGGGGGAGAATATGAATTCTGTTCTCAGACCTCGTCTCTCTGCTTGTCCACGGGACACCAGGGTTCCTATCTGGCCACTTTCTGAAAAGAAAGCTCTCCTGTGACGGCCCCAGAAGGCCCGGAGCCCGCGGTCCGGGGACCTGGTGCTGCAGGACAGACGCGTGCAGCGGTTCGGCCCTGTCTCGGCCGAGGAGCCGGTGGCCGGCAGGAAATGGTGACACGTCCTGGGGTCGGTCGCGGAGGTCAGGCGCTCCGGCAGGGCTGCGCGGAGCCAGGCGCGGGCGCTGAGCTGGGAGGTCAGGCCGTGGATGCCGGCCTTTGACAGAAGAAGTGAGTGTGCTGTTTAAGGTGGACATCTCCTTTAAGGTGGACCCTTTTGAAAGTAGAGTTTTCTTTGATTCTGTTTTTCCACGGGTTAGTGCTTTAACAGAAACCTTACCTTTTCAGTCCCCTGGTTTGAGAGCTTCTGAGGAAATGTTTAGGCAGCTCAGTGTTAACTGAGCAGGGTGGAGTGTTTATCCAGAAGGCCTTGAGAAAATGTCCCAGTGTTTGATCTCCTCGGGGTGTGTATTTGGCCTAAACAAATGAAGGGCTGTGCTATTGAGTGTCCACTCTGGTTCCAGAGCGTGTGTGCGTGCTTCATGTCGGAATAGATGGGATACATTAGAGACCCGGCCTGGCTTGCACCGGCTCGCACACTTCCGGCTGCATTTTCTCTCGCTGGGTTCCACATGAGCTGCTTGAAGCGGCTGAAACGGAGGGTCCTTCCGACCCCTGCTCTCAGGCGCCGTGGTCCCTGCTGCCGCCGTGTCCTCTCCTACCTAACAGCCGGTCTGCCCTGCAGACGTGCGGGGGACTGGTGAGGGAGGGCGGGGTGACCAGCTCCCCGTGTTCTGTCCTCGCTGCTCCACGGCCGTCTGCCCCACGGCCCGGCCGGGTGCGCCAGCTCTTGCCGCTGTCGGCCCCCCACCGGTCCCTCTGTCAGCGCTTTCTCTTCTCCGAGCGACCCTGTGCCCGGCCCCCACCCCCGACTGCTGTCTCTGGACACTGCCCTTGCTTTCTCTAGGGAGCAGCATGTGGAAGTTGTGTGGTTTCAGTAAATAAGGGGCTTACATGCGTGCTTGTTTCCGATCTTGGAAGTCCCCTTCTGGAACTGAAAAGGGGTGGCCCTTCCCCTCCCCTCTATTCCGCCGTTACCGTGGTGGGAGGTTCCCCCCGCCCCGACACCCGCGCACCCACGACGCGGCGACCGTGTTTGTTGGAGCGCCTGTCGCACACGCAGCAGAAAGGCGGCATGTCCCCTCCTGTCTCCGGGGGGTGCCGCGCAGGAGCCGTCTCTGCCCCACGGAGGGGCGTGTTCTCCTGTGAGGTCATTCCTGTGCTTTGCACGTTTCTGTACTTTCAGAGTTGCATATTTTCTGTTTCCTAGAAATCCCCCAGATATGTAGTATTTCTCTCAGACCTGAATCAGGTCCGTTCATTTTGCCTTTGCTCTTGTAATTCCGAGCATTTCCTTCAATCCCTTCTTAATTCGGTATCTTACTGACTTCTAGATGAAGTTTAGATGCTGCATTTATGAAAAACAATAAAGTGATGTTACAACCTCGAACCAGAGCAAGCCTTGCGGGTCTGAGGTTTATGGCACCAGCAGCAATGAGCCTCCCTTGCCCTGACGACGGCCCCTTTCTTTGCGTGGGCAGCCCTCTGTTTTCCCGGCCACGTCGCTCTTAGTGTTTGGTGGCCTAATGTAGAAGGCGGGGGTGTGATACTTAGAGTTGTGGTGGCCCTCGGAGTCAGTGTAGTTAGTCTTCTTCCTCCTCCTCCTCCACCACCAGCACCACCACCAGCACCACCACCACAAGAAGGGAGACTGAGAGTCAGACAGCCTTGGTGACTTGTCCAGGGTCGCACAGCTCGGTCGCTGAGCGTCTGGAACCCAGGTCTCCTGCGAGCCAGGTCGCCAGCCTTTCCTGTGCCTGCTTTTTCCACACAGTATCTCAAGGCTAATAGGACCTGGTAAAAAACGGCTTTTTTCTTCTGATGAGTCCATTTTCATTTTCAAATACTCAGCTTTTATTTAATAATTTTCTTCTTTTTTAAAAGATTTTTATTTATTTATTTTTGGAGGGAGGGAGGGAGAAAGAGAGGGAAAGAAACATCAGTGTGTGGTTGCCTCTCATGTGTCCCCCACTGGGGACCTGGCCTGCAACCCAGGCATGTGCCCTGACTAGGAATCGAACCCGTGACCCTTTGCTTCACAGGCCCGTGCTCAGTCCACTGAGTTACACCAGCCAGGGCTACTTAATAATTTTCTTAAGTGGCATAGGTATACACTGAATTACTTCAAGCACAGAGAGCATTGAAGTTTTTTCCCCTGAGAGAGATTAAGAAAAAAAAATAAGGATTTCTCTGCTGCATCGAGTTTTTCTTGCTTCCCCCCTAGTAAACTAGGTCTTCATGGTGTCTTTACACGATCAACTGCTAGGGGAGAAGCCCAAACTTAACAAAGTCACCCCGAATAAAAGAAACAGGCGAATGAAGGTGCCACAGTCTGCCTTGAAAGGGAGACTGTCTTCAGGGTGTGGAAGGACAACGCTGACTCAGGGAGCGTGGGGCCCCAGCGAGAGAGCCCTCTGGCCGGCGGCTGCTGGAAGTCTGCTAACTCCAGGTCCGACCCGGGTTTGGGGAAAACAGACTGAAAAGCAGCACATTATGATGCAAACAGAGGAGGGAGTGATTTCCACGGATGAAAAAGCAGAATTTACCCACGACTTCCCAGTCACTTACTGAAAGCCTCTCCTCAACATCAAGCTTGAATCTTTCTGAAGTTCAAGTGTGGGAACGCGATGCAAACCGAGGCCTGCGCAGAACGGCGGGCGACTGTTCTCAGACCTCGGGGAGGCTCCCGCTGCCTGTCCCTGTCCCGTCACCTTGAAGTACCCGGGGCGGAGGTGGGGGGAGGCTCATGGAACAGCATTTGTTTGTATTTCTCTGAAGTGTTTGGAGTGTATGTGCCTTGAGGAACTTCTGAAACAAATATACTATAGGAAAACAGGCATTTCCACAAATATATTTTTAAAGATCTTATTTATTTATTTATTTATTTTTAGAGAGGGGGAGGGAGGGAGAAAGAGAGAGAGAAACATCAGTGTGTGGTTGCCTCTCATGTGGCCCCACTAGGGACCTGGCCTGCAACCCAGGCATGTGCCCTGACTGGGAATCAAAGCTGCAACCCTTTGGTTCGCAGCCCACGCTCGATCCACTGAGCTGCGCCAGCCAGGGCTCCACAGATATTTTAATTGTACTTGGGACTGTGGCCGATAAGTTTATACATGTTTGAATTCACGCAGCCTGAGACTGAAGGAGGGAACATGAGCGGTGCTGTCAGGCAGCCGTGTGGGTCGGAGCTGCGTCTCCGCTCCCCAGTGCTGGTCGGCGCCATCCTGTGCCATCCCAGCTGTCCACGGAGAGGCCGCTGCCTCTCGGCCTGCTGAGCCGGGGGCCCCTCCGGCTCGGAAAGGCGAGGAGCCCACTTTGGGGAATGGATGAGGTTCCCAACTCCCGTCGTTGAGTTGCTTTTGCTCCCCGTGTTAAGTGTAGAACGTTTTAACTGGCTTCCTTTTCTTAGTATATAATTGGCCGCAGCATGTTATATGTATAGATGGATGTATGTATAAACATCTAATTAACACATAATTGTCCCAGGCAGTAAGTGGCATTTGATTCTTCCTTGCCCCTAGCTGTTGCCCACGTTAGTGTAAATTCCTACATGCCTGTGAAATTTATTTTTACTTTTGAATTTTGTTTATTTGTTTTTAGAGGGAGGGGAAGAGAGGGCGAAAGAGGGAAACATCTTGTGTGTGAGATGTGTGAGAGAAACATGGATTGGTCGCCACTCACACTTCCCCAGCCCTGGGTCCTGCCTGCAACCCAGGCATGTGCCCTGCCTGGGAACCGGAGACCTTTAAGTTTGCACGGCTTTGAGAGACGACCCTAACCAACTTAGCCGCACCAGTCAGGGCAGGCCTGTGGGATTTCAGGATGCGAGGCGGGTGTTGTCCTGGCTGCGCTGCAGCCCGGGCTGCTGTGGGCCAGGCGGGAGGGTTGTGCTGGTGGTGGTGTCAGCCAGGCCCTCCTCCCATGCATCCCTGCTCGGCCCTCTCTCCAGACCAGCTTCTGGGGGCGCCCTTAGAACCTCCTCTGCGCTGAGGACCTGCCTCCTCGTGCCCCAGGTGGATTGGGCCCTGGAGCTGGGTAAAGGGGGGTGTCCTGTGTGAAGATGGGGGATGGTAACCCTGGGAAACGCGGGCCATCGATTCGAATGAGTGAGTTGCAGGTGTCGCTGGGCTGGTCTCAGCATCTCACGGTTGTGCTCTGATACCAAGTGACAGACCAGCTGTCTGTTTAACGTTCCCTCCAGCCTCAGGGGTCTGGCCCGAGTTTCTCATTAGACTCCGTTGGGGGCGAATCTCGATGTGGACGCACAAAGCAAACAGCTCCAGCTCTGGCTGGTTTGAAGAACCGCACAGGCGGTGTTCTGGGTTTGAAACGGGGGCCAGCGCAGCAGCACGGGGCTTAAGTTTCTTCCTGCGCACGTGAAGACGGGGTTGCGCGTCCCCTTTCACGTCCCGCCAGGACGCGTCCCGCAGCAGAGTCCCGGAGGGAGGCCGGGGCAGAACGGTGTTGCTGGGAAACGCTCACTTGACGTGAGGGTGTTGATGTCGTCGGCAGGCTAGCTGTTGAACTCCCCAGTCTGGAATTTTCTCTTTGATTCTCGGGCTTCTAGCATGCATTGGTGCTGCTGGTTTAGCAAAGTAATGCAGCTCTCTTTGTGGTTCTTTTCCATAAGAAAAAGATAGCACAGGGCACAGCGGACTAATGATGAAGCAGGTACTGACTTCATTAACTCACCATCTCTGAGCGTTGGCTCCCCTAGTCAGCTCTGACCTCGACTGTGCAGGAAGGACGTCACGCAGCGCGAGACCACGAGGCCACGCAGACGAGCAGCAGGACAGGTTGAGAGGAGAAATCTTGTAGTTAATGTTGAGCTCTAAGGCATGACATTTGTTCTTGGGCACATCCAGTAAACTGCTAAGGTTGAAGAGTTTGGAACGGGTGGTAGAAGTCAAGATGGTGAAAAGTCACCATGTGAGGTTTACGCCCAGCCCCGGCGGGAGGGGCTGCCCGCCGGGGTGCCGCGGGCCGGATCGGTTGTTCATGCGTGCGTGCGTGTGTGTGCGTGCATGCCTTCCATTTAGCTGCTAAGCTGGGTGAGGACCATTTGGCATGGGTGTCCAGTGAGTTACCTCAAGCACAAAGAGCATTGACGTTTCTCCTTTCGAGAGAGATTTTTCTTTAAGATAAAGAGCCCTGGGCATGCTCGGGAGGTGCCAGCACAGTGCGCTGGTCATCCATTCCTGGCGCCAGACCCAGCCTCCTGGAGGAGCCCTGTCTCCTGTGGCTCTGGGTGGCGCCTGTTGCACCAGGCCCCCACCACTGCACACGAGAAGATGTTTGAATTTTCCGTGAACATCGGGAGGAAGAACGCCAGAGCTGCCTGCCAAAAACTGTCCAAACAAGAGAAATGTCCCCGGGGTGGATCTGCTTCTCTTCTTGTTCCCACCCGGCTCTGGCGCTGTGGGAGGTGGCGTGGTCTGCATCTGCTCGAACACCTATTCCCTGGGAGGTCTGATCGGGGAGGCTCACAGGTATTTTCCTGTAGGATTCCAGAATGCCTGCACAGAGCCAGGCTAAGATGGCTTCATTACCTCTTTCATGCACGAAACCACACCTTCGTCATCCTGCGCCTCGTCTTGCAAGGAATGGTTTACACTGACGACGCCTGGGAAGTATTTGGCTACTGTCAGGAGCTGGAGTGCTCCTTGTGTGTGTTACCTTCTGCCTTGGCTGCTGCTGATTGTAAGCCTGGTCGTCTTCACCCCGAGCTGTGTGGCCGACCCTGGCGCCGCAGCAAAAGCAAACGGATTGTTGCTTCTTCCAGCTGATGAGTTGGACACAGCGATGTTCCCAGAGAACACGAGGCCCGCTGCGTGTGACTAGGGGAGGCCAGCGTGGTCCGAACCCTGCGGTGTGCGCGGCCGGAGCTCGGCCGTCCGACCACCACTGTCTGGGTGCACGGCTGCACCGGCCCAGAGTGCCACGCACTTCCCCGCCTGCCCCGCCTGCCTCCTGACGCTGGTGGCCTCAGCCGCCTCCATGGTCACGGTGGGCACAGCGTATCTGGTCCCGTTGGCAGTGGTGTTGGACTTGCACCTGGAGACTTATGCTGATGACCTTGGACGCTCCCGGGCATCGACACCATCTTTCTCATTCAGTGCCTGGTCCTGGCCTTCCCCAGGACCGTCTTGCGCTGGGCTCCGTCGTGGTGCTGGGCTTCCTCCTGGGCGGCTTCCTGCGGTTTGCTCGGTGCCTGGCCGCCACCAGCCAGACCACGAACCAGTGGGGCAGAGGAGACTGGGCCGGGGCCGGCATCGCCCCCGGGTGACTCGGCTCCATCAGAGGAGCCCCAGGTCTACCGGACATTCCCTCCCGCGGGCTGGGGAGCAGCCTTGGAGAGAGCTTTCTCCCCACAGCTGCACTGTGTGAGGGAAAAAAAGAAAGGAGGCTGGGAAGAGTAATACTGCCTTTTAAATAGAGTGGACAATGTATTTGTACGCGTAGGGATACTTTAAAAAAAAACAGTGTTTGCTTTTGTCCACTCAGTCGGCGCCAGGCCCTGTGCTCGGCTGGGGTCCACGATGGTCGAGGTTGAGTTCTTGCCTCTGGGGAGGTCACAGCCCAGTGGGGCAGACGCCAGGGTGAGGGGTCTTCTTCCAGAGCTCTGGGACCTCGCTCTGCGTGGAGAGCGGGGCGGGGGGTGGGGGCGGGGTGAGGGGAGCCCCACAGGGAGACGGGGGTTTGTCAGTCCCACAGAAGTGGTGGGAGGAACCGGATGTGCAGAGGCAGGGGGGTCAGAAGGAACAGGGTGTCTCTGGGCCTTTTGCCTCCCGGAGCGGCGGTGCCCCGGCGGTCCGCAAGGCCGCGCGCCGGCCGCCTCCTCCCCGTGCCCTCGTCCTGCCCGTGCCCTTGCCGCCACTCGGCTCCGGGGAGGAGATGTTGTCAGCCCAGTTCTGCCTGTGGCGTCTCTGGGGCGTATTGCTTGGGGGCTTCGTTCCCTAATCCCCTTTTGATGTGTTTCCAACACAAAAGATAACCTCCCCCACCCCGCCCCCTAAGAGTGCTTTAAGAATGGCAGCCGAAAGGGAGCCAGAAAGGAAGTGGTCGGTCCATTTCAGAAATTGAATTCTGTCTAGTCTCCAGCCACTAAAAAGTGGCTGTCCTTGATATTTTAGCGCTTAAAATTTAAAGTAACGTCTTTTCTCTTGACGAATGGAAGGATTTAAAACCTTTCAACTCCACGCCCTTCCATCTTGCCCAGTGTTTATTTTCTGAATTGTTTCATTCCACGGATTAGACACGGTGTTTCCCCCGTGGTGCTCCTCAGATCGTGTGTTCACCAGCGTGTCCACCTGCCGTCTCTCTCGTGCTTAGGTCGTTTCTTTTTGCGTGAAGCTTGTTCTTTAGCGTGGTCCTTTTCTGCAAGGGGTTGGCATGGTGTTTATTTTTCTGTCTGAAAATGGATAGTTCTTCATTGATAAAAGACTAGTTTTGCTGGGTACGGAGTTCTTAGTTGGCGGTTGTTACGCGGCACGTAGTGTGTATCATTCCGGTGTCTCCTGGCTTTCTCTCTTGTCCTCAGTCCGGTTGCCGTTCCTGCTGGCTGCTTTTATGGTCTGTTCCGTAACTTTGAGGCTTTATAGTTTGGCTTTAATTTGTGGTGTTGTAACTCTCTCTTTTTAAAATCTTGCGTGAGTTCATTGGGCTTCCTTGATCTGAGATTTAGTCTTTGAGCATTCTGAAACAGATACTGCTTCTTCCCCATTCTTAACATTATCTCCTTCTGGAACTTGGTTAGATGTGAGTCAGTTTTCATACCTACTTGTTTTTCTGGGATTGCTTCTTTAACTTTGTCTTTTTGGTGTCTTCAGCTTCCTCTGTTTCCTGCCAGCCTGGTGATGCAATCATTTTTGTTCAGCTTTTAATTTTGCAACAGGAGAGTCATTGAGATACCTGGTGTGCCTCGCCGCTGGGAGCAGGAGTCTGCCTGTCACCGTGTTTGCGCCGGGGCGCCGTGCCTTCCGTGACTCACTCGTTCCGGACGTGTGTGTCGTGTGCCTGTCATGCATCAATGCCAAGGACACGGGGCGAACAAGGACTCTGTTCTTCAGGGGCTTGCGCGCTCGTGAGTGGGAAGAGATCGTATACAAACATGCAACTGGGCGCGTGGAGCTGAGTGTTACTGGGAAGACGGAGCAGGGTTGGGGGCTGCGTGTCAGAGGAGGGGGGCCGGGCCGGGAGGGCCCTCAGAGGACGGGGGTGGGGGTGTGCAGGCAGACAGCCGGCCGTGTGCGGGAGCGAGGCCTGCAGGCGCTGGAGGAGGGCTGTTTCCCCGCAGGGCGCAGCCACTGCAGAGGTGGGGCGGCGCCCGGGCTGTTTGGCAGCCCGCAGGGCGGCAGGAAGGTCACCGTAGCCGGAGCAGTCAGGAGCCGGCATTGGACGGAGCTGAGACTGGAGTGGGAAGCCAGGGCCAAGTGGGGTCTTGTAGGTCAGAGAGGGCAGGGCAGGTAAGTGTGACGGGCACCTGTCGGCAAGTTTTGAGTTTGGTGGCGTGAGCCAGGTGGCTAGAGCAGAGGCGGTGGGAGGCAGCCTCATTCCGGCCCCGTTTCAGGGTGGAGCTGGTGGGATGTGCAGTGTGAGGGAAGGAGAAGGGCCGGGCAGCTGTGCGGGTGATGGACTTGCCTGCTGAAGGAGGAAGACGAGGGTGGGCGCCCGTGGTGGCAGGGGGTGGGGGGGCAGAAGGCGAGTGAGTGCAGGGCAGTGTGCCCAGGAGAGCGCCCAGGAGCGGGCGCCGGGCTGGGCGGGCGCCGGGCTGGGCGGGAGTCCGTCCAGAGGGCGGCTGTGCTGGAGAGGTGGATCGGGAGGCTGGCGATTCGAGTCGTGGGGAGAAGGCGGCCGCTGGTTCGCCACAGCCGTGGGGGTGCTGCCCGGGCGCGCTGCAGGACAGGCCGAAAGGCGTGGGGGTGCCGGGGTGAGTGAGTGTGAGTGACACGCAAGCCAGCGACCTGACTTGAAGATAAGGAACTCAGTTCCTTTACCGGAAACGCTTGAATCTGTGCTGCGGAAATGACAGCAGGTGCCTGCCTAGGCAGAGCCTGTTTTTCCCTTTGGATTTTCAGAAGTAACCCGGCTGATATATTTTCAGGGAAGAAAATGAAGAAATATGTGTATGGAAAAAGGAAAAACCCACACTCACATGTTCCACCATCCAGAGAAGGGGGATACGTGTTAACATTTATTCCAGTATCTGCTCAGATGCCCCCTCCTCAGGAGAACCTTCCTGACCACCGCCGTGTCTGCGGTGGAGCCGCCACTCCGACCCGCACTGGCCTAGGGGTCCCCCCCCGCCCCCGCCGCTGCACCCCTTACTGGTCTGTCTGTGAGTCCTCTGGCCCCCAGCGGGGCCGGCATCTCCCGTGCCTTCATTAATTACGTCTTGGTGAGGGAAAGGATGCGCCGACTCCGGCACTGCCTCCCAGACAGCCCTCTGTTCCGGGCTAGCACCCCCTTAAACAGGCATTGCAGAGTGAGCGCGTGTCTGCACACGGCGCACGGCCGAGTAGCTGTGCGCTCCGGGGCGTTCTCGTCCACCTGTCTTCCCAGCTCCTCAGGGCAGCCTGCACCTCGGACTCCTTCCGCTGGGCTGCAGGCAGCAGGCTCCCCTTCCTCCCCCCTCGCTGCCCCCTGGCTCGCTCCCTCCCAGCCCAGTCCCACGTGACCTTGACTTACCTTTCCTGCTGCCGCACTGGGCGCCCGGGCCTGCCGGGCCTGTCTCACCAGGGGTTTCCTTCACTGCCTCCCGCCAGCTCTTAGCAAGGGTTCTGGCACTCGGGGAGTAAGTGTTTTCAGAGTATTCGGGGGAACATACATAAACTAATAGAGCACCATTGTTTTGACTTAATATTCTCCTGAGTTTTTCAGAATAAATTACATATTTTATTGAAAGAGTTAAAAAATTTGGGACACAGGCTACTTCTTAAGCCAGCCAAATTGACAGATGTTTTGTTCGGGAAAGGCTCTGCGTGTGTGTGTGTGTGTGTGTGAGAGAGAGAGAGAGAGAGGGAGAAGGGGGGTGTGGAGGGAGGGAGGGAGGGAAGGAGAAAGAGAGGACGGGGTGTACGTGCACGCGCTTGTGTGTGCTGTGACCCGTGTGCCTGCGCACGTTGGGGTCCGGGGCTGCCCCTGCAGTTGAGAGAGCCACCAGCCACTTCCTGCAGGGCCTCTCACGTGACCCTCACCTGGGGGAGCTGGTCATTTCAGCACACGTGGGAATGCCACCAATTCTTCTGCTTTGTCATCTGGGGTCTGGAAGTGTGTACCAGGCAGGTAGCATCATGAGCAAAATATGCAGGAGGCTTAACACTGCAGGCGTTGCTTCGTGTTCCTGGATGTCTCAGTGGCGCCGAACGGAGAAGCCAGGCCTGTTTGCTGGGGTGACTTGTGCCCTCCGGGGTGGGTCATGGCCAGAGAGACTGGGGCGTTGCAGGGACAGGCAGGTCCAGGGGACGTTCGCTGCGCGCCTTCTTACTCAGGTTGCCACTCACGTGTGCGTGCCGTTTGAACCGCTCGTGGCGTCCCGGGAAGCCAGGCAGCCACGGGCACGCCCGCTGTGTGGGTGAGGTGCACGGGGCTCAGAGACGAGAACTCGGAGCCGCCGCCGCCGCCGGTTCAAACCCCGTTCTCGCTCGACTCTCCCCGTTTAAGGGGAGCTTCTGCTATTAATTTTGTGCTTGGTTTTGGCTCATTGGTTTCAGGTTGTTGCCTGGTAAGTGGGTCCCCTGTGTTTTGTCAGATTACTGGACAGACCTTCGTGTTATGTGAGCTTTCGGAGAGGAAAACCACCGTCAGATTAGAACTCGGTTGTCGGTTGGTCACGCCGGGTCCAAACTGGCCCCGTGTCCCTCTTTGGACAGGAGACTCTGGCTGCAGCTCACACACTTGAGAAAGTTGCACCACAGTTGAGTGCAGAGATACCTGCGGAATACTTAAACCCAAATCCTTTCGTGGTTTGCGTGACTATTTTTAACTTCAAAGGCACAGGTCCGCAGCACTGCTTGAGAAGCACTTGACGGCTTCGCTTCCAGGCAGAGCCCTGATGGGCTCCTGGGTGGCGGGCAGCTCTCAGGCCGAGCGGATGGGTGGGTGGGTGGGGCGGGAGTCTCTTCCTGCTGCGGCGTGGTGAGTGACTCGGCCGGCAGCCAGCCCGGGTGCCCAGCAGCGCTGGGCCCTTGGTAAACTCTCCCTCCTCTCCTCAGAGGCCACTTCCCGGGGCCTGTTCTGAGGGCCTGCGCGCGGGACCCTGCGCTGAGCTGGTGGGTGCCTCCTCTTTGCTTCGCAGGGTCTTCTCCCTGGGGTGCCTGTGTCTGCCTCCCCAGCTGATGAGGCCCCGTGGAAGTGTCAGCCCCGTGCATCCTTCCTGGACGCCCCCCCCCCCCCCCCGTCGGTTCCTGCAGCATTTTGAGCAGAATTCTGTCCAAGCACTTGCCCCCCCGCCCCGTGTCGGAGGGGTTGCGTGTCGGTCAGCCTCGTGGGAAGGGCGTGCCCCGTGACCGTGCCGGGCTCACTGGACAGAGGCTGGCCCGCGGTCGCCACCCTCACTCTGGCACTGGGACCGACAGTGCCAGGCCCCAGACGGATGCCATTCGATCCTCAGAACCTTGAGTTGGGTTCCGTTTTACAGATAAGCAGCATCGGTCACAAACCTCTCAAGGATTTTGCAGGAGGTGGCTGGGCCATTCCGCAGTCCCGCCACACGTCTTGGAAAGAAGCACAGAAACACTTTTCAGAGACCTAGATCTATCCGAGCGCCAGGCTCTTTGGTGGGGTTCTCTCCAGTCTTCGGGTGGGCGACGCTCCCCTCCGGCCTGGGCTGCAGCCCCTCCCCGAGGGTCCGGCGGGGCTGGGTCGGACTCCGGGTGCGGGAGGAGCCCGGGAAGCGCCCCGGCTCTGCGCAGGGAGGAGGCAGCAGCGGGGAGCTGCCCACAGAGGCCCTTTGTGTGGCCGGAAGCCCTGCTCCTCGGAGGGGCCGCCTCGGAGCGCGGGGGCGAGGGCGAAGGGAGCTGCAGCGGCTGACCCGGGGCCACCCTGACTCACGCGCGCTGTCAATGACGCCCTTTGTGGGGTCTTGGGAGCCTGGCTCAGCGGGCCTGGGCGGGGGGCTCCCGGCCGCCCGCTCCCAGGGGTCAGCGCCTCTCCCATCTCGTCTGCCCGTGCTCAGTGCCGCCGTCTTCTTGCCTGGACAAAGGACAGCCTCCGGACCTGCTCTTTCGTTCCCCTCCTGCTTTTGCCAGAGAACCTTCCCGTCTCACCTGGGCCTCTGGGACTTTTCTTTTTTTAGCCTTCGAGTGTGTGTCTTGAGTTGGAAAACACACTGAACTGCAGCTCAAGGAAGGAGCGTCCCGCTGGGCGATGCTGCTGCCTGACAGAAAGCATCTCCGGGACGGGTCTGGTTAGCCCCATGGCTGGTGGTGGTGGCGGCGCCGCCCAGAGCTCGGGGCAGAGACGAGGCAAAGGTGCCTGAACCGGCAGCCCAGTTCCCTGCGGCTTCCTCGTCCACGTCTCTCTCAGCCACGCCGCCTGTCCCTGGTCGGGTGCTGGGGGCGGGGGGGTGGTGGTGAGCTGACCCGTCCCCCTGTGCTCTCCAGCCCTGACCCCAGCCGGGCTGAGGGGGCGGGGACTCCCGCAGAGAGAGGGCGTGTGTGTGCGTGCACCGCGGGGGCGTGTGTGCACTGCCTGTGCAGAGGGACGCGGAGGTTGAGTTGGAATGACACGGCTTCTGCCCTCGGCGGGCAGCTTGCCTGCTGTGGCAGAGCCGGGGCCCTCCCTGGGTCCGCAGGGCGGCAGGCCGCGCACGCTTGTCCTTTGGAGGCCGGGAGCTAGTCTTCACCGGACGTGGCTGCCCGGGCAGCCCGCGCAGGCGCTCACGTGTTGGGGCGGAGGAAGCCACGTCTGCCGGGCGTGTTTCATCGTGACCCATCTGTGCCTTCTTTAGACTCTGGGGACCTGAGGTTGCACCCCCTTCCATGTTTAGACTGGTCAAAGTCAGAAGTGCAGAGTCCGTTCTCACGCAGCCACCCCCAGCGTTGCGGAGAAGGGGAATCGGGGGCGGGGGGTGCACGCAGGGCCAGGCCCGAGAACAGCTCCTGCCCCCTCCGCACCTGCGTGGCGGAGCCCGCGGCGGGTCCCCCACAGGTGGCCCCATGCGGACTGCAGTGAGCATTAGGGCCGTGTGGAGAGCGGTGGGCACACGGGGCGTTCCTGCGCTCCGTCCCTCCTCCCCGCCCGGCGCTGGGGCTGCGTCCTGCCCCCTTAGACCCAGGGGGCTTCGGGCCCCTGGGGTTTTGGAGGCCTCGCTCTGGATGAAATGAGGCATATTACATCACGCTCACACTCGGTTTAAAGGTTTCTTAATACCGTAGAGCTAGTTGAAAGGATTTTTTTTTTTACTTTTGCTTTTGAAACTCTTCGGCGACAAGACATCAGCTCCTCCTCCTGGCACGTGTCTGTGCGTTCGTTCGAGGGCACGCACACGTGAAGCCGCAGAGGCGACGGGCGAGCGGGACTTGTGCGGCGAGCACTGCTGGTCGTGACCCGTGGCCGGGGCGGGGACAGGGTGACGGGGTGTCGAGTGCAGGGACTGGGGGGGACAGTGCTTAGAACCGGGAGGCCCTGCTGGCCGCAGTGAGAAGTCTTGAGGGATTTCAAGTGGGAGCCCAACTCGATTTCTGAAAGACACACTGGCCGCCGTGGCCGCGTCGTGGAGAACGAAAGGAAGGGAGACCAGCTTGTGGCTGGGGACCAGTTAGGCCACTAGTGATCTGGGCAAAAGACGGCGGCGACCTGGACAACGGTAGCCATCGCCGTGAGGACTCCGGGCGAAGCGGGGGGACTCGGGGGCTGAGTCCCCGAGGCGTCGCCAGGCCTTGGAAGCTGACCGACTGCGGCGGGCCGGTGTGCGGCAGGTGCGGGGTGGGACCCTTCCTGCACGGGAACCCAAGGGCGGCAGTGGGCCTGGGGAGGGTAGGAAGCGGTTTGCAGGGACCGTGTCATGGCCACGTGGAGGTGTCCCCCAGGCACTCGGATGTGTGGGACTGGAGTTCACGGGAGAGAGCTGGGCCAGAGGTGCCGGTCGGTGGTCGCAAGGTTCGGGGGTTCAGTGGGCGGGAGCAGGAGGGCTCGCCGGGGCGGAGTGTGGGGCAGGAGGGCCAGGCTGGGACGGAGCCTCGAGGAGCCCCTGCCCCCCAGACCTGGGCCGAAGAGGAGGAGGAAGGCCAGGAGATGCAGTGCAGGGATGGCAGGGGTGGGGCCGGGGGGCGGGCGCAGGAGAGGCGGTGGGAAGGCCCGAGGCCGCGGTCTAACACCCGCACCGCAGCCCGGCACGAGTGAGGTCTGGGCTTTGCAGTCCGAGCAGGTTCACCGGGTGGACGGGAGGGGAAGCGGTGGGCCGAGCGGAGAGTGGGCCGGGTGAGGACTGCGGGGCTCGGGAGCGGGCAGCTCTTGTCAGGAGCTTGGCTGTGGCGGGGAGAGGGGCGAGCGGTCCCTGGAAGACACAGAGAAAGGGATTGGGGGGTAGCGAGGGGGCCACCCAGAGGCCATGAGAAGAGCGGGATGCGGGCATGGCCTTAGACAGGAGTGTGCACGGAGAGGCCAGCCTGTGGGTGAAGGGGCTTCCAACTGCCCGCGGTCCCTGTTCTGTGGGGTGGGATGCGCCCTCTGCTGAGAGTGCTTGGGAGGGAGGTGGCCAGGGAGAAGGTCTGCAGGACGTCACCACGGGAGACAGAGGTGGCGAGGGGGACGCCTGCAGAGGCGCGAGGTCCCCCAGCACCCAGCAGACTGCCTGCGACGGTGGGGGGCTGAGGCCGGTGTGATCTGGAGCTGCCCCGGGGGCGGCACAGCCAGCCTGGGGCGGGGTGGGGTGGGGGTGGGGCGAGGTGGGTTTAAGGCAACACCGGGAGACCTGGGGAGGGTCTGACAACGGCCGGCTCGGTGGTCCTGCTCTTTAAACTCCAGGTGAGCCGCCTCCCTCGGCGGGGCCGTTGGCCCGAAGGAAGAGCCTGGGTTTCCACGGGTGGGGAGAAAGGCCCTGCGCCCGCGAGTAGGAGTCGGCCGAGACGGTGTCGGGTGTGTGCGTGGCGAGGTCTCCGCTGTGCGGCCACCACTGCTCCGGTGCTCGGGCACGGCCTCGGGGGGCCTGGCCCCACGTCCGTCTGTGCCCAGCGCCCACAGGCGGCCCGCCAGCCTCTCCCGGGACTTCAGGGACACCGCCCGTGGAGGACCGCTCCCTGGTGCTGGAGAGCTGGGGTTTCCGCGGGCGTTTCTCTGTGTGAAGCCTCGCGTAGCCCGCCCATTCGCTCCCTGGGAGCGTGGGCCCGGCTTTGCTGTGTGGAAACAGACGTCCCGTCCCCGTGGCAAGTACGTGCGTCGTGAAGGGGGACACACACGCCGCCGCCGTGGCACTGAAGCGAGGCTCAGGAGACGCTCCCTCCCCGCGGTCTCCTCCGCCCCTGTCGGCCTCCCCCAGAGCTCGGTCCTTTGTTGCGGCTTCAGGCCTGCGGTCACGCAGCGGGCACTTGAGCGTCCGCCGCACGGGGCTGCGAGGGTGAAGACGCACAGCCCTGGCCCTTCGGGACCACGCGTGCCGCCCGTGCCCGTGCCGCCCGTGCCCGTGCCGCGCTTCGTGCCGGCGGCTCTCCTGCGCCCCCACCCGGGTCGTCGGGTCTCCGCTGGCTTCTCCGCTGGTGGCGTGGGACTTGCCCCCGGGCTCTGCTGGCACAGACGTCCCCGAGAGGAACATTCTGTTCGAGCTGTTTCTCTTGGAGTCCATGTGCTCGAGGCGTATTCCCAGAGCGGGACTGCAGGTCAGAGGTCGGTGGCTGCTGTCTGCCTTGTTCTGTGTTTCCAGATTTTTCCATGACGCCTGTTGGCAACGGTAGAGTACATTCCTTTTTTCCTATAGCCCCACTGTGACTGGCTTGTCATTTTAACTTTTCCTATTTCTGTAAGTTATTTCCGTTTCTAAAGGGAGTTAATACGCTACTTTCCCCACACGGTAGTCGGCTGTGTTAGTTAGACTTGGCTAGGCGATGCTGCAGTGACAAGTAAGCCCCGGATCTCAGAGGCTTAGCCCGACGCAGCTGCCTCTGCTGTGCCCTGTGCACGGCCCTGGGGGGGGGGCGGGGCGCCGGGCCGTCATCCCACACAGTCACTCGGGGCCGGGCCTGCGGAGGAGCCAGTGTCCTGCGGCCGCGGCAGGAGGCTTCTCGGCGCATGGCAGGCAGAAAGGGGCGGCCGGGGACTGCGAGGCTGCTCGCCGGCTGTGTGGCCTGGCGCAGCGGGCGGAACTCCAGGGCGTGCTCCGTCCGCGCCCAGCTGTCTCCTCTCCTGCGTGCTGCTCTGTGGCGGCCTCTCTGTGCGGTGCGCCGGGGTCCTCCCCTCCACACCGGCCTGTACCGTACTTTAGAGAGAAGGTTGTATCAGTTGTGTTGAATCCGTTTCTTTATTTGCTTTCCACATGACATTTTATCATGCAGACGTTTAAATAATCACGTAGGTTTTGGGCCCATCCATCATATTTTCTGGTATCTTCTGTTTCTTTTCTTTTTCTTTTTAATGATCTCTGCCTGTTTATGGGCCTCCTGCCCCCAAGGGGTGCCCCACGTCTGCCGCCCTAACACCTCGGAACTTCGGTGTCACTGACCTCAGACGCCAGTTTGCAGTCCACAGTCCTGCGGAGGGGGGGGCCGGGGGGGCCTTTCAGATGGGTGGTGTGGAGCCGTGTGTCCCCAGGATCGAAGTCCTCCCCTTCTCCTAGCAGGTGGTGCTGGGCGTTCCCGCCGTCAGCAGCTCGTGGGGGGCCTGGCGTGTGTGGGCCCCGTCACAGCGCAAGTTCTGGGAAGCTGGGGACTCGACCTCGTGCACCGTGAGCTTCCGGACCTGGACCGCAGTGGGCGTCCAGGAGGAGGGAGTTGGTGACTGAGGGAGCGGCTGGAGGGACGGACCACAGGACGCAGTAGCACGGCTGGCACAGCGATTTAGGGAATGCCCGTCTTCTGGCAGGCGGGCAGGCCGCGGCTGGCGGGCAGGTGGCGTGTGCAGGTCGAGGCCAGAGGGAGCACTGGAATCCAGGTCTCCTGGCTCCGTGGTCCCACCCCAACCTTGAAGGCAAAGGTGGCCCTATTTCTCACAGAAATACTGTCCTGTGGGAGCACGTGTCATTCCCACTGTGGGGTGGCCTCTCCTAGGGCGGGGGTGGGAGGTGACTGGACTCAGGTCACTCACTCAGCTAGGCCTGCCCTGAGTAATTTTTCTTTTAAATCTCAGTATCCTCCCTGTACATATTTTTTTTTTTTTTTGCCCTGTTGTTTGCATTCTCACAAGAGTATCAGCTTGGAAAGTTGACATTTTTGTGCTGTTTAAAGTAACTTTTTCTATTTTTAAACCTGCAGAGCATCAAGCCCGTATTTAGCGTAGGGAGATCTCCGGCCCGAGTCCCCACGCTCCCAGGGCGCCTGCCAAGCAGAGGTCCGGCGGAGCCTCGCTGGGAAAATCCGCCCCGTTACATAAGACAGGGCGCGGGTGAACGCTGTTCGCCCCTCGACAGACAGACGTGTGGGGGAGCTGGCCCCGAGCTGGGCCTCGTCCTGCCTCTGTTGCCCTCTCTCTGTCGCCTGAGACGTGCCGCCCGGAGCGTGGAAAGCCATCTGAAGACGACCCGGAGGGGTGGGGGTGCGGGGCATGACTTGTGTCCCGTGAGCCAGTGGGTGTAGGAGACACCAGAGGCAAAACGTCATCTTTCAAGGGTCTCCGCGAGGCTCCAGATCTACATTTAATGTGGGTTTCTCACACAGACGGCGCCACTGTCTCCGGCCCTCAGGGCCCAGCTCCAACGGCCGTTCCCCTCCCTCCCTCCCGCTCCTCCGCCTTGTGGTCCCGCCTCGTTTCCGGCGCCCCTGCTGCGGGCTACACACGAGTGCAAGTGCAGAGACCTTCCCCACGGACTTCCAGGTGGGGCGGGACGAGGGCCTCTGGGAGCCTGCGCGGACGGTGCGCCGTGGGAGCCTGTGTGTTCGCGCGGCCCTGGCCCGGGACGCCCCCTCCCGGCCAGCCCACCCTCCCGGCCAGCCCACTCTCCCGGCCAGCCCGTTCTAGAGAAGGAACCTCCCTCCGTGGTGCCTCCGCGGGCTGCTGTGCGCCGCAGCGGCTGGCACCCGGCCTGTGGGTTGGGCTCGCCTCCCCTAAGACCACGGGGAGGGCAGGGCGAGCTTTCCAAGGCCCCTCACGTGCCCAGTGGCGGAGCTTTCTTAAGCGTTTTCCGCCTCTGGGCGTTCCTTCCCCTCCAGGCCAACGTTAAGAATAAAATAAACGGACCCTCCTTTCTCTGGGGTCCTCAGAACCATTGCATTTTCGTCCTCAGGCCACAGGAGTTCACTGCCAAGTGTTCACTGTTCATGTTCAGTCATGGACGAGGGACTAATCGGTCACTTCCTAGGCTAGAAGCAAAGCCCCTGGGGCAGACAGAGTGCGGACGTCAGGGGGCCGTTGGGAACCCACCTGACGTGGCCGCTGGCTGGGCCTGTCTCAGGCACGGTTCACCCGGTGCCGCTCTGGGGTCAGGTGGCGTCGTCAGCGCTCGGGGCTGCCGGCTCAGGCCCAGCGTTAGCAGGATGGTTCCGGCTTACCCGGCAAGGGTGGCGGGGCCGGCAGGCAAGGGCGGCGGGGCCGGCAGGGAGCGAGCCGGGGAAAGTCGGCCAGGCCCAAGCAGGCGGCCTCTCACCGGATCGTCACACTCGGCGGTGGGAGAAGGAGCCGTCTGGAGATGGCGGTCCGGGACCGCCTGACCGCCGGGGAGGGGACTTTCGGGCTCCGTGTCCACGCAGCTGGCCCCCATGCAGCTCAGGGCCCCCGGGGTGCGTGCCGTCCCTGCGTCCTGGAGCTGCGTGGGTCCAGTGGAAAGGGCTCGGGGCCTCCATGCCCACCCCGCGCTCACGGTGGGCCTCGGGCAAGTCTGAGTGGGGGGTGGCTGGGGGTAGCAGGTGCAGCCGCAGGGCCGGGGAGGGAGCCAGCGGCGGACGTCAGCCGTGAAAGAGACGGCCTTCCTCGTGTCAGCGGAGGTGCCGCCTGTGGAGCAGACTGCGGCGTGGGCGCTGTCTCCCATTGTGCACACGGGGACCTGGGGACTGGAGGCACAGCGCAGTGGTGGGCTTGCTTGGGGCGCATGGCTGCGGCGTGCTGGGCACAGGCGCCGGCTCAGTCCTGCGCAGTCCCGGTCCCGCCCGTGCCCTTGGGGACGCCCAGGCGGCCCCTCCCGGGACACGCGGGGACCTTGCCCCTCAGCGCGGCAGTGGGTGTCTGCAGCGGGCTTCCAGATCTCGTGGGGTTTTTTGGAGGGTGCTCCCGGTCTGCACCTGTGTTTCCACAGGCCTGCATGCTCGAGTTCTCCTGCCCTGAGCCCCGTCGTGGGTTGACCTCCGTCTGCGTGGCCAGCGCTTGCCCTGCGTGGTGCTGTCGGGGACTTGAGGGGTTCTCCTGGGCTTTTTGGTAACAGAACTGAAATCTCAGTGGTCATGGGACTCGAGTCGTTTACGTTGCAAAAGGAAAAACTGGCCCTCTCACAGTGAGTGGTAGGGGGCACCTGAGTTCCGGGACTTTGGGAGCTCTTCGCCAGCTGGCGCGGGGCCTTCCTGCGGACAAGCTTCTCCGACGCGCTGACTCCAGACAGAGTTGTCGGTGAGGGTGTGGTGTGTCCACGCCAAGCCTCTGGGCTTGTGCACAGAGAGGAGCTGTGTGCACGGCAGAACCGTGGTTCTCGTGGGACCGGGAGGGAGGTGCTGCAGTGAGCGGGGACGGGGGCTGAGCCGGGGCGCGCCCCGGACTGTGAGGTTCCCCGAGAAACCTGCCGCCCGGCTCCCTTCCTCCTCCAGCAGCTGTCACTCAGCAGCCGCAGGGCCTGGGACAGGCACCAGCGTCCCCTCAGGCGCCGACAGCTTCGTTGGGGAAATAGTGGCACCATGGAGGAACTGCAAAGGGACAGTGGTGGGCACAGGGTCACTGGCGTGGCAGGGGGAGGCCCCTCAGGGGGCGGCACTTCACCTCGGCCTTGCAGCACGGGCAGGAGGTGGCCAGAAGGACAGTCTCTGGCGGCGGCGGCCAAGTGTGGCCCTGCAGGCGGGGGAGGCCGGCCGGGCAGGAAGGACAGGCCAGAGCGGAGCCCCGGGGCCGAGACCGGAGGGTTTATTCCACGTGCGGGCCCACGAGGGTCTTCTGTGTGTGGCTGCCTGGTCACAGAAAGGTGTGCAAGCAGTGAGAGCACAGGCGGTGTGCTCCAGGGCGGGGGCGGGGCCTGCACGCAGGTGAGGGGGGAAGGAGGTCACGGTCCCACTCGGGGGTCACCTCCACCTTCACCACCGGGGGGCGCCGCATGGGTCACGCGGGCGCCTCCATCGGGCTTTCTGGATGCGATCGGCTTTCACGAAAAGCCTCAAACAATCCTCGTTGTGCCAATGTATGTTTCCACAGTCCCCACAAACTCCGATGCATACAAGGTTTTATTGGTGCCACGTTTCTGGTAGAATAGAGAAAACGTCCAAATCCCCTGTTGCTCTTTTCGCCGTCTTCGTCTCACGCGTCCCCAGGGAGGAGAAGCCTGGGAGGCTGTCAGGGACTGGCTGTTCCCCGTGCCCGAGGAGCACAGTGTGAGTCACTGCTGCGCTCTGCGGGCATTTTAGCATGTGCTGTATTTCCAAACAGTCCTGTGCAACTGGAGTTTCTTCCGAGGTTTCTGTTGCCATGGCGCCATAATATTTCCCCGGATCTGCTTACTCATGCTTTCACACACTCCTGCGTCAGAGGCGCGGCCCTGAGTCAGACCGTCTTGTTCGTGGTGTCCGGGAGTGTTTCTCCTGCTGTAACGCCGTACTTCTCCGCAGTGGAAAAGTTCGTTGTTGTTCCTCCCGCTGCAGGCGCCGGGAAGAGGGAGGGTCAGGGTCTGTGACGGGCACCCGCAGCCGGTGGGGTGGGTGCGGGCTGCTGCCAGGCTCCCCGCAGCGGGCTGAGCAGGGACCCGTGTCACCTGTGTGCGGCCACTTCCCCTGTAGACACCACAGCTGGGGGGACGGGACGGGCGGGCGGCCGCGCGGGCTCAGAGGCGCTGGCATTGGCCGTCTGGGTCCCGACACCCGCAGACGCCGGGGTCTTGCCCCCGCGTGCCCACGTGCCTGCGTGTGCGTCCTCCCCCTCCCACCATTCCCACCGTTCACTCGTCTGGTGTCGGCCCTGACCCCCCCGACCGAGGCTCCGCTTTGGCGGGGTCTCCAGTTTCCAGGACCGGCAGTGAAGAGGGGGACGGCGGACGGCGTGGCCCTGCGGCGGCCGGGGGCAGCGGCCTGCGCGCTGGTCTGGCACTCGGCCCTTCCGAGGAGCTGCCCCTCTGCGTTCCGTTGCTTGGAGAAACTCGTGTGCGGTCCAGCACCGCTCGGGATTTAAAGAAAGTCCCAGCGCCACGTGGGATCGTGGAGACATTTGTTTTCTAATCTTTTAAAGTCTCTGGCCTCTTCCGTTTCCCAGGGGTCAGCGCCCGTAAATGTGCTGTCGGACGAGGTGCTGGGGGTGTGCGTGGGGCTCACTGCAGGGGGCTCGGCTGGGCAAACGCTTTCCACTTCCGCCGAACACACAAGTGCAGGGGCGGGGGCGGGGCAGCTCCTGCTGCGTGGGGGTGTGAAGTGCGGGGTGGCTAACTGGACCCTCGTCTCCACATGGGGCGGCGGCTTCCTCGGGTGCCGAGGGGACCCCCTCCATCAGCGGACACCGTGTGGGGCGTGGCCCCGGGGTGCTCTGGGGGCCGCCCAGGGGGCTCCGGGTGGTGGGGGGAGGTCTTTGCACTAAGTGACCGCAAAAGCTGACCGTTGGAGAAGACTTGACCTTTTCAGGGTCGCTGAGAATGATCCTGGCTCTCGTTGGAGGGACTCGCCGCCTCTTCTCTCCTGGGCGATCCGGGAGGGGTCGACAGGCGGCTTCCGAAACCGGCTGCTGACGACATACTCCTGTGGCTTTTCGTTGCCGCCGTTTGGTTTGTGCAGACGGCAGCGCATCTGTGTGTGTCTCTGTCAGCGTTGACAAGTTGGGGGGGGGCCGTTGTGGGGGAGACACCCCCGAATCCGCCTTCTGGAAGAGGCAGCGACCGGTGCCTGGGTGAGGCAGCTCAGGTGGTGATGCGTGCCTTAACGAGGTCTGCGAGGGGAACGGGAAGTGGCAGGGGAGGGGGGGTGGGAGGTGGCGCTGGACGTGGCAGCATGGCCAGGGAGGCTCCCCGAGGACCCTGGGGGGCGGGCCAGACTGTGGGGCGGTGGGGGGGTCTGTGCACCCCCTCGGAGAGAGCGTCCCAGGGCGAGGCACCAGCGCGTGCCAAGGCTCTGAGGCAAGAATGGCCTCGTGTGTGGGAGAAACGGGCGGGGGGGGTCCCTGGGACTGGAGCTCACGGGGCCAGCCAGCGGGGGTGTCAAGGGGGCAGACAGGGGCCAGGACAGAAGGGGGGCTGGAAGCAAAGGGGAGGCATCGGCTGTGACTCCCGGGGCGTGGGTTTGGCGCAGGGACATGGCACGATTTAAGTCCTGGGAAAGGGGGTCCTGCGGAGACCAGAACCTGGGGGGGGTGGGTGCTTTCTCGTCTGCCTGACATCCTAACGTGTGTGTGCGTGTGTGTGTGTGTGTGTGTGTGTGGTTTTGTTTTTTTTTTAAACAAACTTGTATTAGCTTGGAAATTTTAGAGTTAGTAATATCTGCATCCCTTTTGCTTTGGGATTCTGTGTCGTTTTCTGGGCTCTTTTGGAAGTATCTTATATGTCAGTACAATGTTTGTTAATAATAACAGTAACTAAATGATCTCTGGTCCTGTCAATTAAAAAATATGACTAGGAATAGAATGTAAAATAGTTCTCAGCCTGGCCAGCCACTGAGGATGACAAGCTATGAGGAATTCACCGTGTTTAAACCACACGGGGATTTCTGTGCAGAAATGAGGTACCAGTTCCTCCTTCCCCTCACTGTTCCTGTTTCGGGGCGGACACCCCTCTCTGACCCCACTTTCTCACTCCTCGCTCCCCTCCCCCGAGGACTCTTCTGGCTGGGCTGCCCCCCCGCCCCCCCCCCCACGCCTGCTGGGCTCCCAGCAGCTCCTCAGGATCCCGCTTGGTGTCCCCGCCTCTGCTGGACGTCCCTCGCCTGGGCTTCCCGGCGTCCCGCTGGACACTGGGTCCCTGAGAGAGCCTCCAGGGTGCTCGGTGGGCTTCAGAGGCAGTGTCTTCTGCCTGCTCCTGGAGGCAGGGGCGAGCCTCTGCAGTGCAGCCCTCCCACCCGACACACCGCGGCTCGCCGCCCCCCCCCCCCTCGTGCTGTCACCTCCCCTGGCGTTGCCGACTGATGTCGACCGGCCCTTCCAGCCTTGAGACCTGTGTGTGTTGGGCTTGCACTGCAGGTGGCAGGCTGCGTCACCAACCCTGGACAAGAGCCCTGGGGACGGACCGTGCGCCAGGCGCTGGAGCTGGCACGGAAGGGCCCTGCTCGGCTGATGGTGCGCAGCGGGCACTGCCTCAGGCGCACTCCCTGAGGCCTGCCTGTGGGAGGCAGCGAGGGGCAGAGAAGCAGGGGCCGTCCTTTCGTCCTGTCTCACGGGGCATGGACGGACGGATGGACAGACGGGGACAGGGGCCCCAGGAGCCCCGGGGCCCCAGCGGTGGTCGGGCTGGGCGGCAGAGGGGCCGCCTGTGGGGCTGGCTGGTGGGAGGCGCTGGGGACCGAGCCCCCCACTGTGGTTCCTGAGCCACGTGTGGGTTAGTGCACCCTTTCTCGGCCTGAATTCGCCCCCATTTTTACCCAGCGACTGCCACCTGTCGGACACCGGGTGCGGGGACCTCGGCCCTGAGCAGGACAGACAGAGCTCCCGCCCTCCCGGGGCTCCCGTCCCAGTGGGCGAGGCGGTGCGTGGGCAGCACGAGCGAGTGACTGGTGAGGCTTGCGGGACGGGCGGAAGTGCTGGGGACAGCAGAGAGGGCAGAGAAGGGGCGCCGAGAGGGCGGGGGACGCACTGCGGACGGCCTATCGGGCCCAGGCCTGGGGGAGCACAGGGAGCGGCGGAGGGAGACCGCTCCGGGGAGCAGGTGAGCCGGGGTGGCTGGAGCGGGGCCTCGGGGGAGAGCAGCCCCGGGAATGGGGGCCGAGGAGGAGGTATTGGGGGGCGAGCAGGCTGCGCTCTGCGGGCGTGCTCCGGGCTTTTGCTCTGCTTAAGGGGAGACGTGGCCTCACCTAGGTTTTCAGAGGGTCGCTGTTGAGAACAGAGCGAAGGGCCAGAAGCAGCGGCAGCTGTCAGGAGAGGCCCGCCGCCACGCAGGGGAGAGGCGACAGTGGGCGGGTCAGCGCCCCTCCGGCAGGCAGAGCTGGTGGCACCGTGGGCTGGCGGTCCTCGACGTGGGCGTGGGCAGAAGTCCTGTCTGGAAGCCGCGGTGCGGTCACGTGGTGCGGGGGGCCCTCCCTCGTTCCCGCACAGGCCCTTCCTGGGGCCAAGGGGGGTCTCTTTATCAGCTAGTTCTGGCGTTGCAAAACGATTACGTGCCAAGAGCCCAGATTTCAAGTAGTCGAGAAAGTCTCCAGGTGAAATGCCCGAGTCCCCTCCCACCCCCACCCCTCACCCCAGGGCAAGTCTGAGAGCACGCCGGGACTCTGTGTGCGTCGGCAGCCTTCGCGGGCACCCAGTTGTTTCCCGTGGGTGCCCAGTGGGGTCAGACTGTCTGGCTGTGCTGCAGCCCACTGTCTGCACCCAGTGCGTGGGAGCACCTCACATCTGCACACGGTTCCCCCCGTCCCCCCGCCCTCCTCTGGCCGCCGCGTCCCTCCCCACAGGTGGGCCAGCGGTTTTCACTCTCGGTGGACAGTGAGGTGGTGTGCAGTGCGCATGTTCTGTTGCCACCCTGAATGCCTGCTTTTGACTGGTGGGTGGGTTTATTGGCAGGATAAAGTTGTAGAGGAAATACCTGGGTCACAGGCTGCAGGGGTTTTCTTTTGTGAGACTGACCGCACGTCGAGAGCCCTGCAGGGACACTCGAGGGCAGGTGTAGCCGGAGGTGCACGCACGCGTTTGGTTTTCGATGGCCCCTCTCACAAGCACCTGCAGCCAGCTGGAGCCGTCCATCCAGCAGGGAGCCGTCCGGCCGGCAGCGCAGAGAAAGACCCTGAGTCACCGCAGGCTCATGGAGGATGCTGGGTCCTCCCACCTGCGGTCTCCAGTGCTGCCTCCAGACAGGCCCGCCCTCCCTCCGCCAGACGGGCCCTCCCTGTCCCTCACGCGCCCACATGCCGTCCGCCTGGGGTCTGCGTGCTGCTGCCTCCCCACACTGCGCCCCAGTCCCCGTGGGGACGTCAGCCCCAGGCAGCGGGGGCCCGTCCGTCTCGTTAGAGACCCAGAGAAACGCCGCACACAGGAGGCTCTAAGGTGTGCTCGGAGAACGCATGGGGACACGTGTCCGTGCCTGGGGACTGACTCCCCCCCCAACCCCGGGCCAGATGGTGACCCCGAAGCAGCCGTGGTCGTCTCCCGACTGATGGGGAATCCCCACCCTGGTACGGTCAGTGCTGCAGCAACCACGTGGGGCGCCGGGAGCACTGGACGTGCCGAGGGGCCCCTGCACACGTCACGTAGCTGCCTGACCGCTGTGCCACGCACCGGAAACTAATATACAATTGAGTGTTGACTGTGATTGAAAGAAAACAAGCCTTTCAAGTTAAAAAATTTTGTTTAAGTAATAGTGTGGGGGGAAAGTACAATTTCCCGCCCCGGACAATGAATTTGAGGAAAGAGACCTTAGGTGGGGCGTGCGCTCTCCGAGGCCCGCAGGGCAGCACTGGGCAGCGGTGAGGACGCCTCCCTCCGAGCGGCCTTCCGCAGCGGCACAGGACCGGCGAGGGCGTCCCTCCTGCCCAGGCCGACGCTCAGGGACGCGTGCACCACGGTCGCTCCGCTCAGGGTGTCCTTGCTGTAAGTGATAGCCGTTTGGTCCAATGGACTATTCCGTTTTTTTTTCTTTTCTGGAACAAATTAAGGGCATGGAGGGGAAGCTAAATATACTTATGCAATCTGTACCTTTCGTTCATCTGACACCTGTTATCAGGCCGGGCTGAGGGGGTGCCGTGGGGGGAGGTGATGCTGTCCCCAGCCCGAGCCAAGGGCACCCCCGGCGACGGCCTCCATCAACCTCTGGGACCCACAGACCCTTCGGGGGGGCAGGGGGCTGTGACTCTCGGCGTTTGGACTCGTGCTTGTCCCCGTGAGAGGCGCCCTGTGCACCAGTGCAGCGCACACAGGTCCTCAGGCCCGGGGCCTCGAGTGTCCCGGCCACTCCCAACTAAAGGACACATTGTAGGCGGTTTTGGATGCAGGCAGTGACGGACATGGAAACCGTAAACGGAAGTGCGTTGCTCTTTTCCCTTGGGGATTCAAAGTCGCAGTGGTGTGTTTTTCTTGCAGGTTCATCTGCGGATTCCGAGCCTCTGCAGCCGATCTGAGTTGAACTGTCCCTGCGGCCCCCAGACCTTCAGAGAGATGTCTGTCACTTACGATGACTCCGTCGGGGTGGAAGTGTCCAGCGACAGCTTCTGGGAGGTAATGCCCTCGCTTCCTTCCCCCGACACAGAGATCAGGCTCGTACCTGCCAGGGCTGGTTTTTGTTTTTTTGTGTGGGGGCGGACAGGGGGTGAGTGAACATACCCCCGCACCAGCAGGCCAGTGGGCTCGGGGCTGGACGGCAGCAGCTGCGGCCGAGCCATCGGTGGCGGTGGGGGGCCCGCCCCCCTAGAAGAGGCTGCCACCTCGGAGCTCCGAGGTGTTCGAGAGGCCTGGTCAGCTGGAGGGTTCTCTGCTCTTCCCTCTCGTGCTCAGCCGTGTGTGACCTGCAGGACATGCACTAGTCACTAGGCTTAGCCCGGAAGGCAGTTTTGCTTTGGGGTTTGTATAGAAAAGCAGACGGCAGCCGTGTGACATCACGCAGGACAGTGGAGGCGAGTGGCCAGAGAGCCAGTCACGCTGCCCCGGAGTCTGTGGGAGCGTCTTCCCGTCTGGCCGCGTCCACGGGGAACTCCCTTCCTGGTTAGACCACCGCGTGGTTTTGGAAGTCACCCTCCCTGGGCCTCGCTCCCTTCTCCTGCCTGCTGGTGAGAGGAAAGCCCGTGTTTGATCAAATTTGGTTCCCACGGCAAAGCCCGGTAACTCTCCCGGCAGCCGTGGGCGGTGTGGGCGGAGCACGGGCTTGGCGGCCGGAGACATCTGGGTTCCGGCCCCGGCTGTGCCCGTGCCAGCTGCGTGCCCTCGCTGGGCCCCTCTGGGCCTTGGCCTTCGCATCTGTGAGGAGGGGTGACACTGGCCTCTGGGGGACTGCCAGGGCGAAGTGAGGGCGCAGGTGTTGGCTCCCGCCTGTGTGCTTCCCCGACACGGGCCGGAGGCTGCAGCCCGGCCCCACGGGGACGAGCACGGGGGAGCTCTGGAGTCTCGGGACAGTGAGGCACACAGGTCCGTCTGACTTCGAGCACCAGCTGGCGTCGTGCAGGGGGGGCAGGGGGTCCCGGGCGGCCGCGTTTAGGGGGGATGGGGGAGGAGCTCCGAGTCCTCCCAGCACTTCTCCTCCCCATGCGTCAGGAAGAGGGCATTACTGGTTTTTAGCCCAATACTTCATTTTATTAAAAGAATGTGTTTCTTGAGCACCTGCTGTGTGCTAGGCCCTAAGAGCCTCCCACAGGAAATGGGACTGTCTGAGTCCCTGCCCTCGGGGGCTGGCGTCTGTGGGACGGGAGGAAACGGGAAGACACAGAGGGTGCGAGCCCCTCCGTCCCGTCCCTCGGCTGGCAGCGGCCTCCCTGGTTGGCGCTCTGGGCCCGAGAGGCGCATCCTCTGAGGTAACAGTTCGCAGAAGGCAGCTAGAGCGACAGAGGCACGGGCGGGTCCCCGCCCGGCATTGTCAGGGGCACTCACTGTGTCGGGGAGGTCGGGGGTGAAGCTGTGTGCGGCTGTGTCCAAGACGGCGGTCAGAGGACGCAGCTGGGAGGTGCCTCTGGGCCCTCGCTGGAATTCAGTGCTGCCCCGCTGTCCCCTCGCGCACGCCGGGGCTCTCAGGCAGGCAGGCAGGCAGGCCCCGCCTGCCCCCAGCAGGGCTGTGGCTGTGGCTGTGGCTGCGCCAGCTGTGCGGGAACTGTGAGCAGGGGCCGCGCGCAGGGGCCAGCGGGGCTGCGCACAGGCCGCCCGGCGCGGGAGGGGCTGGCCTTCAGAAGCGCAGCTCCCCGTCCTCCTCAACACTGAGCCAGACCGTGGACGGACAGCATCCTTTAGAGTCGTGGACAACTTTCTCTTTTGTTGTTTTAGCTTATTTATTTCGGAGAGAAAGAGACAGAGAGATGGCAGTTTGTCGTTCCACGTATTTATTATGCATTCATGGGTTGATTCTTGTACGTGCCCTGACCGGGGGTCAAACCCACAACCTGGGTGCACCGGAACGGTGTCCCAACCAACGGAGCTGCCTGGCCAGGTCCACCGTCTGTTGTATAATGGTGGTGGCGCTGCCCTCTGGTGTCCCCCCACAGCTGCCGTGAGCTGGGTGGCGGAGCCGAGGGGACGGCACACAGAGGCAGCCCTGCAGCTGCCGGCCCAGCTGCGTCAGTGGGGCGGGTTCAGACTCATGCTTCGGAGCCAGGGGGCCTGGGCTTGGCTCCACAGTGTGTGTGTGCCTTTGGGCCAGTCACTAATTTGTCTCCGCCTCGATTTTGCAGTCTGTAAAACAGGGGTGCGGATGGCACGCACACCCTAGCATCTGTGGGGGTTAAGGGAAGGAGACATGCGTAGTGGGGTGGGTTTGGGACAGGTGCTGGCTGGGAGCCCTGTCCCTCTGCTGTGGAGACGCGGGTCCCAGCCCACACACGGCATGCCCGCTCCTGCAGGCTGCGTTTCGCGGCATCGTCGTTATTACCCAGTCGAGGGCAGACACTGGTCTGGAAAAATGAAGTCGCTAAATATAATGCTGTGATAGAAATCTTCAGCTGCTCGATAAGGAAAAATGTCGGTGAAAGCTGCCGGTACCGTATGAGTTCGTTGTCGGCCTGCATTAGACCGAGTAGCTGTGACCAGCGGTGGTCTAAGCCCCTGGGCTCCCTGCTGGATTCTCGGCCGCGATGCTGTCAGTCGACAGGAGCGCCCGCTGTAGCCTGAAGAACGCGGAGGCAGATGGGCTTACTTTCTGGGCAGCTCGACTCATCTGGTGACGGGGCGTCTGGAACTACCCTTCAGTGTGTGGGGGTCAGCAGGGCCATGGTCCGCCCCTCTGTGCTGCGTGTGCAGAATGCGGGAGCGCTCAGGCCCAGCTGGCCGGCTCTGCCCCGAGTGTCCTCCGCTGCTGCTGCCGGCCGTGCGTCTCTCTGAGTGTCTTCCTGCAGTGAGCTCCCTCCGTCCCCCGGAAGGCGATTTCTCAACCGTGTGGCCCTCAGTGGGGCGCAAATCTAAAGGAAGCCATTGGTCTCGAGGTAGAAAAGTCTTTTGTGTTACTTTTACTCCTTTCCACCAAAAGGTGCTAACTGGAGGGGCCGTCCCAGAACCGGCTCTGTGTGCTGGCGGGCGCCTGCCCAGGGTGGGGCGGGGCGGGGCCTGCCCTCCGGGAGCCTGGGACTGGGACCTTCGGAGGCGAGCTCCTCGAGGGGGGGGCTGGGCCGGGGCGTGGTTTCGAGGAGCGGCAGCATGTGCGGGGGTGCACGGGGCAGTGGGGCTCCCCCGGGGGAGGAGCAGGAGCAGGACTGGCCCGCACTGAGTGGCCGCACGTCTGCTGGACGCAGGCGTGAACGAGCACCGGTCTGTGCAGCGAGGCGGCCGCAGGGACAGCAGGACACCAGACAGGAGTGTGTAGTGGGTGTTTGGAGGGGGCACTGTCTGTGAACTGAGGGATTTAGACCAAGAGAGGAGGGGTCCGATCCCCACAGCGAGGTGCTCGTAGCGGAGCTGGGAGCAGAGAGGCCGGCGGTCTTGGTGGAGGACACGGGTGCCCGGGCCAGGCTGCAGCCTGCCTGTCAGTGCCCTGAGTTCCGAGAAGGGGCTGGAGTCACAGGAAAGGCACAGGGGTGGCTAGGGCAGGGAGGGGGCGTGGCGTTCCAGGCAAAGTCTGGAAGCTGGGACGAGCGTGGCCTTGCAGAGGCCTGAGGACCTTGGCTTTGTAGGAGCCCAGGGTCTGTTTAAGAGGTGAGAAGTTCTGTGGGATTTGATAAGTCGGGGCCAGATGGACAATGCCCCCCAAGTGCTGGCCCCTTCAGCAAGCCGGAGCCTGACACAGCCTGCCCGTAGGCCTCCCGGGGGTGGAGGTGGGGTCAGTTGCTTCTGACAAGTGTTCTGGCCCCTCTGGGAGCCTGTGGGCCCGCCCACGGTGCCCTCTGCTCCCAGGCCCTGCTCCTGGGCCCTCTCCTTGCTCTGCGTCACCTTCGGAGTAAAACCACGCTCTTCAGCATGACTAAGACAGAAGCCTGCGCTGGGAGCCGCAGGACGGCCTCGCCCTTCCTGGGGACCTCTGGGCTGCAGGCCCGCTGCGGTCCCCCACCCCGGCTCCCGTCCACAGGGAGCCGCCTCCCCTCCAGGGGCGGGGGTCCTTGGAGCGCGTCCTTTCCTATCCGACCTCCACTTTCCCTTGGGGAGCTCCCCCTGGGGCGGCTGAGGCAGCCTCCCCCAGCGCCCACGCGGCCTGTTGCTCTGGGCCGTGGACTCCCCGGGGACGGGACGGGAGTCCCACCTGGGTCTGTGGGACTCACAGCAGTGCCTGGCACACTGAGTGCTCAGGGACAGGGTGAGGTTTAACGCTTGGTGACACCGTGTCCTGCTCAGAAGCAGCTCACAAACAAATGTTTGGGGTTGAATTGTGGGCACAAATAACCACAACACTGAGCAGAAGTCATCTGGGGCGGGGGGGTTGTGCGTGGGTGTGTGTTTCATCCTCACCTGAGGGTTTTTTTTAAATTGATTTTTGAGAGAGAGAGAGAGAGAGAGAGAAACAAAGATGTGAGAGAGAAACATAATCAGCTGCCTCCTATACGCGCCCACCGGCGTTACCCACAAACCAGGTGCGCGCCCTGACCAGGAGTCAAACCTGCGACCCTTTGGTGGGCGCCTCCGACCCACGGAGCCACCCGCCGGGCTCTGGTGCGCATGCACAGTGCACCTGCCCTGTGCCGGGCCCTGCTCCAGAGCGAAGCAGACTCGATGGCTTCTACACGGCCCGGGCCAGGCGCTGGGGGGACGCAGAAGAGGCCTCTCCCCGCAGCGGGCTGCCTCCCAGAGCTGTCGGGGCGGCTCTAGGACACCGGTGGGTGTGTACACCCCGATAAGTCACTGGGCGGAATGCGTGCGAGCCACATGCTCGCAGTCTGGGTCCTTTTCTGCAGGAATGTTAACCTGCAACAGGAAGTCGAGAGATAAGGACCCGTGATAGCAGCCCGCATTTATTGCTTGCTCGCTCTGTGCCCGAGCCGTGCTCTCGGCGGCTTGGCACTGCTCAGCCTCAGTGGGTGGCGGAGCGGGAGGTGGGCCCCGGCGCCTGCACCCCAGAACAGCCCCCCCGCCCCCAGCCTCCCGGGAGCGCTGCAGGGAGAGCAGCGCGCCTCCGTGATGCCTGTGCGCACTGAGATGCTTCCGCCTGGGCGTGAGAAGGTTGAGTCCCGCCTGGGCGCGGAGCCTGGCGCCACCGCTCGCTGGTGTGCCACAGTGAGGGCTGCAGGTGGGTCACGTGCCGCGCTCGTGAGCAAGTCACAGGCTGCCACGGGGCCTTTATCAGTGTCCGAGGACCAGCCCTAAGGAGCTCAGTTCTGAAACTGCTCTGGTTAGACACGTCCTTCCTCTGCGTCACTGCGCGTTCTGCCTGTGGGCTTAGGCCTGAGAGCTGGCATTCCTGGGGTTCGTTTTCATCCATTTTTCAGTTCGTCTTTTTGCTCGTGATTAAATATTGAGAATGCAATCTGATCTTTAAAGTGGTTGAAGTTTGGGGTTTATGCTTTAAAACCGTCAAACGGCACAGGGTGCCTTGCAGGGTAATGGCCTCGTTTTCCTCACCCTCCCGCTGGGTGAGCGCAGACCCCCCGGAACAGAGGGTGGGGCAGGCGGTTCGGTGATGGGGGCGAGGACAGAAACCCCAGAGCTGGGCCTGGAGCGAGACCCCGATGCCGCCGCGACAGGCGCTGGAGCTGGGCCAGAGCAGCCGGAGGACACGGAGCAGGCTCCCGGAGGCAGACAGGAGCGGCGGCAGGCCGCAAGGACGCCCTGCCTGCCCTCTCGGGGCCCCGCCCGGCCAGCAGCATGACCCCGTTTTGAGGGTGGGGCTCAGGGAGGTTAGGGCTAGCCCAGGGAGCATGGGGGGAGTGCAGAACCCAGAGGCAGGGGGGGCTGGAAGGCAGGGTGGAGGCTGGCAGAGCACCACCTCGAGGGTGTGCCGGAGATGCTCCCTGGTTTTCCAAGTGCACGTCGGATTTCACAGCCCTGACACCGATCGTGACCCCTTACCTGGAAAGGGCGCTTCGGAGTAGGGGTCGGGGTGGGGTGTAAGAAGGTGCCTTAGCTGGGAGGTCCCGCGCTGTCACCAGCACTGTCCCCACGGGGACTCCCGGCGGTGTGTGTACGCTCCGTGGCGAGGGCGGGTGGGAGGCAGCGACACCGCCAGGCCCGGTCCTCAGGCCCTCGCGGCAGACGGGGGAGAGACTGCCGGCCCCTGGCTTCAACTGGACGCCTGGCAAGCGCTTGAACGGCCCCTGAGCGAGTCTCGCCGGACGGGCAGGCGTGTGGGAGTGTGTGTCGGCGGCTGCTCGTCGGTGGTCCGTGGAGGTTCTGGCGGAGGGCACGCGCGGAGGGGCGAGCGCGAGGGGCGAGCGGCTGAAGGACTTGCTGAAGGACCGCGAGCCCCCGTGGCCCAAGCCTCTGAGCCCTCCGCAGCTCCTCCGTGCGGCCCGCTACCGGCCCCAGCGCCCTCCGGGCATTGAGGAGACACTACAGGGGCCCTCCCTGTGCCTGGACTGCGGGGCCGGGGACAGCAGGGGCGCGTCCTTGCCCTCCAAACTGTCCTACGGCAGTGCCCGTGCCCGTGCCGGGGGGCAGGGACGGAAGGGCTCTGGCCGGGCCTGTCTGCTGGGCACAGCGGGCTGGTCCTTGACCGCGAGCCCAGGGGCGAGGGAGCAGTGCGCAAAGCCCTTCTGGTGGCAGGTTCCAGGGTGCGAGCGTTCTGAGGGGGAAATGAAGGCATCTTGGGCAAGCATGCTTGGTGGCCTTCAGGTCCGGGGTTCCTGTCACGAGCTCCTGGCGCACGGCGGGGGCAGGGGCGGGGGCTGCACCCCACCTTGACCTCGGGCCTGCCCTGCGTCTGTGGGGCTGGTGGGGGCGCACCGTCCCATGACACCAACCCATTGCGTCCTGCCTGCGCGTCCTCTGCCCTCAGCCCGAGGAAGGCTCCGCAGGTGGGCCCTGCCTCCTTCTGGCTGCGTGGTCACAGCTGACTTGGCTTCTTGAAGCCTCAGTTTCCTTCTCTGTAAAGTGGGACCGCTAATCGGACCCACTGCCGAGGATTGCGACAGGCCTTGATGACGTGCCACGTGCAGAGCTGTGGGCACTGCCCGGCCGAGCGTGGACCGGCTCTATGCTGCTGCCGCTGCTGCTGCCGCCGCCCGACCCTCCGTGGCTCCTGCTGCTGCCAGGCGGCCGCAGTCCCGCACAGCAGGGAGCTGACACGCACGGTCGATGGCCACGTGGGATGAGCTGTGACTGTGGGTGTGGGGACGGTGTGCAGATGGGCCCTCGTGGGGTGCCGCCAGCAGGAGCCCGGGGTGGGGAATTGGTCTCAGCTGCACATAAGTGCAGGTGACACAGGCGCCCCCTGCTGGTGGCTCAGCAGGGGTGGCAGGGGGCAGGGAAGCTGCAGTGGGAGGTGGAGCTGAGCCTTCGGGAGCTGGACTTGGGGCAAGGAGGGTGGGACCACTTCGTCAACGCCCATCCCCCGCCGTTCAGTCTCCCTGCCCTCGGTGCCCAGTCCCCTCCCCCTTTCTAACGTTGTTAGCACGTGTGCTCGCTCTCCTCCCCCACCGCTGCGGCCCCAGTCTCCCCAGCCACTGTCTGTCACACCTGCCCTCCGGGAGCCTCACCCTCCCGCGGCCCGCCGGTCCCCGAGCACAGCGCCCTCGCGATGAAGGCCCGGCCCCGGAGGCCGCTCGCTGTCCGACCCACCTCCAGCTGAGTCTCCCCTCGTTCCTCGGCCTCCTGTGTTCCGTGTTCCACCCCGGTGGGCGCCTCCGTGCGCCTGGGCCTCCACGCTGTTGCATCGTCATCCGGCAGCACTGCTCCCTCCGCCTGGAATCTCCCCTCGCCTCCCCGTTCCCGTGGCCAGCTTCCCGCTTGTCCCTGGAAACTCGGCTTGGCTGTGGCCTTCAGTATGGCTCCCCCCTCCCCCCTCCCCCCCCCCGCAGCCAGGCTGCCCCCGAAGGGAGAGGACAACATCGTGGTCCTGCTCCCGGGCACACGCGTGCTGAGCATCTGTCTCCAGTATCTTGATGCCCGAGGGGGTGCCTGCATTTAGAGGAAGTTAGGGACGCAGATGGCTGCAGCCCTAGTTAAAATGGGGGCATTTTGTGACTGAATCGAGTGATGATAGGCTGGAAGAAAGCGAACTTCCAATTCCCGCACCCTCTGCCACTGGGCCGTCTCACGACAGGATGGTGTTTGGAAAAGCCAGGGGGAAGCTTTTTGGTTACAAAACTGGTAAAGCAGAAATAGCTAACCATGTGTGTCCTGACTTTAACATACGATCAACTTGTCATATATTGATAATTAGTTTTCTTGCATTTTAAAAGCTTGTCGTCATTGTACGTCCGTGTAAGAAGCACTTAGAACAGAACACACTCTGCCAAAGAAGACAGATGGCGAGTGGGAGCAGGAGGAGATGGGCAGTGTCACTGGACATTAAGAAAGTACAAATGCAGTTACAACGAACTGTTGCTACATACTAAACAGAATGACTAAACATTCTTTTTAAAGTTCTCTTCTGCCCTGACTGGTGTTTGGCTCAGTGGACTGAGCGTGGGCCTGCAAACCAAAAGGTCACCAGTTCAATGCCCAGTCCGGGCACATCCCGGGGTTGTGGGCCAGGTCCCCAGTAGGGGGCGCACGAGAGGCAACCACGCATTGATGTTTCCCTCTCTCCCTCCCTTCACCTCTCTCTGAAAATAGATACATAAATAAAATCTTTTAAAAATGTGTTACTTAAAAAAAATTTTTGACCTGACAGCACCAAGTGCTCGTGAGAAGGCAGAGCAGCTGGAACTCCCGTACACTGCTGACGGGAGTGCGAGCGGGACAGCTGCCCGGAACCTGAATGACCGTAGTAACCAACACTGCCCCAATACATTCAGTTAAGAAAATAGAAAAAAATGCCTTAGCCACACTGGATAACAGGTCATTTCTTGCAAAGTTAGATGCGCCCTTCCTGTAGCAACCCCACTCCTGGGTGTTTACCCAAGAGAAGTGGAGGCGCACGCCCACGCGGAGCCCTGCAGGCGGGCGCCCTAGCTTCTGCGTCTGTCATGGCCCCCACGCCCCTCAGCAGGAGGAGGGAGACGCCCAGGGTGGGCTTGCCTGCGGTGGAATTCTCCCTCACGGCGGAAAGGGAGGAGCCACTGGCACCGGCGGGGCATGGGTCGGTCTCGGAAGAGTTACGGTGAGAGACAGAGCCAGTCGGCAAAGGCCGGGCTACGTCCGTGAGGCCCCATCTGTCCCAGCCCTCTCGGGGAAGGGGCAGACGCCAGGGCAGTGGCTGCCAGGGACTGCGTGGGGCGATGGCAGTGCCCCGAGCCTTGCTGTGGCCGGGTTGTGCACGGCACACGTTGGTCTGAGCTCACCCGCGCGTGGCTGCCAGGGGCGCCTGTCGGCGTGTGTGGGCTGGTCTCGGTTTAGAGAAACGCTGCCAGCCGCCCTGCTCTGAGGGGGGCCACCAGCACCCCGCTGGGGGGCCAGCCGCCGGCCACAGGGCTCTGTCACCAGGCGGTTTATGGAGACGGAAACAGTGACGCCTGGGTGTTCGTGGGGCTGGAGTGCTGCTCTGTCACGAGACCCCCCGGGCCCCCGCGCCGAGCAAGGCCAGCGGGCGGACGTCGCTGGAGCACCTGGCGTCTCCAGCACACCCTCCGCCCTCTGGCCCCAGCAATGGCCACGGCGCCAGCTCTTAAACATAAAACATGTGCTTCTAGCAGCATCTTTCTGGTGTTCCTTGCTGCTGGTCAGATTTCAAGAGTAATTATTTAAACACAGGGTGGGGCAAAAAGATGTTTACAGTTCTTCCTGCGGAAAATAATAGCACTTATTACTGGTTAGTGAGTAGCAACACGAGGATAAATGGTGCTGTGTGTGCTCACAGCTGCAAACCGACTTTTGCCCCTGCGCGTGCTGACTGACGGCTACACCAGCATGGGCCTGGTGGGGGAGCACCCTTTGCTCTTCCGTGGGCCTTCTCACCAGGGTTTTGAAGTCACGGAGGCGAGCAGGTTTCCAGAGAGGCAGCCCGTTCCGACGGCGGTGACCAGTTTGAACGCCGTCGGTAGCAGGGGCTGACAACCAGCTGTGCCCAGTGGCTGCGGGGCGCCGTCGGGGCGCACAGAACCCTGTGACCTGGGCCCTCCTTGCCACCTGCTCAGTGATGCCGACTGGTGTTTTGCGGGTTTTTTCTTCACTCTGCTGTAAATTTCGAAATGACGGCAAGGCCCCATTTTAAATGGGAAGTGAGCCTGTGATGTCACTTCCGGCCGGTAGTGAACCGCTTGCTCTCGCCTTCCTTCCGAGCACGAGGCTGCCGGAGGAGAGAGGGGGAGCCCAGGCCCAGCCCCCGGGTGTCGGGGGGCCGCCGGCCCACTTCCTGGCTGAGGACGCGCGGCCAGGCCCGCTGCCCATCAGGGTGGGCCTCCGGAGAGGGCCGCCAGGGCTACCGACTGCCGGGGCTCCTCGCCGTCCCCCACCTCGCCCGTCTCCACGCAGGGCCCTGCGTCCTGGGCCTTGGCAGGCCCTTCCCACCACTGCCCAGACCCTCCTCCTCGCCTGGTCCTCTGGGCTCGGGGTGGGGGGAGCTCTGGTGGCCCTGCACGGCAGAGCAGGCCAGGCTCTGGGTGTGGGGCGTCCGGGTTCACTGCCAGCAGGGAGGAGGCACGGGCGTGGTCAGCCAGGCCAGGAGCCTTTCAGAGAGAGCGAGACTGACCGAAAGGGGACTGGGATTTGCGAGGGCAGGGGGAGGAGTGTTGGGAACACGGCACAGCACGTTTCCGTCTCATGCCCTCGGGGAGCCGGGGAGCCGCGTGGTTGCTGTCAGGTCAGCGGCTCTGAGAATGAGACGTTGGACACCCGGTTATCGCTCCAGATGAGCCTCTGGCATTTCCTTAATCGTCCTTTTATCGTTTACAGTTCAGACGAGGGGCTGGTTTCTCCTTGCACATGTGAGGCAGAGTCGTCGAAACTCGTCTTCGTCCTTGTCGATGCAGGGGAGGGCCTGCGGCCGCGGGGTCTGGGCAAACCGGGGGGCGTCTCTGAGCCGCGGTGCCCTCGTCTCAGGGCGGTGGCAGCATGCAGAGGGCAGAGTGCCCGGTGTGGCGCCCGGCGCGCAGTAGGTGCACAGTGGGCGGAAACAGTGTTGGTCGCTGTGATCGGGAGGCGCACCCGGGAACCTCTTCACACCCACGATGACCGGAGGCCCTTAGCCAGGAGTCTGTAGTGTCAGGTCACGCTTGTATGAGTTCCTGCGACGTTGTTACTATTTTACGTCTCTCTGGTGGGACCTCCCTAGGAAGCCGTCCCTGGCCCCTCAGTCTGCGGGAGAGGCCCCGCAGGGTGCCCTTGGTCCCTCGCTTCCCTGAGCCACCACCCTTCCCGAGTGGGTCCGTCTCCCTCTCCGACCCACAGGTCAGGGCAGGGACTCTGGCTGCACGGACACTGAGGAGCTTCGAATTGCTGGATTTTTTAAAGATTTTATTTATTTATCTTTAGAGAGAGAGCGGAAGGGAGGGAGAAAGAGAAGGGGAGAAGTATCAGTGTGTGGTTGCCTCTAGCACACCCCCCACCTGGGGACCTGGCTGGCAACCCAGGCCTGCGCCCTGGCGGGAATCGAACCGGCGACCCTTTGCTCTGCAGGCCGGTACTGAGTCCACTGAGCCACACCAGCCGAGCTCACATTGCAGTTTTGTGTGTCCCTGCTGGTGAAGCGAGACAGGAGCTTGTCACCTGCTGGTGCAGGTGGCCTCTCGAAGGGCAGGGGGGCGAGCCCCCGGGAGCCTGCTGGGCACGGAGGCTGTTTGTACAGCAGGGGGGTCGGGCCATCACCGCGCCCCCCCCCCGCCCCCGGGGAGAGCCGGCAGGTGGGCCGCCGCCCCCGCCCCGAGCCTCCCGCCGGCTTCTGTCCCCCAGGTCGGGAACTACAAGCGGACTGTGAAGCGCATCGAGGACGGCCACCGCCTGTGCAGCGACCTCATGAACTGCCTGCACGAGCGGGCGCGCATCGAGAAGGCCTACGCGCAGCAGCTCACCGAGTGGGCCCGGCGCTGGCGGCAGCTCGTGGAGAAGGGTAGGGGCCCTGCCCGCGGCGGCCTCCCTGGGCCAGCTTCCTGTCTCCTGAGGGAGGGGGCAGGGGCACTCCCGCGGTGCCGGCCGTGATTCCTCCAGGGGAGCGGCGGGCACTGTCGTCACCCAGCAGCGTGGGCCGCGTGAGACTCCCTCTCCTCTCCTTACGACGGGACCTGTCTGGGGTTGGCACCCGAGTCTCCTGGGGCGGCCCCCGCCATCCACGGGGTGGGCCACGCCTGCTCGCTGAACTCACCCAGCTCCCCGAGGGCTCACACCTGTGTGCACCCCCATTGGCGCGGAGGCCTGGCTGCCCGGCCCCCCAGCTCTGACCCTAGAAGACCCTGCTGACCTGCGGGTCTGGTCCTGGAGCAATCCGATGGGGCGGGGTGGTGACACCTGGCAGGGCTTCCGATGCGGAAGTTCAGTGCAAAACGAGGTTCTGCCCATCTCGTCTCTCCCTAGCCGAACAGGAGACTCGGAGCTTAGTGACAGGCGCTGCTGTGGCCCTGGACTGCGCTCAGGACGCACTCCCAGCAGTCGAGGGGGAGCTTGACGGATTAGGGGGTTGGTTGCCTGGGACAGGGCGGATTAGAAGGAGTTCCTCGGGCTCTTCTCGTGACTGCTGTCCTTGGGGGCACCGACCAGGAGAGGCCAGGCCACGGGGCGAGAGGGCCTGGAGGGCAGGCCCGCAGGCTGCTTCCGGTGGGCTAGACCAGCTTCCTGTCTCCCCGATGCTGGAGTGGGCCGGCTGTGGGGCTTCGCACGGGGACTGGTGCAGAGGAGGTGCCGGCAGTGGGGCGGCTGTGCGTGGGGTGGGCCCGATGCCACAGGTTTCTGCCTCTCGGGACCCAGCTGTGAGCACCGCCCCTCCGTCCGGTCCGAGCTTGAGGTCCACACAGCGCTTGCCCCCCCTTGTGGGCCCTGCCCCGGCGCTGCAGGGTTAGGGGTCCCGAGGGGCCCACCCTCCCCGCCAGGGCCTGTCCGTGTCGTTGCCCGGCTCAGACAGTCGCTGTCCCCTGTGAGCACCTGGAAGACAGGACTGGGGGCGTCCCCCGTCGTCCCCACCTCCTGCCTCTCCCTCCCTCCCTCCCTCCCTCCCTCCCCTCGTGCCACCCGCACCCTCCGAATGAGGCTGGAGCGCGAGTTTCCCTCCTGAGAACAGTGAGCGAGGTGAGGCAGGTGCCCCATCCCGCAGTCCAGAGAGTCCCACCGGGCTAGAGCCGCTTCCTGCCTCCACCTCTCGCTCCTGCCCCAGGACAGGCCTTGTCCTCTGCTGAGGGGACAGCCCTCCACGCCACAGGCGGCTCTCGGGTCCCCGCTCCCGGCTGGGCTCTTCCGGGTGCATAGCAGAGCCCCTGCGCTGGTCCACCAGCGGAGCCCGTGGTCCAGGGAAGGGGGCCGGGGTGCTACGGGGCCCCGGGGGCCGCGGCCCGGGAGAGAGGTCGGCTCACTTCAGAAGGCCCCTCCTTGTACAGCCAGCCTTACTCAGATGGAAACTTCAGAAATCTGAGTTTTGTAAGACCCTGGTGACTTCTCAGAAAGGGGGATTTGGGTAACTCCCCAATTCCCTTGTAAAAGAATGGCCAGGCTGGTTCAGCTTCAGTTCCTCCTTGCTTGCATCATCCTCGGAACTGAAACGGGAACAGTCCTTAGACAAGGTGTCGGGAACAGCCAGAAGGAAACCTTCCGGCCAGACGGCCCCACGCCCCCGGCAGCGGGAGAGGCGGGCAGGCGCCGAGGGCCCGCCCGCCCCCGCGAGCCCAGTGACCCCGGGCTGTGTCCGCGCAGGGCCCCAGTACGGGACGCTGGAGAAGGCCTGGGTGGCCGTCACGTCGGAGGCGGAGGGGGTGAGCGAGCTGCACCTGCAGGTGAAGGCCGCGCTGATGAGCGAGGACTTCGAGAAGATCAAGAACTGGCAGAAGGAGGCCTTCCACAAGCAGATGATGGGGGGCTTCAAGGAGACTAAGGAGGCCGAGGACGGCTTTCGGAAGGCGCAGAAGCCCTGGGCCAAGAAGCTGAAAGAGGTGCGCCCTCCTGCCGGCCTGTGGGCCCGTGGCCCCGGCTGGTGACCGCGTGGCCCTAGTTCCCCCCCCCCCCACGAAGCACTGCTCCCCCCACACCCCCAGGAGTTCCTGCCGTTTACAGCTTCAGAAACAGAGGGAGGGCCGCCCCTCGGGCCAGAGGACCTTAGAGGCCAACGTTTACCCAAGGTCCAGACGTGAAGTTTACCCTCATGACCCCACTTTACAGTCGGGAGGCGGAGCATCAGGACCCATGCTGGCCGTAGAGCCCCAACCCAGCTCGGTCCGCTGACAGGACTTCCCCAGCCCCCCGGGAGTCGCCCGCTGGAGACTCCTGAAGCCCCTTCGGGCTGGCAGAGAGCGTTCACTTAACCTTGTTCTCTCTCGTGTGCGTTTTTTCCTCTCGAATTTGCAAATGACACTGAGGTTCGTTTTCCCGAAACAAGCAGCCGAAGCGGCCGTGTCTCACCCAGCCTTGGCAAGCGGGGGCGGGGGGAGGGGGCTTCTGGCCCACATCCCTCTGGAGCTGCGCCCCCTGCCTCCCCTCCCCCTCCTCCGGCCCCTCCCCCGCACCTGCATCTTCTGGTCAGAACAGCGGCCTTCCCTCCGCTCCTCTGTCTTGGCCTTGTCCGCATCTCCTTTCCCTTCCTTCTCGTCCCTGGCTCCTTTGTAACGACCTTGCCCCCTCAGGAGGCCACGGTGACAAGCTCATCTCCTCTCCGAAGTGAAATCTGTGGCTGGCTCAAGTAAGGAAGCTTCTGGTAGAGAAGCTACGCACACGTCAGCATCCGTGTGCGTGTGCACGGGTGTGAATAACAGCCACCAGAAACCATGGAAACCGAGGCCTGTGGCCCCACCTCCCAACATCGCCCCCTCTCTCGTGTTAGGTTTTTCCTCTGACGCTCTCTTTGCATCTGCTATTCCCGCTGCCCGGCGTGCCCTTCCCTCAGAGGGCCACCCCCTCTTTGCCTGCTCGCTCCACGTCACCTGGGCAGCTGTCTCCGCACAGCCCCGCTGGCCCGGCCCCCCACAGGGTGCCCGTTTCTCCCTTGCTTTATTCTCCTCCTTGGCACCTGTCGCCTTCTGATACACCCTCAGCGTCGATCATTCCTTGCCGTTGCCTCCACAGCTGTGCTGGGCGCCGTGCACGCCCAGGCCCTTCATCTGGTGCTGCGCCCCTCCCTGGCGCCCAGGACAGCGCCGGCACAGAGCAGGCGCCGGTCAGTGTCTGTCGAACAAAGCCCTCTGTTACGGCCGCTGTGATCCTGCCACGCACAGCTGCGCACCAGCGCTCTCCCCGCCCCTGGGCCCCCAGGCGAGGGCTTGGACCTCTCCGCGTCACGGTGCTCAGGAGCCCCTCTCGCCTGTAGGTGGAGGCGGCGAAGAAAGCCTACCACACAGCGTGCAAAGAGGAGAAGTTGGCGATATCGAGAGAAAACAATAGCAAAGCGGACCCATCCCTCAACCCTGAACAGCTGAAGAAATTGCAAGACAAAGTAGAAAAATGCAAGCAAGACGTCCTGAAGGTAAGTCGTGTGTGTCTCTGTACGTGAGAAGCGTGAGAAGCGCGCCTGCCTCTCCTGCTCTCGGGTCTGGCCCACGGGGAGCTTCTGCCGCCGCTTGGCGGCACGGGCGGGCGGAGGGGCGTGGCACTGAAACACACCCCTGCCCTCAGGAAGGTCTCACCCGAGGATGGGGTGGAACCCTGGGCGAGCAGGGGAGTGACGGCCCCTGTGCCTGGGGACAGGGTGCCGGTGTGGCGGGGGTTGCTGCGGGCACGCGGCGGAAGGGAGCCCCGGTGTAGGGCGTCGAGCCGTGGGTGATCCCCGGGGCGGAGGAGGGGTAGCTGACGGATGAGCCCGCACAGACGGTTTTGAGAACCAGAGTGCCGACGGCCCTGCACGTCAGGCAAAGCAAAGAGCTCGAGGTGCTGTGGACAGGGGGTCCCTGGAGAAGGGAGGGCAGAGGAGTGGAGGCCCAGCCGGCGAGAGGGACCGCTCTGGGGTGGCAGCAGGTCCCCGTGGACAGGTGACGGCTGGTGCACTGGAGCCGCAGGGACCACAGGGGGTGGGAGCGGAGAGAATTTTCCTGCAGCTGCAGAAAGCCCCAAAGAGGTGTGGGCAGAGGCCGCAGGAGCGCAGGGGTGGCGGGACGGGGGCTCTCAGTGGAAAAGAGACAGTGAACAGGTGGCGTGGTGTGGCATCCAGGGTGCCCCCCCCCCCCCCGCAGTGGATCGGTGAGAAGGTCAAACGGGATGGTCGTGGAGGGCTGCTCGGGTGCGGGCCGGGCTCTGCCCGGAGGGCCTGTGTCGTCACAGGGCCTGAGCGTAGGGCCCCGTCCTGTACCCGGACGGTTCCCAGGAAGGGGCAGGGCTGGCCTGTGCTCCGGCCCCCAGCCCCACCACCAGCTTGGCCCTGAAGACAGCGGCGGGGGGTGTGTGTCAAGGGACTCGAGGGAGGGTGCAGAGGAAGTAGACTGGGGTGCCCCTAGATGCTGGCACAGCCCCTCGCCGCGCTTACTCCGTACGAAGGTCGCCCATGGGGGCGCCGAGCCTGGCCCGCTGACCCCGCGGCGGCCCTCCCCGGCGCTGTCTCCCCCCCGCAGACCAGAGAGAAGTACGAGAAGGCGCTGAAGGAGCTGGACCAGGGCACGCCGCAGTACATGGAGAACATGGAGCAGGTGTTCGAGCAGTGCCAGCAGTTCGAGGAGAAGCGCCTGCGCTTCTTCCGGGAGGTCCTGCTGGAGGTCCAGAAGCACCTCGACCTGTCCACCGTGGCCAGGTGGGCGTCCTCTCCGCCGCCGGGCGCGTCCCCGTGGAGTCGGGGCCCCGTGGCTCCCCAGACCCAGCACAGCCGTGCCCTCTGGCCTTCTCGCGGCCGCTGCGCTCCGCCGCCTGGGCCCGGCCCCTCCGCTGGGCCTGGCTGAAGCCACGTGGGGCCGCCGATTGCGGGCCTGAGCCGGGCGGCCTGTGGCCACGGGATGAGGGGCCATGCTCTGCCGGCCCTGCGCCCAGTTCCCCGGGCCTGGGCGTTGGGGGAGGCCGCAGCTCGACCAGCCGGTTGGTGGATTTGAAGTCAGCCCCTCGGGGCTGGCGTGCCCTGCCCCCGGTGGTCTGACTCTGAGGCCCCTCGTGTGTCCCTCCCCTCCGACGAGAGGGCTGAGGCTGGGCCGGGTTAAGTGACTTGCCCGAGGCCACGCGGCTGGCTGGGGTGGGGCTGGGCCGTGTCCGCTCTTCCGTGAGCAGAGTAACTCCCACGCGGGAGCGCTTGTCCGCGGCCAGTGCACCTGGCCGTGCTCCGTTCTCCCAGCCACTGGCTGGGAGGCAGTGCAGACGTGTCCCGGCACACCGCAGACTGGGCGGCTCCTGTCAGCGGAAATGCACCCCCATTCCGGAGGCCGGGGACCAGACCGCTCTGGGGTGGGGGTTCGCGCCGGTCCGTCCCGGGCTGTCCCAGCCGACGACGCACCACTGCAGCCACAGGCCGTCTTCTCTCTGCGGGCTCACGTCGTCCTGCCGCTCGGTGTCCGCGTCCAAGTTCCCCCTTTTATAGAAAGACGCCGTGGGTGCGGGATGCTCTGCGGACCGTTTGACCCGATACCTCTGGGAGGAGCCCGTGGGGGACATTGGGAGCTGCTGGGGGTTGTGTTTTGGAGAACGCAAGTCAGCCTGTCGCAAATGGCATCGGGCCCACTTACAGGAGGTGCACAGTGAGGCCCAGAGAGGGCGGTGACTTGCCAGCCACGCCGGTTGGCAGTGACAGTGCCAGGGCCCTCGGCGACACTCCTGCCCGGCCCGGCCGGCTTCCTGGGACGGCCGGCTGCTGTGCGCCGTGGGGCAGAAGGCGTCCCCGCCGCCAGGTGGCGTCTTTGTGTGAAGGGATGGGGAGAAACTTGTCCTGACACTGGGTCCTGGACCTGAGGAAACGGGGCCACCCAGACTGGCAGCCCGTGCGGCCCTGATGCCGGTGCTGTTTGACTCTGATGCAGAGCAAAGCCGCGCTATTGCCGGTGATTGTCAGAGGCCTGCGCAGCGGGCTCCGCGCCCTGGTGGTTGCTGGCACCCGTGCACGCTGAGGCCGGACGATGGCCCGGCCGAGCCAGGGCGGCGTGTCCTGGTCTGCATTGTGACGTCGGCTGTCGAGGGGCCAGGCACGGTGCTAGGACGGACGGCGGCACCCCTGCCTCCCCAAAGCAGCATGCTTCTCTCTCTGGCTCAGCTACCGAAACATCTACTGCGACCTGGAGCAGAGCATCAAAGCGGCCGACGCGATGGAGGACCTGAGGTGGTTCCGAGCCAACCACGGGCCGGGCATGTCCATGAACTGGCCGCAGTTCGAGGTAAGAGGAGGCTGCACGCACCGCCCCTCAGCCCGGCCGAGGCCTGGCCCACGGGGCCGAACCGCACACTGTCCTTCTCGTTCCAATTCTGCGTCGGCCCGCAGAGAGCTGATGCTCTGTCTTCTGCACGCTGGACACTGCTGCAGGGCTCTCTGAGCCTGTAGGGGAGGACAGTGGGGGTCTTCCTCACTCAGAACGGGGGTGGTCCCTGGTTGACTGTTGGCACTCCTTCAGGGTGAGTCCCAGGAGCTGCGGGGCATGCAGGACACCCTCCACCACTGGTTCCCTACCCGGCCCTGGGGCCGGGCCAGGACGGGGGCGGCCACAGCACACCAGGCCTGGCAGGCCGCAGGCCCCTGCCCCGCGGCCGCCGGCCCGAGTCAGGAGGGGCTCGTAGTCTTGCTGTGCGGCTCTTCTCCCCTTCACACTTTTCCTTATTTCAGACAGAGCTCAGCCAGTTTGGGCTCGGGGTTAACTTTTCTCCTTTCCCCTTCCCGTGGGCCCGAGCCTTCCAGTGTCTGTCCATGTGGAGTCCCTGGGGACCTCGGGCTCTTCCAGCTGCCCTGCTGGGCCACCAGGCGCCGCCCCCGCCCTGAGGGAGCAGACGGGGCGATGGCCCCGGTCCTGGCTCTATTTCGCTGAGGGCAGGTTCTCCCTGCCTCGTGCTGAAGCAAGGTCTCTCCCAGGAGGGTGCTCGGGGGGTGGGGGCGGGGGCAACTCCCTGCCTTGCCCTCCAGCCAACTGGCTTCCCCCGACGCAGTGCGGCCCGAGCCCTGGCTGCCGGCAGGGCCCGCCTCGCCACCTGCCGGCTGTGGGACTCTGAGCACGTCGTTGCCCTCTTTGTGACTCAGTTTCCCCCATGTCAAACGCCATGACAGCAGCAGCAGCTCTCTTGCGGGTGGCTGGAGGGTCCGTGACCTGGGCCACTCGGGGTTTCGGCCGCAGGCCAGCCCCCCAGAAGCCCGCCCGGCCCCGTCTCGGCCGGCAGTGGGGTCAGCCCTGGCGTGCGGGCCTGTTCTCCGGAGCTTCTCGGGAGCTTCCGCGGGTGACAGGCAGTGTGGGTCCCTGCGGCCGAGCGCCCCCAGCCCCAGCCCCAACCCCAGCCCCTTAGGGTGCCTGTCTGACACCCGGGCAGCAGAGCGTCTGAGGAGGAGGATTTGACAGGCTGTCTCTCGGGGTGCGGTCCGGGTGGGGGGAGAGCCCTGGGGGCCCCTCTCCGCGGACCCCGTGGTGCTCACCTTCCTCTAACGGAATCGTCTGTTTCTTTTTCCCATGCCACGAGGATGAAGTAAGTTACTGTTTCATAGCTGACTCACTGAATTCCAGCCCCTGCCGGGCGGGTCCAGCCCGGGCGGGTCTGTGCGCGGGTCCGAGGCGGGGTTCCGGGCGCGCGTGCTGGGGAGAGCTGTGGCGGCGGCGAGCCTGCTGGCCGTGTTCGTCCAGATTTGCAGACGGACCGGCCCTTCCTCGGGAAGTCGGTCTGGGGCTGATCCCGCCGGCCCTTGCCAGCAAGCCCCCGGTCAGGACAGGGTCATGTTCGGAAGGTCATGGGGGCCCAAGTTCCAGTGCGTCCTCAGTCCTCTGACTGCAGTGGAGCCGTGACGGGCTGGTGGGCGACCTGGCCTGGCGCCCCCCGCTGTGCGGACGAGGAACTTTCTCTGGTCTGAGTTTGCTCCTCTGAGACGCGTCTGGCCGTGAGAGCCTGAGTCTGTCACTGCGCGGGGCGCAGAGCCTCGGACTCAGTCCCCCTCCCCCCCCCCCAGCGCTCTTTCGGTTTGAGTTGTGTGATGCTGGGTGCCCCCGGGGGGATCTCATTCGCCGGGTGTACACGTGCCTTTCCGGAAAGTTGTGTGGTGGCTCCTTCCTCCCCCCCACTCTTCTGGTGTTTTCCAGAGCGGCTGATAAAAGCCCGCTCACATGCTGGGAGATAGTGACCCTCTGGGGAGATGAACACTCAGCTTTGTTAGCGCCCCCCCCCCGCCCGTGCTGCTTCCGGCGGAAATAGCATAGAGTGCCGGGGAGGGCGCCCCTCTGTGGGGACTTGAGTGGTGGGCTAGCTTATCGCCCCCGGGGTGATGCAGTGACGCCGGGGGTTCGCTCCCCCTTTGCAGGCCTGCTCAGGTCCCCACTGCCAGCGCCCTGGCACCCTGGGGACCAGAGACAGCTTAGAGCCTAGACAGGAAGGGTCCTCAGCCCTGAAGGCCGAGCCCCCGCCCCGTGTTGCAGACTGATGTGGCCTCAAACCAATGAGCTCCCCGGTCTCTCCCCCTCGGTGCCGGCTGCCAGGAGTGGTCTGCGGACATGAACCGGACGCTCAGCCGCAGAGAGAAGAAGAAGACCACCGACGGCGTCACCCTGACGGGCATCAACCAGACCGGCGACCAGGCTCTGCAGAACAAGCCCAGCAGGTGGGTGCGGCAGCCTCCCCCGGGCCCTCTGCACCGGCCGGGACGCCCCCAGCTGGGACCCCGGGGGGAGTCCCCAGGGGGCCTCACAGGAACCCCCACGGGCATCTGCCCAGATGCCCCCTGGGCACCTGAGTCCTCCTGGAGCTGCGGAAAGGGAGCCCTGGGAGCCTGCAGAGAGGGAGCCTTGGCCACACCCTTGCTCTGGGCCCCAGTAAGGGGAGGCGTTGACTGACGCCAGGTGCGGGTCCCGATGAGTCCCCAGCGGCGCACACAGGCAGGAGGTCTCTGTCGACTTCCTTCGGGTGGGTCCGAGCATCCAGACCAGGCTGTGCCCGCCCCCGTGCGGAGGGCAGGTGCCTGGTGGGAAGGCGGCAGGAGGGCCCTGTGAGCGCCCCGGGTGTTTCTCACCTGCTGGCGGAAGCCGAGTCTGGGGAGAAGAGGTGGCACCGGGGTCACCAGAACCTCTGGGGAAGCGTGAGCGAGACAAGGCCCGCCCCACCTCAGACTTCCCGTCACCCATTTCGGGAGCTCGGCCCCGGGGAGCTGTGGTCCCCAGCCCACCGCCCTGGGAGCCTGCCCACCGCACGGCCCGGGGCAGAGCTGCCGTCACACCGAGCAGTGGTGCAGTGCGCGGGGCCGCATCGCACGGCTGTGGCTGCCTGGGGAGGGTCAGCGCCGCGTCCGGGGGCCTTTCTGAAGCCCCCGCCCAGACCGCCTGGGCGGACGTGGCCTGTCCTCGCTCAGCTGCTCCGTCGCCACCTGGGCAGGTGGGCTGGTTAAGTGACAAGGGCAGTAAGCGCCGTCCCAGGGACCAGGCCAGCACCTGTGTGGCTGGGGGGAGGTTGGGGCAGGGGGAGGACAAGATGGCACCCAGGGAAGTCCTGGGGGCGGCCTGGGCTGCACAGGCTGCTGCACAAATCCAGCCCCCCAAAGTGACCCCTCTCAGAACGTCGGCGGGGGAAAGGTGCCAAGGTGAGAGGGGGCCTGGGGGTCTCAGACGTTCGGCCCAGGTGTAGGCAGGGGCAGGCTGAGCCCAGTGCCCTTCACCAGGCCTGGCGTCCGTAAGGTCATTCGGGTCACTCTGCTGCCCTGTGCGGCATCTCTTCCCGCCCGCCCCCTCATCCTTGGCTCTGAGCCGTCGGTCTAGCCCTTGGAGTGCCCGCTCCGTGCGGCCCTGGACTCATGGGCGAGAGGTGGTGCTGGCCCCGGGAGCCCACCCCATGACTCAGAGGTCAGGTCCCGTGACTTGGTCACATGGCCCAACACGTGGCTGCCGGTGCCGGGGTCCGTCTTCCTTCTCCGCCATCTGTGCTGCTGCAGCGCCTGCGGTCCCTGCGCCCGCCGCCCCGGCCGCCAGCCCTCAGGCCGGGCTTTCTCTCTGGTCTTCCCGGGCCGACACAGCAGGCAGTTGTCTGGATGCGCGGATGGGCTCTCTCTGGAGCACAGCGGGGGCTCTTCCTTCCCCGACAGGGCCGGCCTTTCAGGGGGCTCTGGCGCTGCTTCCGGTGCCCCAGGCCCAGAAGGGCCAGGGGGAGGCGCCGGACCCTCCCGTGGTCAGGAGGAGGGGCACGCTGTGCGGTGGGGTCCGCCGAGCTCCGGGAGCCCCCCTCTTCCCGTCACCGGGGCTCCGGGCCCCCACGACGAGCCCCGGGCTCCCGTCCGGGGCGGCCTGGTCCAGGTTTGAGGAGGGAGGATGCAGGCCTGTTCTCCGAGACGCCTGAAGGGCGCCCGTTTAGCAGCCGGAGGACAGCGGAGCTTTCCGCTGAAACCGCCTCCTGCTCGGACGACGTGCTCCTCCCACCCGACCGACCGGGGCTGTGAGCCCTGGCCGTGTGGGTGGTCCTGCAGCTAGAGCGCCGGACCCGGGGGGCTGGGCCCGGGGGTCCCCTGAAAGCTCTCTCTCTCCGCCCCCCACCCCCGTAGCGACCTTAGTGTCCCCAGCAACCCCCCGCGGTCAGCGCAGTCACTGTCCAGCTACAACCCCTTCGAGGACGAGGACGACACGGGCAGCACCGTCAGTGAGAAGGAGGACGTTAAGCCCAAAACGTTGGTGAACGAACGCTTCCCTCTGGTCCCCGCCTGCCGCTCGGTCTGTCGCCTCCTCTCTGCCCGCGGTCTCGGCCGCGGCGCTCGGAACCCTGCGCGGGGCCCGCGGGCGGTGGCCGGGCTGCGGGTGTGGACGGTCTCGGGCTTTTCGATTTCTCTGGGGGGCGCACCAGCTGGCCGTCTGTGGCTGCTTTCTCTCTGTCTGCCACTAACCGTGGTCACGGCCTCGGCACAGGAGGACGGGGGCCTGCGGGGCGTCCCCGCCTCTGCCCGGGGCTGGTGCGGGCCCTGCGAGGCGCCCGGCTGCGCCGTGACGCCAGGCTGCGCCCTGCGGAGGAGCCCCGGCCCCGCCCAGGGCCTCCAGCCTCTGGCGCCCCGCCCCCCTGCTCAGGGCCCCGCCCCCTCTTTCCTGCAGCGTGAGCAGCTTCGAGAAGACGCAGAGCTACCCCGCCGACTGGTCCGAGGATGAGGCCAACAACCCGTTCTCCTCCTCGGACGCCAACGGGGACTCCAACCCGTTCGACGAGGACGCCGCCTCGGGCACGGGCACGGAGGTGCGGGTCCGCGCGCTGTACGACTACGAGGGGCAGGAGCACGACGAGCTGAGCCTCAAGGCGGGTAGGTGCCCCCCAGCGGCGCCGGGGAGCACTCCAGCCTCCGGAGGGCCCTGTTCTGCGGGAGGTCCGCTCCGGTTCCTGCCAGTTGTGGGCCCCCAGTCCCCCCCCCCCCCCCAGCAGCTCAGCGCCAGAACTCGGCAGAGGGAGGTGCCCTGGTGCTTTCGCGGGCGACGTCGCCCCCAGCTGGGCGAGGCCTGGACACGGGGCGCCTGCAGCAGGAGACCCCGAGGGAAAAGCCTTCCTCCCCAGGCCCCCAGCTGGCGAGAGCCCTGGGTGCGGCCGCCCTGCCCAGACCCCAGGGCAGCACCTGGTACGCCCAAGGGTGGCCGGGGCTGGTCTCAGCGGCAGCGCCCTCCAGACGCCCTCCCGCAGCCACAGGGGCTGTGCTGACCGCCAGCACACCCCCGCTGCCGGTGGCTGAAAACGGTTTTGTGGAACGCGGCATCCTGGTTACACGGGTCTGTGGTCAGGCGTTTTCGGTTAAATGTTGGCTGCTGCTCACGGAGTTGGGCTGCCGTGTTCAGTTTGAAAAGGCTCTCTCCCTCGTGCCTGACAAACGAACGATAAACGCAGCCACCTGACCCAGAGCGCCACGGGGAGGTTCCAGAACCGGGCCAGCGGCTGCCGTCTGAGAGCGTCGGGAGGGGGTGGCGTTTAAGTCAGAGGACGTGCCCGAGCTGGTGCTGGAGGCAGAGAGACGGGCCCCCGCCCCCCCACGTCCTGCCGCCTGGCCCCAGGTTGCACGGAGGCCCCAGGTGGCCTACAGGCTCTGGGGGGACGCGGGAAGAGGGAGCAGGCGAGGGGGCCCAGGGGAGGGGGCGTGAAAAGAGTCCTCGGCCTGGCCGGGGCGGCCAGGAAGGCACGAGGCCTGCAGCCCCTAACGCTGGGGCATCTGGGGGCTGCCCGCGTACGGGGCGGGGCGGGCGCCGACACCTCTCAGAAGCTAGGGGGCCTGCGCTCCGCCCCCGGCAGGGTGCCTGTCCCTCTCACCCACGTTGTCGACCCGGGGTGGGGGGGCGGACCGGAGGGAGACCAACCGCGGTCAGCGTGTCCCCACCAGCCCAGCCAGACCTCTCCCTTCCTGTCTCGCAGGGGACGAGCTGACCAAGATCGAGGACGAGGATGACCAGGGCTGGTGCAAGGGGCGCCTGGACGACGGCCGGGTCGGCCTGTACCCAGCGAATTACGTCGAGGCCATCCAGTGACGGCCGAGGGCTGGCCGGCGGCGGGGCGGCCCCCGCGCTCCGTGAGCCGGCGGCCTGGGCAGCACTCCGGCACCTCCAGCTGGCCGTGCGGGCGGCCACTCCTGTTCCTGCAAAAGATGATGGTTCCATTGCTCTTGGCTTCATGGCGTCTCTCGGAGACGGACGAGCCGGCCACTCCCCTGGGACGGGCAGCCCTCCCGAGGCGCGGAGGGGACATGTGAGCACAGGAAGACGCAGCGCGGCCGCCGGTGACGGCCCTGCCCGCTCCCCGCTCGGCGCGCGTGTGGCTTGGCGCGGGGCTGGGCATCCCCGGCCTTGTCTGTGCGCCCGCCTCCGCGCCAGCGGTGGGCCGCCCCACGCTCGCCCCTGTGGCTCCCCCCTCTGATGCGAGCGCCCCCCACCCTCGCCCCGAGCGAGCAAATGTGTGTGCCATTTCCCGAGGTTTTTAATTGAAAGGCCGTGCGCGGCTGTACTTTTTCTCACCTGTCTGTCCGTTCGTTTGTGCTTGAATCCCGGCGCAGACGGGGGTGTGCCGGGCTGGGGGAGCGGTGCCCCTGTCACCGCCTCGTGCTGCCCCACGGCCCGGCCTGCGCGGACGGGACGCCCGAGGCAGGAGGCCGCGGCGGCGCGGGAACACCTCACGGGGGGGTGTCCGCCGTGAGCGCGTGGGCTTCGGAAACAGCGTGTGCGGCGCTGCCCAAAGCCACCGCGTGTAAAGCCCAGTTCCTCCTCCGCGTGCTTCAACCGTGAGGCCCGCGCGGTGAGCACGCCGCCAGCGAGCGGACGGTCAGGCCGAGAAGACGCGCTGTTCCGGCGCGGCACCTGTAGCTCCAGGTGCTGCGCCAGTCAGGCCGCCGCGTCCTGGCGTGTGTCTGCGTGTGGTTTGACGTTCAGAGAATCTAAAGAGCTTGTCTGCTGTTTCTGTGAGACTTTAGAGGCTCTCGACGGTGGATGTAATTCGGAAACTGCTCGAAGACCGTGGCGGTCGGGCCCAGGCCCGGCTGGCGGGCTGGGTGGGCCTCCTTGGGACTCCGGATGTGGGCCCTGGGCCCCTGGAGTGGACGCTGCCAGAGGGAAGTCTGTCCTCACTGGCCCGCTGCAGGCCCCCCCCACCTGCTGACCGGCCTTCGCCCCTCCATGGCGGGGCACGGCCGAGCCCCCAGGCCTGCCCCTCGGATTTCAGCCCCCCGAGTCCCTCGGGGCACACAGAAGCCCGGGCTCACCCCCAGCACAAGGGGCTCTTCCGAGTGTCCTCAGCCATCAGGGAGCGGACGCGCTGCAGCTGGAAGCCGCACTGTAACCGCAGGGCGGGAGGGAGGGAGAACTTCTATTTTGTGTAACTCGGACGTCGGGGAGCGGCCGCGCCAGCGCAGGCTGTGCCCCGCCCGGCGTCCCGGCGGCGAGCTGGGCGTCTGGCTGGGACAGCGGGTGTGGTGCGCGGGCGTCGTGAAGACTCACCAGCAGAAAGCATCATTCCTTTGCTACAGATTACCAAAAATTGTCTTTTCAGTTCAGGAGTTTCTTTATAGTATTTTAGGAAAAAATCAATAAACCGTTGATCTCCCGACCGTGTCTGTGCCGTGCGTGTGCCTCACACTCGCCTCGGCGTGTGCACGTGTCCCCGGCGGCACGGACCGGCTCGGGAGCGGGCGAGACCCTGGGCCCAGACCACCGCCCCGGGGGCCGTGTCCCCGTCCCACTGGCCCTGCTGCACCCGGGGTGGGGGGTTTGAGGCCCCCGGGCCCCTCAGGGTTCCCCTTCCCCCTGAACCTGCCGCTGTGTGGCCTGGGCCTCCCTCCCTCCCTGGGGCCCCAACAGCAGGACCAGACCAGGGACCCCGCCCCGCCCCACGCCGGGCTCCCAGCCCCTCATCCCCGAGCGCCTGTTCGTAGGTCGTCTGCTGAGCATGCCCGTCTCCAAACGCCCTGTCCCCATTTCCCTTTAGCAGTACGAAACAGACTCCAAGCCCTGACTGGGTGGCTCAGTGGGTTGGGCATCACCCCACTGACTGGAAGGTCGCCAGTTCGATTCCCGGTTAGGACACAAGCCTGGGTTGGGGGGCAGGTCCCTGGTTGGGGGCGTGTGAGAGGCAACCGATCAATGTTTCTTGTGCACATCAATGTTTCTCTCCCTCTCTTTCTTCCTTCCGTGCTCTCTCTAAAAATAAATGAACTCTTTTTTTTTAAGATGTTATTTATTTTTTTTTAAGAGAGGAGAAGGGAGGGAGAAATAGAGAGTAACATCAATGTGTAGTTGTTTCTCATGTGGCCCCCACTGGGGACCTGGCCTGCAACCCAGGCATGTGCCCTGACTGAGAATTGAACCTGCGATGCTTTTGTTTGCAGCCCGCGCTCAATCCACTGAGCTATGCCAGCCAGGGCTTAAAAATAAGTGAACTCTTAAAGAAAAAAGAAAGAAAAGAAAAGAAAGAAACGGGCTCCAAGAGCCAAACTCACCTGAGGAGCCCCCACGCTCAGGTGGGTGAGGTGAGAAGAAAGGCCAGAGGGGGGAGGAGTCGGTGGGCAGCGGCCACTGCAGTGGCACTCGCCCAGCTCGTGGGGTCTCGGGACGAACCTTTGTCCTGTGGCCGCCTGGTCGGACGGTGCCGGGGCCCTGCTGTCCCTTCCTGAGGAGGCGCTGGAACCCGGCAGAGCCGCCCAGACGGGACACCAGCCTCCACCTCACCGCGCAGCTGCGGTGCAGAGAGGCAGGGCGGGGCAGGAGGGAGGGCCCGGAGCACCGGGTGAGCTCCTGCACCTGCACCGCAGCCCGCGGGGAGGCTGGAGCCGCCCCGCTCTGCGGAGGAGGACGCCGGAGGCCTGGGAGCTCTGGTGAACTGCCCGCAGCCCCGTGACAGCTGAGGCATGGCCCAGGCCTGCGGGGTTCCCAAGTGCAAACCAAGCCCTTCCTCGACCCCCCCACTGCCCTCGAAGAGCAAGGGGGCAAGCGGGGGGGGCACAGCCCCTGCTCAGCGAGGCCTCCTCCCGCCTCCCGTCTTCCCCAGAACGCCTGGAGGATCTGAAGGGCCCCCTGCCCACCTGTCAGTCCTGTCCTGGCCCTCGGGGGCAAGCTGGGCCTCAGTTTCCCCAGGGGAGAATGGTGCCTGCCTTCCAGCGGGAGGATTCAAATGAGGGGGAAAGACCGCAGAAACTCAGGTGGTCACTGAGTGTGGTTATGGGTGACACCCCATTCTCCCTGTCCCCCCCAGCCAGGACCTCCTGGCATCCTGGGCTGCCCTGCCCACACCCTCCACACAGGGCCACCAAGTCCTCTCCACCCCTCCGTCGGTCCCCCACGCCCCACAGCCGCTTCCCGGGCCCAGCTGCCCCTTCTGCCCCGGATCACGGCTGTGTCTGCGCCACCCCAGGCAGCCTGTCCCAGGTCCCTCCCCTCGGAGTGGGGCTGGGAGGGGGCATGTCACCCTCGTGCCCTGGTTTTGCCCCCGGAGGGCAAGCAAGTTCAGGTCGGGCGACCCAGGCAGGGACCTGGCTCTGTCAAAGCCTAAACAAGGACCCTGGGCTTCCTGAGGTCCCCACACTCAGAAGGCGGGGCTGACCTCTGCGTCCCTAGCATCACGGTGGGGTCTTCACCCACTTACACGCATGCGCGGCCTCGCCCCACTCCTGGCCCGGCCTCAGGTGCGCAGCCTGTGGGCTGGGCCAAGGCCTTGGGTGCTGGGGGCCAGGCCTGGAAGACACCCGCTCACAATCCACCAGGTAGGGATGGGGGAGGCCGAGAAGGGCCCCCGCTGGTTCCTGGGGAAGTGACATGCCTGTGGCCCCAGAGTGGTTGGGGGGGGCCGAGCACGGCCTGACCCGGAGGAGCCCCCCAGGCGGGAAACCCGCAGGCCTCCTCCCCACTCCCTGTTCCTGGGCTCCATGCGTCCCCAGGCGTTTACCGAGCACCCTCGGTGTGCGAGACTCGGTGGGGCCAGGACGGGCGCGGAGAAGGGGCTGCATCTGCCCTCAGGGAGCTCGGGTGGGCCAGGGAGGGGCAGCCAGACAGCAGGGGGCCCGACGGTCCTCTCAGGGGGCACATGGTGGATCCTGGCAGTCAGCCCGGGAGCCTCAGGAAACCGGGAGAAACACGTCTTCCAACCCCACCCCCGGGCCCTAAGGGGGCAAAGTGCTAGGGGGTCAGCCCATGAGCTGTCCCCCCACCTCCAGTAAGAAGCACCCCGGCCTGGGCACCCCTGTGGGGCCTGGAGCCTCTCCGAGCCTCAGTCCCCATTGAGTGACGGGAAGCCACTTCGGGGCGACGGCAGGGGTGTCCCGAGGAGGAGGCCTTGCCAGGCCGCCGCCCTGCGCCTGGGTGCCCAGAAGCCCCGTCCCCTCCCCTGCCCTTCTCAGAGCCCCGGCTCTCTCCGGAGCGGTGGCCGCCCTTTTTGGCTCCTGCGGGAAGCGCGTGCCCCTCCCTGGGCCTCGGTTTCCCATGGAAGAGTGGGCAGGGACCCCAGGCTGGACCTCTGCCGTCTGTGGTGGGAGCTGCCAGAGGACACAGCGCCCCGGGGGACACGCCTGGGGCTCCCCAGGGGACACGCCTAGGTCAGGGATGGAGGCAGCTCCACAGCCCCAGGAGGGCAGGCCCAGGCGGCAGCACTGAATTGGGCCAGGCCCGCGTCAGAGGGATGAGGCTCACCCCCCTGCCAGGCAGGGCCCAGGCCAAGCACCGGGTCAAAGGAGCCCGGCCGACCCCGGCACCATCGTGGGGCAGGAGGCTGTCAGCCTGCGTCCCACCGGCCTTGGGCTGAACACGCACCGGCTACGCGCCAGGCCCCGTGCAGAGCACCCTGCTGGCACAGCATCGTATAAACCTGCTCACAGAGTATGAGCGCCGTTACACAGTTGAGGAAACACACCAGAGAGGTTGACTGACCTGCATCGGGCCACACAGCAAGACGGGGCAGAGCTGGGGTCTGAACTCCAGGGTCCAACTCCAAACAGCAGGTGCCATTGTTTGAACCCCTGGCCCTCAAGCACCCGGAGGGCTCGCTACAACCCCGTGTGCTAGGCCGCTCCCCAGAGGTGCTAAGTCGCCAGACTGCACGGGGATGGCCCAGAGCGTGCAAACCTAACTGGTCCCCGGGAGGTGTTGACTGATCCAGGACCACACTGTGGGAAGCGCTGGTCGGAACAGCAAGTCAGCGCCGCCGAACACCAGCAATGCCCTGTGCTCCCTGATTTGCTCCGGTGACCTGCAGGTGCTCTTGACCCAACTCGAGGGCACAGGTGCTGGGCCCTGGGGACCCAGAGACTGACCAGCCACCCAGTCTGGCCGAGGAGGTGGGGACAGCATGTACAAAGAGAACCCAGGGAGTCCAGGACACAGGCCAATGTGACATCCCGTCTCGGATTATTACGATTCCCCTGCAGGGGGCAGGGTGCAGGGGGCACAGCGCGGGAGAGGCGTCCCCCAGGGTCAGCTGGGCACACCGTGTCACTGATGAGCTGCATGCACTCAGGCCAGGGCCTTCATCTCCCTGACCCTCCGTTGTGTCCTCCTCTGCAGAGTGATTCCTGTCTCCCCTCGTTAAAGGTCGCAGGAGGTCAAGGGCGTGACTGTGCTGGGTCAAGCACAAACACGGGGCCCTCGTTACAGAGGCAGTCTCGACCCCACCAGCATGCCGACGCAAGCCGGCGGTAAGCAACTCGCCAGCCCCCGGAGGAGACTCCAGACGGTCCCCGGCCGGTATCTGGGCGCGCGTGCTTCCTGCGAGCCACGTCCTCGGCCACGTGTGGGCCGTGTGTGCAGGAAGCCTGGCTTTTCCACCCCAGAATCTGATAGGACACTCTTTTTCTCCTCTGAAACTTGAGGCCAGTCTTACAACGGCATAAAAACAAAGTCAGTAAGGAGCATGAACTATGAGGTCTTATTTCCTGCACTCAAACTTGGCTCCAGCTGTGTGACCTCAAGTAGCTGTGTGACCTTGAGCTTCCAGGGGCGTCTCTGGGCTACACTGGAAGAAGAGTTGTCTTGGGCCACACGTTAAACACATTGCGACACGTAATCACAAAAAAAATTCATAACGTTTTAAGTAAATGTACAATTTTCCCAGCCCTCCTGGGCTGCAGGCGGCCTGTGGGCCGCAGCTTGGGCACCCCTGGGTAAGCCTGGGTTGGCTCGTCTATACAATGGGGATAGTGGTAGTGAACATTTGTATTTTACTCAGTGCCCGACCCTGCTCTAAATTCTTTAACATTTATTAACTCATTGAATCCTCGCAGTAGCCCGATGAACTGGGTAAATACTGTTATTCCTACTTTTATAGATGAGGAACCGGAGACACAGAGAGGTTCGGTGAATTGCCAAAGGTGCAACAGTTCTTACACAGCTGTTCTAGATTCGGCCGTGGGCAGTGCGGGGCAGGGCCTGTCCACTAGGCGGCGCTGTTGGACCATGGGGGCGCCAGGCTCCAAGGCGAGGAGGTGCCTCCGCCTAGTGGTGCTCCTTCAGTGATACCTGTCGGGACTGGAGTTGCCCACACGGAGAGGCCCGACCTGGAAGGCCCCCTTCTGTGCTCTGGGGCCCCTCATCACAGTGCTCTCCCCACCCCCGCGGCACTGCTGGTGTGTGGGTCGGCCCCAGTGACTAGCAACCTCTTCTCTCTCGCCCAGGGCTTGTGGGGCTAAAATGAAAAGAAAAAAATGTCCCTGGTTGGTGTGGCTCAGTGGATTGAGCACCAGCCTGCAAACGGAAAGGTTGTGGGTTCAATTCCCAGTCAGGGTCCATGCCTGGGTTGCGGGCCAATGTTTTTCTCTCTCCCTTCCCCTCTCTCTAAAAATTAATAAAAACGTGAAAAACAACAACAATAAAATCCATTCTGGACCAATCAATGAAACTCAGATTAGAGATGTTGCTTCATTTATGATGGGGTTACGTCTTCCGTCCCGATAAACCTGTCGCGAGTGGAAAATATCCTATGTCAAAAATGCAGTTATTGAAAATTACATGGTTATCTACTCTGCATGCTGTACCCCTGAAACGAATATAAAGTCTTGTGGAGAGGGCTCCCACGCCAAGGGGGGACGGTGGGAGCACTGAGCACAGGGGCTCCGTAGATAACGTCCCTCTTCTTGAGGACAGGGCAACCGACACCAGCGGTCACTGGGCTGACACTCCAGTGAGCTCAGGAAGCCGTTGGGCGGCCCCGGCCGCAGCCGCGACTGCGGAGACCTGAGTGTCCAGCCAGGAGGTGCGGAGGCGACGAGCCCCGAAGGGGGGGGTGGGGGATGGGGGCGGGGGCTGGCGCAGGCGAGGCGGGCGCTCACAGACCGCGCACCGCTCTCCCGCCACTTTGGAGTCGGGGCAGCCGGGCTGCTCCCGCCCCTTGAAATATTTTCAAATGACGGTGTTGATGACATTCCTTAATTGTAAAAGGAACGAAAATGCAAGGGGATATTTAGAAGCTAAGCAAAAGTATTCCGAGAGACACTGCCACTCGCGATCCTGACATCCGGGGGTCACCCTGGCTGCCATTCCGCTCTGCTGTCGCTTTTCTCGGCGTTTTTCTACTCGCACACGCGTGGACGCGCTTTCTTGTCGTCATCAGCGTGCGCGTGTTCCACGGAATTCGGACCGTGCTGCAACTGCAGTTCGGCGCCCTGCGTCTCCCTGCAACGTGCCGTCACGAGCATTTTCTCGTGATCCTACATGCGCTTCAAGGAGAAATGCAGCGTTTCCTGGCTGCATGCTAGTCCACGTGCCAGAAGTCCCACCTCGTCGAGCACTCGCTTTATTTCCCATTTGGTTTTTCATTTTTAAAGTTACCACTCACACACAGTAAAGCGCGCCCCATTCAGCGTGCAGTCCTGCAGGTTCTGACAAACGCAGACGGTGGTTGCCGCCGCTGCCACCGTCAAGACTCAGAACTGTCCCATCGTCCCCCAGATTTCCCTGTGCCCCCAGTCCCTGCAGACCACTGAGCTGCTTTCTGTTTCTATAGTTTCGTTTTTTCCAAAATGTCCTATGAATGGAAGCACACAATATGTATGTAGCCTTTAGAAATTGTCTTCTTTCACTGCACGGAATTCTTTTGAGATTCATCCATGTGTGGTTTTATTTATCAGTAGTCTGTGCCTTCCTATGGTGAGTAGTTCCTGCTGAATGACTTCACCGAGGTTTGTCAGTCTAGTTGGAGGACATTCCCAGTGCTCCATGGTTACAGATAAATACAACATTCGAGTGCTGTAGGTTGTTGCACACACATAAGTTTGCGTTTCACTTTCCAATTATTTTTGCTATATTGTAATATTGCCATATTACAGTAATAAAGGTGTTCTAAATAATTTATCCTATTAGAGGTGGTCATAGCATCAGCTTAGATTTCTATCTTTAAAAAATTAAGTGTGGTGATTGCCAGGGGGAGGGGGAGGTAAGGAGGCTAAATGGTAATGGAAAAAATACAATAAAGATTAAATTAGCCCTGGCTGGCGTAGCTCAGTGGATTGAGCGTGGGCTTCGAACCAAAGCATCACAGGTTCGATTCCCAGGGCCTGGGTTGCAGGCCACAGCCCCCCAGCAACCACACATTGATCTCTCTCTCTCTCTTTCTCCCTCCCTTCCCTCTCTAAAAATAAATAAAAATCTTTAAAAAAAAGAAAAAAAAAGAAAAGAAAGTACTTCTTTGAAAACATTAAATTTAAAAAATATAGTAATTAACAAATAGTAATAGAATAAAATAAAACAAAATGAATCGTGCCTTTAAAAATTAAAAAATCAGTCCAATTATTATTTAAATATTTTACCTTTTAAAATGGGGCATTTGTGAACTTCCAAGTGCGCAGTGCCCGAACCCACGGGGCCGGTGGAAACCGGACAAGGCTCGGGGTGCATTCCACGGTTGGTTTCCAAACGCACCAGATCTGTACAGAGGCGACGATGACTCAGAGATGGCAGTCACCTGTTTTCTCTCCAGCGCTAACCAAAGTCCACTGGGTCCCACAGGGCAAGGGACAGTATCTGTGCTTGTCTCACCTCGTTGTTTATCATGGGACTATCTAGGCACGCCTAGTTTCTCCTTAGAGCGGCCTCTGGCTTTCAGCAAGCTCCCGTTCAACTGAGAGTGAATTAAATAAACAGCAGCGGGCCCTCGAAAAACGCCACTGTATCCAACGTCGTTTGGCTATCACACTGTAGGAACTTTTGTTTCTATCAGTTAGCCTGCGCTAAAACGGGTCTCATCCCTCCTTGTTTTGCCCAAAGTCCCAGATCCTTGCCACAACCTTAAGGGAGGACTCACTAAAATGCCCTTTTTCTTGGCCTCGGCCACCCCCTCCTGTCTTCACACAAACAGCAGGACGGCGCGCGGAAGACAGGGCGAGCCGTCGGTCGGCTGCGTGGGCTCTCAGCCCCTCCTGTCTCCTGTTACTATTCTCAGGTCTCAAACGGAGGTTCTCAGCCAGGGCTGGTCTTGTCCTCACAGCAGAGACTGATCTAGCCCGAAGTGTCGGTAGTGCTGGGGCTGAGAAACCCTGATGTAAAGGACTGGAGACTGAAGTTAACAGTGTTCACACTTGAAAATGGGCAGGCAGACCTCCGTCAGGTCGTTAGCGTGGGGCTGAGCCAATTTAGGGTGGAGTGAAGTCTGGTTTGGTCGTTCTCTGTTCATCATCAGTGCTCCTTGGGATTCGAACCCCTTCAGCAGGGGAACGGTGTAACCTCATGCTGACAGTGCGGGCTGGGGCGCCAGAACCGCTTGCCATCCCACTCCTGCCTGCTGCTGTGGCGGGCCGCTGCTGCCTGTCACTCAGCGCCAGGCTCCTGAACTGTGTGGGTGGAGTGCTCTGGTGCCCTGGTCCAGCCTCTGTCTCAGGTCTTGTGGGTCTGGAGCTCTGGGGCGGGGCTTTCTCAACATTTCTGCCCTCCTCCTGGCGACAGCAAACCTCTGCCCAGTGCCTGTGATTGGTCCCCATGGGGGCTCCCACCTCCCTCTTCCAGTGGCAGCAAACCTCCGTTCGGCCCAAGGAGTTTTCCGACGCTTCCCCAGCGGCAGAGGGATTTTGCTTCGTCCTTCCCCCTGCAGCAGAAATTCTGTCTGCCCTTTCAAAAGTTAGAGGATTTCCTATCCTCCTTCCGATTTGGCATTAACTGGGTGTTGCTTCTCCTCCTCCCGAGGCAGAAACTGATCTTCGCCTGTACCCCAAGGGAGGGAGAGTTTGCTGCTTTTGCTTTTCAGGGGTGGGATTTTATGCCTGCGCCCCAACAGGCTGCGTGCCTGCCACACGAGGGTTTTCTCTCCAGTCCCTTCCTTGGTCTCCATCTTTCTTGCGAAGAAAGCGTTCTGGTGGAGTTTCATGGAAAAGTGCTTGTGAGTGAACGTAAACTCTCTTTGTACCTGAGGCCCCCAACGACTGCAAACTGCCACGCCAGCTCGCATTTGGCCTTTAAGAATGCATTAAAATTTTAGGTGCTTTCAGCCCAGGCTGGTGTGGCTCAGTGGACTGAGTGCTGGCCTGTAAACTGAGAGGTCACCGGTTTGATTCCTGGCCAGAGCACATGCCTGGGTCGTGGGCCAGGTCCCCAGACGGGGCCATGTGAGAGGCAACTGACCCAGTTCTCTCCTTCTCTTTCTCCCTCCCTTCCCCTCTCTGGGAAAGTAAATAACTAAAATCTTATTTAAAAAATCTTAAGTGATTTCCTCTTGCCCACTTGCATGGCAACCACTTCTTTCCCCTGTGCTCTGTGGAAGTTGAGGGAGTTCTTGACCTCCATCTCTTTTGGGGGCGCCTTTTCTCTCTTGGAATTCAGTTTACTTGGTTGCTTTGCAACCTCAGCTCTCTGATGGGCTCAGGTCACGATTTCGTAGATTACCCAGCCTTTTCTCATTATGATGTTGGAAGTGATGTTCTTTGTACTTATACAGTCTAAGCCCACAGCAAAAATCTTCATCGAATGTATACTGTGTGCCTGGCATTGTTGCAGGGCCTGGGGGGAGAGAGGGAGGCCAAACATCTGACCCCATGACATTTATGTTCGGTTGAAGGGAGGCAGGTGTATTTACGGATCATAATACCAGGCGGCGATACGTTCTAGGGAGAACACGGAAGCAGGTGAGAGCAAAAGCGATAATGGTATTTCCCCTCCCCTTGTGCCTGCCTATTAGTGTACTTTTTCTTCTCCTCAGGGATCTCTGTGTCGGAGAGTTGAGTAGACATACCCTGCCCTAATTTGACGTGTGCACTGCTAAGATTTCAGCGCCAAACAGTAAATGTCACCATTCCCACTAGAAAGGACATGACTGTTCCTTATGGACACACCAGGTGTTCTGTTTGAGGTCAAACTAATACTAACAGACACAAAATACAGGGGTATATACTTTGACTCAATATAAGGAAGAACTTTCAAGTAGCCATAGCTGTTTGCAAAAATAAAAAAGATACTGTTCTGGAAGGCGATAACTTCCCTTTCCTTGGATAAGTTCCCACCTATTCCTGGCACCTTTCCAACTTAGCCTGAGGGCATCCAACCAGCCAGGTGAGGCGAACCACCCCAGCCTCTACACAACGACCCTGGCCAAAGGCTTTTCCTGGGAAGCTGCCCTGCTGGGCACCTCAGCACCGATCCTTCAGTCTCACTCCATCGTGCAGCTGAGCAGACCAAATGTTAGAGAGGAGGAATGCCTTGACCAAGATCACAGCGCCAGGAAGCAGGTGGTGGAGTCGGGCTCGGGGCCAGGGTATTGCATCTGGCTCCAAAACCTCTCATCTTTCCCTCCACGACACAACCTCGGGCGACATCTCCCGGCAGCTCCACACCCATTGTTGTGAAAGAGGCCGACTTCTCCAAGTTCAAAGCCTTCTTGCTGGCAAAAGCAGCCAAAGGGTAGGATACAGTCTGAGCAGCGGGAAACATCTGGCTGCTTGTCCACTCCCCAGTTCTGACTGAGCGCCTTGTGCCTCCCCCCAGGACCTTAGGCCCAAACCGATACTTTAAGAAAATCAGCCCTGACTGGTGTAGCTCAGCAGATTGAGCTCGGGCTGCGAACCAAAGTGTTGCAGGTTCCATTCCCAGTCAGGGCACATGCCTGGGTTGCAGGCCATGGCCCCCAGCAACCGCACATGGATGTTTCTCTCTCTCTCTTTCTCCCTCCCTTCCCTCTCTAAAAATAAATAATAATAATAAAAAAGAAAGAAAATCAGTTGTTGGCGTGGAATGCTTCTTAACTTAGAGCAAACAAAAAAAAAAATCAGGGGACTAAGGAAAACTCGATGTCTGGACTCCAGTCCTGTGTCGGGCGTCGGAAACGGCGGGTTGACTCTTTCCCTTCAAGTTTCCTCCTTTGCCCCTTGGAGTGACTGGTTCTGCCTCAGTGGTACGGAGGAGGTGAGAAGCAGTGCATTAGTTGAAATGGCTATCCACCAGCCGAAGTGATGGGGGTTCCGAAGGCCGTGCGCGTGGGAGCAGACCCCACCCAGGCCCAGCCTCGCTGGCCACTGGGCTGCACGAACCGCGGGCAAAGACCTGGGATAAGGTTTGCGAGCCTTCTGCGCACGCGCGTGCAGCATCGGGGGCGGGGCTTCCGCGAGCGGAGTCAGCGCCACAGCGAAGCGAGGCCCTCGACTCGAGGCGCGTGCGCTACTTTGGGCGTGGCCGTGGGCGGGGCCTGGAGGAGCGGGGCCCGGCCCTCACGCGCTGCCCCGCCCCCTGGGCAGCAGTCTAGCTCCGGGAGGCGGCAACCGCTCTTACTCGGCTCTTCCCGGTTGGCCAGACCAGCTCTGCCTCGGTTCTCTGGCGACTATGGGGGACCCCAGCAAGCAGGACATCTTGACCATCTTCAAGCGCCTCCGCTCCGTGCCCACCAACAAGGTAATGTCCGCCGGGTGTGTTCAGGCTTGCGTGGCATCCCTGCGGGACCCCGCGGGCGGCCTGGCGGTGCCAGTGTCCGCGGCCGCGGGAGGAGGAGCCGGCCCGGCCTGTGACACGTCGCACTTGCGGCTGCGGCGGCTGGGCCTCTCCTGGGTCCGAACCGCGCGCCGCACCACCCCCCCCAAAGCCTCAGCAAGGGAGGAGCGGGGAAGGGGGCTCACGGCCAAGCCGAAGGCGGGGCGGGCAGCCGGGGGTGCCGGGGGTCCTGGGGGGCGGGAGGCGAGAGCACCTGGGGTCGTGGGGGCGGGGAGCGGAGGCTTGTGGGTTCCTGACACCTGGCGGAGGAGCGTACGCGCGGCGGGAGCGGCCTTTTGGGGTGGCCGAGTGAACACTGGCTTCCTGAGAGCGCTGGGGGTGAGCTTGGGGGTCCCGAGAGAGGGCTGACGGGGATACCTACCCCGGGGTTGCTGCCCGTGGGGCGGACACAGTCGGCCACCTGTGACCCAGCTGGGACGCAGGCGCCGGGTCAGAAATCCAGCTGGTAGCACTGGGCTTTCGGCAAAGCTCGGCGCGGCCCCTCCCCACCCTGGAACGGACCCCTGAAGTGCCTCAGGGCGCCCGTTGGAGCCTGAATGGCTCCTGGTGTCCCCTGATGGCAGCTTCAGTTTCCCTCTGTGACAGAGCTGCCCAGTGGTCAGTGCGACGGCTTCCAGCGCTTTCCTCTTTCTAAGAAAGCCCAGCACAGACCCTTTCCCTTCCTTCCCCTTGGGTCTCTTTGGAGGTTGGGGTTTTCCTTTAGTTCCCATGTCCGGAGGCTGTCCCCTCTCTTCCCGGCATGGCTTTTGCAACTTTGGGAAACTGGCGGGAGGTGTGATGACGCATTGGGCGCAAGTGACCCCCTCCTCTGAGGATCACAGTCGGACTGGAGCCTGGAGAGTGCAAAGGGCTGTCCCGTCCGCGTCCGCGTCAGCGTGGACTCTCTCCTCTCCACCTGGGACAGGTGCTCTGGGCCCCACGGTCACCTCCGAAGTGAACAGCTGTTAACGAGCGTGGTCATGAGCCGTGACATGACGGCATAGGAAGTTCCTGAGTTTTGCAAAATGTAGATGTCTTTGTTTTGAGTCTCGATGGCGGAGGGGGAGCCCACGATGTTACAGCCGGAGGGGACTGAGAAAGGCAACAATTCACCAACAGTTGGATGCGATGTGTGACGAAGGCAGGGGAGGCCCAGGGCAAAGGGCTCCAGGGGTTCTCCACGGTGCCGGTTTCCTCGCTCGTTCCGTGGTTTTCGGTTTCGGAGTCTGGTAGTGCAGAGTGGCTCCTGTGCACGGAGGCAGCATCCAGACCAGCGGTTAGCGGTGCAGAAGCTGGATTTTCGGGTCTGCTTTGGTTCAGGGGCATGATGACATCAAAGGGGAGGTGCGTTTTTAAGAGAAGAAGTCGGCGGCGTCTTTCTACCTGGAGACACTCCGAGGCCCACATACGGGCGCAGCTGTGAGTTGTTACCCAGACCCTGCTGCTTCCTCACTGTGTCTCCTCGGGCAGGTGGCTTGAACGCTTGGTGCTTTATTCTCCTGAACGAGAAAATGGGACATGAGCAGGGTCTACCTCAGAGGGTCACTGTGAGGAGTCAGTGAGAAAATCCCGGAAAAGGACCGGCGCGTACGGGACTGGTCTTCAGTGCGCGTCAGCTGCTGCTCCTTGTTTTCCTTGTGAACGACACACCTATGGGACCTTTCCTGTTCTGTAATAGGATTGGGAACAGCATTGATTTTCAGAGAGGGAAAGGAAGGAGAAAGAGAGAGAGAGAGAGAGAAACATCAATGTGCAGTTGCTGGGGGTTATGGCCTGCAACCCAGGCATGTGCCCTGGCTGGGAATCGAACCTGTGACACTTTGGTTCGCAGCCCGTGCGCAATCCACTGAGCTACGCCAGCCGGGGCTGAGCCACATTTCTGGATCAAGACTCTTTATGTGATCACCGGTAAGAAACGGCGACCCAGACAAAGATGAGGACCAGTCTGAATGACGTGGAAGAGTTGGGTGGCAGTGGCATTTTCAAGGTGGGGTTCCAGAAAGACACTCTGAGACACCGGAGACCAGCAGGCTGGGCAAAGAAAGCAACTCGGCTTACTTGTAGAATGTGGTGTCCCGTTTCTCCCCGTCGTGTGTGATGACTGTTTACTCCGGACCGAAGGTTTTAACTCATAAGGGTCGGTTTTCTAGTTTGGGAAATCCTTCCTGAAAGCTACCCTGTTCTTAGTTTTCTGTCGATTGCTCAAGTGACTCATTCAACACAAATCCACCGAGCACCTGTGGTGTGCTGGGCCCTGTGCTGAGCATTGTGGGTGCACTGATGCCCCCTCAGCGAAGAGACAGGCATCTGCCTTCAGGGAGGGGGTGGTCCCCTGGGCAAAGGGTGGGGCAGGCGCTGTCCGGCCGTGTGAGAGGCAGCGTGGCCCAGGCTGCGGACTGCCTGGGGTCCGGTCCCCGGGATACCGTTTCTCAGCCGTGATCCTTCGTCATTCCTCAGTTGTCTCTAAAATGGGGGTCAAAGCTGTGCACTCCGTAATTTGGGGACTGCGAATGAAAACGCAGGGCCCTCGTTTGAACAGCATGAGGAGTTTTAAGGGGAGACGGCGGAGCATTCGCCAGCCCTGGGCCCTGCCGGGCGTGGGCCTGGTGGGCTTGTCCTGAAGATTCCGTCGGCCAGCGACAGCGCCGGACGGGCAGGAAACACTCAGCACCGGCTGTTATTTCTGCAGCAGCTCCTATTCTCGTCATTAGTGTCCATCAGCAGAATAACTCATCTTCTGCCTAGAAAAGCGCGGCTCGACTTTGCGCAGTCCCAGCTCTCAAAGCACCGTGTCGTGCTCCACGGGAGGCCCAAGGCGGCCTTGGTGAGGCTGGGTTTGTGTTTGAGCCTCCCGCCCTCCGGTCCCACAGGGCCCGCTCCCAGCTCGGTAGCCCTTCCTCCCTCCTAACGGCCCCCCTACCTGCATCTGTGTTTAATGCCACTCTGTGCCAGGCTGGGTGCCCAGCTCAGGGGCCCATGGCAGACTGGGCCCCACCCTTCGTGGAGCTACTATCTAGCAACCGCTCATCGCAGTGGCTGGGGCAGGAGGGTGCTGGAAAGGCGGGTCAGCTCCTCCGCTGCTCGTTTCTCCTGGGAGCCAGCCTCCCCACCACCTCGGGTGTGGCTCCCAGACATCAGCTCCGGGCCGCACACACCCAGTCTCTGCTATCACCTCTGTCCACAGTGACATTTCCTGCACGGACTTGGCCTCTTACGGCCCTTACAGGTTCTTCTTGAGATCCCAAAAGCCTCTTGGACCCTGGCTAGAGAACGTTTTGCATCCTGTCCTTGCTTCCTAAGATTCAGCCTTGCAACTAACTGTCTCGCCCCCTGGACTGCTACTCCGTGGGCTCCGGGCAGGCCTGCTGCACCACCTTCGTACGTCCACTCTGTGTGCGCCAGGTGCCACCTGATTGTACGGACATACACGGCTGTCCGTGGAGTGAGTGAGGGGTTACAAATGGCCCCCCGCAGAGGGACAGCACCTTTGACACCGACCCACGGAGAGGGAGTCCTTACTCCAAGGGCCGTGAGCACGGGCGTCTGCGTTTCCCTGTCCTTGTCTTGCACCTCAGTGAGCTCTGCCAGGGCCAGCAGGTGGCCTGGCAGGGGGCGGGGCTCAGCAGGTGTGTGGAATCAGTGATGCCACCGACATCTTAACTCCTCGGTGCCGGCCGTAGTGTCTGCACTGGGCCCCTTTCATGTCCTCTGTCACCCCAGCCCCACAGCTCCTGCGTGCTCAATGTGAGCCTGTCGCTGGGAGGGGCTTGGGGGGCCCCCCGCTCACGTCTTGGCTCTTGCAGTGCCCTGCAGAGGCCAGAAGCCAGGTCTGTCCTGGTTGGTAGAGTCAGGACAACCTTCGGGTAGGTGGCTCTGCCTGTGAACTGCATCTATAATATAGGCACTTATTTTTCTGGAAAATTTTAAAACAGTTCTACTAGTGGAATTGTTACCATCCTGTAGTCCTGACTGTAAAGGTTTTATTTATTTATTTTTAGAGAGAAGGGAAGAGAAGGAGGGAAGCACCGTTGTGTGAGAAACAGTTGCCTCTTGCACACATGTGGCCCACAACCCAGGCCTGTGTCCTGACTGGGAATCGAACCCGTGACCTTTTGGTTCACAGGCCAGTGTTCAGTCCACCGAGCCACACCAGCCAGGGCCTGATTTTAATTAATTGTGTTAATTTCCATGGCAAGCACTGCGTACTTCAAAGTACTCTGACACTCCTGGCATCAGATGCAGGATGGCTGACTTTGGTCAGCGTTGAGGAAGGCAGGCTCGGGGTCTCTCAGAGGCTGAGGTCGTCCGAAAGCTGAGGTGTCCACGCCCCAGCTCGCCCACACGGTGGGCGGCCGGCCCCGCTCTGCACCGGCTGCTGGACGTCCTCCCCACCTGGGCCTCCCCACTCAGCCGTCCGGGTGTCCTCAGGCCATGGCAGCTGCCTTTCCCCGGCAGAGCCAGGGATGAGAGAGAGAGAGAGAGGAGGAAGAAGAAGGAAGAAGAAGGAGAAGAAAGGAGGAGGAGGAGAAAGAGGGAGGAGGAAGGAGGAGGAAGAAGAAGAAGGAAGAAGAAAGGAAGAGGGGGAGGGGGAGGAGGAAGTCGCAGTGTGCTTTATGACCTACAGTCTGGAAGTGACAAGGAATTGCTGCCACGCTATGGTCACACAGACCACCCAGGAGCAGTGAGGGTGGCGGGTGCACAAGGGTGTGGCCATGGGGGCGGGTCACCAGGAGCACCGTGAAGCCTGGCCACCACCCTCCTCCTCCTCCCCCTCCGGCTGAGGACCGAAGCGTGTACAGCGCCCGCCATCCATCACAGAGCCCCTGTTCAGAGGACGGGAAGGCCTCGAGCGGTCCCAGCCAGGGATGTCCCCAGCCAGTGTTCGTTTAGGCGACGGGTAGCAACCCTGCTCATGCTTCAAGGACCGCTAGGCAGTGTCTGAGATGATACGCACCTGAGTTCTCCTCCCTACCCACACTGCATAGTGAGTGGTGCAATAGGTCCGTAGTGATATGTAATTTACTGTGCAATCAGCGTGTTGTGCTGATGTAATTCAATTAATACAATAGTAGTAATAAAAGAGACTGAAATTGGGGGATTAAAAATCTACTTGAGACAGTTTCTATTCACCAGTTTGAACTGTGAAGACGAGCAGCTTTCCAGCTAAAGGACGCATCGCGTCCCAGGGGAGGGCTGTCTGGCTGACGCAAAGTCACCAACAGTCGGGTTTCTAAACTCTCCTCCAGGTGTGTTTCGACTGCGGCGCCAAAAACCCCAGCTGGGCGAGCATAACCTACGGGGTGTTCCTCTGCATCGACTGCTCGGGGTCACACCGGTCGCTGGGCGTTCACCTGAGTTTTATCCGGTAAGTGAGTCTGTCCCCGTTGGGGGGTGGGAGGGATCTCGGCGTCGCGTGGGTCTCTCTCCCCTTTTCCCTCCATGTGCCCTTTGACACCCAGGGAAACTCGGGGTTGGCTGTGAGTTGCGGAGGTTTCGGCCACGACTAGGTCCGCTGGGAAGACCAGCCGTTCCCCCTATTGTTGCTCTTAGTTCTGCGGCGCCGAGCGGTCAGAACGGAGGGCCCGAGACGGTGTTCCTCCCCCTGTGTGATTTTCGGGTAACGTGGCAGCACGGAGGAGTCCTGCTGTGACAGGGAGAAGGGGGTTCAGGGCCGCGGGCCACCCACCCCGTCACGTGGGCGCCGCTGCCCTCCCATGCAGAGGGCTCCTGCGTGCATGGTCCGTGGCCCCGGCCCCCAGGCTGCTAACGCCGCACAGCCCAAGGGACGGCTTCTGTGTGGAGTTCACCAGCAGTTACAAACGCCTGCCCGTGATAGGGACGTCTTTCTCCTGTCTCCGTCTGAAGGCTTGGGCTCCTTCTGACAAGGTCCCGCCTCCCACTCCAGCACGGGTGTGGGTGGGGGAGAGGCCTGGGGGGGGCCTTTGTGTGCCAGGGAGAAAGGCGCCCCCTCTGGACGCACACGGCCCCAGGCCCAGCGGGAGGTGGCAGGTGCCTGGGGGGAGGGAGGAGAGATCGAAATGATAAAGGAAATAATCCAGGGATCCCAGCGCAGCTCAGGGCTTGGAGGCCGAGCGAGGCCTGCACTCAGGCGGCTGTGGGCCGCGGCCGCGCCCCCCTGCGCAGCCGTGCGGGGTCCCTCTGGTTGCTGGCCACCTCCAGCCAGGCCCCCTGCGTCCCTGCCACTGATTTCCCAGGGAGGGGACCAGCCAGGCGGGCAGGCTACTTGGCACTGTGGCAAGCATGTTATCTCGTATTATGACTTAAGGGATATTGATAACAACGCAATTACCATTAAGAACATTTGTTCTTAAAGGATAAAGTCTGTTCTCATTGGTAATGAGATTATTTCATATGAGGGCACGAAAACTAAATAGTGATAGTAGCAACATCATTTTGTTTTTTAATATTTTAATTTAAAATTTTCCTGAGGGGTTGTTTTTTCTTTTCAGAAATTAGTTTCTGAAGTCTGATGTGCTATTTACAGCCATATCACTCCGCAGGTGACTCTCTAGAAAGGGAGTTCTTCTGTGTGTTCTTACTGGTTTCAGAGTGTCCGTTCCTTGCCTCCTTGTCTTTTCGTAGCTGTGGGTTTCAGAGTGTTTTGAACACGCTGTCCTGTCCTTCTCTCTTTTAAATCTCAAGGGATTCAGTTGCCCCGGCAAGTTCATTTCCGGTGTCCTCCCCTCCCACGCCCCAACCGACCGGTTGTCACCGGTCACCGCAGAGGCCTGCTGCGCCCGGAGCGCGGGAGGGTGGGCGCGGGCGCTGTGGGAGTGGTCGTCTGTCTCTCCCTCTTCCTGTGCTCTCTCCCCCTCTTATCTACCAAGCCCTGCCCTTGCACCCGGGTCCTCCCTTGGCCTCACCCCTGAGGGGCACCGCCGGCTCCAGCCCATCCAGGAGGCGGGCGGTTTTCGGGCGTGTCCCGCGATCGGGGAAGGGCGGGACCGAGAGCCTGGGGAGGCTGGGCTCCCGCGGGTTTGGTCCCTAGCCTTGTGGAAGTCAGATAAATGTAACGGGATGAGTCACGGCGCTTGTGAAGGACTCGAAACAGCGGTTAGAATGACTGGTGAGAGGCCGGCAGTCCAGGGTTTGGCCGAGGCGAGGTCAAGGACGATAAGGACACTCAGCATCTTTTATGTTTCAAGAGGTGGAGGGCCGTTCTGTGAACATTTTTTACTGATTAAAATAATTACAAGCACTAGCTTATCAGGCAAAACCTTGTACCTTGACTCATGTAAGGACTACGGAGGTTGTGGGAAGCCTGTCTCCTCCGTTACGTAGTTGGTTAACTGGAGCTATGTGGTTACAGTGACAGCTCATCCTTCAACTTTTGTTATTTTTGCTGCTTTTTTCTCAGCGCTCAGATTCTCTCACCTTTCCCGTCCCTTCGCCTAAACTGAAGGGAAGAAACAACCTGCACTGAGCCACCTCCTCGTGTAGGAAGGCGCGCCGGTGCACCACCACTCAGGTTTCTTCCGCAGGTTGGCTGCGTTCCGAGTCCTCTGTCATCACATTTCGTTTTATTTTTTAAAGATGTTTTATTTATTTATTTTTAGAGAGAGAAAGGGAGGGAGAAAGAGAGGGAAAGGAGCATCAGTGTGTGGTTGCCTCTCATGAGCCCCCTACTGGGGACCTGGCCTGCAACCCAGGCACGTGCCCTGACCGGGAATCGAACCAGCAACCCTCTGGTTTGGAGGCCAGTGCTCAATCCACTGAGCTACTCCAGCCAGGGCAACATTTCTTTTTAAAATTCCAGTATGTGCAAGAGAATTGCTGTCAGCTCAATTCAAGAACAATTCAGGGTTTGTTTGTTTGTTTTTTATTTTTTATTTCTAAGAAACATATAAACAATGTTTGGCTTTATTTCCTCAGAGATCGTTTAGGACTGAAAGTTGTAAGCCAGGTTAGCAAGTCTGAGGACTTGTAGCTGCAGCTTTAGCCCTAGTTTAAGTCGGGCACCTCTTATGTGCTCGCGCCAGGCGTATGAGAGAAAAATGGGGGGCGCGCCTGCCCCCTGGAGCTGGCTGCTTCTAGCTCAGTGTGGCAGGGTTACCACGACGGTGAGGGTGATGGTGCCACTTTTCAGCCGTATGGTGTTTACCAGGAGCCAGACACTTTTCAGGTAGTAGCGTATTTAATTCCCGCAAGGGCAACACAGACAGTCCTGTAAGTGTCCCTGCTCCACAGAGGAACAGAGGAGGACAGTGAGGTACAGAGATCGAGTGAGTCACCTCTCCGGGGTCGTGCGGCCAGAGTGGCGGAGCAGAGACTTGCGATCTCTCGGTCTGTCTCCAGGGCCGCGCTGGGAACGGCCACCTGCGACCGAGGGGGTGGGGACGGCCACCTAAGGCTGCCCGGGGGGAGAGGGATCACGACAGTGTGGTGACTAAGCGAGATCTTCCAGAGAAGGGACTGCAGAACGAGATACGTAATTGCATCACCTTGGTAATCACATTCCGAAAGGTTTATTACTGTCTTTGAGAAATATGCTTCCTATCAAGTACGGTTTAATTTTTACTGTTTATGTCACCATGAAGTAGATATGTCATATGTATATAATAATAATAACGTGTCATTATTCATCCTAAGGCAGCTATTGGCTTTAAAATAGCATCTTAACATTCACAAAGGTTAAAGGTTACAAATAGGCATAGACATTGGTAAATGGAAGGGCAGCGTAAGAGGACATTTTGGGTGGGTCTGAAGCCTTTTTTCTTTCTCCCGTGCCCATTTTGTGAGGGGTATTCTCCCTACGCCCATTCTAACTGGTCCGCATTCCCCGACAGTAAGTGCGGGACAAGCTATTGCAGAATCCAGGAGAGCCTTGCCTCCTGCTCCTGTCCGTTCAATATGAAGAGCTCCAACATCATTGTGCTGTCCTGTCTTGCTTTGCACTGATCACTTGGTTACAATTTTTTTAAAGATATTAATTTATTTTTTTAGGGGAAGGGAGGGAGAAAGGGAGGGAGGGAGGCCAAAAAGAGATCAATGTGTGGTTGCCTCTCGCGCGCCCCCTACTGGGGACCTGGCATGTGCCCTGATGGGGACTGACCTGGTTTGGTTTACCCTTACCGTTTGAATGGCCTTGTAAACCCGTTGGTTCACAGGCCGGCACTCAACCCACTGAGCCACACCAGCCAGGGCTGAGTTTTTATTGTTGGGAAATACACTTAGTGCCTTTACCGAGCCCTGAGGTGACCTTGGGTTTCAGGTGTGGGGGGTAGGAGGCACTTGCAGCTTTCACGTCAAGAGCGTTCAGTCCCAAGTCTTCTTCCCTTCCTCATGGTGGTGCTGGTGGGTAGGTCCCTTCCACCTGATGGTGAAGCTTTGAGCATCCTCCAGGCTCTGCTAGGGGTCGAAGTGGACCTCTGGAAAAATCCAAACAGGACGTGTATTCTGAGTAGAGACATCACCTAATTTTAGGTCATGACCCACTAAGGGTGTGAGGCAGAGGCAGCGCCACTCCAGCAGCCCCAGGAAGCTTGTCGTATTCTGTTCCCTAGAGGGTGTGGCCGCTGGAGTCAGTGTCGCCTTCCGCTGGCCTGCATGGCCTGCCTGTGGTCGGCGTGGAGGGGAGCAGGTGGGCGGGTCATCAGAGCCCTGGCTTCCGGGAGGGGTGAGAGGGGCCGGGAGCTGCTGGACCAACGGTCATGCACTTTGGAGCACCCCCACCACCACGTGGAAGCACGTGTCTCTGTGAACATGCACTTAGAATTCTTCAGGGTCCTAAGGATCAAGGAAACCTTGTTCTCAAAAGTTTAGTGGCTTGATTCTGGGGCAGAAAAGTATTAACATTTAAGAATGTTCTTTCCATTTAGATCTACAGAGTTGGATTCTAACTGGTCTTGGTTTCAGTTGCGATGCATGCAAGTTGGAGGAAATGCTAATGCAGTAAGTGCATCTCAGACTTGTTTCCCTTCTGTGTGAATGTGTGTTCCACTCGTGAAGAAGCTCAGCACTCACGCGGTGCGGGAGGCCTGTCGGACAGCGGAAAGGTGTGAGGGGCTCTGGAGGCCGACTCGTTTGTCCAGCCACCTGTTAAATGCCTAATAAACACAGGGCTTTGGGCTGGGTGCTGGGACCTAGTGATGAACAAGACAAGTAGACCCCCTCTCTTACGGACAGAGACAGGCAGCCAAATAAACAAGAACCTTCAGTGGTGACAGTGCTGTGAAGAGAATGAAAACGGAAGGCGGTGACACAGAGGAACGGGGAGGCTTCTTCAGGGCCATAGTTCCTAGTGCGCAGTGGCGACTTCTGTGCTGAGACGGGAAGGGTGCGTACAGCTGCTTGCACCTGAACTGTACTCAGTTTGTGAAACCTACGAATTTTTAAGAAAGCCTATTCTCAAGTTTTCAATTACGGTATATAGATACCATATATTAATTTGCAAGCTTATTAATTTCTGTGCAAAAAATAACCAATTAAATGGCCAGTTTATAGTTGTATATAAAAGAATATACTACTTAAGCCCTACTTACAGACCTAAGGATCCTCAAACTTTTTAAACTTCATTTACAGATTCAATATATCTGATTTCTCAAACTCTAAATTGGCAGCCTTACAAGTCTAGCCAGCAAAATCACCTAAAGCACTGATACCCTATTTAGTTTTTTAAAGATTTTGTTTGTTTATTTTTTTTTAGAGAGAGGGGAAGGGAGGGAGAAAAAGAGGGAGAGAAACATCAATCGGTTGCCTTTCACACCCCTCCCCAGAAATGTGGCCTGCAACCCAGGTATGTGCCCTGGCTGGGAATTGAACCGGCAACCTTTTGGTTCGCAGGCTGGCATGCAATCCACTGAGCCACAGCAGCCAGGGCTAATACCATATTTATAATGCCAAGTGGTAGAAGTTTAATTAATAGGATTCCCATAGACATGCCATTAAACATTCAAAGTATAAGAAATCAAATTGGTATACATTTCAAATAAAAACTGTATCTAGCATCAATTTTATATTTAAAATCAAATTATAAATCTAAATAGTAGTTTTCAAAATACCAGATTCCCTTGGATTAGTGTTTCTCAAACTTTTTTCATTATTGTTCCCTAAGCAGAAAACTTAAAGTTAGATTATTTTAAATTTAAATTGGATTTCATTTCCCTAGGGAGAGGAAATTAAATACCAAGGAATATGATTTTGTCTGATAAGGGTGAGCATTGGAAGGTCACAAACCATTGTAATAACTAAGATTTTTTTCCACTTTCCAAGAAACAGTTTTGCCCCATTAGGAATACACTCAGTCCGCCGTGGCTGGTGTGGCTCAGTGGATTGAGCCTGTGAACCAAAAGGCTGCAGGTTCCATTCCCAGTCAGGGCACATGCGTGGGTTGTGGTCCAGATGAGAAGCAGCTGATCTTTCACACAATGATGTTTGTCTCCCTTCCTCCCCTTTCCCTAAAAATAAATAAATAAAAATCTTTAAAGAAATGCATTCAATCCTTAATATTTCAAGCATCTTATTAAGAACCCATGCTCATTTTCATGATGTCCACAGACTTGTTCCAATACTGTGGATTCCATTTTCTCTGTCCTTATTTCTAAGCCTTCCCAAGGTTGCAGAGCCCCCCGCCCCCACACCCGCCCACCTCCAGAGAGCAGCTTTCTCATCTCCGGCCAGCCGGGGTGGCACAGGTTTGGGGTGGGGAAGGGTCAGGCCATTGGCCGTTCCCCTCAGCAGTGGAGTTGGAACCATCCTACCCGAGTCTGAATGCCAGCTCTGCCTCCCACTTACCTGCGTGACACTGGGCAAGTTGTTGAGCCTCTCTGGGCTCCAGTGTCCCCATCTGCAAAGTGTAGATAGTAACAGTGACGGCTGGCGGTGTTGCTGTGAGGACCTAACAATGGGTCGGCACCCCAAGAGCGTAGACCAGGATCTGGTACGTGCGAGTGCGCAGCACCATTACCGACTAAACTGGGTCAATACAAGGAGTGCTCACAAAGGTTTTGGGAATGCCTCCTTAACTAAGACATGACTTCAATCATTCATGTCTGTGCTTGGAGCCTTAGAGGGGCTGGAAGCAGCCCCCTCCAGTTGTTTAAGCATTTGTCGCCTCGCCTGTCTCTGGTCATGAATACATAGTGCTGAGCAAGGTGAAGGCTGGCATCGCTCCTACCCAATTTGCCAGAAATTCTAATTTCGTGGAATCCAAATTAAAGTGGCTTTCTCACGAATTAAAAGTAGACTTGAGTGGAAAGCGTCTCCCCAAATAACAGAGTGACGGAGGCGGTTTCCTGGAGAGACGAAGCCAGCTATTCCATTTTGTAATTCAAGGCTTATGTCCAGTTTTACCAAAATACCCATGTTACGTCTGTGGAAGGTACTCCCTTCTACAAGGAAAATTGTATTTAAAAATTTTCTGGCCTATGTGATTTGGGTTTCACTGGTCCGTTCAAAACCCTCCATAACAAAGCGTTTGGGTCGCCGAGTGCGCCGTGCTGCAGTGTCGCCAGTAACCGCACTGTCCTCCGCAGGCGTCCTTTTTCCACCAGCACGGCTGTGCCACCAGCGACACCAACGCCAAGTACAACAGCCGTGCGGCCCAGCTCTACAGGGACAAGATCAAGTCGCTGGCCTCGCAGGCCACGCGGAAGCACGGCACTGACGTAAGCGCGGCGCTGACGTAGGCGCGGCCCTGCGTAGGTCGGCCCCTCCCCTTCAGGCGACGTGCCTTTGCGCAGAGGGGGTGCCGAACGCCCCAGAGGGCTGCTCTCGGCCGTTCTCCTGCGTCCACGTGCACGCTGTCATGTTGTCGTCGTCCCCTGTCGTGTTTTACCTGTGCTTCTGGGTGGGGACGCCCTCCTTAGTGCGGGTCGTGGGCTCTGACGTGGCGCTCGGGCGGCGGCACCGGGGCTCAGGTCCTCACGGCCTCGGCGCCTAGGGCCCCGGGCAGCGCGCCCGCACCGTGCGCGGGGCCATCTTAACCCGTGAGACCACCCGCGGAAGGCACAAAATGTGACAACGTGGCACTAAATAAATAGGCCACGGAACGGGCACTTGCTGGACAGCACGAACTGAAACATGGCCGAGAGTCGCCTTGCTCAGCCCCGCTGGGAATGAACACCTGGGGCGGCTCACGGCCCCGCTGCTCGGAGCGGGAGTTGTTTTGGGGCGCTGCAAGCAGATCGTAGTGCATTTGCAAGGAAGGGCGCCACAGACGAGGAGGCTCGGCCGAACCTTGGGCCCTGCACTCAGGTCCCTTTGCGGCCTCCTCGGGGAGGGGCTCGGAAGCAGAGCTCGCTGCCCTGGGCCGTCCCTGAAATGTGCTCAGGGTCCCGCACAGCCTGTTGCTGACTTGAACACGACGGGAAGGACCCGTGGTTAGCAGACGGGTCTCTGGAGGAGGAGTGGAGGGCGTTTAGTAAGGCCGTCGAAGCCGGGGAAGTGCTGACGAGCTTCATGCTTCGTTCTAGCTGTGGCTGGATAGCTGTGTGGTCCCGCCTTCGTCCCCCGCACCCAAGGAGGAGGACTTCTTTGCTTCGCACGCTTCCCCAGAGGTACGTGTTCCGCTTCGCAAAGCTTTGTGGTAAGTATGCTTACTGCGGCAGCTGTAAGCTGTGGAAGGTACTCCCTTCTACAAGGAAAATTGTATTTAAAAATTTTCTGGCCTATGTGATTTGGGTTTCACTGGTCCGTTCAAAACCCTCCATAACAAAGCGTTTGGGTCGCCAAACGCTGTGGAGGGTGTGTGTTTGCAGGGCTTCAGTGAGGGCACGGGCTCGGCTGCTGGGACTGACCGCCTGGAACGCAGGCGCTTAACCAAGGTGGGGATGGCTTTCTCATCGCCGCTAGGAGGGGCTGCCCAGGGTTGCCCAAGGGGTTCGTTTGGTGGTTCTCACATGTGGCTTTCACCCCGGGGTCCACAGAGGCCTCTCCAGTTCGCGGCCTTTCCCACTGTGCGAAGAGGGCTCCCAGGAAAGCACGTGCTCCCTCGCCTTAGAGGCAGAATCCAGGGAGCGCGCCCAGCAGCTCTGCCCAGATGCCTGGCTGGAACTCAGCTGCACCGCGTTCACGCGGCTGCCCGGGAAGCTGATCACTAGCAGTCTGCTGCAGTGTGGTGCGCAGCTCTGGGACTGAGAGAGAATGAGGGCAGGGTTTCTTTGTTTGTTTGTTTAATGTTTTATTTATTTATTTTTAGAGAGAGGGAAAGGGAGGGAGAAAGAGAGGGAGAGACGTATCAAGTGTGGTTGCCTCTCACATACCCCCCATTGGGGGCCCGACCAGCAACCCAGGCACGTGCCCTGACTGGGAATTGAACCAGCGACCCATTGGTCCCCTGGCCTGCACCCAATCCACTGAGCCACACCAGCCTCTCACGTGCCCCCCACTGGGGACCTGGCCTGCAACCCAGGCATGTGCCCTAACTGGGAATCAAACCTTAGCCAGGACAGGACGGGATTTTTTTAACCCAAATTTTATTAGGGGCTAGAATATTAGGGGCCCGCTGTGTAGCCAGAACCGTCTCAAGGCGAGTGTGAGAATGAAATGAGTTAATAAGGTTACAGCAACTAGCGCCTGGCATAGAGTGAGCCGTCGGTGAGTGCTGTCAGTATCATTATCTTCATCTTTGCGGCCCGTTGGTGGCAGTGGCAACAAGCCGTGGTCCTCCTGTGGATTTTCCCAGAGTCGTTATTACATCAGGGGCTATGAGCCTCTGAAGCCTAAACTATCTACTGACTGGTCCTTTAAGGCCGTGTGTGCTGACCTCCGACTCAAAGCCTCAGCTGTTCTGTCCGCTGCCCTGCCGCCTCCTAGTGCCGCTGGGGAGGCGCACCAATGGATTGAACTACTGCTCAATCCAGTCTTCAGTTAATTTTCAAGTTTAAAAAATGTGTAGTTTTATAAACTGCTAGGCCTTGATTTTTTTGCTATCATAATTTGCATATACATGTTATTAATATAGTCAGTAGTTACCAGAAATAGTTATCAACAAAGAGGGAAACACCTGGCTGGTGTGGATTGAGCACCGGCCTGCAAACCAAAAGGTGGCAGGTTCGATTCCCAGTCAGGGCACATGCCTGGGTTACAGGCCAGGTCCCCAGTAGGGGGCACGTGAGAGGCAACCACACATTAACATTTCTCTCCCTCTCTTTCTCCCTCCTTCCCTGTCTCTCTAAAAGCAATAAAATATTTTTTAAAAAGAGGGGAACAGAAAACAATAAAAAAAGATAAGGTGTTCTATTATGAGCCTTGCTATTGTTTAATTTAGAACTAGACACAGAATATCCATGGTTAGTAGCTGAGAAAAGTTAAAAAGAGAAATGAGGGGCTGAAAAGAGGAGGGAAATGAGTGGTTTGGTGGGGGTTACCGTTGGAGATGTTAGCAGGAGTTCGTGTTTACTGTCTGCAGTCACACACACACACACACACACACACACGATGGAGGACTCATTCTAGACACATGTGTGTGTGTGTGTACATGGGTGAAGACCCGCAGATGTGCGTTGCCTGGCTCTGCCCACTGAGAGGGCCTGGGGACAGTGACATTTCAGTACAGCCAGCACACCCAGGACCCAGATCTTGGTTCCAAACACCCTTTTCCGGTCCGAAGAACCAGGGCCGCCGTTGGAGCAGAGGCGGAGAGCAGGGCGGGGGCGGCGGGGGCGGCGGGGGCAGATGAGCCCGGAGCGCCCCGTAGGGGGAGAAAGTGAGGGTGTGCTAGAGGGAGGGCGTGGGGGTGGGCGCGTCAGGGCTGAAGGACTCGGGAACCGACCAGAGGGGGCTTCCAGTGGTCAGAGCTGGAACAGTTTGAACAACAACATAAATAATGACAGTATTGAATTATAATGCAAAGGATGAAATAACTACCCGTAAGTCCACACTGATGTAAACAGATGATTGAAGAAATAAATGGGGAGAAGGGACCCTCTTCCTTACAGAAACATTCTAAATCCTGTATAATCGACACTCCCCTTCCAGGAGGTAGGATTGTGTCCCCCTGCTTTTGACTGGAGGCCAGGCTTGGTGACGGGCTTCCCGAGACTGGGAAGTGGAACGGGGGGACAGAAGCTGGCCGGGAGGAGACCGGCAGGCAGCTCCCGAACCACGTGCTCCGGGCTGGCGTCGCCGGCGTGTGGTCGTGTTGGCGTGGGGAAGTGCGAGGGGCCCCTCACCCCTGCGGCGCTCTTTCCCCCAGTCTCGTCTCAGCGCAGGGAGGCACCAGACAGACCCCGACCGAGGGGCATGCTACAAAATACCGATCAGTACCTGTCCAAAGTCTCAAGGTCGTGAAAAACCAGGAAAGACAGAGAAACTCTTACAAACCGGGGGAGGCTGTGGAGAAGGAACAAATGCAGCGTGGGATCCTGGAACGGAAAAGAAGTGCCGGAGGAGAAACTGGTGAAATCCGAATAAAGTGTAGCTAGTAATGAAACATCGTAATCCTTAGTCTTGACAGGTGCACCATGGGGATTTTAGCATTAAAGGAAGCTGGGTCAGAAGTAAGAAACTCTAGTAGTATCTTAAGCATCTTCTGTGTAAACCTGAAATTATTGCGTAATACGGATTTTATTTTTTAAACAGGAGGAAAAGTAGGGAATTTGAGCATTGAAATAGAGATTTAATATTAAACACGTTTAATACAATATTATCCTTCCTTCCCACTAATCCAGGTACTAAGAAGGTGACTCTTTAAATTACTGGTTTTCCCCCTTTTTGATTGGTGTTTTTACAGCTTTTCTCTCTTCGTTTCAGGTGACCGGCACGCGGTGGGCCTCAGCTCCCCCAGAACCATCTTCTTTGGCACCGAGGAGCGAGGACACCCCCCCAGCAGATAGCGAAGGTAGCCTGGGGGCTGTCCCAGACTGCCATCCTAGGGTCGGGGCACGCTGCGACACGCTCGGAGAGTGAGGCACACTGCGGGGGGAGGAAGCAGGTTACTGAACCGGGCTGGGACCTCATGTTCGTAAGAAACAGAAACACACACACACACACACACACACACACACACACAAAACATTCTGGAACACACACCAGACTCTTAACTGGAGGAGGAGATTGCCGAGGATTTGTGCTTTTAACTTGACGCAGTTTTGAAGTGACTAAACTTTTATAATGAGTATCTGTTTTATAATAAGAAAATAACATCTCAATTTAAAAAACTTCTATGAACAGTTGATACCTAATGATTCACATTTGGTGACTTCATTATAGGATTGTATTTATTGTACATATACTTATAGCAATTGCTTACATTTAAAAATAGGGGGGGTGGAATAAGGGGACTAAATGGTAACGGGGAAAAAGATTAAATGAAGATTAAATCTAAAAATAAATTGAAAAACCACTTGTGTCACATGAATAACATGGATGAAAGAGATTCGTAAATCTGACTACTGGAAATGTAACATTGGTGGTCTGAACAGTGCCTTAAAGGCAAGTGATAGAAATTTACAGTTCACTCCTGGCCTGCGTGGTTCTCTTGGTTGGGGTTGTCCCTCAAAGTGAAGGTTGCTGGTTCGAATCCCGGTCAGGGCACATACTTAGGTTGATCAGTGTTTCTCTTGCACACTGATGTTCCTCTCCGTCTCTCTCTCCCTCCCTTTCTCTCTCTCTAAAAATAAATAATCTTTTTTTAAATGCAATTCGTATTTAGACAAGAAGCTCATTAATACGCAAAGAACGCTGACTGGTTTTGTATGGTGTGCAGCCTGTGACTTTTTTCACACTGCGTCTTTTCTGCACCTGGCCCTGAACGTCTACGGAGACGACATGGACGCCCCCGGGCGGAGCTGAGCTCTCCGGTTTCTCTGACTTGCGCTGCCCTGCAGCCGCCCGGCCCCGCACTTCTTCCCTGTGCGTGCCTTCTGCTGGGTTCCGGTGGGCCTCGGCCCGATTGTCACGTGGCCGCCTCCTTCCTGGAGCCTCGGCTCCCAGTCCTCTCCCCAGGGAGCCCCCGAGCACCCCGGCCACAACCACACCGACGGTGGGCCTTCCTCTCGGCCCAGTGCGCTCGGCCTCAGGGACTGACGTGTCCCTAAGCCTACCCCTTCCGCCAGACTGTGAGTCCACCAGACTGTGAGCGCCCAAATTCTCTTTTTTTTTCTATTTTAATTGATTTCTAGAGAGAGAGAGAGAGAGACGTCGATTTGTTGTGCCACTTATTTTTGCATTCATTGGTTAATTTTTGTATATGCCCTGACTGGGGTTTGAACCCGCAACCTTAGTGTATCAAGATATGATGCTCTAACCAACCGAGCTACCCGGCCAGGGCGAGAAATTCTTCTTTAAGATAACGAATGTACCTGAGCTGGGGATTGGTTTGTCGTTACCCATAAGGGAGAAGAGAAAAACTGATTCCAACACTCCCGACTGACAGGAAAGACTGGGGTTTGTAGCTTCTGAGATACAGACAGTCATTTGAACATCGTTACTATTACAACTCAGTAGCGTAAAAGGCCTTTTGAGATTGAAGGTTAGCTGCTGTGTGAGAGCCACATAACCTGTCACGTCCCGTGTCTCGGTCCACTGTAGCAACAGAAAACAAAGGTAACCAAATGCAGAACAGGATTTTGTCCTTGGAAATATTTTTTAAGTAACCCCTGAAGAGTTTCTCCTAAAAGGTTTTATTGTTTAGAACCCCTCTCCTTTTGTACCTGTAACAGCACTTTTCCTGCCTCTTCTCCATCCAGAATTTTTCTTCTCTGTTTTTTAAAAATCCTCACCCGAGGATGTGTGTGTTGATTTTAGAGAGGGGGCGCAGCGGGGAGAGAGACGTCGATGTGAGAAAGAAACATTGATCAGTTGTTTCCCCTCCACGCCCCTGCCAGGGACCGCACCTCCAGTCCAGGTGTTTGCCCTGACCAGGAATCAGACCTGCCCCCTTTTGCTGTGTGGTCCGACGCTCCCACCGCCTGAGCCGCCCGGCCAGGGCCAGAGTCTTACTGAAGGAGCCGGCAGGGAGACTCGCTGTCTCGGGGCCTCAGACAGCATCGCGTCCGTCAGCACTGGGCGGCCGGTGCAGTCCTAAGTAAACCGAAGGACTGCCCTGTGAAGGGGGAACAACAGTGTAATTTTGACAAATAGAGCGTGAGGCCTCAAGTGCTCTGCTGGGGGGCCCTCCCTCGCCGCAGTTTCTCCACCCATGGCCCACCCAGCACAGCCCACCCAGCGCGGTCCCCGCCCGGAGGCGGAGCTTGGTAGCCGCGCCCTCGGGCCTTTTTCTGCAGGACATTGTCGTTCGCCCTGTCCTCCTCTGCCGACTTAAAAGCCTTCGCCAGAGTTTACCTTCTAATATCTGCAAAAATGAAACAGTTGCGTTTCCTCTGTCGGGCATGCCCCTCTTTAAATGACAGCTTTATCGACATACAATTCGTGCACCATAAGATTCACCCTTTGAAGTATGCAGTTCGGTGGAGTTAAGTATATTCCCAGGGTTGTGCCCCCCTCGTCACCAATTCCAGAACATTTCCATCACCCTGCAAAGAACACCCTCCCAGCCTGGCTGGGTAGCTCAGTTGGTGAGGGCGTCATCCACATATGCCAAGGTTGTGGGTTCGATCCCCAGTCAGGGCACATACGAGCATCAACCAATGAGTTGCATAAGTGAAACAGCAAATTGGTGTCTCTTTCTGTCTCAAAATAAGTTAAATAAAATATAACTTTACAAAAAAAAGCCCATCTTCATTAATAGTCACTCCCCTTTCTTTCCTGCCCCAGCTGCCAGCCCCTGGCGGCCTCCAGTCCGCGTTCTGTGTGTGAGGGTCCATCTGCCCTGGACACTTCGCAGAAGTGGAGTCAGACAGTAGGAGGTCTTTTGTGACCAGATTCTTGCGCCTAACGTAATTTTTTATAGGTTCATCCGTGTTGTAGCATGTGCCAGTATTTCTTTTTCTTTTATGACCAAATAACATTCTGTCGCGTGGATGTACTACATGATGTTTACCCATTTTTAAAGTAATACAGTTAAAATTGCAGAATGTTTTTAAGTAAAGACTTTAATAGAGTTCCTAACCAGGATCATTTTTTAGGTCAACTAGAAAACAGGGCAGATTGCTTGGCAACTGAAAATTTAGGCTTCCATCATTGGTATCGTTGGTGTCAGAGTTTCCAGATACCATATGCTGGGCGTACGCGCCACACACGTACTAGCTGTCTCAGAGCAGTCTACTTCAAAACGGAGTCGTAAGGTAGAATTCTGAATGACAGTAAGTAGGGAGGCCATTAAGATTTTTATTCTGTAAAGCAACTGGATAAAAAATGCACTTCTTTCTTAATGCACTTGTAAATCAAAATTCTTATGATAAAATAGGATATGGAGCTGAAAAGAAAGGGACTCACCGAAAAAATGGGATAAGATAGGTAGTACTCAGCAAGTTGGATATATTACATATTCAAAAGCAAGTTTGAAGAGTATATTTTCTGCATTAATATCAATATTTTTAACTTGCAGGTGGACCAGAGCAAGGACCAAGTGTGGAAGGTCTTAACGTGCCAACCAAGGCTGCCTTAGGTAATGTGCATAAGAATAGTCTGATGTGGCCTGGCTGCTGTGGCTCAATGGATTGAATGCCAGCCTGCGAACCAAAGGGTTGCTGGTTCGATTCCCAGTCAGGGCACATGCCTGGGTTGATGGGTTAGGCCCCCAGTAGGGGCATGTGAGAGGCAAACACACATTAATGTTTCTCTCCCTTTCTTTCTCCCTCTTTTCCCCTCTCTAAAAACAAATAAATGAAATCTTTTTTTTAAAAAAAGAATATTCTGATTTAGAGAGTGAGATTCATTAAAGAAAAAAAATGAATCTTTGCATTCTGCCTAGAATTTATAGAGCACGGGGCACCATGATTATGAGTCTGTAATCTCCTAGTGAGGTTTATTCAGCCGTTCTGTGTGAGCCGGCTGGTAGCTGTGCCCCGGTGCAGCGCCCCTGGGGACCTGGCCGGGACGGCGGCGGTGCTGGTGGCCTGCGGTGAGCGTGGGGCTGGTCTGCGTTTCCAGCGCCCCCGCAGATGTCAGGGCAGCCCCCGTCCCTGTGTGCTCAGGGGCTCGTGGCACTCTCTCCTCTCACTGATTTGACAACAGGCCAACGTAGTCTTTAGTTCTTCGTTACCGGGGAAGTGTAATCTGAAATTGGTGCACATTACCCTGTAGTCATTGGAAAGCAACTGCTTTAGTAAAAAATGACTGTTAGAAGTGTTTCAGATCTTTTCATTGCACATTAAGAGCCTTGTGGGAGGTTGGGAGCAGGCTCCTTGAGCACTGCAGCGCGGAGGTGGGCGTCCTGGACGGAAAGACGTCCGTGGGCCTCGTTTTCCTGCTCGAGGTGGGAGGTGGTGTCCTCTCGCTAGGGCTGATCCCTCGGTGGTGGTGGTTTTATGCTGTGTTTTCCTCGTACAGCACGTTTTCAGCTTCGTAAAAAAAAAAAATTAAGATTTTATTTTTACTGGGCCTCTTACCCATGATTCTGAAAACAAAATATATATTCTATGATTAAAGTTGACCCCAAAAACAATATTTTAGAAACTTTCTCTAAAAGTGTTACATATTTTTGTGCGCTTTAGAAAGTACTGATACTAAAATAACATGCTGCTTTATGTTTCTCATCGATTAATGTGATAAAATCTGTACGTAACTGGAGGTGGAGAAGCATATCACTTGCTGCTTTAGCCGCATACGTAATGCCCGGCTGACTGGGTATTGTGAAAGAGCTCTGAAAGTTTTCAGGGGCCGAGGCTCGTGGGAGAGTGTGCTCTGATGAGCGTGAGGCACCCCCCGAAGGGAGCGGGGGTGGGGCCGGCGCAGGCTCTTCGTTCCCCTGCAGCGTGGGGTCCGGAAGACGTGTGTCCTGGGTTGGGGCGCTGTGTGGGAATGCCGAGGACCCCACCTCGGTGAAGCTCTGTCCTTGTAAAATGTGCCCCTGCACCGGGCGGCGCCGGGGGGCGGGGGAGGGGGGCGACGGACTGGGGGTGCCGAGCACAGTCTATCCCTGTGTTGCTGCTGAGTAACTACGGAGTCTCCCTCGCGCGGACGGCGGCACGCTTCCTGTGCCCCGCCCTGCACTTGTCTCCTGGATGACCGCCCGGTGCGGAAAACCTTACAGCCTCTTAAATAAAAATGTGCGGTGTCTTAGACTTTTTAAAAAAGAAACACTAAAAATACGTATTTCTAGTTGTCTGACTTTCTACTTTCCATTTTTTGACAGAGGTTTCTTCTATCATAAAAAAGAAACCAAGCCAAGCTAAGAAAGGCGTGAGTATGACGTGTGTGCGCGGTGCCGACGGTTCAGCTCTGGGTGGCGCGCGCACTTGGGAGAGCCCCCCTTGCCGTTTTGTTCCCACGGACGGGGGGCCGTGCTGGAGATAAGCAGTCCGGCCTGGATACAGACCCTGTGTTTTGCTCAATGAGGTGAATGTCACACCAAGTGAAGATGTTCCCGGCTGGCTGCTTAACAGTTACCCGTTGATGAGGAAACTAAACAAACAACCAATCAGCAGAGGCGCCCTGGGAGTTTCTGTTATTGTTGCCTTTGCAATGCCACCTGGGTGGGGGGGGCGGTGCTGTCAGGTGCCGTGCCCTCGGGGCAGGTGCCAGGGTTTGAATCCTGCCTTCGTCACTGACTGGCTGTGCGGTCGCCTCACTTGCATGAGTTTCAGCTCCTCCTCCGGACACTGGGGGGCAGAGTGATGCCCACTCCCAGGGTCGTGGGGACCGAGGAAGGGAACGGGTGTGGAGTGCCTGCCTGCCGTGAGCGTTAGCTGTTGCCACAAACTGTCAGAGAGTTTGGACAGATGCGGTCTTGTGTATCTTCTAGCTCGGGGCCAAGAAAGGCAGTTTGGGAGCTCAGAAGCTGACGAACACGTGCTTTAATGAGATAGAGAAACAAGCCCAGGCTGTGGATAAGATGAAGGAACAGGAGGACCTGGCCAGGACAGCGCCTAAGGAAGAATCCATGTAAGTTTAATTTAGCTACAGTAGCACGGTTTTGGTGACTGCGACTATTAACTAAAGCAACTCCCAGAGTTACTTTGGTAACACCACTTATTTTTACATGGATATGAGGAGGGCAGTGCGAAATTTAGTTTTACGAGAACCAATACCACAGCGATGTGTGGTCTGGAAGGGAGAGAGCCCATGGCAAGGGGACGCAGTGACGGTTCCTGGACGGGGATGGCCTCGCTGGGAAGGGAGAGGCGCGCTGGGACAGGTGGGGACGGGGAAGGCGCTCAGCACCGTTAGTCATTAGGGGAATGCGCAGCGGGACACCACTTCCGGCACTAGGCGGCTACAGCCGAAAGACAGACAGTAACAAGTGTTGGCGAGAATGTAGACAAACTGCAACCCTTATACATTGCCGGTGGCAAGGTAAAAAGTTAAACATAAAGTGTGAGCCAGCGGTTCTGCTCCTACGAGAAATGGAAACATACGTCCACACGTTCACACAGAAACTTGTGCGTGGATGTTCACAGCAGCACGAACCCCTGTAGCCAGAAAGTAGAAACGACCCAGATGCCCAGCAGCGGATGAGTGCATAAACAAGACGCGGTGCGGCTGTACAACGTAATGTTACTCAGCCACGGAGTGGAACAGAGCACGCACTCGTGCTACGGCACGGCAAACCGTGGGAAGTCTGTGCTGAGAAGCCAGTCACAAAGCCCACACGTGCGCGATTCTGGATATGTGAAGTGTCCAGAGTAGGTGAAGCCCCCGGTAGGAGGTGGGCCAGTGGCTGCCCGGGCTGGGGGCAGGGGTAGGGAAAGGAGGTCACTGGTAATGGGAACGGGGCTTGCTTTGGGAGGGGTGGTGGAAATGCTCTGGAATTAGGTGGTGGTGACGGCGGCCCCGCCTTATGAACATGCTAAACACCACTGGGCGATGTACTCTACAAGGTGAGTTTTATATTACGTGAATTATATCAATAATGAGAAAAGTGTTCACACCGTGAGACCCCACTGAACCGGAATTCTGAATCTGCGAGGGAAGGCCGTGGGTGTGGCCGTTGAGAGGGGTTGAGTCCCACTCGGCAGGGAGGAGGGGGGAAGGGAGAGGGAAGAGAAGGAAGAAGGGGGAATTAAGGCCCGCGTGTGCAGGGGACAGGCCTGGGCTGAAGAGGCTGGAACGAGGAAGGGGACAGTGAGGGCAGGTGGCAGTGTCGCCTGCCGTCTGCGAGGAGCGCCGTGCTGAAGGCGGCCGGGACAGAGAGAATGGGGAGGAGGCTGGTGTCAGCGAGCACCGGAGGAAGCAGAGGAGAAATGTGGGTGTCTGGGACGTGCCCGTGAGCGGCTGTGAGTGAGCCCCGGGAGCGTGGGCACAGCCCGGAGGGAAGGGCGGCTGGGAGTCCTGTTCTCACGGGTTTGTGTCAGTCACACGGCATTTCTCGAAGTTTCACGTGCCTTCTGTCAGTTTTAGCTTGAGTGGTGACCGACTGCAGGATGAAAACGAGAGCACTTACGAGGTGGTTCTGAGGATTAACGGGGTGAACGCCCGTGAAAGTGCGTCGCACAGCGCCCAGCGCACGGGAAGCGCCCGTCCTGGCTTCCTGATGCCTTGCTGCTCGCACCGCCAGCGCGCTGAGTGGACCTGCCACTGCCGGCTCTCGCTGTCATTCCGCTCCTGGCACAGAGGGGGCAGCACACAACCGCGTTTAGGGTTAAATGTGGTTTGAAAAGATTTATGTAAAACGTTAGTTGTCTCGGACGTCACTGTACTTTCTCTCAGCTAGGTGTTTGAGCCCGGGGGAAGGAGGGTAAATCTGAGTGTGTGGCGGCCTCCCTTGGTGGTCGGAGCGGGCTCTGTGCCCTGGCTCCGGCGAGCCCCGTGCGAGAGCGCCCTGCCTGCAGGCAGGTGGCGGCGGCTGGCTGTGCACAGGGCGGCAGCGCCGGCCTTGACTCGTGTCCTTTGTTAGGGCTGCTCGATGGGCTGTGGAGGCGAAGGCACAGTCGTGGGTGCTTGCGAATTTCTTTGGGGAACCCCGTGTGGACAGCTTTCTTGGCCCTGTTCCAAATATGCCTGAATCCCCGTCCTTCCGCGGCTCAGGGTTGCCAGAGCGGTGACGTGCCCGCTACGGTGAGGGGCGTGCGTGATCCCTAAGACGTGAGAATGTTATCCGTCTGCAGGGTAATGGAGTTACTAACTTTGTTGTAGTAAATAAAGTTATTTCGGCTCAGTCAGCTGCCGGACAGTGTCGTCTCCAGCATCGCCGGACTGTGAAACCGGACTGTCCCTGCCGTGCCCTCGCCCTGGCCTGCGGCAGGTGCTCAGCCCACCCGGGTGCCGCGCCCAGTTCCCAGGGAGTGGGGGAAGCGGCCGAGCTCAACCCCCCGGCTGGAGCCGAGTGTCTCGCCAGCCCTCCCTGGGGCTGGTGCTGGGAAGGGCTCCAGCAGTTCTGAGAAACTCGCGTCCCGGCTGCCTGACTGCATTGGTGCGGGGCCCCCGGGGCGCGGCGGGCCGTGAGCACCGGTGTGGGCCCCGTCCCGCGGCCCCGTCCTGGGGCGGTGTCCTCGGGAGGCAGACCTCCCCTCCGAGAACCGTTCCGTTCCCTTCCATTCGCCTTCCAGAAGAACCTGCTCCCACAGCGGTGTCTGTTCCCGATTTTAAACAGATCTGGTGTTTCCTTTCCAAAGTCACACTTGAAGGAGCACTTTTTCCCTGAGTGATCAAGTGTGTGTGTTGCCCTGAGCCGCCCTGGAGGACTGACAGTGGAGAAGACAGACAGACTGCCGAGTTAGGGCAGAATGACGGAGCCCTGCCTGCCTCAGGAAGGGGACAGTAAAAGCAGGATTACTCCTCCTCAGCGAGAGACTCTGTCCTGATTCCCGGTTACTGCACAGAAGTGCATCTGTGTTATCATGCAGTTTACACAGCACCTGGGTTACGAGGAATTCGTGAGATTTTACGCAACTTTATAAAGTGGATGACAGCTTAGAAATCCCAGTGTGGTGGCCGGTTGCCTTTCAGCCCCTGAGGTTCTGTTGCTCTCTGACCGGTGTGATCGGGCGCTCTCGTTATGGCCACTGGGGGCGTAGTTTTCTCCATGAAGAGGGGAGTAGCTGCGGCACTTGCGGAGATGTGAGAGTGAGGGCGTGTTTTATACACCATTTTGGTGTGGTGTTTGGGGCAGGCGTTTGATGAAGAGACACTCGGTTTCTGGCTGGTTGTGCAGAAAAACCTGTTGGCAGAGGAGTGGCTGTTCTATTTCAAGTGCTCCCAGGAGCGTGGTCACAGACAGAGCGCCTGTGGGAGACGTTCTTGTGAATCGGAGCATCTGTGGCAGTTAGTGAGCCCTTCCTAACTCCTCCGTGTGTAAGGTCGCGTGTACACGTATTTTTACCTTAAGCCAGAAGAAACCAGCGAACTAACCTCGTACTTTGACGTGCGTTGTGGAAGCGTAATGAAATATCAGCCCGAGTAAGAAATTCTGCTTTTCACTATCCTGTATAGAAATAATGGTGGCATATGTCGTTAAACGTAACAGGTAACGTAAGCTACTATTACATGATAACAGGTCATATAAACTAGGCCAGGAGTGTAGGTGCAGCAGTGACCAAAAGGGACCATATCACTCACTTAAATTACCTCGAGCGCCTGCTCAGAACAGACCTTTCACAACTGCGAACTTGCCACCATGGTAGTTGATTGTGGAGAGGCGCACGAGCTACGAGTGTGCGCCGTGTTTAATCCTGCTGAGCGTCTCCCCTGAAGGGCACGGAAGGGAAGCGGAACTAAGGAGCATGTGGTTTTCTGGCAGCGTTTCATCCTTACGGTTGGCCTACAAGGACCTTGAGATTCACATGAAGACAGAGGACCACCGGGTGCACCTGAGCGGGAAGAAGAAGGCGGAGTCCGAGAGGCTGGGCATGGGGCTCGGAAACGGCCGGAGGTACGTGCGCGCTCGCCTCTCTCTGACCCCGGGGCTCCGGCCGGTCCGCTGGCCCCGAGCGGATCCGTCCCGCCGTTCTCAACCTGCACGGAATTTCCTTAGCGTGCCGCCGCCTTCTTCTCCCTGATTGTTTTGCTTTACACTGGTGTTCAGTATAGCATGAAGACGCCCAGATTTGATTTTTCGGAAATGGGAAATGGGGCTGACTCGTCATTCAGGGGACACCACAGCGGAACTGAAGTGTGTGACCGTATTTTGTGTAACTAGTTACAGTCCTCACTGATGTGCACGCCAAAAAAAAAAAAACGTTCTTACTGTTCCTGTTTTTAACCTCACCAATCAATCAGTCTCTGTTGAGAGTGTAGACTAAAACATTCCTTGGTGAACACGGGTGCCTCTACGAGCAAACGACTGTAATTTTTCCCCGCTTTATTCCCCGTTCTCCCAGTGGCATTTCGCACTCGGCAATGGCCGACATGCAGACCATCGACCAGGAAACACCGGGCGCGGCAAAACCGCGGAGAAAGTACGGCGAGGACAGCGAGGAGTCCTGTTTCACTTCCAGCTCCAGGTAACCTGTTAAAAGCCACCCGCAGAGGGGTGTTTCGAAAAGCGGTGACTAGTGTGAGCGTGTCCATTTATTTGCGTGAGGAGCAAGTACAGACCAGTTTGCTTTGCTGTGTTTAACAACTTCGGCTGGAGGCAGGGGTGCCCTGTGAAAAAAATCGGGGACCCATCCGTAAGCGGGCAGTGTCCGCTAGCATGAAAACACGGGACGGTAAGGTAGGAAAGCGGCATTCATCTGAAACGGGAGCAGGAGAAGCGCTCCGCCGCCGCCGCCCCCTGGAGACAGAAGCCGAGCTGCGGCCCTGGTTCTGGGGTTGGGGCGTCTCATGGTCGGCGGCTGCAGCGGACGCCTCGTTTCAGAACGCCCACTCAGGGGTCTCGGGGGGCAGCGCGGAGGGAGAGTAAATCCTGTGTGTGTGTGTGCGCGCGCGTGTGTATTTATTAATAAAAAACACTGCTGTCGGCCCCGGCTGGTGTGGCTCTGTGGGCTGAGTGCCAGTCTGTGAGCCAAACGGTCACCTGTTCCATTCCCGGTCAGGGCACACTCCTGGGCTGCGGGCCAGGTCCCCAGCAGGGGGTGTGTGCATGCGAGGGGCGACCAGTCGATGTGTCTCTTGCCCATTGATGTTTTCCTCCTTCTCTTTCTCCCTCCCATCCCCTCTCTCTAAAAACCATAAATAAAATCTGGTAAAAAATATAAAAATTACAATGAAAGAAGCGCTGCTGGCACTCTGGAGGGCTCCCAGGACCCCCCCCCCGGCCCTGAGCGCTCCCCATCCAACCAGGCGTGAGGCTGACCGTGGAGAGTGTGGCGGTCAGGCGCCAGTGGCTGCAAGGGCAGGGAGGGCGGGCTTGAACTTGAATCGTCTCACTCGTGAGGTTCCTCCAGCAACCTGACCAGCACAGGGAGAGTCCTGCTGCAAGGGCGCCAAGTAAACTTGGGGTGCGACCGGCAGGGGCAGGCGGCAGCTGGGAGGCGAGGGGCTGAGCATGTAGGCCCCGGGACCAGCGACCTGGGTCTGAACCACGGCTCAGCCACTTAGTGGCGGTGTGGCCTCGGCCGAGTCATCCACCCTCCCCGTGCTGCAGCGTCCTCGTCCAGAAGTTGGGGACACTGGCCACGGCCACCTCACCGGGGGGTGCGAGGGTCCAAGGGGTTAATACAGGCAGAGCGTTTGAGATGGTGCTTGTCTGTCATTAACGTTCTTTTACCTGCTGTTATCATAGGTAAACCCAATTCAAGAGACTCGTGGCTCAATCTAAATGTTTAATTACTATTGTCAGACGCTTAAATAAACCACAGTGAGGGCCACCTGCACGCTAGCAGTGTGGGGAACTCGGACGAGCGCCTGTCGTCATCAGCGGGCGGTGCTCACGGGGAGGCCCCCACGCAGCCGCATCGAGGGGCCGAGGAGTTGTGTGGCAGTCACGCAGGCGGCAGCGGCTCCACACACGTGACACTGGTGGGCTCATCACTCTCTCGTCCGAGTGTCTGGAGAGGGCCGTCCTTGACAATCTCTCAGCATAGCTTCGAGTTATTTCGAGTCCCGATATTTTACAAACACAAAACAAAAAAACCGCTGGCTTCGCAGTGTCCGCCGTCCTCCCCTCAGAGAGCCGGCGGGCCCCCGGTTCGCCGGGTGGGAGTGACCGGGGCCGCGGACCAGCCCCACTCCCTCAGCGGGAGCGCCGGCCGGGCCTCCGTGAGGCGTCTGCGGGCTCGTCCTGCTGGGTCGGCGGAGGGGTGGGACTTGGCGTGGAGGCCGCGTGCAGGGCGGCGCGTGTCAGCCGCATGCGTGGCGAGGGAGCGCGCGTGGTCAGAGGACGCCCCTTGGGGAGTAAGGAGAACAAGTCTCAGATTGAGCTGGTACCGCCGCTGCGCAGCCGGGGGGACAGGGAAGCGTCCCTAAGACACCTGTGGGGGTGCACCCCCGCTCCCGGCCACCGACGGCTCCCCGGGGCCTCGCCTACTGGCCAGCCAGTCAGCAGCTCGGGACGCTGCGGGCTTCTGCCTCTCCGGGAGCCTGGCCGGGAGAGCCGGCCCCGAAGGCCGTTGTTGCCATGACGCAGCTATTTGTGTTTGGAACCTGGGCGCAGGTGGTGTTTCCACCCCGACTGCTTTGGCTGGACGCCTGCCAGCGAGACCTCGGCGTGGTGTTTGTGGTGCGGCAGCGCTGGCCTCCGCCGGGCCGACCCACCGTGCGCAGGGCAAGGGCGCAGCCGCTCGGCCTCGCGGAAGGCAGGAGCCTGGCCGTCCCACAGCGAGCTCCCACGGCTCCCAAATTATTCATCAGCCCATTAGAGCTCGAGTGCCATGAATTATGAAAGAGGGCTGTTCCTGCTAGAAGTACGGTCAGCCATGCCTTTGTTCTCTGTCCTTTATCGAGTCCCAGTGTTTCCAGGACGCAGACAGTGTAACTGAACATTGAGTACAGAACGGGACGCCGAGGCAGCTTGCCCGACCCTCTGCTGCCAGCGTGGCCCTGGGGGGGGGGGCGTTGTGGGGCTCTCAAACCCGCACGTGCGACCCGAGGGCGCTCTCATTGAGGGACGCGGAGGGACCAGGGTCTCAGGGTTGGGAGAGACGGAGCAGGGGGCAGAGTTCAAGTACAAGCATCGAGAACTAGGGTCTGGAAACCAGGACATTAGAAGGTCAGTCAGAATTTGGGGACGAGGCCTGGAGACTGCCGTTTTGAGTAATTCAGTCATTTTCTTAAAATCCGATGCCACTTGGTTCCAGCGCTTTGGTTTACGTGAAGGAACATTTTACTTCCTTAAACAGTGACACTAAATCTGCAAAGTCCTGAGTCCCCGCACCTCGGGGTTTTGAAGACCCTGGAAGTTCCAGCCTCCCCCGGCCCCAGCCCAGTGCCCCACTCGCGCCCCCCCCACCCCCCACCCCCCCGCTGCCTCATCCAGCACCCTCCGGGGGACTGTGCAGCCCCCCACCCCCAGGCCGTCCCTACGTCCTCACCTCCCTGGGCTTCTGTGCCCAAGTCCCCCGCCCGCAGGAGCAGGGACTGAATGTGTCCCCCACCACCGGCCCCGTGTCCTCCCCGAAAGGGGCCAGCCCCTCACAGGGACTTACAGAGCATGTTTCAAATTCCTCGTTGAATCGGTCTTAGATCTTTCCCCTGGGCCCCTACAAGTAAGTCCCTCAAATGGTTTAAGGTAACTCTCAGGCCCACACACACCCCACACCTCTCAAACCCCCTTCTCTGGGGCGACGTCAGGCCACTTCCTTGCCTGGGTCTCCGCCCCTAACAGTCACGGCTGGCCGTTCCTCCGGGCAGGGCCCGCGGCTCCTGGCCCCCACCAGTCCACTTGGGAGGGGGTCCAGGGGGAGGCCCCTGGCCAGCTTTTGGCTGGGGTCCAGACGCGCTTGGGACACCACACGTCTTCCTGCCGCAGAGAAGGCTGGTGTGGCGACATTTGTCCGTGCTGACCCTCTTGCCAGAGAAGGCAGAAGCCACATTCGGGAATTCTGCTCTCTCTCTGTCACCCACGTAAAGTCACAGTGTCTGTCTCCAACAGCAGATTCCCCCTTCCCTCTTTCTCTGTTTCTACCGGGGAAAAGGGTGTGTTTGTTCTTACCGCCCCTCACCCAGGCTTAGCTCATCAGGGTCCTTGCCTTTTTGTTTTATATTCATCTTTTCTTAAGATTGTGTTTATTTTTAGAGAGAGGGAAAGAGAGAGAGAGGAACATTGGCGTGAGAGAGCAACACCGATCCGTTGTTTTCCGTACGTGCCCTGACCGGGAATCAAACCCGACACTCTCTGGTGTGCGGGGTGGTCCTCCAGCCACCTGCATCGGGGCAGGCATCCTGGGCTGCGGTCTCTCGCTGAGCGCACGGACCGGACTGGACGCTGAGCGGCAGTCGAGCCGGCCTCTGGGCGGCAGCCGTGTCGGGGTGCTCAGCTGGTTGAGGTGTGGATGGACCCAGGAGGGCGGCGGCGCTCTGAGTCTGCGGGTCCGGGCCGCGGCTCCAGCCTGAAGGAGCCTCCGCGCTGGGTCCGTCTCAGCAGTCCGCAGCTCCGAGTCCTGACCCCAGAGGCTGATTCCCATCACTTACGTGGAGTGGAAGTTACAGTTAGGACTGAAGCCGTGTCCCGTGGCTCGAGGGACAGGGACGGCCGACAAGGAGGGGGTCCTCGGCTACGGCCAGTTCCCAGGCCCGGCAGCGTCCCGTGTGACGGCCCGACTCGGCAGGACCGGGCGCCGCAAAGAGGAGGCACCTCACCCACAGCGGGCAGCACCTAGAGAGGCCGTGGGCTGTGGGGATAGGCTGGGTTTGCTGCAGTGGCAGCATCCCCCGATCTCAACACAGCCGAGAGTGCAGGTGGTCTTCCGTCCAGACCACCTGGCCTCTGGAGGCACCTCGGTCGGTCGTGCAGATAAACAGAGGCTCCCCTGCCCAAGGCTGCCACCCCTGGAGATCGGTGGAAGAAGGGCCAGGCGAGCGGCACACTGTGGCCGGGACTTGCCCCCTGTCTGCCGGTCTCACCGGGCGGGCCCGGGGCTGCCTGCCCCTTACAGGGGGTCCTCCGGGGTGCTGTCGCCGCAAGCCCGGCATGGGTGGGCTCAGCGAGGTCCTCTGGAGTGCCTGTTCCGCTCGTGTCTTGCAGGTACTTGGACGAGCCGCTGGAGCTGAGGAGCAGCTCCTTCTCCAGCTGGGATGACGGCGCGGACGCCTACTGGAAGAAGAGCGCCAGGGACCCGGACGCGGCCCCGAAAGCCTCAGGGCCCCCGGACAGGTGCAAGGGCCTGGGGGGACGTCTCCGGGCTCGTGGCCGAGTTCATTCCTCTACTTCAAGGGTGTCCGTGGCGTCCGGGGCTGTTTTCTGACCTTGCTTTTCCCAGGGGGTGCTGTAGGTGGAACTGTGCAGTGACCGGTCTGTCGCGGCTGTCTGACTTTCCTCGGTGCCTCTGGACTCGCGCATGTGCTTGCGCTCCTGCCTCTTCATCGTCCAGTCTGTTTCCCCGTTCACTGGGCAAAGAGCCGCCTCCGGTGTGGGGGCGTTGTGGGTGGAGGACTGTTTAACTCCTCGTCCAGGCCGGGGAGCGCTGATAGTGCAAGGTGACACTGTCGGGTCACCTTGGGACAGCAGGTGCAACCAGGGCTCGTCCTGGGAGACTGGGGCGCGCATGCGCCCGACTGGCCCTGCGCTCCGCCCCCCGTAGTGTGGAGCCGCGTCCAGGCGCGGGCGGCGCGGTCAGCATTTGCTCGGCGCCGGTGGGGCTGAGAGGGAAACAGCGGGCCCGTCTGACAGGGAGACGCCCTTCCGGTGTTGGTTTTTTTCAGGCATGTGTTGATTTTTTTTTACTAGAATTTTCAGGCTTTTTAAAAGCGACCTGTTCACTTTTTTAAAAAAGTGAAGTGACGTGTGTACACATTATAAATAAGAATCACGTCTGCCTCATCTCATGTTAGTGTACCCCCTTTTGCTGGGGTTTTGTGTGTGCGTGTGTGTGTGCGTGTGTGTGCGTGTGTGTGTGTGCTGAGAACGCAAGACCTACCCCCTCGGTCAGTCGCCAGCGCGGACCGCCGTGGTGGTGGCTGTGGTTGCCACGCCGGGCCTCTCGGCCCCAGAGCCCGCCCGCCTGGGGAACGCGGACGGCGCCTCAGACCGACGTCTGCCCGTCGTCCCGACCCCCGCCGCCGCTCCGCTCGGTTTTCCACAAGTCTGATTTTTAAAAGGTGCTGGGTCCTACTTAGAGATGCGCCACGTGGTGTCTGTCTTTCTCTGGCTCATGTAGCTGAACACAGCGTCCTCCAGTGCACCCACATTGTCACAAGGGGCCGGGTTATTTTTTACGACCAAACAGCACCCACTGTGCGCGTGCGTGCGCGTGCGTGCGCGTGTGTGTTGTGAGCGTGCGGGTGCACGCGAGGACCCGTCTGCCCTACCCTGCCCCTGCGGACAGACACTCGGGCGTCTCCGCGCCCTGGCCGTCGTGAGTCGTGCTCCAGCGAGCGGGGGACGGCAGCGTCTCTCCAGCACACTGACTGCGTCCCCTCTAAACATACACCCAGAAGCGGGGCCCCTCGCCCTGGGATATTTTCTGGTTTTTCAGGGCCCGTCAGACGGGTTCCCCAGCGGCCGTCCCAGTGCACGCCCCAGCAGCAGGGTGCGGGGCTCCGTCCCTCCCGGGCCCCGCGGCACTCAGCTCTGCCTTTTTTTTTTTGACGGCGGCCGCCACCGCCGCGCCAGGCCTGGGGGCGCCCCTTGTGGCGTGGGCTTGCACGTGCCAGGTGACCAGGGCGTGGGGCACCCTTCTGCGTGTGTGTGGGCTGTGACCCTTCTTCTCAGAACTGCTTTTGCCACATCCCGGAAGTTTGGGCGTGTTATGTTTCCGTTTTCGTTGGTTTCAAGACATTTTTAAAATGTCTCCTTTGGCCCTGTGGTTGCTGGGGAATGTGTTAATTTCTCTACAGATTTGTGAGTTTTCCAGTTTTCCCCCTGTTGTTCATTTCTACTTTTATATACTGTGGTTGGAAAAGATACTTAACGTGATTTCGGTCTTCTTAAGTTCGTTCGGACCTAACACACGACTTAAACGTGTTCTGGGCCCTAGCACGTGGCCTATCCTGGAGATCGCTCCCTGTGTGTGCGCGCCCGGGACGCGTGTGCTGCTGCCTTGGCACGGACTGTCCTCCACGCATCTGTCGGTCCGTCCGGTCTGGTGTGCGGCTCGGGCCCAGCGCCCCGCACCGGCTTTCCGTCCGGGCAGTGTGTGCGGGCTGGGAGTGGGGCGTGGGGGTCATTGCCACTGCAGCGCTGTCTTCGTCTCCCTGCGTCTCCCTGCGTCTCCCTGCAGACCCCCCAGACTTTGCTCGGCGCCCTCGGGAGCTCCCGCAGAGGGCGCGTGGGCGTTTACCACTGCTGTCTTCTCCTGATGAATTTGCCCTTTATCCTTATTGGACGACCTTTGTCTCTTGTTACAGTTTTTGGCTTAAAGTCTGTTTTGTCTTAGATAAATACGGCTGCCCTGCGCCCCTCTGGTTTCCACTCACATGGAGTGTCTTTTTCCGTCTCCTTCCTTCCAGCCTGCGCGTGTCCTCAAAGCTCAAGGAGTCTCTCCGGGCAGCAGTGGGTGTGTCCTGTGTTTGCTCAGTCCTCACCTGGGGGCGTGCTCTTGGATTGTGGAGGGGGAGGGGAGGGGGAGGGGAGGGGGAGGGAGGGAGGGGGAGGGGAGGGGAGGGGGAGGGAGAGGCACCACAGCCGGGACCACACCCACAACCCAGGCCCAGGCCGAGCCCTGACGGGAATCAAACCCACTACCTTTGGTTTTTGGGACACATTCCAACCACCTGAGCCACACCCACCAGGCTTGTTTTGTTTGTTTGTTTGTTTGTTTTATCCATTCAGCCACTCTGTCTTTTGACTGAAGAATTTAATCCATTTACATTTAAAGTTACTATTGATTGGTAAGATTACTATTGCCATCTCTTTATTTTCTACTCACTTTGCAGTTTTCTTACGCCTTGCTCTCTCGCTGTCCTTGTGATTCCGTCCCTTTCTCCTCGTCTTTCCCGTACCTGCTGTAGGTTCCGTGTCTGCATGCCCCGAGGCTGGCGTCACACGTGGTTGCAGCAGCACGCTCTAGGCCGGTGACCACCTCACTTAGATTACGGACACAAACTCTGCCTTCCACTCACCCCACCCGCGTTTTATGTTTTTGATGTCCCAGTTTGCATCTTTTTATATTGCGCATTCGCTGACAGCCTATCCTCTAACACACTGTTGTTGCTATAGTTATTTCTACCATTTTTTTTCTTTTAACCTTTATGCTACAGTTAAGCGATTTACACACCACCATTATGGTATTCTGCGTGTGACTTTACCGGTGAGTTTTACACTTCGTGTATTTCACATTACTAATGAGCAGCCCTTCCTTTAGGCTTAAAGGACTCCCCTTAGCGTTCTCCTGAGACGGCCGATGATTTGGCGGCTCTCCTCCCCGCCCGCGAGGCCCTGCCGAGAAGCCGCTGGCAGCCGTCCCGGAGTTCCCGGCACGCCCCTTCGCTCTCGCTGCTCTCAAAGTTCTCTTTGTGACTTTTGACAGTTTTATTATACCGTGTCCTTGGATTGAACCTGTTTGGAGATCCAGGAGCTCCGTCTGCCTGGGTGTCCTCCTCTGTCCGGGCTGGGGAAGCGTCCTGCCGTCGGGTCTTTAGACCCGCGCTCCGTCCTTCCTCCCTCCTCTTCTCCGTCGTAGCGGTCGTCTGCTCAGTGGTGTCCCGGGATTCACTTGGCTTCTCCACTCTCGTTCTTCCCTTCCTTTCCGACGAGGCAGTTTTACACAAGCTACCTTTGGGTTCACAGGGTCTTCCTTCCGCCTGGATACATCTGCTGTGGGTGCTCTCTGCTGCGGTTCTCGCTGTGTTCTTCAGCCCAGGGGCGGGGGTTGTGGTTTTTTTGGTCCTGCTTTGTGATTTCTGTCTCTCTTGCACTTCTCTGTCTATGTGTGTATTAATTCCAGGTTTTGTTGAGTTGTCTCTCTGCATTCTTGTAGTGGCTGAGCTTCCTTGCAACGAGGATTTTGAATTCCTTGTCAGGCGGCTCCCTGGGGCCGGTCACTGGAAAGGGACTGTGTTCCCCTCCTGGTGTCACCGTCCCTTGATCTCTCTCATTCCCGGAGTCCTGTCCGGGGACGGCCCCTTCGGCGTGACCCCGCCGGGCTCCCGGGGCTGTCTCAGACTTCCTCTGTGGACGCCCCCCGCACGCTCCCTGCCCCCTTCCGGGTGAATCCTGAAGACGGTGCGCCTTCTCTCGGCCCCGCCACGCCGGCCGGGTGCCGGGAGCCTCCCGTGTGTCTCCTCGGGCGGTGCCGCAAGTGCTCGTGCCGTGATCTCTCTCCCAGCCGCGCAGCACTGGGCTGGCTGTCTGCACGTGCAGGGAGCTGGCTGGGGCGGGGGGGCTGCGTGGGGGAGCTCGCAGAGCGCTGGACGGCCCCCGTGGGCCAGTTGGGAGCTCCGGAGGGAGTGTCCTGGCAGCCTGTGGGCGGCCCCTTCGTGGAGTCTGCAAGGAGCTTAGTAGGACCATGTGCCCTTGATGAGTTCCCAGCCCTCCGCCACGTCCCACACAGTGGGTACCTGGGGAAACCAGGCACCCACTCACCGCCCTCCCCCTCGCCCCCAGGCGGGCCTCTCTGGGCGCCGCGCGGTGCCGCGTTGGGGGGGGGGGTGACGTGGGCAAGGAAGCCCATCTCTTCCACCTTCCTTAACGTGCACGGGCTTGGCCGTTGGGCCCCAGCGGTGCGCTGGGCGCCCCTGCCGGCCGCCTGGGCTCCCACGGAGGCACCCTCCCCTGGGGGGTGTCAGAGTCAGTGCTCCGCCGTAGCAGGGTGGCGGTGGAAGCTCCCCCTCCGCCAGCTGGCTGATGTCGCTCCTGTCTTGGCTGTTTCCGATTGCAGACCTACTACTCGCCGCAAGCCGGACTACGAGCCGGTTGAAAACACAGATGAGGCCCAGAAGAAGTTTGGCAACGTCAAAGCCATTTCATCAGATATGTACTTTGGGAGACAGGCCCAAGCTGAGGTGAGTGTCGGAGAGTTCCGCACGGGTCCCCGGAGCGGGGCCCGGGGGCCATGGGAACAGGCGGTGGGCGCCGCGTGGGCGGGAGGCCCCTGACCCCGGGAGCAGGAGGAGGACCCACACCCGGGGCTTCCTGACCCCCCACCGCACCTCGCTGCCCCGGCTGGGGGAGTGGCCGGAGGGCGGGGACTGTCTCCTCTGCGTCTCTTCCCCCGTCCTCGGTGTTCTGAGTAGCCGTCAACCTCTTTTCAATATCTTTTCACTATCCATTCGATATCTTTTTAATAAACCCACGGCGACTTTGACACAGCTGTGATGCAATAATTCCTAAGCGTGGTTAAGTGACGTGTGTAGGTGTATTTTGGAGGGTGGATGTATTTACTTCGGATGGCCGCGTCGCTCCTCGGAGACGGCAGTGCGCCGTCCTGGCGGAGTCCCGCTGAGAGGAGACCCTGGGTGGGAGTGGGGGGCAGGCTCCCTCCCCGGCCCGAGGCGCCCGTGCGCTCGCCGGAGCTCCTGCAGTTCTGGTGCGCAGCCAGGCTTCCCGGCCCATCCAGAGACATCTTTGCTGAGGCGTGCTGATTAGACTTGGGGGCAGTGGAACGTTCACCGCATTTCAGAGGGTTCGGAGCGAGCCCCGACCGGCGTGACTCGGTCGGGCGGCGGTGGTTCGATTCCCTGTCAAGGGACACGCCTGGGTGGCAGGTTCGGTCCCCGGGCAGGGCGCACACGGGAAGCAGCCAGTCAGTGTTTCTCTTTCTCTTTCCCTGTCCCTTCCCAGTTCTCTAAAAATAAATACATAAAGTCTTTTTTTAAAAATGCACGGAGTGTCGCTAGGCTTTTCCCCAACCCCTGAAGTCTGCCTTGCTTTGAAGCTGACCGCACTGGAGCTCAGTCACGGAACACAGAGTGGGTGTGGGGGGGCTTCCTGGAGCGGCCCCCCCGGAGGTGGCTTGTGTCACCCTGCGTGTCCCCTCACACTGACCTCGGGCCCCGGTGGGGGTTGTTGACCCGCCTGCCTCCCGCCGGCCCTGCCGTGGGGCGGCCTCCGGCAGCTGTCGGGGGCGTGAGCGAGCCCGCGGGACACACGGGAATGGCCGGTCGCCGCGGTGCTCTCTGTGAGCCGCTCGTGGTGGCTGGAGCCTGACGTTCGCTTCTCCCGTCTCGTCCAGTACGAAACCCGGGCGCGGCTGGAGCGGCTTTCCGGGAGCTCGGCCATAAGTTCGGCCGACCTGTTCGACGAGCAGAGGAAGCAGGCGGCAGGTAGGCCGGGCGGCCCCGGGGGTTGGTCTGCGCTGTGTCCGTGGGGGGACGCGCTTGCTCCGCAGCGGACTCCGCGCTTGCCCGGGGCCGTCGCAGCAACCCCGGTCCGGTCCGAGGCCCTCGTCTCCTCCGCAGGCGGGCAGAGCCCGAGCTGCTCTTCCGGGCTTTGCCCGTGCGGGGGCCACGCCTGCGATTAAGCAGCCTCCCCCGGGCTGCCTGACAAGCCACCTTCCTGACACAGTGTCACAGACGAGTGTTCCCGGCACAGTGGGAACGCGGTGCCTGACCCGGGGTGGGGGGGCGTCACGCTGACCACTCCCTAACCCGGAGACCTTGGACATTGCACGTCGCTTTCAGCCTCAGGCCCCTCTGGAAAGTGGGTGCACGGAGGCTGAAACGGAGTCCTGCTCAGAAAGGGCCCCTCGGGGTCTGGCACGTAGTAGGTCCTCCCGGGCCCCTCCCGGGCCCATCCCTTCGGGCAGGGTCGAGGGGGGGGCCACCCCACAGGGAGGGGAAGGGATGCTGCGCACACAGAAAGCACAGGTGTCCGTCCGCTCTTCCCTGAGACCCCCTCGTCGGGTCTTGGGCCAAGCACCTGGAGGAGGAAATAGGCGTCCAGAGAGGGTAGGAACCTCTCCAGAGGCACACGGCTTGGACGGTGGCCGTGCCAGCAATGACCCCGCGGCGGTCTGCAGACCCCGAGCCACATCTGCCCCGGGGGGGCGTGCAGCTGGCCGTGCCCGCAGGACGGTGGGGCTGGTGCCGGACCCCGCGTCCTGACCCCACTGCCGGTCCCCTCCCTGGGCCGCGTGTGCTGCTGGGGGCGCAGGGGCGGGGCTGTGAGATCTGGAGTCCCCGAGCGCCTGGCCCCGGCCATGCTGCCAGGGCGGAGCGACAAGCCAGCGTCCGCTCTGTGTGCAGGGAGCTACAGCCTCACGAGCGTGCTGCCCACCGCGCCCGACATGGCGCAGCTGAAGCAGGGAGTGCGGTCCGTGGCCGGGAAGCTGTCCGTCTTTGCCAACGGCGTCATGACTTCGATTCAGGTGAGCGCAGTGCGAGCACGATCTCACTGTGGCGGTGGGTTCGCGTTCCCGCCGGCCCGAGGGCCGGAAAGAGTGTGTGTGTGTCACGCATGTCGCAGCAGTGCAGCCTGGACCACGGCGCTGGTGGCGTGGTTTCTGGCTACAGAGCTCCTTCATGTCCCTGGGGGAGCCGAGCCCCCAGCAGTCCTTCCGAGTAGGTGACATCCCTGATCTGTAGACGGTTGTCCCCATTTTACAGCCCGCCCCTTTCTCTGTCCCCTCCTGTGGCTGAGGACTCGGGCCCCAGCCGGGCTCTTCTGGCGCTCCGCTCCGGGGACCCCTGCAGGGTTGGCCCCCAGAGTTCCCGCCCCTGGTCGCACACACTTGCCCCCCTCCCGGGGCTGAGCCCCTGGCCTGCACTACCGTGCCCCCCGCCCCAGCCCCCGCCCTGTACAGTCCCCCCCCCCGCCCCGCCCCGGGCAGCTGCAGCCGAGCGGCGGGGCCAAGGGGCCCCGCACAGGGTCTGTGACTCTGCCCCGGGCTGTCTCCCCTCAGGACCGCTACGGCTCGTAACCTGACGCCCTGCGCGTGGTGGAGGCTCCCCTCTCCGGAGAGCCCGCGGCCAGCACGCGGACCGCAGCGAAGACCGGCCAGTTTTGCGGATCGTTTTGCTGCCTTCTCACGGGGCCTCTGTCCTTCGCTGACGTGTGGCGGTCCTCTTGATGTCGTAGAAGCTTTACTGTCATTTCCGTTCCGTGTTCCTTCCTGCACACGCCCTCCCTCTGGTGTGTCCATGCGTGTCCTTGCCGTGTTTTCTTGGAATCCTTAGTTCCAACAGTGGGGGGCCGGGAGACACAGGCCCCTCCTACCTCTCCAAGGACAGGGAGCCTTTGTGGGGGTCTCTGAGTGCACGGCCTGCAGGCCGGGGGCCCCCGGAGTCAGCTGACACCAGGCAGGCCTGGGGGAACACAACCCACAACACACATTTCATTAAAAGCGGAGCAAAGGATAAAAACGAAAGACCAGAACTGACCAGTGTCCGACGGGATGTATTGCTGCCTTTACCTTTCCACCCACGGAGGGGGTTTCAAAATGATGCTTAAAGGTGCCTGTCCCCTTGTAAATGGTCTCCTGTGTGTGCCCTGTCCACTCAGAAATAATCTCCGGGGAGCGCCACCACCGACCTGAGCTTCTGCGTGGCCACGAACGCTGGCCTTCGGCGAGGCCCCCCGTGCGTTTGGGGACCGGCGGGGTGCACGGGACTTGGGGGGGCTGCGGGGACCCACGGAAAACCCTTCAGTGCACAAGGAAACAGTAGTTGTGATCGGGTAGTTCTGCCAGTATTTTTTTATCTTAATCTTAGTTTTTAAAAAATTAACAGAATGTGTATAAACAAATAAAGAAGCGTAATCTGGCTGTGTTTTAGACAGCTCTAGAATATATTGTTCAGAGGAGTAAAATGTATTTGAAATTTGATGAACCAGAAATGCGGTTTCAACGGAATATTTTGTGAATCTTTCTTAAAAGCTCCAATCTGTAGACTTCTAAATAAACAGCTGCCACAGACGCATCGCCAGCTTTTCTCGTGAGTGGGGCCTCGGGCTGTGACCGTGACGCAGGTCCGAACGAGGCCGTGGTTCCCCGTGGATCTGCGTTTCCTGCATGTTTGGGTCACTAACGGAGAGGCGCAGTGGCAGCGGGGCGGGGGGGCTGCCATGGCAAGATACCCCTGACGGGGGGCTTCAGCAGCAGAGGGTGTGACCCCGCTGAGCTGGAGGCCAGAAGTCCGAGGGCACAGTGCCCTCCGACGGTCTCTGGGGAGGCCGCCCCCTTCCCTCGGGTGGCCTTTCTTGGGAGAGAGCCAGGGGCCACGGGGCCCTGTGGGACCTCGGCCCGCCCCCCCTTACAGTCTCGTGCGACTGGAGTTACTGCCCAGACGCCCTGCCTCCAAGCCCCCCCGTCCCACGGGAGTCAGGGCCCCGCACGTGGATTTGGGGGCAGGCCGCACCGCCGTGTGGGCGAGGAGCTCACGCTGGCAGCGCTGCCCCAGGTGCAGTGCCTGGCTCAGTCCTCCCCCCAAGCCCCCCCGCAAAATGTCCTGCGCACAGGTCAGGTTCCCGTTTTTTTCGGGGGTGGGAGGCAGGGCCAGACTGCCGAAGGCCACTCCCTCGGACCCCTGGGTGCCCTGCTCTCCCCATCGCGGGACTCCCTCCCAGGGGAGGGCCTCGGCGGCCGCCGCACCCCAGCCCTGGCGGGGACACCTCTCCTGAGCTTTCCGTATGCAGCTCCGGGGCCGCCCTTTTAATTTTTCTAATTTTTAGAAAGGAGAGGGAGAGAAACATCTGTGTGCAAGAGATACTATCAATTGGTTGCCCCGAGCTGAGAACCTGGCCCGCACCCCAGGCGTGTGCCCTGACTGGGAATTGAACCGGTGACCTTTGGGTTCGCAGGCTGGTGCCCAGTCCCCTGAGCCGCACCAGGCAGGGAAAGCCGCCACCACAGAGGTGTTTCCGAAAGGGCTCTGATCTCAACGCTTCACCCCGCAGGGCCTGTCTGCCCGGCTGGGGGCAGGTGCTGGGGGCTCACGTCACGCACACCCCCGAACTAGCACACACGTGCATCTGTGAGTGTTCATGTGTGTGTGCGCGTGTGTGCATGTGTGAGAGAGAACGTGACTTCAGTCTGTGTTCCCGGCCCGTGTATCCTGAGGCCGTGGGGTTTGTCTTACACTCAGCTGGGGGAATGCTCACACAGCAGAGAACACGGAGATTTGCCAGCCCAAAGCCGGGGTGGTGCCCAAGACCCGGAGGAGCAAAGGAGGGGGCGGATGAGGCAGGGGGGCGTTTACTCGCCCTTACCGGGACCAGTCTGCTTCGCCATGGGGCGCTTCTGGTCGCCGGGTGGAGCGGTCAGGAACACAGCGGAGCAGGTATGGGTAGAGACAGGGGGGTGCTGCTTCGGAGAGGGGCGAGCCCCGTGAGGTGGACCCCGACGCGGAGACCGGGGCTGCGCAGGGCGCTGGGGGACCAGCCGGAAGGGCCTGCGGTGCCAGGGCCTGGGCTGCGGCTCGGGGCCCCGCCCGCTCCGGCTGGCTCCCGAGGAGGCGCACGCAGGCCCCGCCAGCGCCTGCTCTGCCGGAAAACCTGGCCCTTAAGTGTGACCCTCCGCCAATCCTGCGGAGCGCCCCGGAGTCATGGGCTGGAGCCCGCATCTCCCCATGGGTGTTCCCCCAGGTGGGGGCACGTCTGAGCCCCGCCCCCCGTGCCCCTGAGACCCCGCCTCGTCTGAGGCAGCTGTCCCAGCACCCCCTTCCCCGCTCATTTCATCGTGGCAGCCCTCCCCTGCCCACACCTGGTCCCGCCCCCACGAAGAGCCCGTGGCCATAAGAAAGGGGTTGCTACGCTGGGCGGACAAGCGACAACCTCCCAGGACACATGGAGGGTGGTGGGACTGAGCCAAGACGAGGACTCAGGCACCCTGGCATCAGGTCTGGGCCTGCCGCTGGGAGTCGGGGTGACTGGGACCTCCTCCCCACTGCCCCAGGAGGTACTTCTGCACGGGGACGTGAGGTCACTGACCTCCCTCCCCGCCCCGACAAATGCTCCGCTCCTGTGGTCGCAGGGCTCAGAGGCCGCGGTGCGTGCTCTGTCCTGTGATTGGCTCCCAGGGCCCATGTGCCTGCTCCCTTCCCTGCCTGGTCCCCACTGCTCCTCTGTTTGCTGTTCCTGTTCGTGTGCTGGCCCAGGCCATTTGTCTCCCCGCAAACAAAGGCGCAGTGGCAGGAACGACAGCCGGGGCCCTGGCGTGGACAGATGGATGGACGAATGGATGGAGACAGGGGTGAGGAGGGAGCAGACACCAGGAGTGGTCCCTCCGGCCACACAGGCTTGTCCTGCAAACAAGCTCCCTCTGCCTGGCCTCCCTCCCACCCTCTCGCCCTCCCTCTGCGCTAGTTCCTCTCTGGGACTCAGCCCACCCCCCCACCCCGCCGAGGGATCGCGGTTGTGCTCTGTCCAGCCCCAGGGGGGGGCCCCAGCTGTGGGGCCCTGCGCCCTGGAGACGGCTGCTTTTCTGACTCGGTCCCCACAGTGCCACCTGCCCCAGACATGACCTCTGAGCCCTGAGCCCCAGTTCCCGTCTCTCATCCTCTGCCCTCCCCGACCAACAACCCGCAGGCCACATCCCTGCCTGCACCACACGCCACAGGCGCGGAGGTGGGCCTCCTGCGGGGCTGTGCCTGCAGCCCACACAGGCGCCAGGGCTGGGCTCCGGGCAGGCCGCATGTTTGCTCAGGCACCGGGTCCTAACGGCTGCTGGAACCCTGCACGGACTCCGTGGGTGGAGCCCCCAGTTTCTCCGGAGTCAGGGCAACAGAGGACCCAGGCACCCGTTTGCAGGACCGTGGGCGGTCCCCTGGGAGGTCTCTAGGATTTGCTTCAGCAGGTCTATGCGACTGAATTGCTTCTCATGGACACAGACGCCAAGAAGGAGGGGCCCCTGGGTGTGGTGTGGGGGGAGAAGAGAGCTCAGGCGCGGGCCTGCTGTGTGTGTGGCGGGGAGAGGAGGAAGAAAAGCGAAGTGGAAACATGGTACCTCGTCAGTCTCTGGTACACTGTCAACGTGCGACGATATTCATCATGGCTTTGGTTTGGTTTCATGGGGGTGGGGAGGAAGTTTGCCGAGGGTGGCCTCCAGGTGGAGTGAGCGGGAGACTCCGTAGAGGTCGTGGGCAGTGGAGGCGGACAGGGGTGCAGTGGGGGCCTCGGGAACAGCCGCAGCAGCACCCCTGGGGCCAGCAGCACGGCCTCCTGTGTCTCCCACCGGCTCCATTCCCTCTCACTGCAGACTGCCGTCCTCACCAGGCAGGAGCAGGGCTGCCGAGAGCATCTCCCTCTACAGCAGCCCCACTGGCCGCGGGCTAGAATAAACTCCCAGGAAAGGGCTATGATTGGCTATGCTCCACTCAGCACTCACCTCGTCCCCCACCCCCCAACCAATCATGAGCAACCTGAGGGCAGAGTGATGTAAGAACAGGTGCTGCTTGCTGCCCTGGATGCTGGGGCTCAGTGGATTGAATGTTGGCCTGTGATGAACCAAAGGGTCGCTGGTTCGATTCCCAGTCAGGGCACACGCCTGGGTTGCGGGCCAGGTCCCTAGGAGGGGGCACGTGAGAGGCAACCACACATTGATGTTTCTCTCCTTCTCTTTCTCTCTCCCTTTTTCTCTGTCTAAAAATAAATAAATAAAATCTTTTTAAAACACACACACAAAACGGTGCTCCTGGGGGAACCACACAGGTGGGTGCCCCTGGGAGAAGGGGGAGGGGCTGGGGCAGCAGAATGGCAGGTGCCCTCCTGAGGGAGGTGGCTCACTGCCCGAGCATCTGCTCTGTGTCAGGGGCGTTGCAGAAGTATCTCCTACACCCTGCAAAACCCCTCCCGCAGCCCACAGGTGAGGAGACCTGGCTTGGAGACAGCGCAGCTAATGAAGGGCAGAGCCCGATTCAAACCCTGGCCTCCGGGCACCCCAGCCCGGGCCCGCCCCATGCCCCATCTTTACAGCCCCTCTCCCACAGTCCCTCCCTCTCGCAGTCCCGCACACCCTCTTGCGACATCACAAGGCCCCGAGGCAGAGACCGAGCAGAGACCCCACCCACCGGGTCTCTGCTCCCAGGGCCAGGGCGCAGGGTTCTCCATGTCAGGCCCGGGCGGGTCCCTCGTGGCCTAGGTAGGGGGTCCTCCGGGGGTTTGCACTGACAGAGAAAAGAGCCACCACCCGCCTTCACACAAATCTCACAAGTGCACGATGTAAGGTTGATAATGACTCACAGAAATCTCCCCATGTTCTTTTTTCTCTTCTTTGTTTGTTTGTTTGTTTGTTTGCTTTGGGCTGCAAAAACCTTATTGCGTCCCTCTGGCCCCAGGCTTGGGAGAGGGCTGCAGGGCGGTGAAGAGGATGGGCTAGCGCTTGCCGGGAGAGGCGCGGGCAGGAGCCAGATGCCAGGGGGTGCGGAGGGACCCCTCGCACCTCTGGGCTCCAGAGGCTCCTGGTCAGGCTGGAGGGTGGGCCTTTCAAAGAGACCCTCGCCGGCCCGACCGCAGGCCCCGAGGGCAGCCCGCCGGGGTGAGCGAGGTGTCATCTTCTTGGTGAGTCTCACCCACTCATGCAGGAAGTAGCTCACCCAGGAAGTCGCAGAGCTTCAGCCAGAGCCCCGGGCCCGCGGGTCCCAGGGGCCTGGTCCAGGCTCTTCTCCGGGACCGTGGCGGCTCCTGAGCGTCACCCCGCTCACCGTGGGGCGGCGGCCTCTGCACATCCTGGAAGAGGGAACCGCCACGGGGCTGGTTTTGCATCCTGAAGGGCCCCTCGCCCCGGCGCTGCTCCTCGGCCAGCAGGGGAGAAGGTGGCCCACGTGCCCCCAGAGCCCGGAGAGCAGGTAGGGTGGGAGGTGACGCACGGGGGGCAGGGTGAGCAGGGGCTGACGGGGCCTCCACCTCGGCGGGATAATTCTGACGAGTTTGGAAGCCCATGGTTGCTCGGCAATAAGGAGTTGGTCTCAAAAACAGTGTCGGCTCCTTCTGGAGGCCAAGGGCGGCTGAGATGGTGCCGAAGGTGGTGGGAGGAGACTGCAGGGTGGTGGCTGGGGGCTGGAAGGAGGGGCGCCCCTGAGTTTGTCCCCTCCAAACACCGCCGAAGCAAGAGACGGATCCAGGGGACAGCCGAGGGCACCGCGCCCCTGTCCTTGACAGTGGACGTGTCCTCCAGGGCTGCACATGACGAGGACCATCCTGGCCCGTCCACCTCGGCTGCTGGATTTTCATATCATTTGCCTGATGTGCTTCCTTGCGTTAAATTTGCATTTTCTTTGTCACTGTGGTGTTGCACTATATCCCCAGAACTCAGAGCCGGAGTGCATGGCTCAAGGCGGTCTGGCCAGGCATGAGATGGGGGCGCGAGGAGGCGCGTGAGGGCCACAGCTCGGGACGAGGGTGCCAACAGCGTCCGTGCGGGAGGGGTGCGTGTGCAGAGGGGTCTGTGGGGTCCGCGCCGGCAAACCCACGGGGGCGACGCTGCTGCAGAGCAGCTGGAACCGGAAGGAGCAACTCAGGAGGGCGACGCAGACCTCCCCGGGCCGCAGCGCGGTGACTGCGCGGCTGTGCCAGGTTGTGTAACAGTGGCGGAGCTCGCTTTCAAAGATAGCACCCACCGCGCCATCTTTGGGTTAACCATAGGGTTTTTTCTTTCTGGAACAAGCCAGAAATGATTCGTTCACACACCCAACTGACATCCTGAAACTCAAGGCAGAGGAAATGTGAAACCACGGCATGCCCTTTAGCCTTGCCTTCTTTCTAGGGGGTGGGGAGGGGAGAGAAACTAGGTTACACTGTTGCTGAGACCATGGGAGAACCTGCCCCCTAGGGGCTGAAGTTTGCCCCCCACCCCCACCCCCCACCCCCCCGCCCACCACAGATTCATCGGGTGAGACAATCACCTCGGGGACCACAGAGCGCATTGCATCTGGCGGGGGGGGGGGGCTGTGCAGGGTTAGTGATTTCAATGTGGTGGGGAGGTGGGCCTGGCATTCTGGCGTCAGGACCCTCAGGGAAGACACGGGGGGCGGGGGAGAGGGCCACTTGCAAGCCCAGGAGAGAGGCCTCAGGAGGGACCAGCCCTGCCAACACCTGGATCTTGCCCTTCCAGCCTCCAGGCCAGCGAGACAATGCACGTGTGTTGTCCCAGCCCCGGCCTGGCAGCCCCCCCGGGCAGCAGGACAGAGCCCCGGGCAAACTGTCTGGTGTTCCCTCCACGCATCGCGGCACGCACTCGGCAGGACTCCCAGACCCAAAGACAAGGTTGGAGCTTGTAGACCTCTCTGCTCGGCCTCTCGAGGAGCGAGCGGTAGGTCAAGGTTGATGTAAGAAACATCCAAATCCTTAGAGAGCTCTTGTAAGTTTATTTGAGCCCAAACTGGCCACAACTGCCGGGAAGCAAGCGGTCAAATATTTCTGGAGGAGAGTACGTTGCAGCTCCTCCCACGCGTTTGCAAGTGAGGAGGGACGTCGGGACGGTTGCAGGGAGGTCGGGGAGAGCAAGGCGGCAAGTCTCTGAGCTGGGACCGCTGGAGCGTGTAGGGGGCAGCTCGGCGCATTTCCAAGTGCGCTCACCTGGATGCGCAGACGCGGAGGGCGCGCCTGGCTGAGGGCAGAGACGGACCTTTCCCGAAACAGTTCTGTGCCCGGGGCCTGGCGCCCCACCTCCACCTGCTCAGTGAGGAATGCGTGATCGGGTCCCCTGTGAGGCTGCGCTCCCCAGGACCCCTTTCTACCCGCACGTGTGAGGCAGAAACGCTCGGTGACTTTGTCGGGTTTGTCACCGAGAGCCCCGCGCAGAAGAGGGGGTGGCGGGTGCACGACTGGTAACTGCCCCCCCCCACACTCCCCATTCTGACACGGAAAGAAAAACGTTCCTAGGGGACCCCAGCTCTGCAAAAGCGCCACATCCCCGAGCACGCCCCCCACCCCCACCCCCACGCCCACCCCGGTCTTGCTCACGAGGGCCTGCTGGCGAGAGGGACAGGGCGGCGGGGAATGGACCCGCGGTGGCCAGCACCCACGTCTTCTTGCAGCTGGCTCCCGAGGCCCACCACCCCAAGAGCGCGCCCCCTGCAGGTGCGAGCCTGACTGATGTTTCTCTCGCACTCAATGTCCCCCTCCCTCTCCCTAGCTCTTTCACTCTCTCCCTTCACTGCTCTCTAAAACCAGTGAGCATATCCTTGGTGAGGAGTAAAACAAAGTTTCTGAATTAAAATATTCCATAACTACAAAATACACGCCGCAGGATGAATTTTCACAAATGACGCCCCCCCCATAACCACACCAGCGAGCCCCCTGGAGCCCCCCCACCCCCGCCATCCCTCCCTCCCACCAGGGGGTCTCCCCCATCGGGCACTGCCTGCGTCAGGACCCCCGAGTCTGGCGTCTCTCCCTCACTGTCACGGCGGGGAGCTTTCTGCCCATTCCCGGTGGCGCGTGGGAACACGCCGCCACGGCTGTGTGACTTCTGCTGGGAGGCCTCCGGGTTGTGCCCGGCCCGGGCTTGTGGCGGAGGAAGCGGCCGTGAACAGTCAGGTGCACGATCTGGGGGGCGAGGGGCACCGTGCACGTGCCGTTGAGCGTCCCTGGGGGAGAAGTGTCTGGGTCGTGGGGGCGCGAGGTCGGCGGGCGGCCGCCAAAAGGTTTTCCGAAGCGGCTGCGCCCGCGCAGCCCTCCCCAGGGTGTGCCGGTCCCTGCGCCCCTTCCCCGGCGGATGGTGCTGAACGTCTGTCCGCGCATGCTCCGCGCGCGCCCGGTGCACCGTCCTGCTACGGTCGGCCGCCAGTTTCATTCCTCATTCTCTTACTGGCGAAGGCGGCTGTGCGTGCGTTTGTTGGCCGTACCCAGGCCCTCTTTGCAAAGTCGGTGGTCCATTTTCCGGCTCTCTTGGTCCTGTGGTTTTGGAGGCGTTCGCTGTGCATTCTAGATGCAGGCGTTTGTCAGAAGTTTGTGTCGCGAATACCTTTTCCCATCGCCGGGTTACCTTCACTTTCTCTCTTAGGAAACGGAAGTTTTACATTTTAATGCGGCCTAAATATCCATCATTTCCTTTATGGTTAGCATTTTTTTTTAAAGATTTTATTTATTTTTTAGAGAGAGGGGAAGGAAAGGAGAGAGGGAGAGAAACAGCAGTATGTGGTTGCCTCTCACGCACCCCCTACTGGGAACCCAGCCTGGAACCCAGACATGTGCCCTGACTGGGAATCGAACCGGGGACCCCCTCATTCACAGGCTGGTGCTCAATGCACTGAGCCACACCAGCCAGGGTTGCTTAGAGTTCTTTGCATCCTCTTTAAGACGTTTTGCATAACCTAAAGCAATGTTGATAGCCCTATATGTTTTCTTCTAGAAGCTTTATTGTTTTTTTACCTTCTCCCTTGTTTGATTCTTAGTCCGCTGGGAATTGAGTTTTGTGTGTGGTGTGTGGAATGGCATCGAAACTCACTTATGTTCATGTGGAAAGCCCACGGGCCCCACACCATTACAAAGACGTGCTGTTGTCACCGTTGTGAGTCTGTGACCTCGCAGCTGTGGGCCTCCATTGACTCAAAACTGAAGGACCGCCAGTGCGCTGGGCTGACAGGCAGGGGCTGGGCCGCCGCTCGTGGAGACGGGCCGTGCGCTGAGCCCGTCTAAGCGACCACACACTCGCCTTCCTGTTAAAGGCTCACCCTGGCCCTGGCCGGGTGGCTCAGTTGGTTGGAGCATCGTCCCTGCACCAAAAGATTGCACGTCCCATCCCCCATCAGGACACATACAAGCAACTGATCTCTCTCTCTCTCCCTCCCCCTCTCTCTCCTCCTTGCCCTCTCTCTCTAAAGTCCATAAATCTATCCTGGATGTGAGGGTTGTTTTTAAAAAGCTCGCCTTGCCTGTTGCTGCTGTCACCCCCATTCTGCAGGGGCGGGGCTGCAGCTCAGAGGCCTGGGGGCTGGCCCAGAGGGGCTAAAACCCAGCTCCAAGGTGGTTTTGAACGAGAATGGTGATCATGGTGATGAGTCTGCGCTTTTGGGGGTGAGCATACAGTTTCCAGAGCAGTGTGCACCCACACGGGGGCCTGTGACTTGCCTGCGGCTCCTGCCTGGCCCTGGCTGGAGGACAGAAGTTCCAAGCCGGAAGGAGGGACGCGCCCCGACGTACTGGCGGACACTAGGACACTCGGCGGCTTCCTGGAGGAGGCGCCGGCAGGGCTGGAGGGAGGAATCTCTCGGAACTGGCCTGGGCCCGAGGCAGCAGTCTGCCTCTCTGACATCCTCCTCTCACTTAGAAACCCCCCACGGAGGGCCAGGAAAGCCCAGCCTTGGGTCATGGGGAAGTAACTGGTACTTAATCTGACAGTCTCATCTGTTTGGAGAGAGCGCAGCGGCCGGGGAATCTGCCAGAGCTGGAGCCAGATGCCCCGATAATTTGTTTACGGCCCACACTGTGTGGGCAGGCGGCCTGTCCGGTGTCCTGAGGGGTCAAGGGCGGAGGCCACAGGCTGCCGAACTGCAGGCCCCCACGGCCGATGGGGTCGCCCCGTCCGCCCCCCCGGTGCCCAGCACTCCACCCGGGGCCTGGGAGGGAAGTGAGGGCATTCTTCCTGGTTTGCAGAGGAGGACACTGAGGTTCCTAGTGGCCTGCAGCCTCCTGGCAACGAACAGCTGAGCGACACTAAAAGCCCAGGCAGGACCGAAAGGGCAGGGTCGGGAGGTGTGGGGTAGGGCATTGCCATGGCTTCCCGCCCCTTCCTCCACCTCCCCTGGGGGCTTAGAAGGACCATGGGGCCTGGCATTTGGGCCCCTGCCCGCCAGTGCCGACTCAGGGACAGCTGCTGGTCGGGGAGCCAGCCTCTCAACACCGTCTGAGGGTTGGGGAGGCTCGTCACCCCCTCCCACGGTGAGATGCTGACTCAGGGCTGGACTGAGCCCGCTCTGGACGCCGGTCCCCCTGTTCTGCAGAACCAGGTTGGGTTGATCGGCAGACGGTTTCTGTCTCCCGGTGGTGGTTGTACTTCAAAGGCCAGGTCAGAGCAGGGGGGCCGTGGCCGTGGCCGGAGGGAGTCAGAAAGTCGGATAAGGCCGTGGGAGGCATCCACTCCCAGGGAGGAGGAAGCTGGCCCAGGAATTTCCTCATGTGGAACGCTGGTCACACGGAGGGGGGGCGGACGGGGTCCCGGCTCAGTCCGGCCTGTCTGGTACCGCCTGGCTTAAGGAGAGGGGCTGGGCCCTTGTGCCCTGCCCCCACCCCTCGCTGCAGCCCGCAGCTGCTTTACCCTCCTGGACCGAGTGGAGACAGTCCTGCCCGCCTCGCCTCGGGAGGCTGTGTGGAGGGCAAAGTGCCTAGCCATCTCCCTCCCCTCCCCCCGCGTGTTCCTACTTCCCCTCCTGGAGACTCATCAGTGTGGTGCTCAGAAGGCCGTGGAGCCAAGCCAGCCCCCTCGGGTGCTCGGTGGCGGAGAGCCACAAGGAAATGGCAGGAGCCGCCAGAGCTCTGGCTGACGGGAGAGAAGCCGGGAGATCAGAGCTTAGAGTGATGATGGACCTGCTCTCCCGGCGCCAGGCTGTGGCCACCGGCCATCGTCCGGCCGTGGGCCTGCACCCTCTGGCCGGGCACTTGGGGCGCCCGGGAGAGGCCTGGCTGGCTCTGCACATGGGGATGCCACCCAGCAAGACAGGCCATGCTGGGGACACACTTGGCATCCCAGAGAGAGAGCGGGCGCTGCTGAGAGAGGAGGCGGCTGGAGGGTGCGTGAGCAGGAGGAACACGGTGCCCGGCCCGCTCACCACGGCCCTGGGCCCCTCCACGGGCGGTGGGGGCCCCTGAGATAACTGTGCGGACACCCAGGCAGCCCCCACGTGCTAGATCATTCAGCTTCTGTGCTTCACAAGACGACCCCATTGGAGCTATGTGCCCAGGCCGGCGCGGCTCAGGTGGCTGGGCGTCTGCTTTCCCGCAAGGGGAGGGGTCGCCAGTTCAGCCCCTGGCTGGGGCACCTGCCGGGGTTGCGGGTTCTGTCCTCCGTCCGGACGGGTCCATGAGATCCCCTGTTCCGGCACATGCGGGAGGCACTCAGTCGATGCTTCTCTCTCACTTCAGTGTTTCTCTTCCTCGCTCTCTGAAAAGCAATGAGAAAACGTTCCTGGGGAGGATAAAAAAAAAAAGGCAACCCTAGGCAGTGCATACTCTAAGGAAGCAGAAAGGAAGGAAGGAAGGAAGGAAGGAAGGAAGGAAGGAAGGAAGAAAACCAACCTACCGTGAGCCAGGAGCTCTCTGCATGCCTGGACTGCTGTGCAGCCACCAGAATGCCTCTTTCTGCTTCACAGAGGGGTCGGGGGTCTCCCGAGACCCCCCCGCTGCAGGCCGGGCGGCAGCACTGGGGGACCCAGGCCAAGCCTGCCGCTCGCAGCCACCCTCAGCCACCCTCAGCCAAGCTGAGACTTCAGGGCGGGATTAGTGGGCCTCCCTCCTCCCAGAGCCCCTCCGCAGGGCTGGGCAGATGGCCCAACTCCATCTTCAAGAGGAGAAAGCTGACGCCCAGAGAGGGCAAGGGACTTGGCCAAGACCACACAGGACTGGTGGCGGGACTTGGACCCAGGTCCTAAGGTTGAAGACGGAGAGGCTGTGGGTGTGGGCCTGAGGACTGGGTGGTGATTCAAGGGCATCCCTAGCTGGCGTGGGGGTGGTAAGGGCCAGCCGCTGACCTCCGAGGCTGGGGAGGGAGGACAAGCCGCCCTGGGAGAGGAGGGGGCTGGGGGCGCGGCACAGGGGCCCCCCGGGGAGCTGGCTGGGACCCGGAACCACAAAAGCTCCTGGGAGGGGGCTGCTTCTGCAGTCGGCTGAAGACATACCTAGGTTTAGATTGTTTTATTCTGCTCAATATATGTGGCAACTCCTATATTTGTGGATTCATGATTCGCACCGTTTCTGGAAAATTCTCAGCCATTATCACTTCATTGGCCACCTCTCCGTCCCCCCACCCCCCTGGCACAGGCCCCCCCGGGCCAGGCCAGGCCTCTGCCCCTGGCCTCTCACATGCTCCCTGGGCGGCTGGCTCTGTGTGCCGCCGGTCATCCCTCTCCCCCCGCTCCTTCTGCGCGGTGTCTCTTCCGCTGTCCGAGACCCTGTCCGCCGAGTTTAAGTTTAAACATCCTATTTCTAGTGTCTCCAAGTTCTGTCCGTTTTCACTCTACATCAGCCGCCGGGCCATTTTGGACGGCCTCCTGTTCCCTGCTCACTCGTTGTGTTTCATCCTTGATGTGTCTGAACATTTGACACTGGTTATTATTTTATCCTCCGTATCGTGCCCACGTAAGTGCACCCAGACCCGCAGGGGACGTCTATAAGGGTTTATTCGAGACAACACTGACAGCTGCCGGAGAACAAGATCGCAGATGCCCCCGGAGAAGAACAGCGCGCAGCTTCCATGCCTCGCTTGGCACTGGGGAGGGGAGGTCGGGAGGGTTACTTGGAGGCAGGAGAAAAGGGGGGGGGTCAGATTACAGGAGCGTTAAGGAGACCTGTGTGCACTCTCGAGGGTGGGCAGGGTTGTTTCAAAGGCGCCCTCACCTCCATGCACAGGAACCGTGGGCAGGGTTTGCTTAAGGCTGAGAGGGGCGGAAGAAGTTACATTCCTGGGCTGACCACCCACATGACCTGGATTTATGATCAGATCACCCTGTGAGGCTACTTTCTGTGAAATCCCCTTTTTGCCCCCCAGATTCTTTGTGTGTTTTCTTTGGGCTGGCGCTCGCTCGGAGCGGCTGGCTTCTGAGCGTGCTGTAAATTCGCACGGTGTTGACGGCCTCCGGCAGGCCAGAGAGTTTGGCCCAGGGTTTGCTTGGGCCAAACTGGGGGCGTGGCCAGGAAGCGAGGTCTTTGGGAAGGAGGTGGGAGAAAGCAAGGCGGGGATTGGACTGAAGGGTGTTTAAGATGACCTGCTCTCCTCCCTTTTAAAGGATTTTATGTATTTATTTTGAGAAAGAAGGGAAGGGAGGAGAAAGAGAGGGAGAGAAACACCAATTTGTTGCCTCTCATCCGCCCCCTGCTGGGGACCTAGCTGGCAACCCAGGCCTGTGCCCTGACTGGGAATCAAACCGGTGACCTTTTGGTGCTCAATCCACTGAGCCACACCAGCCAGGGCTACCTGCTTCCTTGAGGGCGTTGAGGCTAGTTGCCAAGGTGTGTTAACCTGGACGCACAGAAACAAGGCACAGGACCTGCTTGAGGCAAAGATAAACCTTTCACTGGGGAGTTACGGGCCGGGGCGGACACCGGCCCTGTTAGGGACGTGTGTTGCGTTACACGCCCTCTTTGGGTCCACATCGCTAACCCGGGACCGTAGTGAACGCCCTTGGGGGTCGCAGCTCCGCGTGGGGCTGCCAGGCGTGGTTTCCACTCCACGCGGGCCCACGGCTTCGTCTTCCCGGGAGGCAGACGGTGTCCCTGTCCGCCTCCAAAGTCCGCCCTCCCTTTTGTGCTCCCCTCTCTCGGCTCTGCGCCGCCGGCTGCCCCGCTGCCCCGTCCCTTCACAGTCGCGTCGGATGTTCTCGGGGTCCCCCCGCCCCGCTCCCACGCTCAAGCTCACTGTCCACCCTACCCCACCCTGCCTCTGCCTAACCCTAACCCCAAACCCTAACCCTGGTTCAGGCCTTGGTTGGTCCCCCAGTTGGGGGTGTGCCCCGGGACAGACCACGCTGCCCTGGCATGGGTGGCCCCATGCCCTCACTGAACCACAGGCCTCTGGCGGGCCCGGTCCCCAGGGGGTGGCACAGCCTGCCTGGTGGGGGTGCCGGGAGGGGCGGGTGCCGAGTGCACGGGCACCTCCACCGGTGAGGGTGTCCTGGGGCCGCCGTCCCGCCCTCGGCAGCCTCTGAGTGTCTGGCCATGCTGAGGGGGCCCGGGGCCCGTAGCCACTGTGGTCACGTGCTGTGTGGCCTGCTCAGCCCAGTGACACAGTGTTTCCACTCGGGGCTCATGGGCTCCCATGGGTGGCAACCCAGGCAGCCTCAGGGCCCAGCTGCCGCTCTCAACGCCCGTCTCTCTGGGCCCCGGGGCCACAGGGGACCCCAGGCGCTGCAGCTGCAGAGGAGTAGTCACCGGCCTCAGCCTCGGCTTGGAGGTGAGACCGGCCTAAGGCCCCCGTGTGATTACGGGGGGGTGAGGGATGCAGGGGCAGTCCCGGGCCCCCTCCCAAGGCCTCCCCCCCCACCGTCCTGGTCTGCGTCTTCCCTCCTGACCCTTCCCCCGGCTGTCTCCCCCCCCCCCCTGTCTCTGGCCCTGGCTCTGTGTCTCTTCATGGCACTTGTTCCTCCTCTTTCTTGCCCTCCGCACCTCTGCCTCCTCACACTCCCCGCCCTCCTCCTGGCCTCCCTCTCGCTCTCGCTCTCTGCAGACCCTGCTTGCTCTGCCCGCCCTCCAGGGAGGCTCCCGGCCCCGCCATAGTCACCAGCCACCGGCCTGCCAGCCCCAAGGGACGGACGTAGACCGGAGCCTCACGCTCTTGGTTCCTCTGAGACCTACCCGCAGGGGCCTCCCCAAAGCAAATTTCCTAGGAAACTGGGGTCACACAAGGCCAAACCGTGGAGAGAACAGAGGCTCCAGAGGGGTGGCCAAGCGGGTCCCCTGCTGGGCTGGCTGTCCCTAGAGCTGCGCCTTCCCTGCCCCCGCCAACCCATCCAGGGGTTTCCTGCCCCAGAATGTCTCCAGGGGGACCCCAGATGCCTCCCGTGACTCTCAGGGGACCTCTGCAGGGGAGGCGACAGGAGGCAAGGCAGGCAGGCAGCCCCCTGGAGCCACTGACTTAATTGAGGGGCAAAGGGTCTGTCTTCTGGGGCATCAGCAGAGAAGCCCAAGACAGAGGACACCCCGGGCCCCAGCTCAGTCCGAGTGTCCCCCTGCCCCAGATCTCCACTTTTCTCATCTCCTCCCATGCCAGCAGGTCCCTGCTGGACCTGCAGGGGCTCCAGGCGGGGACGACACTCTGATCAGCCACCGAGCAGGTCTAAGTCACCGGCGCACCGCCCAGGAGGCGTGGACAGGAAGTCAGTGTCAAGGCCTCCCGGGCTGCCCCCCCCCCAGCCTCTGCCACACCCAGCTGCCTGTCCCCAGGAAGGCCAGTCAGAGCCCCGGTCAGGCCTTTGCACACTGAGGCTGAGGAGAGTCCAGCGTCCCCAGCAGTGGGAAGTGTCACAGGTGGCACTGGGAAGCCTCCCATAGCGCCACCTCTGGTCACCTGGGAGAAGCTGGAATGCAGGGACACAGGTCACGAACCCCTGACTGGAGGGCGTTTGAGCCCCACCCTTGGGGTGTTCCTGCCTCCCCAAGAGTTGGTTGTGAAGGGGTCCAGAACACGCCTCCCCAGAGATGCTGCGGGGGGCGGGGCGCGTCTCAGCCTGCGGGTGGCACGCACAGTGAGCGTGTCAGGAGGCGAGGGGTCACAGGTGGGTGAGATTAGTCACCATGTTGGGTTGAGCTGGTCTCTGCTGGTTTTCATCCATAAATCCCAGGGTAGGGGAGAGTCTCACTTCCTGTGGACATTTCCTGTAGCTTTTTTTTTTTAAGAAGGAGGGGAAGGGAGGGAGAAGGAGGGAGAAAAACACCGATTGATTGGTTGCCTTTCACACGACCTGGCCTGCACCCCAGGCATGTGCCCTGGTGGGGAGTTGAACCAGCAACCTTTTAGTTCACAGACTGGTGCTCAATCCACTGAGCCACACCAGCTGGGGCCCTGAAGCTTTGTATATGTACTGATTTTAGAGAGAGAGAGAAACATCAATGTGAGAGGGAAACATCAATCAGTTGCCTCCCATACACGGACTGCCCACCAGGGACTGAACCCTCAACCTAGGTATGTGCCTTGACCGGGGATCGAACCTTCAGCCTTTTGGTGTGTGGGATGTCGCTGCAAACAACCGAGCCACCCGGCGGCCAGGGCAGCTCCTGTGGCTTTTATCAACTGCAGCTGTCCTGCCACTAGCCTATCGACCCGTCATCCTCCTCCGGGACCCCTCCGGGGCCCTCCTGCCCGGCCAGCCCTGGAACGTCCTCAGACCCCCCCGGCTCCGTCCTGGCTCTCTCCTCTCCCCCACTCTCACCACGCCCAGAGCAATCACGCTGCCGCCCCTGCTGCAGGCCCACCGCTCTGCTGACCTGCAGGTTCGCGGGCGCCTCCCGCACAGCTCCCGCTGGACGCCCCTGGCGGCAGCAGCAGGGCAGGCGTGGGGCCAGAGGCAACACATGGAAGCTGAACTGGCGGTCTCCCCGGGCAGCTGCGCTCCCTTCCCTCCGCGGGGGCGGGGCACGCCCTGGACGCCTGCCCCGTCACAGCCAGACAGATGCCTTTCGCTGCTGCGGGGGCAGAGACCGGTCACTCCCTCCTCTGTCTCTGCTCCGAGTGCGGCTTCACTAGCCAACGCCCACAGCTCCGCTGGTGCCGCCCCAGCCGGAGGGACCCGGTGGGGGACAGAGGCCGGGGTGCTCCCATCACCCCCCCCCTCCCCACGCCAGTCTCCTTGTTTGTGTCCTGGGGACATGACCTCCCTCCCACCTGCTCCCCAGGCCACACCCGCAGGCCAGCGGCCTGGGCCCTCCTCGAGCCTGGCCTGCCGGGAGTGTAGCTGGCTTCCTCCTCCTCCTCCTCAGACCCGGGGAACGGGGCTGAGACCCCGCCGCCTCCTCCTCGGGCAAAGGCGCTCTGGGCGGACGCGCCGAGAGAAGCCTGGGTCTCTCCCTCCGCCGTCAGACGCTGCCTGAGCACGCGGCGTCTCTCGGGACTCTCAGGCTCTGGGCTGGAGTCGAACCCGGGCCTGCCCTCCAGAAGCTCTCGGCCAGCGGGGCCGAGAGAGGAGAAAGCGGACCGGGGTCGCGGCGGGGCGGGCAGCCGCGCCCCTGGGTCTCACCAACCGGGAGGCAGAGCTGGAGCACGAACCCAAGCTGCAGCCTCCTGGCCCAGCGCGGCCCTGGGCACCGGGGCTTCCCAGCTGCAGGCTCCGGGGGCGGGGGGCGCGGGGGCGGGCAGCCCGTGGCTCTCCGGCTGCAGACCTGCTGGGCACGTGCATGCCCGCAGTGCGGTGGCTGCCTGTGACCGGCAGCCCCGGGAGAGGACCGCCCCGCGCAAAGTGAAGGGTGGAGACCGGCGCGCCTGCCTGGGGGGCTCTCCCGGTACGGAGCCTGCAGGGCCGCCGGGGGCGGCGGGGGCGCGAGTGGGCAGTGAGCGCGAGTGAGGGCTTCCCCCCGCGCGCGCTGCTGTGCGTTGTCTGACGACGCCGTCACTCAGGCCGCCCGCCACCTGTGAAAACAGGGCTTTCTTTCCTCCGCAGTGAACTAACGTCAGCTTCCTGCAACTTTTTTACCAGATCAATAATTTTTTGAGCTTCTCAACTCTTTGCTAATAACACTGAGCTTCAAACACAGGTACAACGGTGCAAAAATATAACTCCTCATATCGTTATTCCATAAGCATTTTCTTATATTCAATTTTTTTTTATTTTTAAGGAATTTCTGTTGAAAACTAAGACATGGGGACCCACGTTCGCCCAGGCCGACGCAGGGCCAGGCTGGCCAGTGTCACTGTCACCGTCTTCCTGTCTGCATCTTGTCCCTGGACGGTCTCACTCAGGGGCTGCACCCCGAGTGGGATCTCCTGGGTGGCAGTGCCTGCGTCTGGAGCCCCCGAGGGCCTGCCTGGGGCTCTTCCTGGGTCCGCGGCTTCGCTCCGCAGGTGGTGTGCCTGCGAGTCTCCTTCCCTCGCCCCAGACGCGCCACTGTGCGGGGCGGGGGTCCACGCCGTCCACCTCTGAAGAGCTGGTTGCGGCCTGCAAGCAGCTGCTACACTTCCCCGTGGATTTTCTCCAGGATTCTGCTTCTTCTCCTGCAGTTTCCCTTTCCTCTTCAGCTCTGTGTTCCCATCCCAACAACCCTCCCTGAGTCACCTCCTGGGAAACTGCCTCCAGGAACCACCCCGTCCCCCGTCACCCCCTCTCCTCCATGGCCTTGTGGATTTCGGCGACCTTTGTGCTGCCGAGGAGTCAGTGTCGCTGGCCGGTGGGCAAGATTGTGCTCCATTATCATCTTACGGGGCCACTGTCCCACCTGCGGCCCGACACACAGTCCGTTGATGGGAAGGGGGGCATCATTGTCGCTACCTGGTTCATGACTCGCACCGAAGAATATTAAGGAAAGGAAATGGCAGGCCCCCCAGACAGGGAGCCCAGCCTTAGGTGCAGTCTTAGCCCTCCCAGGGATGTGACCTTAAACCAGTCAGCCCAGGTTTCTGGCCACCAGGGGGCAGTAACCTGCCTGAGACCCCTGCGCCCCTCCCGCAACATCAGGTGCCGTGGCCTTCCTCTTTTTTTCTTCCCTTTCTTCCCTTTCTTGCTTTCTTGCTTTCTTGCTAATGACTCTCTTGTCCTCCCCTCATCCTCCAGTTTCTGCCTGTGGAAAGCCTTCCACTCCATCTCCTTCTCGGAGCCCTGTTGGGAACCACCCTGCCCGGTATCAGAAGCTGTAACCCCCGCCAAGGCTAAGGCTGAGGGAATGACCTTGGACCGTAAGCCACCAAGGAGACAAAAGCTCATCTCCCTGGCAGGAGCACCACTTCTGCTCCTTTTACTTCATCCATAACTGGCCCCCAGTGCTTGGTTGGTTAGCCAATGACGGGTAAGATTCCCCAAGGGGGGAACGATCTAAGACAGGCACGATCACGTGGGAGGCCCCAAGGAAGGACTTGGGGGGCTACAGCAAAAGGGGGTGATGGACCCTCGCCCCTCAGCTTTGACATAGCCTGAGTCCTCATTGTCTGCAGGAAAATCCCCTAATCTCGTGGCTGCCTTACTCCCCTTGCTCCACCTAAGCCTGAAACAGTGACGGAGGGTGGTGCAGCCCTGTGCTGGAAAGGGTGGGTTCCCTGGGCAATCAGGCCTAAGAAAGAATGTGTAAATTCCTGTGAGACCTGCTTTGTTCAGAATGCTCTCAATTAACTGATAAGGGTCCAAACAAGAAGTAAGTTTGTTCCTCAAAGTTTTACAGCTCTTTAGCTATCTGACCCTGACTCAAAATAGGCCCTCAGACTTCATTGTTATCTATTTAATCCTTACTTTCCGGCAATGATTCATGAGCTTTACCTGAATTCTTGTGTAAATGAACCCAATAAAAGCCCATTGAGGAACAGGCTCCTGGCCCTTCTCCTGTGAGAGCTCGGCCACCTTTCCTCCCCAAGCAGATCATGTCTTGGTGGACTTATTCTCATCCATGGAGGCCGGGGGGGGGGCCCTGTGGGTGGAGCCCCCCCCAACACACAGAGCCCCTTTCTCTTTCTTTACTAGGTGAAATGCCGCCCAAACCACCTCCACTTCCTTCCAAAATGCAGCTGAAAAGACACAAAGGGGAGGTTGCTCAAGGCATAACCCCTCAAGGACAGAAACGGGGGTGGGGGGAGGCGAGGGGGGACTCGGAAGCTGGAAGGCAGACGCATGGGAGTGAGGCCTCAGGGCCCCCCCCCCCAGGGAGAGGTGAGCGCTGGGATGTGGCCGGAGTCCCCAGGGGCAGAGCCCCGCCCACTTTCCCTGTGTCCTTGCAGACTCTTTTTTCTGTGTCTATGTCCTAGTCTCTCCTCTTTTTTCCTTTTTAAAGACAATTCTGTTAAAGATTTTATTTACTTATTTTTAGAGAGGGGAAGGGAGGGAGAAAGAAAGGGAGAGAAACATCAATGTGCAAGAGATGCATCAATTGGTTCCCTCTCGCACGCCCCCTACTGGAGACCCTCCCTGCAACCTTGGCATGTGCCCTGACTGGGAGTCGAACCTGTGACCTTTCGAGTCACAGGCTGGCGCTCAGTCCCGTGAGTCGCACCAGCCAGGGTTTAATCTCTTCCTTCGAGGACGCCAGCCCTATTGGATGGGGGCCCATCCATGTGACTTCATTTTTTTTTATTTTGCTTTTTAAAGACCCAGTCTCCACATACAGTCACGTTCTGAGGTACCAGGGATTCAGGCTCCATCACGTAAATTTGGGGGCACAATTCAGCCCCTACCAGACGGTAAAGTAAACAAACTCCCCGAAGTTCCCGACACCCAGAAAACTTGACAGCCTCTTCAACAATACTGGGAGGAAAAAGAAGTAAAACCCCGAAGTGCAGAAGACCTGGAAGACAGTACTGTGTGTGAGAGGACAGGTGGTGTTTGCCTTGACAAACGAGAAAGGACACAGGAGAGGAAATCGAGGCACAGAGAGGTGGCAGAGCAAGCCCGAGATCACACAGCTCGTACACAGCAGAGGTCAGATTCGAACTTTCTGCTTAAGAGGCACAAAGGGCCCTGGCTGGCGTAGCTCAGTGGATTGAGCTCAGGCTGTGAACCACAGTTTCACAGGTTCGATTCCCAGTCAGGGCACATGCCTGGGTTGCAGGCCACGGCCCCCAGCAACAGCACATTGATGTTTCTCTCTCTTTCTCCCTCCCTTCCCTCTCTAAAAATAAATAAATAAAATCTCAAAAAAAAAAAAGAGGCACAAAGGTTTTCATTGCAGCACATGCCTAGGTTGTGGGCCAGGTCCCCGGTTGGAGGCACGTGAGAGGCAACTGATATCGCTCACACTCTGGTGTTTCTCTCTCTCTCTGTCTCCCTCCCTTTCCCTCTCTCTGAAAGTAAATACCTAAAATCTTTACTTAAAAAAAAGAATGAAAGAAAGCATTAAAAAGGCGTCCAGCAACAGAGCACCATTTGCACAATGGTGAGGGGCGGGGCCCGGAGGCACTGCTCAGCCCCGCACGCAGGTGCAGGGAGCCGACTTGCCCAGGTCCCCAGCGCTAAGGCCACGGACCGGCTTCTCTTTTGCATCTAGAGAGGTCCGGGTGATGTCCCGTCGTTGGGGCCGTGGAGACAATCGCCCTCCCAACCTTTCCTGCAGGGCCTCACTGTCTCGCTGTCTCAGTGAACCCGGCTGAGAGCGCCCCGCTGTGTGCTCTGCCAGGGAAAACCTCCAAGGTGCATTGTTAAGGGGAAAGCAGGTGCAGGAGAGCGCACCCAGAACACTTTGTGCGTGTGTGTTTGCATTTTAAGGCTCCATATGCTTGTGTAGGCAAAGGGTACCTCTGGAAGCACACAGAGAGCTGGCGAACAGCAGCAGCTGCCCCGGGAGAGGGAAATCTGGTTGTGGGGGCAGGGCTGGGGTGGGGCCGGGGGCGGGGCTCCCCACCCACCTCCAGACACGCTGTGTTTGTGCTGCCTGCATGCACCGCCTACACCCGTAAATCACGAGGTACGTGTATTTTGTGTTCTTAATAGTGTTTTTTTAATGAACAGGTTTTTTAATGTTTTAGGGTAGCTCTAGGTTTACAAAGCATTGAGCAGACAGCAGATGTTCTTCTGAGGTGGAGGAAGTTCCTCTGTGAGCCCGTTTTCTGGATGGGTGCTGGAATTTCGTCAAATGCTTCCTCTGTATCTATTCATGCGATCACATGGTTTTTCTTCTTCGGCCTGTTGATGTGATGGTGTACATGAGTTGGTATTTGAGTGTGGGGCAAACGTTGCATGCCATCTGATTGCGGTGTACAATTTTTTGTGCGCTGTTGGGTTCAAGTTACTAATATTTCACGGAAGAGGTTCTCATCTATGGTCATCAGAGGCGTTGTTTTGTAGTTTCCCTTCCTGGGAATGTCTGTATCTGGTCTTGGCTCTGGGGTAATGCCGGCCTCACGGAGGGTGAACCACCTCCTCCAGCCCTTTGCCCCTCGTGGCCGACTGGTACACTTTTGCAAGCCCCACCCCTCGCTCAGCGCGCCCTGCGTGCCCTGCGCGCCCGGGGAGACGGGTCTTACTAGCACGAGGGCGCATTGCTTGGCCGCTGCCAGGCTGCAGGGAGGCAGAGGCCGCAGCCCCAGCACAGACACGTGTAAGAGAAGACACAGATTAAGACAGTGATTCCCAGCATCTTTTGTCTCTTGTCTCCTTGGCTTCTTTTGTCTCTGTTTTCCGGAAAAACTACAGAGAACTGGTGTCATTTCTTCCTCAAACGTTTGGTGGAATTGACCAGGAAAACCATCTGGGCCTCGTGCTTTCTGCTTTGGAAGGTTGTGCAGAAGAACGTCCTGTAACTTTATAATAGACTCTCCATGTTTTTGGTGGGGGTGGGGCCTGTGACCCGTAGGTATAGTCAGAAGCCTTACTCAGTGGAGTTTCTTAGCCAGTTTTTTCCTCCTCCTATGTAAGACCAAAAGGCCAGAAAGGGTGGAGGCGGCTAATTTCCATTTTCCTAAGTTGGACTGCAACCTGGGGAGCTTCCCACATGAATCGGAAACGGGCCCCCAGGCCTGGAAGGGAAGGGGAGGCTGGAGAAAGAGGCGGACCACCCCAGGTGGGCAGGCGGCAGGGGCCGCGGCAGTGCGGGACAAGTCGGTCTCCCCACCTGCCCACTGGAGACCTAAAGGTGTATACAGGGGACTTCACTGTGCTCAGTCCCGGGCACCTTCGTATCTCAACGGCACCTTATCTCCGGGCTGTGTCTTTGGGCAGCTGGTCGCTCCGGGAAGGCGAGCAGAACACACATTCCAAGACCAGGGAGCGGAGGAGGGGTCTCCGACGGCCCAGGTCCAGCTCAGGGGTCAGCCAGTAGTCACCCTCTGGACCACCTCCTCCAGCCCTTTGCCCCTCGTGGCCGACTCGTACACTTTTGCAAGCCCCACCCCTCGCTCAGCGCACCCTGCGCGCCCGGGGAGATGGGTCTTATTAGCACAAGGGCACATTGCTTGGCCGCTGTCAGGCTGCAGGGAGGCAGAGGCCGCAGCCCCAGCACAGACGCATGTAAGAGAAGACACAGATTAAGACAGTGATTCCCAGCATACGTAACCATTCCTCCTGCCAAGAGGCCCTGAGAGCTGAGCTGCTGGTTGGTTGAGTTCCCTGGGGTGGGGCAGGGGGAGCTGGATCCCTCGGGGTGTTCAACTGTGTTCTTGCGATTTACTGAAGAGGACACCTGCGCAGACTCCTCGGCTGGGAGCACTCGGCGGTCCTTTCGGGCGCTGGCACAGGTCCCCTTGTGAGGCAGAGACCACGCCCAAGGCCACCCTGTTTCGAAGGGACAGCTTCCTTCATCAGAGACATCCCAGTGTCCGGTGAGGGCAGGCTGTGGGCTCTCACTCAAGGCTCGCCGGGCGAACTGAGTCAGGGCTCCTGTGTGTTGGGACGTCCCGTGGGCCGATGGAGGGAATGAAAACGGTGGCCGGAGGACCGTGCCCATGAAAACAGACTGTGCCCACCTGGGCCTCAAGGAGAGCGAGGTTCACAGCCATGGTTACCGGGGGCAGTCTCCCCCATGCCCAGGGACACCCAGGGTGCGGCGGCCCAGCCACCCAGGCAGGAGCCGCAGCCAAAGGTTTCCGCCACACAACCGTCGGGTCCCGTTCAGAGTCGCCCGATAAATAAACACCTGGGCGGAGCAACCTGTCCCTGTCCTGTCATGTGACAGACAGCCACCCGTATTTCTGGCACAGTTGCGCCTGTTCCGTTTATAGTGATTTTCTGTGCCCAGCACAGGGCTGCCCAGGTGTGCAAACTTCCATAAGCTGGGGTGAGTCACGTGAACCCACCCCATGTCCGGGCGTAGCCACCCACAGTGGCATTTCTGGGACCCTTCCGGCCAGCGGCCTGGTGGGCTGCGGGTGCAGTTCGATCGACAGGAAAGAAGACAGACACCGCGTGTCATCGACTGTGAGAGTCGGAGGCCATGTTCCTGCAATACAGATGGATTAAAAGTGCTGGTCCTGGTTTGTTTCTCCAGAATCGACCGCCTGAGGCCCCTCTCAACCCCTGCGTGGGGCGGGGATACCCACGCGGAGGCCAGGAAGAAAGAGGCGGGGCACTCCGTCAGCTAAAGGACTTTCACATGAGGCTTCCTGGGGATCCACACCCACCTGTCAGGACCTTGAAAGTCTACGCAGAGGCCTTACCATTCAGGCGCGGCAACAGCACCTTACTAGACCCAGGCTGCAGCCTCCGGTGGGGGTAGGGCAAGCAGAAGGCACATTCCAAACCCAGGGCGCGGCGGGGTGAAGGGCTGGCCTCTGATTGTCCATTCTGGGTGGACGACCAGTCACTCCCTGCCAGTCACCTTCTCCAACGGCCACGTGGGCTGAGGCTCTGGTGACGCCCCCGCCCTTAGGACTGGTCTTTGTCAATGAAGAAGTTCGTGACATCCCTCCAACACCCCACCGCACCCCACCCCAGACATGTCACTTTGGCATTTTGGTTATTTTGCGTTAAAGGCACTTCTTACAAAGCAGCAGGTACAGACAGGCACGCTCTGACCAGCCCTCTTCTTTCTGAGAACAGACGGGAAAGCTCGCTCTCACGGAAAGGCACCCTCCCTGTGCCGAGAGGAACCTTCTCATCCCCAGGGACGGGCGGGCGGGCCGAGGCATCTGAGCTAACAGACCTTGTCAGAGTAACTCTTACCTGCCTTTCGTGTCCCCTCTGTGGCAGTCACTTTCCCACAGCTGCTACTGTTTCTGCACCTTGGTGTGTGTGCTCTCGGGCCTCATCAGTGCGTCGGGTCCTCGTTTTTCTGGGAGGGCTTCCGCGTGCGTGCAAATGACACGTGGGTGTTTCTCCGCTGTTAATCCGCTTGCTGTCAGTCCCAGCCGGAAAGGGTGGGAGGGCAACGGAAAGCTTGCGCTTCCCCTGCGTCCCGGAGGACCAGGGGAGCAACAGCAGGCTCCGGATGCACTTCAGACGGTGGGCTGGGCCCCGCCCCGCCCCGCCCCGCCCCGCCCCGCCCCGCCCACAGCACAGCGCGTCCCGGTGGGGCCCCTGGAAGTTCTAACTCCCCAGCTAGTCCACACCAGGCCTCCAGGCACCGCCAGCTGCGGTGTCAGGGTCCCCGCCAGCGCCGGCTCCTCTGACGGGTGCGTTCTCGCGCTCCTGGGCGGCTGCGGTGCGCTGGGTCTGCCTCTGTCTCCGGGGTCCGGGCCGCAGGTCTGCCCTGTGACCTCCGCCCTCAGTTCCCCGAGGAGAGCTGTGGACTTGCCATTTGCGACACTTTTTTCTAGCGTGAGGGTGGGAGCGATGACTTCCAATTCACTACGTGCCAGCCTGGAAACGGGAAGTTCCCGTTTTTTAAGAGAAAACCCCACTACCATTCTGACCCTGAACGCCGGGCGACTCTCCGGACACACAGGTGGACCCCGCTGCCCCTCTAGGCCTGTCCGGGTGTCCAGCACTGTAAGGTGGTGACCTCCCACTGTGGATCTCCGGCCTGTGGAAAGCGGGACCCGGGAAAGGGCGCTGGGTCTGGCCTAGATAGGGTCAAGTACACTAAACAAGACAGCGTCACTCCTGTCAGCCCTGACGGCTGCTGGTCAGCCACGACACTTGGGCTCGAGAAGGAAACTACTCCAGTCCCACCAGGTGCGCTGCCGCACGCCCGCCAGGGTGGCCCCCTGAGATATCAGCACACGGAGGTGTCTGCAGAGGGAGCCCCCCTGCCGACGCCCGACAGGGCCCTGGGTGCACTTGGCCCTGAGCCGGGAAATGCCGCAGCTCAGTCGGATGCCGAGACTGGGCATAACTGAGGCGGACGTCAGAGCCACCGTGAGACGCTGCTCCACGCGACTCCGGGCCGCGTGCCGCAGGAGGCTCTGCCCCATGGAGCCCCAGAGCTTCCTTCCACGCCACCAGAGGCACCGCTGCCGCGGGACCGAGACCGCCGCTCCTGGACCCGTCTCCCGGCCCTGGGCCGAGATTCCGAGACTCGGGCTCACCAGCCCCCCGCTGACCACTGTGTGGTGGCCGTGTGTGTGTGTGTGTGTGTGTGTGTGTGTGTGTGTGTGTGTGAGTGATATGCTCCAGCAGAGGGTGCTAATGTGATTTCGATGCTCCGTCTCGTGCAAACCTGCACTTAATGAAAGCTGAGTTTGAGCAACTGCTCCTGCAGCTCCCACCTCGTTCCTGGCCGCTGCCGGGCACACACCCAGCTGGGCAGTTTGCTTCCCCGGAGCGGGAGGAGCGCCCTGACGCACAGGAGAGACCGTACGGCGACCCTCTCCGGCGACCCTCCGGGAGAGGTGCTGCCCACGGGTCATACGGAGGTGTTGGGAACCGCCCTGCCTGGTTTCCCCCGCCAAGGCTAAGGCTGAGGGAATGACCTTGGACCATAAGCCACTAAGGAGACAAAAGCTTATCTCCCTGGCAGGAGCGCTGCTTCTGCTGCTTCATTCATAACTGAACCCCAAAGCTTGGTCGGTTAGCCAAAGACGGGTAAGATTCCCCAAGGGGGGAACGATCTAAGACAGGCATGGTCACATGAGAGGCCCCCAAGGAGGGACTTTGGGGGGCTACAGCAAAAGGGGCTGATGGACCCTTGCCCCTCGGCTTTGACAAAGCCTGAGTCCTCATTGTCTGCAGGAAAATCCCCTAATCTCTTGGCTGCCTTACTCCCCTTGCTCCACCTAAGCCTGAAACAATGACAGAGGGTGGTGCAGCCCTGTGCTGGGAAGGGCAGTTCCCCGGACAATCAGGCCTAAGAAAGAATGTGTAAAATCCTGTGAAACCTGCTTTGTTTAGAATGCTCTCAGTTGAATGATAAGGGTCCAAGGGAGCAGTAAGTTTGTTCCTTAAAGTTTTTACAGCTCTTTAGTTACCTGACCCTGAACCAACATAGGCCCTCAGAGTTCCTCATTATTTGATCCTTACTTCCTGGCAATGATTCATGAGCTTTACCTGAATTCCTGTGTAAACGAACCCAATAAAAGCCCATTGAGGAACAGGCTCCTGGCCCTTCTGTGAGAGCTCGGCCACCTTTCCTCCCCAAGCAGATCATGTCTTGGTGGACTTATTCTCATCCATGGAGGCGTGGGGGGGGGGGCCCTGTGGGCGGAGCCCTCCCCCCGGCCACACACACACACACGGAGGGTGCTCGCTGCACGGCCCAGACGCTGTCCGTGGTGCTCCGGCTCCAGGGCCCGCCTGCCCCTGGTCACTCACGGTCGGCCCACAGCCACCCAGGCGGCTGTCCCAGAACGGCCCTCAGCCCTTCCTCTGGTCGTCTCGGGGGCTCCTCGCCCTCCCAGCCGTCTTAACTCCTCCCACAGCTCCAGGACAGCTTCCTCTAAGATGCCCATCTGTGTCTTCCCCCCCCCCCGCCCCCCGCACCCGCCACCGGCCCCCTGGGCATGTGCAGGGTGAACCCAAAACCACTTCTCCTGTGTCGAAACCCAGTTCAGGAGACACTTCTCCCTCTCCTGCCCCCCAGGCAGAATCCCTTCCCTGTTCTCAGCATCGTCGAAACTGCTCACTTCCTTTCTGGGACGGACCGGATGCTCTTGCTCACCCCCGTGTGAGACTTCGGCGGGCAGGCAGAACGTCCCAGGTGATGGCACCCTGCTCCCCTGTCCAGCTCCCGCCCGCCCCGCCAGGGTCGGTTCGGAGGTCGTCTCCGCCAGCAGGCTGTGCTGGCCTGCCTTGCCCCGCTCGCTCTCCAGGAAGGAAGCTCTGATTTGCGGCGCTTGCCAGTTTCCATGATGTAAATCCTGCCGGCACGGCCAGCCTCACCCCGCCAACGTGCTGTCGCTAAACACGAGTCGGGAAGGGGGGCTCACCCTCGGCTCTCCCCGGGTGCTGTGAGTCGGCTCAGCACGCCGCTGGTGGACACGCCTCCTCCTCCTCGCAGCCCACGTCAGGGCATTCCCCTCGGTCAGAGTATTGACAGCAAGGGAATGGTCAACACAAACCGACCTCGGGTGGCCCAAGGGAAGGGCAGAGGGAAGGCTCAGCTCTAACCCCCACCGGGGGCCTTGCTGGCTGTGTGACCTGCGGTAGGTGACCCAGCCTCTCTGAGCCTCCGACCTGTCATCTGCAAAGTGGTCAGAGCGATGTGGCCTTCCTGGGCTCCCATAGGAACTCAGTGGATGGCACTGCTGCCAAGTCCTGTGAGCGGCGAGGGGTCAGTCCGAGGAGCGGGGAAGGACACGCGGAGGCCGAGGACCAGCGGGAGGCAGGAGGGGAAGCGGGAAGGAAAGGATGCGCCCCCTCGGTTGGAGTGAACCTGTGGGCCCTGCGCCGGCGGCGGGGGTGAGGGCCGAGAAAGGTGGTCCGGGGAGGTGGGCCCCGAAGGGCAGCGGAAAGGCGCGGCGGGGCTTCCCCCTCAGCCCGGGGGACCTTGGGAAGTTCAGCAGGAAAAATCGGACCGTGTGTCCTGGGAGCGGGAGGCTGGTCAGGACCTGCCCGGGCCAGGGCGCAGAGCTGGCCAGGCGACACAGCTCTTTGGGGCCTGGAGCTGAGGGAGGGAAAGGTGTGCGTCTTCCTCCCCAGAGACGGGACGGCAGCTTTGGGCGTCTTAGTTATCGAGCTCAGGAGGCCAGAGGCTCGCCGAGTATAAGCATCATGGGAGACTCCCTGACCCCTCGGAGGACGGGAGAAGAGCTCTGGGCCAGGGAAGAGGAGTCGATAAGAGAAGCCGGAGTCGATAAGAGAAGCCGGAGTCGATTGCGTTTGTCCAGGAGAAAGACTCAGTTTCTGCCCGTCCGTCCTGGGCCCTCTGCCCGGGCTGCTTGGTGAGGCTCACAGCCTGTGCCTAATCCAGGACCTGGGTGCTCGCAGGGTGAGGCTGGGTCACCAGCGCCAGCAGCAGCGCCCGGGAGCCCCTTAGAAATGCAGAGTCACAGGCCCCAGTCCGCCTGTAGCTTCGGGCGTGCATTCTACCCTGGCCCCAGGAAGGGTGTGCACAGGGAAGTTCGAGGAGTGCCGGCGGAAGCTCCGTGTGGCAGGCCCTCGTCCATCCGTGCTCCTGGGATCTGGAACAGGTGGGCGCTCAACACGGACTCGGCGACGCACTGACAGCGGGCGGCGGGCAGCTGCGCGAGGGCGGGAGGGAGAAGGCACGTCTGAGGGAGACGGGAGGTGAAGTGGGCAGGACCTGGCGGCTGGCCGGGTGGCCAGGTGGGTGGCCCTGACGAGGGCCACCCTCGGCAGAGGTTGACGTGGGAGCCCTGGGCTGGGGTTCAGCTTTGTAAGGAGGCCACCTGGGCAACGTGCAGGGCCAGGGCCTAGGGACGCGCCAGGGAGGGAGGGGTTGCCTGGGAACCAAGAGTCCTCCAGAGGATGACCAGCTGCGGGGGGAGGCGGCGGTGGGGAGGCCGAGGACACAGAGAGCTCATGGTCAACTGTCAGATGCCACCACCGGCAAGTCAGAGAGTCAGCCTGCAACGGCCGGCGGCATCCGCTAATGGAGAGTTTTCTGTCGAGAGACCTCCTCGGTCCCCAGAGGGGACCCCCGCCGCTCTGGGCGCTCCCCAGAAGCTCTCATGTCTCATCAGAAGGCCGAGGAGCCCAATTTCTCCGGGGGCTCCAACCCGGGTCACGGGCTTGATTCAGTGAATTCCTTTCGACGGTTTAAACTGCAGTCACGGATTTCTCAATGGCTGACCCGAGAACACTCCCATCATGACGCTGATTCTTAAAACGCTTCTGAGAGGCCGAGGCCAGGGGCCGTGTGTCTCTGAACCACCCCGGCCTGGCTCTCATTGCCCCCCGGGAATGGCGCTGTCCTTGTTTGCGTGTCTCCCTGGGGCTTTGGTGGTGGAGCTTGGACGCCCTCCCAAGACAAGCTGAGGTCACTCGATCTGGATGTTTGACCTTCGTCCTTGGCTGGGACACGGGCTGCCTCTCCCAGGGGGACACTTGGCCAGTTCATCATTTTGGATCCTCTCTGGTGAATGCTCCTTCTCCTGGACAACCAAGGGCGACCCCCTCGCCGTGTGCCTGAGGGAGCCGCGTCCACCCAGCGGTCCGGGGTGGCCGCCGGTGGCCGTGAGTGGGCCCTTCTTTTCCTCACCCCGAGCCCCCCGGCGCCCCTGGGCCCCAGCCCACAGCTGCGAGTTTATGCTTTTCTGATTACACAGGTAATGCACACACGCCTCTCTAATTTGTTAGTGGCAATCAAAGAAACAAAACACAGACCCCAACTTGTTAAGCTCAGTAAAAATTCAAACAAGTCATAGGATCATCATCTTTCTTTTAAAAAAAAATATTTATTTATTTATTTTTAGGCAGAGGGAAAGGGAGGGAGAAAGAGAGGGAGAGAAACACCCAAGTGAGGGAGAGACAGCGATGGATCGGTTGTCTCTCACAAGCACCCATCTGGGGACTGGACCTGCAACCCAGGCACGTGCCCCGACCGGGAATCGAACCTCCGACCTTTCGCTCTGTCTAAATGACGCTCAACCAGCTGAGCCACACGGGCCAGGGCAGTCGTCTTTCTTATATTAAAACTCTCTTTGGCCCTGGCTGGTGGGGCTCAGTGGTTCTCAGCCTGAGACCCGATAGGTCACCAGGTTATTTCCCACCCAGGGCACGTGCCTGGGCTGCAGGCCAGGTCCCCAGTAGGGGGCGCACGAGAGGCAACCACACATTGATGCTTCTCTCCCTCTTTCTCCTTCCCTTCCCCTCTCTCTAAAAATAAATAAATAAAATCTTTTTAAAAAAACCTCTCTTTGGATGCTCTGTGTTAGCTTTTCTGTTTGAGTTTCATTGTAGCCATAACCTTTCACAGAGTGAGATTATTCAAATTAACTGTGTTTCAGTTACTAAGTTTGGACGCCCATATTGTTATGGCTTGGTTAACACGGGGAAAACTTTTGATTTCCCCATTGTTCCTTCTCTGCTCCCCTAAAATTTCTGAGGGTTGCCTTACTCTCGGGCCACAACAGGGCATTCTAGACTATTCTCATTTTCTTTTTTATGCTCCAAAGAGTCCTGGTCTCCTTCAGTGGAGAAGGTTTTAGAGACCAAAGTCTGGTCACAGCAATGCTCGTGAGACTTGGGGTGGGGGTAGGGGACTGCATGACTGTGGGTTTGGGGCCACTCTTGCTAGAAACAAAGCCAGAAATACCTCTATATTTTTAAGGTCACAAGTTTACAGTAAGTTCTTGCGCTCTGTGATTTTGTTAGCAAAGGTTAACAGTATTGTCATTAATCCTGTATTAACAGGGTTTGGCTGCCAGCGGGTCACTGTGACACTTGCACGATCCCCAACCTCAGCAGGGGACAGGAAGCAGATGGGAACGGGCCCTGGGGACTAGAAGGGGAGGGTCACAGGGCGGTGAGGGGGGGGGCTGCTGTTTCTTCTCGTACCTTCTTTGTGAAGACAGGAGAGGCCCCAGGGCTTCTGGGTAGAGCCGAAAGCGCCCCTGGGTGAAAGGCGTGCTAACTAGCATTCCTCTGTGTGCAAGGGAAAGAGAATCTAGCCCATCTGGTTAGACTCGTGCAATGAGAAGCGCAGGGGCCCATTGGCCAGCCCTGCGGAGACAGATCTCCTGGGGACGGCGCGGCCTCCCGGGGTGGGCTCTGCCCTGAGATGATGGACCCTCCCCTCGTGTGGCGGTCGGACACTGTGGACCTGCAGTGGACACCCCCCCCCCCCACTCCCAGTCCTGCAGAAAGAGCGAACACTAGAGCCCACTCGGGAGAAAGGCCACGTCTCTCCCCCAGCCTTCCGTACAAGACAGAGGAGGGCCCCAGGCTCTGCGCCCCTGGCAGCTCTTTACAGACGGGTAAACTGAGGCCAGGCCAGGGCCTCTCCCTCCAGGCTCTTCCCCCCAACTCCCCGACAGCCAGGCTGGGCGCAACTAGAAGCGATTTGGCCTCAGAGTCTGCCGAGGGCTCGGGGTCAGGCAAACTCGGATCCCAACCTCTGTCCATCTTGACGTGCCCTGAGAGCTGGGGCAAGTCCCCGCCCTGGCCTCGGTTTCTTTACCTGCAAAGTGGGGGTGTGATGGCCTGAGCTCAGAGTGCTGTGGTGAGGCTGGCCGGCTGCTGGAGGCTGTTTCCCCGGGGAGCACATGGGCCCGGCACAGCCCAGGATGCGGCTCCCGGAAGCATCCGTCTCCTTCTCAGGTCTCTCTGACCCCTCTGCTGGGGCCCAGGGCGAGCATCCGCTGGACGGACGGTCACCCTGAACACCTCTCCGCTCCGCTTGTTTGGGCCTCAGACCCGAAATGGGGTCGCCAGAGCCTGAGGGCATTGTCTTATCCTCGCTTTTAAAACCTGTCTCTTTGTAGTGAGAGAGGGAGGGAGAAAGAGGGAGAGAAACACTGATGTGTGAGAGGCACACGGATCGATCGCCTCTCACGCGCCCCCAGCTGGGGACCCGGCCGAGACCCAGGCACCTGCCCTGACTGGGAATCGAACCTGCGGCCTTTCAGCCCACAGGCCGGCAGCGCTCAGTCCACTGAGCCACACCGGCCAGGGCGAGTTTCCTCTTCAAATGCATTCTCTGCGGTGAGAAGCCAACTGAAAGAAAAGTGATTGTGGATGTTCCTGACGCTGCGGGCATTGTGGTGCCCCACACCCCGTCCCGGCCCTGCTCCAGCAGGGAGGCGGCGGTGAGTAAGGCGGCAGGAACCCCTGCCCTGAGGGGCTGAGCTCCTGTTCTTTCCCGGGCAGGAGACGGGCGATGAAATCTCGGGTGGTTGAGACCCGGCTGAGACCCGACTGAGACCCGGGTGGTCTGTCTCCCGGGGAGATGTGTGCACGGGGAGGAAGGACCGAGGAGGGGAGGCAGCAGGGTGTGGGGGACGGCCCCGTCCGGGGGAAGCTGGGACCTGAAGGAGGTGGGGGAGAGAGTGTCCAGGCGGAGGAGCGGCCAGGGGAGAGGCCCTGCAGGGTTGGGTGGCGGGGAGGCAGCTGCGAGGCCAGCGGGGCTGGGCAGGGCCCTGATGGAGAAGACAGGGGCTGGAGTCAGAGGCAGAAGCTGGCTCTTGTCCTGGGTGAGGTGCACAGGCAGTGGAGGGGCTGGGGCAGAGGAGGTGAGACCCCCCCCCCGCCTGGTCCTCCCCATCACCCGTCTTGGCTGCTCGAATGGGGGAGGGGCTGAGGCCGGAATACCCGCGCTCAGCCTGGGGAGAGTCTGGCCACTAGGACTGGGGGTGGGGTGAGAAACGTGGCCACAGGCCACGCATGGGCATCCCCTGATAGATGTCTCCTAAGGCACTGGGCTGCGTGAGAGCATCCGGGTGAAGAGCTGAGCACAGGCCACAGCAACTTCAGAGGGTGGGGGGGGCAGGCATGGAGGAGAAGGGGGCGGTGGGCCACCAGGGCGGAGGGCGGCCGTGTGGGGAGTGGGAAGCCAGACCTGAAGGTCCTTGGGAGTGGAGGCAGCCAGAGGCCCGGACAGGTGCCGCCAGAAGCGGCAGTAAGACAAGGGTGGAGACGCAGCACGGACCCAGTCACAGGGACCTCCCTGGGGACCAGGAAATGGCAGGCTTGGTGGATGAGCGGGGGGCGGGGTGGAGAGGGGCGGGCGCCAGGCTGCTGGGCGTTCAGGGAAAGGGCAGGAGGGAGCCTGCAGCCAGGGCGGAGAGAGACGACTCCCGCGGCGGGCCGTGGCTTGGCCGGAGCGATGGGCAGCAGTAGCTGCAGGGGCGGCGGGGTCCCGACAGGGGCTTCTGCTTCCTCGCGTTGGTTTTGAGGTGGAAGGAGCAACCGCGTGCGGACCGAGGGGAACGGCGGAGGAGAGAGGTGCTGGGTCGGAGCCGGGTCGGAGGGCGGGCATCTTGAGGGCCAGAGGAGGTCCTGGTGGGGATGTTCTTCTCCGGCATTCACGCCAAGGGCCATCGGGGGCACCTACTGAGTGCCAGGCTGCCCCTGGGGCTGGGGTGCAGTGTCTCCATTCTCTCCGGGGCCTGGGCACCGCGGGTCGTCAGCAGAGCGAGGGGGTGGGCAGGAGCGGGCAGGACAGCACGGCGAGTGTGCAGTGGCCCGAGGGGAGGTGGGCGAACAGGCCGGGTGGCGGCGAGGACCCTGGGAAGCTGGGACCGAAACGCAAGAGATGGTGCGGGCAAAGCGTTTAGCGTCAGCGCGGGTCGCCGTTGGCGGGGCTGGAGGGAGGCTCGTGGGTATATTCTAGGCGGTGGCATCAGGCAGGCCAGGGTTCAAATGCTGACAACCACTCTGAGCCTCAGTTTTCTCATCTGTTAAATGGGGGGAATGGGACTATGCGCCCCGGGGCAGGCGGCAGGGAGGCACAGGAGCGCTCCCTACCCCACCTGCCCGCGGTCTGGGCGCCGGGAGCGTGAGGACCCGGGGAGCGGGAACGCCGCAGGGGGGGCGGCGGGCGGAGCTGTAAGGGGCGGCGCTGACCCCGCCCGGGCGGAGGGGGCGGTGCTCCTGCCGGCTGGCTCGGGATGTGTTGGACGCCGTGGGACGCTGTGGGGTCCAGAGGTAGGCCGGCTGCGCGGCGGCTGCGCGCGCGGGGGTTCGGGACGCGGGCCTGGGCGCGCCCCGGCCCGGGTGGGGGAGGGCGCTTCGAGAAAGACCGGGGAGGGCCCGACCCTCTCCCGGGCCACCTGTTCCAGAGGGACACTTGAGTGCGCAGCGACTGGGGACTGGGCGCGGCGGTCCCCGGCGGCCGCCTCCCCGCCCCTGCGCCCCGAAGTTGAGCGCGGGAGCCCCGGCCCTACTTCGGAGGCGCGCCCCTTTCGCCGAGGATCCCCCGGAGCAGCCCCGCCCTGGCCGGGTTCGCGGCGGGAGTAGGGGACGCGGGGGCCAGAAGCCCGGGGCCCAGTGCGGGTCGCGCCGCGCTGTTTGGGGGCGCGGAAGGTGCCGGGAGCCTGGCCGCCCCGCGGGGCTCGCCCCTGGCGCAGGAGTGTGTGCAGGTGGGGAGAGCGGCGCGGCCGGCTGGAGGGGGGCCGGCGGGGGCAGGAGATCCTGAGGCTTTGGACGCGCGGGGAAGGGGAAGGGCCCTCCAGGTGGAGGGGCGGCCTGGGCGCGAGCTGGGAAGTCAGAAAGTCCGGGCTCGCGCTGCCTCCCGGGATCTGGATCCGCTGGCGACCCCCTCCTTCCGGCGCGCTTCCCTCCCTCCCTCCCTCCCGCGGCTCCAGATGGGAACGGCCGAGTGAGTTAGGAGCTGGGCTTCGCTGTGGGGCAGTCCGGCCTCAGAGCCCACCCCTCCTCCCTGCCCGGGGCGGCGGGGGTACCCCGGCCTGGCGTCCACCTCCGGTACCGGGGTCGGGGGGGGCGAAGGTCCCCACCCGCTTGCCACTCTCGGCTGAGGCTCTGGCTCCCTTGCGCCCACCCTCCCTCGGGAGGACGCCCCCGTTGTCTCCCGGAGACACTGAGTGACGGCCCCACGCCGGCCCCCGGGAGTCACCAAAAGCCGTGTGTCCCGTCACTCTCGACCCGTCCTGCCGCGGCCTGCGCTCCGAGTCCCCACAGCCCAGCCCCCGCCGTGGGAGTGCCCAGGTCAGGCCCAAATACCAGCGGGAAGAAAGGGGGGGTCTGGGTGGAGCCCTCTCTGCTCTTCATCTTCCCCCTTAGCCTGGCGCTCCTGTCCCTGCTTGTCCCCCAGGACAACCCCGTATTAAAGGACGGACTCCAAAATGGAAATTCTTAAAACTGTGTTCTGTTTCCTTGCACCGACCAACGCCCGCCCGCCAGCTGCCTGGGGTAGTGGGGCTGTGCCCCGCGCGCCCGCGTGTGTGTGTGATGGGCCCGGCCGCCGGTGTGCCAGGGCGGGCAGCGTCTGAAGTTGTGACCCACCACCTGAGCGCCGGCCGGCGGCTCCCAAACCCATCCGCCCCGCGTGGGAGTCCGGGATGCAGCGTGGGGGGGGGTGCGGTGCAGGCCCCCCAAGGTCTGACATGGGAGCAGGGCCCAGTGCGAGGAGGTGGCCGCCAGGGGCGTTTTTGGCAAAACGTGTGGGGGGCGGGGGGGGGGGGGGGGAAGGGGCTGCTGAGAAAGGGAAGCTGGACGCCTGGAAACAGCCCTTCCCCGCCCCCCAGCCTTCCCCCTCCCCCAAGGGGCTGCCCTCCCGGTGCTCTGCCCCGAGGGCAGGGCGGACTGCCCCTCAACTCTGCCCTACTGTGCTCTCTGGGATGCACTTCCTCCTGTCGCAGCTGCTGTCTCCCCGGTCGGGGTGGGGGGTGGGGGTGGGGGTGGGGAGGGCGGGCCTGCCCAGGCCAGGTGTCCCCTCTGCCAGGGCAGCGTTGGTGTCCCTTGAACGTACCTGAAGGGATTAACTAAAGAATATGGGGTGGAAACCCCATATTTACACCACCTGGAGATAAATCATCGTTAATATGTGCCCTCTTTGTCTGGCATTTTAAAATGCATTTTTAGCCCTGGCTGGTGTGGCTCAGTGAATTGAGCACCCAAAGGGTCACTAGTTCGATTCCCCGTCAGGGCACAGGCCTGGGTTGCCGGCCGGGTCTCCAGTGCCGGGTGAGGGACAGGCAACCCCACACTGATGTTTCTCTCCCGCTCTTCCTCCCTCCCTCCCTTCCCCTCTCTCTAAAAATAAATAAATAAAGTCTTAAAAACAAAATGCGTTTTTACATATTTGAGTATCTTGGCTATATACATGTTTCAAATGACCTCTCAACATTATTTATATTTTTTCTTTTTTTGTGGTTAAGATTTTATTCATTTTCAGAGAGAGGGGAAGGGAAGGAGAAAGAGAGGGAGAGAAACTTCAATGTGTCAGAGAAACATGGATCGATTGCCTCCCACACACCCCCCCCCACACACACACACACACCCCAACTGGGGACCTGGCCCACAACCCAAGCACATGCCTGGGCTGGGAATTGAACCGGTGACCTTTGGGTCCACAGGCCGGCACTGAATCCACTGAACCACACCAGCCTGGGCTGTTTATATTTTCAACACTTACATATTATCATTTCATACTCAGTTAATGGCTCTCATTGGACAGGGTTTTTTTTTATATTTGCTGCCTTTAGAGAACGCTACATTGAATTTATGCATAGATTGCTGTGTTGCTGGGTGTTTCTTGGTAGTCGGGTACACGAGCCTCCAGAAGCCTCCGTCCCTGAGCCGGCTGGCTCGCCCCCAGGACCCTGCACGCTTCCTGGGGCTGTGACTGTGCACTTCTCGTCATTTCCTAGAAGTGAAATTGCCAGGTCAAAGGTTAGGAAGGGCCAGGACCTCCGAGGGCTTCTCCTTCGGTTGTTCGCGCCCGGCCGTGGGGGGCCTCCCCCCGTCTCTCTGTGACCAGCGGCGCCCAGGTTTGGGTTTAGCTTCTATTTTTGCTGCTGCTGGTGTGTTGAATTTTTGTTTGACCCGATCTCTGTGGGTACGCTTGTTGATAAGGCGGACAGTGACGAGCTGGCGGGACAGAGCCGAAAGAGGAGTCAGCTGAGAGAGAGGGGCGGGTCCATCCACGGAGGTCCCCGGGGATGCAGGCGATGGTGAGGGCCCCGGCCCTGGTCTGTGAGGACCCGAGCTGGCCGGGACAGGCCTCGAGAAAGCGGGGCTGGAAGGGCACCTTATGACTTGGCTTTGACCTTCCTAGACAGGGAGGCAGAAAAGCATGGGTGGGGAGGGAGAGAGGGTTCTGCTCCCTGTGCTGTTGGCTGGCCTAGTCCCTTGGGTGACAGATCCCCTCGTCCAGCAGCCGATGGGCGGCAGGGCTGGGCTCACAGTGGGCTCGGGCTCCCCTGGGCACTGAGGGCGTGCCCTTGAGATTTCGTCCCCTGGGGCGTCCCGTCTCTAATGGGCATCAGGGAGCGCCGCCCATCCCATGCTGCCCGGAGCTCGGGGAGCCTGTGGTCCCTTCCTCTCCTGTCTGCCTGTCTGTCTTCTTCCTGGACAGACATCCTCCGTGAGGCCTGGAGTTCATCACAGAACTAGGAGAGCCCCTGCATTTCCGGGCCCATGTGCGCACCCCCTCCCTGGTGCCCGAACTCCCACCCACCAGGGGCGGACCCCTGAGCAGAGCCCCCAGCCTCTGGGATGCGTGCCTGTGCGGGCAGGAGTGACCTTCCCGCGCCGTGAGAGGCTGGGTGTGAAGGAGCAGGAGCCCCTGGCCCGGGTACCGGGCTCCATGGAGGCGCAGAGCCTGGAGAGGGTGCCCCCAACCCCCCAGCTGTCTTTGGGCTTCGTTCCTTCCCTGCGAGGCCCCCAAGGACAGTGGTGGAGGGCGGCTTCCATCGGCCGAGCCCCCACGAGGTGCCAGGCAGGCCATGAGCTGCCCTTATTTATAACCCTCTCAGGCCTCCCGGGCTGCTCTTCCTGCTTTACAGGTGGGGAAACTGAGGCTCGGAGTCAGGCCCTGCTTCTCGTCACAGTGGGATTCGGGCTCCTGGACCCACTGCTGTCCCGGGCGAACCAGGCCAAGCCACAGGCAGCCCCCTTTTCCCCCCGAGAACCGTGTTCAAAGCCCTGCTGTGCCTCGGGACTGCTGGGGCAACTGAGCAGGTGACGGCCTGAACGTGACTTTGACCAGTGGCCAGGCCTGGTAGGCCCTTAGGAAACACACACCGTCACCCTTCTCACGCAGCTCCACGCAGACAGGAAGCTTTCCACTGATGTCTGCCCCCGCCCTCCCAAATGAGAGCCAGGAGGGTGGGCGCGCCCCCACAGTGGAGAGACCAGGCTTCTAAAACTTCTCCGGAAACAAGTTCGTGGTCTGCCTCCAAACCTTACGTTCCATTTCCTTGGACTCCGGAGACTGCTTTCTAGGAAACAGCCCTGTAGACGTGATGAAAGAGGCACGCACCAAGGTGCTGGCCCCTGTGCGGCCGGTAACACTGCGGGAAGACCCAGTCTTGGCTGGTGGTCCAGCGGGAAGTCGGGGAGGTGAGGCCTGGGGCTGCCGCGGGACAGCTGACAGCGGCGGAGCTGGATTCGTTATCATATGAAGGGCCGAGCATCTATTTTCTTTTCTTTTCTCTTTTCTTTTTTTTATTATTTAGTTTTAGAGAGGGAAGGGAGGGAGAAAGAGAGAGAGAGAGAGAAACATCCATGTGCGGTTGCTGGGGGTCATGGCCTGCAACCCAGGCATGTGCCCTGACTGGGAATTGAACCTGCGACACTTTGGTTCGCAGGCTGTGCTCAATCCACTGAGCTACGCCAGCCAGGGCTTTTCTTTTCTTTTTGTAAGATTTTATTTATTTTATTTTTAGAGAGAGGGGAAGGTAGGGAGAAAGAGAGGGAGAGAAGCACCAATATGTGGTTGCCTCTCGAGCGCCCCCTGCTGGGAGCCTGGCCTGCAACCCAGGCAGGAGCCCTGACTGGTGGTCCAGCCCGCGCGCCTCTGGTTCTCAGGCCCGCGCCCCACCCGGGAGGCACAGCAGCCGGGGCCAGAACGTCTGTTTTCAGGCAGCTTTTTCCGGCTCTCACTTACACCCGCCGCACCCACACGTCCTGGTGAATTTTACGGAGCGTGCGCAGCTGTGCGGCCTCCGCCGTGAGTGGTGGAACACACGGGCCCAGCGTGATTCTCCACGAGAAATCTAACGTGGCGTAGGACAGCGGGTCTCCTTCTGTGTGCCGCCCGTGCGCCGCTCTGCGTAAACACCGCCACCCGGGATCGGAGGCATGGGAACCGAACCCGAGAGAAGATGCCAAAGGCCACGGGAAGACTGGCCGTGGTGACTGCCCCCTCCCCCGCCCCCCGCCATGCACACACACACTCGACTTCTCTATGAAGGGGGACTGGGCGCAGGCACCTGACCGGCTGTGGCCCCGCCCCTGTCTAAACGTGTCTGTGCCCGTGTCCGGCAGTGCACGGAGGTGTAAAGACAGAGCAAAAAGCACCCCTTGCTCACGGCCAGGAATAAAGCCGTCATCGCCTTCAGTGGAATCTTGGCAAATGGCGACTCTTGGCACCTATGATGGTTAGGAGGCGCCGGGTGGGGGAGGGGGGGAGGGACGCTTTTGGGAAGAGGGGATCGCATGTTGCAGAAGCTCAGCGTTCCTGGGACCCGGTGGCTTTAGCCGCACAGGAGAGTTGGTTTTCCTTCCGAGTTCTTCTTGCATCATTGTCATAGGCACTGGAAGTGTCAGGATGGTGGTTCGTTATCCCCCATCCCGCTGTCATCACACTTGCGTGGTGTCCCCGTTGGGCGCCAGGCCCTCCCCCGTCAATGTCATTCGCAATCTCCAGCAGCTTCTGGCCCAGTGCCCGCCTTCCTCTGCTGCCGGTTCAAGGCCAGAGTCAGCCCTTGAGCTCCGAGGGCCTGCCCGTGGTCTGGGCTGTGGGTGCAGCCCAGGGTTTGGAGGGTGCTGCTCACACACCCACCCATTCGGAAGGGGCTCCGGGCTCCTACTGGATGTCAGCATGTGCAGTGAGCGCCGGGAGTACAGTCCACGGCACAGAGCTGTGCCCAAACCCAGGGGGCTTCCTGGAGGTGGCTGCACTGCTCACGTAGGGCAGGAGACACTCCTGGGGCAGGAGGGTCTGAGACTCGCGGGCAGGCATTGCCGGGTGCAAAGGCCGCCCCCCACGGCGCCCCACGCAGCTCCCGGAAGGTCCCTTTCCTCTCGGCACCTCGGCGTCCCATTTGTTCGAAAAATGGGTCCACCGTGGAGGACGTGAAACCCGAATGAGGTGCGGCTGGCAGGGTTTCCTGCCACGTTCGTGTTCCTGGCAAATGGCAAGCCCGTCTGTTCTGTGGTTAGGACGCTCCTGGGCAGAGGCAGGGGTGGGGGAGGGGTATTTTGGGAAGAGGACAGAGCCTGTTGCAGAAACCTGGAATTCCCGGGGCCCGGCAGCTGGAGCAGCCCCGAAGAGCTCAGTGTGGCTGGTCCGGAAGCTGGGGGCTGAGTCGGGAAGGAGGCTGGGGTGGTGGGACCTCAGACAGACGGACAGTCAGACAGACGGAGAGACCTGAGTCACACTGTGGGTGTGGCTGACGGGGGAGGGAGAGATGTGGAGGGAATGTGTTGGCAGAGGGGCCCGCCCCATCCCTGCCCTCTGCCCCCCCTCCCCTGGGTCATCACAGTGGCTTCCTAACTGCTCTCGTGTAGCCACGCGTCCCCCGAGGTCCAGCCTCGAAACGCAGCCAGTGCGAAAGATCTCCGTAGCACGTGTCACACAACCGTCCTTCCTCCTCAGCACCCCTCAGTGGTGTCCCCTCCCAATCAGAGAGGCAAGCCCTTCCGGTGGCCCTGCAGGCCCCCGTGGCCTGGCCTCCGTGGTCTCTCACCTCCTCTCCTGGATGGCTCCCCTGCCTCCTCCCCCTGCTGTTCCAGCAGCCCGGCAGGCACGCAGCCCCAGGGCCTTTGCACTCACCGTTCCCCTGGACACTCCCCCCCAGATACTGGGGGGGTTGCACAAGCCTCAGCTTCTCAGAGAGGCCATCCCGAACTGTTCTGGGCAACGTAGCGCACACACCCCATCCTCCCAGCCGGGACTCTCTGTTTCGTTTCTCTCTCTGTTTCCTTTCTCTCTCTCTGTAGCCACTTCACCACCTCGGGTGTTTCTTTGCTTGTGAATTTCCTCCCGCCACCATGTCAGCTCCATCCAGGAAGCCAAAGACGCTGCTTCGGTCACTGCTGTGTGTACGTGCACACCTTGCAGTGGGGCCTGGCACGTAGTAGGTGCTTAAGCACGTGTTGGGTGAGCGATCGAGGTGTGCTGGGCGTGATGCCAAGGGCTTGACCGGTTTCTTTCCACAACGACTTTTCGTGCCAGGTGGAGCGAGAACTTTCTTACCCATGTGCTATCTCTCTGGCCTCATCACCCATTCCTTTGGCCGGGCACGGAGAGGCCAGTGGTGACGGGTTCTGACGGGCTGTGCAGAACCGGTGCCAGGGAGACCAGGTGAGGAAGGTCTTTCTCGAAGGGTCCTTAGACATTGTCCTTTACAAGCTCCTTATTTTACAGGGGAAGAAACTGGGGCTTAGAATTGGGGGTGGGGGCTGGAAGCCAGGCAGGCCCTTTACTCGGGTGACATCCCATCAGCAAAGACTGTTAAAAGGAAGAGCGCCTCACACTGGTGGCGCTCTGTGTGTGATTTTGGGAGTGGCGCTCTCTCTTGTCGCCAGTTATTTTTTTTTTATCTTTGATACCATAAAAAAAGGAGAAAGTGAGAGACAATGGGAGAGCTTTCTTCCACGGAGAGTTCACTCAGGACTCATAATTCTCATAATTCGGGCCAGAATTTCTAGATGCTTCTGGGAACCCCGGGCACAGCAAGTGACTGGTACCAACAGCTCGTCCACACTCGCCACCTGGCACTCCCGGAGGCCCCGGCGTGCACGTGCCCGTGTCCACACGTGTGGGGGTTCGGACTCACGGTGACTTGCTGAACGTAGCCTAAAGCTCAGGCAGGGCGACCTCATTCTGACTCGGAGAAGTCCACCCCAGGCAACCTGACCTTCAGTCTGGCCTCTGGGGCAGAGCTGCAGTGACCGAGGAGGGGGGGACATGGAGGTTCTGAGGCTTGGAGGTGGAGGTACACGGGTGCATATCCTGCCCCCCGACGATTACTAGCCTCACAGTGCTGGGGAGGCTGGGAAGGTCCCCTGTCCTCTCTTGGGGCCGGTGAGTGCTCCGATGGTTTTGTACACAGAGTCCAAGGCACGTGACCGACCTTCTTTTGGACAGACTGTCGGAGCGGCACGTCCCCGGGCTTTCGGGGGCGGTTTAGGGGTCGTTTACTTACTCAAAAAATGTGCATGGGCCCTGGCTGGTGTGGCTCAGTGGGCTGAGCGCAGGCCTGCGAACCAAAGGGTCCCCGGTTGGTTGGAGTCCCTGTCAGGACACACGCCTGGGTTGCGGGCCAGGTCCGCAGGCAACCCCACGCTGATCCTTCTCTCCCTCTCTTTCTCCCTCCCTTCCCATCTCTAAAAGTAAATAAAAACCTTTTTTAAACAGCGTGTACGCCGAGGTCTGTGCTGACCACGTGGGACTGGACAATGAGGAAAAGCGGCTGTGGTCCCTGCCCGCTGACCTTGTTCTCTGCTGCTGTGTGGCTGTGTCACCGTGTCATTGCGCATTTAATCAGTCGCTCCAGGAAAGACCTTGAGGGTGGTTTCTCATTGTTTGCAGTTGCAAACAAATCTGTGACCTGTATAAAAGTCACTTATCTGTAGGATAAGGTCGCAGAGGGGGGTCGCAGTGATGAAAGGTACATGCAAATGTAACGTGGATGGAGGTGGGTCACCTGCCGGCCCTGGGGCGGGCGGCAGGCACCAGGCTCTCTCCCCAGCCCGCCAGCCAGCCAGCCAGCGCCGTGTGAGGTCCCTCTCCCTCCGGCCTCCTCCACGCTGGTGCTTTGCCAACCTGGCAGGTGAGAGATGCTATCTGAGTGTTCCATTTGCATTTCTCTTCCTTACCCAACGATCCTCAGTCTTGCTTATGAGGTTCAGGTGTAGGGCGGTAGGTGTCGTTTTGACTTTCTGGCTGGTCTGTTTTTTTTCAACAAGGAGTCAAGTGTATTCCTGTTTTCTTTTATGGCCTTTGGATTTCACGCCTAATTCAGAAAACTTGGCCAACGCCAAGGTTACAAAGGAACTCACCCATGTTTGGCTCTAAACGTTTATGGGTTTTATTATTTCACATTGGGGGTTTATCCTGGGGCATGTTCTAAGCTATGAATCAGCTTGTTCTTTTTCCCTCTAGAAGCTCCTCCGGCTGCCCAGCCCCGGGGCCTAGAGGCCCGTCTGCTTTATCGGCTGTGCCCATGCCGTGTTCTGTGGTTTCCGCTTGGTGGTCGAGTCGGCCGTTCCTGTGGCGGCACCGTTTCAGTGGCAGAAGCTCGAGAATGCGTTGCAGTCTGGAAGGTCAGGCCTTCCTCATTCCTCCCTCCTTCTCAGGAGAACTCCTGTAGGTTTTTGCTTGTTTGTTTTTCTGTCTGAGCATCGGAATCAGTTTGTGCAGTTCCAGGATGCCATGCAATGTATCAGCTGGCTTCGAGAAAACCGACCTGTTTATGAAGCTGAGTCTTCTGTCCAAGAGCATGGTTTGTCTTTCCATGTATTCACATGCAGAGTTTATTGCATGTTCTTCAGAGACTGTCAATGTTTGCGCATACAGATTTTGGACACCTTTTGTCAAGGTGAACCCTAAGTAACGTGCTGGTGGGGTCTTTTCGTGCGTTACATCTTCTGCTTCTGACTGTTCGCTGGGTAAGGTGTGTGTGTCCTACCCTTCCTGGCATTCTTTTACTTGTAGCTTTTCAGTCGTTTCTCTTGACTTGTCCAGGTGTACAGTAGTATCTTATGAAAATACCAATCGTTTTAAAGATTTCTGTTCTTTCTTTTCTTTTCTTTCTTTCTTCCTTTCTTTCTTTCTTCCCTCCCTCCCCCTCCCTCCCTCCCTCCTCTCCTTCCTTCCTCCTCTCCTTCCTTCCTCCCTTCCTTCCTTCCTTTTCTTCCTTTCTCCTCTAATTTCTTTCCCCTCCCAAATCGTTTTGAGGAATACCTCCAGTACTGGTGACGGGGATGGGTGCCTTTGTCTCCTCCGCCCCCACCCCAGGTCTTCAGAGGAGTGCACCCCGTGTAGAAAGCTGAGTGCAAAGCTATTTCCTGGCTTTGGTGCTGTGTTATGTCTCTTGGTTAGGGAAGTGTCTGTCGATTCCTAATTTATCCAGGATGAGTGTTGGAAATGTTGTCAAATGTTTCTTAGCATCTCCAGGGATGACTGTGATTTTCCTCTTTTGATCCATGAATATGATGAATTATATTAACAATTTTCGAATGTCCAGCCATCCTTGCATTCTGGGAATAAGCCCACTTAGGTTTTTCTTTCCTAATCCTCATTAGAGGATATGTTTATTAATTGTTTTAAAATATTTTCTTTTAGAGAGGGGGGAAGGGAGGGAGAAAGAGAGGGAGAGAAACAGCAATGTGTGGTTGCCTCTCACACGCCCCCTACTGGGGACCTGGCCTGCAACCCAGGCATGTGCCCTGAGTGGGAAATGAACCTGCGACCCTTTGGTTCGCAGGCTGATGCTCAGTCCACTGAGCCACACCAGCCAGGGCATGTTTATTGATTTTAGAGAGAGGGGAAGGGAGGCTGAGAGAGAGAGAGCGAGAGGAACAAGGATGTGAGAGAGAAATGTTGATTGGCTGCCTCCCATATGCACCCCAACTGGGGATCAAACCTGCAGCCTGGGTATATGCCCCGAGCAGGGATCAAACAAGCAGCCTTTTGGTGCAGGGATGGTGCTCCAACCGACTGAGCCACCGACCAGGGCAAGCCCAGTTAGTTCTGATATTTTATTCCTTTAATGTGCTCTTGGATTCCACTTGCCTATGTTTTATTCAGGATTTTTACGGTAATATTCCTAAGCGATATTGGTCAGTAGGGCATCTTATGAAATCTTTTTCAGGTTTCCATTTCTCTTCTACTTTAAAAGTTTCTTGAGGTTTTCTGGCTCATATTTTTTGCTATTCGATACAGTTCTAAAAGGCTTTGGGTTTCCGTTACTGCTAGAGCCCTGACCCGCACGCCCCAGTGGGCGGAGTGGGTCATCTTGCAAAGCACAAGGTCAGCAGTTCAGTTCCCACTCAGGGCACACGCCTGGGTTGCCGGCCGGGTCCCTAGTGGGGGCGTGAGAGAGGCAACCACACACTGATGCTTCTCTCCCTCTCTTTCTCCCTCCCTTCCCCTCTCTCTCAAAATAAATAAATAAAGTCTTTTAAAAAAAGAGTTTGCTAGAATTTTCCTCCAAAAATACCTTGCTCTGGTGCTTCTGTTTCATACTGCTCTTTGATCATTCCATGTCTCCCATGAACGCTGGCCTGTCTAGGCCGTCGGTGGCTTTCAGGGCTGGGCTGGAGCGGTGACAGTTGTCTAGCGGTTATTGTTTTCAGGCTTTACATTGTATTTGCAAAGCACTATTTTAGGACTAAAATTCGTTCTTCCCCCTCTGGTTACTTTCCTATTTGGCATTTGTTCCTTTGCTTTCCTTGCCATCCCTTGTTTTCTTAATCAGGTCAGTGGTGGTTTATACATTTTATTGAATGTTTTCCCCAGACACGCAGCTCTTTGTCACATTGCTTCGTTCTGTGGCTCATCTGTTCTCTAATTTTATTTCCGCTTTAGTCCATATTAATTCTTCTCTTATTTCTTTCTGTTTATTTCATGGTTCTTTTTCTACTGTTTTTCTCTGGTGTTTTATTTTATTATTTTTATTATTTATTTATTTATTTATTATTTGTTTATTATTTTTATCTGTGCTGTTGTCAGTTACATGTATTGGAAGCTGTAAATATTTTTCTGATTGCTGCCGCTGTATCCTGTAGGTTTAGACTCGTGATGTTTTGATGATGGTTACCGTATGGAAATCCTAAAAACTCAGTTTGTAGTTACCTTGTGATTAAAGAATTGTCCACGACAGTTTGTTTTTTCCAGTTTCCAGACTTTTAATTTTTTTAAATAATTTCGGCTCTGGCTGGCGTAGCTCAGTGGATTGAGCGCGGGCTGGGAACCAAAGTGTCCCAGGTTCGATTCCCAGCCAGGGCACATGCCTGGGTTGCAGGCTATAACCCACAACAACCGCACATTGAAGTTTCTCTGTCTCTCTCTCTATCTCCCTCCCTTCCCTCTCTAAAAATAAATAAATAAAATCTTTAAAAAAAAAAGGAACAATGTTTTTAATAAATAAATAAATAAATAAATAAATAATTTCGATTCATTCACACCAGACAGCTATTGTTGTGTTGGCTATTGTCATTTTTTTCTCTTATTTTAAATTTAATTTTTATCATGTTTTCTTCCATTACCATTTAGTCCCCTTATACCCCCACCCCAATTTCCAGACTTTTAAATTAATTTCTACCTGTGATCACAAAAATCTGTATTTTTTATACTTTTGGTTGTTCTTGAGGTGTTCAGTTTTCATGAATGTTCTATCAGCTCTTGAAAAGAAAGAACATGCCCTGGCTGGTGTGGCTCAGTGGACTGAGCGCCAGCCTGTGAACCAAAGGGTCGCCGGTTCAATTCCCAGTCAGCACACATGCCTGGGTTGCAGGCCAGGTCCCCAACAAGGGACACATGAGAGGGACACTTCGAACCGCACATTGATGTTTCACTCCCTCTCTTTCTCCCTCCCTTCCCTCTCTAAAAATAAATAAAATTTAAAAAAAAATAAAGAATATGATCTACTATTAGCGTAGAGAGTTTCATGTATTGTAGTACCTTACTGATTATTTCATCTGGGTCTTCTGAATTTGTATTTATGTTTGGTCTATTTAATGTTTCTTGGGCTGAGAGATGAAGTAAAGTCACTTATTAGTGTATTTCAATCTGTTTATCCTAATGTCCCTGTCATTTCTTCTTCCTGAAAATTGCTGCGTTGCTATGTGGTGCCTGGTGAATTACACCGCTCAGCGTTCTAAACGGCCCTTTTTCGGCTCCTATAGTGATGTTTGCCTTAAGTTCTCGTCGTCGGACATTGAGATTGTGGCCCCAGCTTGGTCTGGTTTGTATCCGTCTTGATGCCTTTGCTCACTGGGTCACCTTGAACCATTTCAAGTTACTTTGTTGGAATTGTGACCCTTGAATGCAGGATGGAGTTGCCTGACATCCAGACTGAACCGTTTTTTAAAGAGATCAGTGACTTCACCCTGTTATTGATCCACGGGGCAGACGCCCTCGGTCCTCTTCCGTCACATCCTGCGGACACCCGCGGGTCTTCGTGCTCCTGGAAAGGCCGTGTTCTCTGTTCCTTCTCTCCGGTCGGGTTCGGTTCTCTTCGCTTTTTAAAAATACTGTAGCCCTTCTGACATTTAGGAAAGCTTGTGTTTTTGTTCTAGTGGTTACATTGATATTTATGCTTCTATGTAATATTCCCAGTTACCTAGTACCTATTGTTTCTCTTCTGTGGACAATAAATTTAACTTGTTTCCTCTTCCTTTCTTCTCCCTCCCTCCCTCTCTCTCTATCTCCCTCCCCCTCTCTCTCTCCCTCCCTCCCTCTCTCTCTCCCTCCCTGTCTCTCTCTCCCCCTCTCTCTCTCCCTCCCTCTCTCCCCCTCTCTCATCACTACCCCGTTTTAGCTGACACGGCATTGAGTGGTTCTAAGGTATTTTACTGTATCCATTCTCACACCTCTGGAAGCTCTGGGTCCGGTAGAGCTCCTGACAGTTGTCATTGCTCACCTGTGCAATGACGTGAGGAAGTGGCAGCAGGCTGGCAGAGAAGCCTGGAGACAGCCTGAGGGACTCTTTTAAGAAAAGCTACACCCGCCCATACCTGGTGGTGTGGGTGGGGACAGAGGCATCAGTGACACTGAATTGATGTCATTCAGAAGAATCGGCTTTTTTTGTTTGTTTAATCCTCACCTGAGGACATGTTTTTATTGCTTGAAAGAGAGAGAGAAAGAGAAACATCAAGGCGAGAAAAGAGAAAAGAATCAATCGTTGCCTCCCCTGCAAACACGACCAGGGTAGACTTGGTCGGGGATCGAACCCGCAACCTTTTGGAGCCCAGGATGTCACTCCCACCACAGGAGCCGCCTGGCCAGAGCAGAAAAATGGGCTTTTGGTGGTGACGGCATTTCAGGATCACCCAGTTCCTTTCCCTTAACTTCTTAGGTCTGCGCAGAAGTGGTAGGTGGCGCGTAAACCCAACGAAACAATCCTTTCGAAGTAAACGGTCGTAGAATGAGAAAGCAATGTGGCGTTGTTTAATTGGCAGCCGTTTTTAATGTTTAGTGGTGTGTGACAATGACGCAGCTGTGTGACAATTCCTCTTACTCAGCAAAGCAGGGGAGTGGTCTCCTTCTTACCGGCCACCTCCGCGCTGACACGTGCTTCCCCCGCAGCGGCCGCTGAGCTTCGTGCACCGGCCACCTCCTGCCCCCCTTGCCCGCCAGCTCCTTCCTCCTCTGAACCTCCGTGATTTCCGCTGCGCTCTGGGTGGGGTCCGTGCTCTCTCGTCCTTTGCTGCAGTTTGGCCTTCACTTCTGAACTGTTTTAACCCTTTAGTTCCCTCCCGGCCTCTGCCCGGCCTCACCCGCCGTCCAGCTGTCCAGCCGTGGCTCCGTCTCACCGGTTCCTCTCCGGTTCTCGCAAAAGCGGAAGGTCTTCGGGTTGAGATTGCTTTTTCAAGTTTTGTTTTTTTTTAAAGTCATGCTGTAATTATGGATTCTAACTTTATTCTTTATTTTATTTTTGATCGTAGAGAGAGGGGAAGGGAGGGAGCGGGGGGGGGGGGGGTCAGGAAACATTGATGTGAGAGAGAAACATCGATCCATTGCCCCTCACCGGATTCTCACTGGGGACCGAATCCAAAACCCGGGTATGTGCCCTGACTGGGAATCGAACCGGCGACCTTGTGCTTGTTGGGACAACCCCCAACCAACTGAGCCACACCAGCCGGGACTCGATTGGAATTTGTATTTGCTGTGTACCAAATATTTATATAGTGAATTTTCTTTATACATAAGATAACCGCAGGGTTCCTTTTCCTTTTTCATTCTTGTAGCATCTTTGGATGGATGCTGTGTTTGTTCCTTTGACAATTTTTTTTTAATTCGTTGGGTTTTCCTGCATGGGCTGTTGCCAGGGAGTTGTGGTGCAAACTGGGAGAGAGGCCGTGTGGTTCTCCAGGGCGCTCTGCTGACGGGCTCCCCCTCTGTTCTAGGGATGCACCGTTCCTTTAAAGCCCGGCCCCCCTCGGGACCCACTCCCCTCGGGCCCTCAGAACCCAGCCTGGGTCAAGGGGCAGCCCGCCTCCAGCCGTGAGCCCCTGGTTCGGTCACGTCTTCCCCGCGGACGGACAGGAGGGGCTCCCGGAGCCCCCACCCCCACGCCCCACTGGAGGCCCAGGTTCCTGTGCAGGTCTCACCCTCCACTGCTGTGGGACCTCGGCTGAGTCCCTTTCCTCCTCTGGGCCTCTGGGTCCCCATGCGAACACGGGAATCTCCCAGGGCCCAGCTCTGGCGTCCCGGGAGCTGCCCCGGCAGCACCCAGCCCGGCAGCGGGGTCGGTAGGGACCAGGTCTGTCCGTCACTGTGACCTGTTCTCTTTGGGTCATGCTCCGCCAGCTTCGGGCTGCACACGGGAGCCCAGAGAGGGTCAGAGGTGGAGCGTCCCATTGCAGGGGCACGGGGACGGGGGGGGCGGGGGGGGGCTGTGAAGAGGTGACAAGCGTCAGGTTAGGGAGCCTTTTCCAGCCTCTGGAACCTGGACCCTGACCCTGATGCTCCCACGATGGGGCCTGTGGAGGTGACACAGAGCCAGGCCGCAGGGGCCTCACGTCCTGCCTGAGACAGCTCCCGGGCCCGTGGCAGGGGCACCGCCACAGCTAACATGGGCCAGCTGGAGGCGCCGCCCTGGGGCGGGGCTGGAAACCAGGGGGCGCTGCGAGGAGGGAGGAGGCGGTGGCAGGGCTGCGCCAGGCTGGTCTGACACGGGCCGGGGCTTGGGCCCTGGCTGGGAGGCCCATCCAGGGGGCCAGGAGAGTGCTTTGGGCCTGAGGTCACATGGGTATTGGGCCGGGGCCAGCTTGGCCTGTTCGCAGCTTCTATTCCTGGGGCCTGGGCTCCGGCACCAAATACGGTGCTGCTGCTCGCGGCCGGCACCTCCATCCGTGGCTCAAGGGGCACGTCCTGCCTTCCCAACAGGCCCACACCCACCCCACGCCCCACGCCACCGGGCCCCCAAGCAGCCAGGGCTTCGCTCCATCCGACTGTCTGTCTGTCTGTCCGCCCCTCAGTACGGTCCACACTGGGTTAAGAATCCTCGGGACCAGAATAGCCTCTCTCCCTGCAGGGGAAAACCAGGGCGGGGAACAGGCTTCTTGATTTTCCATCAGGGCTCTGGCCTTGGGACCGACGTTGTGGGGGGATCCAGGCAGCTCCCCTGACCCCTGACCCCTGACCTCCAGTTTCCTCACTCGTTCTCCCTGGTCCATTTGGTCACTCATTGATTTGCTCACTCACTGGCTACTCATTAATTCACTCACCGATCATTCGTGGACTCACTGACTCATCGATGGCCCCATCCACGCCCTTGCTCTTCACCTGCACGGAGTCACTCGGGGTTTACTGGCCGCATCCTGAGGCCAGCCACTGCTCTGGACGCCGAACAGAACACAGAAGACGCACAAGTGTGCCGCCGGTCCCCGTGGGGCCACGCTCCAAATCGATAACTAACCCACATAAGTGCACGGCTGCACCGTAGGTTGGAACAAGTGTGGGGGAGGCCGGACGAAAGCAGAAAGCTATGAAGTGATGGGGGAGTTGAAATTTTAGGGGCGCGAGGGAGGGCTCCACGGCAGGATGGTTTTTTAAAAATTATTTTATTGTTGTTCAATCATAGCTGTCTGCATCCCCCCCCACCCCGGCCAAACCCACCTCCCTCCCTTGCTTCCACCTCACCCTCGGTTTTGTCCGTGTGTGCTTTATACTTGTTCCGGGAGGATGGCTTTCTGAGTGAGGGCCGAAGGAGGGCGAGGGAACGGGCGAAGGGAACAGTGTTGTTCCAAGCAGAAGGAACAGCAGGTGCGAAGGCCCTTTGACGGCGGCGTGGGGGGATGGATTTGAGAAAGAGCAAGGAGCCAGGCGTGGCCGGGGCGGAGCAGGTGACGACGGGGAGAGAAGCGGGGCCTCGGGTCAGGGCTTGGGGGGCGTCCCGCGTCTCTGGGCCCGAGCAGAGGGGCCGAGCGGCTGACCTGCCCTGTGTCCTCAGCGGCCCTCCGGCTGCCGCATGGGTGAGTCCGTGAGTGAGTGAGTGAGTGACCAGAGTCGTCTTCCCATGTGGTTGCCGTGTGCCGGGCACGGAGACTGGCGCTGGGGGGGGGGCGGAGGTGTGCCGGCCCCGATGGCCCTTGAGGAGGTCCGTCTGGTCAATTCCTTTCTCGTCAACTCCTCTGGTGGCCGATGTGCTCCATTTCAGCCATCACCTAGCGTGTTATCTTTGTCTCTTTTCAAATGGTGTCCCCACGGGCCGAGCGCTCCCCCAGGGCAGGGCTGCACCCAACTGCTGCCCCCCGCCCGTGGGGCCAGGAGAGGGGGGCGCGAACCCGACCGGGAAAAGCCCCAGCCCTCGGAGAGCCCGCGGCGCACCTCACTGTGTCTCTCACCATCTTTTGCAGATGGACTTGCAGGCACGGAGAGCGTGTGCGCGGGCCGTGTTCCCGTCGGCGGACAAGGCTGCCTGCTGACCCGGGGCGTGTCTCCAGGAGGCTGCCCGGACCCCCACCGCACCGCCATGGGGCGCCCAGGCTGGTCAGTGCCAGCCCCTGACGTCGTCCCAGTGCCCTGCCCTTGGCCCTCGGGGGAGGGCCGGGCCCATTCGCTCAGGTCCCAGGCTCCGGGCACCCGTCTTTGGCCAGGAGCCCCGTCTGTCCTGGGAGCGGTTGTTCCCGGCCCCCCACGGCCCCCAGACTTGTCCAGTCCCTCCGCCCCTTTCTGTCCAAGTTTCCTGGCCTCTAAAGTAGGAGTGACGCAACTTCTCTCCGGGGTTACCGAGGGCCACAGTGGGTGTGAATCTGGCACCGTGCACTCAGAAGGCACGGAACCCACGGTGGCTGGGATTCTGCCGGGGGTGGGCAGAGCCCGGGCCAGCACACGCTGACTCCCCGCAAGCGCCAGACGCGTGCGCACATTGGCTGCACTCTCTCCCCCACTCCCCAGGCAGGCAGGATGGCGCAGTGGTGAGAGCACAGACTCTGGACCCAGGTGGCCTGGGTTCAAACCCATGTCATGCCGCTTGCTGGTTGTGGGACTCTGTGTGAGTTACCAGACTTCTGTGCCTCAGTTTCCTCACTTGTAAAATGGGAGTGATGATCACCACCCCACAGGGTAGCGTAAGGGTCTAACGAGTTCACGTGTGTTGGTGCTGACGAGGTCGCCTGGCGAGGGCACAGGGGACAGCGTGTGTTCAGAGCGTGAGCGAGCACGTACCAGCAGCGGGCCCGAGAGGTCCCATCTTGCAGATGGGAAGATGGAGGCTCAGCGAGCCGAGGGCCGTGCGCGAGTCTCACAGCCGCATCAGGCGGACTTGAGGTCACCTGCATCCCGGGCATTCACACCCCCTCGGTGATGGGGCCCAAGCCTGTCCCGTTCCTCCCAGCCACCTGCAGGGCGCCCACAAGTGTTTCTGGCTGCTGGCCAAGTGGGCACCGCCAGGAGCGGGTGAGGCTCCAGGGGCGGCAGGACTAGCAGAGGTCACGGACAGCAGCCAACTTCCCTTCCCGTCCCCCTCCCAACCCAGACCCGGGTCTGGGAGAAGCACAGCCCAGGGCAGGGGCTGGGGAAGCCAGGGGTCCTGGAGGCCCAGGAGGCCCCGGCGTGTCTGAGCCCAGAGGTTTGGGCCGGCCCTGGCGAGCATCCCCACGTGCCAGCCCTGGGGCTCCTGCGGCCAGTCCCCGGGGCTACTCGGCCCCCCGTGGACCAGCTCAAGGCCTGGTCTGTGGAGCTGGGGGGTACGTGTGCCGGGCCCACCACTGCAGGCTGCCAGCCTGGCCTGCTCGGGGGGGGCACAGGCTAGGCCAGGCAGTCAGGCCTGTGTGCCCACGTTAGAGGCATTACTTCCGACAGCCCCTGCACGTGCCAGACCCTGCCCCGGGTCCCTGATGGCTGCAGGTTCTCGGTGGCCCCGGCCCAGTCCTTGGGAGCTCAGGCCATGGTCCACGGGTCCCGTTTTCCAGGTGAGGAGGGAGGTGGGGCTCGGAGCCGGCGGCAGGCTCGTGGGCTCCGGACGCCGGCGCTGGCCAGGGCCGCAGTTTGTAGGCAGTGTTTTCCTGGGGCGGGGGCGGCTGCAGCCCGCCCCAGCGTGGTGTCCATCTCTTGCAGACCGGCTAGTGCCTGCTGGAGGGAGGCTCCTGCTGTCATCCGGGGAGACCATGTCCAGGTCCCCGGACTGTCTGCCGTGGCTGCTCCGGAGCACCCCGAGGCAGCGGGGCTGCACCCTGTTCATCATCGGCTTCAAGTTCATGTTCCTGGTCTCCGTCATGATCTACTGGCACATCGCGGGGGGGCCCAGGGGCCAAGGACGCTTCTCTAACCTGCCTGTCGACGTCCCCTGCCCCGACCTGGCGCCGCCCACGCGGCACCCCAGCGCCCCACCTCCGGGCAACATCTTCTTCCTGGAGACCTCAGAGCGGACCGCCCCCAGCTTCCTGTTCATGTGCTCGGTGGAGTCGGCCGCCAGGGCGCACCCCGAGTCCCGGGTGGCGGTCCTGATGAGGGGGCTGCCCGGCGGCAACGCCTCCCTGCCCCAGCACCTGGGCTTCTCGCTCCTGCGCTGCTTCCCCAACGTGCAGATGCTGCCGCTGGACTTCGAGGAGCTGTTCCGGGACACGCCGCTGGTGGCCTGGTACGTGGCCGCACGGCGGCGGTGGGAGCCCTACCTGCTGCCCGTGCTGTCCGACGCCTGCAGGCTGGCGCTCCTGTGGAAGTTCGGGGGCATCTACCTGGACACAGACTTCATCGTCCTCAGGAGCCTGAGGAACCTGACCAACACGCTGGGCATGCAGTCCCGCTACGTCCTCAACGGCGCCTTCCTGGCCTTCGAGCGCCGCCACGAGTTCCTGGCGCTGTGCATGCGGGACTTCGTGGCCCACTACAACAGCTGGATCTGGGGCCACCAAGGCCCGCAGCTGCTCACGCGCGTCTTCAAGAGGTGGTGCTCCATCCGCAGCCTGGGCGAGAGCCGCGCCTGCCGGGGCGTCACGGCCCTGCCCTCCGAGGCCTTCTACCCCATCCCCTGGCAGAGCTGGAGGAAGTACTTCGAGGACGTGGGCCCCGAGGAGCTGCCCCGGCTGCTCAGGGGCACCTACGCCGTGCACGTGTGGAACAAGAAGAGCCAGGGCACGCACCTCGAGGCCACGTCCGGGGCGCTGCTGGCCCAGCTCCACGCCCGCTACTGCCCCACGACGCACAAGGCCATGAGGATGTACCTGTGAGGGGCCTGCCCGCACCCAGCATGAGGATGGTGGGGAGGGGCGCCCGGCCACTCTTCCTGGGGAGGCGAGGGGAGGGGTGGGGGGCGGGGCACAGGTGGTCTCTCTGTTCCCTCGGACCCACGGTGAGGCTGGCGGGACACCCAGCGGCCAGCCAGCGTGCTGGCTCAGGGCAGGGGAAGCCAGCGGGGGTGGGGAGCACCCTGGGTCTGCTGGACAACACGTGGAAGCTGGGAACATGGAAGCGTCCCCCAGGCATGCCGGGAGAGCCGGGTGTTTGGGGTCCCGGGTGGCGGCGGTGGGAGCAGCCTCGGAGGAGCCCAGGGCAGGAGGAAGGCAGGCAGACCCCCCCAGAGGAGGGGCTCGGGGGCCGCTGTGGGGGAGCAGTGGGCAAACTCGGCTTCGAGAGCCCGGGGTGGGGCCCAGCTCTCCCGGCTCTGGTTTTTCTCAGGCTGAGGCTGGCGCAGCCGGCCTGGGGAGCCCTTGGGGGGAGGCCCCCCCTAGTGCCCGCCCCGTCCTTCTTTCCACAGGGTGACAGCTGCCCGCTCCAGGGGCACAGGGGTGTGGAGGATTTTTGACTTGGAAAAAGCATTTTAAAGGAAATACTCCCACCCTGCTGTTAATAAACAAAAAATAACCCAACAGAGTGACTGGTGGACATCGAGTGCTCTGTGGTCGAGAAAACACACTAGCTCACACACGGCCTCCTCAGCACCATTCTGCAGGTGGGAAGCACAGGGGGCGGGGGCAGGGCTGGAGGTGACTTGCCTGGGATCCAGCCTGGATCAAAAGGTCTGGGCTGGGGGAAGGCCAGCGCTTGGGAGGGCGCGGCCCCAGCTGGTTGGGTTGAGTGAGGAAGCCGCCTCAGGGCTGGGCGTTCCCTCGGAAGGCCTCCCCTGCGGGACTGGGGTCCTGCCAGGAACTCGGGCTCTGCCTGCTGCTCTTTGCCAGCAGAGGGGGAGGTGTTCAGAGGCCTCTGGATTCTTCCTGCAGACGGTCGTGGGCAGCCTGGCAAGGTGGTGAGCTCCCTGGCTCCAGGGGTATTCAAGAGCAGGTGATTTTTTTTTTTATACAGATAGTGGATTATGTGTCACTTATTTCTCCATAACATCATTTCACCTGTCTTAATTTATTTTAGAATAAGCAGATTTTAATTTTAATATGCAAGTAAATAGGTAACTATGTGTGTATATGTTTAAACAAGTGAGATGACCTCTTAAGTCAAGCATGGTTTAGTCATTTGGCCGTCATATAGTGAGTGTCTACTATATGTCACTATAGAGAAATGAAACAGACACATGTCACTCCATCACCCTAAACTCTTCTGTGGCTCCCTATTGCTAGGGCACAAAGCCTGTCTCCTGGGTCCAGCATTCAAGGCTCTCAGGGATCTGGCCACGCCTCCCTCTCCACCCTTGAGCTTTGCCCTCCATCCACACTAAACAGTGTGTGTGTGTGTGTGTGTGTGTGTGTGTGTGTGTGTATATAAAGATTTTATTTATTTTTTAGGGAGGGAGAAAAAGGGAGAGAAACATCGATATGTGAGAGAGACACTGATCTATCGGTTGCCTCTCACGCGCCCCCAGCTGGGGACCTGGCCCGCAACCCAGGCATGTGCCCTGACTGGGAATCGAACCGGGGACTTTTGTGTCACAGGCTGGTGCTCAATCCACGGAGCCACACCAGCCACACCAGCCAGGGCCTCACTATATATTCCGACTCCCTTCCCCACCCTGATGTCCACATGTGACACTCTCAGTGCCCTTCCCAACCATCTTCACCATCAAGGCCTTGTCCCTCCCCATAAGGCCGATGCACCCTCCAGGAAGCCTTCCCTGATTGCCCTGCCTCCAGCCCCACGGCTCCCACGCATCCTCCGTGACCACTGGGTTCTTGGTCCGTCCCTCCAAACGTCTGGGAGGGCAGAGCCATGTCAGGCTCAGGCTCCCAGGAGGGGACACCCATGGGCTCGGCGAGGGCCTCAAGAAGTTCCTGTCAGTCCCTGGAGGGCCGAGGGGCTCCGATTACCCCGACACCTAACCCAGAGGGCCAGGCCAGAGCAGCTGCAGCCGGCCGGCGGGAGTGCGGGCTCCCAGAATGTCAACAGGCCTCCGCAGAGAACCTCGTGCTGGAAACACGGCCCAGGAGGCAGCCTTGGCCCCAGCCTCCGCGCATCGCATCCTGCCAGGCAGGACCAAGAACGGGAGAACTCTCAGATGTTCCTGGCACCCTGGGCTCTGAGAAAGGGGGAGGGGAGGCGGGGCGGCGGCGCAGAGCAGGCTCCAACCACCAGCGTGGGAGTGGGGGCGGGTAGGGAGGGGGCCGGACCTTGCTGAGCCAACTTCTCAACGCTGCAGCCGTAAACCAGCGGGGTTCCAGCCGGTCAGAGGCTACAGCTGCATTCTGGAGGATGCGAGTGGGCGGGGCCAGGGTAACAGGAGAAGAGCTGATTGGGTCTGTGCCCTGGCGCAGGCAGGTGACCTCACCAAACAGCCTGGAGGACCCCAGCCTCCACCCACCCCGGTGCTGTGTGCTTCACCTCCTGAGCTTGAAGCAAGTCTCAGAATGCCCAGGGCAGGGAGGGGGAGCCAGAGGACCCCCTTTCCCTTCCTCCTGGCCTCCGTGCCCCAGCAGAGCTCTGCCTGCTGTTTCTTGCAAAGAAGGGAGGGGTGGTACCCACCTCCCAGCACGGCCGTGATGACCAAGTGAGCCAGGACGGAGCACATTGTCACGACACACCTCCGCTTTCTGCTTGGTGGCCCAAGCAAGTGGGAGGCAATACCGGGATTTGAACCCAGGCCTTGGCTATCCTGAGGACTGAGCTTAGAGCAGGAAGAAGGCTGGCTGGGGGAGCTGAACAGGGCTTCTCCTCGCCCCCCTGTGCGCCCATAGACAGACTCCGGGGCCCTCCTCCGGCCCCCTCTGCTGGCCCCGCATTCCAGAGACCCTGCTCTTCGTCCTGTCCCGGACTCAGTGCCCGGCTCCCGGGCAGCCTCGGGCTGGCCCTCCTTGGCTAGGAGGTGGAGCTCAGTTCTGGAAAGGAACAGGGTGTGGCGGGTTTCTCGGAGGCCTGCCCTGGGGCAGTAATCAGATCCCAGGAACCCCGAGGTTGGTGCGCAGTGTGCCCACAGATGTCTTCGCCACAGAGTTGGGGGAGAAGATGAGGACCCAGCCCTTTACTGGGGGGCAGAGAGGGGCCGGCAGGGGCCCCAGGCCAGCGTGCCATCGTTAATTGAATGTGCTTTCCCTGGCTGGCCCAGCACAGGCTCTGGGGTAAGAAGGCCATTCCGCTGGCCGCCACATCAATATTCAACTTCTTGTTTAAACATTAAATTAAACGTCCTCCATCCGAGTGCACACGGAAACCCAGGATGCGTGAGGAACTTAGGGCTGCGTTCCTGAAAGTCGGGTTTCACGATTCATCGGTTCCTAAACCTCTGCTTGTCCTGAGTGGGCCAGCCAGCGCAAGGCATGCTGGGAATCCTGCTGCGAGGCTGGGGGTCAGGACGGGACAATGAGCGGAGGACTCGGGTTTGATCTGGGCTTTGGCGTGGGAGGGGGACACCCACTCCCAGGGCAGGGACCGCAGCAGGAAGGACCCGAGGTGGTGCGCGAGACTGCACCTCGGTGGGGGTGGCAGGGCACCCCCAAACAGGAAGACATTCCTCACAGCCACAGTGCACCACCAAGAAGCATCAGAACCCACCAACTTGCAAGGAGGGAAGATCAGAGAGGAGGCCTCCAGCTGCTAGAAACAACTCTGGTGGCTGAAGCCCCCGGGGGCACAGTTATCCCGCGGAGGAGGTACCGGCTAAGGCACTGGGGAAGCTGGTCTAAGGAAAGACTTCAAAATACAACCACTTAAATGAGGTAGAAGATTGTTTCTCTCTCAAATCACAGCCCCTTGCAAGGTGTGCTCCAGACCCACGAGAATAAGGAGGGAATAAGTGAGCCATTCTGCCATCCCCACGGCTGAGCGTCCATGGCTCCGGCTGCTGCACTTTCCAGGTCGTGGGAAGTGGGGAGGTGGGGGGAGGTTCAAGGCAAACGTCTTTAGGAAGATAATCCCTGAAGGTGCTTGCCTATTTACGCTCACATCCCATTGGTCTGGACTTAGTCACATGGCCACGCGCAGCTGCCAAGGATGTTGGGAAGTGTAGTTGTGCATCTGGGGGGCCAAATATCCAGCTAGACTTCAGTATGTCCTATTACTAAGTGGGTGAGGGTGACAGGAAGAATGGACACTAGAGGACAGTTAACAGAGTCTGCCACAGTAACAAGGAACCTGGGGAAAGGGTTCCTCCAGGGCTGGTTAATTCAGAAGCTGATCAACATCTTTATATCTTCAAGGACCTGGAGGGTCGCAGGCTTATTCCCTCCTGGCCTCAAGGGGGCTGCCACTGCTCCGAGCATCACAGCTTTATCCACTGACACAAAAAGACAGAAAAGAGACTGTTGCTCCCTTGTGTCTAGGAAAACTTTCTCAGAAGGCCCCCAGTCCCACTGACTTCCCCTACTCCAATTACTAGCAAAGGGAATGGAATGACCAGGACTCATTTATACCAGTTGATACCGGTCTCAGATTCAGGGGCTGGGAAGGGCCTCAGTTCCTCTACAACACAAGGTCACCTGAGGGCTGAAGAAAGCCAGGTTTCCTTCACCAAGAAAGAAGGAGGATAGGATGGCGGTGGGCAAGGAGCCTCTACGTGAGCTGGCACTTCCCGCCCGCCTGCTCTGCCCCGAGCCCAGCCGCAGACTCTCCCCCTGCTCACACCTTCTGCTGGGGTAGACGGGGTTCCATTCAGCTCACTGTCTGCACTTTACATAGGAGAAAACCGAGGCTCAGAGAGGTTAAGGGACTTGCCTAAAGCCGCACAGCCAGTGCCTGGCAGAACTGCGGTTCCGGTCCAGGTGTGTGGACCTCTGGAGACAGGCTCCTTCCCCTTGCAGGGTGCCCTGGCAGAAGTCTTGTGACCGGCCCTTTCCAGTTCTAAGACCAGCAGAAGTAGACCTGTGAAATATTTCAGGATGATGTGGCTGGCAGAGTATTTTTTGAGAAACACAAGCTGTATCCTACATTGAAACTGAGTGAACAGTTCGCAGTAGCCTAAGGCTCTTTGCAAAATCATCCTTTGATACTTGTTTTACTAGATGAGGGCACAGTTTAATTGGCCTCTTGCTCATCCTGGGACTGGTTGGTGCTGATGCCATTTTTTATGGGGATGTCACTTGGGATTTATTTCTGTGGCAAATAGCGCTGACAAAAAAAAGAGTGGCTTAAACAAGACAGGAGCTAATTTCTCACTTGCATAGGAGCCTAGAGGTGAGCAGCCCTGGGCTCATGTGGCAGCTCCACAGTTTCCCCAGGACCAGGGTTCCCATTAGCTGTGGCTCCACCACCCTCAGCACATGGCTTCCACCTCATGGCCCAAGATGGCTGCTCAGGGGCCAGCATCACACTCGCGTTCCAGCCAGAAGGAAGGAGGACGGACTGAAGTGGGGTGACACTCTCTGCCGGTTAGTGGGAGTTCCCAGAAGCAGCATGTGCTATTTGCACTCCATGCAACATTTGCAAGAATGTAGTCACAGGAGAGTTTGGCTGCAGAGGAGGAGTTAAACTGTGATGTGGCCTCTTCACAGGCCAAGATGGCCTGGAGCTGGCATGGCTGGTCCTTGACAGCCACATTGACCAGTCACTGGACGCAGGCTGTCCCTGGAAGAAGACACGACCGTGGGCGAGGCAGTTCTTCAGCCCGGGCCACCCTAAGGGGGTCTGAGACGGCGGGCCACACTGCAGCGGCGTTCTCAGCCGCGGGGGGCACACCCTTCCTTCCAGGAGGCCATCTGGGCTGCCCAGCACAGCGTCCACCCCCTTTACTGTAACGTTCGATTCACGCCAGGTTCAAAGACGGGCGAAGTAATCCGCGGTGTTAGAAGCCAGGGTCCTGGCTGCCCTGGGAGGGGCCTTCCGGGTTCCGGTTATTGTTTCTATATCTGGCGCTGGATCCACGGGTGTGTCGCTTTGGGGACATTCGCAGATCGCACACCGACGGTTTGTGTGTGTCAGTCACGTGCACACAGAACAGTGAGACAGAGACCGTGAGGATGGAGGGAGGAGGGCGGGAGGCTGTCAGCCGACCATGCGGGCCCGGGCATGGGGGGCTGCAGGCCTGGGGATGAGGGGGCGATGAGCAGGCGAGAAGCTCCGTTGAGACTTGAATGTGAGCAGCCCCTGGAGGCACAGCTCGGAGCTCCGTGAAGCCTGGACTGAGGAGACCCCAAGGCCATGGCCAGTGATGCCTCACAGAGGCTGGCTGGCCCTGGGCGAGGGGGGTAGAATGAGGACTCAAGGGCAGAGACCCGCAGTGGGGGGTGCCCGCGCCCAGAGACTGGGTTTTGGAGAAGCGGCTAGGGGAGGTGGAAAGAGGACCGGAAGCCAGTGGTGTATGAGAAGGGGTGGGGGGGTCCCAGAGCTCACAGGGGCCTTGGTTGGAGGAGGATCAGAAGCCGGGGCCCACAGGCACTCCCCCTTTGAGCAGGCCACACCTGCCTATTTATAGAAGGGGGTTGCCCACAACTGGGGGGGCCCTGCAGGGATTCCAGGTGGGCAGGAGGCTGGCAGGGCTGTGAGAGGTTCACCTGGGACTCTGCCAGCTGGGCCCACAGCCCTCCGAGGCGAGGACTGGCAGGGGCCACGGTGATCTGGGCCAGCTGCAGGGGGGCGGCCTAGTGCGGAGGGCAGGGCGGGGCCTGAGAGCAGCAGCCCTGGGCCCATTGCTGCTTGGTGGGACCCGGGGAGCTCTTTTCCTCGGGGCCTCCGTGTCCTCACCCGGGGGGCACACGAACCTTTCCGCCTCTGCCATCAGACCGTGAGCTCCTCTGGGAGCCCGGGCTGGGGTCCCCTCTTGGCCTGGCCCCGTGCAGGGCTGGACAGGACGTGCCTGCTTGCCGAGAACCCCCATGTCCCCGGAAGGCTCAAGGGCCCGCATGCAAGCAGGGCTTGCTCTCCCACGGTCCCCCAGGGGCCTCAGGCCCTCCTCTGGCTACGCAGGCCCCTCCGATGTCGCCCTAAAAACCTCAGGGCCCCCACTACAGGGCCGGTTGGGTGGGGCAGGCCTCCAGACCAGCCAGGAGGGGGAGGACCGCGTCAGGCCCAGGGACTTAGGGCCTCCGGGCCTTGGGCTTAGTCACATCAGACATGACTTCGGGAAGTCGAGGGTTGCGTGGGGTTGCGCAAGTTGCGCTCCATGGAAACCCCCCAGACGGCCGCCCTGCTGGGTAATGGAGAAGCAGTGTCCTCGGGACCAGCAGACCTGGACCACAGATCCCCCCGTTCGACCCCAGAAACTACATCCTTTCTGAGCTCAGCTTCTTTCTTCATCTGCAAAGTGGGGCAAGGAACCATGGAGTCTTTCCTTGGTTTCTGGCCCTAAAAGCCCCAAATGAGCGAGGGTCACCAGGGTCCTTGGGAGCAGAGCTGGGACACAGCCACGGGCCCTTCTGGAGGCCCGGCGGCCCCGAGGGGGCAGCGAGGCTGCGTCAGCACCCGGGAGACAACTTCTGGACGCAGCCCACGGAGCCCTTGTAGGGCACCCACGCGGGAGATGAGGTGCCTCACAGTCCGGGGGTGGTGGAGGCCCCAGCGATGACCCCAGACAGCAGGCGCGGTCCCCATGCCACCTCACCCAGCCCTCTGAGAGGAGTGTCACGACTGTCATCTTGCCAAAGAGTGACGGGTGCCCAGAGAGGGCAGAGGTGTTCCCACAGTCACACAGCGAGCTCCCGCTGCAGGAACGGCTCCATCTGGAGCACAGAAAGGCCCCCACCTCCGGCCTGACCCCAGGGTTCCTTCCCGGAATCCACTGTCCACCCCCCCTCCACACACAGATCACCTCTGACCCCCTGCAGGTGGGGAGAGCCCAAGGACAAAGTGGCAGAATCACCCCTTTGACAGGTACGGGATTTTGCGTCTCACAAGTACCCCCTCTCCCTCATCTGCACACGAACTCCAGGAGGCAAATATTAGCTCCCCTTTCCCCGGGAGACATCCGACGCCCACGTGCACAGCTGGTGGAGGAGGGGCCAGAACGCTGTCCAGGCCGACTGACCCCGAGCCCCCTCACCGCGCGGCTGGCCACCCTTCGGAACACCCTGGAAGGGCCGGGTCATAAACAGGGCGCGCAGGGAGGCTCGCAGCTCTGCCTCCTTCCATTCTCAGGCACGTCCCTTGGCAGGTGCATCCCGTCCGGTAAACCAAAAGCCATTGTCGGCCAAGACTCTGACTCCGGAATGGGAGAGTCCAGGCCTCCCGAGAGAAGCCCCGCCCCCGAGCGGCAGCCACCCGCGTGCCTGGCCCCGCCCCCACCTCCTGGGACTGACCTCCGCCTCGACTCTGGACTCTGCCGGCCCTGGGGCCTCTGGACCCACAGCCTACCTGGGCCCACAGGAGCCGAACTGCCTCCACAGCCCCCAGAGGATACCAGCTGGGCTGATGCAACTCTCTCAGCCGCTCAAAGGGTCCCCTGAGTCCGCGGCGTCCCCTGAGGCTGGACGGGGACCAGGACGGAAGCTCAGAGGCTCACATGGCCTTTCAAGGTGTGGCCCTGATCCCTCTCTGCAGCCGCACTGGCACCCGCTCCCCCTCGGACTGCGAGCTTCTCCAGGGCACGGCCCACCCCTGTCTGGTTTGTGCAGGGGGCCCCACATCCCCCTGCCTGGGTCCTGTCACCGCGCGGGTGTCAGGCGACCCTCTGCGAAATGAATCAGTGAATGAATGAATGAATGAATGAATGAGTGAGAGAAAGGGAGCAGAGTCTCCACGTATCTGCCTGGGTGCGGTCAGGAGAGGAGAAACCTTGCCAGTTATTCAGAGAATCTCGGGTCAGGAGGTGGTTAAAGGAGAACCGAAAAGTCATGAAGGAACCTGGGTTTAGCAGCAACAGCCCACCCCCGAACAGCTGCCACCTCCAGGCTGGGGACCGCAAGGGGAGGGCGGGAGTTCCTGGAGCCTGGACGCTTGGAGGAGGCGCCCCGGCCCTGGCAGCCCACCTGGGAGGAGGGGCCGCCGCCTCTGAGGGGCCGGCGCCGCTGGTTCTTTGAGTGGGGAGACAAAAACCATTTTTTTGAGACAACTTCGACACCGGACTAAGTGCCCCTGTTGCCCGAAGAGCCCAGAAATAAGCCTTTACACTTATTACGGTCAATCGACTTTTTGATGGGGGGGGCAAGACAACTCCATGGGGAAAAATCACGTTTCCAACACACAGGGATGGAAAACAGGGTGTCCACCTGCAGAAGAATGGGGTCGGACCCCTCCTCCCACCGTGCACCCAAATCCATCCCAAATGTATCGAAGCGCTTAATAGAAGAGCCGAAACTACAAAACTCTTAGAAAAAAAATATGGGAATTCATCTTTATGATCTTAGGTTAGGCAATGGTTTCTTAAATATGACACCGAAAGCACAAATCAGGGGGGGAAAATGGGTCCATTGGACATGATCCAAAGTAAAATGTTCTGCATTTCGAAGGACACCGCCAAGAAAGTGAGAAGAGGGCCCACAGAAGGGGAGAAAATGCTTGCGAATCACGCATCTGGGGAATCTGATACGGGGACTTGTGTGGGATGGCTCATCAAAGAGAGGCACTGACAGTGTAGGAAAGACGTCACAGGTCGCCCTGGCTGGCGCGGCCCCGTCGGTCGGGCATCGTCCGGAAAAGGAAAGGAGGCCGGTTCCGGCCGGGGTGAATACGAGAGGCAGCTGACGGATGCTCCTCCCTCACCTTGACATTGCCCTCCTCTTTCTCCCTCTCTTCTCCTCTCTCGAAAAGGAAATAACATCTTTTTAAAAAATATATATATATATCAAAAACTAAAGCTCATGCATGGCTGGTGGGAATGTAAAACTTTGGAAGACCGTATGGTGGTCCCTCGGAGAGTTAAGCACAGAATTATCCTAGGACCCAGAAGTCCCCTTCCCAGGTATACACCCAAGAGAAGTGAAAACATAGATCCTCAAAAATCACGCACATACATGTTCACGACAGTATATTTACAATAAGCAAAAGGGTGCAAACAACCCAAATATCCCTCAGCTGGTGAGTGGACACATCTCCACACTGGAATGTTACTCGGGGGTGAAAAAGGACGGAGTGCTGTTACACGCTACCACGCAGATGCACCTTAAAAACACGCTCAGCGAGAGCAGACAGAAAAGGTCACGTAGTGTGCAATTCCATGTATAGATGTGTCAGAACGGACACATCCACGGAGACGGGAAGATTGGTGGTTGCCAGGGGAACGGGAGTGACGGCCGTGGGTGTGGAGTTTCTTTCTGGAAAGAAGAAATGTCCCAGATTTAGTGGCAGTGGTCACATCACCCCATAGTGAGTATATGGGAAACCCGCTGGGCAAATGTTATCGTATCTCAATAATGCTATTATTTTTTTTAACAGTTAATACATACTTTTCTTCTTTGGTTCCGTGGACTAGGAGCCCAGCGGGGCTGGGAGGCATCTCGGGCTCAGCCTTCAGTTCTGCGGGGGTTGGGGGGGGACAATGGCTGTGTCCACCGGAGGAAGCCCCACCCACTTCCAGTTTCGGGAATCCGAAACAAAAACCTGTGAGCGGTTGTATTGGGTGTCGCCACGACCCCTGGCTGGGGCTCTGTGGTGAGGCGTGTTGGCCCCTGAGTCAGCGCAGACACTGTGTCCCCTAAGGCAGAACCCCGTCTTTTTTTCCATGTGCATGTCATTATTTCTGCAGTTCTTTTTTATACATATTTTATTGATGATGCTACTGCAGTTGTCCCAATTTTTCCCCCTTTGTCCCCCTCCACCCGGTACCCCGCATCCCCTCCGGCAATCCCCGCTGATGGTTCAAGTCCATGGGTCGTGCGTCTAAGTCCTTTGGCTTCTCCATTTCCTGTACTGTTCCTAACACCGCCCCCCCACATCTATTCTGTACCTACCACTCTGTACTTCTTAATCCCTCCCCCTCCCAACTGGTAACCCTCCAAATGACCTCCATATCTGTGATCCTGTTCCTGTTCTAGTTGTCTGCTTGATCTGTTTTTTAGATTCAGTTGTTGATAGTTGTGAATTCACTGCCACTTTAATCTTCATAGTTTTTATCTTTTTCTTAAATAAGCCCCTTTAACATTTCATAAAATAATGGCTTTAGTGATGAAGAACTCCTTCAGCTTTACCTTGTCTGGGAAGCTTTGGCTTATCTGCCCTTCGAGTCTGAATGAGAGCTTGGCTGAATGGAGTAACCTTGGTTGTAGGTCCTTGCTTTTCATCACTTTGAATCCTTTTTGCCAGTCCCTTCTAGCCTGCAAAGTTTCTTTTGAGAAATCAGCTGACAGCCTTATGGGAACTCCTTTGTAGGTAACTCTCTTCTTTCCTCTTGCAGCTTTTATGATTCTCTTTTTATCTTTAACCTTTGGAATTTTAACTAGGATGTGTTTTGGTGTGGTTCTTTTTGTGTCCATCTTGCTTGGGACTCTGTGCTTCCTGGACTTGTATGTCTATTTCCTTCATCAAATTAGGGAAGTTTTCTTTCATTATTTATTCAAAGAAGCTTTCAGTTACTTGCTTCTCCTCTTCTCCTCCCAACACCCCTATGTTTCAAATGTTAGTATGTTTGAAATTGTCCCAGCAGCTCCTTAGGTTATCCTCATTGTTTTTAAAGTTCTTTTTATTTCTTGCTGTTCTGATTGAATGTATATTTCTTCCTTATGTTCCAAATCATTGATTTGATTTTTGGCTTCATCCACTTCACTACTGATTCCCTGTAAATGTTTCTTTATTCCGCTTAGTGTAACCTTCCTTTCTGCCTGGGTCTTTTTCATGCCGTGGAAGTACCCAGTGATTCCTTGAGCATCCTCATAACCGGTGTTTTGATAGATTGCTGCATCTGATAGATTGCTTATCTCTGTTTTGCTTAGTTCTTTTTCTGTAGTTTCGTTTTGTTTCTTCATTTGGGTCATATTTCTTTGTCTCCTCGTTTTGGTAGCCTCCCTGTGTTTGTTTCTACGTATTAGACACAGCTGCGTTGACTCCCTGGCTTAGTTGTGTGGCCTGTTCTAGAAAAACACAGCTGTAAGTGAGGTGGGGCGGAGCTTGAGGTGATTTCCAGGGTGGGGCAACCTGTGTGAACCAGACTGCTGGAGTCTCAGATACGGTGTCACTGCTCTGTGGTTCGGTCTAGCGGGGAGGACTCAAAAAAGGGGCAGTGGCTGCTGCCTGGCCCCTGGGGTTTGATCCAGGAGGAAGTAGTCTCCCTGCACTCCCCCTGATGCCAGACACCCCAGTGTCCCCCCACATGCCACTGGAGCCCTTGCAGCTGCTGCTCCATGGCTGGAGTGAATCTGCATAGGCCCAAAGTCTGTTTGGAGCCCTTTAAGAGGAGACACCTGAGAATCCCGGTTTCTTCCTCCACCGCAACCCCCACTGGTTTTCACAGCCAGAAGTTATACGAACTTATCTTCCTGGCACCGGAACCCTGGGCTGGGTGGTCTGGTGTGGGGCTGGGATCCCTTGCTCCTGAGGTACCCCTCCCCATTTTTACCCACCCCACGTGGGTGGGGGACCCCAGTTCTGCGGCTCCACACATTTCTGCCCCTCCTACCCATCTGGACGAATGTGACTTCTTTAATTCCTTGGTTGTCAGGCTTCCATACAGCTCAATTTCCTGACGATTCTGGGTAATCGTTGTTTTGTATTTTAGTCGTAATACAAGGAGGCACACTGTGTTTACCTAGGCCTCCATCTTGACTGGAACCCCATCTTTGTAAGTGTGGCCTCCTTACTGGACACGTAACTTGAGTCTTCAGTAGTTTATGCCCCATTCTCCTGTTCCTGGGGCAGCTTAGGGACCAGAGCTTAGTGAAGGTCCGCTCTGCCCTAGGGGACTTCCCGCTGGACTGTGGGTGAGGTTCACACAACCGTGCTCTCCGGCTGCAGCGTGGGGCCGGGGGGCTGGGGACGGGGTGGAGAGTGGGCGTGGGCAAGCGTCAGGTTTGACCCTAGCTTGATCTGAAGGCCCGAGCTGTGGTCCTCTTCCGAGTTCAGATGCAGGTGGGGCAAAAGGAGGTTTCCAGTGGTGAGTCTGGGGAACACGGAGTTCATCCTTGCATTCTTATTGATTAATTATTGTGTTGTTTTCCGCACAAACAGCTGTAAACCTACTTTTTCCCACCCCAGTATTCAGGAAAAGTTCATGCTATAGTCTGGGAGGAAACAGCAGGGGGGAAAATGATGATGATGATGATGATGATGATGATGGCAGTAATGACTAAACTTTTTGGAGCCCTTATTCTGAGCCAGGCACTGTCATAAGCACTACATGCTTAACTCACTTAATCCTTCACATTCACCCTTTGAAGAAAGGACTACACTGACTCTACCTTGCTAGAGTGCAGAGCACCTTCTAAGGCAGGGTGATTCGTGTGGGGTCAATGTCATTCCACCAGTTTCCGCTTCCGTGTCTGGCCAGTCTGACTCCAGGCTCCCTGGTGAGGCGCAATAGGCCTGCGCCCTTGGACAGTGACGCTCCATCCAGGAGAGGCCCCAGGCATCGAGGCTCCGCCCCTGGAACCAGCTACCTGGCTCTCTGCCCTCTGCCCTCTGACCTCTGTCCTTGGTTGACACTGCCCTGCCGCCCTCCTCCCACTTCTGCCTCTTGCTGAGCCTCACCTCACCGTGGCTGGGGCTCCAGGCCCCATCCCTGCGGGCCCCCCCCCCCCGCCCGCCACATCTCAGTTCTGCTTTTGTCTCCCCCAACCTCTAAGCCTCTCCATCCTGTTCCCTCTCCCCGGGAAGTCCCCACATGCCCAGCAGCCCCCAGGCAAGCCAAGTAAAGCTGAATATTTTTTAACCAGGAAACTCCACACCCTAGCTATGCTGGGAAAACAATGCTTTTTTAAAAAAAAATCAGTCAAGGGGGAAAAAAAAACCCCAAATGACTCCATGATGTTTTGGTAAAGGGAGGAAAAACCACCCCCCTCTCCCCCGCCCCCCACAAAAAAAAACAGCATTTCACCAAATGGATTTCTGGCCATTGCAAAACGATCATAAACTGTCCTGACTTCCAGGAAGGCTGAAAGGAAAATTCATCTGCAAACAGTTTCTTACTTTCCATTTGGGTTTCCAATGTAGTCCAACCCCCGGTTCTGTTACAGAAGGTCAGAGCTGAGGCCGAGGGAAAACGGTTCACATGGAGAAAGGGAGGAATAGGTCAGCATCCCATCCAGAGCCCAGAAACTGCTGGAAGCCCTCTGCCCATCCTGACCACTTCCCACCACGAAGCCACCGAAGTCCAGGACTGAGAGGGACCGTAGCCCCACTGGCCTAGCAGCTACGTCACTGGATAAGCACTTCCCCTTCCACTTGAAGCCAGTCTGTAAGCTGTGATGCAAGTTCAGATGCAAAAATGATCCCTGAAGTTAACACTGGCTTAAAGAAGGTAGAGTTTTATTTCTCCCCTTGGGTAAGAAGCCAGAGATGGATAGTCAGGGCTCAATGATTTAGTTGCTCCCCAAAGTCATCCAAACACCCCAGGCTCCTGCTACCCTGCTCTGGTCCTAAACACCCAGTTTTCACCTCATGGTCCAAAACAGCTGCTCCAGCTCCTGCCATTGCACCCATGCTCAGCCAGCAGACCTGACCCAGAGATTGCTCTCTCATCACTTTGGCTATTATCCCACTGGCTAGACCTTAACTGGAAGGGGAGAGTGGAAGAACAACTGTTAGGTGGAGAGCCAGGTGCCTAGCTATACAGTCTATTGGCGTGTTAAGACAGAGAGGTGGGTACTGGGGAGACACCCACCGTGCCTCCCCAGAGGGCTCCTGTGGGAAAATGCAGGCCATTCCATGGCACATTTTCCAGAGCGCACTGTGTGGAGTTATGAAGAATGTCGCATTTTGTTTTACTTGGAACTCACAGGCATCTTGGGCACAGCTCTGCCTTGTTGTTATTCCAAAACCATGTTCCAAGATAAAAATCTTGTGGCTTTTGTACTTTGCTGCTGGTTCCGAGGTCGACGAGGTAGCCAGGCTGCTCAGGTTCGACTCTAGGGTTCCGTCCTACAAGCCACATGGCCTTGGGCAGGTCACCCCCCTGCTTACGCCCCCATTTCCTCATCTGTAAGATGGGGATCATCGCTCTTGCCACATGACTGTCATGGCATTGCATGTGGGGGCGCCCAGCTCAGTTTGGGGCGCACTGGCAAAGCTCAGTGACACTGTTCATTCTATCACCGCTCCGCTCCTGAGTCCGCGGTCCCGTCTCTGAGTGTCAGTTTCCTAACGGGCGACATCAGGGGCGTATGGCTGCAGGGGACCCCTCATGTCTCTGTAGCTCCCCCCTCCTGTCAAGGTGTAGAGCTTCGTTCCAACCCCGTGCGTCTGGGCTGGACCTGGGGCCGAGCGACAGTGTGCTGCCCCGGGCCTGACCTTGAAGAGAATGGGCAGCTCCCACTTCCTCCCTCTGGGAACCCCCACGGCCATGCGGCGATGGAGGCCAAGCAGCTGCCTGGACAGGCCTGCGTGGAGGGCGGACAAACCAGGCTCCCAGCCAGGTGAGTGAGCCATCCGGGAAGTGAGTCTTGCAGACGCCCCACTCACCCAGCCGAGGCCGCGTGGAGCTGCGCGAGGATCCTCCCGAGCCCCTGCCCACGGGGCTGTGACCTCTGACCTCTGAGCAGATAACTGATCGCTGTCCGAAGCTCCTGCGTCAGAGGCGGGTCGTGCTGCAGAGACAGTGGCCAGGAAGACAGTTTGATATGGAGAAGTGAGATGTGGTGGAACCGAAAACTCGGAACACGAAACCTGTGGCTTGGTCTGAGGTCCTCCAGGAAACTGTTAGTGAAAGTTCGCAGGCTCGCGGGGCAATGAGGAACCTGCTACGGAAACAACCTGCGGAAGCAACCGTAGCCCACGTTAAAGCAAGGCAGACACCTGTTGTTTTTTTTTTTTAATTTACTTATTTTTAGACAGAGGGGAAGGAAGGGAGAAAGAGAGGGAGAGAAACAGCAATGTGTGGCTGCCTCTCACATGTCCCCTGTTGGGGACCGTGGCCTGCCACCCAGGCATGTGCCCGGACTGGGAATCGAACCAGTGACCCTTTGGTTCACAGTCCAGCGCTCAATCCACTGAGCCACACCAGCCAGGGCTGCAGACACCTGTTTTAATCTCCTCCTCTTCGCCCCATTGGTGACAGACGGATCCCCACCTTAGGGCTGTGGGAATGGCCGACAACCATGGCACGGAGGGCAGTGTATGAGTCGCACACACTCACCGCTCGGGGAAAGAGGACACCGCAGGCCGTGCAAGGCCACACGGGGCAGCCCTCAGGAACAGCGTGGACAGCCCGCGGGCCGGGGGGCGGGCTGCGCAGTATCAGGAGGGCGTGGTGCCCCTGGTTCGCTGCGGAGGACGTGACGGCCTTGTTTGTGTGACCCTGCCAGCTGGCAGGGAGCAGAGCCAACAACGCACAGGGACAGGCAGGGCGGGTGTTTGGCCAGGGGACCTTCTCACCGGGAGCGGGGCCGGGGCCAGGGGGGCTTGTCTTTGGGCCATTGGAGGTCCTTCGGATTTCACCAGAAATCAAGGCAGTGGGGCCTTCACGTCCGTCTTTATCCCACGGTATTTAGCCAATGTGCGGCAAGACATGGAAAAGGAATGCCAGCGACGCGGAGATCTAGTTAAAGCGATTCCCAAGCACAATGTCAAAGATGCCAGCTGTGTTCTCTCAGCCGCCGGTGACCGAATGCAGGAGGAATGAGGGGCTGGGGAAGGAGCTGCTGCGGTTTCAGGACAGCGAGGAGGAAACACGAGGAGCCGGGACTCTCCGGCTGCACATCCGAACTCTTAAATCATTTCATGTTTTTAAACAATGGGGTTGCTTCCTTTTCTAATAGAATTTATATTAAAACGAAAGCTTTTTTAAAAAAATATTTTTTATTTATGTAGACAGAGGGGAAGGGAGGGAGAATGGCGCCCCCCAGGCATGTGCCCTGACCCCCGGAACTGAACCGATGACCTTTTGGTTCGCAGGGAGGCACTCAGGCCACTGAGCCGCACCAGGGAGGGGATCAGATGAAAGCTTTCTTTGTTGGAAATCTTGATTCTCTATCTACAAAGGAGTTCCCATACGGCTATCAGCTGATTTCTTAAAAGAAACCTTACAGGCAAGAAGGGGCTGGAATGAAGCAGGAGGCAGCACAGGAAGAACTCTGAGACTGCAGTACTGTCACCGGCCAGCATTCATCACCCTGGTTGCCGGGAAACGCCCTTTACCAATTAGGTAGAATAAATATAGTAAACCGAGGCAGGGAGGGGGAAGGAGACGAGTCTCACACGCTAACTCAGCTGTCCTAAGCCTGTTCTGATAATATTGCCAGGTGTTTCAATATCACAAGAAACACTATATTAGCAAGAAAGTCCTTGAAATTCTATGTAGCATTTCCAGTATCTGGAAAAGAAAGCCTTGAAACTGGGCTTTCATCCCAAGGCCTGAATGTGGGAGAGGGTCCCCGGCGCCCACAGAAAGAGCCCATAAAACAGTTTTGGTTAATTGCCTACCTCCGGTCACTATCTGTTTTACGAGGGAGTCCCTGATGCTTGCAGAAAGAGCCCATAAATAACGCTGGAAATTGCCCCAATTTTAATTAACTGCCTCCTGTCGTGTATCTGTTTTACAACAGGATGACCAAATGGGGTCTGGAGCAAGATAAGGATTCGGGCGGACAGACCCCCATTCGTCCCTAAATTTGGGTAGTCACATTCCCCCAGGAAAGCTGGCGCCACATTTACCCGTTCATCAATATGTACCTTTTTCCCTCCTAGCCCACCAACTATGTAAGTCCTGAGAGCAAAGGACTCGCTCTCTCCCTCTCTCTCAGGGGCTCAGGGTGCTCTCGCTCTCTCGGGGGCTCTTGGCTCTCCGGCCGCAGGGCCTCTGGCCACCCCGCCTCAGGCTGCCCAGGGGCTTGCCACCCTGGTCTCCAGCCGCTCTCGCTTTTCTCACCCTGCTTTGCCCTGAAACTTTCCCTTTCACCCCCTGCTTTACCCGGTCCTGGTCTCTTCCATGGAAGCGAGCCACTCATAAACTGATTACATACTACTAGGTTTGCTGATATGTAATTCTTTACGTGTGTCAGCAAGAAGAACCAGGTCTCTCCCGTCAACAGAAAGGAGTATTCCAAGTCATGAAAGGCAAGGCTAACCTACATCCAAGATGACTCTATCCAGCAAAGCTATCATTCAGGATGGAAGGGCAGATCAAGTGCTTCCCAGATAAGGTCAAGTTAAAGGAGTTCATCATCACCGAGCCCTTATTATATGAAATGTTAAAGGGACTTATCTAAGAAAAAGAAGATCAAAACCTGAAACGGTAAAATGACAACAAACTCACAGCTATCAACAACTGAACCACAAAAACAAAAACTAAGCAAACCCCTAGAACAGGAACAGAATCACAGAAATGGAGACCGCACGGAGGGTTTTCAGTGGGGAGGGGGCGGCGGGGGGAGAAAGTGGGGGAAGGTACAGGGAATGAGAAGCATAAATGGTAGGCACACATTAGACGGGGGGAGGTTAAGAACAGTGTAGGAAATGGAGAACCGTATGTGTACGACCCGTGGACATGAACTAAGTGGGAGGGAATGCTAGGGGGTGGGGGTGCAGGGAGGAGGGGGACGAAGGGGAGAAAAGAATGGGGACAGCTGTAATGGCATAATCAATAAAACATACTTAAACAAAAATAAAAGAAATAAAAGAAGCAGAGCGGGGGAAATAAAACCAAAGCAATGATACAATAGTGAAACCAAGAAAGAAAGAAAGAAAGAAACCTTGACTCTTTGTTCCTGGGACGGAACCTGGCACAGGACTCATCCGCCTTGAAATGTAAACAAACGCCCGGGTCCCGCCAAGGTCCCGGGTCCATTAGGCGAGTTCTTTCCCTGCGAATTAAGCTCTGTTTCCAGAAAGAGCTCAAGGACACGGAGCAAGCGACCCCTGCAACAAGTGGGCCATTTGGGAAGCGACCAAACGAGACGACCAAAAGCTACCAAGACGGTATTTTCCAGGCAGAGTTCATTTTTTTTTTTTCCTGGTACATCCACATACTGTTGCCCAGAGAAAACGGTCTATGGCATCAAAGCGGCCGCTGAGGGCCCAGGGGCCGGTCTCTGGGATCTGCCTCCGGGTCAACGGGCATGTGGGAAATGGACGGACCCATTCCGGCCGCCACGGGCCCCGCGCCTTGTGCAGTTTCCTCCGTGTTTTCTTGTGTCCTTTCCATCACCACGTTACTCAGCCACCATAAACACCCTCACTTTAGAGACGAGGCGGTGGAGGCTCAGAGAGGTGGTCACACAGCCGAGATGTGAGCTCTGGTCTCTCTGAGGGTAAAATTCACGTGCTTTCGATCAGACCGGCAGCCCCGCCAAAGTCCCAGATCTCAGTGGGGGAGGAGACTACCTGGCAAATGACAGACATCCTTTGCATATTTCAATGCAAAAACCCGCAACACTCACCTGCACCAATGAGCAGGGTGGGGCGTGGCTGCTCCCGTCCCAGCCTGATCTGGGCGCCCTCTCCCTGCCGGGCACTTTGCACTGTCATTCATGGAACCTCTGCTGATTGCGGCTACCCCGTGACAGACAGTCCCTGGTGCAGTGGCCCGTGTCCAGAGGGGGACCCGTGGGGACAGACTGAGTGCGTCCAAATCACACTCAGCTGTGTGCGGCTGAGTGAGTCAGCGGCCTCCGTCTTCTCATCTGTGAGGCGGTGGTGATGCGGGCATCTGCCCCCCGGGGCGGCCAGGAGGATTGAGTGAGTTCAGGCCTGTACACATGCCGGGCATGTAGCAGGCAGGCTCCATTCACTATCATTGTTGTTGTTGTTGTCGTTATTGTTTTTTGATGAGTAGATGGATGGATTTCATTGCAAGCCCGTAAGGTAGACAGGCAAGGCCGTAGTTATCCCCATTTTACAGGTGAGAACACTGAAGCTCAGAGACACTAACAAGGTTGCCAGAGACAGAACAGGTACAATGATTCTCATGCTACAGACGAGCAAACTGAGGCTCAGGGAGTAGCAAGCGCAAGGTCAGAGCCAGTGTCAAAGCCAGAGCCAGGCGTCACCTCTGCCCTCAGTAGCACCTCCCTCTTTGGAATTTCGCACTAATGGGGAAGGAGTGCTCGGATGTCACAGGTGGCCCCTGTCACCATGGGCCGGGAGGGCCAGTGACCTGGGGTGGCTCGGGTGGTGCGGTAGCTGGTATCCCGCATCCGGACGTGCCCGGACCACCCGCTCCAGCTCTGCAGGGAGTCCTGTGGGAAACCTGGGTCGGAAGAGCCCCTCTCCACACTGGGCCCAGGGCCTGTGGCCAACCTGGCCGGGATGAGGGGAGGTGGGGAGCCCCACCTACCTGCAGACCCCAGGACCCCGCCCTCCCTGGCAGGGTTAGAGGTCTGCGGCTGTTCCTGAAATTCCATCCTGACGTCTTCCTTTGGGTTTAAGGTGCCACCCAGCCTGAACCTTCTCATAAAATGGAAATGTTACCCTGAGGGGCAATGATGGTATCACTGAGAGTCCTTAATAATCAGGTGGAAGACAGAAAGGGAGGGGCTGGGTGGACTTCTTGACTCTGTTGTGAAGGGAGGGAGGCGGCGAGGGATGGAAGGAATTCCGGGGTGCGAGAGCCGAGGCGGACTGGCCTGGCGCCTGTGGGGGTTGGGAGGGGGCTGTTCTTAAGAAGGGCTCACGTTTATTCAGCATCTTCTTTGTCTCGGGTTCTGTCCTCAGCAGGGACGGGCAGGACCTCACCGAGCCCATCAGGTTCGATGGGGATCCCCCACTCCCCGCATGACCTGCCATCCATTCAAGCACCTCTTCCCAGCAACACACGGAGCCCCTGGGGCGCTGGACACCGCAGGGGACGGGACGCGGCAGAGGAATAGTCCAGGCGAAGGGATGGATTTGTGAGCGAGCGAGCGCCGGAGGCTCGATGCTGCCACCTTGAGGCTGCACTGGGGACCGAGACTGCGGGCTGGAGACTCCAGGGGACGCCTCTCAGACGGCCAGGCGGCCGGGGTATCTGAGGACGCCCCGGACTACAGGCTGCGAGGGTGGGGACGCAGCTCTCCGCAAAGGGCCCCGGGCCCCTCGCCAGGGCCCCCCGCGCCTCCCCCATCCCGGGCCCCGAAGCCCCCAGCATCCCAGCTCTCCCATCTTCAGACCTTGGTTCCAGCCGTGGCCTCGGCCAGGAACCTTTTCTCCACCCAGGCAACTCCTCGCCCTCCCCGGTAGCCTCCCCCGCCTGTGCAGCCGACCCTGAGGGGCCGAGTTTCTGTTGTGTCGTCGGGTTTCCTCGGAGCGTCATCACCCCGTGTACAGCACTGCCCCGGGGGCCTTGGCCTCTCCCCCCACCTAGGGGGCTGCAGGGTGCGGGTGAACAGACACCGAATAAACTGGGACACCTCCTGGAGCAGCACGGATGAGGGTGGGCGAATAAGCCCACACCGACGCACACCCGCGCTTAGAGGAAGGTCCTTGGGCTGGAAGGGACCGCAGGAGCCTTTTCCTGGTTGGAGGGCGCCCCCTGGAGTCCCGCGTCCCCAGCAGGCACGTACCGGGCTCTGCGCGCTCACACATCCGGTCTCAGAGCCAGGGACGCTTCCTAAGACCGACTAGGCGGGGTCTCCCCGGTTCCGCCCTCTCCCCACCATTCCCCACTTCACGGCCTGGGAAGACCCACGGAGCCGTCTATGAAGACGTGCGCCTCTTCCCTGGGTACCTCCGTGGGGCGAAGGGAGGGAGCGGGAGGGAGCAGTCCACCGCCAGCAGGTTCGAATCCATCACGGACCCCTCCACCTCTCCCCACGCCGGGTGACGTGCGCTCACCGGAGTGAGTACACTCTCACGTGCTGGGTGCACACACTCGACTCATGGGCCACCCCCTGCGCAAGCAAACCCACACTCACACGTGCACACAAGGACACACATGCACACACGCTCACACACCTACACGTGCATGCACGCGCACACTGCCCTGTCTGTGAGGGTGGTCCGCCCTTCTGCCCGGGTCACCTCACCTGGCTCATCACCAGGACTGCTGGTGCTCCCGGAACGGCGGACACTGGGGACCCTGTCCCTCACTCCTGGGCCTGAACCCTCAAACCCTTCCTGCTGCTCAGGCCAGCTGCAGGGCACAGGTGATATCCCCCAGCCTCCTGGAACCCCTAGGTGAGGGTCACCTTCTCCACCAGGCCCCTCCACTCCCTGCTCCCCCACAACCTACTCCGGAGCCAGACCTTGGGGTGAAAGAAGATGGGGTTAGCTAGTGCTGCTGGGAAAGTCGAGTTCATCATGGGCTAGGGCGACCATTCCTGACCCAGTGTGCACTGTGCGCAGGGAATTGTGGGACACGGGCAAGGAATGGGCTTCTCCTGGTGCACGGAGGGCACCGTTCTCCCGGGAAGGTCCACAACCCACTTCCTGCACCTGCTGCTGCTCACGGCCTCCAGCCCGAAGTAACCAGCACGCCCCAGCAGCATCTTTGGGGAGGCGAGTTCTGAACCCCTTTACCTGGCAGGGAGTTTCCTGGACACGCAGGTCTCTGGCCCCAGGGAAGGAGAGAGCCTCACCTGCCTAGTGAGGGGGATGAGGACCCAGACAGCCAGCCAGTACCTTTCGGGCTGTCCCCAGGGGGATCCTCCCCTCCCGGCCTGCGAGGGCTGGTCTGGGCTGCGGGTGACTGCATGGAGGAAGTCTGTCCATCTCAGGGTTCCTTTTCTTTTCTTTGTCAATAGACTTTATTTCAGGGGGTCAGGCTTAGATTAAGCAGATTCTACAGAGTTTCCATATCCCCCCTCTCTTTGTTGCTCACAGCTTTCTCTCTCGTTCACGTGTTACATTAGAACGATACGTTTGTTCACACTGGCGAACTGATATCGACAGACTATTACTCATTCAAGTCTGTACGTTACGGTAGAGTCCATTCTCTGTGGCGCACGTGCTATGGGCTTTGACCAGCGCGCCACGTTGTAGCCACCACTCCCGTATCCACAGAACAGCCTCACTGCCCAGCAGCCTCTGCGCTCCTCTCTTTCGCCCTTCCCCAACCGCCTGTCTCTGCAGTTTCGCCTTTTCCAGGATGTCGGGCCATTGGGGTCACACAGTGTGTGGCCTTTCAGACCGGCCTCTTAGACTAAGCATCATGCATTTAAAGTTAGTCCTTTTCATGGCTCGATCGCTCACTTTTCTTTTTTTTTAAAAAAAGATCTTATTTATTTATTTTTAGAGAGAAGGGAAGGGAAGAAGAAAGTGGAGAGAAACATCAATGTGTGGTTGCCCCTTATGCGCCCCCTACTGGGGACTTGGCCCGCAACCCAGGCTTGTGCCCAGACTGGGACTCGAACTGGCGACCCTTTGGTTCCCAGGCTGGCACTGAATCCACTGAGCCACACCGGCCAGGGCTCATTCCTTTTTAGCACTGAGTAGTATTCCATTGTCTGACTGCATTTCATTATCCATGTACCCGTTGAAGGACATCGTGGCTGCTTTTAGTTTTGACCACTACAAATAAAGCTGCTATGAACATTTAATGCGCAGAGCTTTGGGTGGTACGTATTTGGGCTAACAGCTAGGAGCGGGACTGCTGGGTCGTGCGGGACGACTGTACTCACCTGTGTGAGCAACTGCCGAACCGTCTTCCGACGTGGCCGCGCCGCTTTGCATTCCCACCAGCACGGGAGTGGCTGTTACTCCCCACCCTCACCAGCATCGGGGATTTTTTTTTTTTTTATTTCAGTTCTTGGGATTCTAGCCATTTGGATTTTAATAGGCATGTCTCACCGTCGTGTTTGTTTGCAGTTCCCCAGGACGTGTGACGTCGGCCTTGTTGTCACGCGCCCGTTTGCCACCTGTCTGTCACTGTTGGCGAGGCGTCTGTTTACATGTGTTGCGCATTTTTAAACTAGGTGGTTTGCTTTCTTACCGTTGAGTTACAAGAGTTTTCGTGTACTTAGGATATAAGTTCTTTATCAGATACGTTCTGCAAATATTTTCTTCCTGTCTGGAGCTTGTCTTTGCATTCTCTTGATGAGGCTCTGCTCTGAGAACTTCCCCTCCCCCTCGGATTCAGCTTCTGCTGGTGACAGGAAGGACACGCTGATCTCCAGGTCTCCGATTCCCTGTCCTCTCAGTGAGCTTGAACTTGACCAGGGGACAAGGGGACACGAATTAAGCTCCTACAACCCTAATATCTACTACCTCAAGTGGTGTAATGAAGATCGAATGGGTTAGTCTTTATAAAGCCCTTGGAACAGGATCTGGAATGTATTAAGTGCTCAATTACCTTAGATAATTATAATAATAAGCATTACATGTTTTTAAAAAGATTTTATTTATTTATTTATTTTTAGAGAAGGGAAGGGAGGGAGAGAGTGAGGGAAACATCAATGTGTCGTTACCTCTCAAGCGCCCCCTCCTGGGGACCTGGCCTGCAACCCAGGCATGTGCCCTGACTGGGAATCAAACCAGCAACCCTTTGGTTTGCAGGCTGGCGCTCAATCCACTGAGCCACACCAGCCAGGGCTTCTCTTGGCTTTTGTAGGTAATAATCTAGAAACAGTAGAGTTTGCCTCTGTGTTTCCAGCACATACCCCTAGGGATGTTTCCAAATTGCCTGGGTCAGTTCCCCAAAGCAGCGTTCAGTAGTAGCGGTGACAGGAAGTCCGGCCCTGATCCAGAAGGTAATGGGAATGCATCTGGGGTTTCACCGGCGAATATAATCCTGGCTTTGGTGTCATATATTTACATATTTTTATCATGTGAAAGCATAACATCTATTCCTATTTTTAAAAATTCTTTTCTCCCTGGCTGGCGTAGCTCAGTGGATTGAGCGCGGGCTGCGAACCAAAGTGTCGCAGGTTCGATTCCCAGTCAGGGTACATGCGTGGGTTGCAGCCCATGACCCCCAGCAACTGCACATTGATGTCTCTCTCCCTCTCTCTATCTCCCTCCCTTCCCTCTCTAAAAATAAATGAATAAATAAAATCTTTTTAAAAAACTCTTTTCTCTAAAGTTAGGAATGGGTGTCGGATGTCATCACATGCCTGCTCAGCATCTATTGGACACTCATGTGGTGTTTCTCATACAATCAGTACATTTGGTGGAAGAGGATTCTCTCCAATTCAGCAGCTGAGGCTCCAAGAGGTCAACTCACTTGCCCAGGGTCACACAGTGGGCAGGTGACAGAGCAGGCCATGCTCTTTGTCCCTGTCCCCAGTGCTGTCTGCTCTGAATGCTTGTGACCTCGCAGCTCCTGGGACATCTCGCAGCCCTGGGCCCCCCCCCACCTCGGGCCGTACCCAGCCCTTGCCCCCAGGCCGCACAGCCTCAGTGACCCCCGCGTCTCCACTCTCATTCAGGAGAACCTGGCTCAGCTCAGCGGCCACCCCTGTCCCTCCCGCGGACACAGCTTAAAGCCACAGGAGACCAGGAGACGGGCCTGGGGTGAGTGGGGGCGCGGGGCAGGCCCAGGGTCACAGACCTAGCAGGGTAGAGAGAAGACACTTTTCTTCCCTTCCCCGAAGAGACTTAAAGGAGGGAGGAGCAGGTGGATGCCTCCAGGCCGAGGCAGGGCGTCGCCGGGTGGACCCCAAGTGGGCTCGGAGAGGGCCGGTGGGCATCTGGGCTCGGAGGAAGAGCCTCGCACTTTGAGCCAAGTTCATCCTGGCCGTCCCAGGCCTCTGTGTGTGTGCTGGCTGAGGGGGAGACCCACGAGGAAGCCCTGTGGGGGTCCGGGCAGGCACAAAGGCAGGCAGCAAGGGAGGAGCGGGCCGGCTCTGCTTCCTGGCCTGGGTGCCACCTCCAGGCCGTGCCTGCCTGGCTGGCACCCGGGGCAGCTGAGCCTGCAGGCGTCTCAGAGCCCCGGCAGGCCCGGCGTTTATTACTGAGACTCTGCCCTAGGCCGCGCGTGGTGCATGCGTTGTCTCACTAAATTGATCGTCTCTGTGGTGGGTGCTTCACACACCATCTCATGGACCCCACTTTATGGGGGAGGAGCTTGAAGCTGAGGGAGGGAAAAGAACTTGCCCAGGACGGTTCTGGGTGCAGGGGTGGCAGCGATATCTGTCGGAGCCAAGGTCCCCTGCCTTCGATGGCCATGCTAGTATTTTAGCCTTCTGCGGATTTTCTGAGACCTGGAAGGTCACCGTGTGGCTCTGTCACCAGCTGGCCCGGCCAGAGCAAACACACGGTGTGGTGCGGGGGAGACCTCCAACTAGCTGAGGGCCTCCTGGGATTGCACTTCCGTTTACAAATAGTGAAGCTGAGAGTCCGCGTTTACCCCGCTGAGGTCCGGGAGCAGGACAGCGGTGGAGGCAAGATTCAGGGGGGGTTGCCTGCGGCGCCCCACGCCCTGATTTCATCTGCATGCCGGAAGTCAAGGCCATGCCGCTTTCCTTTCTTTTCCAGCGTTTTCGCTCATTCTCAAGTTGTCCACCTGAGGGCGCTAGATAGCAGGGCTGTGACACAAGCTTTGTGCGGAGATCTCCCACCTGGCAGGCCTAGGATGCCTCCCTACGGGGGCCCCCATGAATCCTTCTCGGTATACCTCCTCCACGCCCACCCAGGAGACCCCACAGAACCCCAGGTGCCATTTTGGGCTCACTCTCCCTGGCCCAAGTGTGGGGTGACATCTGGCAGCCTCTGCCCTGGCCAGAGGGGCCCTCAGACATCTTCAGAACTCCCTTTCCTTCCCCATCTTCACTCTGAAGCCAGGGGGTGGCTGTGACTTCATGGGGCTGTTCACAGGGTCATGGGGGCCAGGGGCCGGGGGCGGGGGTGGGGGGGAGCCTTCAGCCTTCCCTCCTCCTGGCCACTCTCCCACCTCTCTCTCTCTGTAACCACCTGTTTCTGGGCCTGAGCCCCCCCACCCTCCCACCGACCTGCAGCTCCCTGAAGGCAGGCCCACCCTCAGAGGCCTCCCCGCAGTGTGTGTGCCGAGTGTGCAAACAGCACCAGGTCCCCTGGGGGGGGGGGGTGTCCAGATCAGATAAGACAGGGCCTTGAGGGACGGAACCTCACAGGGGGCCATGGCTGGGTCCTTTGCCCCTGGCATTCCCAGCAGGAGTGGGCTGTGGGACTTGGCTTTCTGCGGACCAGACTCCAAAACACTGACCAAGAAGCCGGGGTGGCCAGGCCCGAAATCACACAGGTGGGCATCCTGTCGGTGACCTGCCCAGGTGAGCTGCTGGGGGCAGTGGGAGGCCTTTCGCCAACGCCCAGCACCAGTGTGTGTGAGGCCCTTCGGGGTTCACCAAGCCAGTGTCCCCCTGGGGCTGGGGGAGGGTCCTTGGGTCTTTTAGGGCAGCCTGGATGTAGCATTAACTGAAGCGGATCCCCACGGAGTGCGAGTTCCTGTCTCTGCAGGCTCTTCCCAGCCTTCTGACTGGGGGCAGGAGAGAGCCTCAGTTTGGTGCCAGCCTACAGGCGACTCCCCAACCCTGGCCAAGCCCTGGTGTTACCCTGGGACAGCAGCATCCCCCTCCGCCCCGTCCCGGCCTCTGGCAGGCAACAGCCTCCAGCTACAGTTTAATCACATTATTTCCACTGTGCTTATTTGTGTGGTTACTTTCTATTTCTGGCAAGTGGTGCTTGTTCTCTACTGGTGAGGACAGAAAGTTTGTTTTCCAAGGGAAAAACTGAATCGACAGTGGGGCACACACGAGACACCTCTCTCCCAATCAGTGTTTCTCTTTCTTCCTCTCTCTCTCAAAGTAACGAAAAAAACATGTCCTTGGGTGAGGGTTAAAAAGAAGGCAGGCACGGACCAGCGTTGCTGAGGATACGGAGAAGTCAGGACTCTCGCGCACTGCTGGTGGGGGGCGGGGCCGGGATGCCAAATGGTGCAGCCACCCTGGAAAACAGCTCACCCGTCCCGTAATCAGGTAAACACAGAATTACTGTTCGACCCAGCAATTCCACGCCTAGGTACATCTCCAAGGGCAATGCAAACTTGTCCACACCAAAATCCGAACACAGATGTTCGCAGCAGCAGGATTCACGAGAGCCCAGCAGAGGGAGCAGCCTAAAAGTCCACAGACAGACAGATGGACAAATAAAGCATACACGGATCCCCTCCCATATGGTGGAATATAGTTCAGCCAAGACGGTGGTTTCTAAGACCGCTCTCGAATCAAGGGCGCCAAGGCCCCTTGGAGAAACAGCGGCGGATTCTCGGACTGGGGCGGGAAGCGCAGAGCGGGCGCCCGGAGCGAGCACCACCGTGCGGTGACAGAGGCCGGGCACCGTGGACGCGCTGGGACGCACGCACTGGGCGTAAAGGGGCGCCGGCCGAGGGGAGGGGCTGCCGACGGCCAGAGGCGGAACCCACGGGGGGCGCGGAGGAAAGAATTGGATTATGTCCCAAAGTAGGAACGTTTCTAAAATACATACCGATCAAAGAGTAAAAATAAAAAATATCCCCGTGAGCCCACACTGATGTAAGTGAATATGTAACTGTGTCACCGGAAAGGGGCCAGGTCTGGGGCAGGTCTGCCGGGCGCCGGCCTGCAGTGCGTGGGGTCCTCACTTGGCGCAGGAAAGATCCCACAACACGAGTCCAGGTGGTTTGGAGGGTGTGTTTCGTGCAGCTGGGGACGGTGAGACCAAGGAGGGGCACGGGGGAGAAGAAGCGACGGAGAGAGCCCAGGCGGTGGGCAGCTTCGGCTCTGTGGAAACATTGCAGGGAAGAAGTGAGCCGCGGTGGGGCGCCTGTGAGCTCGCTGGGAAGTCAGAGAAATGGGGTGGGGTGGGGTGGGGGTGGGGGGAGCCTGGAGACAGGGTCAGGGGGTTAGCCCGGGCCGCGCTGCCGCTGCCTGCTGCTCCCCTGGTGGCCAGTCCCGCGGGGACCCTTAGGGTTTAGGAGAAAGAAAGTAAAAAGTTTGTGCGGGAAAGTGAGGCGGGGCGTGGGCGTGCTCCAGAGAGAGCCGGCCTCGGATCCCAGTCCCGAGGTGCGAATCCCAGGGGAGGGTCTCAGGGGAGCATTCCTCAGCCAGCCGGGTGCGTGTCTAATGTGCCGATACATGGAAATGAGCGCACAGGGGCGTTTGGGGTTATTCTCTGGTCACTTTACCACCTCACGTTCATCTCGGATCTTTGTTGCTCGTTCCCCTGACTTCATCCGTCCTTGGGGCAGGCTGGGTCTCCGTCCTCTGGCTCCTGGACCAGGGCGATTTAAGGGAAGCATGCTCTGGTTTGGAAGGGGGGGAGGGGGCGGATAAACCGTTCGCTCTCGGGTGGCCTTGGCTGGGGGAGGGAAGGCCTTGCGATGCCCCAGCTGGCCGTGCATTGTCGGAGCTGTCTGGCCTTGTTTAATCGTCTCGTCTCAGGGTTCTCATCCCACTTGCCCACGATGCTTCCTAGCTTCTTACTGTCCTGCCTCAGATGCCGTGAGGAGACAAATGTCTCACCCAGAAGAATTCTGAATAACTCATGCAGACACCCCACCCTCCAGGAGGTGGGGCAGAGCCCCCCACTCAAGTGTGGCCACGCACACCATCATCATTGCCGAGTTACAGGTGATGCAGCTCAGCCTCAGAGAGGCCACGCTCTGTGCCCTGCTTTTCAGCTCCCTGGTCCTGCTTCCCACCTGCCTGTCCCACACCGGGTACCCTGGTCCCGCAGGGTGTGACAGGTGTAATTGGCACTTACTAAAACGGTCACATGAGTGAAAGAAGGAAAAAGAGAGGAGGGGAGGGGAGGGGAGGGGATAGCATGGGATCAAATGAGAGATTGGGTGCCTCCTGGTGCCACCGCTGTGTGGGGGGCTGTGGGGCTCTGGGCAGGCCTTCCAACCCCTCTGAGTCTGTCTCTCTCCTCATCCGAGACGAGGTCCAGCTTTCCCGCCTCCCAGGGTCGAGGTGAGAACGAAACAAGGTCCCTGGCATGGACTGGATGGGACTCTCGCTCCGCGCACCCGGCTGTGCCAGGGACATTGTTGTCTAAACGACAGTTTCAGCTTCTACAGCCCCTGCTGCCTCTGCCCAGCCCGAAGGAAAGGAGCTTCGACGCCGGAATTGTCATTGCAGGCGGGGCACTGGCTGCTGCTGCCGGTCTCCGCAAAGGAGCACAGGTCGGCTGGAACTGAGCCGCTCCCTCCGGCCTCCTCACCCCTGCCGGCCGGCCGGGGCTGACTGTCTGGGCCCTGGTGACGCACGCACACGGGGAAGTCCGGCACAGAAAGCAGCACAGTCGGAACCATCTCATCCTGATGAGCAAGAACCCAGCAGAGGTGGGAGCGGAAGCCCAGCGTGGCCACTCACCACGGGACCCCATCTCGGGGCGCCTCCCAAGGGGCCGCCACCTTTCTCTAACTCACACAAGAACATCCTAGGAGCCCCCGGTAGTGCTGGGGGCAGGGCCCTTGGCTGCGGGACCCACGGACCTCCCTTAGCCTCTCCCCACATGCCCCAGCCCTGGGTCCACCTCCCTGGTCAGGGCTGGGGGCCTCTTTTCCTGTGTGTGTCCTCAGGGAGCTCTGTCCACGCTGGGAAACTTCTCCCCACTCCAGATAAGGCTGCTGGCTTTCTGCTTGGCTTAGATGGTCCCCTGGGGCAGGGAGCGCAGGGGAGGGACAGGGGGAAATACAGCAGAAACAGAGAGACGCCCAGATTCACATCTCTGATCCTATCTCTCCGCACAGGCAAAGCAGCTGGCACAGTGCAGCGTTCTACCTCGTCTCTCTTCCTCCTTCGTTTGCATACAATTATGCAGTATTTGCGGATTCTCAGAGCACCCTCCCGTCCTTTCCTTGCCCAAGACACACAGCAAGTCAGGGATGAAGCCTTTTCCAGCCCTAGGATCCTGTGGTGACTCCCATGGGGTGGCGGCCAGCTTACTCAACAACCCTGAGGTCACAGGGGTGCTGTCCCCTTCTCCTGGGGATCCTTCCGCACTCACCTCCCACGGGCCCTGTCATCCCGGTGGGAATGATCAACCTCCCCCCACGTGACTCCCCCTCCCTCACAGAGTGATTGGCTAAGGGGTAGGCACCTGACCCAATCGGAGAGGGCCAGTCTGTTGGCGGCACTGATTGGTCCAAAGATGGACACATAATACAAGCAGACCAATCAGGGCCCTTCCCTAGGATTTCTCTACTCAGACCACCCTGGTGGGTCTGGGGAGGCCCACCCCAGTGGGGAGACACCCATCTGTGGCAGAAATAGGCCAAGAGGCGGGGCAGGGAGCCCTGGTCATTCTCCAGCCTTTCCCAAGGCCCCTTCTTCCGTTTGGTGCCCTCCTCCAGGGGCCCTCGGGAAACTCCTGTCTGCGTGGCTGGTTTGAACCGGGTTTCTGCCCCAGGTGGTGGCAGTGCTTCACATTAAGAACCTGGACAGTAGAGCCAGCCCCTTTGGCTTTGCACCCCCTCCAGCGCTCGAGAAATAGCTTGGTGCCTCCGTTTCCCCCGCTATAACCCACCTTGGCTTATCGTAGGGGTTAAGTGATGACAACAGCCCCTGGCACCCAGGAAGCCCTCAACAACATCAGCTCTTCCACCAGGAGCATTCTGGATCCTACACCTTCTAGGACCCTTGGCGCCTCCCTGGGGGGGCCCACAGCCCGCCAGCCTGCCCGTCAGAGTAGCCCGGCTCTGGGTGGCCCTTCCTACTGAACGCTGGACACTGACTCTCTGCAGTGACCGAAGAGGCTGCACTGATCAGTCCGGATCCCACCCACGCAGGCTGCATTTTCACGCGGGTTACAGGGGACCGCAGAGCTCGGGAGTCTGGCCTTCCATAGCAGGCAGCCTGACCCGGAAGGTGGCTCGGAGATCCAGGCCAGGGATGGACTGAGTCCGTGAGAGAGACCCAGAATGCCTCTTCCCTCGGTGGTCGCTTTGATTTGGGTCCCAGCTCACCGCATGTGCCTGGAGCAGTGCTGGAACATTCTTGGTAAGTGCGGAGATCGTCACACCCAGGTGCCCAGCTCCTGCCCCCAAGGAGAGCTCCCTCCCCCGGGCTGCTCATCCCTCACACAAACGGCGGGCAGCCCCCAGAAGCTAGCAGAGACACAGGAAGATTTCTCCCTGGGGGCCCCGGAGAACCAGCCTCCGTTTCAGGCTTCCGGCCTCCCGACCCTCACGGGAATAAACGTCTGCTTACTGAAGTCAGCTGGTTTGTCACAGTGTGTTACAACAGCCCCAGAAAACACCAGCTCACACAGAGTGCCACTGACCATTGGCTGTCTTACTAGGGGTCTTTAAACGTCGCTCCCTCTTTGCCCTGGAAATTCCGTGTTGAAGCATTTACATTTTGGAAGTGATCGGAACAATGCAAAGGTGTTCCCGCAAGGGTATTCCCCACAGTTTTGTCCAAAATGGTGAAAAATGAGGAGAAAGCTAAACACCTCTCCACGGAACTCGGTCAAGTACATGGTGGCACTCCACGTGCCGGAGCACCGGAACCAGAACGTGCCGAACTGCGGCGAGACCGCATGGGCCTGCGTGCCAGCAGTCGCAGGTCAGCGCGTCTGCACAAAGTGTGTCGGCCTGCAATAGTGTTACAGGGTGCAGCCAAGAGAGGGCACCCCAAATAGGCATTTGAAATGGGGTCCAGAACTCAAGGTGTCCAGGAGATTTTTAAGATGTCTTCACCCCTTCCCCCACAGGTGTGAGTTGCGGGAAGGGGCACACAGAGCAAGAACATGCAGGGCAGCTTTGCAGCTAATCCATGGCATGGTCATTTAGCATACCTGTAGCCTTTGGCTGGTCACTTAGATATGCTAAATAGCTATGGCCATGCTCAAGGCCAGGGGGATGGAAAGGGACCTCCCCCCCAAGATGGGACCTGGGGGGCAGGTCCCCTGAGTTACAGCGCCTGCGTGGGAGCTGGGAGAAGATTGGCTCCATGACATGGGGTGACACCTGCCCAGACCCACAATGGCGACCAGAAAAGCTGGACAGCAGATTGAGGGCAAGTGTGCCCAAGTGTAGGAGGAGTCGGAAATGGGGCTACAGAAGAAGATTGGCGCGGGGGATTTAAACCCAGACATGGCAGCCATTGAGGGAGAACCATGCGGCCTGGACAGAGTGGGGACTCTCCCTTCCCGCAGCCCTGAGAGGGAGAACTACGCGGCCTTGATAGAGTGGAGACTCCCGTGGCCCTGGGAGAGAGGACCACGTGCCTTTGCAGAGTGGGGACCCCCGCAGCTTTAGAAGGGGGAACCACCACCTGGTTTTAGCCGAGATCCCCCCGGTGACTCAGCGGAGGGTGCCGGGAACCCAGGGAGGTCTCCCAGTCAAGATGGAGTACTGACTGGGAAGAACCAGAGGACTGCCTGAGCCATGGACTTCTATTTCCTTTCCTGAGATACGGTACTCTGGACTGGGCAAAGGGGGAAGGAAGGAAGGACTGTGTCTGTTTGTGGGTCTTTTAAAGGACTTTAGGATTTTTTTGATAAAGACATAAGGTTACTACTTTAAGTTTGTATAGCATTAAATAAACATTTCCTTTCCTTTTCACAAATCTCTAGCATTGAGAGACGTCTTTCCTCTGGCGGCGGACATAACGGACCCGGGGCCTTCTTTCAATAATAGTGTATTGTCCCAGGCCCCCCTTGTTGTGTTCTGTAACAATAGAAGACTGATAACGTGAACTTCGTTCAAACCGTGAACTTCTGTTCATCAAAGTGCGACATCGAGAAGCTGGTTTCAAATGCCAGTTCCCCGCTAACTGGCGGTGAGGACTCGGGTGAACCGTTTCAACCCCCAGGAAAGAAATGGTGCCCGGCCACAGGCAGGCAGCTGGGCGGGGCAGAGCCGAGCCTAGACCCTCAGTCTCCTGCTTCCCAGCGGCCAGAGCACAGGACAGTTACATCCCACTGGGCGGGGGGGCACGTGGGCACCTTGGAAGGACCTCAGAGGAATCAGCTCCACCGGAGGTTGCAAAACCAGCCCCGAGCTGGTACAACAAGAATCTCCGATGTGTAACAAGAAGCCGGAAGTCCCAACTTGGCAATTGATTGAAATGAATCCAAAACCCGGAACAGATTCTTCCCTCGACTGGGCGCGCCCTTTGGGCAGCAGCGTGCAACCTTTCCCCCAGCTCAGTTTCATGTGGATGGTAGATGCTCCTCCACTCCACAGCCAAGGAAACCGAAGTCCAGAGAGGGGAGTGGTTTGCCCAAGGTCACACAGGAAGAGCCAAGATCTGACAATCTCTCTTGTTTGGGGAAAACAGGGTTGGGGACAGCGACACAGAGCCACCCACCCCAAGTCAGTCCCCGCCACCCACTGAAGGCAGCCCTGGCCCATGACAACCAAGAGGGAACCAGAACCAGCGGAGTTTCAGATGCAAACAGGTCAGGCCGGGTTCGAACTCCAGCCCCAGCGCCGGCCAGCTGCCTGACCTTGAGCCAGGCTCTTCCCTCTCTGAGCCACGGCCTCTCCCCTCTGAGACGGGGGCAGGACGCCCTGGGTGAGAGATGGTGCGGTGCTCCTCGCCCACCCTGGGGGCCCTGGCCGGGTCCCACTGCCTCCGTGGGGTCTGGACAACCAAGGCTGGGATTGTGCTTGCTCTGAATACTTCCCAGGAGAGCTCCCAGCGTGGTTGCCACACAGAGCGCCTGTCCCCAGAGCCTGTTCTGTCAACCTCCTGGCTTCCAGAGAGGCCTCAGCAGAACAGGTTCGGTGACCCTGGGCCAGTCGTCTCCCTCCTCCGCCCCCAGCACCTCCCGGCCCCACCCCAAGCACCTTAGACGTCTGAGCAGGTGCCTGTGACTCCTCATTAATGCCTCAGTCTCTGCCCAAAAGCTTCATCTTTTTCCTTTTTTTTTTTTTTAACAAGCTCCCTCTTCAAATTGCAAATGCCCGAGGGGATTAATTCATTAGCTCTCAACAAATCACTTCCTGTGCCTCTGCAAACGCTCAGCTAGGGGTGGGCGGATGGTCTGGCTGGTCTGGCTTCTCCCCTCCAGGAGTGGGGGAGACCCTGCCCTCCCTTCCCAGGGCCCTGGCGTTCAGCCAGCTCCTCACAGAGCAAAACAGAGGCGAGGGGAGTAGTTGGGGCAGAAGTGCCTCCTGGGAGGTCACTGCACAGCCTGCCGCCCCCACCCTGCCCCTGCGTCCCTCCCTCCCTGACCCAGGGCCACTCTTCTGCACGGGCCCGGCCCCTTTGGAACCGCACGTCCTGGACCCCATCGGTTCCCAGGCGTTCCCTGCCCACGCCTGCTGTCCCCCAGCCCCGCCCCCACACCAGGCCAGAGCCTCCGCTCTCCCTCCCCAGCTGGGGGGCCCCAGCCCCATCAGTCCTCTCTCCCGAATGCCCTTCCCTGACCGTTGGCCTCAGCCTCGTGACATGTCACTGGCCACCGCAGCCACTGCTTCATCGGTCCCTGGCCTTCATTCCTTTTGCTCCCCTCTGTCCACGCTCCCTATCATCCCACAGCTAGAGGGAACTTTCCAGAACTGGCTGGGAGTGGCCTGCCAGGGCTGCCAGCCCCTCCCAGAAGGGCAGCTCGCCCCAGCATTCTCGGCCCCACCAGCCGAGATCACCTGCCTGGTCTCTCCCATCGGATCCCACCTGCCACGGGTGCTTTAATCCCCAGCATGTGCCCTGCAGTTTATTACCTGGTGACCCCAGTGTCGGTCCAGACACCTCAGACACCACGAGGTTTCAGTAGAACGTTTTAGTACATGTAGTGAGTGAGATGTTTGGGACATGTACCACACGGTTGTTCACTGGTTACCTGAAACGCAGATGGAACTGGGAATCTTGTATTTCTATTTGCTAAATCTGGCAGCCTCAGGCCTGCCCACGTACTGAGGACCAGGGCGACTGCTGGGACCCTGAAACTCTGCCCTCTCGTTGGGGCCCGGAAGGCTCCTTTCCAGTCCACGGAAGGGGCTGGAGCCCCTCCGCACTGCACTGCCCGCGTCTCTGCCCCCTGGGCCTCGGTGTCCTCCCCTGTGTAACTAAACATGTAATGAAACGCCGGTTTCTCCGCTTGCCTCCCAGCCTCGCCCCAGGGCCAAACACCTGAGCGGAGGACAGGACACGCCCAGAGGCAGGGGGCCAGGGCCAGCGGGGGCCAGCCCTGTTCTTTGTCTCCCTGCAGGACCTTGAGGGAGCCGGACAAAGGTCTTTTCTTTTCCCCAAAGCACCTTGTAAACCTGGGAAGCCGCCTCAGGGACAACTCAGGCAAGGATCTTCAACAGATGCTAAGATCAGCAGAGGACACTTTCACACGGCATCAAAGTAAAAGCTCCCTTTGCAGTGCGGAGGCCGGGCAGGCGCCAGCAGCCGGAGGACTCCTCTGATCCCAGTCTCCAGGTTTATGGGGACCGGAGAGACCTGCCAGGTCAAAGCAAGGATGACAAGGATGACGCTCGACCTGGGATTAGAGCCTGGGCCAGGAGAGACATCACAGGGCCACTGGGGCAGGAGGACTGTGGGCCGGGAGGGAGGGAAGAGTGTTGTTCCGGGCTACAGCTCCTGAAGCTGGCCGTGGCGCAGCGGCGGGCGGGCAGGGGGACGGCCCTGGTCTGGGGAGACACGGGCAGGAGAGCTTAGAGGTGAAGGGTCACACACGGCCGCTGACTCTCCGTGGTTCAGCAAAAGCAAACAGATCGATGGTGTAACCAGAAAAGACACCGGCGTTCGGGCTGCCTGTCACTACCAAACCCAATAAGCAATGACAGGGATTGAATCTTTGATAGGTGCTTTATTCAGATGGCCGGTGATCCAAGAAGTTGGGGGGTTCAGCCCCTAACAAACCATCTTCCCGTTTTTCTTTCCTGGCCAGATCGTTTATAAGGGGGTTGGGGAAGGACAAACGGGTGGGTCGGGGAAAGCCTTGAAATTCCAAGTGGGAGGGGTAGTCACCAGCTCTTCCCGATTGGGATGTCTCCAGGCGGTAATCTCTAGCCAGCACCCCAGGAGGTCAGCCGCTTTTTCTCAGGCTCCAGATGGGCCTTATCTCTAGTTTCTGAAACAAAAACTTAACATGCACATTACTTGCTAGATTTATGGCTATTTACCTGAAGCTAAAATTTTGCAAGTCTTAAGCCCCCTGTGCATAGGGAGTAAGGGGGTGGGGGTGGGGTCAAATAATGACAACCGGTGAATCTGAGAGTTCATCCCACTTCTCCCGCACTTCTCTGTGCATGGGGCATTTTCCCAAGTAAACGTCTGAGCGAACATGCACCCAGAATAAAACGTCAGGAGCAGGAGTGTCTTCCAGTCTCTGCTGCAGCCCGACGCCCTCTCTTGGAGGACGAGCTGGGAACAGAGGGCCTTGGCCTGTGGTCACACAGTGGGTGGCAGCTGAACCTGCCCCACTTGGTTTGGGTCCCAAGAGCAAGAAGGAGGCCACCTCCTCACTGCAGTCCCAGGTCTTCTCCTGCCCTCATGCCCTACCCCCTGAGGCCGCCCCACATTCCTGCAGGAGGTGAGCAGCCCCCAAGGCGTCTGGGAAGAAATCTACGCTTCCCTCTCCAAAGAAACTTGAACCAGCACTGCCTGCCCACCAGCCCCGAAGGGACACCCTGCCTTCCAAGGTGCAGGCAGGATCAGACAGGCGGGTTGAGCGCCGGCCTGGGACCTGAGGGCCTCCTGCTCAGTTCCCCATTAACACACATGCAGGCCTTGTCCTGGTAGGGGACTTTGAGAGGCAAGCAAGCCATGTTTTTCTCCCTCCCTTCCCTTCTGTCTAAAAATTAATCTTTAAAAAGAGGGAGGTTCAGGGAAAAGGGGTCTCCCTTGGCTATTGCAAGCCGGTCCAAACCCCAGGAAGAAACTCGCGAGTTGAGGCCCCACTCAGTAACTGGGGAAGATAAATGCCCCTTGGCCAGTCCCTCACCAGGGGAAGGGACAGCTGCAAGACGGGACTGCTGGGCCGGGCACCAGGCCGCCTGGAGGGCGTGGCCGCAAGGGGTGTCCGGTGACTCGGGAGTCATGAGAGTCCAAAGCTCCTAAGCAACCGTCCTGACCACGTGGGCGCCCTGAGCACACAGAATCCGTCCCCAGGTTTGGCTTCGTTTGCAGCCTTTGTCCACTCCTGCACCAGGTGTGGCCTCCCCAAGTTCATGTGTGGCCATGGGTGGGGTCCCACAGCTAAGCAGGAGCCAACGCCAGAGTGAGGCCAGACCTGGAGGGCAGGTCATTTTCGAGGGAAGCTTCCAGATACAACCCGGAGTGAAATCTCCTTTTGCGCTGTACTCGGTGAAGGGTGTCAGTGGACTGACGTATAAACACAGGCAGGATTGGTTACAGCAAGAGCAACATTGTGAACGATGTTAAATTTTACGTACAGAAGCAACTGTGAAGACATTCACACAGATAAAGAAGGAGAGAAATGGCGGGTTGATATGACCTTAAGAGAGGCAGTAACAGTGTACATAATTTACTTATTTATTTATTTTTAGAGAGGGAAGGGAGGGGGAGAGAGAGAGAGAAACATCAATGTGCGGTTGCTGGGGGTCATGGCCTGCAACCCAGGCATGTGCCCTGACTGGGAATCGAACCTGCGACACTTTGGTTCACAGCCTGCGCTCAATCCACTGAGCTATGCCAGCCAGGGAGAATCCATGGCCATGAGGACGCTCCACGGAGAAGGACGCCTGCGCAGTGGCTGACCCAACCAGCACCTGGCAATGGGAAGCTGTGGTCGGGTGTGCTGAAGCCAAGCTTTCCGATTCGATTACTTTTTTAAAAATATTCAAATTGCATGCCCTGGCTGGAGTGGCTCAGTTGTTTAAGCATCGTCCCACAAACCAAAGAGTCACTGGTTCGATTCCCGGTCGGGGCACATGCCTGGGTTGCAGGTTTGGTGCCTGGTTGGGGCACATACGGGAGGCAACTGATTGGCGTTTCTCTCTCACATCAATGATTCTCTCTACCTCCCTTCCCCTCTCTCTGGAATAAAATTTTTAAAAGATTTTATTTACTTACTTTTAGACAGAGGGGAAGGGAGGGGGAAAGAGAGGGACAGAAATGTGGATAGACGTGTGGTAGATACATCATACATCAGTCGGTTGCCTCTCACATGCCCCCCAAGCACGGACCTGGCCCACAACCCAGGCTTGTGTCCTGACTGGGAATCAGTCCAGTAACATTTTGGTTCACAGGCTGGCACTTGAGCCGCTGAGTCACACCAGATGGAATCAATTAAAAAAAATTTTAAAAATAGTGATCATGAAAAGTGAAATAATTTCTTTGGGCCTGCTGTGTCACTTACCCCTGTATACCGTGGTACCAGGCCCCTCCCTGTGCCCCGGCCCTCCATGCTACCCCAGCTCCCTCTCAAAGCCAGGAGCCGCTCCCCACTTGCCTGAATCCTCCAGGACTTGCCGCACACCCCCACAGCCCAGTTCCATGCCCCCACCCCGGGGCCCCCCCACTGTCTCACCCAACCTCACCTCACAGCACCGCCCCCCCAGCTCTGGCCTATCAGCCCCTTTGGCCTTGCCGACACTGCGCCTGTCCACCCCATCCCCGCTTCCAGGCTCTCCCGGTTCCCTCTGCCGGGCCAGCAGTCCGCTGCAGGAACACATCGCCCACCGCAGGCCGGCTGGTCAGGGTACCAGGAGCTGGGATTTGGATCCCAAACCATCATTCCAGGAGGGGAAGGCCAGAGAGTGCTCCTGGGGCCAACGCGGGGCTACCTAGAGGACGTGTCCACTGTCTGCTACATTTACTCACCCCACAAGTACTTATGAGCGCCTACTATGAGCAGGGGACTTCAACGCCGAGTGGGGAGCCCACAGGTCACTGGGAGGGTGGAGGCTGGGGCCAGACATCCCCCAGGGTACACGCAGGATGACTTCAGCTCACCAGTTAGTGCTAGGGAGACCTCGGGGGCTGCCTGACTAGGGATGGGGCACGCCTTGCGGAGAGGGAACACGGGATATGATGATACCCGCACAATAAGCCAGGGTGGTCCTGAGGCAGCTGGGAATAGGGGTCCAAAGAGGGGGAGTGGCGTGTTCAAAGGCCTGGACGTGGGATCGAACTCAGCAGAGTCGGCACAGGAATGCCCTGAGGCCCAGCCACGTGCTCAGCGGCACCATTTGGGGCCAGGCCAGGCAGGGCCTGCTCCTGCAAGCCTGGGAAGCTGCGGCGGAGTTTCCGGATTTTATTTCAGTTCGCATCTGGGGGGAGGGGGAGGGGCGCCATCTTCCTCCCTTTACCATGGCAAACGAGGCCCAGAGGAGGCCAGCGTCGCACCCGAGAACGCACAGCACGCGGGCGCGGCCCCGGCCGCGAGCGCGCGCGGTGCGTCTCTGCCGGGGCGCCCACTCAAAGTGCACCCGGGAGCGGACGCGGATGGGGCGGGCCCGCGCTCGGCCTCCCGCCCCCGCGCCCGGACTGGACCCGGCCGGGTCCCGCCCTCCTCCGAGGGTGACGCGACCGCGGGGCGGGCCCAGGGTGCGGCGGCCCCTCTGTCTCGGCGGCGGCGGCGGAGCGAGCGCAGCGCGGCGCCACCATGGGGGCCCAGCTGAGCACGGTAGGCGGCGAGGGGCGCCGGGCGCGGGGCTCGGCGTCACTGCGCACCGGCTGGCATCCGGACCTCAGGCTCCCGCGGCGCCGACTGCGACCTGGCCGCGAGGGGCGGGGCGGCGGGGTCCGGGCGCGGGGGCGCGGCAACCCACCCCGCCGCACCCTGGCCCGCGGTGCTCCACCCCGCCGCACCCTGGCCTGGGCGTGCCGGCGGCCGCCGTGACTCACGCCCTGGCCGCCTTTGGGGGACCCGCGCCCTGCCCCGTGGGCGTGTGAGAGGCCAGCACCCGCCGGTGGCCCTGCCTGCTGCCCTCATCCCCGCCGGTCCTGCCAATGGGGAGGAGGAGTGCGTGCGCGTGAGTGTGAGAGAGCGTCTGTGATCCAGAAGTTGGTGTGCGACTGAGTGTGACAGTGTGTGTGACATGTGACTGTGTGAATGTGACTTGTGAAAGTATGCCTGAGCAAGTGTGAATGGGATGTGAACGTCAGCGTTGAATGTGAGTGCACGTTAGTGTATGTGCTCATATGTGTGACGGGTGTAAAGGGTGGCTGGGTGTGAATTGCGAGTGTGCGTGAGTGTGTGTGAGGGCGTAAGACAGACTGAATGTGTGTGACTGAGTGAGCAGGTGTGTGGGTGGGCGTGTGGATGTGGGTGGACCATCTGCCTGTGTGAATAGTGTTAGAGTGTGAATGTGTGTGTCCGAGTATTTGTAAATGTGAGCGTGAAAGAGTGTGTGTGTGTGAATGTGTGTGATGTCGCCAGATCGGAGGGATTTCGTGTGTCTTTTCACAGCAGCCGCCCCGGGCCCTTCCCCCGTTACCCCAGCGAAGCTCGCTGCTCACCTAGCGGCGAGCGGCGGTGGTGCCGTTGGCCGGCCGTGGTGCAGATGGAGGGCGCGCGCTCAGGCCTGGCCAGCGGCTTGTGGTGGAGCCTGACTTTGTGGGGCTCCAAAGTCCACTGTCACACTGTCACTCTGGGTCGTCCCAGGGCCTCCCTCCTGCCTCCCACCAGACCCACCTCCTGTCCCCGACATCTCAAGAGCCACCGTGGAGGGGGTGGAGACTGTAGTCAGAGAGCAGCCCCCACCCAGGGTGCTGGCTGGGTGGGCGTGGGGGCTGGCCCTGGGAGGCATGGCCCAGCGCCGCCCCCTCCCCCTCCAGCCCAGGCGCCTTGGGCTTGGAGGGCACCTGCCCCCTCCCTCTGACTCGCCCAGGCTCCTCCGGGATGAGGCCAAAGGGTGTTTGCTCAGGGACGTGTGGCCCAGCCCAGCACTCGGGGACATTCGGACCGAGGGGCAGCCTCTCCTGGGGCGGACTGTGCGCCCGCACCTCAGTGTGAGGTCCTGACCGTGTTCCCAGAATTTGCCCCTCCCCCCCAGCCCCCACTCCCATGGTGCTTTCTCACCTTCTAGCCATTGTCATTGGATCTGTCACTGTTCCCAGCTTGTGGCTGTTCCCCACATGGTCAGCCAAGGCCCTCTGGCAGCTGGCAACCACCATGTAAGGGGCAGAGCCCCGTCTTGGAGTCAGGAGACCTGATCTGTCCAAGCGTTGGCGGGAATTGCCCCTGCCTCGTGGGCCCTGCTGGGACCCCCAGTTGGCCCAGAACCCCCACCGCAGACGCTGGCCAGGCTGCCTGGCACAGGGGCGCCGCCACACAGTCTACAGGAGGCCAGTGAGGGCCGCTGCGCCGGGCACCTTATCTGGGATGTGCAGGCTCCGAAGGAGGCCTCCTCCCATGCTCCAGCGGGGCTCCCCCGTGGGGTTGGCACTTGAGTCTGCCCGCCACCTGGGGGGGACGTTGGCCACTGTGGCTCCCCTGACAGGTGGGGTGAAGGCTTTCCCACGGGCCCCCACAGCTCCACCTCCTCCTCCGTGTGCCCCGGGAAGTAGGGCCGGAGCTCCCCTGCAGAGGGCAGCGGCTTTGCTGTCCACCTGCCCCTCCTCCAGGGTTCCCTTCTGCACTTGCAGGCGGGGAGCCCCTGCCCGCCCCTTGCAGAACTTCCTCCGCTCCCTCCCACTTCCTGAGAAGGGGACCAGGAGGGAGGTGGCCGCACACACCCCAGAGGGACAGTTGGCAAGCAGGCAGCAGGCAGGTGAGCTTCGGCACAGGGACCCTGGCGTCTGCTCTGCCCGGCTCGGGTGTATGGGGAGGACCAGACCTCACCTGGGCAGAGCGGATGCCAGGGTCCCGGTGGGGCATTCCAGGGGGTGAGCAGCTGGGCAGGACGCCCTGTGGCGGGGAGCAGGGCTACCCAGCTCCTCAGGTGTGGTGGGTGAGCCAGGGACACTCTGACCCTCGGGCACCCCACTCCCCACTCCCCTCCTGTGTTATCCAAGGTGAGGAACGGCGGGTTGTGGCGGGGTGGGGGGTGTTGGTTCCGTGATGGGACAGAGCCCAGCCTGCAGAGCCTCAGGCCAAGGCCTGCGGGGCCGTCGTTTCCCAGACCCCCTGGTGGCTGGGATGGGTGTGTGTGTGTGTGTGTGTGTGTGTACGGACATATGTTTACATGTACATACTGGTGTTTACACGTACGAGCAGCGCAGTGAGGAGGAGCTGGGGGGAGGCCTTGGCCTTGGCCATCTGCCCACTGCTTGCAGGGGTGGGGGGTGCTATAGACGGGGAGCCGGGAGGGGGCTCAGAGCTGTTCCTTCCCCAGATCGTGGGGATGGCCTCGCCCCTGAGAGTCTGGTAAAGCCTCTAACTCTCCGGAGACCAAGCCTTTGCCCCTCCACTGCACCCTTCTCTCTGCCCACGTCCGTCTCCCCCACTAGCTTGAGCTCCTCCGGGGTGGGGTTCCCCGGGCCAGGGCCCCCCAAGTCCAGCACAGGTCCTGGCGGGCGTGCCCGCTGGTGTCGGCGGCCCGAAGGACTGAGGGAGCACCCACAGCTGCCTGCCCAGATAGCCATGTGCGGGCACGCGAAGTCCCCCCCCCGTGCCCTCTGGAGGGCCGGGCGTTCCCCGGGGGCGCGGAGAGGCCGTGTGGATCGGGGCTCGAGGCACGGACTCAAGCCAGACCCCTGGCCTCCAGTCCCGGCCCTTGGGGTGGCTGCCCAAGACTCAGTTTCCTCCCCTGACGTAGGGGCTGTAACTGCTCTGTCTCCCAGGCTGCGGGGTGACTGGCCTTGTGGAGCCCCCCCCCACAACCCCGTTGAGGGGAGCAGGGACTAACTAGAAGGCCACTGCCACTTGCCAGCTGCCCGACAGTGGCCCCAGTGCCACTGCAGCTCGGGGCGCCGGGCGTGCCCACAGGTGAGGACACGGCCCGGAAGCCTGTGTTCTCGGGACGGCCGTGGGGTTTCGGATACACAGGATGGGTCATGCGTGCCCCACCCTCGCCGGGGAGGGATCTGGCCTCTTGCCCTTGTTCCTGAACCTTCCAGGCGAGAGTCGGAGAGAGACTGGAGGGTGGGGCCTGTTGTCCCCTCACAAGTTTATCCACAAATAATAATTTGTGGATAGTGTGGCTGCTCTGAGCCCTGGGGGACACATTGGGGATGAGACACACGGGCCTGCCTGACCTCCTGGGGCTTCTGCCGCAGGGCCTGCTGCTGCGTGTCGACTGTGACCACGCGTGGGGGTTTGTGCCTGGGGCTGGCATGCAGAAGGGCTGTGTGAGGGCCGAGGGCCGAGGCCCGTGGTCAGGACTGGCCCTCAGAGCTGTTGACGGTCGAATCTCTCTCGTGGCCCAGCACGTACCACGGGCCAGCATTTGTGGGCTTGGGGCAGGCCAGAAATGTAGGGTGAGCGACAGAAAATCGAGAACCAGAGCTCGGGATCCACCCTGGGTCTTCCCGAGCCTCAGTTTCCCCGCTGGTCAAGTGAAGAACACAGGTGGCCTGTCTCCCGTTACTGGAGGTCACGAGGAAACGCAGGCCAAGGTGTTTGCAGGCCGAAGGGTCTTTTGATAGTGAACTTGGCCTTGCGCTGAGACAGCTGTGCTGAGGGGAGAGTAAACTCCTGGGAGCACCAAACACAGCCCGGCTGGCTCTCAGTGTCATGTAAGTTCATTGCCAAGGCTCCCAACAATGGCGATTTCCTGAGAACCTAACGTCACTCAAGGTTTCCCTAAACAGCATTCCCCGTGATGGGGCTTCTTGTATTGACCCGGGAGGGGCTCAGAGCCCCTGGTCCTCACCCCCGGGGAGTTCGCAGAGACGGGCAGAGGCTGTGGAAGCCTGCTGACCTCGGGCCCGATCAGCTAGCGAGGGCCGGTCCGGGCAGAGCTGACCTGTGGGCTGGGCTCCGAATGGTGAAGAGGAGTTCAGGGGTGGTTGGCTTCGGGAAGAGGAAGGGCAATCTCGTATGCCAAGGCCCGAGGCCAGAAGGGCCCGGGGCTGGTGGTGTCGCCATCAGTAGGGGCTGTGAGTGTGGGCGGCGGGGGCCCGGGGGTGTTTGAGGAGCGGATGCAGCGGCCTGTTGGTTTGGGCAGCGGGGCCTCCCTGTGGGAGGCAGCGCATCGGGTTGTGGTGGGTGTGGGGGCTGGGGCACAGGGGGGGCGCCTGGCCCGGGAGGGGGCTCGGGAAGAGCCCTTCTCCGTGCTTGCCAGGCCTGAGGCTGGATCCTGGCTCTACCCCGACTTGTGTGACCCGACTTGTTGTGTGACTTGATGGGCAAGTCACTCCGTCCCTCTGAGAAACAGGGACACCGTCACTTGCGGTGACTGTGGTCCCCTGAGGATTGGCTTCGGCGTGACTGGGGACGAGTTACCGGCCCCCTCTGGGCCTCAGCCTCCTCACGGCGCCTGTGGCCTGGGGTCCAAGCGACGGTTGTCCCGTGATCCGTACCTGGAGCATCGTCACCTGGGGACCTTGGCCACCTTCGCTCTGCGCGTGGCCTGTCCCTGCCTCATGTCCTCCCTGGCCGTACAAGGGCGCATCCCCATGCACTTGAGGAAGTTGGGGACGGCAGTTTCTCTCCCGTGGCCCTGAACCGGGGACCCCCGAGTCCAGGGCTGCCCGCCAGGGCCTTCTGTGAGGCCCGGGTGGGGTGAGGTGCCCAGAGCGTGGTGGGTGCTGGTCACACGGGCAGGGGGCCCTGGGCAGGCGCCCAGCCTTCTCTCAGCCCCTTCCACAACAGATCAGGGGCCCCGCAGGGCGTGGCCTCGGCCGCACCCAGCCCGGGAGAGACGCACATTGCCCTGAGCCCCATAAAGGGCCTGTCACCTCCAGGCACTGGAAGCCACTGGGCTGGTTCGGGGGCCGGGGGCCAGGCTGGGCGCGGGATCTTGGCGCCTCTGCCCTTCCTTCGCCTGGGTGTTCCGACTCCCCGGTGGGAGGGGCCCGTGAGGGTGGCAGGGAGAGCTCCTGTGTGTGTGCCCATGGTCATCCAGGTCATCGAGCACTCTGACCGGGGCCACCCCCATCTCTCATCCTGGCTCCAGCTGCCCAGGAGGCGGGGCCGGGGGGGGGTTGGCCCGTGGCTCTCACCTTCCTCCTACAGAAGGGGATGCTCAGGCTCAGAGAGGCCCCCTCAGGTGGATAGAGTGGGGGGAGGGCTCCCAGGAAGGGGGAGGGTGGTAGGGCTTGGCCTTGAGAAGTGAAGGTCCTCTCACTGAGCCCTCCATAGGGCAGGGGCCACCTCCGCGTCTGTGTGCTACAGAGTACGCTACCTCCAGAACCCCACAGAGGAAGCCGAGAGGCCCCCATGGGAGCAAGGACCTTAGCTGTAAGCTTCCTGGCAGCCAAGGCAAAAAGGGGACCTTGTAGGATTAAGATAAGAATGCTCACAGCCGTTTGGCGAGAGAACTGAAGTCGAGGAGGTTTCCTAGGAAGAGGGAGTGAACAGCTTGAAACGAGTTTGAGAACCAAACCTGTTGTGTGGGGACTTTTGGGTCCGGACCTCACTCTTTGATACGCCAGCCCCCACTTTGTATTTTGAGAGAATTTCAGGCTGCCGGTGACATTGCAAGAACCTATAAGGGGCTCTTGCATACTCTTCACCCGAACGGACCAAGTGCTGACACCGACTGTGCGTGTGTTACTGTGCGTGCGTCTTGTTTAACTGGGTGAGAGTGTCACAGACAGACTGTCCCTTTGCCCCTAAATACATCTGTGTCTTCCTAAGAACAAGGACATCCTTTTGCCTTACCGCAGAGCAGAGAGCAAATCATGGACGTAACAGGGACACGGCGTCAGTGTCCGATCATGGGCCCGAGGTCACGCGTCACTGCGGTCTCTGTACTCCCCTTCAAAACTGTCTCCCCCCCCACCCCGCCCCAGGCCGAGGTCTAACCCAAAACCTCACGTGGCCTCCTGATGTTCTGTGTCCCTGGTGGCAGGGTTAGTTCCCGGGGGCTGCCCCCACACGGTTGCAGACGAGGCGGCACAGACAGCACCACAGAGATTGACTCTCCACGTTCTGCGGCCGGGTCTGAAGTCAGCAGGGGGTGGGGCAGGGCTGTGCTCCGGGGGGCGGGGGGGGGGGTCGACCAGCGCCCTTCCCGCCTCTTCCCGCTCCCCTCGTGGCTTGTTTTAGAAAAACCCAGACCACCCCTTAGGGTCCATACGAGACTGAGCTGTGGGGGGGGCAGGGCGTGGCAAGGAGGGGCCTCTCGGGGCCACGCGCACGGCCGATGCAGCGTTGTCGCAGGGGCAGGTGGCCTCAGGTGACGGTGGCCGGGTCACCTCGCGTCTCCGAACTTTTTCCTCACCTGGAAAATGCTGGTGGCGCCCGTCGGGCCCTCGCAGGGTTGTCCTGAGTTAGCGCCCGGGCAGGGTTCCGCGTGGTGCCCAGCGGTGGCCTCTCAGTGCTTCGAGACCCCCGCAGGTCGCCTGGTCCAGTTCAGCCCAGAGAGGGGAAGGGACTAGTCCGAGGTCACGCAGCCGGCCAGGAGCCCAGCTCAGTGCCTTAGCCGCCCCTCGCAGCTGAAGGCAGGACCCCAGGGCTCAGGGGGCTGCCGGGGGAGCGCAGGTGCACAGCCCTCGAGAATACGCACGGTTCCTTGGGACCTTGACCCAGCTCTCCGGCAGCCGAGGCACAAGGAGGGGGCACGAGCCGTCGTGTGGCTCTCCTTGCCCTGTTCCTCGGGGAAGTGGGGCCTTTCCGAGGACCCCCTGAGGCACCGGTGGGCTTCACATGCGTCTGGGTTTCGTAGCCCCTCCCAGCCAGCGCCAGAACGGGCGCCCGGGTTCCCGGGAGGAGGGTGGCGAGCAGGGGGCGTTCCCGACCGAGGGGACAGCGGGACGGAGGCGTGAAGCTGTGGACCCACTGGCGTGTTGGAGGGGAGGGCAGGGCGGGGCAGGCGACGGGCCCCTCCCCGTGCCCGTGCCCGTGCCGACCTGGTGGGCCCGTCCCTGTCGTTGCAGTTGGGCCACGTGGTCCTCTCCCCAGTCTGGTTCCTCTACAGCCTGCTCATGAAGCTGTTCCAGCGCTCCACCCCGGCCATCACCCTCGAGAGCCCGGACATCAAGTACCCGCTGCGGCTCATCGACAAGGAGGTGAGTGCCGGCCGAGCGGGGGTCCCGGGGCAGAGACCCCCGGGGCACCTCTTTCCTCGCCAGCATCACAGCCTTCCTGGCGCCTCCCAAGTGCTCAGGAGGTGGCTCCCATGATCCGCCTCCTTAACAGGTGGGGAAAGCAAGCTGATGTCCGTTTCTATGGTGACCAGTAAGTAGCAGGGAGATTTGAACCCCGGTCTCTGACCACAGAGCACGTTCTCGGAACCACACTCGGTATCCCACAGAAGGCCGGACGTGGATGGAGGGACCCCTCAGGACTTGCGGACCCGGGCGCCCCTTTCACAGATGGGAAAACAGAGGGCGAGAGCAGAGGGGGGTGATCAGGTTACACTGTGAGGCAGAGGGAGGGAGAGCCAGGGCCTCGGCTCAGGCCCCTCAGGGGTCTCGGGGGCCTTCGAATCCCACTGCCCCTTCCTCAAAGGCAAGGACTCCTCCCCTCCTCCTCCCCCCGCCCCCAGGGGCCTGTACTCAGGGCCTGGCGCTCGTCGCCTCGGTGTGGTCCCCGATCTCTCCCTGGGCTCCGTCCGCCCGTCCTGGAGACTCGCCCCTGCCACCTTGTGTGACGGTGCCCTTCTCAGCCTTCGGGTCCTGAGGGAAGACCACCCCCTCCCCCTCCCCCCTTTGCCCTGTGCCCCTTACTCTCCCCGATCGAAGCCCCTCCCTGGTGCTATTGCTGGTCACTGCAGCTCCCCCAGAAAGGGTGTCACAGGGGAAACTGAGTCATGGAGCACAGAAAACCACCTGCCCCAGGCCCCACCGAGTCTCAAGTCTGCCCCACACAGAGCTGGGGCTTCCGCAGCCGATGGATTGTGTGTCCGTGATTGGACCAGGAGTTCATAGGGAGCTAAGAACCCAGGGGAGGCAAAAAGTCACCGCCTTCCAGATGAGACAACACTTATTTTTTTGATATGTTTTATACACACTTTTTTCTTACTAAGATGAAATCTTATGGGTTTTTAAAAAAAATATCTTATTTATTCATTTCTAGAGAGAGGGGAAGGGAGGTAGAAAGAGGGAGAGAAACATCGATTGGTTGCCTCTTGCCCGCCCCCAGCTGGGGACCTGGCCCAAAACCCAGGCTTGCACCCAGACCAGGAATCGAACCCTCAGCCTTTCATGTTGTGGGATGACGCCCAGCCTGCTGAGCCACACCGGTCAGGGCCGCTGCTGATACTGCTGCTGTGCTCCGCCTCGGGGCCGGGACAGGGCCCCTGCTGCCTGCCCTTCTCTCTGAGTGGGATGGGACCCGGTGATTGCAAGGTCCCCCAGTCGCCGAGTGTCGTCTGCTCAGACTGTCATGGTCTGATGGCAGCCTCCTGGATGGCTGCCCCGGGCTGAGCCGGGCCCAGTCTGGCCGCCTGACCCTGCTGTGCCCCTCGAGAGAGGCTGTCCAGCATGGTGATCATCGGTGTCTTTCTCTCATTTCTGTCCTTCCTCCAAAAATTGCCTGGCTTGTGGGTTTCTGACCTTGAACCCCAGGACCGGTCGATAATTCCGGAGCCTGCTCCCAGAAGCCTTCGGGCTCTGTTGCCCAGAGTGCAAAGGCTCCCAGGGGAGGCGACTTCAGGCCAGGGCCGCTGGGCCAGAGGGGCCCGCTGGTCACCGACAAGCCCTGTTCCGGGGGGTGGCCGCACACTGGCTTTCCTGAGGTGCGGCCCACCTGCCTCCGCTCACACCCTGCAGCGGTGCTCAGAGTGACACTCTGCACCTTCGGAGACGTCTGTGTCCCCACAGTGCCCCCCCGCCCCTGAGCGAGAACACTCTCTCTGTCGTGGACCTTGGCATGTCACCGAGCCTTGCGTGAACAAGTGCTGGGCACGTACCCTGCCTTCCCAACCGCCCCTCCACTCCCATCCTCCTGGCCGCGCCAGGTGCAGGGCAGACCCCCTGGCCGCCCGCGGGAGCCCCGCGGGGATCAGGGTTCGGTTCCCAGCTCTGACCACAGCTCACCTGGCCTCGGTTCGAGACCACCCAGGGGTGGAGGGGGGTTCTGGGGCTTTAATCCCAGCTTCTCCCTCTGCACCAGCCTCTGCCCCGGCCTTGGCGGGGACATGGCTGCCACTTTCCCACCCGTGGACCCGGGTAGCAAGGCTGCCCTGCCTCCTGCCCTCTGCCGCCAGCTGCTGCCGCCCCGGCGCTCGGTCCGTTCTGAACGGGGGTTCCTAGAACCCGTCTCTGGGGCGTAGGCCTGGACGTGCAGGGCCTTGTCTCGGCTCCGCCCCGAGTTTGCCAGTCCAGTCCCCAAGCCCTTCCTGCCGCCTCGGGGCACCGCTCAGTCTGGGGGCAGAGGCGGCTCCCTCCCTCCTGTCCCTGGGGTTTTCTGGGCCAGCTCGCAGCCCCCCTTCAGTACCCTGAGCTCACTTCCTGCTCTGAGTCTTGCTGCGTGGCCCTAGGCGAGGGCAGAGCCCCCCCCCCCCAGCATGCACCCGACCTTCGTGCCCTCGCACACATTGGTGCAGGCTGTGTGTCCCCATGGGACAGCACCAGTGTCACTTCTCTGACAGACGGGGGGGGGGGCACCGGGGAGGGTGGGGGCTCTGAGCTCTGGTGGCCCCTCTGCCCTGGGTGCCATCCACCAGCTCGGGCCTCCTTGCAGGTCATCAACCATGACACCCGGCGGTTCCGCTTTGCCCTGCCGTCACCGCAGCATATCCTGGGCCTCCCTGTGGGTGAGTGCGGCCCCAGCCCGGCCTGAGCAGGGGCGGGTGCTAGTCGGAGAGGTTGGCACTTAGCGCTTCGACTAGGGAGAGCAGGGAAGGCTTCACGGAGGAGGTGGCGGCTGCTGTGGGCCCTCAAGGGTAACCGTCAGAACGGGAGAGGAAATGCCCCGGTGTCCCTGGCAGTGGCACCAGCACAAGCAACAGGGTGGCGGCGGGAAGCTGGGATGTGGTGGGAATCCCAGAGGGGGCAGTGGGAACTGAGTCAGGGCCGGCTTGGGGAGCCCAGGGCGGTGGGGGGAGAGGGCCATCGGCCCTGCAGGGGCGGTCCCTGACCCGGGTCCCCTGTCCCCATCCTGCAGGCCAGCACATCTACCTCTCGGCCCGAATCGACGGAAACCTGGTCATCCGGCCCTACACGCCCGTCTCCAGTGACGACGACAAGGGCTTCGTGGACCTGGTCATCAAGGTGAGGTGCTGGGGCCACGACCAGGCGGGGCCAGGTGTGAGGGGGACCATGTCATAGCCGAGGCCTCCAGGGGGCCCCCATCCCCCGCAGCCTGGTCCCCGAAGGTCTGGTGCTTCCTGGGCCTGGTGCCTGAGTGAGTAGCCGATTGTACTTGGTCAGCAACGGCCACGTGGGGCCTCGGCAAAGGGCAGGGGCTGGGGCCCAGGGTCACTGTCCTAACTCCTCCATGTGGGCCGCCCGGGGCCCCTCACTGGCCACTCGTGGATGGCGAGACAGAGGCAGGGCCCGCGCTCAGCCCTGGGGTGGGCACTGGGGCTGCGAGGTCAGGAGGGGAGCCTGCCCGTGAATCCTGGCTCTGGCCTGGGCCCCTTCCCAGCTTAGGGTCATGTAGACCCCTTGCGGGGTGCCCAGGCCTGGTTGAAGGACCCCGTCTTCAGCTGGAGAGCCGACAGTGAACTCAGGGTCCCTCGGAGATCAGGGGTGCCTCCAGGGGACAGGCTCGTGGTGCTGAGCTCCTGGAATGGCACCAGGCTGGGGGCAGGGGTGGGGCGCGAGAGCTGCCCCCTGAGCAGCCAGCAGCAAGGTGGGAGCTGGCAGGTGAGGAGGCCGCGACCCAGTGAAGAGGGAAGAAGAGGGCGCTACAGGTGCAAAGGCCCTGAGATCAGAGGGGAGCACAAGGACTAAAGCAGCTAAGGGGCAGCGGGTCAAGGTCGGGGTAGGTGGGCGGGGCCAGGCTGGGCCTTGGAGGCCCTGGTCGAGTTTGGGGCTCTGTCCAGAAGCACAGGGAAGGTGGTGAGGGTTCCGGCATCACTCTGGCTGGGTATGGCGGTGCTGGGGAGATTCAAGTGCAGGGTAGAAAGTTAACAACGACCAGGCCCCTCCTGGCCGGGAGACCTCACTGGCCACAGTCGGCCCTGGATAAAGGTCGGAGTCCCGGCCTGGCACACAGTGTGCTCTGACCGCCCTCCCCTCCTGCACTCCCTCCGCGGCCCCTCCCACAGACACAGCCCCGGGCTGTGGCCACATGAGCTCCTCTCCCTCCCCTGACGCACAGCCCTTTGAGGCCGCCTGGCTGCCGCACACCCTGCCCCTCCCCCGCCGTCTTCCCCCTTCTCTGCCCACCACACCTGCTTGCCCTTCGAACCCCAGTGAAAATGCCCCCGGGAGCCTTCCCAGCCTTGGGCTGGGGCAGCTGCTCCTCCCCTGTCCCCCCCATCTCTTTCCCTGAGGGTTGTAGCACTTCTTCTTTCCAAAGCTGAAATCCCCGAGGGCCCAGGGCAGGAAGTGGTTCTGAGACCGACGTTTCTGTGACAGCACAGAATGGGAAGAACTGGATGTCCACTGGGAGGGCGTGGCTGAGCCGACTTCCGGAGCCTTCAGCTCTGCCGTGCTGACGCCACTGGCATCTCCCCGCCAGAAGGAGTCACAGAGGCTCTTGGTGGAACACTAACACGGCAAATCAAGCCATGGGGTTGGTTGCCTTGTGTGCACCAGGCCGATGCTTTGCATTCTAAGGGCACGTTAGGGGGAGGGCAGACTCCTGGGCTACGGGGCCCCGATGGGTAAGTTTTGGTGGGTGGGTGGGGCGTCGTGTGGCCACACACGGGCTGCAGAAGAGCCCCTGAGGGCCACTGCCCATTGCGGCCCCGAGCTCAGCCCGGCAACCCCGGGCACGGGGGACTGAGGACTGTGGGTGTGTCTTACAGGTTTACTTCAAAGACACCCACCCCAAGTTTCCCGCCGGAGGGAAGATGTCCCAGTACCTGGAAAGCATGAAGATTGGTGACACCATCGAGTTCCGGGGCCCGAACGGGCTGCTGGTCTACCAGGGCAAAGGTGACTCGGGTTGGAACCCCCTGAGGACCCGGTGGGCCCTTGAACGCCGGGTATGGGGCCCGGCGCTGCTGCTGCTGTCTGCATGGGTGCCTCTCGTTGGGCAGGCTGTGTCCTCTCTGGGGCCTCAGTTTCCCCAGCTGTCTAGGGGATAAGTTGGGTGGCACAGGGATTGCAGACTGGCTGCCCTGGGGGGCCACCTCCAGCCCACAGACCAGCCTCGTTTGGCTGAAGACAAGCGGAAGGAAGGGTTGCGCTACAAGCCTCCCTCGCGCCAGGCTCCGCCCTGCGCCCCACGCCGTCTGCACGAGGAGCCCGTCCCGTGTCCCTCTGGCACCTGTGTCGGTCCTGGTATCCCACCATCCTCTCCCTCACCCTAACCGGCTGGGCTTGTGTGGTGGGCACCTGCACCTGGGACCCCCAGGCGAGGCAGGCTCCCTAGCCCATCTGACCCCCAAACACAGGGCCTCACCCCTCCTCCGTTCCCCAGGAAAGTTCGCCATCCGTCCAGACAAGAAATCCAACCCGGCCATGAAGACGGTGAAGTGTGTGGGCATGATCGCAGGAGGGACAGGTGTGTGGACCCGGAGCCCCTCTCGGAGCCCCGGCAGGGGGTGCTGCGGGGGGAGGGGACCGGGGCCTGGGGCAGGGCACAGGTACGAGTGGCTGTGAGCTGCCCGGGGCAGGGTCCCCGGCCTGGTTGTCCTGCACCTGCCCCCGGGAGCCGGCCTGGCACCGGCCTGTGAGTACCCAGCAGGGACTCACTCAGCCTGGGGGGCTGCCGTTTGCAGGCATCACCCCGATGCTGCAGGTGATCCGCGCCATCATGAAGGACCCGGAGGACCACACCGTGTGCCACCTGCTCTTTGCCAACCAGGTCAGTGAGCGTTCGAGAGACACGCAGACCAGCTCCTAAGGAGAGGGGACGCGGGGCCTGGTGAGGTGTTCAGGGGTCCGCATGGCTCTGTGGGGCCACTCGGGACGGCTGACGTGTGAGGGGCGCTCTGAGCGCACCGTGCACAGGCGGCCTCTCAGCGCAGAGCCCAGTGTCTGACCTCCCACTGGGGGGTGGAGAGGAGCCGGGCACCTGGACCCCCATCTGAGGTTTGCTCCCCCGGCTGCTTCCTGCAAACCTCAGAGCTCCCTCCACGAACAGCTCAGAGCCCACCAGTGGAGTGGGCAAAACCCAGCTTGGGCTGGGGCTGGCCTGGAGTCAGAGGGGCTGTTCTCACAGGTGGGGTGCCGAGAGCCCCTCTGCGTGAGGTCCCTGGGCTGGGGGTGCTGGGGCAGCGTTTGCTTGGTCTCTCACTCCTGAGTGCATGTCCTGCTCCCCACACCTGCGGCCTGCCTTCCCCGGCCTGCTGTGTGGCCCTGGATGAGTCCCTTTCCCTCTCTGGGCTTTGAACCCTCAGCCGGAATGAGCAAGGTCATCACAGGTCTTTCCTGGTTCAGTGTCTCATGACCCACTGTGTGGATTTTACAAAGTGACGGCCCTTCAGGGGGAGGCCAAAGTGAGACATTCCTTGCCCACAGCTGTCAGGGCCGTGCCCCGGCCCCGTGCCTCTCAGGTGCGGGTTCGCCCGGCCCAGGCTGCGCGCCGTCCATCTGCGAGGACGCCGAGCCCAGAGGTATGGGGACTCGCCTGATGTCCGGGGACTCTCACACAGCTCCAGAAAATTGCCCTGTGGCCACCCAGGGCGGCCTTCACGAGGCTCGGGGGGCATGACAAGAGCCAGAAATCCCCGGCTGCCGGCGGGGCCAGTGGGTGGGGTGAGCAGGCGGCAGCTGGACGTCTCCGTGGAGGCCGCCGGCCCTCTGCCACCTCGACGGAGCTGGGCATTGCCCCACTTCCGTGAGCTCTGGACACGGGGGCCCAGACACGGGCGTGGCCACTCGTGTCACAGGACGTGGTGGAACCAGGACTCAAACCGGAGCACTTTTTATGAAAAATAACCGCGTGTTTTGGAGAACGTCGTTTTGTTGTACATTTGTGGGAGCCTCTGTGATGCCTGGCTCGGAGGAGCCGCTGGACTCAGTATCTGCATCTGCGTCTGCGTCCTCTCGGCGCGGTGGCTGGGGCCGCGCTGCCTCGGGGAGCTCCGCGGGCCTTCCCGGGGGAGCAAGAGTGGAGCGCGCTACTAAAGTCCTGGTGCTGTATGAGAATCGTGGGGACCTCAGGGGCCCCCTGAAGGGTCCCCAGGACCCCAGGGGTTCACAGGTGACACTCTGAGTGAGAATGGCCACTTTGCCCCAGGCGGGTGGTTGTCCCCGCCAAGCCTCGCCCTGAAGGGAGGGGAACATGACTTTTCAGAAGGACAGTCTGGGAGAGGCGGGAGCAGCCAGGCAGTTTGGGGACAGAGAGAGTGACAGCCTGGAGATGTCGATTCCTGCAAAAGTAGCGCCTTCTCGGCAGGGAGTTTTTCCCCCTTCCATGGGACAGAATAATGCAGAACGGTCTGGAAGACGGTCATAGCCGTGCTCACCCAAGAGAGTGTGGACAAAGGAGTAACGAGGAAGAACCTAGCACCTCGGTGTTAAAGTGTACCAAGAAAGCATCAGCAATAAAAACGTGGTTCTGCAGCCGCACGTGAGACCTGGGCCTCCTGGACCTGCTGCATTCTGGGGAGCACAGTAAGAGTCTAGACTGTGCCGGAACATGCTAGAACACCAGGCTGTTTACATTTAAATGAATCAAGATAGAGATTAAAAACTCGCTTTCAGAGTCTTACTGGCCACATCGCATGGGTTCTACAGCCCCATGTGGCCAGTGGTGGCCACCTTGGATGACCTAGACCGAGAACATATCCATCGCCGCAGAAAGCTCTGGAACTGGTCTGCCCTAGAGACAGGCCGGAGCGTGCGTGAGCCTTCGCATGGGCTGCAGGGGGCGCCGCAGACCCGAGGGGAGAGATGGAAGTGGGTGCTGGGCACCCCTTTGGTAGCCCACGTACTGAAATGGGGACGGTACGGAAGTCAGCGTGCCCCTGCTCAGGGACGCACGCACATTCCTGAAGCGTCCGTTCCGTGTTTTTCCGCAGAAGTTACGGTTCCGTGGAAGATTCCAAGGACATGAGGAGGGCTGGTATCTTGCAGAGGGCAAAGGGATCTTGGAATGTGAAGAATTTCTTTGGGGTGAATTCCATGGAAGTTTGTCATTGACCCGTGTTCCTGAACTATGGAGCATGCATATTCGAGCTCAGGAGTAGCTTCTCTTGATAAGTGAACAAGGAAGAAGTAAAAAAGAAAAAGAAAAAGAAAAAGAAAATGGGTGTTGGCTTAGTTGCTGTGCATTTGGAAAAGACTAAATAGATTCCTGCTTTGCCTTTACAGTAAAATGAAGTTTAGGTTCAAGATGTACATGTTTAAAACAACAAAAACAAAAACACAGAAGCTTTAAAATTTGTGCCGAGCGTTTTCACAGGGAGTGCTGTTGAATGAAGGAATAAATGAGTGACGGAGGATGGACGTGGTCAGGGGAGAGCCCGCACAGTGAAAGGCTGGTGGGGCGGGTCCTCTGCTGGAAAAATTAAAAACACATTGGTGTTTTCGTCCTGGCTGGTGTGGCTCAGTTGGTTGGAGCGTCATCCTGAAACCAAAAGGTTGCGGGTTCGACTCCCAGTCAAGGCACGTACCTAGGTTGTGGGTTCGACCTATGGATGCCCCTCTCTCACATCCCTGTTTCTCTTTCCCTTCCTCTCTTTCTTTTTTTTTAAATTTTAAAATATTTTTTAAAGATTTTTATTTATTTTTAGAGAGGAAAGGGAGGGAGAAAGAGAGAGAGAGAGAGAGAGAGAAACATCAATGTGCAGTTGCTGGGGGTCATGGCCTGCAACCCAGGCATGTGCCCTGACTGGGAATCGAACCTGCGACACTGGTTCGCAGCCCGCATTCAATCCACTGAGCTACGCCAGCCAGGGCTCCCTTCCTCTCTTTCTAAAAGCAGTGAAAACAATGTCCTCAGGTGAGGATAAAAACAAACACATGCATATTTTTATATGGGAGGGGGAACATACAAGGTTGAAAGATAAACAGGAACAAAAAATAGATGCATCACCACTGAAAAATAATATCCTTAGTATTAAGAGGTTTGTAAACTAGTAAGAAACAATATGACTAGACCAGTGACAAACTTATTTATTTATTTATTTTTTGTGAAAAGGAAAGGAAATGTTTATTTAATGCTATACAAACTTGAAGTAGTGACCTAATGTCTTTATCAAAAACCCAAAGTCCCCCAAAACACCCACAAACAGACACAGTCCTTCCTTCCTTCCCCCTTTGCCCAGTCCAGAGTACCGTATTTCAGGGAAGGAAAACGAAGTCCATGGCTCAGACAGTCCTCTGGTTCTTAGTCCTCCTTCTCGACTGGGAGACCTCCCTGGGTTCCCGGCACCCTCGGCTGAGTTGCCAGGATCTTTGCTAAAACCAGGTGGTGGTTCCCCCTTCTAAAGCTGCGGGGTTCCCCACTCCGTCCAGGCCTCGTGGTTCTCTCTCTCTGGGATGCGGGAGTCTCCACTCTGCTAAAGACGCATGGTTCTCTCTCTCAGGGCTGCGGGAAGAGGAGAGCCCCCACTCTGCCAAAGCCACGTGGTTCTCCACAAACTTATTTATTAATCATAAAAAAATAAAGAGACTTCCTTTCCATCAGTCTGAATAAACAGTCATTACCCAGTGTGGGCAGAGGTATCAGAAGATAGGCAATCTCAGTCCTCTCCCCTGGGCAGTCCAGGAAGGCTTCCTGGAGGAGAGGGCAGTGGACTGAACTCTCTAGGGCTCTGTGGCTGCAAACTGTTTGTTGTTCCCTAATTTACAGATGTACAACCGAGGCTCTTCCGAGGGATGAGGGTGATGAGCATTTATTCTTTTAAGGGAATCACTCATTTAAGTATTGTCGCCAGCCCCTGGGGACCGTCCCCATGAGTATTTTGGCACATTTTCCTTCCAGTCTCTTTCCTCTGTGCCGGAGTTCAGCGCTCCCACCTTTCGTTTTGTTTCCCACTTTCTCACCCCCGCCAACACATCGTGCACATTGCCCCCTGACGTGAAAAACCATTTGCAAACTGCATTTGGAGCGAACGGCTTCACCCGCAGCCTGATCCGCTCCCGAGGCCAGACGAGTGGGGGTGCGCGCGTTCAGGAGTCGGGCGCGCCCGCCGAGTCAGACTGCCGTCCTGGAGCCTTGCCAAAGTGTGGGCCGCGGGCGGGCGGGCGATGAGTGTCTCCTGGGGCGGTCCCTGCGGCCCCCGCGCCTGACCGCTGGACTTGCCCCACCCCCCCCTCCCCGCACAGACGGAGAAGGACATCCTGCTGCGCCCCGAGCTCGAGGAGCTGAGGAACGAGCATTCTGCGCGCTTCAAGCTCTGGTACACGGTGGACAAGGCCCCTGAAGGTGAGCGAGGGGCCCTTTGCTGGGCCCGAGGGGCTGGGGTGGGGGCGTGGCCCGCGGCTCCCTGTGCTGCGTCCCCCACAGTGTGGAGCCTTGTGCTCACGTGGCGTCTGAGGTGCACGCTCTCACGGTGGCTCCGGGAGGGGAGTTGGTGTGACACCACCTCACAGACGTGCAAAGAGGGATCCGAGAGGGGGAAGAAGTGCCCCACATCGCACAGCTGGAAAACTCCAGAGACAGGGCTGGGACTCAACTCGCTTGCTCCTCCTCCAGAGCCTTCCCCTGGCTGCACTGCCCCCTGCTGGACGAAGGAGGCTGGCCTTCCCCGCTCTAGCTGGGGCTCACTGTGGCCGGGTCTCCAGGGCCATTGCTGGGGCCGGGGCTGAGTATTCCCACTGTGCGTACCCTGGTAGGCGCTTTGCCCTTGTTTTCTCTTCAGTCATCTGCTTGGGGGTGGGGGGGGTGGGCTGGGCTGATTGATGGTCTTACCTGTCCAGGTGTTAAGCTCTTTGCCAAGGTCACCCAGTTGGTTGTGGAGGAACGAGAACCACGTGGGAGGTAGTGAATGGGGCTGTCCCCAGTGACACAAGGTTGCCCTCTGGGAGCTAAGCCTCTTCATTCCCCTGCCTTAGGTAGACATGGATGCAAAGCAATATCTTTGCTGGGAGAAAAGCAGCAGGTCAGGCTTCTTGGTAGATAATGCCCATGATGTTTGCTTCGGGGTCGGTAGACACTAGGGAGTGGTGGGGAGTGTGGCAAGCTGGTGAGCGTCTGGTCTGTCCAGAGGGGGCAGCCCCTGTCAGCTTCGGGCAGTCAGTTCTGCAGGACCTCAGTTCTGTAGCCCAGGCCTTCCCACTTTTTAGGGGAAGCTGAGTCTGCATTTTCATGGGAAGTTTCTAAATATTAGAAATGACATTTTCTTTTTTCTTTAAAAATTTTTTTTAAAAAGTTTTATTTATTTTTAGAGAGAGGGAAAGGGAAGGAAAAAGAGGGGAGAGAAACATCAATGTATGGTTGCTTCTCACGCTCTCCCTACTGGGGGACTGGCCTGCAACCTACACATGTGCCCTGACTGGGAATCGAACTGGTGACCCTTTGGTTCACAGGCCAGCACTCAATCCACTGAGCCACACCAGCCAGAGCAGAAATGATGTTTTAGAAGTACCCATATAGGCACCAGCTTGTCTCGTTCACGGTCTGCTCCCCTGCCCCTGCTTGGCCTCCGCCCCTCACACAGCCCCACAGTTCCCCGGAGGTCAACCCCGGTGGGGGAAGGCACCACCCGCAGCCTCTCCCGGTAATGCACAGATGGGCTCTAGGGGCTGGTGCCCATCCAATGAGCTAGGTGGTCTGGGCCCGTCTCTGAGACAAGAGCCTCCTTCCTGGGGGGTCATTCGGGTCCTGGGCCTCCTGGCTGAGAGCCAGACCTGGGCCTGGATGGACTAGACGGGCGGACCTGACAGCCGTATCCCGAGGCCTCTGGCTGGACCGGCTGCCCCGGGCCAGCCCATCCGAGCTCTGTGTGTGTGCACGGAGCCAGCCTGGCCCCTCAGGCCGGTGTCCGAGCGGGATGGACAGGAAACAGGTTTCATCGGTTACAGAGCAGAGGAGCGGGGGGTCAGTGAGACCCAGAGAAGACACAGCGGAGGCAGGCAAGGGGCTGGGGTGGAGGCTGGGCAGGGGACACAGGTTCTGGGAGTCGGATTGGAGCTGCTCCTCTTTTCGTAAAGAAGGGAACATTTATCTTGCACCAGCTCTCAAGCAAAAGGGGGAGAAAGAAGGCTCTGGCCTTCTGCTCTGGCTGTGGGTTCTGACGGTGTGTGGTGGGGCGGGCAATTAGCTGGGTGGGCAATTAGCCATGCAGGCCCCGCCCTGCCTGCTGCCAGCGGAAGTCCCCGCCCACAGGAAGAGGGGCCCACGCGACCCCTGCTGGTGTCCCATGGCAACGCCACGACCCAAGTGGGCACCTCCTAGGGATTGTTTCAATAGTAGTACCAGTTACAGGCCAAGGAAGTTTGTACGGTGGGTTTTCTCCTATCATTGTACACTTAACGTTTATTGTGACCCTGACCGACCCACATTTCAAGAGCCGTTAAGATATTGCTCTGACACCGGGTGTAAGCTGGACTTCCAGAGGCTGAGAAAGAAAATGGTAACTGGCCAGCCTGGCTGCCGTGGCGCTCGGCGAAGGAGCAGGCGGGGGCCAGCTCACGTGGCACATGCCGCTGACTCACGCCTCCCGCACGGAGCCGCCTCCAGCCCACATATAAAGACAAATACACCAGCTTTAAAGATCCTTGTAAAACGGAGGTCTGTCTTAATGACTTGCCCGTTCCATACATGAGCAAACACAGTCTCACTCCATGCAGTGTTTCACAAAGTCCTTTCAGATCTGTAGCCCCACCGTAAAAATGGCGTGTGTCCGTGCCCTCCCTGGTTCCAGATGGATTTTAGGCAGCTTCGCAGGACTCACGGAGTGAGTCAGAGTGGTGCAAATAGAAAGTGGGAGTGAGAGGAAAACAAGGGCAGGGCCGTAAAATGGAATCAGCAGTGAGGTTTGTACAAAAACACGGACTGGGATGCACATACACTGCTGATGGGCCGTGCGTATTATTCTGAGCTCCCCAGTGGCCAAAGTGAAAAGGGGGATGTGGTCAGTTACTGAGATCGGTGTCTATGAGACACAGAATGCTCTGCTGTTCAGCACCCTCATCGCCAAGACCAGCCAGGACTGTCTCGGCCCCTCCCTAGGGTCCCCCGTAGAGCGGACGGAGTGTGGTACAGTGCGTGTCGTCCATCTAGGCAAGGTCCCTCAGTCGCCTCCTCCTGACCTTGGGCTCACAGAGCCATGTTTCTGGTGAAGTCAAGGACTTTAGGGGAAAACAGAGACAAGCCAGATAACCAGGTGTTCGGGGCTGGAGGCGCTTGGAGGACAAGGCCATCCCCGGCCTCCTCCAGTCCCGGCGGGGCACTGGGGCCCTCTGGCACAGGCAGTATCCCTTCCTCGATCTCCTGCCCCTCCCGTCTGCTACCCACACTCCTGCTCGGTCCTGGCCCCTGGACCTCCACCTGCTGCCTCTCTCGTCATCCCCACTGCTCCCCCTACCCCCCGGACCAGGCTAGAGGATCTGCCTGGGTGATCACCCCAGCCACTGGCCAGCGCTCTGGGGCCGGCCTGGGTTCGGGCACCCACAGTGGGATGAGGACGTGGCCGGCGGTGGCTCCTCAGAGGGGAGGTCGCATGCGGCCGATGGTGGGCACGCTCTGGTCCCTCCATCCATCTGTCCCTCCGGGGCCAGCTGAGAGGACCCTGGCTGCACGGCCGGCACGTGCCCTCGGTCCCCGAGTAGTGTTTCTCCCCACGGAACACCGGAGAACCGTGAGGGAAGGCCAGCTCCACGCGGGGTCCCCTCCTCGCTCATCCAAAAGAAGAGGCAACTGGAAAGAAGGAGGGAGCCCTCCTCTCGCCAGACCTTATAACCCTGTGCGGCAGGCAGGATAGCACTGTGAGGACAGATGTGGAAACTGAGGCACCGAGGGGTCGTTTGCCCAGCGGAGTGGAAGCCAGGGCTACAGAGGAGAGGTGGGCGTCTGCACCACTCCTCTTCCTGCCTTGTGCCCCCGACACGGCCCCCAGTCGTCAGAGCGCCCCCTCCTCCTGTCCGAGCCCCACCAGCCTCCGTCCCTGTTAACCCACTGTGTGCCCGGGCTGGGTGGTCCCCTCTGGGGGCAGTCCCAGCAGCACATCGGTGCCTGAGGGTCCGTGCTGGACAGGAGTCCTTGCTGGCCTCACCCTGGGCACTGCGAGTCGCTAGGAGGAATGAAAGAAGGTTCCAGATCTTGGGTGACTCCTGGAGACACACTGTGTGTGCGCATGTGCGAGACGAGGAGGCAGGTGGGACCTGGGGGCGCCAGTGCTGCTGCGTCTGGCGCTCTGGCGTGCGTCTGGGTCCTGCTGTTTCCAGGCTCCTCGGCTGCGTGTTTCGGATCCTTTCTTCCTTCGTTATTAATTGAGCAAGTGCTGTGTACCGGGCTGTCTGGGCCCTGGGAGCACAGCCCCGACCCAGACAGGGCTCCTCCGAGGCCGACACTCTGCTGGGAACCAGAGTCAGACAGTGGGGATGGGGGAGAGGCGTCCGTAGAGGATGTCACCTTGACCGGCCTGGGGCTGGACACTGGCATGGGGACAGACGTCTGGGACCTGCAGTTCACATCCTATCGCCGAGTGCATCTCTCATCGTGTGTGACCTTGGACAACTCGGTTCTGGGTCCCCTGGGCCTCGGTTTCCACATCTGTAAAATGGGATCATCAGTCCTCTCCCTGTCCACCCACAGGGCAGTTCTGAGGGCCACCTGCAAGGCCACGTGGACACCATGAAGGGCTGTGTTTGGGTCATGGGCAGGCCAGGCCAGGCCGGGGCATCAGGGAGGCCTGCTCGGATTAACCTCTTCAGTCTTTGGAAACAGCTGAAAGGAGGGAGGCATTCACACCCATCGGCCGGTGGGGGGAGGGTGTCGGGCAGGTGGGCGGTCCTCCGTCCGCCCCGGGGCAGCACCGGAGCTCACACCGTCTCCCGCCCCACAGCGTGGGACTACAGCGAGGGCTTCGTGAATGAGGAGATGATCCGGGACCACCTGCCGCCGCCGGAGGAGGAGCCGCTGATACTGATGTGCGGCCCCCCGCCCATGATCCAGTACGCCTGCCTGCCCAACCTGGACCGCGTGGGCCACCCCAAGGAGCGCTGCTTCTCCTTCTGAGGGCCAGCACTGGCCGCCTGCGCTCCCCCCACCCCACCGCCCGCTGCTCGTCCTCACGTGCCCTGTCTGCACCCCCCCCTTCCTGCCATCTGTAAGGTCATGCCCCCTTCATTTCACACGATGGCCCCGGGCTCAGCTTGGCCTGCCCATGCCTGGGTAGCCACTCAGCCGGGCTGGCCCCCAAGGGGCCCCTTTGGGAACAGGGTTCTGTTACAGTGGGCCGCCACAGCCACCTTTGGGGCAGGTTCCTGTCTGACCCTCACCAGGTCCTACCAGTGATGCCCGGCCCCGGGTCCTGTCCCTCCCGCATCCCCACAGCCCCCACACTTCTGGGGCAAGGCCATCAGCACCGTGTACCACCCACCCCTCCCAGAGCAGACCCCAGTCAGAAAGTAAACGTACCGAAATGGGCAGCCCGGAGTTGTAGGTGCCGAGGAACCCCCTGCCACTACCTTGGGACCCTCGCCTGCCGCCTCTCACTACCCGCCTCCGGGCTGGGCCAGGCCTTAGCATCTGACACTAAACACAGTTACTGCCCAAACGTCCCCTCGGCAGGGACTGCTGGGGGTGAGGGGCTGCCCCCACCTCAGGGCCCAGGGAGGAGGGGGCTGGTGGAGGGCCCCTCTGGCTGGCACATGGGCCCTCCGGAAGCCTCCACGTTTGCTCCAGTACACGTGGGTGTTCCGCGGCTCTGGGAGTCCCAAGCCGTTTGCTCGGTGTTTGGTTCGACCGCTTCGGCGTCCTGGGCCACCAACCCTGATGGCAGAGCTAAGACACGGCTCGCGTTTATTTATTCTTCTGCCCCAAACCTGCCCGCCCTGCTGCCTGCACCCCAGCGTGGGGGAGATTTCGAGCAGATCCTCTCATGTGAGCCACATTCTCAGTGGCCTTGACATTGCCTTTAGACAACAGTTGGGTAGGCCTTTGCAGATCGGCTTTTTCAGAGTCATTTATGAACAGAAAAAAAAACGTTGAAATAAAACTTTGCTAATATTAACCCTCGTGTGGCTTCTTGAGGCTATGACCTGTGTCCCTCTGGGGGGTGGCAGGGAGGGGGACAGGAAGGGGCTGTGCAGAGCCTGGCATTTAGAGAGTGCAGAAAAGTATACACAGGGAAAGAAAATAATGCCAGACATCCAGAGGCAAACGACTTGAATGAAACCACAGGGTCCACCCTGCGGCCGCTGCTTTTACCCCTAATGTCAGATGAACCGTTAGCATGAACCCAAGTGTAGCGAGTCCCCCATGGTTGGACAGCAAGGCTGCTTTCGGTGTGTGGACCTTGTAAATAACGGTGGCATCTTTACCTTCCTTCTGGGCTGTTTGTTTTAGGATGGGTTCCTGGAAGCAGAAGGCTGGGCCAGAGGCCGTGGACCCTGGGAGGCTCAGGTACCATAGTGAAAGCCCGTGGCTGGAGTGGAGTGGGGAGGAGCAGGGGATGGGGAGTTCACAGGAAGAAACCTGAGGCTGGGCTTTGGGGGCCAGGGGAGCCCCTTTTTTCTCTCCTCTCACCTATTCTGTCCCCAGTGGTCTGGAAAAGGACTGAACCTGGGAATCCCTGGCCCCAAGAGCCCTTCTTCACACCTACAGTGTGCTGGGCTCTGCTGAGCAATGGAGGTCTCCTCATTCACATAGTAGGTCTCCTCATTCCTGTCTCCACCTGGAGGATGAGAAAACAGGCCTGAGGGTCGGGCTCTGAGCGTACACCTGCATGAGCCCATTAGACGCTGTCTCCAGGAGCAGGGAAGAAGGGTGTGAATTGGCCTTGGTCTCCCTGCTCTCTCCCAGTCTCAGTTTCCCCACCTGTAAAATGGGTGTGTGAACTAGGTCTGTGATTTTTCCACCCTCTCAGACCTGATACGCTTTCAAAATAACATTTATAACAACCCCTTTACCCTCCTGAAGGGAATTCACAGGTAATATCACCAATTATACTATAAAAGAACAAGCAAGAAAAGGAATTTATAAAGTGATGCACATTCCAGCCTGTAGACGCTGCCCAAGTCCCCTCAGAAGGCAGGTAGAACAGGGTTTTCCCCAAATGCTCGGTCCCTGAACTATCATAGCCCCAAATGCAGCCGGGCCCTGGGACTCTGTCTGCTGGCAGGAAGCAGGCCAAATTTTTCCAGGCAGAGTGCAATCCTCCGTCAGTTTCCAAACATTTCCTTAGCTACCGCGCAGCTGCATTGCTGGCAATTCGTGTTTTTTTTTTTTTCACGCCGGACAAAAAGTCCTTCGTGTTCATACAAGAAGAGTGAAGCCCAGTTCAGCATCGTAGCAGGCCGCTCAGCTCCGGGAATGTCGCCAGCGTTGGAAAACTGTCCCCACCTCCACGTGACCGAATCCCTGTCGTCCAGACAACCAAACAGGATCCCACAAAGCTGGGAAACGCCCCTGAGGAAAGGCTACCCCGCTGTGAACCCAGAATAGGTTGATCTCAGTTATTGGTCCTATTGTGCTGGCTTAAAAAAAAAAAAAAAAAACATTGAACTGACTTTTTTACATTTCACTTAAGGGGCTACAGGGCGTTAACTCCCGCGTCCTCTGGCCGCTCCCTAATTCTTCCACACCTGAGCGCCCCGGGCTGAGACCGAACCTGGGCGCTCCCCCCGCACCCCTGTGGATGGCAGGCTTGGTGGTTGCTGTTCACAGTCGAGAAAAGGAGGGCCAGCCAGCACCCACTCACGCCGCCCAGTTGAGACCTGGGTTCTCTTCCTCTGGTGCCCAACCTCAGACCTTACGGCTTTACCACTAACCCGTCTTTCCATGGAGCTCCTGGTGCCAGATTTTTTATTGTAGCGTGATATCCTGTCAAGAATACGTGACTAACCGCTTTCACCCTAATTAAAAAAACAAAACAGTACCTAACTCCATTCGCAGTGTTGGACTAAGAAAATAATAACATCAACATAAAATTCATAGACCAGTGAGTTCGTACTCGGCGCTTTTCTAAAGACGTCGTTTGCATTTATCGATTCGACGAGCGCGTCAAGTTCGGCGCTGGAGTCAGGTTAAGGCAATTCTACGTATAAAACACTTCTCCGAACCAGTCTATCTCATCTTCGCAAAGACCTGTGACTACGTATCCAACTTCACAGATCAGTAGTACGGGTCATTTGCCAACAGTGTGCGGCCGAAAGCCACCCTCACTCGCACCTTCACCTACAAAGTAACGTTTTTGACTCTCGAAGAAGAGACGCAGCCCAATTTCATTCCCCTTCTTACAAGTCCATCTGCTTTTTAAGCATAAAGGGACGGGCAGATCGCGACTCCCAGGCATCCCGCAAAGTAGGCGGGTCACCTTAGGGGCAACCTTTACCCGCTCAAAAATTCGTCTCACATTAGCAGTGAGGATTCGGGCGTCACCCCGAATCGTTATTTTCCTTACTCATAAGTTTAAGGCATAAACGCAACTTTTTGTCACTTTCCACATAATGAATCTTAATCCTATTAGTCCTACGGTGAGTACCAAACTTGATCGTTGAACTGAGACTCCCGTTCCTTTGAAGTTGGCCTTAATGCTAGTTAATATTTTATGTCGCTTTCCATATTATTTGTCCAGGGGAGAATACAGAACGATAATCACAGAACCTCCGTATGCAGATAAGCAGATTGTGTCGCTAAGGCTCCTGGAGAACGTTCCGCCCCTTCCGGTTCTTGCCTCATTTGAGCTGTCGCGAGAGTTCGTCGACCGAACGCCGGAAACAGTCGCACCGTAGTGGCTGAAGGGGCGGGACCTGGGCGTGAGGGAATCTAAGCTGCTCTGTGGTGCAAGATGGCGGACATCTCTTTGGACGAGCTTATCCGGAAGCGCGGGGCTGCGGCAAAGGGACGGTAAGCGGCTTTTTCTTCCCTTCGGGGTTTAGGGTACGCGGCCTAGCGGGGCTCGGGGCTGAGGAGAGAGGGGCTCCGGCGCGACGCGGAGGGCCGCCTGCTCCCGCCCCCTGCCGTAGCCGCGCCGCTCATTGGCCCGGCCGCCGCCACCGCCGCAGGCCTGGACATCCGGCTGCCTACTGGCTGCGGGCGCCGTCGGCAGCGGCGGCGGGACCGGGGTGCCCTGGGGTCCCCTGGGTCTGCCCGGCTCAGCCCCCTGTCCGGAGAAGACGGGCGCTTGGGCTGCGCTTCTCCGTGCCCTGAGCGCGGCGCCGAGCCAGGACCCCTGAACTTCAGCGGGGAAGCCACTCGCTCTGCCTCCGCCGGGACCTTTCGTGGGCACACCCCGCGCCCGGTTCCCCGCTCGGAGCCGCTGCCGTTAGCACTCGCCCCCGCGCTCCTGTCCCCACGGCGGCGTGGGCTCGTTCGCAGCCCCGTCGGCCCGTTACGAGCGGGGCCCCCAGTTTGCAGACGCGGAGCCCGAGGCTGGCGGCCGCGGGGAGCGGGGCGCGCCGGGGCGCGGGGCGGAGGCGGCTTCGGGCGTGGGCAGGAAAACGGGCTGGGCTGGAGGGTGGCCGTTTCTGCCCCTTTTGTTTCTTTTAATTGAATTTATTGGGATGACAGTGGTTCATAAAATCACCGAGGCTTCAGGGCGGCCACTCTGTAACGCGTCATCTGCGTGTTGTATGGAGGGCTCTCCGCCGAGTCGAGCCTCCCTCCACCCCGGCTTCGCCCCCTGTGCGCGCTCCTGCCCGCCCCTTCCGCCCCCTTTGGCCGCGTCCTGGGGGTTGTAGCTCGGCTCTCGGAGAAAACTCGGCTGGGCGAGGAGCTTCGGACTCCCTCGGGCCCCTCCGGTGTTGTCGGCCGCCTCCAGCCCGTGCAAGCCGCGGCTCACCTGTGCGAGTGAGCGGGCGTGAGCTGCCGGCGGTTTTCCAGCGCACGCCACATTAGTTTAAATGTGTACGGCCGGCTGTAAAGATGTTACACATTGTTTTCTCAGTCAGTCATTCACTCAGCAGATGCTTGTTAATACCGCCCCGTGCTTGCGGCCCTTGCTGTCTGAAGTGTACCCCCCCCCCGTTTACTGCCAGCGCTTCACCTGGCGTCTGGCTCACGACAGCTTCTCAGTCCTCATTCCCTCGGCCATTCCTCGAGACCAGTTCTCTCCTAGGTCTTTCCTCTCGTAACGGGCGAGGAATCGGTGCTGCGTCCTCCGGCCACTTCTAAACTGTCCCGGCTTCGGAGGTTTGCTCAACAGTTGCTGAGTGAGCGGGCATCGCAGGACGGGCTCCCCGCAGGCCCTGACTGCGGGTGGTCTCCATCCGCTGGGCCTGTACGGTTTTGGTGTGGGCGTGGGCAGAGGCTCGGGTGGGGCAGTGGGTGGGGCTGCGGGAAAGCCGGCTGTGTGCGCCCCGGCGAAGAGCAGGGACTGTGCCTGCAGCCTGGCAGGCCGGGTTGTGGGGTTCGGTGCCTCTGGGGCTGGATGACTTCTGGGCTGGGCAGTTTCCTCACTCGGGATGATGGTTGCTAGTAGGTCATTGAGAGGATCAAATATAAGAACATCAGAATGTATATTTTATCCCGATGGACCAAGGTTTCGGGTTCGATCCCCAGTCGGGACACATACAAGAAACAACCAATGAATGTGTCAATAAGTGAAGCAACAAATCGATGTCTCTCTCCCCCTTCTCTCTCTCTCTCTCTCTCTCTCAAAATCAGTAAATAAAGAATCATTTAAAAGAGAATGTATACTTTAAAGTTTGTATCAGGCAGTAAGTGTTCAGCAGGTGGAGGTAATTATCATTTCCTTCTCCTTAGAGCGGTAGAAGCCCTCCCTGGCCGGTGTGGCTCAGCGGGCTGGAGCGTCACCCCGCAACCGGGAGGTTGTGTGTTTGACCCCTGGTCTGGCTGCACATGGGAGGCAACCAGTCAGTGTTTCTCCCTTTCTCTCTCTCAAAGCAGTGAAGCCCTGGCTGGTGTAGCTCAGTGGATTGGGCCTCGTCCTGCAAGCCAGAGGGTCCCAGTTTGATTCCTGGTCAGGGCACATGTCTGGGTTGCGGGCAGGTCTCTGGTTGGGGTGTGTGAGAGGCAACCGACCAATGTTTCTTTTGCACGTCCATGTTTCTTTCCCTCACTTTCTCCCTCCCTTCCCTCTCTCTAAAAATAAACAAAATCTTTTTTTTTTTTAATGTCCTCAGGTGAGGATAAAAAAATAAGTAGAAGCCAGACCCCTCCTGAGAACATGCTGGGTAAGCCCTGGGGCCCTAGAGTCAGGCGCCCTGGTTCAGTTCCCTGCTGCTCCCACCTTCCATATCACCTTTTCCAAGTTGCTTAACCATTTCCTTATGTATGAAATGCAGGCAGCACTTGTTTCGTTAGGCTGTTGTGAAGACTAAGTGAATTAAAACATCTGAAGTACTTAAAAAGTGAGCACGAAGTGCTCGATAGATGTTAGCTTTTATTTTTTTTTAATTGAAAGTGTTTGAGTAAGGAAGTGACAGGCAGTTTTCAGTGTGAGGATATTGCTTTGCTATTATGTGCAGATCAGGTTGGGAGCGAATGCAGGTGAGAGGCAGGTGTGGAAGAAGCTGGACTGCACGCTCTGATTGAGTTAAACCTGCCGGAAGCTCCGTTTCTAGTTTGCTTCACAGCCAATGAGGAGAAAAACTAGATCTGGAGGTCCCTGTCAAGAAATGTACGAAGTGTGAACCAGTGTCATTTCCTACAGTAAATGGAGTCTGTTCTTCGTGTTTTTTAGAATATTCCTCCCTGGGAACTTGGGTTGAACATTGCTTGGATGTCTGAGGAACTTTGATCTTAATAACTTAGGAAGAACCTGTGTTTATCTCAGAAAAGTGAAAGCACTAAGAGACTGAGCCTGTGCAGGCGTAAAGAACCTTCTTCCGCACAGGCACGGAATGCGCTTGCACTTGAGAGCAGACGTTCTGTTCCAGTGTTCATTACGCCTTGTAGGTCAGGAAACGGGTCACCATTATGTGGGCCCCAGTTAATTGAGTACCGCTGCATCCGCGCCACAGTGAGGCATTGCTTTCCCACGCACAGCACACCCATAGTGACCGCAGTCGCCCCAGACGCACAGATGAGTCTCCTCGGGACAGCGCTGGGCACCAGCTGCTGTCCACCAGCTGCTGTCCAGGCCTGTCCCTCCCACCAGTTTCTTCCTTCGGATGTCCGGGCATCACTGATTGGGTTAGTTAAGAACTCTCTGGTTTGATTAGTTTGATCCTCAGAGGGCAGCTCTCTGTGTACGGCATCCGTGTGGTTGGATGAAGGTGGCAGGCAGCCTCGGTGGGAAAGTCGGGCCGTGAGTGTGCTGGAGTTATCAGTCCTGGGCGCGTGCCCTGTCTGCGGGTGGGGGTGTGGGGGGGGTTGGAGAGCTTTTCAGTCCAGGCCAGGGCCCTGGTCTGGGTCCTCACTGCTTTTTTCCCTGTTGAAATAAGATAAAGGAGATGTATAACTAAAGCAAAGAAGGGGTAACGTAGTTATTACATAACTGGGGGGAAGAATTAAGATTTAAAATGAAACATCTCCACAAGACGAGATCTCTTAGAAGGTAGGGGGATAATGTGTTGTTTTTCTGAATGTGTCTAAAGTACTAATTCAGAATTGACCGCCAGTCGTGGAGCCAGACTGTGTTTTCCCGTATAAAGATGACCTCGACACACACGTACTCTCACCCAGGGACCCCGGGATTAAAATCCACTTTATAATAACCTAGACCACAGTGGTCGGCCTGCAGCCTTCGGACCAGACGTACGTCCAGAGCCAGCTGCCGCTCCGCCCTCCACAGGCAGAGCTGAGACGTCGAGGCGCTCCTCACCCTGCTCAGACCCTGTCCAGTCATTCCTCGTGTTCAGGCTTCAGGGGGCGTTGGCGCTGTCACCCACAGCACCCTGCCCGGGACCGCGGGGTACTGGCGAGTGGAAGCAGCACACAGTGTCGCCCTGTTTGGGGTACAACAGGATGGGGCAGTCAAGAGACTTGCTCAAAACGTCCCTCTCCCCTCCTCCCAAACATTGACTGCGGCCAGAAGTGCAGAGTGTTTGGGGATCATTGGATAGTCTGCAGGCAGAAGTTGGGGCCACACCAGGGGCTGCGCTGAGGGGTTGAGCTTTGTTAGGGTTAGGGAACCCGCAACAGTTCCTAGGGCAGCGGGATAACATAATTGACTCTGTTTTAGAGACCTGCTTCTAGCAGGAATGTTTATTTGAGAAATTCTTGATGACTAATGCTTGCCTTATAACCAAACCTGCTGGGACGAATAGCCGTCTCTTAATGCAGGAACCGGAGCAGTGGTTGTGGAAAGCCTGAGCACTGCACCCCGCTAAAGCTGTTCTTGCGAGCAGTCGAAAAGAACTGGAAAAGAGTTGGGGTGGCCAGGGAACTACATGCATGGAACTGAGGGAAGTTAGCTTACTCACCATGACCCATCACCTCCCTTTCCCAAGTGTACCTTTTGCACTGTTCCAGTGGATGAAACACTGCTGCACACGGCTGGTACTGTCTGGTGGTCTTTCTTGCCCGACAAGCAGTACGGGGTGTGGGTCCCAAGTGCGTGGACATCCTCTAAGTGTGCGCTTACTTATTACCCTCTGGCCACTTGCGAGTGGGCTTTTCCCCTGGGCATGACTGGAGTCCTGAGATTTCCCTTAACCTGCGGACAGTACTCACCCTTCAAGTTGTGGTCCTATCTTTTTTTCCTGCCCTAAAGATTTTCTTTCTTTATATTTAGGAAGAGGGAGGGAGAAAGAGGGAAAGAAACAGCAATGTGAGAGAGAAACATTGATTCGTTGCCCCTCACATGCCCCCAACTGGGGACCTGGCCCACAGCCTGGGCATGTGCCCTGACTGGGGACTGAACCAGTGACCCTTTGGTCTGCGGGACAAGGCCCAGCCCACTGAGCCACACCAGCCAGGGCTAGCTTTACTTTTTGAACACATAATTGATGCCATGGTGCCTACATTTGTTGTATTTCACGTATTATAAAATCACATGGAGTATCACATGATAATGAAACCAGAAAAGTCAGCATTCATGCTGCCCATTAGTACCAGAACCAATAAGCAGAGACAGAGATTGAATCTTTATGGGTGCTTTATTCAGATGGCTCGTGATCTCAGAAGATGGCAGGTTACATTTCCTTTCAAGCCATCCTTTTATAAGGGGGAAAAGTGTAGGGAAGGGATTCGGAATTCAGGAAAGAGGTTAATCAGATAAAAGCTGCAGTCTGGCAGTTTCTCTGCCATCCTTTCGTCTGTTAACTGGGGATTTTCTGTCTGTGTCCTGGGTGATTTTCTTTGGCGGTGGGATGTTTCTCTCTGGAACACAATGGCTCGGATACCATCTTGATTGCTTATGGTCTCTTCTGGGACACAAAGGTTGAAGTGCTTATGGTCTCCTGGAGTCAAGGTAGGTCGTACCTTCAGTTCCTGAAACAGTAGCTTTTTACATGCATTCACTACTAATGCTTATTAACTATTACCTAAAACTAAAATTTTCCAACTCCCACATCAATAAAAGCATCTAAGCTCATTTAGTTGCAAGTGTCAGGAAGCCTTGGTAATGAGCGTGCCCTGGTGACGGGAGGAAGTGGGATTTGGAGAAGACAGACGAAGACAGGAAGTCTTCAGGACAGGCTCAGTTTTGGATTCGGATGTGTCTGATCCCCCTGGTGGACATGCTCATCAGTTAAGTCTTCCGCTGTTGATGTTCCTGCAGCCTGGCCCCATTCATAACACCCTTTCCTCAAGCTCCTGCAGAAGTTAGGCTCTTACTCTACTTGCGGCCGGCAAAATCCTGGTGGGTCCCCTTTTAGGGTCAGGGCCAGGGCCACCCTGTATGCCCTGGCTGCGTGGTTAGGCGCTGGAGAAGTGATTGGTGGCCAGGATCCCAGCAGGGCGTTACGCTGGGCGGTGGGGGCCGGGTGGAGGCTGCCTTTGCAGAGGCCGTCTTCTCCAGGAGAAGCCCTTTCAGGGGCTGCAAGCACTTCTCCTCTCTCACCACCCCTGGGGCTTGGAGTAGGAAAGAGGGAAGCATAGAGCCTGTTCTAATGGAAAGACTGTGGGCTCTGTGGTCCATCTAGTCCCAGCCATGCCACTAGCCCTATGATGTGGTTCTTAACACAGAGGAGGTAGAAGTGGTAGCAACTAACAGTACAAGCTTGGAAGAATAATGATTTATAGGAGCCCCTAGGGCTTTAGCACTTAGCAGGAGCTCTGGATCAGAAAGCTCTTTGAGCCTTTATCATTCTCCTGGTGCCTGCTTGACACTGGAGAGAAGCTACAGGGTGTGCCCCTGAGGAGCTCTGAGTGCTGCAGGAGATGCAGGCTTGTAAATAGATCGTTGTGATGCAGCATGGTAAGTGCCTTAATGGAAACCTGTCCAGAACTTGCCTCTCTCCTAGGAGAGAGCCTCTGGCCGTGGAGGTGATAGGGGAGAAGTGCAAGAATGCTGGAGGTGGAGCTGGGGTGGGGATGCTCAGTGCCTCCTGCTGCCGGTGCTGCAGGAGCCGGAAGCCTCAAGCTGGGCTGCAGTGGGCATTTTCCACAGTCGGCCTAGAATGTGCTTTGTCCCTGGTGGTGCCTCAAAATACCTGGTCTAGGAGGCAAAACGCTTTTAAAAAATATTTATTTTTTTTACAGAGAGGGGAAGGGAGAAAGAGAGGGAGAGAAACATTGATCGGTCGCCTCTTGCACACCCCCAGCTGGGGACTGGCCAGCAACCTAGGCATGTGCCCCCGCTGGGAAAGGAACCAGTGACCTTTCGGTCCATGGGACAGTGCCCAACCCACTGAGCCAAACCAGTCAGGGCAGGCGCAAAATACTTTTACCAAGTGATAGAAATTGCCAGTCCCTCCTTCATAATTTTGTTTCCAGTGCAAAGTTAGAAGCCATAAAACTGGGAAGGAAGCCTCTATTAATTATTGGGTTGGCCAAAGAGTTTGTTTGTCCCCCCCCCCCCCCCCGCCGGTAAGATGCCTCTAGTAGCTCTCAGTTGTCTTTAACAAAAGAAACAATTTTGTTAGATTGTATTGTGTTGTGACAGCTGTAATGTCCGTGTGCATTTAAAATAAAAAGCTTACCAAAATTAGTGAATTTTTATGTAACCATTTTAATTTTGAGGATAGAAGAAAGTAACATTTTTGACATACTATACCTTACTATTTCAAGAAAGACTTCTGGCCAAGATGGAGGCATAGGTAGATACACTTTGCCTCCTCACACATCCAAAAGAAGGACAACAATAAATTTAAAAACAAGACACAGCCCTGGCTGGTGTGGCTCAGGAGATTGAACTCTGGCCTGCCAACCAAAGGGTCCCCGGTTCCATTCCAAGTCAGGGCACATGCCTGGGTTTCAGTCCAGGTCCCCAGTTGGGGGTGCTCGAGAGGCAATCACACATTGATATTTCTCTCCCACTCTTTATCTCTCTATTCCCTTCTCTAAAAATAAATAAATAAATAAAATCTTAAAAAAGAAGAACGGTCTGGAAATCAAACTGCATGGAAGTCCAACAGCCAAGGAGTTACAGAAGAAACATTCATCCAGACTGGTAGGAGGGGCAGAGATGGGCAGCTGGGAGGGGGACCCGGAGGGTGAGGTGGCAGCTGGCAGACAACACATTCGTGTCCCACGGGGGTCCCACATTCGTGTGTGGAACAGCTGGGGAGTGAGACAGGCCTTGCAACACAGGGTTCCAGCAGACGGGAAAGAAAGCCTCAAGTCCACTGGCTGTAAGAACCTATGGGGGTCGCGGTGGTGAGAGAAACTCCCAGTCTCCCAAGAGAGTCCACTGGAGAGACCCACAGGGTCCTAGAACGTACACAAGCTCACGCACCTGGCGTCGGCACCAGCAGGGCCCAGTTTGCTTGTGGGAAGCGGGGGGAGTGACTGAAAGCTGGTCCAGAGCCCAGCAGGCAGCACTGTTTCCTCTGGGACCCCTCCCCCACACACAGTGCCACAACCCAGCCACCTGGGTTGCCCTGCCCCTTACAACCTAACAGGCCAGCCCAGGCAAAGAAATTTGGCCCAAATGAAAGGACAGATCAAAGCTCCAAAAATACAACTAAGGGATGAGGAGATCGCCAACCTGTCAGATGCAGAGTTCAAATCACTCTAATCAGGATGCTCACGGAAATGACTGAGTGTGTTCGCAGAAAGAGAGGAAGAAGTGGAGGCTATGCAAAGTGAAATAAAGGAAAATGCACAGGGAACCAACAGTGACGGGAAGGAAACCGGGACTCAAATCAATGATTTGGAGCACAAGGAAGAAATAAACATTCGACCAGAACAGAGTGAAGAAAGAATTCAAAAAAATGAGGAGAGGCTTAGGGACCTCTGGGACAACTTGAAACATTCCAATGTCTAAATCATCGGGGTACCAGAAGGAGGAGGAGGAGAAGAGCAAGACATTGAAAACTTATTTGAACAAATAATGAAGGAGAACTTCCCTGGCCAGGCAAAGGAAATAGACTCCCAGGAAGTCCAGGAAGCTCAGACAGTCCCAAAGAAGTTGGACCCAAGGAGGACCACCCAAGACACATCATAATTACATTACCCAAGATGAAAGATAAGGAGAGAATCTTAAAAGCAGCAAGAGAGAAGGGGACAGTTACCTGCAAAGGCGTTCCCGTAAGACTCTCAGCTGATTTCTCAAAAGAAACTTTGCAGGCAAGAAGAGGCTGGAAAGAAGTACTCAAAGTCCTGAAAGGCGAGGACCTACATCCAAGATGACTCTATCCAGCAAAGCTATCATTTAGAATGAAGAGCAGATAAAGTGCTTCCCAGGTAAGGTCAAGTTAAAGGAGTTCATCATCACCAAGCCTTTATTACATAAAATGTTAAAGGGACTTATCCAAGGAAAAGAAGAAAACCAAAACTATGAGCAGTAAAATGACAACAAACTCACAACGATCAACACCTGAACCTAAAAACAAAAACAACGAACTAAGCAAACAACTAGAACAGGCACAGAATCATAGACATGGAGATCACATGGAGTGTTACCAGCAGGGGAGGGGCAGGAGGAAGAATGGGGGGAGGTACAGGGAATAAGAAGCATAAATGGTAGGTACAAAATAGACAGGGGAAGGTTAATAATAGTATAGGAAGCCCTGGCTGGTGTGGCTCTGTGGATTGAACACCAGCTTGTGAACCATAGGGTTGCTGGTTCGATTCTCAGTCAGGTCACATGCCTGGGTTGCAGGCCAGGTCCCTAGTAAGGTCCCCTGAGGAGCAACCACACATTGATGTTTCTTTCCCTTTCTTCTTCCCTTTCCCTCTGTCTAAAATAAATAAATAAAACAGTAAAAAAAAAATAGTATGGGAAATGGAGAAGCCAAAGAACTTTATGAATGACCCATGGACATGAACTAAGGGTGGGGGGTAATGCTGGTGGGAGGGGAGGTGCAGGGCAGTGGAGAATGAAGGGGGAGGAAAAAAATGGGACAACTGTAATAGCATAATCAATAAAATATACTTAAAAAATAAAACCACCTGTCTGAGGAAAAAATACAAATGAAATCTTTTTAAAAAAGAAAGATAATTCAACTGAAATGCCTAAAAAGATTTGTGCAGCATGTGGAGAAGGCGCTGTGACTGATCAGATGTGTGAAGAGTGGTTTGAGGAGTTTCGTGCTGGAGATTTCTTGCTGGGTGATGCACCACAATCGGGTTGTTCAGCTGGAGTTGATGGTGATCAAATCATGATGTTAATTGAGAACAATCAGTGTTATTCTACGTGGAAATAACTGACCTACTCAAAATATCTAAATTAATTTATTGGTGAAAATGAAAAATGTATATTTTATTTTATAGAAGAAAACCACACGAACCTTTTGGCCAACCCAGTACTTGTTTCCTCAGACAGGGAGCAGCTTTCTGGTTTCTCCAGCCTCCTCTGTTCTCAGTATCATTGCTGTCGACATCCAGACCCCTTCATATTGCCCTTTTTGCTTGTAGGCTCAGTGTCAGGCCAGGAGCTGGAGGCGTCCGGTCTCACGTCGGGGTCCAGCAGAGCTTTCTCGGCCAGCCAGCGCGCACGGCCGCCTTCCAGCAGAGGTTTGACGCTCGGCAGAAGATCGGCCTTTCGGATGCCCGGCTCAAGCTGGGCGTCAAAGATGCCCGGGAAAAGCTCTTGCAGAAAGACGCCCGTTTCCGGATCAAAGGGAAAGTGCAGGACGCCAGAGAGATGCTGAACTCCCGCAAGCAGCAGGGCACGGTGCCCCCGAAGCCCCACCAGGTGGCTGATGCCCGGGAGAAGCTCAGCTTGAAGCGGAGTGCCCCTGCTGCCTTCATGAGCCCCCCCGTCGGGACAGTGACCCCGGCTCTGAAGCTCACGAAAACCATCCAGGTGTGTGTGGCTCCTGTCATGAGTTCCTGGAAGCCAGTGATAACTAGGTTCTGGCAGGGAGCGGGGGTCGGGAGTATTTGGGCGAAGTGACAGCGCCCCCAAGTCTTTGTATAGTAACCATATGAGGAAGGCCAGGTACTAACCCAGTTTTATATAAAAGAGGGGGCGTCCAGAGCAACGAAGTGACATTCTCAAGTGAGGTTGTTGGGGAGGGAAGAGAAAGGAAAGAACAAAACATTTGTTGAGCATGTGCTAGGTAGCAGGCCCTTAACACAGATGACCTTATGTATTCCTCACTGCCCCCAGGGTTATTATCCCAGTTTTATTAAAGAGCCTCGGCCTCAGAGATGTGAATTACTATGGCCAGAGTTACACAGCTAGTCGTTGGGAGGACCTGCCTCCTCATCCTTTGCCCTGGCCGCCTGCTCAGCCACCACCCCAAAGGGAATGGAGACAATATCAACACCGTTTAATCTTCACAGCAGCATTGGTAACAGGAGTAGTAGCCAGGAAGGCTTATTGAGCCAGGTTCATTGAGCCCTACGCATGCATAATCACGTGGTCTCTGAGACGACAGATCTTCCTGTCACTCCCCTACTTGGGTATGAGGCACTCTGCAGGGCCTTTTACCAAAGACCCAAACCGAGTGTCCCTTGTATTTCAAGTTCAGTGATCATGCACATGGATCCTGAGGGATGAATTATGACCAGTGGGTGTTTCTAGGTTCCACAGCAGAAGGCCGTGACCCCACCCCATGCCCATTCTGCTGGAATGAGGATTAATGTCGTCAATCACCACCAGTCCAAACAGGTAGGATGTGAGTGTGTGTCCTGTGTGCAGACGTGTGCGCAGGCATGCGTAATCTTTTAAAAAAGGAGTTTCATAACTGAAGAGGGGCAGAGAGGCAAACTGAAAACATATACTGCATTTTTCGGACTGTAAGATGCGCCTCCCAAGTTTGGGGAAGGGGGGGGGGCGCGTCTTATAGTCCAAATGTACCTTTACATTTACATTGGGGAAATATTATTTATGTTGTTTATTCTTCTATTTTACCACATTTTTTTGCTTCGAAGGTTTTTTTCCCTATTTTCCTCCAAAACCTAGGTGCATCTTATGGTCCAAAAAATATGGTATATTTTTCATTAATATGTGCTTAATACAAAAAATTACAAAATAGAAAAAAATTTAGGAGAAGGTTCTTGTGCTCCTGCTCTCCAAAGCCAACTGTTGTTGAAATTCTGCCCTGGCTCCTTCTTGGTCTTTAAATGCTGTTATTAGTTAATTGACATGTAGTTGTCAATTATAGTTGTGATTATATTCTTAATTCCATTTTGTGTCATTCTTTTTTCACTTTAACACTCAAGCATTTGTCTGTGATTCACACTTACTGTGAACAGCATTTGTATAACTGCATAATCCACTGAGTTGACGTTCAGTTGATTTGTACCATTTTACTGTATTTTTCACTGTTACAAGTTCTCTGAACATCTTTGTGGATAGTGCCCTTTCTAGGGTTTGGGCTTATTTCTGTAGATCCAATTGCCTGGGGTGGGCTTCCCAAGCCAAAGGATATAAATAGACATCTTGGGGACTCGTCCCAGCCATTGTCCACATGTTAGAAAGATGCTCCGATGTACCTGGGAGCTGCAGCCCTTCCATCAGGCCCTCGTGGGTGGGGAGCCGCCCGTCAGGGCCTGAGCCCAGCCTCCTGAGGCAGCCTGCACCTGCCCCTCCGCCTCAGTCACTCCAGCGGGCTCTCCCTGCTGTCCTTGCTCCAAACCTTGGTTGACAGCCCGTGTGCCCCAGTAGCTTGCGTTTCTTTATTTTCAGAATGTATATGACCTGGATGAAGACGATGACCTTGCAGCTCCCATTCCGAGTAAGATGAAATTTGCCGTCTCGGGCAGCTTTCTCCACCACATGGTAGGGCACTTTACGTTTTTCACGTACTCGCTGTGTGTGTCTGATCGGGTGGATGGTAGATGTGGTGGGAAGCAGGCTTTTCAGCTCGGTAATATTTCTTCATTTGGGCCTTAAGATTTTCAGCATGAACTAGTTCAACCCCTCATTTTATAAATCCTGAGACCAGGGGTCTAGTGATTTAAGATCCCATGACTAGTGAGGTTTGAGACCCTTTGGGAGAATGTTAGTGACCCCACAGGGGGTCTTTTATTTCTGGCAGAACATGCTGTGTGTTCCCTTTCCTCCATGGTCAGCAGCTCTGACCCCATTCTTAAATCTGGATTCCCTCGGTTAGTGTGGTAGCAGAATACCTGAGCCTTCCCGGTGGGTTCTGCCCGGTGCAGCCTGCCCGCAAGGAAAGCTTGATAGACTAGGGTGCTGGTCAGACACCGTGCAGGGGAGGAGAGTGCACCATCGGGGACACGAGGGAGGTCTGTGCAGCTCAGCTCAGTGGTTGTAGCCAAATGACAGGCAGGGAGGCCAGGGGGCGTCCAAACCAGGTTCCTTTGTTTTGGTGTCGGGCCCAGAGACTCAGTTTTGGTCACTGCACTGAATGTGTGGACCCATTTCCTGGGTATCAGTGAACCTGTGTAAGGGGTGTGTGAAGGTGAATATGCCCGTGTCTTACAGAGGGGCTGGCTTTCCAGTAATTAGACTGCTGGGCCTGCAGTGGAGGGACCTGGCTCAGTAACTAACTCTAACTGAGATCCCTAAAATGCTGTGTTTCTCTTAACTCACTTAAGACTCCCCCACCCTCCCCTGCTGTGAGATAGGTGCCATTATTGCCCCTGTGTTACTGATGAGGAGTCAGGCACAACCAGGTTGAATAAACCTGCTCATTGTCACCCAGCTTGTAAGGGGTGAGTCTAGGAATTCGGGCATGAACAGTTTTGCTCCTGGGCTGAGTGTGAGCACCGTGCTGCACTGGCTCTCGAAACCGAGAAAGCGGCTTGAGGACAGTGGGGCCCAGCTGGGGAGCACGGTTCCCCTGCAGCCGGAGAAGCTGGCGGACCGACCCTGTGCCGTAGTCTTCTTAGCCGCTGCGCCCCTCTTCCCTCCCCGAGTCCGTGCCTGCTGGACGCCACCCTCAGCCAGCAAGACCACCTGCCACTGCTGCCCATGCCCCTTCTCCCTCGGACACATTAATACCAGGGACTTGACTGCTTTCTGTTCCCGAGGGAACACACCCCCGATTAGGGCTTTCGGGGGAGGGAGGGAACTGTGTCTGCCGGTCTCCGTGTGCAGACTTCGCCAGTGTGTCTTTGACCGTGTGGAGGCTGCTAGGGCCCGGCCAGTGTGCGGTGCCTCTGTATGGCCAGACAAGGACCAGGAAGCTGGGACTCATGCCTGGAGCTGATGATCAGTCCATTGTGATAGAAGCACATGTGGGAACACACTTGACCCCAAGCTTTGGCCTTCTCACCAGCCCCAAATTGTTGGGCTTTTATAAAGGCTAACCGGTATGAGTGAGCCCGTGGATCCTGGGGAGGGCTGCATGGAAGCTCTTTGCCGAGGGCTTCTGCACTGGAAAGGGGCTCTGTGGGCATGTGTGCAGGCTGTGTTTCCCCCTCCCGCCCCTCCCCGTGCGATGTCACCGGCAGCCCTCTGGCTGTAGGCCACTGGCAGAATTGGGAAACGGGGAGGTTGCCAGCCTCTCAGGCTGCTGTCTGCCTCTTCGTTTAGGCCGGGCTGAGCAGTTCCAAGCTTTCCATATCCAAGGCCCCCCCCCTTACCAAAGTGGTTCAGAACGATGCCTACACAGCGCCTGCTCCCCCTTCTTCGGTGCGAACAAGAGCCTTGACCAGCATGTCCCGGACACTAGTGAACAAGGAGGACCCCCCCAAAGAGCTGCCGCCCGCTGAGGTGAGGTGCAGGTGAAGGAGAGGAGGGGCCCACAGCAGCGGGTGGCCCGTGCTGGGTGGGCAGTGCGCTCTGTTTACCCTGCTGTGCTCGCAGCGCCTCTCCGAGGTGGGCACTGCCGCCCCCTTACAAATGAGCAAAACAGGCTCAGCGGCCCCTGCACGCACACAGCTTGCCGGCCAGTGGGGAAAACGGAGGCTTGGACAGAGCACTGTGTCTTGTGACACAGCAGTTGTGCCCAGAGGAGAGCTACTGGGAACACTGAGGACAGAGCAGCTAGCTCCACTGGGCACATCCGGGAAGGCGTTAGGGAGAGGATCCTGTCTGGGCTGGGTGGGCCTTGAAGTGGGGTGGCATTCCAGGCCGAGAGGCTCAGAGGCCTGAAAGGTGGCCCAGAACATTTGAGAACCGAGAGGCTCTGTCCCTTTGCACTGGGGTGTGGGGACGTGCTGGGTGCCGGGGCCTCCAGTGGGCGGTGGGCCCTCCGGGTCACGGGCCAGGCTGAGGTCTGCGGTTGGAGCGCACAGCTTTGCTCTGCCTTCCGGTAACACGCTTGTCTGCGGCAGCCTGTCCTCAGCCCTTTGGAAGGCACCAAGATGACTGTGAACAACCTGCACCCTAGAGTCACCGAGGAGGACATTGTCGTGAGTATTTTGCCCTGCCAGAATTTGACTTCTGTGTCAGGCATCCCCAAGACCTCCCCCAGGTTCCCTGATTCTGACAGGACTCGTCAGCGCAGAGTCGTAGCGGGACTAAGATTTAGTGTAGGATGCAAAGCAACCTCAGCGAAGGGAAAGGGCTCACGGGCCAGGCCGGGGACACTAGGCACAAACCTCTGGAGTCCTGTCCCAGCGGGGTCACACGGGGTGCACTTCGTTCCCCCAGCAGTGGGTCGTGGTGATGTGTGTGTGTCAGAGAAGCTCCTGGGAGACTCTGCGCCCGGGGTTTCCGTCGGGGACTGGTCGGGCAGGCGCCCTCTGCCAAAACCCCAGACTCCCAGGGGGAAAGCAGGCGTTCCACACGGACCCCAGTCAGGCCCCGTGGGCCGCTCTGGTCGGTCAGGGCGGTGGGAGCCCTCCCAGAGCCCCAGTCCCCAGGGGCCAGCCAGGGGCCAGCCTTGGAGGCAGGCCTCTCGGAGGGTCGCAGTCGTACGGGGCTGTGTTAGTGCTTCACGCCACTTCTGCCCCGGGGCCGGGGCTCATGCTGGGGTGTGTCCTGGGCGGGCTCCTTTGGTCCTGTGGTACAGCAGCCAGTGGCTCCTATTCTCCTGAGTCTTCAGAACTTTCGCCGCCTCCAGGGATTTCACATGATGATTCCAGAGGAAAGAAGTGAGATGGGCTGGTGTTACCTGGTGGTTGACCCCTCTGGCTTGCCCTCCTGCCCATCCTGTCCCACCCTTGGCAGTCACGAGCAGAACCCAGTTCAGGTGCCTGGTGAGCAGGGGCCTAGATCCAGCCAGGACTTCTTTTCAACCCCGTTTTCATTCAGGCACCCAAAGAAGCTGTTAGTTTAGAAATCCAGGTACCCTTTTAACTCTGAACTGTCAGATGGCAAAAAGAGTGCAACTGAAGACTTCAGCTTCTCCCTGCAGCCGAACCCCAGGGTCGGGAACAGCCCATACTGGCCCCTGTGTTTGTTAATGGTTTTACGGAGCGCACAGATGCTGTGTGGTTGCTTTTAGAACTCAGCAGGCTCTCCTGTGAGCAGGCACATGAGATTGGAAATGGTAGCCAGTTTTGTGTAATGCTTGATAGGTGATAAAGAGCTAAGCAATTTTTTCCTGATTGTAAAAGTAATAATAGCTGCCATCTATTGAGTACGTACTGTGTACCAGGCACTTTGTATGCAGGGTCTTTGAAAGTGCAGAACAGTGGAAAAACCACTTGCCTCTCATCACTCAGTGAAAACTGCCAATGGTAGTCACCCTCACTTCTCTTCTGCCCACACAGGTCCCGCTGAAAGAAAGGCAGTAATAACATTGGGATCATATCTAGTGTTCAGTTCCATATGTTGATTTTGATATTTGATATTCTCTCCTTTATTATCAAAGACAAATTGAGCCTCTGTCCTCCTAACAGCCTTGCGAAGGGCGGTTGCAGTGAAGAAGTGGCTCGGGCGTTAGCCAGCCCCTGGGGTCTGTCTGCACATCGGGTTCCCTCTCTGGCCTCCGGCTCCTGGGCTGTGAAGTGAAGAGGGGTTCGAGGAAAGAGGAGGACAATGTGTTTACAAAGCACTCCCTTGACAGTGGTCTCAGTTCAGCTTTATAGCAGCCTGGAAGGTAGGCTAGACCGTCCTCTCCAGGAGAGAGAACGTCGTCGCAGAAGCGAAGAACGTGCCGGAGCCGCAGGCCGCACGGCCGAGGAGAGGCAGGGCCCCGGAGGTCAGACCCGGCTCAGCCTGCCTGAGCGTGCCCGGCAGGCCTGGTTTCCCTGTCTCCTGGCTGGCACTGCAAGCCCTCTGTCCCAGGACGTCCTCAAGCTGGACAGTCGATCCCTCTGTGTAGGACTGCAAAACTCATTTCCAGCAGATTGCTGTGCATCGTACCGGCCACTGCCTTTGATAAGCCTCCACACCCAGTCTCATGACGGAGTCCTCCGAGAGACGCGCCGTGACTGTTAGCCCGTGGAGGAAGGCAGTGGGCACTGGGGTGGGAGGACTCGGGGGTGACTTACTGAAGGTCACAGGGACGCCACGACGTGTCAGCTCAGGCCCATTTCTCGCCGCCAGCATAGTTTCTCCCCTCTTCTGGTCCGTGCTGAGGCCTGTGGGTGTCCCAGGAAGACCACCTAAAGGGAAGCCTCCCCGGAATCCTGGGCGCTGGGTGTGTTTGGTGTGGTGTGGACACCAGTCAACTCAGAGCCCCGGAATGTACGGCGGGGACGCGGGCAGGATGCCAGCCCGGCATTCTCCCCCAACCTAACTTCTTTGCTCTTTGCAGGAGCTTTTCTGTGTCTGCGGCGCCCTGAAGCGGGCTCGGCTCGTCCACCCCGGGGTAGCGGAGGTGGTCTTCGTAAAGAAGGATGACGCCATCACTGCGTATAAGAAATACAACAACCGGTGTCTGGACGGTAAGTCTGGGAGCGGGCGGCTGCCTCACCTTCCCACTCCTCATTGCTGACTGTCAGGCGGCAGCCTTCCGAACAGGCCCTCCTTTGAGGTGGGTGGGAGGGCGTCCGGGTGCAGTTGCCCCGCTGGGGCCTCCTGCGCACCAAGGTCGGGCAGGGAGGCGCAGTCTCCGGGTGGTGCTGAGCTGCCGCCGCCTGCCCCACGGGATGCTCAGTCGGCCCAGGCACTGGAGCCGGCCGGCAGGGAAGCACCGTTTCTCTGTGGACGGTTCTCTTACTGAGCCTTGGCAAGCACACCAAGTGCCACAGCCTCCCCCTTCCACGTACTGGCTTGCTCACTGCGAGGGCACGGGCTCCTTAACGGCCTAGAGCCTCAGCTGGATGTTGGCGCCTGGGCGCGCTGTGCATGGTGAGTGAATTTAATGAGTCCAGACTCCGTTACTCGCCTCCGGAGCCCATACAGGGGAGCCCTGTGTGCCCTGCTCCGTCTGTCCATCGCTGGTTCTTTCGGTGTCTGCTGGGTGCCTGCTGTGGGGCAAGGCCCTGCGGTAGCGATGGGGGGACAGGAACTGATACGACACAGAGGGCTTGGCTTTGCACCTCCCTGATGGCTAATGCTGTTGAGCATTGTTTCATGTGCTTTTTGACCATTTGTGTATCTACTACATTTTTCCTTTCTTTTAGAGAATAAGGGTTTTTAAAAATACATATTTTATTGATTATGCTATTACAGTTGTCCCATTTTTTTTTCCTCCCTTTCATTCCCTTCTGCCCAGCACTCCCCTCACCAGCACTACCCTACCCCCCCTTAGTTCATTTATGTCCACGGGTCATTCATGTAAGTTTTTTGGCTTCTCCATTTCTGATACTAGTCTTAAACTCCACCTGTCTGTTGCATACCTACCATTTATGCTTCTTACTCCCTGTACCTCCCCCCATTCTTCCTCCTGCCCCTCCCCTGCTGGTAACACTCCATGTGATCTCCATGTCTGTGATTCTGTGCCTGTTCTAGTTGTTTGCTTAGTTCGTTGTTTTTGTTTTTAGGTTCAGGTGTTGATCGTTGTGAGTTTGTTGTCATTTTACTGCTCATAGTTTTGGTTTTCTTCTTTTCCTTGGATAAGTCCCTTTAACATTTCATGTAATAAAGGCTTGGTGATGATGAACTCCTTTAACTTGACCTTACCTGGGAAGCACTTTATCTGCTCTTCATTCTAAATGATAGCTTTGCTGGATAGAGTCATCTTGGATGTAGGTCCTCGCCTTTCAGGACTTTGAGTACTTCTTTCCAGCCTCTTCTTGCCTGCAAAGTTTCTTTTGAGAAATCAGCTGAGAGTCTTACAGGGAACGCCTTTGCAGGTAACTGTCCCCTTCTCTCTTGCTGCTTTTAAGATTCTCTCCTTATCTTTCATCTTGGGTAATGTAATTATGATGTGTCTTGGGTGGTCCTCCTTGGGTCCAACTTCTTTGGGACTGTCTGAGCTTCCTGGACTTCCTGGGAGTCTATTTCCTTTGCCTGGCCAGGGAAGTTCTCCTTCATTATTTGTTCAAAGTAAGTTTTCAATGTCTTGCTCTTCTCCTCCTCCTCCTTCTGGTACCCCCGATGATTTAGACATTGGAATGTTTCAAGTTGTCCCAGAGGTCCCTAAGCCTCTCCTCATTTTTTTGAATTCTTTCTTCACTCTGTTCTGGTTGAATGTTTATTTCTTCCTTGTGCTCCAAATCATTGATTTGAGTCCCGGTTTCCTTCCCGTCACTGTTGGTTCCCTGTGCATTTTCCTTTATTTCACTTTGCATAGCCTCCACTTCTTCCTCTCTTTTGCGAACACACTCAGTCATTTCCGTGAGCATCCTGATTAGAGTGATTTGAACTCTGCATCTGAGAGAGGTTGGCGATCTCCTCATCCCTTAGTTGTATTTTTGGAGCTTTGATCTGTCCTTTCATTTGGGCCAAATTTCTTTGCCTGGGCTGGCCTGTTAGGTTGTAAGGGGCAGGGCAACCCAGGTGGCTGGGTTGTGGCACTGTGTGTGGGGGAGGGGTCCCAGAGGTCTCCAGTGGACTCTCCTGGGAGACGGAGTTTCTCTCACCACTGCGACCCCCATAGGTTCTTACAGCCAGTGGATTTAAGGCTTTTTTTTTCCCATCTGCTGAAACCCTGTGTTGCAAGGCCTGTCTCACTCCCCAGCTGTTCCACACATGAATGTGGGACCCCCGTGGGACACGAATGTGTTGTCTGCCAGCTGCCACCTCACCCTCCGGGTCCCCCTCCCAGCTGCCCATCTCTGCCCCTCCTACCAGTCTGGATGAATGTTTCTTCTGTAACTCCTTGGCTGTTGGACTTCCATGCAGTTTGATTTTCCGGCAGTTCTGGTTGTTGTTGTTGGTTTTGTTTTTTTTTTTTTTTTAAGATTTTATTTATTATTTATTTTTAGAGAGGGAAGAGAGGTAGAGAGTGGGGGGGGCGGAGAAACATCAATGTGTGGTTGCTGGGGGTCATGGCCTGCAACCCAGGCATGTGCCCTGACTGGGAATCGAACCTGCGACACTTTGGTTCGCAGCCCGAGCTCAATCCACTGAGCTACGCCAGCCAGGGCTGCTTTTTTTTCTTTTTTTTTTTTTTTTTTAATTGTCCTTCCTTTGGTTGTGCAAGGAGACAGAGTATCTACCTATGCTTCCACCTTGGTCAGAAGTAGCTATTTATTTATTTTTAAAGAAAGAGGAAAGGAGGGAATAAGAGAGAAACATCAATGTGCAAGAGAGAAAACATCAGTTGGTTGTCTCTCGCATGCCCCAAACTGGGGACCTGGCCCGCAACCTTGGCATGTGCCCTGACTGGGAATCGAACCAGCGACCTTTTGGTTTGCAGGCTAGTGCTCAGTCCACTGAGCCACACCAGCCAAGGCATTTGTGTGTCTTCTTTAGAGAAATGTCTATTCAGAATCTTTGCTCACTTTTTAAAACATTCTTGTTTTTATTATTATTATTTTGTGTTATTGATTCCGGAGAGAGGGGAAGGTAGGGAGAAAGGGAGTGAGAAAAATATTGATGTGAGAGAGAAACATAAGTCAGTTGCCTCCTACACATCCCCAACTGGGGGCTGCACCTGCAACCAGGGCACGTGCCCTGCCTGGGACTAGAACCTGTGGTCTTTTGGTTTGTGGATGACATTCGGCAAACTGAGCCACACTGGCCAGGGCTCTTTGCTCACTTCTTTAGTGGTCTTTTTTTCTTGAGTTATAGGAATTTTTTATATATTCTTTTTTAAAAGAACTTATTGATTGATTTCAGAGAGGAGAAGTCAGTGGGGGGGGGCATTAATCTGCTGTTCCACTTACATTTGCATTCATTGGATGATTCTTGTATGTGAACTAACCTAGGACCGGATCCACAGCCTTGGCATATCGGGAGTTCTTCATATAGTCTTCACGTGAGTCTCCTGGATAAACGGTTTGTCAGGATGTCCTCCGGTGATGCAGTTTGTCTCTTCACGCCTCTTCTCAAAGTATGCATTTAGGGCGATGTGTTTCCCTCCCTCCGCGCGCTGCGTCAGCCACGTCCCATAAACCTGATACGCTGTGTCTTTATGTTCATTCATTTCAAAGTATTTTCAGATTTCTTTTGTGATTGTTTTTCTTCGAGTCATTGGTTATTTAGGACTATTTTGTTTTATTTCCACGTGTTTGTGAATTTCCCAGATTTTCTTCTGAGCATTTGGGACAATATATATTTTGCTCCTGTTGGGTAGATGTCTGTTGGGTCTAGTTGGTTTATAATGTTCAAGTCTTCTGTTTCTTTGCTGCTCTCCTGCCCGGTGGTTCTGCCCATTACTAAACACGGCGCGCTGGAACCTCAACTCGCGCACGTTTGCTCCTCCTCTCACTTCTGCTAGCTTTTGCTTCGCGTGTTTGAGGTCATTATTAGTTGTGTGTCTGTTTATAATTGTTCCAGTTGTTTTCTTCCTGATGGATTCACCCTTTTATCAGTTATAAAATGTCCCTCTCTATCTCTTAGGAACATTTTTGGTTTTAAACTGTATTTTATTTTGTATTAATGTAGCACTTCAGGTTTCCTTAGGGCTGCTATTAGGGTGCTATATCTTCCTTTACTTTCAACCTTTTTGTGTTTTTTGAATCCGAAGTGTATCTTCTATAGATAGAATATATCAGAATCTATTTCAGATTAACCCTAACTTAGTTCCAGTGAGAGATAGGAATGTTACTTCTTTATGGTTCTATTCCCTCTTTTTGTGCTGCTGTTTCATTTGGGAAGGTTTGTTTGTTTGTTTGTTTGTTTGTTTTAAGAGAGTAAAGTTTTTATTCACTCTCCAAGAAAGGAGAGGGGCATGGTGTGGAGAGATACACCAGCATTGAGGGGTTGGAGCTCTGAGCTTTTACTGGATTAGAATTTGGCCTAAAAAGCGTGGGGGGTGTTCTGGTGTGGCCCCCGGGCTGTTGGGGTGTTGGGACAGGAGGCTGCAGTTGGGTCCAGTGTTGTTTTCTGCCTGTGGCTGTAGGGAGAGGAAAGTCCTGCTCTTGTTTCCAGTAGCTCCCAGTCCGATCGCGGCCGTGACGACGGGGGAGGAGGAGGCTGTCCGCAGAGTCTGGGGAGACCGGGGAGGGCTGGGGTCCTCTCTCCGGGCCTCACAGGGACAGGCGGGCCTTGGGGGTCGGACTGGCTGAGCTTCCGCAGCCCGCTGCTCCCCCGGTCCAAGTCTCAGGAGGACAGAGCAGAGGGAGAAATAGAGAGTGCCCTTTTGTGGGCCCCCGGAGTGTTAGGGTGGGTGGTGAAGAGGGCTTGAAAGGGTTCACAAAGAGAAGAAAGCACAGAGAGTAAAGGTTTATTCACTCTCCAAGAAAGGAGAAGGACCTGATGTGGAGAGATATACCAGCCTGTTGGGTTTTTTTTCAATGTTTGAAAATTTTCCGAAAAAAGCCCTGGCTGGTGTGGCTCAGTGGATTGAGCTCTGGCCTGCGAACCAAAGGGTCGCCGGTTCGATTCTCTTTCATGAATCCCTAGGGGGCACATGAGAAGCAACCACACACTGATGTTTCGCACCCTCTCCCCTCTCCCTCCCCCTCTCTCTAAAAATAAATAAATAAAATCTTTTAAAAAAATTTATCTTATTTGTTATTCTCCTGATCACATTTTATGTACAGTGGTAGTGCAGTACTCAGTACGATTAGTCAGTCTTTCATGGCCAAAGTGGAAGTCTAGGCATACACTTTTGAATCCTCTTTTCACTTAATTTCATACATAAACATTTCCCTTACTGATTGCTACACAAAGGAGGTTGGACGCCTTTACGCTGAGTCCGCTTTCTGCCCCCTCTCTCACTCTGCTCCCCTCCGTGTGAAACAGGTCTGTTGCCACTTTGCTTCTCGGTGCTGTCATTGCCAGGGTGTCACGGACCTCACACCCTGGGGTGTTCTGCTGGGACCTGGCAGCCGCGTCCCCGTTGTGGAGCCAGGGCTGCCCGTGGTGGGCGTGTTGACTCCGGTGCTGACGGGGACAGCTTCGTCCTTTTGTGGTCTCATGGCAGAGCCTTTTCTTTTGGTTTTCCAGGGCAGCCAATGAAGTGCAACCTTCACATGAACGGGAACGTCATCACCTCGGACCAGCCCATCCTGCTGTGAGTCCCAGAGGCAGCGGTGCTGGGAGCGGGCTTTCCCCTGCCCGCTCTGCGGGGCCGCCTCTTTACCCCGAGGGGCGGGCTGCCCGCGTCACAGCCCCACGCCGTCCAGTTCCTGTGCTCCGAGGGCGGGCAGTCAGCCGGGGCGCTTAGATTCGTGCAGAGTGGCTTGTCTCCTGTCACCGCAGGGGCTGGCCGCACAGGGGTTACCTTTAAGACCTGTTCCCAGCCTCGTAATCTAGAAACCCCTGAGAAGACAGTGGAGGGCAAGCCAGATGTGTCCCTCTTTGCAAAACTGGGTGCACTGTCCAAGGGAACGGAGAACTCCACCTCCTGTGACTGGCTGAGCCGGTGCTGGTGGCTGCCGCTCGTTTTGTTTCGGACGCCCGGGCGCACGCGCCCGGCCCGGGACAGAGATGCGTGGGGTGTCTGGACAGGCCGGGCACCCTTTGTAAGGAGACGGAGACCAGGGAGGGTGTTGGACGAGCCAAGGGGGGTGGGGCGGGGTGGGGCGGGGTGGGGCGGGCCTGAACGAGACTGTGGCTTGGAAAGACCGAAGTGGGAACCCTGGGTATTGAATTGTGTGGTTTGGACAAGTTTCTTAAGCTTGTGTCCCAGAACTGAGTCGTGTTCTGAAAAGTGTGTCTCCTGTGGCTTAGTGAGCTTGGGAACTGCAGGGCTCTGCAGAGTTAAATTGACTCCCTTACCTCAGGACTCCTCAGAATGTTCAGTGCGCTGGTGCACAGCGCGGCCCTGCCTGGGGACACGCGCTGATTTTACCCTGGCCCCCGGCCCCCAGCAGGCGGCCTCCCAGGTTTCTCGCTGGCGAGTCGGAGAGGTCTGTGGGCTCGCACAGATGGAGCGAGGTGAAGGGGTACAGAGAGCTTGTGACAGATGCTCAGTAAGTGGGGTCCCCCCCTGCCCGGGGCAGACTGACAGGGGTTTGGGCTCTCCCTGCCCCCCGCAGACGGCTGAGCGACGGTCCCTCGGTGAGAAAGGAGAGCGAGCTTCCCCGCAGGGTGAACTCGGCCGCCTCGTCCCACCCTCCCGCCGAAGTGGACCCGGACACCATCCTGAAGGCGCTCTTCAAGTCCTCGGGGGCCTCCACGGCCCCGCAGCCCACAGAGTTCAAGATCAAACTCTGAGGAGGGAGCGAGGCGGCCGGAGCAGGGGCAGAGGAGAGCGACTCTGCGTCCCGAAGCGACGCTGGTGACCGGTGGGCCGCGGGGCCGGGGCCCCGGCAGGGGGTGGAGCTTCCTCGCTGGACGGGACTGCCTTTCTGTGCTGTGTTCTGCCCTGTGCTCCCTGTGCGGTAACGTGTCCCGTAGTGTGTTTCTCTCCCTCCGCCTTCTCGCCAAGGTAGGTTCGTGCTGCCCAGAGTGTCTCTCCCCCTGACCTCGGCCCCAAACTGGTTTCTTACCTGGAAATACGTCCTGAATTCTCCGTGTGGCTTCCTTGTGGCTCTGTGGCGTACGGGGCAGGGCTGTTTGAAGGACACCCCTTTCCCCAGGGGCAAGGGGCCGCCTCCCATTTCTGCTTTTCAACTTCGCAAACAAAACGGAGAACGGAAGCCTCTGCCGTCCTAACGGGGCCGGGGCAGCTCCAGGGCTGGGCCGCCCACCTGCCTGCTCAGTGGGGTGGCCGGCTGGGCATCGGCTCACGGGCCTCTTGGCCTTCCAGCACACCGTGGTCTGGGGAGGGCCCTGCTGGTGCGGGTGGTCGGGTGGGGGCGCTGCCGCTCTGCTGGGAAGAGGGCACCCCAGCTCCTGGCCTGAGGGTCCGTGCTGCCTCAGGCCCTGCAGAGTAAATCCCTGGTCACGTTTCCCTTTCCCACTGGGGTACGTCAGGGAGGGCCCCCATCCCCACCAGCTCTCGTGGTCTCTGGTTATCCCTGCGGGGAGGGTTTGCATTGCTGGTTCCTCAAGTTTCACTAGCCAAGCGCTAATCACGTCCTGATTTTGCTTTCCCCTAGTTCTGTGACGTGGGGTTTGGAGGGTTACTGAAAGGGGGGATGTTGGCTTGCTCCTGGCGCTTTCTCTCTGGCCTCGGATGTCCATAGGGCAGTAGTTAGGGGTGCTGGGAGCAAATGTGATTGTAACCACCAAGGGGCACGATCTCCATTATTATAAGTGACCTGTCCGTCGGTGACCAGAGAGAGAGCTTCCTGCCTTGGCAGTAGGGGGAGGGGAGTGGTGGGTGGTGAGGAGGGGTTGAGCGAGGAGAGCAGCCCTTCCAGGCGGGCAGTGGGTTGGTCCCTCGGCGTGGTTCCCGGGAGCCGGGCAAACCTGTAGAGCCCGGGGCAGCTCTGACGGCGCTGCTCCAGAGCCACTGTCAGTCTCCCACCGGTTTTGGGGACTGCACAGGGAGTCCGGGCTGACACAGCCAGAGGGAGCTGGGGAGCAGGACTCCGGGAGCTCTGCCGAGTCAGCAGCAAGGTCCGTGAAAGGCACAAGCCTAGCAAGGAGAGGGGGCTGAGGCACTAAGGACCTCCGTCTGGGCCAGCCCAGGGAAGAAGAGCCTGGACGATCGTGTTTCCTCAGAGTTGGATCTGTCAGGCAGGAGGGACCCAGGGTTCGAGCCCACCCTCCAGCCTCGAGGTTGCCCAGGCCAGCCCAAGGGATGTGCCTGGTGGTGCTCCCCCTCCCCGTTCTTAAAGAGTGCAGGTTTTGTTCCCTTCTTCCCCTTCGAATGGGTGCGGATTTGATTCTCAGCAGCTGGAAGACATTCCTCCGACACTTTCCTGAAACTTCTTGGCCCGGGAGAGCACCCAAGGCAGTAGGACCTGACTTCTCGGGTCCTGAGCCCGGTCTGGCCACTGCCCAGCCTTGGCTGTGCACGGGGATGAGAAGCACCCTGCCCACCGGTTCTGCCCTCCTCCCCCTCCAGTCCCACGCCAGCTGCTCTGCGGCCAGAGTTCGCCGAGCCGCTGCCGCCCTGGCCGTCTGGACCCGGTCCTTGGGGCCGCCGCGCGGCACGTGGTGGGATGAAGCCTGCCCGCCTCCCGGGTCTGCACGGCGCCATGGAAAGGAGGGAAGAGGAGGCGGTGGGCCGGTCCTTGTGTCCTCAACTTGCTACTCCCTACCTTTCTCCATCTTGTCTCTTCTGTTCAAAGGAAGAGGGAAAGGCATTAAGGGATGGAGAAGACTCTGTTACTTAATACATTTCTGAATAAATGTTTGTTATTCCTACCTCTGAGCTGTCATTTCTTCAAAAATTTTACTAAGTGGCCCTGTAGGAACCAGAAACAGGCATGGCCTTTGCTTTACATTCACCCGCTCTGAGCTTGCAGTTCCTCACAGCAGGCTCCGCCCCCCGAGTCTGCGCAGCTGAGAAAAGGGGAGGGTCACTGTGGGGGCGCTGGGCACGGGGGCTCACAGCCTCCAGGGCCCAGGGCCCCGCTGGGTGTTGGGCATGGTTGGCTCCAGCAGAGCGCTGGGCCTGGTCTGACTGATGGTTTTTGTCTTGGTTTAAAGAAGTTAAACTCAGAAATTTAACCTCTTAGAGCAACTGTGCATTGGGGAAAAATTAATCTTTTTATTGTAGTAAAATACATATACATTGTATTGAGTTAACCATTCTTTAGTATCCAGTTCATTGGTATTAAATACATGCACAATGTTGTGCAAGCCTCAGCCCCATCCATCCCTGTAGTGCTTTCGTCTCGTAGAGCTGCAGCTCTGCACCCACTCAATGCTAGCGCCCCTTCTTCCCTCCGCCAGCCCCTGGCGGTCACCATCCTACTTCCCGTCTTTGTGATTCTAACTACTCGGAAAGTGCAGCCACACGTATTCGTATTTTCCTGATGCCTTCTTTCACTCGACATGTCTTCAGGGTTCGTCTGTGTTGTAGCATGTGTCGGAATTGGCTTGTTAAGGCTGAGTAATATTTCATGGTGCACATGCACCACATTTCGCTTATCCGGCCATCCACCGAGGGACCTTGGGTTGCTTCTGCATTGTAGCCATTGTGACTAATGCTGCTGTGCCCGCGGTGTACAAATGGCTCCTTCAGACGCTGCTTCCAGTTCTTTGGGGCATTTACCCAGAAGTGGAGTGGCTGTATCTTATGTTGATTTTATTTTTAAAGTTCTAAGGAATCATTACTCTAATTTCCACAGAAGCTGCACCATTTGACGTTTCCAAAATGAAATAACCCACTTTTGGGAAGAGGAAAGTGATCAGGGACCTTAGAACCCAAGGAATGACTCCCCCTGAGTTTCCTGGGTCTTGGTTTTGCTTCACGTATCCCAAATTGTGTGCCAGAGAAGCAAGCGAGCAAACAAACAGCCCAAGGGCCTGAAAAGGGATAGCAGACTGAGAACCAGCCCCAAGCTTCCCCAGCAAAGGCCGAATCGGGAGCCTTGACTTCCAGCCTCACTGTGCTGTATGGGGAGGCCCCAAAGTCTCTTGGTGGTGGTGCCAGGCCAAGTGGGGAACTGGAATGTGAAGTTCATACCAGTGGAGGCCACATGAGGAGCGGTGAGGCACCCCAGCCCCTTCCAACCCAGGTACTAACAGCGGACGGGTAGTGGGGTGACGGCCCTCCCCCCACCCGGAAGTCGCTAGGAGACACTACTACCCTGGGTGTCCGCACCCTTCGTGAGGAACCCGAACTCCCCGCACCTGGCAGTAACGACGTGGTGCCGCCCCACCCCCACCGGGGGAGGTGTGCCGCGGAAGCCTGAAGGAGACCTGGAGTGCTCATGGTACCCAAGATGTCCATGTGCAGTTGAAAATCGCTCATACCGAGGGCCAGGAAGATGTCAACTTGAAGGAGAAAAGACAGTTGACTCAACGCGAACATGTCAGAGATGGTGACAAGGACAAGGATTTAAAACAATAATTATAGGCCCTGGCTGGCATAGCTCAGTGGACTGAGCGCGGGCTGGGAACCAAAGTGTCCCAGGTTCAATTCCCAGCCAGGGTACATTCCTGGGTTGCAGGCCATGACCCCCAGCAACCGCACATTGATGTTTCTCTCTCTCTCTCTCTCTCTCTCTCTCTCTCTCTCTCTCTCTCCTTCCCTTCCCTCCCTAAAAATAAATAAATAAAATCTAAAAAATAATAATTATAAAAGTGAGTGAATAATTGTGAACACAGTTTAAACAAGTAAAAAAAAATCTCAGCAAAGAAATAGAAAGTATAAAGAACCATTTTGAGTTGAAAAATAGAAGAAGAAAAACAATGGAGAAAAAAATAGTGAACTGAGGTCAAACTATAGAAATCACACAAGCTGAACAATAGAAATAAAGGACTTCAGGGACCTCTAACAAAAAGTCTAAAATCTGTCATCAGTCCCAGTAGGAGAGAAAAAAGGGAAGTGCTAAAAACAGTTGAAGAAATTATGGCTGTACACTTCCCAGAAATAGCAAAAGATAAAAAGCCTGCAGATTGAAGAAGCTCAGGGGACCCATATAAGATAAACCTAAAGAAAGTCTCACCAGGACACAGCATAATCAAACTTCTGAAAACTAAAGACAAAATTTCAAAAGCAGCAAGAGAAATGTTGCCTTCTGTGTAGGGAACAACAATTGGAGTGACAGCAGATTTCTCATTAGGAACCACGGGTCCAGAAGGAATGGCGTGCTTTTCGAGTGTGGGAAGGAAAGTATTGACTAAAAATCCACTTCCAGCAAAAATATCCTTGAGGAATTAGGGTGAATGTAGACATTATCAGATGAAGGAAATCTAGGAGAATTTGTCGCCAGCAGACCTATCCTGAAAGAATGGCCCGGGAAGTTCTCCAAGAGCCCTGGCTGGTGTGGCTCAGTGGATTGAGCGCCGGCCTGCAAACCAAAGGGTCATCAGTTTGATTCCCAGTCAGGGCACACGCCTGGGTTGCAGGCCAGGTCCCCAGTAGGGGGCGTGCGTGAGGCAACACACATTGATGTTTCTCTCCCTCTTCCTTTCTGAAAAAAACAAATCTTTTAGCTCTGGCTGGCATAACTCAGTGGATTGAGTGCGGGCTGCGAACCAAAGTGTCGCAGGTTCAATTCCCAGTCAGGGTACATGCCTGGGTTGCAGGCCATGACCCCCAGCAACCGCACATTGATGTTTCTCTCTATCTCCCTCCCTAAAAATAAATAAAATCTTAAAAAAAAAACCACCCACGAATCTTAAAAAGTTCTCCAAGAGACAGACTCATGGATAGATAGCAGTCTGACAGTTGTGTGTGTGTGTGTGTGTGTGTGTGTGTGTGTGTAGGGATGGTCTGTGAGGTAGAGGGACTGAGCAAAAAAGAAAAAGCCCCGCTGGAGCAGTTTGGTGGGTTAGAGTGTCATCCCCACGCACCAAGTTTTCGGTTTTCTCTCCCATCAGGTCACATGCAAGAATCAATGGAGGAATGTATATCAGTAAGTAAAACAACAAATCCTTGTTTCTCCTCTTTCTGTCTCTTCCTTCCTATCTCTCTCTAAAATAATCAATTAAAAAATTTAAACCTCGATTCCCAGTCAGGCCACATACCTGGGTTGTAGGCCACAGCCCCCAGCAACCGCACATGGATGTTTCTCTCTCTTTTTCTCCCTCCCTTCCCTCTCTAAAAATAATAGATAAATAAAATCTTTAAAAAAATTTAAACCCATTTGCAGATTAATGGGGTAGAATGGACAGTCCAGACACAGAGCCTCACCTGTCTGGTAATTTAAGTGTCAACACGGGTGCCAAGACGATGGAGTGACAGATACTCTGTTCAGTAAATGGTTCAAAGATAAACTGGATACCCACAAAAAATAATTCATCAAAATTAAACATGTCTTTGTTTTTGTGGATGAGTTTAATGAAGTGAAGAGACAACCTACAGAATAGAAGGAAATACTTGCAAATCATAAATCTGTTGAAGGAATTAAATCCAGAAAAAAACTCTTACCTCTCAGTGATAAAAAGACAAGGTAAATGGGCAAAGGATTCGAGTACACGTTTCCAGGGAGGGAGGGAGGGAGGAAGAAATAGACAAGTGGCCACTGAAAATCTGCAAGGAGGTTCAGTATCTTTTGGTCATCAAGGAAATGCTAATCAAAATGCCACGAGGCACCACGGCAACTAGGACGGTGATAATTAAAAAGGTGGACACTGATGCGTGGGTCACCAGCCAGCAGTGGTCACAGAACACTGCGGATGGCTCGTCGAAAAACATGCGAGAAAAAACATGCACAGAGACAGACCAGTTTCTGTGGAGAAGTAGGGACGGAATGGCCACCCCCTCTAGTGGGGAGTGCACCGATTTACCGTCCAAACCTGCTTTTATTAGGCTCGTTTTGCATAATAATTCAGGTAAAGCACAGTACTCATTAGGGGAAGTAAGGAACCATAGAAAACAAAGAACTCTGCCGGTCTATTGAGTCGGGGTCAAAGAGCTGTAAGACTTTGAGGAACAAACTAACTTCCTCCTAGGACCCTTCTCATTCAACTGAGAGCATTCTAAACAAAGAAGGTTTCACAGGAATCTACATTCTTTCTTAGACTTGATCACCCAGGCAATCCGCCCTTCAGCACAGAGCTGCACCACCCTGTCATTGTTTCAGGCTTAGGTGGAGCAAGGGAACTAAGGCAGCCAAGAGATGAGGAGATTTTCTCCCAGAGGATGAGAACTCAGGCTATGTCAAAGCTGAGGAGCGAGGGTCCATCACCCCCTTTTGCTGCAGCCCCCAAAGTCCTTCTTTGGGGGGCCTCCCATGTGATCGTGCCTGTCTTAGGTCGTTCCCCCCCTTGGGGAATCACCCGTCTTTGGCTAACCGACCAAGCTTTGGGGTTCAGTTATGAATGAAGCAGCAAAAGCAGCGCTCCTGCCGGGGAGATAAGCTTTTGTCTCCTTGCTGGCTTATGGTTCCAAGGGTGTTCCCTTAGCCTTAGCCTAGGCGGGGGTTGCAGCTTCTGATACCAGTCAGGGCAGTTCCCAACGGGACACTTAAGCCCTGGCTGGCGTAGCTCAGTGGATTGAGTGCGGGCTGTGAACCAAAGTGTCGCAGGTTCGATTCCCAGCCAGGGGACATGCCTCGGTTGCAGGCCATGGCCCCTGGCAACCGCACATTGATGTTTCTCTCTCTCTCTCTCCCTCCCTTCCCTCTCTAAAAATAAATCTTTTTAAAAAATGTTGGACACTAACAAGCATTGATGAGGATGTGGAGAAGGTGGGACCCTCAGGCATTGCTGGTGGACACACAAAATGGTACAGCCACTTTGGAAAACATTTTGGCAGTTTTCAAAAAAAATTAATTACCGTATGACCCAGAAATTTCACTCCTCAATACCCAAGGAAACTTAAAACATGTCTGCAAAAAATTTTACACAAATGTTTATAGCAACGTTATTCATTGCAACCAAAATTACCGACAACCCAAACGTCCTTCGGCAGATCAATGGAAAAATGCAATGTGGGCCATACCTCTGTGGATATAGGGACATCTGAGCCTGCAGGGAACTTCATGAGTTTATTCGAGGTATTTGGGCCAACTGAGGATGTGTCCAGGAGTAAGCTTGGCATAGATGGAGAGAATGCCCCAGAAAAGGGCAGTCTGGCGGTTCTTTTTATGCATTCATGGTCAGAGGAGGGAACACAGGGAAGATGACGAGAAGTCCATGGACGGTCGATGAAGGAGAGGGAGAAAGCAAAGCAGGAACCCTCTAGAACTAGGTGAAAAGTCAAACGAAGAGAACATACACAGTGAATACGGATGATGTACCAATAACACGATGACATGCTCCCCCGAGGGGCCCGAAAGAGAGGATTGCTGTGACATTTCGGAAGTGCGTTGACCTAGACGCACAAAAGCAGAGCTTGCTTAGGGCAAAGGGGAACGCTTTACTAAGGAAGCTGTGGGCCTGGGCACTGACTACCCACGGCCTGCCCAGTGAGGGGTGTAAGACAGATCACCCTGTGTGGCCCGTTTCGGTCCCTGAGCTAGTCAGATTCACTTCATAGCTCCTCCCCTCATTCACTGCACGGGCATGCGCCCTGACAGAATCCAGTCAGCCGCCTGTGTGTGGGTTTGCAGGGCGACGGCCGCCCCAGCGAGGCACACCAGTCATGGCACGTGCACTGTAAAACAGTCACCGGCCTGTGTGTGTTCTGTCTCCATAAACATAAAAAAAATAGTGACTGAAACAGCAAAAATACGCTCTCACTATGCTGCAGCTTCAGCAGGACTCGGCACAGAGGACTGGTGTGTCCATATGTTCACTACTGCGGCTTCATGTCACCAGTTCCGCTGCGGTGACAACATCTGGTGCACCGCAATGCAGGTGGCCGCCACCTCCGCTGCAGCGTCTCTTGCCGTGTGCAGTCTCACACTCAGAACTACAGAACGGGCTTCTTCACGAGCCTGGACCCCAAGAGGATGGACGCTATGAGCATCCATCCTGCGCTTCAAAACCCCAGTATAGGACTTCCCTCCCATCCTGTCACCAAAGCGAGTCACAAGATTAGCCACACTTACAAGGGCACATAGATTGCACCTGCTGATGCAAGGAATGGCCATCTTCGTTAAAAAAATCTCCCACAGCCCTGGCTGGTGTAGCTCAGTGGATCGAGTGCCAACCTTTGAAGTAGAGGGTTGCCGGTTTGATTCCCAGTCAGGGCACATGCCTGGGTTGCAGGCCGGGTCCCCGATGGGGGACAAATGAGAAGCAACCACATACTGATGTTTCTCTTCCTCTTTCTCCCTCCCCCTCTGTCTAAAACTAAATAAAATCTTTTTTAAAAAATTTCCAACCCTGGCTGGCGTAGCTCAGTGGATTGAACGCGGGCTGGGAACCAAAGTGTCCCAGGTTCGATTCCCAGCCAGGGTACATTCCTGGGTTGCAGGCCATAACCCCCAGCAACTGCACTTTGATGTTTCTGTCTCTCTCTCTCTTCTCCTCCCTTCCCTCCCTAAAAATAAATAAATAAGATCTTTAAAAAAAAAAAAGTTCCCCTAAAACTTAAAAAAAAAAAAATTTCCCACAGACCATTTGGAGCTGAAATTATTGGGCCTTTGCTTCCAACAACAAGCAGAACCAGGTAATAAGGGAAAGCCTCCCCTCCCAAAACACCTAGAAACTCTTCACATAACACCCTTCCTTCCGTGGCTGTGCACCCATGAGAAGAAGGACGCTCCGGGTACAAAATGAAGAATCTGCACACTGGAATGTTAAGTTAGATGGGAGCTGTGGCTGCCTTCAAAATATCTGTTGGTCACCAGGACTTAACTACTGGTTTTCAAAGGCTGAAGTGGGGATAGGGGACAAGGCTATCGGCCCACACCAAGGTGCTACTGGCACTTGTAGTCTTGCATCAGATTCCCTTCGCGGTGTCTGCTGGGATCACCTACCAAATAAACTCCTTGTGCCCGAATCCCTGTCCCTAGGGCCGCCTGCTGGTGGGAGGACCCACTCTAAAGCAGTTGGCCCCAGAGGGGAGCCCAAGCGATCCTCAGAATTCGAGTCCGGATGGGGAAGATCTCACCAACCCGATGGTAACAAAAAAGACCCAGTAGCAGCCGATGGTACGGGGGTGGTGCGGTGGGTGAAGATGGCTGCGGGCGAGAGGACATTCTCCGTTGGGAGGGGGGGTCTGTGCCCCTCTGAGTCTGGGTGGGCTCTGCTGCTGCTTTGAGCAGATGGGACTCAGCCAACTGCTGGGCCCGGACTTTGGAACCCTGGCGGTATCCCCACTTCCTGCCCCTGCAGACCCTCTGGGGTCCCGGGACCACCAGGGAGACGGACTGCCTCCTGAGCCCGCATTCCGGGAGAGCCGTGGGTAGGTGCTCCAGCTGACAGTCCCACGCGGGCCCAGCCTCCCAGCCGCCCAGCCAAGGTGGCAGCCACGCGAGTGAGGCTGACTCGGACCCCGCAGACCAGCCCGCGCGCCAGTTGAATACCCTGTGGAGCAAGGGAATCGCCTGGTTGAGCCCTGCCCAGATCCCTAACCCGCCACGTCCGGAGATACAAGATAATGGCTCTCGTTTCTCCCAGTTCAGCTCTGAGGCACCAGCTGGCCGTGCAAACCCCTGTGCTGAGCCATCGCAATGACTGGGGCATCTCTTCTGCACTGTGCTGGGACACGGAGGGCAAGGCGGAGCGCTGCAAGTGACAGCCCCATCCTTTTAGTTCCAAGGACACCGAAGCTAGCACTAGCCCCAGGTTTCTCCTTTTCCCCACATTGCCTGTCCAGTCCGTCAGCAAATCCCGTTGGAATTCACCAGACATGCCCGGAACCTGACCACCTCTCATCACCCCGTCAGGCAGCACCCTAGTGACCAAGCCGCCATCTTGCCTCTGGATGGTTGCAGTGGTGTCCTACACGATCCTGCTGCCGCCCTTGCCCTCCAAGTCTAATTGCAATGTGACAGCCAGAGTGACTGTTACACGTCACCCCTTGCTGCTGAAAACCCCCCAGGGACCCCCAAGCCACACAGGCAGAGGAACCAAGAGCTTCTGGTGGTCTATTGGATGCCCCCCCCACCCCAGAGGTCAGCCAGACTCTGCCCCTCAGATTGTCCTCTGGCTCACTGCGCCCCAGCCACAGTCTCCTTGCTGTTTGTCTAGCATGCCAGGGAGGCTCCGGGCTCAGGGCCTCTGCTCCTGCCGTGCCCTCTGCTCAGAATGTATTTCCCCAACACCTGAGTGACTGCCTTGCTCCCTCACCTCCTTCAAATACTTGCTCGATTATCACTTCAGTGAAGCTTTTACCTTATCGAAAGTTGCAACACCGCCCCTCACCACACTCCCCTCTTGCTTCATTTTCCTGTTTAGCACTTTGCATTGATGCCTATACTCTGTATTTTGCTTCTTTGAGTACTTATTGCTCTTCTCCCTCGATACAATATAAATTCCAGGAAGGCAGGGTTTTATTTCACCTGTGTATCTCCAGCGCTTAGGACAGTGCCTGGAACATTCACTGGTATTTGTGGAATACATGAATGAATAGATGGATGGATGGATGGATGGAAGGTGAGTTCGCACCTGAGAGCGGCCCCCATCACGCCTTCAATTACTTGTAACTTTACGCGATTACTTTATTCTGGGCAAACGAAGGCTGGGCGCTGGGGTGACACGGGCCAGAGAAGGCAGCCCAAAACCCAGAGGGTGGGAACGCCAGGGGGCGCCGTCGTCTGGATAACGCGTAGCTACCGGCCTCCAACTCCAACTCCCAGCAGCCCGCGCGGCTTCCGGTCGGCAAGATGGTGGCGCGCAGGAGGAAGCGTGCGCCGCGGGGCTCTGAGGATGGGATCCCGGGCCCTCTCGGCTACTCAGGTGAGGGGCTGCGGAACACGGGGCGGAGTACGGCCAGACTTTGCCCCGAGGCGTCTCGCGCGGGTCGGCCGTGGCTCGGCATTTTGAGAGGCCCCGGGTCCCCCGAGGCCCCCGCGGCGCCTTGCTCTGGTCTAGCTTACTCCCCCGGGACGAGCCCGTTTGGCCATCGCTGCCCGTGGGAGAAGTCGCCTCTGTCCGCGCTCTCGCGCAGGCGTGCCCTTCTCCACCTTGCCCCTCGGTGAGCACCTGTCCCCTCGTCGCCTCTCTGCAGTCCCCTGCCCGGCCCCCACCGGACGTGCCTTTCTCATCGCTTGTGCGGCTTGTGTTCCTGCCCCTGCTTCTGTTCTCCTCCGGGTGCCAGGAGGTTCTTTCTGAAGTGAGGGTGAAATCAGGTCTTGCCTGCCACGCGCACCTCTGTCCCCCAGCCCACCCCGCTGAGCTGCCGGCGGCGGCCCCCGTTAGCACCTACCCTCAACCCGAAAGGGTCGCCGCTGACCCGCCTGGCCCCACTCGTCCCGCCGGTGCCCTCTTCCCCCGAGTCCCTGCCGCAGCGGCGCCCTGGCTGTTGGCCGCCTTGCGTCCCAGCCGCCCTGGAAGGGGCCTTCCGCACGCTCAGCTCGGGACTGCTGCGCGCTGTGTCTTTTGTAGTCGATGCAGTGTCGTTTCCTGCCTCCTTGCTCGCTGGCTTCCCCATTGCCGTGTGAGCTCCGTGAGTGCGGGGAAGCTGTGTCCCCACTGCTCCCTGAAGAAGGTGGTGGGAGAAACGGAAAACTGCCCGCAGTTTTATGAGGATTAAAATGTACGGGGGGCCTGGCCCATGGGGCTCAGCTGGTGGGCGTGGCCTCCCGTGCACTGGAAGGTCACGTGTGGGGCTCCCCCCGCAGGGCAGAAGCCTGGGTTACGGGTTTGTCTTTGGCTCCGGCGGCAAGTGACTGGTGTTTCTCTCATTGATGTTTCTCTCCCTCTCTCCCTCCTTCCCCCTCTCTCTCTTAAAAAAAAAAAAAAGAAAATATGAAAGATTACCGGTATAATCATAAGACTTAGAACCATAAGAGAATGTGGAAGGCTTAGAGCTGGTGGGTCTAACCTGACACGTGTGCCGCGTGGTGGGGCGGATGGTGTGAGGAGGTGCCCAGGGCCCGCTGGGCCTCTGGCGACCGGCGACCGGAAGGGTTTTGGCGTTTGCCCCCCTAGCCGCAGTGGGGACCTTTCCCCCGGTTTCACTGCCCCCCTGTAATAGTTGCCCGGTTGCCTTCTGCCTCCTCCACCAGCTTGGGGGCCCCTCCTGGCAGACTCTTTGCTCATTCACTCTCATAGGCTGTACAGCGCCCTGCACGGGCCTTGCCTAGAGGAAGGACTTGGTGAAGGATGGATGGGTGGGTGGGCGGACAGACAGACAGACAGACAGGGACAGCCTGAACCTAACCTTCATGCCATCTCTCCCTGCCCCTTTTCTTTGCCAGCGGTTCCGATCAAGTTCTCTGAAAAGCAGCAGGCTTCTCACTACCTGTATATTAGAGAGCACAGAGTTCGAGAAGGCACCAAGTCTTCCTGGCCTCAGAAGAGGACCCTTTTTGTCCTCAATGTGCCCCCGTACTGCACAGAGGTGAGCTGGTATCTGGGAGGGAGTCTGTAAGCTCAGGTGGGGCTTTAGGCAGAACGGCCCCCACTGTTCCCCGCCAAGTCCTTCCTGGGGACAGAGGCCGATAAATGAAGCCCCAAGGGAAGGTGCCTAGAGGGCAGTCTCTCCCCCGTGACAGGGAATTTGCTTTCTGCACATGTCCTTTGAGGCCCTGGCTGGTGGGCTGAGCGCCTGCCTGCGAACCGAAGGGTCGCTGGTTCAATTCCCAGTCAGGGCACATGCCTGGGTTGCAGGTCTGGTCCTCACTAGGGGGCGGGGGAAAGGCAACCACACACTGATATTTCTCTCTCTCTGTTTCTGCCTCCCTTCCCCTCTCTATAGAAATAAATACATGAAATCTTTAAAAAAAAATGCAGTTGTAAGGAATGCAAGGCACAAGGCTTTTTATGATTACCTAGAAGTGTTTCAATTGCATGTTGTATTTTCCCTGGTTATAAAAGTGGTGTGTGTCCATAGTGAAGTATAGGAGAAGTCCCCTGGCTGGTGTGCTTAATGGATTGAATGCCAGCCTGTGAACCAAAGGGTCACCAGTTCGATTCCCAGCCTGATCACATGCCTGCTTTGTGGGCCAGGTCCCCACTGGGAGGCATGCTAGAGGCAACCACACATTGAGGTTTCTCTCCCTCTCCCCTTCTTTCCCTCTCTCTAAAAAAAGAATAGGCAAAATATGAGAAAATAAAATTACTTCTAAATCTATCCGGATATATCAACTATTTTTTTTTTTATGGTATTGGGAACCCATTTTTTTAAAGATTTTATTTATTATTTTTAGAGGGGCGGGGGGAGAGAGAGAGAGAGAGAGAGAGAGAAACATCAATGTGCGGTTGCTGGGGGTTATGGCCTGCAACCCAGGAATGTACCCTGGCTGGGAATCGAACCTGGGACACTTTGGTTCCCAGCCCATGCTCAATCCACTGAGCTACGCCAGCCAGGGCTCAACTATTTTTCACAAAACTGTAATATTTAGTATTATGTAAATTAACAGAAGAGAAGCTATTATTTTTCAAAAAAGAAATCCCAGTTTCTCAAAGATGAGAGTTAAAACACTTTAAAATAGAGGATGGTAGTTCAGTAGATGAAACCATTGAGAGGAGAGGGTGTCATTTTAGCCGTCACTCCAGAGTAGCGTGTGCGGGGAGAAGGGCCTGGGCCGTGGGTGTGCAGCCCGAGCGTGTCACAGACCGGGCATTCTCCTGCGGTCGGCGGCGCCCGGATGGAGAAACAGCACTACCCGCACCCCAGGTTCCCCGCGCGCCCCTCCCCGCAGCGAGGCTGAGCTGCAGGCTGATGCCAACAGCATAGATTTCACTTGCTGATCTGTAAATGGCTGGTTCAGGTACAGAAACTTACTCAGTTGCTTTATAAAGTGAGAATACTCAGAATAACCCCCCAGGTGTCCACGTCTATTCTGGTAATAATGTTTTTTTTTTTTAAATTGAGGACGTACTCCTACTTTTGGGATCATTTACCTGGAGAAATTGGTAGGAAAGAGGAATCTTTCAGATGGGTGTGCTTTCAGAGAGAGAGAGAGAGAGAGACCCTTTCACTGGGGTGAGAGAACCGGACACAGGCTGGGCACGTGCTTCCCGCAGGGCCCCGTCAAAGCCAGACCTGGTGCCCGCGTTCCGCTGCTCTCTCTGTCCTCCTGAGCGCCCTGGCCGGCAGAGGGGTAGTTTTTTTACCCAGTGTTTATCGAGCCGATTGACAAGGTTTTGCCCCAAGAACCCCGGGTAGGGTAGGATTTTAACCTCCACGTTGAGGAGGCTGCGGCCTGCTCAGGCCTCCCCCGCACGCCCCTGACTTGGGCCCGGATGTGGGGTCTCAGACCTGCAGGGTGGAGGGAGGCTCCTGCAAGGCCCCGGGCCACTCACGCTGGGCTTCTTGGGCCACGGCAGGAGTGCCTGTCCCGCCTCCTCTCCCCGTGTGGCCCCGTCCAGTCGGTGGAGCTGCACGGGAAGCCCGAGCTCGCCGGGAGCCCGAAGGAGCCGAAGTCGAAGTTTTTCCACCCCAAGCCCATCCCGGTAAGCCTGCGAGCGCTGGGGTCTTCACGAACGGGGGCGTTGCGTGGGGCTGGGGCGGTGTCCCCAGCACGGAGGGGGGAGGTGGTGCCGAGTGGCAGTGGGACATTCCGAGTATTCCCTGTGTGGTCCCGGGGCGCTGGCAGGTGAAGCGCCTCCACCCTCGCCCCAGACTCGCCGCATCCTCCAGCTTCCTGCTGGCTGTTTCCCTTGTCCCGGGCGGGAGCTCAGAGACCCTTCCTCAGTCCTGCCCTGAGGGCCCTCCCTGAGCTCCCCCTCTGCAGCCGCTTCTTCTCAGGCCCCACGGCCCCACAGTCCTTGCCCTGTGTCCCTCGAGCCCGCGCCTTCTCCTGGGACAGCGCGAGCGTCCACCCCAGGCCTAGGGTGCGCGCAGTTTTCCCGAGCCCCTCCCGTAACTGCAGGGCAGGCCCCCGCTGCTGGGCTCTTCCAGCACAGGGCGGGTGACCGGGGGCACAGGGCGGGTGACCAGGGGCACAGCCATCCCACCTCTGGACGGGGGGCAGCCTCCTGGTCGCCTTCACCGCTCAGGAACAGCCCAGCCCGCCTCCCCTGGTCCCGGGACAAGTCAGGCTGGGGCCAGGTAGAGCCCCTTGGGCCGGACGTGGGTGGTTGGGAGAACGGGAGGGCTGCCGGCGTGGTGACGGCACTCGCTCCCCGCAGGGGTTCCAGGTGGCCTACGTGGTGTTCCGGAAGCCCAGCGGGGTGGCGGCCGCCGTGGCCCTGAAGGGCCCTTTGCTGGTGTCGACAGAGAGCCACCCCGTGCAGAGCGGCGTGCACAGTCAGTACTGCGGGAGGCGTGGGCGCCTGGGCCCTGGGGCGCGGGGGGGCTGGGTCGGGCGGCGTCTGCTGTGTTCACGGGCCCCAGGGCGGGGTGAGGGCCCAGCATGCCGCCGCCGCAGCCCTCCTCACCACCGGACCCTGGGCTGTCGTCCCCGTGCCTGTGCTGCTGTGAGACGTCCCAGGCCAGCCGGGACGGGTGTCCCCCGAGTGTCAGCCTGAGGAAGTCCCGCCCCCTCGCTCCCTGCTCCCTCAGAGTGGATCCGTGACTACACAGACTCCATCCTGGACCCGGAGACCCTGAGGGTCGAAGTGGACACGTTCATGGAGACGTATGACAAGAAGATAGCTGAGGTGGGGCTTCCGGGAGCGGCCGCTGCAGGGAGCTGGGGCCGCAGGTGTCCTGGTGTGGCTCCCGGGGGGCGTGGGGCTGCAGCCTGTCCTGGTCACCTCGCAGACTCCAGACTTCCTTTTCCCCGCTGAGTCTGGGTCACCTGCCTTGGTGACGTCTAGTCCCTAGGTCTGTAGGGAACCATCTGCTGAGGGTGGAGGCAGAGGCAGTGTTGACTGGCAGGCAGGTCCTCGCCCCGCCCACCTTGGGCACCAGCTCTGTGCTGGGGTGGGGGGGAGCAGCACGTGTCACTGGGTGCCCAGGTTCTGGGCGTGTGGGGCCGGGGGCGAGGAGAAGAGGGGAGCTGAGAGGTGCGCCTGTGTCTGCAGGTAGGGCCCAGGTGCCATTACAGGCTCATGTTCCTCGCAGGAGGAAGCTAAGGCCAAGGAGGAGGAAGGGGTCCCAGACGACGAGGGCTGGGTGAAGGTGACCCGCCGAGGCCGGCGGCCCGTGCTGCCCCGGACGGAGGCGGCCAGCCTGCGGGTGCTGGAGAGGGAGAAGAGGAAGCGCGCCCGCAAGGAGCTGCTCAACTTCTACGCCTGGCAGCACCGGCAGACCAAGATGGAGCGTAAGGGCGTGCCCCCGGCCGATCCCCCGGCCCCACGGCTCGCAGCCCCGGCGGCCCCGTGCGCCAGGCACAGAGTCTAGGGGCAGGTGCTGGGCTGGGGGCTGGGCCCCGGAGTCCTCAGGCCCAGATGTCCCCCACAGCCTTTGGGGTTGGGGTCTCAGCCTGCAGCACCAGAGTGGGGGTCCCCGGTTGCCCCCCAGAGGTTGCTCTGGGGGCCGGCCCCTGGGTTGCTTCGGTGCTGCGGAGGCAGCTGGGGTGTAGGCCCCACGCAGCCTGGACGCTGAGCAGTTAATGCTGGAGCCCGACCGCAGAGGGCGGGCCTTGGGTGTCTGCTGTGGGCACGGGGAGGGCCGCTGCTCTGCGTGCGTGCACGGACGGGTGCGCGGGTGTCTGTGGCAGGTGGCTGGTGTGGAGAGGGCCTCAGAGTGAGGGCCTGCAGGCTGAGCGAGGAGGGGGTCCCGCCCCTGGCCTGCCACCCGGTCCCACCGCCCTCCCCTGCCTCACTGCCCCTCCCCACACTGCGCACCCTCCTGCTGCGTCTCCGCTGCTGCCCTTGCCCCTCTGGATTCACCCAGCTGCGGCCCTCTGGGCCCAGAGACCCCTCACACCAGGTCACCCAGCGACCTGAGGGGCCCTGGGCGCTCTGGGCTGGGAGTCCCTTGACTCCTCCCGAGTACGACTGCTGCAGCAGGAAGGGGCTGGGGGAGGTGTCCCCGGGAGTCTCCTCCCGGCGCCCCAAGAGCCTGCTTCCTTTCCCTTTGGGGTTTGTAGGCGGGTGGTAGGAAGGCTGCAAGTGGCTTTTAGCTTTGTCTGTGCCTTTCTTTAGGTGGATTTTCTGCCTGAAAAGGCAGGCATGCCACCTTCTCCCCTTGAGCCTCTGCGCGCCAACTGGGCCCACAGCCAGCGGTTTCCTTCCCACATTTTGAGCGGGGGAGGCAGCGCTGAGTGCCCCGGCTGGGAGTGGGGGCCCGGGGGCGCGGCGGCGGGGCTGGTTACCCGCCCTGACTGTGTCCCCCGTTCCTCTCACGCTCCAGACCTGGCGCAGCTGCGCACGAAGTTCGAGGAGGACAAGCAGAGGATTGAACTGATGCGGGCCCAGCGCAAGTTCCGGCCCTACTGAGCCGGCTCAGGTGGGGGGGCGGTGAGTACGAGGGGGCCCAGAGCACCCCCCTGACTGCCCAGGCGGCGGGGCTGCCCCCCGAACAGGACTGAAGACCTGCACCCATGGGAGCCGGTTGGGTGCAGTGTCGCCGTTCGGTCCTCGTGCTTCAGTTGCCCTGGCCCCGTGTGGCAGGGACACCTGCCCAGCCTTAGGACTTGGCCCTGAGGAGCCTCCGCCCCAGGAGGGCTCCCTGCAGCTCCCGGTCTCTGGCCAGCCCACCCCTGCGTCCCTCTGTGGGAGCCGGGTGTCTGCTGTGTTCCCCCCTCTCCCCGGACGGAGAAGCCCCTGCAGTGACAGCCTCAGAAGTGGGAGAGGGAGACATCAGAACTGTTTATTTCCCGGCCCCCAGGCAGCGGGGCAGGCTGGGCCGGTCCGTCCCAGCCCCGCCGTCCTGCGGCCACCGCCAGCTCACCGCAGGTCATCGGCCCAACCCAGGGCGCCCCCGGAGTCCAGACACAGCGCCCCTTGTGACGTCACGCCCGTGGGAATGAGAAGCCTTGGCCCCACACCCCCTCTGCTGGCTTCACTGGTGTCGACCGTCGAGGCCCGTCCTTGTCGCGCCCGGCCTGGCCGGAGGCCCCTGGAGCTGGGTGTCATGTCGCCCCCAGCCCCGGCCTACTCCTGGGCTTGGGGACAGTCGCTCTCCAAGAAGGAGCTGATGACAGCGGCCACGAGGTCGGGTTGGTTTATGTGGACGTAGTGATTGCCCGGCACTTCCACGTACTGGAACTGCTGGAGGAGGGAGGGGCCGCGGTGAGGCCGGGCCCGGGGAGGCGCAGCGGGGCTCTCCCGTGCCCTGCCGCCCGCCCCGGCTCAGGAGTGTCCCCACGGTGAGCCGTGGGGCGCTGACTGAACGAGCAGGGCTCCCTGGGCCCCCGTCTAACGCCTAGCGCCCCATGGGGGTTTGGGCCCTGGCTCCGGGGCAGCGAGAAGGGCCGGATCCGGAGGGCAGTGCCCAAGCCTGGGGTCCGCGCCGCTCTGAGCGGTGAACCCAGAGAGCGGGGCCGTGGGGCTGCTGCGGGCCCTGAGGGCTCTGGGAGGTCCCCTCTGGAGCAGAAGGGCAGTTGTGCACACTCGTCCGTGCCCAGGAGAAGACCCACCGGACGGGAGGGCACCGCCCGCCGGCCCAGCCCGGGCTTCCCTCGCGCAGATGGTGCCTGCGGGGCCCAGGTGTGCAGGTGGCTGGTGATCACGGCATGCCGGCTACTCCCCGGGGATGAGGTCACCACACGCGTCCCGGCCCTGCCCCTTGGAGGCTCGCCCCGCCTGCAGCCAGCGCCCATGAGGGGACTGGTCGCCTGCCCCCCGTTTGGGGCCCTAGAGAATTGTGCGGTGTCTTCTGGCCAAGTAGGGCCTGGTGCAGCGGGTATGTGAGGACAGTCACAGGGCGCGTGCCCATGAACAACACCGCTCCTGGTTCACCTGTGACCTCAGCTCGGAGTGAGGCCCGGTACCTCCTGGGGCTGGGGACCCGATCTGTCAGACCTGGGCCCGGGCTGGGGGTCCCGGCGGGCCGGACACCTCCCCTGCATCCCAGCCGCCCCGAGCCCCGCGCCTACCTCTTTCAGGACTGATTTCAACGTCTTGAGCATGAAACCCATCGGCTCCTCTTTACGAACGTTCTCCTTTCTCACATCATTGCACCCTTGGCTTGCTCTGAGGAACAGGAAACCGGGGCTCGTCTCCGGCGCACTGACGGACAGCGCCCGCGGGCCCCTCCCCCCGGAGGCCTCCGGGTTCAGCCCCAGACTCGGCCCCTCGGCTCGCACCGCGCTCAGGCTTCCGGGGCTGGCCTGTGGCGCTGCCACCGAGTGTCAGTGCCCGGGAACGGCTGGAGCCCTTGTCTTTCCTTCATTGAAAGTATTTACTGAGAACCCCACCCGCTGCAAGTGTGTGATTCCGTGCTTCTGCAGTGTGTGCAGTTGTGCCGCCGCCACCACAGTCAATTCAGAACAATTTCATCACCCCAAACCCCAGACTCGTGTCACGTCTCCCACGCGGCTGCTTGGCTCACGAAGGCCCTGACAGACTGCCCACGGTGTCCCTGTGTGGGCTTGCGGGGGGATGAGCCCTGTGGCGCGTGGGCTTTGCTGCGGCTTCCCCAGAGCGCAGTGTGCGCGAAGCCCGTCTGTCGGGACGGGTCTGAGCTGCGTTCCTCTGCACGGCCGCCAGGTGGCGCAGTGCCGCGCGGACCGCACGTTGCTCGTTTGCCTGTGGGCAGACATGGGTGTCCGCCTTGTGGTGGTTGTGAGTGATGGGTCTGTGAGCTGTCGTGTGCAAGGTGTGTGCATGTGTGTTGGGTGTGCATACGGGAGGGGTAGTGCTGAGCCAAAGGGCGAATGGTGACCCTGGCTCCATAGACCGCCGGACTGTACCAAAGTGGCCGCCCCACGTTGCGACCCGGCAGCCCCGTGTAGGGTTCCGGCTCCTCCCCATCCTGGGGGCGGGCGCTATTGTCTCACTTTCAGAGTCCAGCCATGCTCGTGGGCGTGCCGTGGTCTGGGTTTGCCCACCAAGCCCGTGTTTTCTAAACCTGACTCGGCAGCAGAGACACTCATGTGCCCTTGGGAGTCCCGGACCCTGCCTTGGGCGCGGGTGGGCCAGGACACCGCCGTGGAGTGGGGGTGGCATCTGGGGCACGTGAGCGGTGCTCACTGCTCTGGGACCCTGCGTTGGTGGGATGGCCAGCGGCGGGGCGCTGGCCGGGAGGCAGCGGCAGGTGGAGGGCTTGGGCCTGGGAACGTGAGGGGCCCGCGGTGGCTAGAGGGGTGGGGTGCTCCCCGCGGTCGCCCGTTGAAAGGGCTGCACTCCTTGCCCGGCCTGTGCTGCCTGTGCCCTCCCATTGCTTTGCTTCGCCTCCACGCGCCAGCTGCCGGAGGCGTCCCAAGAAAGACAACACTGGTCTCGCGGTGGGAGGACTGGGGACCTCTCACTGAAGACCCCTGGCTCCCGCGGCTTGTCTCAGGGGCTGGGCTCAGACTTACCTGATGAACAGCAGGTGGGCCTGCAGTTTTTTGGTGAAAGGCACCACTTTATCTTTGCCGAGGAATTCAGTGTAAAACTCCGGCTGCAGAGGGAAAACCGTAGTGAATTCTCACCACCAGGCACTGCTGAGGGCGTGGAACCCGCCCCCCTGACGGGCCTCGGGGGGCCTGGCAGGGCCACGTCACCCGTCTACCTCTGACCCCCCATTCTTGCGAGGATCTACGGCATGGCTGTTGGGTGCTTAGGAGGGGAAGGGCCCAAACTGGGATGCGCCACCTTGGATCCACACTCTGGGTTTTGAAGACAGTGAGGAGAACAATGTCAGATTGTTAATGCTCTTTCACATGGGTGACGTGCTGAAATGGTGACATCTGCAGCTTGAGTCACGAACACCGAGCCCGGTGTCTCCTGCTCTGTGCTTACTGTCTGGCGTCTCTCCTGGGGGTGGGAGACGACCCGAGGCCCAGCCGTGCCTCCGTCGGGCTGTGCCACTCTGTCTGAGCTCTGCCGTGTCGGCAGCTCAGCCCCCTCCTGACAGCGGGGTCAGTGGCACTCGGCGCGTTACTTCAAGATCGACTCTCCCTGGCTGGCGGGCTCAGTGGATTGAGTTCCGGCCTGGGAACTGGAAGGTCGCCGGTTCAATTCCCAGGCTGGGCACGTGCCTGGGTTGGAGGCCAGGTCCCCAGTGGGGGGTGCAAAAGTGGCAACCACACATGGAATGTTTCTCTTCCTGTCTTTCTCCCTCCCTTCCCTCTGTCTATACAAATAAATAAAATACTAAAAAGAAAAAGAAAAAAAAACTGACGACCACATTGCCTCGTGGAGAGTGACCAGGCTCAGGTCAGAGGACCTGCCGGGAGCACTGCCCAGGCAGAGCATCTCCTTCTGGGCCCTCCAGACCCCACGGCTTAGGCCCAGCACCAAGCGCCCAGCCCCGGGCTCCGCACGTGCACGACAAACGGTGATGCGTGAGCGTGGTGGTTAGGAGAGCCGGCCGGCTGTGCATCCGGAAAAATCCACCTCACGCCCCCCCCCCTTTTTTTTTTTTTAATTTTTAAGAGTTTACTGGAGCCAAACTGATGGCATCTACTGGGGAGCAGGATCTCAAAGGCTCCCACCTCACGCCTTGTTGCGAACAAACCCCAGCTGGATGAAAAACCAGCTCAGACGTGCCCTCCCCTTGGCTGCTGCTCGGGTCCAGGCCTGCGGTCCAAGCCTAGGGCTGGGCAGCGGCCCTGGGTGGCCTCTCTGGGCCAGAGCTTCCCGCCTCTAGCGGCGGTGTCTCCTGCGTGCACAGCATTTCCCTGCCAAATGGTCGCAGTGAGAGCACAGCGAGCTCCGGAAGCGACAGCGCCGGGCCGGGCCACGCCAACACGGGCTGGCCCCTGCTCACTGCAGCCCCGCAGAGGCTGCCCGCTAACTACCAGCACGGAGGGACAGTGCCTGAATAAAGGGATGCACTTCCTTTTTGCACTGAAGGCAGCTGAGGCTCAGAGAGGGTAAGCGCCTCGCTCAGGGTCACACAGCCTCTCTGAGGGAGACGGCAGAGTTTCTGCACCTCCGGACCTCACTGGTGGCTGGATTTGAAGGCCTTTCGTTATCGAGCCCTTCTCCCATTTTAGTCTTGGCTACAGGAGTCCTTTCAACAGATGCAACGCACACCTGTGCAGCAGCAGCAAGTACTTGGAATGTCTTTCCTTTGCCCACCTGGACCCCCCCCCCCGCCCGGGCTGAGCACGGTACCCACCTGCTCCAAGAGACTCCTGACCAGGGCCCGGGCCACACAGCAGGAAGTGAGCTGGGGGCCAGTGAGCAAAGAGTCCCTCACGTCACCTCCTGAACTCAGGTGCCTGGTGCCAAAAGGGTTGGGGGCCGGTGCCACTGGCCACACCCGCCCCAGCTGCCAGCTGCCAGCTGCCTTCTGGGCGCCCATTGCCCTTGCACTCAGTCCGCTGAAGCATCTGCGGCTGTGTGCATAGAAACCAAAGCAAACCTGACCGAAAAGACGGCCCTAGGACGGGAGTCCCCGTCTCCACACAGACAGGTCTGCCTGCAGTGGGGCCGGGGGCGGGTCGGCCTCTGCGTGTTGCTCCCGGGCACCTGTGCACCGTGGTGGTTGTATTTCCGGCTGTTCCCTGAGTGTGGGGCCCTTGCTGGCTGTGCAGTTCCAGCCCAGTTCCCTTGTCTGTGAAGTGTGGGTGTGGCAGCAGTTCCTGCCTCCAGGGCCGCCGTGGGCACCGTGAACACACACGGCGGGGGGGGGGGGGGTGCGGGAACCGGGAGCACGGTCTGCGGTCTCCCGGAGGCAGAGCAAGCCCCACGCCTGCCAGCCCCGGCGGGGGCACAGCGCGACTTCAGGGGGCTGCCAGTTTGTGGAACCTCTCCTTCGCCCCCAGCTCGGGCCGCAGGAGACGGAGGACTCAGAAGGAACCACACGCCGTGTCACACCCAATACGGTGGCTGAGGTTGAACATGGGAAATCGCAAGTGTTACAAAACGCATGGGGAGGAACTGGACCTCGAGCACATTTTGGTGGGAAGGTAAAACGGTGCAGCCCCGGGGGAAGCCGCGGGTGGTTTCTCCAAGGGGTAAGCACGGGAGTGTCGCGGGATCTGGCAGTTCCGCCTCCAGGTCTGTGTCCAGATGCATCCACAGAGGGACTCGAGCCGACACTCGCACACCATGGCCACAGCGGCTGTATTTACAAGCGCCGGGAGGCGAGAACTACCAGCGTGTCCCCCCACCCTCGGGGGACGGGCACAGCCACGCAAGGGATGCCTGCTGGCCCGTGCTGCAACATGGACGGACTTGAACACATGATCTGCGTGAAGCGAGCCAGACACAGAGGCCACACCCCGCGTGACTCCACGTGCGAGGCCCCCATGCGGTCACGTCGGAGACAGCGGAAGGCTGCTTGCTGGGGCCCAGGGCCAGGGGTGGGCACTTAGGGTTTGCTGGCGTGGGAGTTTACCCTGGGGACAATGGGGACCTTTGGGGTGGTGGAGGTCGCATAAGTAACGCCCCTGAGTTGCACACTGAGGGCGCCGTGAGAATGGTGAGCACCGCGCTTCGCGTGTTTTACTGCGACAAGAGAGGGACAGGCGGGGCGGGGGGAGCAGGAGGCCGAGGCACTTACCAGAGTGAGCCTCTGGTCTCTGTTCAGCACCACACCTGGAAGAGAAGTCCCGACAGTGGCCTCAGTGTCCCCTGTCGTGGTGAGGGGACCCGGGGCCCTTCCAGGCAGCGCTCATTTCTTCTCTGTGCGCCTCCCCCGTGACGGGCAGGAACCGTGTTACTGAGACCGGCCTGCCGGCAGGGTCGTCCTCCAGGAGCCCGGCCCTCCACCAGACCTCAGGGCCAGCGGCCCCGCCTCAGTGTGGGGGAGGGCAGTCGGCGCTCAGCCCGTTTCTCAGTCAGTGTCTGAGCCCAGGGGCGGCCCAGCAGGCCCTGTCTCCTGGCATCTTGTAATTCCCTCTACTCCCACGTGGGAGCAGGTATCAGCACCCAGGGCAACAAGGAGGGAGGCCAGGCTGGCCCTGCGGGGGTGGGTGTTCCTGCACTAGCCCTGCTCCACAGCAAGGGTTTCAAAATCCCTGAAGAGTTGCATGAAACGTGCTTTTTAAAAAAATTTTAGAAGAGGTTTTATTGATTTATTTGTAGACAGAGAGGTTGGGAATGAGAGAGGGGGAGAAGCATCATTGTGTGGTCGCTTCTTGCAAGCCACCCACTAGGGACCCGGCTTGCAACGCTGGCATGTGCCCTCGACTGGGAATCGAACCGGCAACCTTTGGCTCTTAGGCCGTTGCTCAATCCTCTGAGTCACACCAGCCAGGGGGAAACGTGCATTTTAAAAATGCACGTTTTTCAATGTAGGAGATACTATCACAACCCTAGACTCCCCCTCTCCTGGCACAGCCAGTATTTAGAGACTGTGATATTTTGATGTAATCAGAGAGAAACATGGTAATCGGTCCTGTCTCCCTGCCAGAGCACCTACAAACTGTGTTAACTGTGTCAATGGTACAAGATCCGGGAGCGCTTTTATTCTAACACTTGGTCCTCCATCCCCGCCCCTGACACAGAGCCCCAGCCCTGCATGTCCTGGCGACGGGGTGGGGGTGGCCAGCAGGAAGGACACGCCGGGGCTCCGGGGAGTGGACAGGGACCGGAGAGTGAGCTCCTCACCCGTCTCAGTCATCACTCCAGCCTGCGTAGCCAACCCCCACACAACCCCCTGAGCCTAGGGGTTCGGAGAGCTTCTGGTTGGGAGCCAGGAGGAGGTGTTGGAAAGGCGGTGCCCACCGGGGGAGGGGGTGACCTCAGAAGCCCCATGCCCCTCCCCCACGCCTCGTTGCCCTTTGCATCTCTGCCGTCTGGCTAGCCCCGACATGCATCCTCTATCATAAACCCACAGCAGTAAAAATAAATGTTTCCCTGAGTTCTGTCAGCGACTCTAGGAAACTATTGAACCCGAAGAGTGGGTATGGGAACTCCAGTTTATAGCCACTTGGTCAGAGTGCATGGACACCTTGTGCCTTGCACCCCTCTCGGGCGGGGACACCGAGGGGGGGGGCGCGCCCTGCAGCCAGGCTGAGTTTGGAAATTGTTCTCTGACAAGTGCCGCCCCACCTCCCCACCCTCCAGCCAAAACCCTCCAAGTCCTTCCCTCTGCTTTTGGAAAAAACACCGCAGTCACCCCTCTACCAACAGGAGCTCACCGGGCCCTGCCCGGTGCCGCGGCAACCACCTTCCCTCCTGGGCAGCCGCTCTCCCCTCCCCCCGGGGCGGGCGGGCTGCAGGGCTGGACCCTGACACAGGGCCGTCCCTCGTCAGTCACCAGGGACCCCCAACCGGAGCTGGATTCTCCCTCCCTCACCCCCACCCCTCACGCCTGTTTCCAGAAGGCCTAGGCCAGTGCGGACACTGGTGCAGATGGGGGCGCAGACGAGGCCCTGCCTCTCCCCGCCCTGGACCGCTGCCGGCCGGTTTCCCCCGCCGCTGCGGCGCGATCTCGGCTGCGCGAAGCGCTCCACGCCCAGCGGGGAAAGGCGAGCCTGCAGCCTCCTCTCTGGGCAGCTCCCTCCGCCTGCACGACCTTCCTCCGGGGGTCTCCCCGGCCCGGCTCGCTCAGCAGCCCCGCCCGTCTGCGCCTGCGCCGCGCTCAACAAGCACCCTCTCCTGGGGGCCCGGCCGGCCCCTTCCCGCTGAGGATCAGGCCTGCAGCTCCGCCCACACCCTGAGCCTGCCCCCTGCCCTGCCCGGTGGCGTCCACGGGCTCCCGCTCCCCTCGTCCGTGTCCGTCCGTCCGGGTGCAGACTGGGGAGAGTGCGCACAAGCCAGGGGACGCCTGAGACCGGGAAAGAGGCGCCAACAGTCTGTCACAGCCCTGCCAGCACCGGCCCGTGGCGTTCCGGCCGCCAGCACTGGGAAGGGCTCGATCAAGTGCCCAAGTCTCCGAAACCTTGACCGGCAGCCCCAGGAGGCGAGCACGGGACTCTCGGGACTTGGGGTGGGAGGTGGCGATGGCGGCGTGCGTCCGAGTCCCCTGTCCTGCTCTGGACCGGTGGGGGCTCTGGGGGCCTCGGGAGGAGGGCTGGGGACAGCCCGGAGCAGCAGCTCCCCCAGCATTAACTCCCCCTCCCCCGTGTCCTGTGGCGTCGGGGAGCCTGCCCTTCTTGTAGGCTAACCTGGGGACCAATCACAGACACCCAGCCTACGGCCTGCTCCCCGCACCCCAACCCCCCACAACCCGTTCAGGCCCTGTGCTCCCCGTTGCACGTGACCCTGGCCTGGCCTAGCCTAATCGGCCTCCGAGTCTAATTCCGGATTAGCCCCCTTCTGTCTGCACCCGGGGCCCCTCCGGGCCGCCTGTCTGCCCGGGCCACGCCCTCCGGCCTGGACCTGCTCTTCCCCCCACAGCCTTGTGGGGGGGGGGCAGACAGGAGCTCGGGGATGACAGCACCATCCCGCAGTACAGGGGGCACAGCGGCAGGCAGCAGAGGCTCCCAGAGTCATAGGTATGGACTGGTCCGTTTGACCTCCCCGTGTGATGCCCTGTTCTGGCAAACAGCGCAACACAGCAGGTCTCTGGCTTCTCTTGAGCAAATAAATGCAAACCCTGGCCATTCTACACCCCAGTTCCCCCGAGTTAACCCTTGGCTGGGCCAGGGCCACAGGCCCCGCCACTGCCCTCTGCCTCGCCCAGCAGCTTTGAGGGGGGGCGGGGCGCTGCCTGCTCGGCGCCCCCCCCTCTGTGAACTCTGTGAACTGAGGTCAAGGCAGCCCCGCCGGGGCAGCACTGCACACTCTTGGGAGCGAGGTTTCCTGATCGGGTGTCAGAAGCAAAGCCCCAAAGCACGGGCTGACACGGCCCTGAAGCCAGGGCGCCGCCAGCTCCTCCTCTCCTTTCAGAACAACCTCTTCAGTGCCACTTGGTCCCTTAGGACAACCCCAACCCCAGCCTCGACACAGGGCACCGACCCCCAGCGACTAGCACGGCATGGGTACGACACTCCCCAACACTGAGTCCCAGGAAGCCCGAGCAAGTGCCCACAGGACGAGGCGTCCTGGGACGACGGGCAGTGCGACGAAGTCGCTGGCCCCCCTGAGGAGCCCTGGCTCCCGGCGCTGGGTGGGCTGAGCAGAGGCAGGAGCGGGATCGAGGGAGAGACGGCGGGCAGGGCACTTGGTGTCATGCCCGGACCAAGACGAGCCTCGTCACGGTCGGTCCTCGCCGAGAACAGTGCCAAGAGGCGGGCCCCTGAACGGTGAGCCCCTTACCTGTGGCCACCGGCGAGGTGCCTCTCTGCAGGATGATTTTTGCTGACTCCTCCGACACGTGGGTGTTCGCCTGCAGGAGCCTGGCGGGGAGAGGAGGGGGCTGAAGGCCTGGGGTCCAGTGGGGCCGGGTGGGAAGGAGAGGATGGTGAGGGGAGGGAGGTCCTCCCACAAAGAGTCGGGCACCTGTGGGGCAGACGGTCACGTCCATGGGGTGGGGGGGTGTCTTCACTGTTTTACACAGCAGTGTTTATAAAGCCCTGACAGCTAGGGGCTGCCAGGGACTGGAGGCACAGAGGCGACCAGCCAGCCCGCTCACCTCCCGCAGACCTGAGATTCCCTACAGGGCAGGGGAGGGGCCTCAGGGCCGGCTTCCAGGGGCAGTGCCAGCCTCGGGCTGGGGGCCCGCTGGGGACCGAGGCTGGGGACCGGGGCTGGAGAGGGAAGTGAGTGCGGTGCCAGACAGAGGCGCAGGCGGAGGCGGCAAGGGAAGCGGAGGTGTGGGGGGAGAGGAGGCAGAAGGGGAGCCGGAGGTGGTCGCGGTGGGTGTGGGGACCTGGGAAGCGCATCGCCGCATAGTGGGGACAAGGCGAGGCGGATACATTCGCAACAGTGCCAGGGTGGGCACAGAGAGAAACAGGCTCCCTGTGGATTTGAGACCGAAGCTTCCCTGCTGCACCTCCAACCCCGCCCCCAGGCACCCACTTCTGCAGTATCTCCTCCTGGCTGTACACGCGTGGGGGCTTCCCGGAGGCCTCCTCCTGCTGCAGCGTGATCTCGATCCGTTTCCGCCTGTAGTCCAGCAGGTTCTCCAGCTCCTAAGTGAGTATCGGTGGTTCTGCTGGGTGGGTGGGGCTCCCGCCTGCAGGCAGAGGGGCCCAGCCCCTGCCTCCCGCTGCCCCCAGGTCCCGACCGCTGCCCTCGGCAGCCCCTAGCCATTCATTCAGACCCAGGGAGGTTTTGGAGGTGATCAGCCCTGCTGTCAGTACTGACCCAGAGCAAGTTGTCCCCTTCAGTCCCAGCCAGCCCAGCCCAGCCCAGCCCAGCTCAGCCCTGCCTGTCCTGGAGGACAGCTGGAGGGTCTGGTTGAAGGAGGAGAAAGGAACTCTCGGTCCACAGTCAAGTGCTTGCAAAGGCGCGATACTAGGGTTCTCCAGTGAGGAACCACCCAGGGTTCGCAATTTCATCTGGTTTAAGTAATGCTGTCACTCCAAATGGCAACGAGGAGACTGGCAGAGGGGGTGCCCTCCAGGGGAGTCCAGCTTGCCCCCACGTGTGCCCCTTTCCGGCCCAGCTCGCTCCGGGATGACCTGGCCCTGCCCACGGTCCACAGTGGGACAGCACAGCACACGGACAGGACCGAACACACTCCATACACGCCCAGGAGGGCAGCGAGACACCAGGGGCACCATGCTGGTCAGCTCAGTGGTGGAACAGGTCAGAATGCCAGAGAGGCAGCAGCCACACAGCTCACGGGACCCTGACAATGACCCACGGATTATCTGACTGTGTGCCCAACATTTATGGAGCACCTACTGTGTGCGAGGATCGGGCAAGTGGCGATAGAAAGGACAGCCATGCTGCTGGCCCTTCGGAGCTTGTGGTCGATTAACCCACAAGGACACCGAACCTGGTGGCGGAGCTGGGCCTCCGCCGGAACGGCCGAGCCCTCAGGAGCAGACCCACGGCGTGGCAGGGTGGCAGGGCCCCGCCCACGTCATCGAGTCCAGCCTCCTCACTTTCTAGGTGAAAAACTGCAGCCCAGGGAGGTGGAGTGAGTGACTTGGCCAGCGTCACACAGCAGGGACTCAGGTGCAGGGACAGCACTGGTCATTGTCACTGGCGGCGGTGGCAGGTTCCCCAACAGCCTGCACTCAGCAGGGCTGTGCGCGGCTGCAGGACGCGATCGCAGCACGCAGGAGTTGAGCCGAGCGGGCACAGAGGCAGGCCGGCCTCCCTTCTCCTCCCGAGAGCTCCCTCGGCCGACCACACCTACCCCGTCCCACCTGGCACTCTGTGACCGCCCGCACTCTGCAGGTCGCAGGCCGCACAGAGCGTTTCCAAGGAAACAGAGGCCCCCGAGCCCCTGTCCCTGCACATCTGAGCTAGCGGTGCGCACCGAAAACTCTCTTCTCGGTGCGTGGGCGGGCGGCTCACTCCCCTCATTTACCACGCCCCCTCCCCGCCTCCTCCCGCCTCCCCGGCACCCGCCGAAGGAAACAGTCCCCAGGCTCTGCCTGGGACCTGGGCCGCCCCCGGTGGCAGCCCCCAAGCTTACGTTAGTGTCCAGGGCAGCAAGGCTTGATTCCAAAAGGACAAGCTTATCCACCATCTCGGGGAAGGTGCAGGAGAACTGCGGCGGGACAGAGAGGGGGCAGAATGAAGAGGGGCGGGGCTGGGAGCAGAGGGGCTCAGACGGCTCTGGAGGTGCCCCGATCATCCACCAGGTCGGGACCGGGGCGCTGCCCAAGAGGCCGGAGCCAGCATGTTCTGTCCCGTCAGGGCGCCTTCCCCGCCTCCGCCCTAGTGCGCACCCCGCGCCAGGCTCCACACCCCGGCAGCGGCTGGAGGGAGTCGGGGTCTCCTTTGCACAGTGGTCGCTGCTGCAGGCCACCAGCGGGCGGCCGCCAGGTCCCAAACGCACCCACAAGGAGCTCCTGGCTGCAGGAGGCGCTTCCTGCCCCCGGGAACCCCTGCCCACTCCGGACCGCCCCACCCCACTTTGAGGAGCAGCAGCGGGGGCCAGAGGTGATCTCCGCAGAGCCGTCTACTTACCATCCCACCTATGATGCCACCTAGGAGACAAAACAGCAGTGGACGGAATCCCCCCGCCAGCAGCCCGGGTCCCACCAGCACACCCTCCGGGGGGCTGACCACCACCGCTGGAGGCCGGGCTCCCCTCTCCCGCCCTGGGTGGTGCTCTGCACTTCCTGTCCGGCTCGGGAACAGCCCCCTCGGGAAGCTGTCTTTCTCTTCTCAAACGGGGAGTCCGCTACCTACGGGGCCACACGTGCCTCCGGGTCTTGCCCGAGGCCCAGGGCCACAGTGTCCAGAGGTCTGTGTGGAACAAGCACCCTCATCTCTCCTTAAAGTTCCTAGGAGTGCAGGGGAAGGAGCCTTTGTACCCCCTTCTCGCCCGCCCTTGCTGCCTCCCTGTTGGCACCGTCCTGGACGAAGTGTACTCACCGAAACTGTGGCCCATGATAGAACAACGATTCCACTTCAAGGCTGAAAGCACACAGAGCCAGGTCCGGGTGGGCCCAGCCTTCCCCACCCTCTGTCTTGCAGTCCCTGGGCTTGGGAAATTCCTCCCCAGCCTCTGGGACGCCGCGCTGAGGACAGCAGGTCAGCGGGGGGCCCCCGTCCCACTGCAGGGGGGGACGCCACAAGAGGAAAGGAGCTCTCTTCTTGACTGCCCTCTCCAGCTTGCCCGGGGTCACCCAGGGGTCCCTGGCAGAAGTGCTACCAACCCAGGGCCACGGCCAGGCCGCCGTGGCACATGACTACCGCTCCGCACCCCACTCCACCAGTGGAAGGGGATTCCCTCCCACCCAACACATACACTGCCCGCTCCTCACCTGCCATGGCCCTTCGGATCTCACTCATAAAGCCTTCAACATGGTACTGCACACCTGGTCTGTAGTGGGATGACAGCCCGTGGCCCCCGAAATCCATGGCAACGTAATAAAAGTCTGCGACAGAGGCCAGAGGGGGTGCCTGAGTCAGCCGGTTCTCCCTGGACCGCCCCCGCCGCCCGGCGCCCTGGCGGCCCGCAGCCCCAGCCCCAGCCCCACCTTTCGGGAGAAGAGGGATGAGTCTGTCGAAGGAGTTGGCGTTGTCCAGCCAGCCGTGCAGGCAGAGCACCCGGCGGCTGCCGGGGGAGCCCCAGGCTTTGGCGGCAATGTGGCCCCAGGGCACGGCCAGCCTCAGCTCCGAGATCAGACCTGGAAGACAGAGCAGGCGCCTCGGTCTGGAGGCCCGGGCCCGCCAGGCCCGCAGCTAGGGCCCCTGTGCTCAGGGCAGGGCAGTGCCCAGGCCCCGGCGCCGCCCCCAGGGGGTGAGGGAGAGGGCCAGACCTGGTGTGGGAACCCCGGCAGGAGGGAAAGATAGGCCGAGGGAGGAAAACCGTGGGAGGGTTCACCCCAGAACATTCTAGACTATCGGATGTGTGGGCTCAGCCTGGGCTCTGACGCTCGCTGGGCGTGTGCCCTTTGGCACAGTTACTATAACCCCCTTGGATTTCCTAATCTGCAACACCGGAGTGAGCAGGGTCTAAGAGTCGCCCACATGTTCTTAGGCTTCACGGATGGCGGGGCGGCCCGTCTCCCGCATCTTCACGCTGAGTTGGGTCACTGCACCCCCTGCAGACCAGGACACTGAGGCGTTTGGAGGGGCAGTACCGGCCGGAGGCCCAGCGAGGAGCGCGTGGGCTGGAGCAAGGACTCGGTGCAAGCCAAGCCGCACGACTGCGGGGTCCCAGCCCTGACCGCGGGGGACCTCAGTGTCTGCCACGCCGGTCAGGGCCCTGTCACCACCGCCCACTGCTGGCCTTTCCACCCGGCAGGCGCGCCCCGCGGGGCTGGAGACCGGCACCCCCTAAATGGTCCCGCGCCTCCTTTTCTAACTGGACCTCGCAGGACCCTGAGGGACCACCTGTGGCTGGATCCTCCCACCGACCCTCCCCCGCTCCTGTCGGGCTCCTCCTGGTCCCAAGCTGCCCGGGAAGTAGACGCGACACCCAGGAGGGCCGCGTGGACAGCGGCCCTCCCTCCCTCAGCCGTCTGGCTCTACGACCCCAAGGAGGCCAGGAGGCGGGGGTCTCCCCCATCCCACTCCGGTCCCAGGGGCCCTGGACAAGGCGTCTTCACCCATAGCGCTCATCCTTTGGTCGCACGGAGGCTGACAGTATACGCCGCGATGTCCCGCCGAAGAGCAATGAAGCGGGAGAGCTGGGGTGACCCGACAGCCCGGACCTCTAGGCCCCGCCCCCACGGCGGTCCCCGCCCCCGCCCCCGGCCACGCCCCCACGGAGACCCTGCCCCATGGGCGTGCTCCCGAACCGCCCTCCCCTTCACCCAGGCTGGGCCCGCAGAGGTCGGGGCGGGGGCGGGGGCGGGGGCGGGGGCCCACCCTCTCCTCTCCGTTGGAGAGCCCTGCGCCCCCGGGGATGCCGCCTGCGTCGGAAATGCCCCTGCGCCCGCCGCTGTGAGCACAGCGGCTGGGAAGTCCGCGGTCCGAGTCCAAAGCACCTCGCAGATTCTGGGCTACATCCAGGCGGTGTCGCCGGGAGTGGAGGGGCCTCTGCTGGACACGCGGGTGGTGGGACCCCGACTCCCGGGCTTGTCCGTGGCCGCGCCCCCAACCCCGTGGGGCCCTGTGAGCTGACAGCTCGGGCACCAGCCACGGGGAGCCCGGTTCGCCCTGGGCCCTCAGGGGCCTGAGCCTCAGGGTTAAAGGTGGGGTGATAGTGTTTAATGTCCCCCCGGGCGTCGTCCACCGTGCCCTCGCCGTGTCCTCGGGGAACCCCGGCAAGAGCCAACTTTAACATCTGCTGTACGCTGGAGAACTTACCTTGCTGGCCTCGGCCCGGCTGAGGGAGGCTTGCGTCCAGGGTCCTGAAGGGGGTGTGAGGGGCAGTGAGCCCGACTGAGGGCGCTCAGGCGCGTCCTCCCAGGCTCTGAACGCGGCCCCGGGGGCGGCGGGGGCCCGAAAGGAGGAAAAGCGCTTCCTGTTCTTTCACGTCCATTTGCTGGGTGGGGTGTCTGGGAGAGAACCCAGGAGCCCCTGGGGGTCGGAGTGCAGCAGAGCCCCTAGCCGGTGAACCCGAATGCAGCGGGCTGAGGGGCTGGGCTGAGAGCTGTACAGTGAATCCTCCCTGGGGGGGGGGGGGCGGCCGCAGAGCCAGGTCCTGAGGACGGGGGGCTGGGGGGCTGCCCCGGGGGAGCCAGTGTGGGGAAGGGGCCGAGTGTGGGGCCAAGGAGTTCAGACCTTATCCGAGCAGAGGGACTGGGGAGGCTGGGGACGGCGGGTGACGAGGCCATTTCTCCAAGGGGTGCGCGCACAGTAGCGTCCGTTCGTTCCAGAAAGGGTTCCGGATTCCTCTGAGAGTTATGAAGGGTGTCGCAGACCCTGGTGTGACCCAGCCACGGGGACATCGCTCCTGTGAAAAGGCTCTTCCTTCTCCTGCTCTGGGCGCACCTGCTGTCACACCCGCATGGGTCACGCCACACTTACACCTGGCCGCCGGCTGCAGCCTGGCCTCCGCGTGGGGGCCTGTGGGGGCCTGCTGCCCACCCTCACCTCACGTGCTGCTGGTCCCTCGCGAGACAGGAGCTGGGCCGGAGCAAGGTGGTGGTGTGTGGCTTCTGGACTGCGTGCAGGAGCCGTGTCACAGCGTGAGTCAGGGAGATTTTAGGGTGTGTCCTTGAAAGCCGGAGACAGGCAAGCAGGAAGGGCTCGGCAGCAGGACAGCCCGGCAGGGTGCCGCGGGTCACCGAAGGGCAGAGACGGGGGGGGGGGGGGGGCGGGAGGGGCTTCGGGGCCAGTCCCAGGGGTCAGCCCAGCAACAGCTGCCGCTGCCCGTGGCTCTGCTGGTTGTACTGTAAGGGATAGGATATTTACATAACTTCCCATAACCTGCCCACAGTCTGTCTATTTACGACAAAAAGGAAAGTAGTAACTTTACGGTGGAGAAACTTGGAGGACGTGTCTTGGGCTTGGTGATCCAGGTTCACGTCACTAACATGGGGACAAGCTATCACCGCCTGCCCCCCGATGGGATCAAGGAGGACAACGCTGTGTCGCTTCTGCGACATTCCTGCCACCTGTGCACAACCTGAATCTAACGGAGTGTCAGACAATCCCAGCTGAGGGACACTCTACAAAATGAGTGGCCCAGGCTCTTCACAATGTCAGACTCGAGAGGACAGGACCGAGACGACCGAGCCGGCTGAGGGACGACCAAAGACACGGGACGACCGAAATGTGGCGGGTGATCCCGCACGGACTCCCGGCCACGAGAAACCCTTCCCCGCGGCCAGGCAGGGCCGAGTGTGTGGCCGCGGAATGAGGTCTGTGGGCCGGCCGGGCGGCAGTGTTCTATCCGTGTGAATTTCCTGACTCGGACGCCTTGGCGCTGTGGGTCTGTAAGGGAATACGTGTCCCGATTTAAATTTCTTTTTCACGTACTGTTGTCATTTTGTAACCGTGGGAAACTGTAAGAGTGGGGCCTTGTAACCCGCCCCACCATTCTGCTGACATTGTTGCTGTCAGTGCTGGCTCTGACTAATAGGAAGCTCGTAGGTGAACAGTTGAACGGTATGTTTGTATGAGAATCCTAGGGATTAGTTTCTGGAGACACAGACTCCAGCCTTCAAGCATCCCAGTTCCCAGGGATTTGCTGACCTTCAGCCATGGAGCCGGGACGACTAAACCAGGACGACCCGTTCCGGACCGTCACCTGCCTTCTGAGGATGGACTTTGTCGTCTGCACGTGGAGAACTTTCCAGCGCCCTCCCTGGATCTCCTTGTTCTGTTCCCCTCTCCCTCCTTATAAAAACCCCTGCCTGCCCCGGGAGAGGGCGACGGGCTTTGACGTGAGCGCCCCGTCTTCCGGACGGCCGGCCCCTGAAAATAAACCACTTTCCTCTGCCTCAGCCCTGCCTCTTCAGTACTGGCCTTTCACAGTGGCAGGCGGCCGGCCCCGCGTTCGGTTACAATTCTACATTATAGGATTAGCTCAGGTGTCCAGCATAGTGGTCAGACATTTATAAAACGGACAAAGTGACCCCCTCCCCGATATTCCCATTATGGACTATAATCCTGAAGCTGCACTTCACATCCCGGCAACTACTCTGTAACTGCTAGTCTATACCTCTCAATCCCCTCACCTCTCCCACCCGCCCCCCCCTCCCCCTCCCCTCTGGCTACCATCCATTTGTTCTCTGCATCTACGAGTGAGACTGTCCTTGATTTTAAGCAACACACACTGAAGTATTTGGAGATTAAGACAAAAAAAAAAAAAAAAGCACTGGGCAGACCCTCCGGTTTGGCGCAGACCCAGGAGCACCGGGGCCGAGCCGGGGAGACGGGGCGCATCCGGGCTGCCTGAGCAGCGACCGGCCATGGCCCGGCTGGGTGTGACGGAGGGGCTGGTGAGCCGGGGGTCTCAGCAGCCCGAGGGTCCGGAGGAGGACTTGAATGCCGGAGAGCGGCTGATGGACAGAAGGGCTGGGTGCCTGTGGCGTGCTTGGTCCTGGTGCCAGTGGCTTCAGAGTGAGGGGCGTACACCGTAGGGTGGTCTCAGTCTCTCGGGGGCTGTTAATAACCCGTTAGAAACACCCAGGTTCTGGGTTGGTAACGGTCTCTGGCGCTCTGCCACGCAGGGTCACAAGAGTACTCCGTGTTCCTCGGGCCTCGGAGTGCAGTGGTTGCCAGCCTGCCCTGTCCAGTGGCCTAAGCGCCCTCTGCCAGGCCGGCTGTCCTCTCCTGCCCTCTCTCCTAGGCCCGGGGCAGCGTCTGGCCTGTCCCCCCGAGAGCCCTGATGTGACCGAGGCAGTGGACGGAGCTGACCCCGCTCTGTATTTCTTCTCAGCAAACAAACCCCCTTCGGGCGGGGGCGGGGGGCTAAGTAGCCTAGCCCTCTCTGGAAATACCCACAGCATCTTTGAGTTCTTCTGTCCAGGGACCCTGGGTTTCCGACTCATTTCAATCAGACCTTGAAAGTTACAAAACGGAGTTCACCCACAGCAACAGCTCTTGACTCAACGAAAGCAGCTCTCCTGCCAAACTGGCCCTTCCTTCGAGGGGCAGTCTCACTGCACCCACCCACTGGTCACTGTTGCCGGGGAGGGCTGCAGGGACCGGAGAGTATCAGTCTCCAGCTTTGATAGTTGAAGCCAGGCTCTTTCAAAGTGACACAATTTACAACCCTGACACATTTTCTTCCAATCATGTTTTCTGACAAGGTCCGATCGTGATAAGAGGGAATTCAAGGAATCCATCCTCCTGGCAGAGAGCATGGCATACAAAGGGGGGCGGTAATTTTCCTGGGGATTGCTCTTAATAATTTTCTTGCTGATATTAATCATGGTCTTACTTTGGACCCTGATTCCCGTAAGAACAGGCCATGAGAAGAAAGAGGCTCGAAAAGAGTCAATGATTAACTTTGAGGGAAATTCTGAAGGGACTAGTTCTCCCCAGACTATTGAATCATGCCCAGGTTGTTTTAAATAAGGAGTTTATAAACCTGAGTAAAAAATTATCCCCGATTGTTCCCATAAAAGAATTCACGAATCAGTTACAACAGGCTAAATTATTGGCAGATTTTCCCACGCCTGTTCCTTACCCGTAGATACAAAGAGTTTTTCAAGAAAACAAGAAAAATTTATATAGACCCCTACCCACAGCCCAGGGATACCCCTGGGTAGCATATTGGATTAATGGCAAATTATGGTATCCCCCAAGAGGAGCTAATAGTCTCCAGAGGGTTCCAGTGCCTTGTACAGGAGCATATAATGAGAGTGGCATTAGAATGGTCAATAAGGATGGAGCCCAAGTGCCTTATAATAGTCTAAATGTTATGGAAAGGCTAGCTCGAAGCAGACCTCCCTGGTGTTTATTAACTAAGGAACAAAAAAGGTTTACTGTGGCTGGATTTCCTGTTTATCTCTCCTTACATGTTTGTTTTGGTGATCATAAAGTGGCGGGATAGTTAGACACCTGTATTTCAGGTTTATTGATTCACATAATTCCAATGAAGTTGTACAAAATAATTTCTTGACCAGAGAACAAAATCCCCTCTAATGAAATAGCCCCTGAATGTCTAAAAGTTGTTGGAGTAACAGCCCTGCCTTTACCTTGAATAGGAATATATATCAAGTAGAATTAGACAGGCAAAGAAATAAGAAAAGCTGGTTAGCTGTTACAAACTAAGCACATAGAAACAGATACCAGGGAGTCAGAGTCCACGGTGCATAGAGAAACATTTTAGACAGAAAAGGTAAATAGCTAAGTTAGACATCACAAAGGCCTTATAATAAATTTCCTATTACCTCTACTCAATCTAGTGTATCCTTTTGCCCCATGACAAATTCTGAGAACTTTAATGAACAATAAGACATTCAAACTCTGTACATACAGCTATTTCTAATTGTGTGATTTATGGCTCTCCTGGTCAAAACAATCTTTGTTTAATATAACTGAATCTATGGAAACTTTCGTATTTTTCCTGGTTACCTTTGTATTGATTTTTTTCTGCTTCGCCAAAGCGTAAATGTTAATCACTGCCAAAAATGAAGATGTAAAAACCTGCTTGTACTTGCAATAAACAGAACAGAGTATCACCGTCCTCTTCATCTTCCTGGAGGCGTGTTCTCATCCGTCTTTCATCACCGACGCCTTACCCGCCTTTCGGGAACCCCTGGACCCCGCTGCGGCCGGACTGCGGCACAACCTCTACCAGCAGTTTTTTTTTTTTTTTAAATATTTTATTTATTTATTTCAGAGGTAGGGGAAGGGAGGGGAAAAGAGGAGAGAAACAGCAATGTGTGGTTGCCCCTCACAAGACCCCTACTGGGGACCTGGCCCGCAACAACCCAGGCATGTGCCCTGACTGGGGACCGAATCGGCGACCCTTTGCTCTGCAGGCTGGCACTCAGTCCAGCGAGCCGCACCAGCCAGGGCCCCACCAGTGGTTTCAGCTGCCCCGCATCCTGACCCACACTTTGCAATACGGTGGGTATGTAATGGTATCAACCAGTCTCTAGTTCAGTAAACAAAAAGGAACCTTAGCTACTATTTCAACAGAAGGAATACGATGAGAAAAATTGTTTACAAAAAATGTTGGCATGGAAGGAAGAGTAGACTAAGCAAGATTGCAAGATGAATAATTGCAAGAGTGACTCCCAGCTCCGAGGACTGGAGTGACAAAAGGGGGCTTTGGGGAGCGGCCTGGGGCGCACCTGATGGTCTGGGGAGCACAGATGGGGCTCCTCCCAGCGCTGCTGCCACAATTCGAGATGCACATCCACCATTGCTGGTCCGTTCGCTCTAGCGTCTGAGAGCACCTGCCTGCGGTCTCCGACTCAGTGAAGTGCACCCTCAGCCTCCTCACCCTTTCTTCCCTCGTCCCTGCCCTCACCATCCTCATCGGGCAGCACCCCAGTTCCCACCCTCTCGCCCGCTCGGACTCCCTGGGGGCCAGCCTGACGCCTCCTCTTCCTAGCTGCTCCCCACTCCTCAGCCGGCCCAGACCCTGCCAGTTCTACCCCCTGCATCTCTCTAACCCGCGCCCCCTCTCCCGCCCGTCGTCACGGCCCACCTCGCGGCAGGGGCACCTGCCCTGTCCCAGCGTGTGGCCCCGAGCACGCCGCCTGCTCCGAAAATGGTTCTCTGATGACTGACATCATAAGCGCCCGTCGCACAGATGAACCCTAGGGCCCCGTCCAGTTGGACATCGGGCAGGAGGACCGAAAGCGGCCTCCCTTCCGGAGGCGACCGGAAGGCAGTGCGGCTGCACCGGCCGTAGCTCCTCCCCCAGGTGTAAAACCTAGGGACGCTGGTAAGGTCTGCGTACAACTGGTCTTGCTTGTGAATGCCAAGGGCTGTTGTGGGTGTTGCAAGCCACGCTGTTGTGAAACTGGTGTCTGGTGTTGCCTGTTTGAGTCCTTTGGATGCACACCCGGCAGTGGGACCGCTGGGTCACCGTGTACTTCTGCATTCCAGCTTTTGAGGAATGGCCAACCCGTTCTCCACAGCGCTCCCACCATTTCACATTCCCACAGGCAACGCGCAAGAGTTCCCGTTTCTCGCCCTGGCTGGCGTAGCTCAGTGGGTTGCGCGCTGGCTGCGAACCAAAGAGTCGCAGGTTCGATTCCCAGTCAGGGCACATGCCTGGGTTGCAGGTCACGGCCCCCAGCAACTGCACATGGATGTTTCTCTCTCTCTCTCTCTCTCTCTCTCTTTCTCTCTCCCTCCTTTCCCTCTCTAAAAATAAATAAATAAAATCTAAAAAAAAAAGTTCCTGTTTCTCTACATCCTCCAGAGTACCTGGTGTTTCCGTCTTTTCTCTCTCCTTTCCGTGTCAGTCCTGTCTTGTGTGATTTTCATCAGTATTGCCCTAGTGACTAATGACGTTGAGCCCTTTTTCCTGTGTTTACTGGCCGCTGGTATATTTTCTTGGGAGAAACGGTCAAGTCTTTTGTTTTTTAATGGGGTTGTTAGTTTTGTTGTCGTTACCGTTGGGCTTGTGTTTAGGAGAGGAAGTTGAAGAGAAAGAGCTGTGAGATGATCGCCCCCCACCCCTGCAGCCCAAGCAGCAGGAGACACGGCGGGATGCGCAGAGAGAGGAGGTGAGGGAAACGGGCTGCCCGCGAGGAGAGGGGTGGGTGCCGCAGTGCGCTACGCGGAATCCCGCGCGGACGGAGGCGCCGTTCCTCCAGCTGCCAGTGCGTGTCGCTGTGACAGCGCACAGCGAGTCCTCGCCGGAGGTTTCCCGCTTCTCCGAAGGGAGCTGGCCTGCCTTCCCCAGGGTAGTCCAAGGCCACTAACCCGTCCGTGCAGGGCTGCAAAGGGCTGGCCACCTACCTTATTTAGGACAACTGTGAAGGATCACCCCAGCTCCTCAGCTCCCTATGGCATTGGCTAAGGTTCCCAAATGCATCGCAGTTCAACTTCTGCCCGGTTCAACTTCTCTTCCTCCCTCCCGGATTAGTTTCGTTTAGCGCCGCCTGATAAGCGTTGTGCATGCGCCTGTCAGAGACTCCATCTCGGTTTCCCAGGGAACTCAACCCGAAGCAGGAGGGAAGTTTACAGTTCAAGTGTGGGGGCGCGGGCCTAACAACTATGGTTGCTAGGGCGATGGCAGTAATTCCAGCCAGTGCGCACCTCTCCTTCCTTGCTGGGCCTAGCACTGGGCCTCGCTCAATTAATGTTTACTAAATGAAAAATAGTTAGGTGGAAGTCGGGGTGGTAATCAATTCGGCCTCGGGACTAGCAGGGCAAGTCCGGGCAATGTCGTGAGTGAGGTCAAGTTTGGCCTTGCCAGTTCGTCTTTCTTTTGGAATCTCCCTCACACGGGTCCTCCCACGACCCTAAGGACCAGATGTGGAGTGCCCTACGCAGCTCGGCCTCATTCAACGGACTGAGCGTCCGTGCGAGCTGGGCTCCGTTCTCCCACCCTTCTCGCCATCACAGTGTCCTGGCCTGGGGCCCGCCCATTCGGGTCCCCGCAGCCAGCGACGCACACACACGTGCAGCAACTGCCGCCAGCTGCGCGTTAACCACACTCCCTCCCACTGGGCTCCTGCGTTTCACTTTTCTTTCATTGAGTTCATTGGGGTGATACTGGTTAATAAAATGATATAGGCTTCAAGGGTACAATTCTATAATATATCATCTGTATATCGTATTGTGGGTTCGCCACCCCAAAGGGCTCCTGTTTCGGGTCTCAAGGAATTCCCTCTGGTGAAACAGCAGCTCACTCCCCTTTGAGAGTCGGGAAGAAGGCGGCAGAGACGCTCGGAGGCTTTCGGCTGGTCCCCAGAGAAAAATTCCATCCAAGCCCCTAGCGTTGCAACCGCGGAAACAGAGGTGAGGATTTCATCCAATCCCGCAGCCCGGGTCTGGCTGCGGAGGAAACTGCTTCCCACCCACTGAGGTTCAGTCAATTCGACTCGATCCTCCCACCGCCCACCGCCGGCCCCTCCCGCCCCTTGGGTGGTTTCCAGGCGCTGATGTGTTTCCAGGTGCGCAAGGGGGCGCGGAGAAGGCGGGGTGCACGGGGTCGCAGAGGGAGACGCGAGGCCGAGCACGCGCTCCAGGGCGGCGGCGGGGTCCGGGGTGGGGCGGGGCCAGAGCGCGCGGGCGGTTGGGCGCGCGCCCCGGGGCGGCAGAAGCGGGCAGACGGAGCGGCTCCCCGCTGGAGGCGGTGGCTGAGCCGAGCGGTGTGCGTGTGCGTGTGCGTGTGCGTGTGTATCGAGGCGCCCTCACTGTGCCCCAATCCTGGTCTCCCTCCTAGAACCCCTGCGGGGTGGGCGCGTCGCCCTCCTGGTGGAGACGCGTGAGACTGGTTTTGGCCAAACAGACTTGAGGGCGGAGGGGGCGGCGTCTGTCGGAGGCTTTTTGAGGGGAGTTAGAGGAAGACCCGCCCTCCCGCAGTCCCCGAATTCGGCCCCCGGCGAGCGGCTGGGGAGGCGTAGGCTGTGGGCCCGGTGCGAGGATGGAGGCGCGCGCCGCGGAGTTTAGAGGGCATACCGGCGAAAAAGGGAAGGACGCGGCGAGGGGCGCGACTGTCTGCGCTGCCCCGGCGCGGCGGGACCCCGAGCTGGCAGCACGGCGCACACCTGGGCTGCCGACCTGGGACGCCGGCCCGCCACGGGAATGCTGCAGCGCCACCTGTCGGCGCCCCGCCTGACTGCAGCCCTGGCCGCGGTCGTCCCCGAGGCTGCGGTGGGGCCCTCGGTGGGCGCCACCAGAGCGTCCAGCGCCTTCCGGGGCCCACCGTCTCTTCTCACTTAGGCTGCACTGGTTTGATCTTAATTAAAGAGAAAGCGGCAGGACAGCCCTTTCCTCGCCTTGTGTGAGAAATTGGACAGAAATACACATACACTTCGGGGGGAGGGGGCGCGCGGTTCTAAACGTTTTTGATTCAAGGACCAGCTCGGGGTCAAAGATTCTAAAGAACAGCTCCTCTCCTGCCACCTTACTAAGTCTTAAGGAGCTTCTCCTGTCCACAGGTTTCCATTATAAAACAGTTAATAGGAAAACTATAAGAAACTGCTTTCTGAACATCTGAAGGTGTCGTCCTGACCCCTAACTTGGTGGCACCCTGATCTTCTCACCCGGGTTCGCAGTTACTTTCTGTTTGTCTCCGGGCTGTGCTGGCACTATCTGCCCGCACCCCTGACTGCCCATCTTACACTGATGGCCCGGCGTCAGTCCTGGGCCTGGTGGGGATCTGGCTCTCAGCCACCTCGGGTTGGAGGCAGGACCCCTCCCCTGCAGAAGCTATGGTAGCACCCGTTTTCATTTGGCTTTCTGGCACTCTCCACACCCCGGGTCCTGTCTCCCACGGGGCCCCTCCAATTCCCACGGGAATAAATCCGTATTCTCCAGTCCACATGGAATCTACGTTGTGCCATGTGTCTGACCTGGATTATATTCAGTGCATGAGTTATTATTTTCTTTTCTTTTTGGACAAGCCACCAAATCCTTGCCAAGAATGTTCCGCAATCAGGTGTGCAGTGAGAGGTGGCTGCATCAGAAGGGACAAACCTGACCCTGGCTGGGCTCTGTGTGCGACTAGCTGGGTCCCTCGGGACCGAGCACCATGTCCTTATTTATGGTGGGGCACCATAATCCTTTCCTCACTAGGAATTAGTAGGGATGTGAACACTGAGATCGTAACAGACGTGTTTATTGAGCACGTGCTATGTCCAGCAAGGTTGGTAGAACCTTGCGCTGCACCATTTAATCAACGAGATAATGCCAGCAGGGTGCCTGGCTCATGTCTAGCAGGAAATAAAGGGTAGGTGAAAATAGCTTTTTAAAAAATTGCTCAGTGAGAAAAGACATTGTAGATAGCAATTTCTTAATGGGTCTTGAGCCTGTCGGAGGTGTATTTATCTAAACTGTTAAAATTCTTCCGTTTTACTGTGTAGATGGAAACTGATATATAATGTTGAAAGGTTGCCTTTTTAACTGCTCATTAAGCTTCTTGGTGTGGTGTATTTTAAGCTTAAGAATATGTCAAGCTGAATAGATTTTGCTTGAATATTTATATTTTACCATTATTGATTTGTAATGCAGAAGTATTTTTTAATTGAGCTAAATGCCTAACACTTACTGTAAGATTAAGTAAAATAATATATATATACACACACAATATTTGGCACAGTTTTTAAAAAAAGATTTTATTCATTTATTTTTAGAGAGACGGAAAGAGAGGGAGAAAGACAGGGAGAGAAATACGGATCGGTTCCTTCTCTTAGGCACCCCAAAAACCAAGCACCTGCCCTGACAGGGAATCCAACCTTTCGCGCTGTGGGACTGCGCCCAACCCCCTGAGCACACCAGTCAGGGCATAGCGCTGTTTCGAAATAGTAGTGTACATACTGACTATACGGCCCCTGATAGTATCATCACTGTTAGTAGCCTGACCTCTGAAACAAACAGTTAAAACTATCCAGGAGAGTACAAGTTATGTTGAAATGTCCTTGAATTAGTTGGGGCCAGTAAGTACAGAGGTGAAGCGGGAGGCGGCAGCCCGCTTGCTGTTCAGTATAAGGACGCTCTGAAAGCGACGTCTGGCTGCTTTCCAAAGGTGGTAAGCGCATCTGTCAGCCCAGGAGGACTCTGCTACGTTGTGGCTACTCTGTCCTGGACCCTGGCCTTCCTTCTTAGGAACGTTTGTGTATCTAGCCCGGATATCTCCCAGGCTTTTTGTGTTTTAAGCACGTGTTGATTGAATAATCAGAAATGTTTCAAAACGTGTCTTACTCCTAACAACATAGAGTGAGAATTCAGGATGTGAAATCTCGCAAAGGCAAGAAGTCTCCCATCTTTGAAATAAAGGTGGGTTTCTTCTGGAGGCTGGAGTGAACTGGTTTTATGGGTGCTTTGCTTCCGTTAATGAAGACATTTCATAATGAAAGATAAATCTGATTATGAAAAAAGAAGCGTGTTTACTGAGATGCCAAATGTATCCAGTTTCCATGATTTTGGGTTTTTGTTTTTGTTTCGGTAGAAAGAGAAAATTATTGAAATCTTCAACCAGAGCCCATGAGAGAAAGCTGTGCGCTTGTCCTTCTTGGTCTGTCCCCCCTTCTTTCCCTCCCTCCCGCCCTCCCTCCCTCCCTCCCAGGGTCTCTCGGTCTCCGCCACCCTCTCCCCCTTAAGGTTCTTTTTGTTTCATCCTCTTTGTTTAGAAGTAATCTACAAAAGCGTAAGCAAGTGATGACTGTTTCATATTTGGTTTAAAATGCCTATGTGCTCTTCTTACTTTTTCTTTTCTTTTTCTTTCTTTTTCAAATTATAAGAGAAAGTTTATTTAGAAAGTTCGAGAGGCAGCAAGCAGGAGTGAGGCAGCTGGGCTCTGTGGGCTCAGGGAACAAGTTACGGAAGCAAAAGCGGACCCGTGGGGCTCAGAGAGGGAAGGGCGCAGGTAAGGGGCCTGCGGGGGGCGGGGGGCGGGGAGAGGGAGAGCGCACCAAGGCGCTCTTTCTTCGAACCTGCGCAGATTTGTTTCCGAGTCACTGTAGATGCTGCCCCCGTGCCTCTGCCTTGACAAACAGACTTGCTGCGCCAGAGACTGCGCGAGGTCCGTGCCTGGCTCACCAGCTCCGTGACCGGGAACAGGCTGCTCAGCCTCGCGGTGCCTCAGGCTCTCGTCGGCAAACCGGGCACAGGAAAGCCCCGCTTCCAAGGAGCCTCGAGGGGGGAATGAGTTCATCAGGTCGGGCCTGGTGAGGGCTCCCTAAAATTATTTCGGTGCCTGTGCCGTGACTTTGAGAAGCGTGGCCAGGCATGCTTTTCTCTCTCTCTTCAAGAAAGGAATTAGGCCAGCGCCACACTGACCAGCACACGCAGGCCCCCGGCGCAGGGGGCGGGGGCGGCCCTGCCACGCCGTCCCCGCCGCTCGGGAGCACGCCTCGCACCTTTCAGCACGCGTACCGGTGGGCAGGCGTCAAAGGTGGACCGAGCTGGACATCGGGGAGTGTGGTAACGACAGGTTTTATTCTGTGGGCTGCATCGGGGACAGAGCTGAGCGCCGTTCTGACTCGGGCACAGTAAAGGTGGTACAGGGAGCGTTGGGGGGGGGGACGCAAAGGAGTGGACACGGGCAGAAAGTGAGGAAGACCGCTGGTCATTGTCCATGCGATGAGGCCAGCTGTGTCTGCCACCGGCAGTTACAGAAGTTAGGGTTCTGCCCTCCCACGGAGCCTGGGGCACAGGGCCCTACCCCTCCTGTCGGCGACATTTCCAGTGAATGGCCTTCAGGTCCTTGAGAAGGACACTCCTGCGTTGTGGGAGACACAGAGCCATCTCAGAGGGACAGAGGGAAGACCACTGTGGACGGTCTAAAATGACTGCTTGCGGGGGGGGCGGTTTCAGACGCTTAACTTCGGGTGTTGGCTGGAACCCACGGGGTGTAACCAGATGCAGGTGAATTCCCTGGGCGGCCTGAGCTTTCTCGGGGGGGCATTTTAAGCAACCCTGGGGTCCTCATCCCAGGGACAGTCTTCAGATTCTTTGTAAATGTGGGGAAGGGAGGGGCTGAAATCGATTGTGCCAAAAGTTGCCCTTTTTCTAGGTCAAGGCTGAGGTCTAGTGGAGAAGAGGACCCCAAGGAGCCTGACTGGAGTTTGGCCAAGGACACAGTCTTAAGATTTTATTTATTTATTTTTAGAGAGGGAAAGGAGGGAGAAAGAGAGGGAGAGAGAGAGAGAGAGACAGACAGACATCGATGTGCGGTTGCTGGGGGCCGTAGCCTGCAACCCAGGCATGTGCCCTGACTGGGAATCGAACCTGCGACACTTTGGTTCACTTCATTTCAAGAAAGGTAAAAATGCAACTGAAAGGCAAAAAAAAAAGATCTGTGCAGTGTGTGGAGAAGGGGCTGTGACGGACCGAACGTGTCAGAGTGGTTTGCCGAGTTTCGTGCTGGAGGTTTCTCGCTGGACGATACGCCACAGTTGGGCGGGCCAGCTGAAGCTGACAGCGGTCACACTGAGACGTTCATTGAGAACAATCACCATTCTGCCACACAGGAGACAGCTGTCATACTCAAAATACTGAAATCAATAAAGTTACTGGTGAAAGTAAAAAATATGTCTTTTATTTTATGGAAAAAAACTGAATGGACTTTTTGGCCAACCCAATGCTGCTTTGTACTTCTTCATCCCTTCACCTTTTTCATCCAGTCCCCCAAAATCCTCCCCTCTGGCAAGGTCAGTCTGTTCTCTGCATCTGGGAGCTGTTTCTGTTTTGTTTGTTAACTTATTTTGTTCTTTAGATCCTACCTATAAGTGAAATCATTGTTTTATACTTTTAATTAATTTATTTATTTTTAGAGAAGGAAGGGGGGGGAGAGAGAGAGAGAGAGAAAGAGAGAGAGAGAGAGAAACATCAATGTGCGGTTGCTGGGGGTCATGGCCTGCAACCCAGGCATGTGGCCTGACTGGGAATCGAACCTGGGACACTTTGGTTCGCAGCCCGCGCTCAATCCACTGAGCTACGCCAGCCAGGGCTTGTTTTATACTTTTGAAATAAAAATCAAAAGTACAGGGCTTGGTTTTCTGTGGGATCCTAATGAATGTATTCATGATCTTCTCCCTCTGAATGAAATGAACATTTCTGCATGAACCAGAAATTATTTTTTTAATTCTACCTTTTCTCTCCTTTGGCAGCAATTTCGTGGGGCTCTGATCATGCCTGACGGCTTACCCTTAACATGTCTGGCTTAGAACCTCCGCGTGAGCACTGCGTGCTGCCAGCTCTGGGGCAAGGCCCCCCCCCCCCATCCTACACGCCTGGCCTGTGTGCCTGCCGTCTCCCAGGGACGGCAACCACCCCTCCAAACCCTTACACTCATTCGTTCTCCCTTCTCCTCCCGCCCCAGAACCAGTCTGTCCTGAGATGCCCTGGGCTCTGCATCAAAATAAACACAGACACTGTTCACTTGTCGTGGCCTCAGTCGAGAGCTGCCCGCACCTCTCACCGGGAGGCCCTCCCTCGTGCCTCGAGGACCCGTGACCCACGATGGTTAGGAACCCCTGGCTCACGACAGCCTCACGTCCTTCTGCTGAGCCCTCTGCCCTGGCCTGTCACCCTGCCTCCTTTTGGCTCCTAACATCCGTTCTCCACGCAGCCGCTGGAGGGATGGCCCGTCTGGAACCTTGCGAGGGTGCCTCCTTGCGCTGTAAGTGCCAGCGTCCTCGCGGGTGTCCAAAGCCACTCTTGGTCGTCACCACCAGTCCCAGTGCCCCTCTGAGCTCCTCTGCTGACCCCGATCTAACGCTCTGCCCTCCAGCCACATGGGCCTCAGAGAAGGCTCAGGGCGTATTCTGTCCTGTGCCCGCATACCGCAAGTCCCCTTGAACTTGTCTCTCCTGGTTGTCCGTGTGACCAGCTCCACCACCTCCTCCGAGTCTTTCTCTAAATGTCGCCTGCCCCCCAGGTCCACCCTGACCGTCTGATGTAAGAGTCGCTCTGCGTTCTCGTGTCTGTCTCCCTCTGCTGGAACGGAAGCTCCGCGCGGGTGGGCGGCTTCTCTTTTTTGCTTCCCACTGTGTCCCAGGTGTCCCAAGCACCTGGCACCTAGTAGGCCCTTTATAAACTGAGTGAACAAATGAAGGGACACTCACAGCCCACCATCTGTGGCGCTGCCAATCCACAATCAGCACTAGCTGCTTACTGGGATCAAACTTTGGGTTTCAGACGGGTTTCGTCCTGGGATTATTCTCAGAATAATTATTATTATACAGTTCTGTATTGCTGGGAGGGGCGGGGGGGGCGACAGGGGACAAGGAGGTAGGGACATTTGGTCTCGAAGAAAAAAGTGCGTTATAATGCTAAACATTTCAGGTTTTGGAGTAAGTGAATCACACATTCTAAAAGGCTGGACGCGGAGAACCTCCTCTAGGATGGGGGAGGGGAGCACAGCTCATCTCTGATGGGATCCCACGCGCTTCAGCGCGTCCGCAGACTGATGTTTCACGTGCTGTGCCCGTGCGCATGAGTGCAGAGACCGAGCCAGAGCCCCGCCTGGCACCTCGGAGGACCCGTGACCCTCGATGGTTAGGAACCCCTGGCTCACGACAGCCTCACGTCCTTCTGCTGAGCACTGCTGACCCCTGCCACCTCGGCAGCCCCGCGAGAGCCACCGGTGGCCCTTTCTGCCTGTGGTTCCCCACTTGGAAACGGTGAAGCAACTGTATGGAGAGCTGCTCTGGGAGGGGTGCAACGCAGGATTTTGCTCGGGAGCTGGATGCCCCGGGTTCGAATCCTGGTCCCTCACGTGCCTGCTGTGTGACTCTGGACGAGTTAGTTCACCTCTCTGAGCCTTGGCCCCTTCATCACTGAGTGAGGATGAGTCGTGCTGAGCAAGTTAATTCACATAAAGGCTCAGGCTGTCCCGTGGCCTGTGGTAAGTGCAAATGTACTATGTGGCGCTTTTCACTAACAATACGGAACACATGGTACCCGCGCAAAGTACCCTGGAGGAAGGGTTTGTATGTCGACTTGAAAGGTAACTGACTGTTGCTTTATGGCGCGAGGCGTGAAGGGCGGCCTGCTCAGGAGGGGCGGGCCTCCCGAGCACCTTCATACTTAATCTCATCACTGTCGCCGGGGGCTGCGGGCTCCCCACCGTCGTGAGCCCAGGAGTTTAGACATCAGCGGATTTCTGACTATTGAGATTGGGTTCCTGGGAGGCTTTAAAAAAATAGGTAGAAGTACATCTAAAATATGAAGTACAACCCCGCAATGTTTCCCCCGATGGAATAGACAGTGTACTTTATACCCTCGTCCGTGATCTTTAGAATGTTTACGTTCATCATATCCTTGATCAAGAACAACTTTTGGAATTTCTCCGCTTAATCAGGCAGGTTACAATCACTTTTGCATATTTCTAGAAATTAAATTCACCTCTCGCCCTGATCGGTGTGGTTCCATTGGTTGGGCGTCGTCCCACAAATGGAAAGGTTGCCGGTTCGATTCCTGGGCGGAGCACATACCTAGGTCGCAGGTTGGGTCCCCAGTCGGGGCATGTCCGAGAAGCAGACGCAGCCAACTGATGTTTCTTTCTCACATCAATGTTTCACACTCTCCTGTGCCCTCCGGTGAGGATAAAAAATAAAAAAATAAGCACACATTTTTGGGGTCTAAATTACGCTCCAATAATTATTTTAAGGGAAAGACAATGAACTTCTCAAAACAGGCCGCTATACTCTGAAGGCCATGTACATCTGTGGTCAGTGTGGCGTGGCTACTAGATCCCCTACTTGGAGAGGATGTGCCGTGTGTGCGTGGGGGTGGGTAGCGTTGGCGCCTGCATGCACAGGTGACCCACTTTCAGTCACTGTGGGTATGTGGTGGTGGTGGAGCCCACCTGTGTCCACCCCACTGTGAGTCTGGCCGTCTCCCACCCCTACCCTTCTCCAGGTCGGAGATCCCAAATCCCAAAGTCATGTGCAAAGGCTGACCTCCTCCTGGGACCCACCCGTCAGCTCCTTGTGCGGTGTGATCAGGCCTCATCAGCCTCCAGATTTCCTTCCTAGGGGGCTCCTGTCAGCTGTAGAACTGTTCTCTGACCAGCTGTCTGGGGAGGCTTCTAGAAAGAGTGTGTGCGGAAGCCACTCAGACCGCTCTCTCCACTGACTGGGGAACTGGGCGGGCACCACACCCGGCTGGGCCCGAGCTGCAGGACACAAGGCAGCCAAGGCTGTGTGGGGACAGGGACCCGCTGACCCAGGACATGTGCCCCCAGCCAGAGGGTGTCACGCCTGAGGCCCACTGCTTTGTATTACCAATCAGTTGCCGGGTGGCCACACCCTGCTTTAGTGCCCCTCCTGGGATGTCTGGCCGGCCTTGTTTTCCGTACTTGTTTTTTCAATGGTGGTGGTACGTATAACTAAACTTTTAGAAGGGAGATTGAAGCCATCTGTTTGGTCCTGGTCCCCCGCCTCGGTCCCCATGGGGAGTCCTTACAGCTCCACTTTCCACGTAATTAATTCCTTTCCTCCTTTATAGCTTTTTGAGAGGGCGAGATGGGGATTTTGTGACTGCTGGTGTATTCTTCTGAAACCTGCCTGCAGAATTAGATGCAGACCAGGAGGGGAAAATCGACTTTTATTCAGGACTTGGTCGGTCAGTCGTTGGCTCCTTAGGTCCTCGAGCGCCCTTCTGAGCAGACGTCTGCCCGTTACCTCTGCGGCACGTGGAGGTGGCCCCGAGTCCGTTCCACAGTGCGCCCTTGCTGTCAGTGGAAGCACGCACACAGCAGGGCGGGGTTCCCACCTCCCCCATCCCTGGCCCTTTGCTCCTAGTAAACTCTGCAAGCCAGCCCCGCAGAGGATGTTACTACACATGTGAATGGTTACATGGAAGGTGAGAAAGGCGAAGTATGCACTTTATTTTTTTTTATTTAAGATTTTATTTATTTATTTTTAGAGTGGGAAGGGAGGGAGAAAGAGAAACATCAATGTGTGGTTGCTGGGGGCCATGGCCTGCAACCCAAGCATGTGCCCTGACTGGGAATCGAACCTGCGACACTTTGGTTCGCAGCCCGTGCTCAATCCACTGAGCTATGCCAGCCAGGGCCGAAGTATGCACTTCTAATGTCTGATGAGCGTTCTCTGGAGTGGCTCTGCTTGGAGGCCTGTCCCTCACATGGCCACACTGCCACCTCCTATAACCTGTATGTGCTTTCTAGGGGCATTGAATCATTGAGCTAAATGCGCTGAGCCCACGTGGGGCAGTCTGGAGGCAGTCTGGAGGCAGCCTCGTGCGGGAGGCCCGTGGCTTGAGGCCCACTCTGAACACAGAAGGAAAGTGATTTAAGGAGCTTCCTCTGGTGCGGCCCAGGGGTGGGACAGGGGTGAGGCTGGGGGGAAGGCCGGGTCCCAGAGCCTGCAGTGAGCTGGACCCTGCACCTTGGGGAGCAGGGAATCAAGGCCTGCAGGAATGAAGTGCTTTGCCCAGGGCCTCCTGATGGCCTGTAGACTTTCCTCCTGGACCTCCCAGGACCTCCTGACGGCCTGTAGATTTTCCTCCTGGACCACGCCCACTGTATTCTTGACTGTAATGTTTTAAACTTTGGAGGGAAAGGAAAAAAAAAAGTTTCACACTCTTAAAACTCATTGGAGATCTGTGGAGACACCATTCCTTAAACTATTTTCACGCAGTAATATACTATGAGATATCATCGTGTATTCCCAATTAAAAATGATTTTAGCAATATTTCAATGATGTTACAGGTCTGTCAAAATGTTAAACCATATACATGTGTAAGTATTAGTATTGTATGATAATCTGTAGAGTATCTAATGAATTCTGTGCCGAACCCTAAAATGCAAGGACATTGCGGAAATTCACCTGACCCGTGAGCAGCGCGCTGGGTCCCGCCGCGGGGAACGCGCTCCCGGGAGGTATTTCTCAGCTCCGCAGTTTGTGCCCTTCGTCCTCACGCACGCCTGAGTGCTGGGGTATGTTTTTTATGAAAGTCTCAATATGTGGTTGATACTGGATGTTTATGATCTCTTAAGCATTAAATAAGATTTACAAAAACCTTATTGGAACCTTAGGCAGTCTTTAAAACAAGGTTGCATTAGACACTGAATTGGTCAATGCCGTGTACGCATAGCTGAGATACTGAGTCCTACAGACAGTTGAGTGGGTGGGTGTGACCCCCCCTGTCCCGGGGGCTGCTCGCGTGTTTGCCACCAAGTCTGTCACAGGCTCCGTGCGTGGCCCTGGGCTCCAGTTCTCTTGCCTATGAGTGCTGACAAAGGACTTTGCAAACAGAAAATAAAAGGGACCAAAAATACAACCCAGGGATAGTTAGCTAGGCATTATCCCATAATCGTTATCCAGAATGTCTTTTGAAGGTAACAATTTTCAGCAGAGTTTGGCCCACATTTTCTCTAATTACACAATTACGAGGCACAAGGATTCTGAAAGATGTTTCTTCTGCATGTGAATAATTTTTAAGTTGAAAAAACAAACATATGCTCCACAGAGGCTCCCTGTGGTGCATGAGGGCAGAGGGCTTAATGATTTTCCTTTAAAGGCATTTAATCAATATTTTGCAACTCAGAGGGGGAAGCTCAGTCTCGGCCTTAATTCAGGATTGATTTCTGCCTCAGCCAACTGTTCTGCAGAGCTCTGAATAACACGTTGGGTCCAGACCTAAACTTTCTTAGAAAGTCCTACTTGCAAAGGACATTTAGTAAGAGATGGTTGAAGGTCATGGTTAAAATGATTTTTCTAGTGTTAGGATGTGGTGGTGGGGGCTCTGCCTGCAGAGCTCTCCTGGCCACCGTGGATGAGAATAAGTCCACCAAGACATGATCTGCTTGGGGAGGAAGGCTGACCAGTCTCTCAGAGGAGAAAGGTGTCAAACCCCTCTCTCAATGGGGGTGTACTGAGTTTAGCTTGCATAGGGATGCATATCAAAGAAAGGAGGTATGGTTTACAAATAACATTTCTGAGATCATGGGGGTCCTTTTGAGTCAGGGTCTGGTGGACAGGGTGACGCCAGTCGGCTGTAAAACCTTGGGAAACAAACTTATTTTGTGCTTGGGACCTTACCATTTACATTGAGGACATTCTCAGCAAAGCAGGTTTCACAGAACTTCACGCATTCTTTCTTAGGCCCGGTCGTCCCCCACCGGGAACCGCCCACTCCAGCACAGGGCAGCACCCCCTCCGGCACTGTTTCAGGCTCGCATCAGGCGGGGAAAGCAAGGCAGCCAAGAGATCAGGAGGCTTTTTACACATAGAATGAGGACTCGGGCTATGATAAAGCTGAGGGGTGAGGATCTTTTGTCCCTCCTCCACAATCCTCTAAGTCCTTCCCTGATGGCCCCTTCGTGACTGTGCCTGTCTTAGGTTGTTCCTTCCTTGAGGAATCTCACCTGTTATTGACTATCCAGCTGTTGGGAACCACCCTGACTGGTATCAGAAGCTGAAACCCCTGCCTAGGCTAAGGGTGAGGGAACGCCCTTGGACCATAAGCCAGCAAGGAGACAAAAGCTTATCTCCCTGGCAGGAGTGCTGCTTCTGCTGTTTCATTCATAGCTGAACCCCAAAGCTTGGTCGGTTAGCCAAAGACGGGTAAGATTCCCCAAGGGGGGAATGACCTAAGACAGGCACGATCACATGGGAGGCCCCCCAAAAGAAGGACTTTGGGGGCTACAGCAAAAGGGGGTGATGGACCCTCGCTCCTCGGCTTTGACATAGCCTGAGTCCTCATCATCTGGGAGAAAATCTCCTTATCTCTTGGCTGCCTTAGTTCCCTTGCTCCACCTAAACCTGAAACAATGACAGGGTGGTGCATCTCTGTGCTGAAAAGGGCGGATTCCCCGGGTGATTAGGCCTAAGAAAGAACATGTAAATTACTGTGAAACCTTCTTTTAGAATGCTCTCAGTTGAGTGAGAAGGGTCCAAGGAGGAAGTTAGTTTGTTCCTTAAAGTCTTACAGCTCTTTGACCCTGACTCAAAATAGGCCCTTAGACTTCCTTGTTTTATATTGTTTGATCCTTACTTCCTAGCACTGAGTAATGAGCTTTTACCTGAATTCTTATGCAAATGACACCAGTAAAAAGCCTCTCCGGAGGGGGAACGGCATGCTCTCCCCACCAGGGAGGCTGGCCATGGTGCCCTCCAGGAGAGAGGGTGGCCAAGCGCTCCCCACGTGAGGAGTGGCCCCACTGTTCCTATTCCCCCACAGGACCTGCTTGTCTCTGTGCATGTGTTTTCTCGCATTCTGATGAACCATCTGCAGCGTTCCATGATCACTGCTGGCCGGTGACCCACGCATCATCCAGCCATCCTCCAGGGGCCCAGCAGGGTGAAGTAAAGGGGTCAGAGGCTGCACCCTGCTGGGAGGCTACGTTTTGTCTCCTTAGTGGCTTATGGTCCCCAGGTCCCCTAGCCGTGGCAGGGCCACCTGTTGGCGGGGTTATAGCTCCTGAAACCAGGCAGGATGGTTCCCAACATCAGGAACCTTCTGTTCTGGGTACAGAAGGATACTTTAGCTTCTAAATAGCCAAATATTGATTTATTTTAAAAAGTTGGTCGTTTGGTCATGTTTTCACAAATCTTTCATTATACTGTTTCATAAGTTTAGTTAATGGAAGAAAAACTTTCTTTACACGAATGCTTTTTTGATGGTAAATGCTGCATATTCGTTCCTCCCGAGGAGTGATGGGCATCAAAATGATTTACTGTGGTTCTCACTTGTATATGGAGCAAGAGTCAGAACATCATTTCATTCCCATCTGATGGATGAGGGCTACCCCCAAAATTTACCGCAATATGCCCTTTCTTTACAGTATGCCTAAATAGTTCAAAATCAGATTGTAAAGAGATCATTTCAAATGGCTACATTTCCTTACACTTTGTTTAATTCGGACTTCTCACGGACTCAAACTGCCTCCCCCCACAGTGGGCCCCCCTGTCCCACACCCTGGCCCCCAGCCCTAGCAGCACATTGACCGCTGGCGCAGCTGCTGTGCGATCAGCGGCCAGAGTGACCCTGCCGGTTTGCCAGTGCGTTTGGAGCGAGTAATTCCAAGCTCTCCACCTCCGAAGTGCCTGCTGGCTGGAATCTCTGCTGCCTTTAAAAAAATTTTTTTTTTCAAGAGGAATTTTTTTAAAGCATGAGAGATGGAAAAAAAAATAAATAAATAAAGCATGAGAGATGGGCGATCCCTTGGGAACTCCGTGCTGGAGACAGCGCGGCGATCCATCCCTCAAGCATGCGCCGAAGGCACTTGGCGGAGCCCGGCGGGCCTGGCCGGAAGGAAAAAACAGAGCGCGAGGCAGCGCCCTGGGAACTTGCTTGGAATCGCGCTGGGCCTCTGCTGATGGAGCGCTCAGTGGGAACAAGCCGAGGTGCATTCCAAACAGAGAGACTGGGCCCCTGCAGAGAGCAGGGCGTTTCCTGAGCCCAACGCTGCCACCCGTGGGAGCCTGAGTCCCGGCCGCTGGGACCTCCCCCTCAGGACCCGCGGCGACTCCAGCGGGGGGGCACGTGGCGCAGACAGTGGGGCGGGAGACGCCGGGCCACATTTCCTTCCCTTGTAAAGTGAATTCCCAGAGGGTTCCGATGCTTGTGCTTGGCAGAGCAGGGGAAAGATGTTCAAAATGTATTCTATTGTCGTTGCTGGTGACGGAGCGGCCTCCCGCAGAAGGTTTCCAAGTGTCCTTTTGCAGCCCCGAGAGAGCGGCGGCTCCCTTGTGGTCTTCAGGCGGCAGTAACGAGTAGGAGGGAAGGAAGAAACGCTTGTTGCAAAGCGCTGACCACGGAAGGTCTGAGTGCCGTTCTCCATCCGCCTGCGGAGGAAATCACGGCTTTGACTGTTGGGGGGGCCGATGGCTGCGCAGTCGTCTGAAAGTCGGGCAGACCGAAAACTTAGGAGCCCCCTAACGGGAGCCAGGAGGCAAGGCTGGCAGGGTTCGAAGGGGCGCCACCTGATGTAAACATCTGGCGAGTTCCCCTGGCTCTCCTCTACCCACCCCAGGGGCATGGCACGTCCCACACCCCTCGGGCCCTGGCCCCTCGTGGCACAAAGCAGTGGGCACGTCTTGTAGGTCCTGAGCTCAGTGGACGGGGGGCTCTTGGCTGTCATGAGCACAACCAGGGCCCACTGGCGTCTTACCAGCCTGGCTGAGGGGAAGTCCTTCCAAGACCTGGGAGCTGCGGGCCTGGCCGAGGTAGAGTGGGGGATGGAGACAGAGCGGGAGGAGGGATTCCGGGGTCTTCCTTTTACCGTTCGCTTGCTGTGGTCTCGAGGAAGTTCCTGTAAACTTGCAGGGTCCCAGTTCCCTCTTTTTTCCAGTGGAAGGTGGCTAGTGGTCTCCGGGGGTTCTAGGGCCACCTGACTAACAGGACGCTGGGGCGTGACGGAGAGCCACACGCCGTCTTCAGGCCCCGCCTCCTCCCCCAGCCGCGGGTGCATCGTGGCCCGCGGCCAGCCGGCGCTCTGGTAGCTATAACCAGCTCGCCAAGGGAGCCCGTGCGTGTGCTAATTAGTTGGTATCAAGATCAAACTCAGATTCTACCCAGATTTTCTAAGATAAGCACTTTACAGGGAGAATTAGACCTGAAAGGAGGCACCCGCAGGATTTAAACCGCACTCAGTCTGCTGGGAAAACGCGCTGTGGAAGGACTTATTGATTTCAGAAAAGTCGTAGCTGGGATCAAAGGCCGGGAGAGGCGCGGCGGGCCGAGGAGGAAGGGGGACTTGCATGCAGACCCAGGACGGAGAATGGTGCGTCTGAGGAGGGGGCTCCAGGCAAGGACGGCTCAAGGAGAGCGGGTGGGGCGGCCTGGAGAAGCTTCGTAAGGGAGGGCCCCGCGGAACTGAAGGTGCCCCTCCAACCCGCACGGCCGCCTGGAACCCAGGACGGTGACCTTGTTTGGAAAGAGGGTCTCGGACGGAATCGAGTTAAGATGGCGCTCCACTGGAGTAGGGTGGGCCCTAATCCAATGTGGTGTCCCTGTAAGAAGAGGGACATTTGGACACAGAGGCCCTGACACCCAGGGAGGGTGGCCCTGTGAAGACAGACGCTGAGGACTGCCGCTGTCCTGGGCAGCCCCGGCTGCGATGATAAAACCCTGTGACCTGGGGGCTTGAAGAGACTTACGTCTGCATTGTCCGATTTCTCCCCCCTCCCCCCAGCCTCACCTGGACCGCTTCCCCCTTGCTCAGCCTATAGTAGCCACTCCTCCGGTCTACCTTCTGCTTTTCGACACGCCCAGCTCTTCCCTGCCCCGGGGTCTCTGCACATGCTGCTCCCTCTGCCTGGAAAAGCTCTTCTGGGTCTTCACACGGGTGGCTTCTCCCTGTCCTTCAGATGTTGCCTTCAGTGCCAGCGCTTCAGGGACGCCTCCCCTGACCGCCCCACCCAAAGTAGCGTCCCGCTGTGGTAGGCTCCCCTCCAAAGAGGTCTGCCTCGTATTCCCTGGACCCTTGCATGTGTTATGCTCCATGCAAGGGGGAACCAAGGTTGCAGGTAGAATGAACTGGCTCATCAACTGACTTTCAAATAATGAGATAATCCTGGGATCCCTAAATGGTCCCTAAATGGGGATGAACAAGACAGAAAATTCAGAACCAGACAGAGAGCATCGTGGGAAGGACTTGACTGGCCATTGCGGAGGCAGGTCCCAGGAACCAAGGAGTGTGGGCGACCTCTGGCAGGCGGAAAGGGCAGAGGTCTCCATGCCCCGCCCCGCCCCCCCCCCCCCCAGCCTCGGGGAAGGATCGCAGCTCTCCCAACGCCTGGACTTTAGCCCAGGGAGACCCATTTTGGACTTCTGACTCCCAGAGTGATCAGATAATAAATTCATATCTTTTTAAGCCACTAAATTTGTAGTGTTTTGTTATACAACCAACAGAAAACTAATATGGGTCTTAACTTCAATGCCAACTCCTCCAAGAAGCCTTCCCTGACTGCCCTATCCTAAGCAGCACCCCACCCTCTTCTCAGTCCTCTCTTGGGCACCGCCAGGTGCTAGGCACTGTGTTAAGCCCTAGGGGTAGAGCAGTGGGCGCCACCCTCCAAGTCCCCGCCCTCACAGAACCTAGGTGGGGAGTAGGGATGGAGGACAAATGAGAAACATAACCCGTGTGGCAGATGGTGAGACATCCTAGGGAGGAAAAGCAGGTCCGGGAGGAGGAGAGGGGCTGCCGGAGTCAGGGCAGCGGACCGTGTGCGTGGCGTGGTCACAGAAGGCATCGCCGGAGGTGACTGGGCGAAGCCCCGAAGCAGGTGAGCAAGGCGGCAGCTGTCCGGGGAAGGGGCAGGCCCGGCAGAGCGGACGTAAAAGCAAGTGCAGAGGCCAGGGCGGCCGAGTAATTCACCATCCGAACCCAGGCCTTCCGAGAGTGAGAGCGGAACGGTTGATAACCGTGCCTGACCGGCAGGCACACACCTGGACACAGGCCACTTCTCCACAGCAGGGTCCCTGGGCAGCGAGGACAGGTGGCCGGATCACAGTGAATGACGGGGGCGCGGAGTAGGAACGCGCTCTGAGAGGAGGGGGGCGGGCTGGCTCGGCCTCCCCGTGATTTGGTTTGGGTTGGAAAGCAACGCCCTAGCTGCAGGGGTGGGAACAGAATGAAGGGCCAGGGAGGGTCCCCAGGAGCCCCCAGGAGCCCCGAGAGTGGGCAGAGTCTGATGGTGGAGGCAGGCTTTGCTGTCAGACCCGTCAGGGGGCCGGGGGAGGGGGACAAGGCATCGGAGGCTCCCGTCCCCTCCTTCACGGAGTCTCGGGTCTGTGGGTCGCCGGCTCGCTCTGTATCCGGCTGCAGAGGGAAGAGCCACGGGGCAGGGCCTTGTCCTTCTTGCACCGCACCCGGCCTGGCACCCAGTAGGCGTTCAGCGTATCTTGAGTGAAAGAATGGCTGGGGAAAAGTTGCTATTTTAATCTTCATGGTGCCGGTAAGACCTCTGAAAGAAAGGAAATGAAATTGAAGGCTCCCGGAAGCCACGGTTGACTGGGGGCAAAGCGGGGCGTAAGCCTGGGTCCCCGGCTCCACCTCTGCTGCCCTGGCCCCGTGTGCGTGGCCTCCCGGCCTCCCATCCTTAGGCCAGCTTCTTGCCTTTGTTTGAAATGTGGTACCACGGCAAAGTAATGGCCTTGGCAGTGCCCGGGGCAGGAGGCGGAGGCACCGAACATCTGGAATTCGCTTCACAGAGGAAAGCTCCCCAGGTGCTGACCTGGGCCAGATGCCAAAGAACCAGGAGTGTCACCCCTATTCCCGTGGTCAGGCCACAGGGGGGACCAGGGACCCAGGGACAGGACGCCCAAAGCACCCGCCCCGTCCCGGCTGCTGCAGGGCAGTACTGGCCCCAATGGTGTAGGAGGAAAGCCTGCAGCCTTCTGTTTTGTACTGATACACTCCTTCCCCCCACTTTCCTTAACCTCCTGTGCTCCATCGGACCTGGCCCAGGAGCTGCCTGGGGAGACGGCATGGGGGGCCCGGACAGGGGAGGTGGGAAGGTCGCAGCGGCGCCCGCGGCTCCGTGAGGGGGCGCCCTGGCCTCTCCCCCAGGCCGGCCGCGGGCACTGCCGGGACTTTGCCAAGCGAGGGCTGGGTTCTGCGGAAAGCAGCCGCATCACGATGGTGCGGGATTCTTGCAAAGCTGCCTGAGATCTGACAGCAGCCAGCAGACAATGTCCACTTGATAAGGTCACCTTTTACACTTGCTGAATGGACCGCTTTACCCTTCAAAGTGAAGGCTGGACGTATTTGACCAATTTTTACATAATTATCACGAGAGACTGAGTACACAGGAGGACAATGGCCAGACCGTATATAAAAATGGAATTCTACCCACAACCCTCAGCAGCCTGCCCAGGGCACCGGCCACCCCCTGACCTACAATAGCAGCCCAGGAAGCCCCCCTGCCGTCAGTCAGACTGATTGATGGGAGACGCATTCCTGTCCCTGGTGCCAATCCAAGGAGCCGGCCAACTTCTCTAACAACGGGGCCAAAACGACCGGGTCTGGAGTAATCTACAACTCCCCTAATTTTGTCCCCTCCTTCCAACTTGGGATCAACCAGAGAGGGCTGAATAGGGCCCCTTAACCAACCACGCAGGACATGAGCTTTTAGCGAGCCTGCCTGCGGCTTCCCCGGGCCGGCGGCCTCCCATCAGGGCCCACTGGAGTCTTCCCTCCCCCCACAGGGAAGCCTTCCCACTCCGTTGCCACGGCAAGTTTGGGACAAACTGCCTTTGCCTTTCTCCTCTGGTGGGCCTTCGTCTGTCTCCGAGGTCCGCAGAGGCTGGTGGGACTGGGCTGTGTGTGCGTGCACACAGGCAGACCAGGGCTGGGTCTTGGCTTAGAAATTAGTTTCGCCCTGGCTGGCGTAGCTCAGTGGATTGAGTGCGGGCTGCGAACCAAAGTGTCACAGGTTCGATTCCCAGTCAGGGCACATGCCTGGGTTGCAGGCCACGGCCCCCAGCAACCGCACATTGATGTTTCTCTCTCTCTCTCTCTTTCTCCCCCCATTCCCTCTCTAAAAATAAATAAATAAAATCTTTAAAAAAAGAAGAAATTAGTTTCAATTTGCCAATGACTGAATTTTCACCTCACGATTCCCATGGCCAAGGTCTCAGTGAAGGTGTTTCCAAGCACTTGCCCAGGAACTACCTTATCCAGGGTGTTAGGGCTGTGCATTTGCAGCTCTGTCCTAAAGGTGTGCGCTCTGCTCTGGGTGTGAATGGGTGGCCCTTCCCCACCCCAGGAGGGGCAGGCCTGAGACAGAAAACCGGCACAGACACTCCGAGAGCTGCGGGCTGGGGAGGCCACAGAGCTTCGCCTGTCCCTGGAGCGGGCTGCGACAGTCAACAGGTGCAGGTGGTCAGGAAGACCAAAGGCTCCAGGTGCCCCGGGGAGAAAGGCGGAGCGGGGCCAGGCCTACGGGAGCGCAGCAGTTCTGGAGGCTGCGGTCGCGCTAAGAGAGGAGGAATCAGTCGACCTTGGAGACTGAACCTCACCCCTGTGTGGACTGAGAGAAATTTAAGTGACCTTCAAATCAATCAGCTCTGGCCAAGCACGTAACATTTTTTTTTTTAATTCAAAATCTAGCCCTGGCTTCCAAACCAACAGATGCAGCATTAGGACTTTCTGCAACTGACCTCGTTAGACCAGGGTTAGGGTCCGGGGAGGGGTCATGGCCGGTCCCCTGTGTTGTGTCCCATGGGAACCCTGAGGGCCTGGGACAGAGGCGAGCGGTCCAGTGTGGGCTTTTGGACGTGTCTGTACCACCAGCCACCTGGCATCCCACGCTCCTCTGTCCCAAACTGCCTCCCTGCCCGTCTCTATCACGACAGGGTTGCCCAGGCTTGCCAGACTGGGTGCATTATCATCGTAACATGAATGTGTCCTTTGGCTGGTGGGGTCCTTTCTGGCAGGTCAGATGCCGTGTTCAGCTGCTGCATTCAAGTGTCCAGCAGGCCACCCCGCCCTACACGCAGCTGTCACGCTCACACACGCGAGTTTCCTCAGGATGTTTGCCTGCAAGTAACACACTGCGTCAGAGCATCACTAGATACTGTCCAGTGGCTCTCTGCAGCGGTCTGCCGCCCTCTGTGTCTCAATCTCTCCCGAAGTTTTCCAGACATTTATCTTTCTACTTTGCATTCTGGATTTTTAAAATGTCTTCCAGCTCTGGCTGGTGTGGCTCAGTGGATTAAGCGCCAGCCCGCCAACCAAAAGGTTGCCGATTCGGTTCCCAGTCAGGGCACATGCCAGGGTTGTGGGCCAGGTCCCCAGTTGGGGGCGCTCAAGAGGCAACCACACATTGATGTTTCTCTCCCTCTCCTTCTCCCTCCTTTCTCCTCTCTCTAAAAGTAAAGAAAATCTTTATTTAAAAAAATGTCTTCCAGTTTAGCAGCTCTCTCTTCATCTGTGTCCAATCTGCCATTAAGCCTGCCCTGCGTTTTAAATTTTATTATTTATACTATTCAGGTTTATATGCAGCTTTTTGTTTTTAAATGTTTATGATGGGGAAATTTCCAAGTGTATATGAAATCGGAGATGAGAGAATAGGAAACCCCTCTCTACTTATTATTATTCGCCTTCAGCAAGTACCCCCCTGGCCAGGCTTATTTCGTACACCTTTTTCCCACAGCCCCCCTCCCCCCACCCTGAGATGATTTTGAGGCGAGACCCAGACAGCGTAGCGTTTCATCTGTAAATATTGTTCTAAACCTGTCTGCTCTTGTTTTTATGGTGTATTGTTAGCTCCTCGAGCGTCCGAATCCTCCTATTGGTCTGCAGTCATTACTAGCATTCTGTTTGGATGGCGTCTCAGGGCTCTGCGCCTGCGCCCCTGAGCTGCCGGAGACCACCTCTGTCTTCCCACCCGCTCGGCTCTGCGGCCGCGCGCCCATCTCTGGGTGAGCTCCTTTTTCCCTTCAGGGTTTCCTGCTGCCCGCATGGTGGGGGCGTCCCTCTAAAGCCTTTCTGCATCTGCCTTTACCAGGTGGTCTAGAGTCACCACCAGCGTGGGACCGATTTTTTTTTTCTCTCGACGCACGGTTCTGAGACCCCGCGTGCAATCTCAGTTTGGAACTCCAAGTGCAGACAGACGTGCGGTTTGCGCTTTTCCGAGGATCCTTTTTGAAGCCCCCACTGCTTTTGCCTGTGCTGTGACAGACGAGCTTCCTTGTTGTCCCCCGGTGCCGGGGGGGACAGGTTCCCTAGCCCACACTTCCACCCACAGATCAGCCCTCGGAGGAGTCTGGCTTTGCAAGGGGTCACAGCTTGGATGCTCCACGTTCTGCGGCCGGAGATGTGATGTTCAGCCGCCGCATTTCGTCTCAACATGTAGGCCGAGCCCGGGCCCCTGTTACCGTCTGGTATCCTTCCGCCGCTCAACTCCGCCCTGCACTGCTCACGAGATGCCATGTGGTTGTATGTTATCACGCGTGGCTCCATTTTTATAGGGAGAGCTTTTCCACGTTACCCTGGTCAAGCACGGAGTCGCCTTTATTGTGAAAGCTGGTTTAATTTGGCTTTTGTTTCTTACAATAAAAACAAACAGCCCCTAACCAATACAGTTATCAGTGCATCTGGCTCCAGGCAGAGCCACCTGCCCCCGCAGCCACAGTCGAGTCCCCGTTCTCTCTGGTCCTTGCCTCGCTAAGGGCTTTGGGGTTGAACGCGCCGCCTGCACGGCACGGGGGCAGACCCGCTCGTGCCCCGGTTCCCGAGGACGGCGCCTGCTCACTCGCCCTGCGGAGCCTCTGAGGACAGAGCCCCTGACCCCTCTGCGGGTCCTGACAAGCTGCGGTGTCTGCTTCATGAGTCACATCGACAGTGGTCTGGGCGGTTCCCCCTTCACAGACACCTCAGAATTCTGGATTCTGCCGTGTGGTGGCCTCTCCGCCCATTTTTACTTGTACGTTGGTGACATTCCTCTGTTACCCTGCCACGAAATTGCCAGCCAGCGAACAAGTGGCCCGCGCGCTCACAGGCCAGCTCTTTCCCTCTCCAGAAAGAAGAATCTAAGAAATGGTGTAAATCATGTCCCGTCACTGCCAGCAACCTGTAGCCCTTGGTGCAGTGGTGGCTGGCTATGTGGTTGCTGTGTTCTGGGCTCCGGGAGGGGCCGGCCGGGCCCCCGGCGGCCCCCCCCAGCTCAGCAGGCTTCCTTTGAAGGATGACCAAACGTTCTAACCTCAGACTGTGGGGAGGGACTCAGCTCCGCAAACACGGGGTGGGCAACAGTAGGTTTACAGTTGTTCATAGGGAAAATAATACAAGAATCAATCAGTAATAATGCAAGATAAGCTCTGTGTTTCGCCGGCACAACTGTAAACCCACTGTGGCCCACTGCTGGTTAACAAGACCTTTGCAATGTACACTAGAAGCAGGTGAATGTTGTGGTTTTACAAGTTCAGTCTCAGCAAGGTTATTTTTGTAAAGTGCATGAGCTCCTATGGCGGGGACAGCCCTGCTTGGGTAGCCAAGCCGTGCTGCAACCCGGTCTTCCACATGGCCTTAACCTTTGGCTAACTGCTCCCCCCATGTACCGCCCTGTCCTGTGCACCCTAACTTTGTACAGACTGTCTTCTCCTTCGGGGTCCCCCAGGGACATGGCACAGGGGGCAGAGGGCAGGGAGGTGGCACAGGGGGCCGAGGGCAGGGAGGTGGCACAGGGGGCCGAGGGCAGGGAGGTGGCACGGGGGGCCGAGGGCAGGGAGGTGGCACGGGGGGCAGAGGGCAGGGAGGTGGCACAGGGGGCAGAGGGCAGGGACATGGCACAGGGGGCAGAGGGCAGGGAGGTGGCACGGGGGGCAGAGAGCAGGGACATGGCACAGGGGGCCGAGGGCAGGGAGGTGGCATGGGGGGCCGAGGGCAGGGAGGTGGCACAGGGGGGGGCCGAGGGCAGGGGGGAGGTGGCACAGGGGGCAGAGGGCAGGGAGGTGGCACAGGGGGGCAGAGGGCAGGGAGGTGGCACAGGGGGCAGAGGGCAGGGAGGTGGCATGGGGGGCCGAGGGCAGGGAGGTGGTACAGGGGGCCGAGGGCAGGAACTGCTGCTGGGAGCCAGGGAAGCCCTGGGGCATCCAGAGCCCCCGCCCTGGGAGGTGACCCCCGACTCTCACCTCGCCCCCCCGCCCCTTCTCAGCCAGCCCCGATGCAAGAGGACAGCTCTGACTCTCCGGCCGGCTTCTCCCCAGCGCTCCTTTCCTCTGACCTCATCGTGGAAGGAAGCCACGTGAGGCCTCTTCATGCAGCAGCGTGGGCTGGGAGGAGGAGGCCCACCGCACCTGCAATCCGAGGGAGGGCCGATGAAATCGCGCTGGCCCCCAGGGCCCTCCACGCCGTGCAAGAGTGAACCGGCGTGGGGGCGGGGCGCCGGCCTCAAACCACAGTGCGGGCTGACAGACGGGCTCCTCGTTGGGTGCACCCAGGTAATTCGTGCTATAAATCAGAGCTTATAAAGCCGATAGGAATTAATAGCAGTCAGACTCAACAGCTCTAGGAAGGTAGTGCTGGGGGGAAGATGGACTGGGTAGGGAAGGTATTGATTCGCTTTTAAAAATAAAACCACCCACTTTCTGTTTTACATATATGTACATTTTGCTGAAAACGAGGCTGCCGCCGCGGCCGCAGACCAGAGCGGGATGTTCGTTCCCGCGGCGAACACCGTGGGCACGCGGGCCGCGTTTCGCGCGCGGTTCCGGACCGCGTCCTGCCCGACGAAGAACGATGAAGCGTAACAACCTGAGAACAGGCTCAGTGACCAGGAGCGTCGACACCCCTCCCTAACCTCTGCGCGCACGCGCGGTTGAAGGAAACAGAACGGTGAGACGAGGCAGGCTGGGACCCTGGCGCCTCCAGACACCCGTCTGCGCAGGCGCGAGCCGGGGACAGCAGAGGTCGGGGCTGGCCTTGCGGGTGGTGCCCTCTCTGGAGCTTCAGTTTTGTGAGTCTCTCCCAAGAGCTGGCGAGCTGGGATTCCTGAATAGTTCTCATGTCCAAAATCTTCCACTTTTTTATGTTCCCGTTATAGTAGGTATAATAAGGCCATAAAGTTAAGGCCTTTAATACCCAAGAATCGATTCTGGATAAACTCTGTAAGTTCAGGTACTTTGGGGGAATGCCACCTCCTTAACGGATTATTCAAAGGCATCTTTCAGGTTGCCATGCGGAGTCTGGAGGTGAACGGCAAGGAAATTCCAGCTCTTGTTTACGCGCAAATCCCGGACTGTTGTTAATGGCTTAGCACAAAAGACATGTTCCCCACCCATGAAGGAGACCAGCACGTGTGTGTTCATGGTTGGTTCATCGTGTCCTCTACACAGAGATTCGGGGACCCTCACCCTTCCCGTCTTTGGGCTCCCCTGCCCTCGAAGGGGGTCCATCAGTGCAGAGGGCGAGAGTGCAGAAAGGATATTTGGCTCTTAACGACACCGGCTTGGAAGTGACACACAGAGGAACCTCGGTTCTCGAACTTTCTTCCTTCCGGAAAAGTGTTCGAGGGAATCCCCTTTGCCGCCTGAGAGACCTGTGACCGACGGACGTGTCGGCATGAAACGAAATGAGGTGTCAGCATGGAAAGGCTGTCCGGTAGAGAATCGAGGCCCGAAGTTTTATTAGACAACTGAGACATTTTTTTTCCATGAATAACTTGGTCGAGAACCGAATTGTTCGAAACCGAGAGGTTCAAGGAACGAGATTGACGGTACCGCACTCCTCCTGGCCCTCCCTCCGTCACCAGGGACTGTTCACACCGTCTGGCCAGGGTCCAGGACAGCTTGGAAGCGGAGTCGCTGGCAGGACAGTCACCTTCGGGTGACCCCTCTGTGCTGCCGAGGGGAGGAGCATGCTGTCTTTGTCTCCTCCAAACATCTCCTCGGGCCACTTTAAAAAATAACATTCTCTGCTCTGGCTGGCGTAGCTCAGTGGATTGAGTGCAGGCTGCGAACCAAAGTGTCGCAGGTTCAATTCCCAGTCAGGGCACATGCCTGGGTTGCAGGCCACGGCCCCCCAGCAACCGCACATTGATGTTTCTCTCTCTCTTTCTCCCTCCCTTCCCTCTCCAAAAATAAATAAATACAATCTTTTAAAATATATATATATCAATTAATACAACCCACTATATTGACAGGCTAAAGAAGAAAAAAATCATACAGTCATATCAACTAATACGGAAAAGGCACTTGAAAGGAATCCAACACCCATTCATGGTTTTAAAGCCTCAAAAATTCTCAATGAACTGGGAATGGAGGAGAATTTATTCAACTTCGTAAAGAGCATCTACAAAGAATTTATAGTCCCACAAATTTTGATATGTTGTGCTTTCCTTTTCAGTTACTTAAAAATCCTTTCCAATTTCCCTTTTGACTTCCTTTTTTGGAAAATGCGTTAGTTAGAAGTGTATTATTTAGTTTCCATTATATTTGGGCATTTTCAGGGACTTTCCCATTATAAATCTGTAATTTAATTCTGCTGTGGTAAGAGAGCATATTTTGTGTCATTTTGATCCCTTTAAATGCACTGAGCGCAGACGACGGGATGGTGATGGCCAGAGGGAATGGGGGGGGCAGGAGGGGGGGCAAGGGGTGGGGGGGTGGTGATGGGTGGGGCCTTGGCCTGGGGTGGTGAACACACGGCGTGATACACAGATGATGTGTTACAGAACTGTACACCTGAAACCTGTATAATCTTATTAACCAATGCCACCCCCAATAAATTCAATAGAATTTGTAAGAGGATAAATGCACTAAGCTTTAGCCTGAATATTTTCTGTCTTAGTAAATGTTCTGTGTAAACCTGACTGAGAAGGGTACCTATGTGTTTTATAAATGCCAATTAGGTCAAGTTGGTTGACAATGCTGTTCAAATTTTCTTCTTCTTCTTTTTTTTAAAAAAATATTTTATTTGTTTATTTTTAGAGAGAGGGGAAGGGAGGGAGAATTGCACGCCCCCTGCTGGGGACGTGGCCTGCAGCCCAGGCACGTGCCCTGACTGATTGAACTGAGGACCCTTTGGTACGCGGGTCGGCGCTCAAACCACTGGACCACGCCAGCCGGGGCAGAAGAATAGCGACATTATTGCTAACAATATGATTACTGAAAACAATGGAACATTTACTTGCTCTTTTTTTATCTTTAGGGCATCCCATCTGGGATGTGTGGTAAGATTACTTACCCTGGACACTGTTCCTCTCTGAGCGGTTAAGCCACCAATTTTATACAGTCACCTGGACTTGGTCCAATTTGCTTTTGTTTATCGGGGACTTTTCCCTTTCAGTTTGGCTGTGGTTCACGATGCAATCCAGCGTTTGCGCAGCTCCGAAGTCAGAACTGCAAACTGCGGTGCAGAAAAACCGCAGTGCATTCAGAGGAGCCCCGCCCCGCCCCGCCCCACCCCGCCCCACCCCTGTGCTCCCCGCTCCACCCCCTCTTCCTCCGTCCTGTGACCTGCGTTTTCGGTTTCCCTGTTTCGAGTGTAACGTGAACAAACACCTTCCTGTACGCGGACCACCTGCCCTTCTTCGTGGAACGGCAGCACACTGTACGCATTTTTTCTCCGCTGGACTCTCCAGGTCGATGCACCTGTTTTATGATTTTATAAAGTGGCAAAGGACACGGGCTCCTGGTCAAGGGGCCGCGTGGAGATCCTGGCGAAGAGGTTTGTAGTCTTCAGTTTTCCGAGTATCTCGATTCGCCCTTGTATACGCAGGACGGTCGTCACCGGCCACTTCTGAGTGCGCGCCATGAGCCAGCCATATTATATGCTGTATTGCTTACCTCTTTCTGTGCAACACATAAAACCCCGAATCTTACTTTAAAGCAACAGACATTTGTGACCTCGCAGTTTCCGGGGGTCAGAAGTCCAAGCGCAGCGTGGCTGGGTCCTCTGGCTGTGGGTGTCCTCATGGGGTTGCAGTCGAGGTGTCACCAGGGCTGCGTCGTCTCAAGGTTTGTGTGGAGAAGGGCCTGCGTCGGAGTTCACGCACGTGGCTGTGGGACGGAGTCAGTTCCCGGCAGACGGTTGGCAGGAGGCTGCCCCGGTGCCTCGCCACGTGGGGCACTCTGTGTAAAGCAGCTCACAAGGTAGCAGCTGAGTAAGCAAGCCGGTAGGAGAGAGAGGGAGGGAGGGAGGGAGGGAGGGAGGAGGGCAGGGGACAGAGACAGAGCTGGTCAGTCACCGTCTTTCATAGCTTAATCTCAAACGTAGCCCCCCATCAGTTCTGCTACGTTATTCCACGTCTGTGACACCCTGGAAAAGGCAGAAGGAGAACAGGCCGGGTTGGCCAGGGGTTAGGGGAGGGGCTGACCACCAAGGGGCAGAGGAGGGAATTTGGGGGCCGCGGGATGCTCTTTATATCGACTGAGGTAGTGGTTGGTTACCCGACTCGGGGCGTTTGCCAAGCCCCAGGGAACCGTATAACACAGTGGATTTTACTGTGTGTACATTTTTAATACAATTTTTTAAAGTTAAAAAGGAGAAACCCTTGTTCTTTCTAAATAAAAGAAGAAAGTTTCAATACATCCAATTTAGGGATTTTTGGAACCAGTCCGATTTCATCATTTTGGAGATTTTTACCAGAGAGGTGAGGAGGTGGTGCACAGTGAGCGCCTCCCCGGGGCGTGGCAGGCGCCCAGGTGCACGCTGGGGCCTCCTGCGTCCCCTCGTTTAACCCTCGCCTGTTTGGGAGAGCGGGGTTATCGTCCACACTCCGCAGATGAACAGTCTGAGCCTCAGAGAGGCGAACTACGTCCGCGGCGAAAGGAGGGCGACAGAGCAGGGGTGTGAGCGCGGCTCTGCAGAGCCCAACGGGTGTCACGCTCTTTTCTGTTTTCCAGACTTGTCACGGGTTCACGTGGCTTTACAACTAAAGCTCGCTCCGAGTCCCTCCCGCAGCTGCTCGCTGTGCGAGGGTTGCTCCAAGCCTCGCCCTGGAGGTGCCAACACCCCTTCCCTGCCTCCTCGTAAGCAGTGTCGCCATTCTCGCAAGGGAGCCTTGTTTGCTTTGTTCGCGTCGGTGTCTTAGTTTCCCACGGGTGACACGAGAGTACCACCAGCAACAACAGACGGTCGGTCACTCCCTCACAGTGCCCGAGGTTAGCAGTCCGAAATCCAGGTGTCAGCCTTGCTCCCGCTGGGGGTTCTGGGAAAGGATCCTCATGAGCCACAACCGCCCCCTCACCCCGCCCCGGTCTAGCTTCTGGTGGCCCTTGGCTTGTAACTGTGTCATTCCCGCTCCGCCTCCGTCTCCGTGTCTCTGTGGGGCCCCTCTTCTTCTAACAAGGACGCGGGCCCAGCCTAGATCCATGATGACTTCCTCTTGGGGTGCAAGGAACTAATTATATCTGCAAAGACCCCATTCCCAAATAAGGTCACGTTCACGGGAATAGGAGGTCACTCCTTGAACATGCCTTTTTGGGACCACAATTCAACCCACTACATTCGGGGAGACTTTCTTTGAGGGGGCAGAGGTGAGAGCCTTGGTGCTCGCTGGTGGCCCTGCAGACGTCTCTGTCCTCTGCCGTCACCCCCAGACCTGGGTCAGGGCGCTCCCTTAGCTCCTCTGTCGGTCTGGGGGAGGGCAGCTAAACTCGCCACTTGGCAGCGAAGAATCACACACTCGTTCTTCCTAATAAACCCTGCTACTCCCGTCTTCCTTCTTCCAGAAATTTCCCCTGTGGTGTCTGCGGTGAGGCAAGCTCCTGGGGAAATGGGAGGGAGGGGATTATGGACTAGAAAAGCCCCTGACAGCTTACCCTTTTGTGATAGGGGGCTTCTGTTAGCTTTGGCCTGCCCTGCATCCTCCTCCGCCCCCACCACCACTGCCCACCTCCAAGAACAGCTCTGATGTTCCTGGGGGGGACTCCCACCTTCCGGAGGTCCTGTAGTGGGCAGGGGGGTCCCCAGCCCAGCGCCTCTCTCTTGCTTCTTCCAGGCCCCTGAGCACAGGCCTCCTGTCCTGGGGCAGCCTCTCTCTCCTTCCCCACCGCAGGTCCTGGCTCGCCTGCAGCCTTGCCCGGCCTGACTTAGCCGATGCAGGGCAGCCGGGTGCCGGCTGGCGTGGTCATCGGGAGCCTGCCCACTGGCCCCAGGCAGGATGCGTCCCAGTAGAAAGGGCGAGGGTGCCCGGCTGCAGGCTCCCCCGGCCCCCCCCCCCCCCCCCCAGGCTCTGTGCTTGTGTGTTTGCAGAGTCAGAAGGGTGAGGGCGGGTGCAGGTGAGCCTGAGGGAGTGGACACCTTGGGGGAGGGGCAGGGAGGGAGGGTGCAGGCGAGGAGCTTTTTCTTAGTGGATCTTTGATTATTGCACTGGCCTGGCTTTGACCTGGCTCTGCCCCCAGCTCCTCGCTGGGGCGCGGTTCTGCCCCCTCTGTTCTGCCTCCTTCCCCACCCTTGGGGTTTGGGGGGCTTCCCTGTGAGCCCTGGTCCGGGGTCTGCTCCCACCCCCGCAGCCCTGCCTGCCAGGGCCCCTGGCTCCCTGGCTCTGACGCCTGCAGGTCCCCACCCCCGTGCCCCTGGCCTTGCCTGTCCCTGGACTGACCTGTGCCCCCCGCCTTGCCAGTAACTGGTGAACTTGGCACAGCTTCTCAGATCCCCCGCCCCCTTTTCTGAAAACACCAGGAGCTGGCAGCCCCACCGGGTTCTGGTGTCAAGGGAGAGAATGGCTGAGAAAATGCTTTGTAAAACCAAGTGAGAACGCTCACTTACTACTAAAGGCACGGGATGCAGAACACTCAGCCAGCTCAACCCATCCCCCTTTCTGTCCGGAAGGCCGAGCAAGGGGGCTGTGGGCTCCAGGCCAGAGGTGCCAACGTATTCCTCACCACCTCAACCCCTTTCCTACCCCTCCCCTTCCCATCCCACCTCCAGGGGGCAGCACGTCTCCATCCATGTGGACAGGTTCCCCTAGAGCGAGCGTTCAGCCTCCTCTCTGTCCCTCACCCAGGCTCTGGCAAAGGGAGAGAGCCTGGGGCCCTGGGGGCCGGGAGGGGGGAGCGTGGGGGAGGCCAGGGGCTGGCCTGGAGCAAGGCAGCCACCCAATGTCACATTCGGGACCACATTGATGTATGGCCAAGGTGCAACTTATAGCCTTGCAAGATTCAGAACATCCCTAAATCGCCACATTTGCGGAAAATGGATGGGAAAATGGATGAAAAGCCGATCAAACAGACGTTTGATGCCAGGATGAAGAGGAGCGGGTGCCGCGCGGTGGAGTTGGAGGCAAAGTGCGGCCTGGAGTCTGACAGCTGGAGGCGGAGTCTCCTGTCATCCATCAAGCCTGAAAGGGAAAGTGAAGTGAGGCCCCCCCGCCTCTCCCTCTCGGAGCCCGGCTGCTGATGTGGCGCGGGCTGGCGGGCGGAGGGCCCAGGGAGTGCAGGGGCAGGCACGGGCCAGGGCGACTGGGGTTCTGGGGGCTGGCTCGCTGGTAAACCACAGCCCAGTTTGGAGTTTGGCTTGGAAGCCTGCTTCGGAAGAAGCGTGGCTTCTCCATGCCTGTGGAGAGAGATGAGCTCCCAAAACCGGGCCCCTGGGGCTGCAGCGGCAGAGCCCTAAGTGGCAGGACTCCCCAGGGAGAAGATGGCTGTCATCAGGGAGCTGTTACCAGGCACCCCGTACGCAGGTGTGGCCTTTCACAGGCCACGGCACTTTCGGCTCCTTCTGGCCTTTCCGCTCCATTCATCTTTCTTTCTTTTTTTTTATTTTTTTTAATTTTATTTATTTATTTTTAGAAGAGAAAGGAAGGCAAAAGAGAGGGAGAGAAACGTCGATGTGTGGTTGCCTCTTGCACGCCCCCTGCTGGGGACCCGGCCTGCAACCCAAGCATGTGTGCCAACTTGGAATCCAACCAGCAGCCCTCCGGTTCGCAGGCCAGCACTCAGTCCACGGAGCCGCAGCGGCCAGGGTTCCATTCCTCTTGCAAGGCAGGGTAATGCGAGCCGCTCTCCCCTCCCTGATGTGGAAGGTGAGGCTCCGAGGGCCCTTGGGGCCTGCCCAGCCCCACAGGCGGGAAGTGGCAGGGCTGGGTCTTGAACTCAAGTGCCTTGCGGGCAAGCCCAGACTCTGGTTCCTCTAAGTCACAGGCCGCCTCTTCCTGGAAGGCTTGCGTCCAAGGCTGGGCCTTCTGAGCAACATCAAAACCCAGCCAGACAGGCTGCTGCGTCCTCTTTGGGACACTTTTTCTGGGATGGCCAAGGCCCCTTCTGCCCGGAGGTGCCCGCCTGCTCGGTCAGGGCCATTCACTAAAAACCAATCCTGTTTGCCCCCTCAGTGGCAGTAAGGAACTGCGGTGTGTCCCCGTGCTCATACGTTGCCGCAAGGTCTGCAAACGTGAGCCATTTTAACCTCGGTTGAGTCTCTTCCCTCTCTGAAGCTGGGTTGCATTCATTTCACTCAGCAGTGGGGACCAGAGGGCTCTGGAAGCCAGGAGTGAGGAAGAGTGAGTCCGGTGAACACGACGGAAAAGGATTTAAATGTCTTGCTGCTTTGGCAGAAACTTTAGCATTCACAAAGATGACACACAACTTCTCATCGGCCCCTGCGGCGAGAGCATCCAGACCACATGGGGGAACCAGTGTCATCCATGCAAGGAACATTTACAGCTGGTCCCCGCGTGAGCAAACGCGACCTACCCTGAATTCTGACCACTCACCGAGGAGGGAACCTTGGCCCAAGTTTGCGTTTCTCTATGGTACATGGGTACGGCGTCCTCGTGGGGGCAGGTGATGAGGATGGACAAAGCACAGGGCGTGTGTTGTCGGGGCAGCCGGGCAGTTGATACAAAATATCTGCCACTTCCCCCGGGTTGGTGTTTGTTTATCATATTTGTCAGCCTTTTAGAATGTGTAGCTTATGGTTTCCGTTCTCATTAGCAGGGGAAGTTAATATCCACTGTCATACCTGGTTTTGGCTTTGTAATTGTGGGTTGTGTTTTTCAGTGAGAGGCCCTTCACACGGTGGAAGCCTCAGGCCCCGGCTTCCTCTGTGCCGTGAGGCGGCAGTTTGCAGGAAAGCGGGAGCTTGGTGGCTGCCTCGCCGCCCTCGGCGCCGCGGGTTCCGGCTGGGGGCTGCGTCCCACGGGCCTCTGAGTCCTTCGCACAGCCAGCTCCTGGCCCCTTCCTGCGTCTTGCCCTGGAGCGTGTTCCACGAGGACGGTTCCAGTTCCTGCTTGAGCGTTATCCTTGCCTAAAGGCGTACCCTCACTGAGAGCTGAGAAAGCCCTTTTCTAAATTGAAGTGAGTGGTGGACAGCCTCAGCCAGTGATGCAAGGAGTTGGGATAAGTGGGGCAGAAGGGGCGGGGAGCGGGTCTTCCCAAACAGTCCCCTCCCCAACAGACCATCCTGGTGGCGCTCCAGGGAAGGGGTGGGGCTCCGGCTTTGCCAGGGGAGAAGCCAAAAGGCCCGTGATGGGGGGGCAGCTCCCACACCTCCAGGGGAAGGAAGGGCTTCTGGGGCATAGAGGGGGCGCAGCAGAGGGTCAGCCAACAGGCGGTCGGCCCCTCCCCCTACTCAGAGGAAATGGGGGATCCCAAAGGAGGGGGGGATCCAGAATGGGAGGGGCAGAGGCTTCTACCTCTCCGGAGGCAGAAGTCCAGAATGGGGGAGGGGCCGTGTCCCACTGGGCTCCAGGGGGCTGCAGTGGGAGGGGCCCTCCACGGGGAAGGGCCTGGAAACCGGGTTGCGGGGAACGAACAGGACCAGGACGTCTTGGCCTGGAGACGGGGAGGCAGAGGGCCACCAACACTGTCCTCACCTGCGGCAAGGACAGGTACCTGCTCAGCAAGTGGGAGAAGGGCCCGGGGGGGCACACTGCCCCCAGCCTGCTCATCCGGGGCAGAGGCTTCTCAGTGAGCCCGAGAGTCACTTACAGAACAAGGGCAGAAAGGAGGGGAGGGGAGGGGGAGGGTCAGAGAGGGGAAAGGGAGGGGACAGAGGAGGGAGAGGAGCCCCAAGCCACCTGCAGACCCTTACGGGGGAGGGCGGGGCCGGTGACCGAGGAAGCCCACTGAGCTTGTTCTCCACCCTCACTGCCACTGTGTTCCCGAGCAGCCGAGGCTGCCCACTCCCACCCTTCCCGCCAGGCCCAGAGCCGTGGCCTTGACCCGCCCACCCCTGGACCCCTGGACTCTTAATAGTCTCCTGTCCCCCTTGGCTTCTGCACCTGTGTCCCTGGGAGTGAGGTCTGTGTGACCCGGGAGTCTGGGACCCTGCCTGAGGGGATGGAAGGGACCAAAGGGACGGGTGGGGGGCTGTCTTAGTTTCCCTGTGTTCTCAGCATCTAGCCCAGAACCCTGTCCCCGGGGCACCCCTCAACCACCCGCGGCGTGGAATTAAAAGGAGAACTCTCCATCTGAGGCCAAGTTGCCTATTTATAATTCTCTGTGTTCGCCCGTTCTTTCCCAGGAGGGCCAGATCCTGTGTTTGCAGGTTCTGACCTCCACGGTCTACAAGTTCGAAACCAAAGCCGTATTTGTCTATCCGTGATTCGATGAGAATTCCCTCTGTGTCAAGGGAAGGGCCTCACACAGGGGTGCCTCTCCGGGTTTGTTCATTCCTTCAAGAGGTACATGGCCTGCACCTGCAGAGAGGACGCTGTCCTCCCCTGGGGAGCGGGGGGTGGGGGGGTCGTGGCTGCCGCAGGTGGAGCAGGGGAGGGGCTGGGAGAGGGGACAGTAGGGCTGGAGCTCACAGTCCGGCCGGGGAGTGCGGATGGCCCCCAAGACCTTCACAAGTCAGTGGTTGTGAGCAGGAGGAGCGGGATCCAGACCCCAGCTCTGGCCTCAGTAGCCGTGTGGCCGTAGAAAGGCGAATTTCCCTCTCGGAACCTCAGCTTCCTCATCTGTAAGATGTGTGCGCCATAGAACCCGCCTGGCAGCCGTGGCCCTCAGGTGGACGCGGCCCGGCATCTGGCAGAGAGGAGTTGCCACTCCCTCTTTGGTCCCTGCTCCCCCGCCCACCCCGCCCACCCTGCCCCCAGGCACAGGCCGGGTGGTGCGGTCCAGGAGGCGGGAAGGCTGTGGGCGAGGAGCGAGGTCCAGGCCCGCTGCCAGCAGGTACAGCGCCTCCTGCCTACTCTGAGCCCAGCAGCCTCCAGCGAGGAACCCCGCCCCGTCTCCCGTCTCCCACGGCAGCCAGCGCAGGACCGCGCAGGACCGGCGGCATCCGAGCACATCTGGTCTTCCACAGGCGCTGACACAGAGGTCAGCAGATCCCTGCGTGGGGAGGGAAGGAAGGAAAAGTCGTGGGCAGCAGGGTGCAGGGAAGGGGTGACTCAGGCCCCAGTGCCCCCCCAGGCTGGCGGCTGCTGCTGCTGCTGCTGGGGAATCCGTGCACCGAAGTCAGATGACAGAAGCCTGAAAACACGTTCTTTCGGCCCTCGGTGGGGGCGGGGAGTTTCCCGGGAGAAAGCTGCTGGGTGAGTGAAACCCTCGCAGGGCCCTGGGGCTGCCACTCTGCCGTGACCTTGTGGAGGCGTCCCGGATAGGCCGTCCAAGGTCAAGACTCAGCTGAGTGTTCCCTTCCCTTTCCTGTCCGACAGAGACCAGGCTGTGGTTCTTGGGGATCAGCTGGTCCCTTGGAGATGCCTGGTCCTAAAATGACGGCAGCGTCTCTCCAGGGTGGAGGGCACTTGGTAGAGAACGGTTTCGCTCCAGCGAATGAACGCACAAGTCTCCGCACTCCCAGATGCGCGGTCTCCCATGGACAGTCTTCCCGGGGAGTGTTTCTGTTCAGACACCGCGATGGAAATGACGCCGGCTTCCAGCACCGGCCAGCGAGCGGCTTCGTCCGGTGTGTGCCCGACAGCTGTCCACACGAGATGAAGCCAGTAGAAATCGATACTAATCGCAACGCCAGTCATTTTTAACGGAAAGATAAATGGTTTTATTCATCGGACCGTGGACGCTGGAGAGAGAAGTCTCATCCCAGGGTGATGGCGGGGGGCGGGGGGAAGGTCTTCCCAGCCAGGCTCCCCGGGGCCTGGACACGATGCCCCAGCCCCTTCTGCCTGCCCTCTTCTGCTGGAAGCTTCCAGCAAGGCTTTGTGAATGCTCGGGCTGGGCTTCCGTGGCAGGAAGTCCCCTCTGGGCCTGCGTCCCCTTCCTGCTGGGTCCCCGCTGGGTTGTGACTTAGATGTGTGGGCGTCAAGCTCTGCCCTAGATGGGGGATGCACCCGGGACGGGGCCTGGCCCCGAGCAATGCCCTGGGGAGGTTTGCTGAATGAAGGAACAAGTGACTCAAAGTTCCCTGTGGGTCACTGGAGGGACTTGAGGACCCCTGCGGAAATGAGAGGTGCTGGCCCGGGTTCTGTGTTGTCTGTGGCCCACAGAGTTGAGGGAGATGGCCCGGCCGCAGGACAGTGGGAAGAGAACCTTCTGGGCAGAGAGGAGAACGGGAGGCAAGGAGAAGTGAGCAAGCTTTCCTGGGGAGGCAGGCCATGCTGGGGGGGTGAGTCCCCAGGAGAATACCCTGCCGCCACCCAGCCCCCTGCACCCCACCTCTGGAGCCCTAATGGGGACCAGCTCCGAGACTGGACTCCGCAGTGGCTGGGGAGCCTCCCTCCCCACCCCACCTCCCTCCCTCCCCGAGTGTCCCCCCTCGCCCCCTCCACAGATTCCTTCGTCTGTGGATAACCACACACCCTCGGGGTCTGCACCTGCTCCATCTCCTCCTGCTGGACCCCCACCGTTCTCTGCAACACCCCCCCAAGCCCCTCGGAAAGAGACCCTCAGTGAAGGTTTATGGCAGAACGGCGACTTCCAACCAGCACTTTATTCTTTGCAAAACGCTGTCATCTCTGTGACTCCAGCTGGTCATCGAACCCCTCGTACCAGGCGGGTGTTCGCCGCTTTCATAGTGCAGGTGGGGAAACTCTCCCCAGTGGCTTAGGGGAGAGGTGCAAGCTGGGGGGGCCTTGCTCTAGGGTCCCAGGACACCATGCTCGCCTTCCCAGGCGGGAGGGAGGGAGGAGGAAGCGGAGGGAGGACCAAGTCTCTTTGATGGGCTCTTCCTGGCTGGTGGCACAGCTGCCAGTCACCCGCCCAGCCCCCAGGGAGTCTGCCTCAGGTGGGCAGTTTCTCAGCTGGAGGACCAGGGTCTGCTAACATACAGATCCCTTGGCCTCCCAGAGTGTCCTGGGGCCGGATCTCTGGGGCGGGGCCCAGAATCTGCATCATCAGTGGCGGCCACACACTCCTCTGCCCACAGGGTGCTGCGGCCGTCTGCCCCATAGAACAAAGCTCCGTGTGGGGCAACAAGGGTTGAATCAGCGTCCCGGGAGGCCGGTTCCCTCGTTGGCTGAATTCACTACGGGGAGCCCCGCCCAGAGCGGTTGTCACTGCGTGGCCGAGAGACCGGTGGGCCTGGTGGCTGGGCACTGGCTCTGCCTGGGGAATAGTCCCCAAGGAGAGTTTATAAAGGGTTCCCAGCTGCTGCAGCTCGTTAGAACAGAGTAGGCGTGCTCTGAAGGGGGCTCCAGTGGGCGCCCAGGAAGCGCCTTAGAGAGGCGTGTTGGGGTCCCACCTCTGGCACGTCCTGCTCTCTGTTCCCACAGCCCCCAGCACGCTGCTGGTCCTGCCTGCCCTGACCCTGCGGCACCCCCCTCCTCCCGCCCACCACCACTTATCCGTTGCCTCTCAAGCCGGGACCTGGCCTTGCTGGGCAGCCGACACCCCTACAGGCTGAAGGGACAAGGAGAGGAAGGTATCTCAGGTGAGTGTGTCCCAATAAGCCACCAGGTGGTGCCGTTGACACAGGACAACAGGGGCTGTCCGAGGTGGCAGGAGGGGACGGGGGTGGCAGGGTTAGTGCAGGGCCTCCCAGACCCTCGTGCCCGCCACCAGGGACCTCCAGGGATGGGCCTCCTGGGCAGTGCTCGTCTCTTGGGGCCACCGTTGTGCCAAGGGCCTGACCCTAGGAGGGCCTTGGCACAGAGTGAACCGGAACCGAGGCTGCAGAATGACGCCGCCTTTGTTTCTGCAGAGCGCCGGCACTGTGAGCGGCGTGGCCGGCAGGGGCTGAGGAGCGTGGGGGCGCTAGGTCTCACTGGCTCTTCCCAACCGAGTTCACAAGGAGAGTCTGGTCTAACCCTGGGGACACGGCCAACAGGGAGCCCTGCCCTCTGGTCCCGGGTGCGCCTCTGGTCCCCGCCTGGCCCCACGCAGGCTGCCTACCCTGTTTTCCGCCATCACTACATCTGTCCGGCGAGGCACATAACGCCAGCCCCGCTGGGCGAGTCGAGAGAACTGCAGGGAACGCTGATTAAAAACGCAGTCATGGGAGCTCACATCCTTGCTCCGCTGCTTCCTCGCTGTGTGGCCTTGGGCAGGTGGCTTGCACTCTCTGAACTTCAGTTTCTGCATCTGTAAAACGGGGGCAGCAACTCCTACCCCCGAGGTTTCTGTGAGGACTGAAGTGGTCCACACATGAGAAAGCCTTCGGAAGGGCGTCTGGTATGAAACAAATACTTACAAACAGGTGGAGACACAGAGCAGCTCGGGCTGAGAAGGGGCTCTGGGGACGGGCCGGGTCAGCCACGCAGCCCAGGCAGCGTGCAGGGTGGACGGCCTCCAGGTGGGTTTGCACACCTCGGCTAACAGAGAGCTCACTCCCTTCTGAGCAAGGAGGCTGGACCACTGTGGGCCAGCCCGGCTCATGACCAGACGGGTGTCCTTCAGCTGAGGCACAGCCGGTTCTCAGGGGCTGAATCGCGCCCCTGGGCCTGGTGGTCAGAGCCCCCCAGTGCGGCAGGGGCCCACTGCTCTGTGATGCAGAAAGGGGGACCCTGAAGGCCAAGCTGGGTATCGGTAGGCGGGGAGGGAGACCGCCCTGCACACTGGCCTCTCTGATGCGGGGGAGCTTGAGGACCAGGATGGAAGGGAACAAGGGAGGCGACCAAGGTGTCCCAGGGCCCTGGGCAGCGGGGACCCCGAGGATCGGAGGAGTGGGGCGCTGTGGGTCCCAGACACCAGGGTCGCTGGGAGGGGCCCCTCCATCGGGCGAGTTCCTCCTGGCGCTGGAGCCTGTGGGCTGGGAGGAAGTGACTTCCCGTGGCGGGGGGTGTGGGCGGGGGCGGAGAGTGGTCCCCTTCCCAGGCACTTCTGCTTCCTGTGCGCCTGCTGCCCGCAGGGCAGCCCGGGAGAAAACATGTCGGAACCAAACTGTGGCCGGGCCGGCCGGCCGCACACTCCTGCACTCACCGCTGCTGCCCTGGGGCGGCTGGAAATCCTGCCGGGGTGTGCGTGGGGGTCTGTTTTCCTCTCTGAACAGGGAGTGCCTCAAGAGCAAAACTAGGACTTACGTTTTGCATTTCCACGGCCTGGCACACAGTAGGCACTTAATAAGTGTATGCGGAACTAAACTGAAAACAGAGGCCAGCTGTTTTGGTTCGGTTTGGAAAGCTTTAGTCTTTAAGTGGACACGGCCCCTCAGGACTCCCCCGTTTCCTCCTCCTTCAGGGCTGCCGCTTCCTCCAGGAAGCCCTCCTGTCTGCTCTGTATATACCCCTGCCACTGGGATGGGCTGCAGCAGTGGTTAGGAGCAAAGAGGCTGGGGCCACCCTCAGTCACTTTCCCTGGACACAATTCTCAGCCGTGGGACCTTGGGCAGTTTCATTTTAACCTTCCTGTGCTGCAGCGCCCTCTTCTGTAAAAAGTGATTACCGTACCCCCCCACTCGGGGTTGCACTGAGGAGTAAATGGACTTGATTGACAGGTGCCTGGACGGGAACGGAGCGCCGAAATGCGCCGCCCCCCCCCCCACCCCAGGGTCCCGGGCAGCGGCCCACTTCCCTCCGCCAGCAGAGCCCACGTCCTCTGCCCCGCCTCCCGCCGGCTCATTGGCGGCTCAGCCAAGGGCGTGGCGAAGGAATGCCCGAGGATCCAGGTCTGGCGAGTTCGCTGCCCCGCCCCCGCTTGGGTGAGAGGAGATGGAACGTTCTGATGAAGATGAGGTTTCTGGATGCGCTGTGGTTCCTGCCGCCCTGGGTCCTGAGGCCCTGACGGCACAGCCTGGGCTCACTGGCTCCTGCCCCAGGCCCGCTCCTGCCTCTTCTCGAGGCTGCGGCTGCATGGCGCTCGGGGGCTCAGAAACTCCTCAGTGACCGGAGGCCCCACCTCCCTTCCCTGTGCCCGTTTCTTCTTTCCCGGTCACATCTGTGCTGTCCAGCCCAGGTGCCTGCCCAGCCTTCTGAAGCCAGTTGGGCATCTACTGTGTGCCAGGTTTGATGCCGGGCACCTGCCTTCACTGCAGGCCTGGGAGGAAGGCACTTGATCCCCTGACGCCCATTCACCCATCCATTCATGCAGCGGAGTTTATTGAGCATATACTAGGTGCGGGCCCTGGGCTCTTGTTGGAGGGGAGGCCAACAAACAGGAGGCACCAGGCAGGCGAGGGGCCCCAGGTGGGAGGGGGCCCAGCAGTGGCCAAGCCCCCAGGCTCCAGGGCTGCAGACCGCAGAGCAGCTGCGCTGTGAGGGGGCTGAGGGCTGTGTGCAGGGGTCGGTGGGGGGGGGCGGACAGACAGCATCCGGGTGACAGGCAGGAGTGGAGCTGGTGCCCAGGTCCGCGTTCTGAGGCAGCCTGGCACTCGGCCGCCTCCCGATGCCAAGTCGTAAAGAGACTCCTGGAGGCACAGACCGAAGCCTTTCAACCGCTCCCTCTGCGCGCAGAGGCATTAACGGGCCGTCTATCACCATGGCATCGCGGTGCGCCGACAACCTGCTCCCCCCAGGAGCTCCGAGACGGCGTGAAGCAGATTATCTGTGTCTCGCTGCGACACGTGCGCTCATGTATCATCGTGATGGATCAACAGTCGATACCGCTGGGGTCCCCTCCGGCCCCCGGCTGCTGGGAACGGCCTTGCGTGTACGCGCCTTCCTCACCTGGCAGGCCACCCCCCCCTGCCCGCGCTGTCCGCCCAGCACTGCTGGTGGGGGTGGGGGCGGTCTTCCAGGTTTCCTCGTCCTTGGGCAGAGCAGCCTGGGGAGGGGAGAAGCCTGCTCGGAGGAGGAGGGAACCTGGGCCCTGGCATGCCATCGTTGGGGGCTGCAGCGGGAGGTGGGGGAAGGCTGGGGCCCCACACAGCCGGGCGTGACATGCTGCCCCCGCACACCTGTCCTGATCTTGGGCCAGTTGATTGGCCTCTCGGGGGCGTAGTTTGCTCCTTTGCACAGTGGGGAGAATAACATTTATCTTGGTCAACGGAGGAGGGAGGTGCAGTGCCAGCACCTGAAACTCGGCCACCTCTGGCCCTGCTCCCTCTGAGTGCCAGCACGCTGTGCTCCTCGCCCCCCCCCCCCAGGGCCCCTTCCCCCTGCCCTCCAGACACCTAGGCAGCCCTGGCCCGTCCCCCATCCAGCTCATCCGCTCGATAGGCTCCAGAACGCCAAGGGCGAAAGGCTCCTGGTCTGCACACAATTACTGCCCCTGTGTCCGTGCCTGCTGCATGTGCGGGTGGGGCTGTTGTGCGGGGCCAGGAGGGGGAAGAAATTCCTGTGTCTCCTGGTGGGGGGAGGGCGTGCTTAGGTTTAGGGAAGCCGCCGGTAGGAAAGACATTTCAGGCCCATCTGCTGGGCCTCTGTGGGGACCCACGGTGGCCCCAGCTGGGTTAATGACCAGCTGTGGCACCGTGTGGGGGCACCGTGTGGGGCTGGGAGCGTGTGGCCGTCCTCCATCACTCACCTGCCTCTTCCTGTATCCTCCCGCTTGGTGGCAGCCCCCATCCCAAACCCTGCTCTTTTATTTATTTGTTTTTAGAGAGAGGGGAAGGGGGAGAGAGAGAGGGGGGAAATGTGTGAGACACACACTGATCGGCTGTCTCTTGCACACCCCCAACAGGTGACCTGGCCCACAACCCAGGCATGTGCGCTGACTGGGAATTGAACCGGGGTCCCTTTGGTTCGCAGGCCGGGGCTCAGTCCACGGAGCCACAGCAGCCAGGCCAGACCTGCTCTTTCATGAGCACATCATCAGGGGACGCCTGGGCTACTCCCGAGGGGAAGTTTGCGTGAACCTGGGCATGTTTTAGCCGTTTCAGGAGGGAGCGGCCAAACCGAGCCCTGGAGTTACTTGTGGAAATCTGTGCGCCCTCCATCACCAGCGCCACCAGCTGGAAGGGGGTCAGGAGGGGAGGAGCCCACGCACCTGGTGGCTCGGGAGGCCTAAGCCCCGCCCAGCTCTTCTGCAGAAGAAGGGAGAGCCCCAGAGCCTCGCCTGGCACCACCTGCCTGGGACAGCTCCCGCTGCGTGAGCCGGGTCCCTGGGAGGAGCAGGCCCGGGAGGCCTTGAGGAAGCAGGGTGGCCAGGGAGGAGCTTAGCGGGGATGGGAAGGGGAACTGTGGCTACCGGCAGCTGTCCCCTCCCGGGAACCGAAGAGGAAGCAGAGACACTGACCAGGAGGCCCCATGGAGAGCCGGCCTCGGCGGCCCTGGGCCCCACCGGGCCCCCTCGCAGCCCCCTGGCTCCTGGGCTTGCTGCTGTGCCCCTGGACCCCGCGGCCCGCAGGTATGCGGCCCCCTTCTCCCGCGCCCCTGGCGCTGCACATCAGAGCCGCTGGCATCCGCCCGCCGCCCCGCCCGCCCCGGCGGCTAATTCCCGGCTGGTCTGGGGGGATTTGCTGGTCGCGTTTGAACACTGCAGACTTCACAGGGGAAGCCTTCGGGACCAGGGGATGTTGAGCTAATGCCTCGCCAAGGTGGCTTTGGGAGAGGCGGGGGTGGTGTTCCCCCTTCGATGCTGTGTTGTGCACCTCCCTCCCAGCACTGCCTGACCTCCCGGCCCTTAAACCAGGTGGGTGGGCACTGCTGCGGCCAGGGGGCACCGGGGTCAGGGCAGGGGTCAATGGGGAAGGGACAGCTCACCCCCAAGGAATCTAAGGTAGAAGCAAGGTGTTGAACCTGCCGAGTGGCAGAGCCGCCTCGGTGTTGTTGCCGGGGCTAGCCGGGGGGAGGAGGGGGGCCAGCCGCTGGCCGCCAGAAGCACTGTCGCCTGGAGCACAGAATTGTCACTGTTCCCAGGAAGGACGGCACCACCCACTTCCTGGAGGACAACCAGAGGCTACGCGGTTATTTTACGATGGGAGCTAGGCCTTTTGGGGGACCAGCGCTGTGCCACCTTCCTGGTCCCAGGCTCCTTGGAAGCTGGAGGCCCAGAGTCAAGCCAGGGCCCGGGGCGGGTGGCCTTGGGGTGAGTTTATCCAGGCCAGGGGACCCCCAGGGCTGCCTGCACTGGGTCCCTCTGCTCAGTCTCTTCCTGGGCAGCACCTACCAGGCCCCCCCGGCCCCCCAACCCCCGTGGTGCAGGCTCAGGCAGCCCCCGCTCTTCACCCAGACGCGGATGAGGCTTCCAGGAGCCGCCCCGCTCCGCTCCACCCTCCGCCTCTCGTTTGTGCCGCGAACAGTAACAGCTGTTATTGTCATGAATCTTGGAGCAGCGTCACACTCGCCCCGGCTTCACGCACACCCAGCGCCCCTTGAGGCACCCGTGGGGTGCTTTTCCCACCAGGACCATTGAGGGACAGGAAATGGAGGCTTGTGGAGGCCAGGTAGCAGTGTCTGAGGCTTCTCGGCTGTGTAGAGGTCAGGTTCAGACCCGGGTCAGCCTGAGCCCAGAGCTAGGACTACTGGCAGTGGGCCCTGGGGCTCCTCTCGGCTTTCTTTGCAAAGAACGGTTCCTCAAGGAAAAATCTCCCCCCTTCCTCCCCACCCCCACCAGGCAAGAGCCAAGTGCGTGGTACCTACAGCAGGCCTGGAAACCTGGGCCCCTGGTGGCATCTGTCCTTGAATCCGGTCACCTCGCACCCCCTCCCACCCCTGAGAGACGGGCCAGCGCAAAGATGGCCCGAGGGGACGATGCGTTTGCACTCACTCTTAGTCATTTTGAACTTAATTTCCCCCAGTTCCCATTACTTCTCGTTATGTGGTCCCTCGTCCCCAGAAGGGACCCGCCACATCCTGGACACTGGAAGAGGCTCCGCAGGTGCTGACGTGAGTGGCGGTTTTGTAACCGTCCTGAGTGCAAACAAACAACAGATTTCCCCCAGTATTGCAGCAAGCGCTGTGAAAAGAGAAACTCTGCCCTTTCGCAAGAGGTGAAGTGATCCTTGTGGCTGGCCCCGGGAACCCCTTGGAGCAGCAGACAGCACCCCGTTCCTCCTGGTCCTGCCCCTGCAGCCCCATCTCTGTGGGTCTAGGACCCCTCCTCCTGGTCTCTGAGCTTCACAGGAGGAATTCCGCCCCTCCCGCATCGCCTACACCTCCCCGGGCCTTTAGTGCCTTTAGCACCTTTAGCCATCTGCCTGGGCCGCCTACACGGCCGTGAGTGAGATGCAAGGGCGAGGGCAGGCCAGGGGCGATCAGCCCGGGTTTGAGTCTGTTCTGCAGCCCCCCCGGAGACCCGGGCGGGTTCTCCATGCCGCTGTGCCTCGTCGAGTGCCTCATCTGTTGAACGAGTGCGGCAGTGGAGCCTGCCCGCTAGCACACCCCGGCCTGGGTGCTGGGGCACATGGTTAGGGCTCAGGGAGGCAGCGCCTGCCAGCCCCGCAGAGCCAGCTGAAACGTGAGAGCCAGTGACATCCGGGTGAGCCCACAGGCTCCTAGGGGTCACGCCCACCTTTTCAGTGGTCTCCAGCACACCCTGGAGGGCATCTCGGGACCTCCTACTGTCAACCAGGACTCAAGCCCGCTCTCCTCGGCTCTCCTGAGCCCTCTGCAAACTCAGCTTTTCTCAGAGGGCCTGGCAGCCACCTGAGGTCTCACGGGCAACTGCTCTCCCAGGGGTGAAACACCTGAGCCTGCACACCTGCTCTAGCCTTGCTTCCGCCAGGCCTCAGTCACCCCCGAGGGCTTTGGGGCCAGACAGACCAGGTGCCAGTCCTGCCTTCTTCCGTGGACTGCTGTGTGAGCTCAGGCAAGTTACTTAACCTTTCTGAGCCTCCATGTCCTCAGCAAATGTCAGTCCCCTTTCTCTTCCTGGCCTTTGCAGAACCCTGGGCTGTGTCATTTCTCAAATATCCATTGAGGAGTACCTGTTCCAGGCCCTGGGGGGCCCTAGCAGTGAACAGGCCCCAATTCTCACTCTCAGCCTGTTGGAAACCGAGAGGTTTGCCTGGAGAACGTGACCCCTGACCAGAGGCGGGAGTTCCGGGTGGGGGTTGCCTCCCTGTTCCCCTGCGCTCTGGACTCACGTGCTGTGGCCCCCTTTGATGTTCAAAGGTGGTCAGGAGCCTCCTGCCCCCTTCTCACAGCTCTGGCCTCTGCTTCTCCTCTTTGTCTAATCCCATTCAGAGTTTTGGAGGCAGGCAAAGAGAAGTACCTCACCACTGGAGGTGGGGCAGGGAAGAGTGTTGGGGGGGCAAGGGAGCAAGATGGGGAGGAGAGAGAGCAGGTGGGTGGGTGGCAGGCCCAGCAGGGATCAGGGCTGGGAAGGCGGGGCCCACGAGAGACCCTGAGAGGACAGTTTGACCTCAGAGCAGCGGGTCCCCACGGAGCAGTGGGACACCACACCTGCACCGGGGTGTAATTCCAGGCGGGTTATAAATGCTGTTCCCATAGGTCCTACTGTCACTGCACTCTCTTTTGAGGTTGTGGCATATAATACACATGCAGGAAAGAACAGTACACTTTATAAAACGAAGTCCCATGTGGCTGCTCCGCCAGGTCAGGGAAGAGGACATTCCCTCCCGTGCCTCCGAGCCCCTGCCCGCCCCCCACCGCACCCCACTCCCCTCAGAGCCTTCTCTGTCTTTGACCCCTGTGTGTGTTGTCAGGATGATACTGTGTCTCTTCTTTTGTGACCTGCTTCTTTCACTCATGGCTGTGTGGTCTTTTTGAAGCTACATCCAGCGGATGGGGTGCCTGAAGTTTATTTTCATTGCTAAAGGCCAGGGGTCGCAAACCACAGCCCTCAGGCTGAGTCCAGCCCGCAGCCTCTTTGTATGGCCTGCAAGTTATGAATGGTGTTTAGATTATTTTAATGGCCGGGGAGAAAAAAAACACCCCGAAAAGGAATGTTTCATGACACATGAACATTGTACAGTACTCGCATTTCCGCGTCCATAAATAAAGTTTTATTGGAACAGAGCCACGCATCTCGCTCATAGATCATCTATGGCCGCCGATGCCCTGCGTCGGCGGAGTCGAGTCTTCGCGATGGAGACCATATGGCCCGCGAAGCGTAAAGTATCTGCTGTCTGGCCCGCTGCAGAACGCGTTTGTCGGCGCCTGCTGTGGGAAGTGCCGCCGGATGAATGCGCTGCGATCTGTCTGGTTCTGCTCGGCGTTTCAGGTGCTTCCCGTCCGGGGCTGCGGGGCCCGCGTGTGGTCTGCGGGCTCGCATGGGTTCGGGGTCACCAGGGCACGTGTCCCCAGTACGGCTGCTGCTCTGCGGGCTGGCTGGCTGGCTGTCCGCCTCCCTGCGGGGGAGGGGGAGCTGGGGGCTTCCAGAGGGCAGCAGGGTCCAGTGTGGTGCTGGCACTGGGGGTGCCCAGGAAACTTCAGCAGTAACAGGACAATTCAGTGCCTCGGCTACAGATAGCCCGGCGGTGGCTCTGAGCACGGTGGAGACTGTGATGCCACAGGACAGGTGCCCGGGGGTCCCGGGGTCGCACGGGTGTGAGCCTCCCGGTCCCCCTGAGCCGTAGGCACGGACTCTCCTGTCTGGTGAAGGACAGGGTGGCGGGGAAGGCCTGGGGAGACAGGGGCCTGGAAACAGGGTCCGCCTCCCACGCCTCCCCTCCGGCCCTGGCCTCCGTCCGCCTCCTTGTTCTCGGGGGTCTGGGCGGGAACTCGCTGCAGTCGGCTGTGGGGGTCGGATGCCGGGATGGGGGCCCAAGACAGAGGAAGGCAAGGGGCGGCCGGGTGAGCCTGGAGCGGGGGAGGGGAGGGGGCTGATGTGAGACCGGCAGGGGACGCTCCCGGCCCCCTGGCGAGGACAGTCTGCGGGGGGCCTGGGTGTGGGGCTGAGGGGGCTTTGGCCAAGTGACCTGACCGCTGACTGAGTCCCGGGCCCCCTGTCATGGTATGTAGTGCCCTCCTCTGTGGGTCTCCAGCCAGCAGCCCAGGACAGCATGTCTAGAACCCTCTGAGACTCCTCGGGGTGGGCTGGCGGGGACCTGACCGTGGGAACGAGGTGGTGCACGGTGGGCCTGGCAGGAATCTGCACCCGTCCTTCCCCGGGACTGTGTGGGCTGTGGTGGAGGGGTGGGGGCGGAGCTGGAGCCCCTCGGAGGCTCTGGGCCAGGCCCTAGCTTGCTGCCGAAGGGCCGGGGGAAGGGGACACTGAGTGGGCACAGTCCCAGCCCGAGGGCAAGGAGGGTGCTCCCCACGGTGCTCGCCGTAGCGTCCAAGGGCCCATTTCTGCAGGACCCGGCAACACACATGAACATTTAAAATGCGCACGCCCTTCGGATCAGCCCCTGCCCTCGCAGACCTTGCCCTAAAGAGCTACGGGCCCCGAAGACAACCTGCACATACCAGGGGGACCCCCCCAGGGGGTCCGTGCCGCACAGCTGCCGACGGAGTGGCCCCATCAGCTGGGCTCTCGTGACTGTGTGTGTGGATAAGACCCCCCTTCCTCGCAGGCTGCTGCCCCCCACTCCCACACCCCCCTTCTGAGCCAGGCTGGATGGCTGCCTGCCCCTGAGGCTCCTGCTGCCCACTTGGCCTGGAAGGTGTCCTCTCACGTGCCCACCTGGTCACTTCCACCTGTCCTGCCAGTCCGTCAAGGTCAAACTCTGCTGCTTTCTCTGCCCACTCGCCCACTGGCAAACCCAAAGGCCATCCCGGCCTCCCCCACAGTGTTCACCTGTGAACATGAGCGCGCAGGAGCTCAGAGACCAGGGGGGCACGTCTGGGCTCACCTGGGGCAGGTGAGGGTGCGGACAAAGCCAAGGGACCAGTATGCGACCTTAAGGACTGGGCTGTGTAAGAAAAGCCAGAGAAAGGCCAAGAGAGAAGGTGTGGGCCTTGGTGGGGGCAGAGAGGAAAGGTCAAAGAGGAAGGTGTCTGCAGGGTCAAGTTCAAGGCCAGAAACAGTAGGAGCCCCAGCTTAGTGACCTGAGTCTTTGCTGACCTCCTGCTGCGGTGGGAGGGGCGGGGCGGGGAGGAGACTGGACAGGAGGCGAGGTCGGTTAATTGGAGCCGCCAGTCGGTGGGGGGGGGGGCGGGGGGGGGAGGATGGAGGGCAAGGAGTGGTGCTGTGCCCCGAGGGTGCGGGATCTTTGGGGAGGCAGAGATTTAAGAAAAGTCAGGATAAAAGTGATCTGGTGCAGGTGCCCCCTGGAAGGAGTGAGTGTATCGACAGCCAGAAGCATTTATATTTTAAAAGGAGGCTGGAGGGGGGAGGGGGACCGAATCCCACAGAACGAATCACTAATGCGAGGTTTCGGGCAGCGGGGGAGACTGTTGGGAGTCTACAGGATTTCCCTTGTCTTCCTTCTGCAGGAAACAGGAGGGTGTCGCTTCCCGGTTGAGGAGCCCACAGGGCCCCCCCTCCAGGTCTGCAGGGGGGCGCTGGGCCCTCCGGGGGCCCTCCCCGCCCAAACCCTTTCTTTCAGCTCCGCCAGGCTCCTGAGTCTTCCCACTCGGTGCCTTGTTACAAGACTTCTAGAAATTTCGCCCAAGAGCTGTCTTGTGCTTAGACCCCCTCCCTGCCCCCGCCACCTCCACAGGCACGTGGCTGCCTCCTACTGCCCCTTCGAAGCCTGGCTCGGCGGAGAGACCAGAGGCAGGGGCACAGGTTCCCGCCGCGACGCCAGGGGCCAGGCCAGTCCCGAGGCCTCCTTGATCCTTCTCTGCGGCGTCTGGGATTTCTGCAGGGAGCATGTTTTGCTTTAATAATGGTCGAGGGGACCTGAAGAATTATCATTTAAACAACAAGCAATGGCCCAGTCTGGGGGTCACCTCTCAGCTGGTTGGGGCCCCTGCCCCGGCGTCTGCAGCCCCGAAACTCCCTTTGTCCCAGCACTTTCTCTTTTTTTTTTAATTCTTTTTTTTTTAGATTTTATTTATTTATTTTTAGAGAGGAAAGGGAGAGAGAGAGAGAGAGAGATAAACATCAATGTGCGGGTTGCTGGGGGTCATGGCCTGCAACCCAGGCATGTGCCCTGACTGGGAATCAAACCTGTGACACTTGTCCTAGCACTTTCCTGCTGTCACTCAGTCTGGTCCTTCCTGCTGGGATTCTAGAGGCACAGACATGGCTGGGGCACCCTGCGGGTCTATTCCCCTCTCTCCACTTCACCCACCCCCCTTCAAAGACAGGGGGCGGAACACCCACCACACTCATCGGCCTTGGCCTCCCCTCCCCCCCATGCTGACACCCTGCTGTGAGGGTAGAGGAGGTTGTAAGTTGAGAAACAGAGTCCCCTGCGGCCACCACAGCCCACACCCTCGAATGAGCTCCCAAGTTTGAGCAACTTTCCTCACCAACCCCGCCAAGAGGGAAGTGACTGCTATAAAAATACCAATGAACGCCCATGAAGCTGTAGCATTTCTGGGACCACACATTTGACACTCTGCGCTTTTGTCTGTGTCTGCGCACGGCCGCTGCGCCCCCGAGGTCGTCAAGAGTGTGGAGGCGCGCTCGGGCGGAAACGGCCCCAGGCAGGCACACCTGGGTGCGGCTCCCGGACTCAGTCGGAAGCGTGGGAGGATGTGACAGCCAGTAGACGCCGGTGTGTCCCCCCCCCCCCCACCAGCGCTAACGGCTCCGCCCTCCTCGCGCTCTGTTGGAGGGTCTCCTTCCAACGCCCCCCCCGCGCTTCTCCCTAGTCAGCCACGTGGCCACACCCCGACGTGCTGGAGGCGCGTGCGTCCCGGAGGACTCGCCGTTGCTCCGTGGCGTGCTGGCACCCGCGCTCAGGCGAAGGGCCGGCGCTCTGGGAGAAAACCAGCGGCCGCCTCCGCCCCTTCCCAGCGGCCCTTCCGATGGGCCTTTAAAGAGAGGCGCGGCTCCCAAGGATGCCGGGGATAAATCGGAGGACAGAACTCCAGGCCTAAAATAAAGGCGGCGGGAGCTGCTTTCTTCTCTAGCTGGGGAATCAAAGTGTTTTCCTTTAAAATCGACCTTGGTCGGAATGGACACCTTTGATCAGCACGTCCAGGCTCTCCCCACAGGCCGGCGCTCAGCGCAGAGGAAGGGGTTGAGTTCTGGGCAGAGGCAGAGCAGGGGCCAAGGGCTGGCCCAGCGAAGGGCGGTGGGGAAAGGAGCAGCCAGGGGGTCCTTGCCGCTGACAGGGTGAGCGGGGAGGGGCGGGATGGGGATTGTGCTGGGTCGGGGCGGGGGCTGGGGAGGGGATGTCCTTGTGGTGGCGGTAGCCAGGGAGGCTTGCAGCAGGCTTTGGATACGCGGCAGGCCCCGCCCAGAACCAGTCTGTGCAGGGGGCCTGGGCCCCTGAGCTTCTGCCCTGGGAGCCTCAGGCTCTGCGTGAGCTGGGCTACAGTGGCCGCCACCTCGATGCTGCAGGGTCAGTTCTGAGTACCATTGTCCCCGGACTCCTACCAGCTGCCTGACGTGTCAGCGTATTAGATGACCCAAGTCTAGAAAAATGGCCTCTGAAGGTTTAGCTCTCTTTGAAAGAGTACAGTTCTTTCCTTGGATAAGTTTTTTTCCTTTGCTTGCTTTGAGATTTTAAAATTGTAGCATATAGTGATTAAGTATATGGGGTTAAGGACCCAAAGGGACCAGCTCAAAATCCTGTCTCTACCATGGACAACTGTGCTGTTTGGGCAAAGCTTTTTACTTCCTGAGTCTCGGTTGTCCCATCTGCAAAAGGGGAGTGTGCCCAGGGACGTTTGCGCCTGTCATCACGTGGCTTAACAGGGCTGCCTGAGAGTCTGCGCTGGGCCGGAGGCAGGGAGGGGGCGCGGAGCCGTGCACCCAGGGATGGCTCAGGGAGGAGGGGAGCAGGTCCTGCAAACAGAGAGGGGGACCCTGACAGGAAGGGGCGGGACATTCTGAACAGCAGGAGCAGCGCAGGCAAAGGCCTAGGAGCCTGGCGGGCCTGGCGGTGGCGGGGCCGTGAGCTGAGGCCCAGGGCGGCTGAGCCGAGCTGTGCAGGGCCTGGACACATGGCCTGGATCCCCTGGGCCAGGGACTTGCAGGGTTTTTTCACGGTGGCTCAAAGTCAAAGGACGTGCATGGAGCGTGACCCCATGTGCACCTCGCTGTGTGACTGTGGCTGAAACCAGAAGGCCACAAGCGGTGCCTTTCCTCCGCACAGAGCACTCTGCGTGTGTTTGTCAACTGCTGTCTCGACCTCATGAATTGATTTCCGACTCCTTCCGGGGCCTCCTCTGGTGGGTGACCTCCTCAGGCGGGGTCAGCAGGGTGGCTTGCGGATCCCCAGGAGCAGCCAGCAGGCTCCGGCTGGGGAGGAGCGGGGTGTGTTCTGCAGCTGTCTGCTCGCAACCGGCAGCTCCAGTGGTCACAGGTTCAAAAGAAGAACCGGAAAAGTGAGGGGGGAGTCAGGCGCTCATCGGGTGATGGACAAAGTCTTTCCCAACAAGGCAACGGACAGACAGACAGACAGCAGGATGGGGCAAGAGTGGGAGGAAGCTGCTGCGGTGCGGGCTCTGGAGGCCACGCCTGCTGGGCGGGCCCTGCACGTGGACCTGTCCGTGGAAGGCCTCGGGACTCCCGTGACTTCCTCGCTCTCCACTTGTGCCTGGTAAAGCAGGCTGGCCCCACGGCAGCCTGTGCACGTTCTTGGCCCCCGTGAACCCTGCGGCAACCCTATGAGCTCGGCATTGTTGGTGCCCCCCGTTGCAGGGGAGAGGCTGAACTTCAGAGAAGGAAAGCCACATGTCCGAGGTTGCGCAGCTTTAGGTGAGAAAGCCAGGACCCAAACTCAGGCCTGGGCTTCTCTAGGCACCGCTGTCCCCCTTTCTGGCCAGGCCCCAGCTTCCCAGCCACCCCCGGGGCTTTGAGAAGTGAGGGATGGAGGACATGACGTCCCTGGGAGACACCATCTCCTGAGAAGCAGCCCGTGCCGCCCCGTCGGACCATCTGTGCGTGGCGGTTATGTGGGGGTTGGGAGGGGAGCACATGGCGATGCCTGATAAGTAACCGGGTTCTCAGTTGGGGCTGGGCTGGGGTGGTGGCCCTGGGGACCGGGCCCTCTCAGACAGCAGGCTGCAACTGTATTCCAGTCCTGTCTCTGGCTGGCCCACCCCCGGGGACCTCACCCATCAGGGGTGCTCTGCACCACCCACACTCACCACGGGCTCACACTTCTCCCATCCAGGAGTTGATTCACGCCAAAGAGGGACGGATGCTCCATAGCCAGCTGGGGTGGGGAGGAGTGGGCGGGGGCAGAGGAAGCCTGCCGGGCAGGTGCTGCGGACAGGTGGCCCCGTGCACGCAGGGCCGGGAGTGGACTCCCTCGCGCCCTTTTGTCCCACGCAGTGGCCTCACTGGGGCACGCTGATGGGGCTCCTCTGGCTCCCCTGCTCCACAGTCCAGGAATCCGAGTTTCCTCCAGCCCACCCCTCTGGGCCAGGGCCCCCCTCGGCAGCCCGTGAGTGGAGCCCTGAAGGACTCCAAGGCCAGCTCACCGTGCCCTGGCCCAGCTCGTCCCACAGGGACAGTCCCTTTGCCTGAACAACTGATTGATCACAGTGCAGCAGTCACGGGGCACAAGGTGGGCCTACACACTGTGCCACCCCAGTGGCCCTTGGGGGACACATCTCAAGCTCTGTGGGGTCCCCCTGAAGCCCCCTGGGCCTGTGGTGAGAAGCAGGCCCTGCGGGGCAGGCAGGGTGCCCTGTGGCTCTCCCCCAACCCCCTTTCCGTTCGGGCTCCCCGCCCTGCAGCCACTCGACGGCCTCGGACTGTGCCAGTGTGCTACTTCCGCCAGGGCTCTCTTCGGCACCCGACGTCCACCGTGCTTCGTGCCACCACGAGCACCCTTAGCCCTGTGCCTGACTCCACTGCCTGGCCCAGACGCTGGCTTTTCTTCCTTAGCACAGACAACCTGAGTTCAAATCCCAGCTCCACCACTTAGGAACTCTGTAGCTTTGGGCCTCTAAGATGCCCTGGGTTTTTAGTTTTTTGTGTTTTTTTGTCTGCAAAATAAGGTTGCAGTCATTGCCTCATGGGATCGCCGTGGTGTTGAGTTGACACAGGGCAGGTGGTGCTCAGCCTGAGTATGTTTTCTATGCATGCTCTTGCCCCCGTCCTCGGGCCGTTTCTAGCCTACCGTATGCATGTGTTCCTGCTTTCAGCTCACTAATGACCTCCAGACCCCAGGACAGCAGCGCACCCCTCCCCCACCTCCCCACCGGCCCTCCCTCCCACCCCAGGCTCCCTCTGCTTCCCTGTCGGACTGGGGGCACTGCCAGGACAGGGAGCCCCTCCTGGCCTGGGGTGGGGCTCGGGACCTCACCAGTACCCTTGCATGTTTGTTGGAGGAGCACGTACGGTAGCTGCACGCGACCATGAACCTGTCTGTAGCACCGAGCTGTAACTGGGCGATGCTGCACAGCCAGCTGGAGCAGCCTGCACCCCAGAAGGGGCCTCATGGAGGCACGGGTCCAGGACAGGGGTGGGGACTGGGCTGCCGGGGTGCAGGCCCGGGGTGCTGGTGCTCAGTAAGAAGAAGGAGCAGGGGAGGCAGTTAGCTGCATTCCCCAGGCCCAAGCCCCACCACCTTTTGCCGGGAGCCACGGCCCCTCCCCCCCCTGTTTTCGGCCTGCCGTCCCCTGATTGGCCGCTGTCATCGAGCCACAGAGACGGGCCTCGTCGCTTCACCTTTTGGAGACAGCAGTCTCACCCGAGGCCTGGGTTGTCCTCTCTCCGGCAGACCCGAGCCGGGCCGTGCGTTTCATGATCCCGATCCTCTGACCTTGAGATAATGAATCCCGGAAGACTGCAGAGCGGCAGTCATCCGTCTTTACGGCGTCCCCCAGAATTGGAAAGATCAGCTTAATTGCACTCGCAGATTCCATCACTCTCCAGAAGGATGCCTCAAGTACGGAGACGTTTTTAAGACACTTGGACGAATGTCTTCCCGCCAGGACACACGGGAAGGTGGCCACGCAGCGCTGACAGCATATGCAGCCTCCCCTGGCCTGCAGTGGCCTCTCAGATGCTCAGAGAGGAGGAGCGGGAGGCTCTGGCGGAGGTGGGCAGGGCCCCGAGCCGGCCTCGGCATGGCCGCCTTCCTGGTGATTGGGGTTCAGCTCCAGCCTCCGCACCCCTAGAGGTGACACTTGCCTGCTGTCTGCACTGGCTGCCTCGAGGGGCCACTGTGAGAACCAGTTGGGAAGGTGCAGCTAAAAGCTGGCAATGCCCTGGCCCGTGTGGCTCGGTTGGTTGGAGTGTCATCCCATACATCTGAATGTTGTGGGTTCAATTCCTGGTCAGGTCACATGCCAAGGTTGTGGGTTCAATCCCTGGTTGGGGGTGCGTATGAGAAGGTAACCAGTCTCTCTCTCCCTCTCCCTCCTCCCTTCCTCTTTCTCTAAAAGCAGTAGAAAAAAAATCTTCAAGTGGATTGAAGATCCACTTTAATCTCCTGAGGATTAAAAAAAAGTTGGTTCCCCAGTGATTCCCCAGTCGGGTCTGGGGACGCCATAGAAGCTGGCCCTGTGAGGAGGTGGGGTCCTGGGCAGTGCTGACAGCAGAAGGGAGCACACTGTCTGTGCAGGACGGACAGACGGATGGCATCTGGGCAGGGCAAGCGACGTCCATTTCACCCTCTTGCCACTTGTCCTTCACGGCCCTCCGGGGACCCCCGCCTGCCGTGCCGCATCTGGGACAAACCTCAGCCCCGAGTCCCAGGTCCTTGTGCACGACGGGTCTGCTCTTGCCGTTCCACAACAGCAACCGCCGCCCTGCCGCGCAGCCCAGGGGTAGAAAGTGCGCTGTGACATCCCCGCCTGCCCCGCCTGCCAGAGGGGAGCCCCGAGCCGACATACGACAGGGCCGACCTGCTGTGACACCCAGACGTGCCAGTTGACTCTGGAACCGTCAGTGACTGCAGTTCTCTGGGGGAGGGGGTATCTTTCTAGTTGCCCAATAAGAAAGTCCGAATATCAGCGTTGTCAGAGCTTCGAGGGACGAACTGGTGTGCAGGGCCAGCTCTGTCCCAGTCCCCGGTCCCCCGTCTTCCAGAGGGCCTGCCTTCCCTCCCCTTGGGATCCCGTTCAGGGCTGAGCGGCAGAGACCTGAGCAGGGACCGGCCTGGCCTGGCGCCAGCCCCGCACCACAGGCAGGAGGCCCACACCTCGCTTTCCCCCCACAAAATAAATCTCCCTGCTCCCTCCGAGCGTCTCAAAAGCACGATCTTCTCCCGATTAACAACCTGGCCAGCATGTTCTTGGCTGCTCGCTGCCGACCTCAATTTAGAACTGTCTGCTGTTTGGCTGCTGGAGAGGGAGGGTGCCGGGGGGATGAGGCCCGCTGAGGCTGAGGGGCTTGTGCAGCTGAGGTCTGGCTGTGGGGGGCAGGGGACCGTCCGCTGACCCAGCCCAGAAGCTGACCAGCGTCTCAGGAGGTGGCGGGGGGGCGGGGGTGGCAGGAGGGCCTCAGGCCTGGCCGGGTGGGCAGGCTGCTGCCCTGAGGGCTTCCGAACTGTCTTCCCAGAGGCCTCTGGTGAAGACGGGTGGTGGGTGGGGGGGTGGGGAGGAGGCAGCTCCCACAAAATGGCCTTGGTGACCGTCACCGAACACCATGGTCAAGGCTCAACGGCCATGTGCGGACCACCACTGAGTTGTCAGAAAACCGCTCTTGGGGCCACCGCTAACCGTTATAGTCTATAAAAATTTGACAAGTTCTTCTCGGAGCTCAGGTGCCGGCAAAGCTTTCCATCTCCCGAGGCCCGGCACGCCTCCCCCTTCAGGCTGGGACAGCCCCGGGCAGGCCTGCCTCCCCCCGGGAGTCTGCTGCCGGGAAGTGCGGCTTCCTGCCGCTCGCCTGCCTCCCTCCTCGTTCCTTTCATCCTCCCCGGCTTTGAGCCTGAGCCGTCTCTGGCCTGCACCAGCATCCAGCCAGCCGGGCTTCTCGACCGCCGGTGGGAAGGAGGCTGGTGGGAGTGCGTGGGGCCTGGGGTCCTCCAGCCCCAGGCAGGGCTGCAGACCCACCCCTGAGAGGCTGACAGCCAGCAGCCTGCCCTCCCTGACCGCCAGGCCCCGCTCCTCTGCGGAGCGGAGCTCTCGCGCACTCGGCCTTGGCGTGTTGGGAGATGGCGAGTCACGCGTGTCAAGCGCCGGGCGCAACGCCCGCACAGCGGGAGGGCAGGGGGCGGGGGGCTGGGGGTGGGGGGAGAGCCGTGCAGCCCCCTGGGAAAGCGGAGGGCCTGGAGAGTGAGCACGGTCTCCTTTTCCTTCTTCTGCAGGGGGGCAGTCGGTGACCCACACGGGCCCCCCCATCGTGGTCACGCTGGCCAACAAGTCTGTTTCCTTCAACTGCCGTATCACCTACCCGTACACCCCCCAGTTCAAAAACTTCACTGTCTCCTACTATCACGTGGACCGCCAGGGCCGTCAGCATTGGCACCGGAACACCGGCTGCCTCCCCACCAAGGGCAAGGAGAACCAGACGCTCACCCAGCAGTGCAGCATCTCCCCCAAGCTGCGCGATGCCTCGGCCACCGGCACCTACTACTGCTCCGTCCGCTGGCAGAAGCTCACTGGGAAAGGCAACGGCACCTTCATCCTGGTCAGAGGTGAGGCCTCCGTGGCTCTTCCAGGGCGGAGGGCCCAGAGGCCCATGCCGCAGGGTTTGGGGCACAGGATCTAAAGGGGGAGGGGGGTGTCTGCCCTCACCTTTCAGCTTTGACAAATCAGAACAGAGCGTCCTGGGGGGACCCTGGGCTGCGCAGGTACGCCAAGGCACCTGCCTTAGCGTGGGAAGGGCAGAGGCCTGGGGTGTAGATCTTCTCTGGACTCCTCCGGCAGGCGGCCTAAGAGGTATCACTTGGTCCCTTGGTCTCAGTGTCCTGTGGGCACAAGGCGGGCGTTGAGCGAGTGTGGAACGGGGCATGCGCGCTCAGGATGGCGGCGGCCTGTGAGTGAGCCCGTGGCTCATGTGCATCTTTTTGGGGACAGATTCCTAGCTTTCATCACATTCTCAAAGGAGCGATGACACCAACAAATTAAGAACAGCTTGTCCCCGGAGCCGTGATTCTCTCTCTGACCTGCCTCTCCAACTCCTGTTGGGAGGGGCCGGGGCTTCAGAGACCCAAGTCCTGGGAGTGGACCCCAGTCCTGTAGCTTGCCAGGGTGGGGCCTTGGGCCTGGTCTTCATGGCAACACCCTGCCTGTCACAGGCTGGTGTGGGGGTGAATCGGGCCCTGCACACGAGGCTGGAACCTGGTAACAGGGTGCACTGGATAAATAACAGACAGCGACATGCCTAGCTCGTGGTCAGCATGCTGCAAATTTTTGCCAGCCGGATGGATGGAGAGCAGGGCGGAGGGAGGAAAGGATGGACGGCTCCAGGGAGGGGCTGGGCTGTGCCCTCCACACCCCCCCAGGGCCCCCGTGTGTGCAGGCCGGGCACCTGCCGGGTCCAGAACGAAGTGTCCTCTGCAGCCTCACCCTGCCCGCCCACACGATCACTGTTTCACGGGCGGAGAAGAGGGGGCCCCAGGAGAGGAAATGACTTGCCCAGGGTTCTGCAGGCAGCCTGCCGTGGAGCCCGCTCACTGTGGCAGGGCACTTGGGAGGCCTGGGAGGTGGGCCTTGCCTGAGCCAGGACTGGGCGGCAAACACTGGAAGGGCCTCAGCCAGGGCGAGTGGGAGAGTGTGCACCTCAGGAGAGGTGGGAGTCTGGGGGTTCTTGGGGGAGGTGCGGGGGATTCTGGGAAAAGGAGGCTAGGGATCAGGGTCCTGCGGGTTGGCAGTGTGGGGTGTCACAGGTGCCACTCCTTCCCCGCCCTCCTCCTAGACACAGGCTACCGAGAGCCCTCAAGGGCCCCCCAGAATGTCCTGCTCTTTTGCCTCATCGGCCTGCTGAGTGTCCTGAGCATCCTGTGCACGGCTCTGCTGCTCTGGAAGAAGGTAGGGAGGCACGCACACGCGGGCACAGCTGCGCTGCCCCGCCACCCCTCACTGTCCACTGGGCGGGCTCCCGAGGACCGAGGGGCTGCCTGCTTGTCCCGCACGGTGTACATCCTGGAGCGTTCTGCAGAGGGGTCCTGGGATAGGGGTTCCCTGTGGCTCCTTGCACCAGGCCCCTCCCTCACCCTACCCGTGGCTGGGCCTGAGCTACCAACCGCTCACTATGAGTTGCAAGGAACCACAGCTCTTCAGCCTTTGCTGTCCAGGATCTAGCCCCTTCTCCCTGGCCACCGGCCCCTCCCACCCCGCCCCCGGCCCCAGGCTGCATCCACCACTTACCTGGAATCTGGGTCTCCCCACTTTCTCACTGTGCTCCCCACGCTCTTGCTTAGGTGTGTAGTGCTGTCCCCCGACCAGAGAGTGAGCCCTTGGGGGCAGGGACTGACGCTTAGTGTGTGCTCGTGGAAGCACGAGTGGAGAGGAGCCAGAGGCGGCCCCCTCCAAAGCAGGACGCAGGACGACGGCGTCACCCCCATTTCACAGGGGAGGACACGGAGCCCCCGCTGCTTTCCTGGGCCGCGGTGGCCACACGGACTGGCGTGTTCATTTGAGAATCACCATTAGAAGGGAACGGTGTTGGCCAGGGACAGGGCTCCAAGGGGCGGAGTGTCCCTGCACCTGTAACAAAACACACCGGCCTGATTCTTCCAGGAAGGCTCCCTCCGTGTTCCCTGGGACCCTGGCCCCGGCCCAGCCTCCCCGTCCCCCACTGGAAGGCCTGCCACTGCTGGAGCTCTCTCGCCCTCCCCTCGCTGTCCCTCCCAACTCTCAGCCCGCCCACACCTGCGGCAGCGGGGGGAGCCTCAGAAAACGCGAACCTGACGCAGTCTGACCGACTCCCTGCCCTGGCAGCTCTCTGAGTAACGGAACGGTGGCATCCCGCCTTTTGTGGCCCTGCCCTTGCAGCCCCCGCCCCCGATTTTGTGTCCATCCGACCACTTTCTGTCTGGCAGCCTGTCCTTCTGCGTGTCCCTGACAGGTCCCACAGTCCTGTCCCCGGGCTACTCTGTGTGCTGTTCCTGCAGCCGGGGACACTTTCCCAGACCCCTCCCCCATCTTCAGGAGATGGTGCAAGCTCTGGGAAGTCCGGCCCCGTCCCCTGGCAGACTCGGGGCTCCCTCCCACGACCCCGCCATGGCGCTTACCACGCTGGCGGCCCCACTAGTCTCAGTAGGAGTGCCGTGAGGCCAGTCCGGGCTCCTGCTGACCATGGAGTCCAGGGCAGCCCCTGCCCACGACTCACACCCGCCAGCCTCGGCAATGTCCAGGGGAGAGGCACCAGCCCCCCAGCTGTCTGGAGGGGAGCCAAGGCCTCTGCCCGTGACAGATACTTCAAAGCAGGTGGTCAGGGGAGGGGCACCAGGTTTGAGAGCAGGGCATCTGGGTTTGATCAAGGGCAGTCATTGACTAGGTGGGCCGGCCTCAGTTTCCCCATCTTTTAAGTGGGAATTCCATGCCCCCCTCCTCAGGCTATGATGTGGGTTAAATGGAAATAAGAACCGGTCCCACAGTTCTTTGCAAACTGTAAAGTGTGACGTGGGTGCGGGTACCTGTCTCTGTCTGTGAGACCTACACCGCCAAATAAAAGAACACAGCGGAGACTCCAGGTCCTGTCAGGTGAATCAGACAGACCTGGGTTCAAATCCTACCTCTGCCACTTCCTGGCTCTGTGGCCTCAGGCAAGTGGCTGGCCGTCTCTGAGCCTGCTCATCCTCCTGTGTGGAGCAGAGATAATACGAGGACTTGCTTTGCAGGTTTATTGGGGGACGTGAGACGAGGCAGGTGGAGTGTTCAGAGCCCCTCCCCGCACCCAGTGAGGCTCCACCTTCCCGAGCCGCCCGAGCAGCACCGTTCTGCTGCTGCGACCGGGGGTGGCGCCGGCTTCCGCCTGAGAGTGAAGTAGCTCTCGAGAGCTAATCCCGAGTAAATGGGCTGGGGATTGGCAGGCAGCCAGGGTTTTTAATTAGCTTCTACCCAGAGATGAGGCTGTTGTTCCACTCTTGGCAGTGTGGTGCCTGCGCCGAGGGGGCGCGCTCGGACGGCCTCCCCGGGCCTCCTCCTCCTCCTCGGAAGGACCCGGCGGTGCCGCCTCCCACTCTTTCTCTGCGCCCTCCGGCTTCCCACCTCCCGGGGCTGCCATTAGTGCTGCAGGCAGCAGCCAGCCGGAGCTTTTTCCGACCCCAGCTTGTGACTCTGCCCCGCCCCCCTCTAAAGCCCCTGACGTTCCGCTGCTCGTGTTCCCTTCACGCGCCCCTGCACAGCGGTGCTGACCGCCCCCCCCCCCCCACCCCGCAGGTCCACCTCTCTCTCTCTCTGGCCGTGCTGACCATCTGGAAGTTCCTCAGAACCTTTGGGAGTTGGCACATGCTCCTCCCTCTGCCTCTCCTCCCTCTCTGACCAAACAAACTTCTCCGCCCTCAGGTCTCAAACACCCCTTCCTCCCAGCCGAGGTGCCCATGCTCTCCCCAGGTGCCGGAGGCTCTGTCCCCGCGGGTCAGTGAGTGTCCCACACTTCAGTAAAAGCTCCAGGTCCTTGTCCAACTCCCCCCTGGGTCCCGAGCTCCGGGAGGGCAGGGACGGTGTCCATCTCTTCGCGCAACGAGGCTACCAAGGGGACCCGACGAGAGTGCGGCTGAGGGCCACCTAAGCTCTTCCTTGCTTCCTTCCCTGAATTCTTGCAACAATTTTGCGGAGGAGGGTTCCTGATGAAGCGGCGGAGGCCCTGCGAGGGGCAGGGGGCTTTCGGGAGGCCGCAGAGCCAGGGAGGGCAGAGCCAGGGAGGGCAGGGCGGGCCTGCACACCGGGTCCCTCCGGCGCTGACTCAGCGCCGCCCCCAGCAGTTGCGCAGTAGCTGGTGACCCGGTCACACGGGCACTGCCCTGCAGCCCCCGCCTCCCTGAGTCCGGCCTTGGGTCCGTGGGCAGTGCCTCGTGGGGTCTTTATCAGCGCTGGGTTTTCCCGGAGGAGAAGCGGTCAGACGCAGATCTTGGAGGCGTTTGGCACCATTCCCTGGAGAGGTTGGGGGAAAGGTGCTGAGTGGTCACTTTCTGTGTGGCCTCACGACAGCCTGCCGTGCTTTCCCCCGGTGGGCCAGTGCAGGCAGGGAGGCTGGGGCGTCCCTCGTCCGCAGCCCTGACGTCTGACTTGCTGCTCCCTCGCAGAAACAGATGAAGCGTTCACACAAACGCCCAGCCCGGAAGGGCCCGTCTCCAGCCCTGGCTCCGGGCCCGGCTGCAAGCACCGCCACAGCAGAGCAGCCTCCGGCCGCCGCCGAGTCCCTCTACACGGTGAGTCCTGGGGCCTCGCGCCCCTGCCTCTCGGGCCTCACGTGAGGTCTGGTTCCCTGGCTTGGTCGTGCACTGGCTGTGACCTCTCCGAGACTTCAGTTCCTCATCTGTAAACTGGGGACACGAAGTCCCACCTGCTGGGCTCTCTAGGGAAGTGGAGTGAGATTATGCGAACTACCCCGGGTCCCCCCCTTGGCCCCCCCTCCACTTCTGGAAGGAGGGATAGCAGGCCTGGGTTGATCAGGAAGAAAGACAAGTCCTTCATCCAACCAGATGGTGCCGTGGGCCGGCTCACCAAATCCTTCCTGTTTTTATTGCACACACGCCGTCGCGGCAACAAGAATCACAAAAAGAGGAAAAGGTCAGGCGCTGTCCCAAGCCCTTCGCTCGTCAACGACTTTTAATTCTTCCCACACCCCCTCCTCGTCACATACGGACATTGTTTCATGTCCTTACGATCGGTCAAGAGGAGATACAGGTGGGGGCGCTTTTCCACGTGCCCTTGCGTTTTCCATCATTATCTGGGGCAGAGAGGCTCAGCCCCGTCCGTGCCCAGCCGGGTGTGCCCACCCAACCCAGCTGCCTGCCGGTCTGCACGCAGCCAGTCTGCACGCAGCCAGTCTGCCCGGCGGCTGGGAAGGCGATGAGCATCCTCGCTCAGTTACATCTATTTTACACGAGTAACCTTGCTCATTGCAGAGAAAGCGAGGAATAAATGCCACCCATGCCAGCTGGGGTCTCCGTGAGAACCAGAGCTGCCAGGTTGGGCCCCTAGCCCCACATCTGGGGGGTGCAGAGCCCTGTAGGCTCCCCAGGAGTGTGTTCTGGGGCTGCCTCCGACCCTGGGATCCTGTCCCCTCCGCCCTGACTCACACATGAGACCTGGGCCCTCTCTCGGTCTCTACAAAACCCCGCGCAGAGGGCATTCAGAGCGTGGCTGTTTTCTAGGGATGGGGGCAGATGGGGACAAGGCCAAGGGACGTCCCCACGGGGCCGTGCTGACAGCTCCGAATGGAACAGAAGGATGCCAGCTCACTCGGGGTCTGCGGGCCCTCCACCCGGGGAATTCCCACCCGCCCCGGCCTCCCACGTGGCTCCAGGCAACCCCACATTCTCTCTCCCCTCCCCGAGACTCATCACGGTGTTTTCCCATGAGGACTTCTGGTGTCAGCTGTTAAATAAAACACTTTGCTCTCTCTACACACACACACACACGCACGCACGCACTCACGCACGCACACATTAGCTCTCTCTCATATATATATATCAGAGAGAAAAAGATAACCATTATCCTAATTCTATCCCCTTCCAGGATAAATACTAGCGACATTGACTTCTATACCTTCTAGGCCTTTAACAAAAACACATAGAGAGACCCCTACATACATTCACACATACTTTTTTTTGTACTGGAGTGATATAGCTATTTTTTTCACGTTACACTATCTCAGGAACATCTTTGCACATGAGTAAATATTCTCCTACAAGCTTGTTTTTGATGACAGAGACCCACTTTGGCATGGAACACCTTTCTCGCCTGTGTTGAGACTCCGAGGGGGCTCAGTCGGAAGTCTCTGGGGCGTGGGGAGAGCGGCCCCCCGCCCCCCGGGGTTGCAGGGCGGCTTGGAGAGGCTGGAGACCAGAAGGAAGATGTGAAGGGAGCCCGCAGACTTTGCTGTCCCGTGAGACCGGTCCCTACCAGCTGGGACTGGACCTGAGCAGATGAGAATGACATTAACCACCAGGGTGATATTGTCCGGAGCCATTTGTTGAATACCTACTATGTGCTAGACACCATGATAGGGCTTTTAAGTATTATCTCATTAATCCTCAAAAGGTTTTAGGATATAAGTGTTGTCCTCATTTCCATTTCTTTAAAAAATCTTTTTTAAAAGCCCTGGCTGGTAGAGCTCAGTGGATTGAGTGTGGGCTGCAAACCAAAGGGTCACCAGTTCGATTCCCAGTCAGAGCACATGTCTGGGCTGCAGGCCAGGTCCCCAGTGGGGGCCATGTGAGAGGCAACCACACACTGATGTTTCTCTCCCTTTCTTTCTCCCTCCCTTCCCTTCTCTCTAAAAAAACAAAAACAACAAAAAAACAACTTTAAAAAAAGAAAGCTTAAAAATTTTTAGAAAATAAAATAAAAAAACCTTTGTTTTAAAATCCTTATCTGAGAACATTTTTTCTTTTTTTGCTTTTAAAAAGAGAGGAAGGGGATAGGGAGGGAGGGAGAGAGGGAATCAGGGAGATGAAGAGGGAAAGAGAGAGACAGAGAGAGAGAGAAACATCAGTGTCTCTCTCTCTCTCACCCTCAGAGAATCTGAGAGTGTGATGTTTCTCTCTCTAACAAAGAAACATCGATTGTTTGCCTTCTGTAGGCTCCTAGACCAGGGATTGAACACACAACGTAGGCATGTGCCCTGACCAGAAATCGAACCCACAACCTTTCGGTTTATAGGAGGATGCTCCAACCAGCTAAGCCACACTGGCCAGGGCTCCATTTAATTTTCCAATTGTCTATTGCTGGTATGTAGAAATATGATTGATTTTTTAAAGACTTTATTTTATTTATTTACTTTCAGACAGAGGGGAAGGGAGGGAGAAAGAGAGGGATAGAAATATCAATGTGTGGTTGACTCTCATGTGCCCCTCACTGGGGACCTGGCCTGCAACCCAGGCATGTGCACTGACTGGGAATGGAACCAGAGACCCATCAGCTCCTGGCCAGCACTCAGTCCACTGAGCCACACCAGTCAGGACTGATTGATTTTTTAAAAGATTTTTATTTTTAATTTTTTAAAGATTTATTTATTTATTTGTAGAGAGAAGAAGGGAGGCAGAAAGAGAGAGAGAGAAACATTAATGTGTGGTTGTCTCATGTGTATGCATGCCCTACAGGGGACCTGGCCCAAAACCCAGGCATGTGCCCTGACTGGGAATCAAACTGGCGACCCTTTGGTTTGCAGGCCAGCACTCAGTCCACTGAGCCACACCAACCAGGGCAGACTTCTTAAAATTTTATTGATTATGCCATTCCAGTTGTCCTGATTTTTGCTCCCTTCCACCCAGCACCCTCCACTCCCTCAAGCAATCCCCCCACCATTGTTCATGTTCACAGGTCATGCATATAAGTTCTTTGGCTACTCCCTTTCCTATGCTGTACTTTACATCCCCATGGCTATTCAGTGACTGTCAGTTTGTACTTCTTAATCACCTCACCTGTCAACACCCTCCCTCCCACCTCTTTATCTTTAACCTTTGGCATTTTAATTATGATGTGTCTTGGGGTGGGCCTCTTTCAGTCCACCTTGGTGGGGGCTCTCCTGGACTTGCATGTCTATTTCCTTCACCAAATTAGGGAAGTTTTCTTTCATTAGTTTTTCAAATAGATTTCTAACTTCTTGCTCTTCCACTTCTCCCTCTGGCACCCCTATGAAGCAAATGTGGGATTGCTTAAAGTTGCCCCACAGGCTGCTGACACTATCTTCATTTTGGGGGGACATTCTTTTCTTCTTGTTGTTTCGAGTGGTTGTTTTTTGCTTCCTTGGGTTCCGTATCATTGATTTGATTCTTGGCTTCATCCACTCTACTGTTGTTTCCTTGTAAATTGTTCTTTATTTCAATTAGTGTGTCCTTCATTTCTGACTGATTCTTTTATGCTGCTGAGGTCCTCCCTAAGTCCCCTGAGCATCCTTATAACCAGTGTTTTGAACTCTGCATCTGCTAGATTGCTTATCTCCACTTCATGTGGCTCTTTTTCTGGAGTTTTGATCTGTTCTTTCATTTGGGCCATGTTTCTTTGTCTCCACATTTTGGCAGCCTCCCTGTGGTTGTTTCTATGTGTCAGGTAGAGCTGCTTTGACTCCATATCTTGATAGTGTGGCCTAACATAGTAGGGTCCAGTGGCACAGCCTCCCTGATCACCCAAGCTGGGTACCCGAGGTGTACCCTTTGTGTGGGCTGTGCAGATCTTCCTCTTGTAGTTGAGCCTTGGTTGCTTTTGACAAATCAATGGAAGGGATTTACCCAGGCCAGTCAGTTGCAAGGACTGGCTGAGACCACTGACCACCAACCTCTACCCTCCGTGGAGGATCAGCTGTGCAGGGGCAGGTGGTGGGGCTCTGATGTGGTCTGTTGCTGTCCACTGGGTGCACTGGCCTTGGGGTTTCCCGGTGATGCAGGCCAAGGTCAGTCCCCACCTGTGTTTTGCCCAGAGCCACTCTGCTTGAGCTATAACGCAATCTGAGATGGCTGCTACTTGTGTTAGGCTTGGAGATTTCTGAGATGAAGCCAAGCTGTGAATCTAGGCTGCTAGTTCTGGTCCTGGGGCTCACTGAGGCCGGCTGCTGCTTGTGTGAAAGGACTTAGGAAGTTGTGCGGCATGAGTCGAGACCAACCATTCATATAGAAAAGCACCTTGGGTGGGCCAGTAAGTTGGGTAGGGCAGAGTCTCTGGGGATCTCCAAGGTGTATGAAACAGTGTTAGCCAGGTTGACGCAATCTTAGATGCAGTACCAGTCTGCTGTATCTGTGGGAGGAGGACCCAGAAAAGGGACAATGGCCTCTGTTCCTCTTGATGCCAGAGACCTCAGCCTCTGCCTGCACGCCACTGGGGCCTCCCAAGCTGCCACCCTGGCACCAGAGCCCAGAGGGAGTGAGTCTGAGTAGGTGAGTCCGTGTGTGGGTTCTTTAAGAGGAACTGCTTGGGGTTCCAGAAATTTCTTCCACTGACTTAATCCTCAATGGTTTTTGCAGCCAGAAGTTGTGGGGACTAATTTCCCTGGCACTGGAACCCTGGGTTGGAAGGCCCAGTGTGGGTCTGGGACTCCTTGCTCTTGAGATACCCCTTCTGAGTTTTTAGCCACCACACGTGGGTAATGGACCAGCCTATTCTGTGTCTGCTCTTCTCCTACCCGTCTGGAGGGATGTGGTTTCTTTCATTTCGTAGTTGCGAGACTTCCATTCAACTTGATTTCTGTCGGTTCTGAGCAATGGTGGTTCTATATTAGTTGTAACTTTGTTGGGGTTGTGCGAGGAGGGAGGGGAGCCATGTCTTCCTACGCCGCCATCTTGACTGGAAGTCAAGATTGATTTTTGTATATTGACTTTCTATATATAGAGTGACCGGGCTGAATTCATCCATTAATTCTAATAGTTTCTCTATAAATTCCTTTGGATTATGTATGAACACAGCTATGTCATCTATGAAAATGGAAGTTTTATTTCTTTCTTTCTAATTCTCATACCTTTTATTTTATTTTTTCTTGCTTTATTGCTGTGCCCAAGACCTCTGATATGATGGGGAATAGGAGTGAGGACAGCAGGCATCTTTGTCTTGTCCCCAACCTCTAGGGAAAGATTTTTGAATATTCTTTCCGCTACTCTCTATGGATGGATACTTAGATTATTGATTTTCAATCTTTCTCCTTTTTTAATTTATGCAGTTAAAGCTATGAACTTCCCTTTATGTATGGCTTTAGCTGTATCCCACAAGTTTTGACATGTTGTATTTTTAATTATCTTTCAGCTTAAATTTTTCATTGAGATTTCCTCCTAACCCCATGGGTTATTTGAAAGTGCTTTGCTTAATTTTCAAATGTTTAATTATTTTCTAGTTATTATCCTGTTTTTTTATTTCTCACTAATTCCTCTGTGATCAGAGAATATAGTCTGTATGCTTTTAACCCTCTGAAGTCTTCGGAGATTTGCTTGATGGATGAGCTCACGCTCTGCGTGCCGGTGGGAAGAACTGGCTTTGTGCACCGTGCGTGGCAGCGTGAGTGTTCGCTTATGTCGATTAGGCCCGATTGATGTTGTTAAAACACCCCATGCCCTTATTTGTTTTTTTATCTAACAAATGTTAAGAGAAGTGAGTTAAAATCTGCCCATGTAATGGTAGATTTGTGTATTCTCCTTTTAATTACGTCAAATTTTGCTTTTTATTCATGCAGGGAAATGCTTAGGATATATTAAGACATGGGGATAAAACGCTATAGTTCTCTGACTTTTTTTTTTATTTCAGTTTACCTATTATCTCTGGCTGATGTGGCTCAGTGGGTTGGGCATGATCCTATAAACCAAAAGGTCACTGGTTCGGTTCCCCATCAGGGCACAGGCCTGGGTTGCGGGTTCGGTCCCCAGTCTGGGTGCATGTAAGAGGCAACTGATCGATGCTTCTCTCTCACATTGATGTTTTGCTCCCTTTCTTTCTCCCTCCCTTCCTCTCTCTCTAGAATCAATAAAAGAAAAAAACACTTTAATTTACCTACAAAACAGCATGGATTTGGAGTGGGCCAGACAGTCTGGGGTTCAAACCCGGTTGTTCTGCTCACGAGTTCTGCCACTGAAACTTTCCGAACCTTGGCTCCATCACCTGTACAATAGGGCTAATGATATAATACTACACTTACAGCTTGCGGACATGCTATGGTTTCTTCCACCTCAAATTCCTTGTTTGAGCCACATGCCCCTCCAGCAACTCTGCACTTTCTCCAGAACGTCTTAGAACTGTCGGCGCGGTTTCTGCCTCTCCTTCCTGGCCCGCTGCCGGCTTTCGGCCGCTCTTCCCTTCTCGAGGGCGGCACCGACCTCCGCACCGCGACGCCCACCGGGCAGCTCCCGGCCGGTCACTGGCCCTGAAGCGTAAGCGGTGTCGGACTCCACTGAGAGCTCCCTCCTCCTTGACACACTTTCTTCACTTGCTTCTGGAACATTCCACTCTGTCCGGATGCCCACCCCCCCCCCCGACTCACAAACGTACCTCGTCAGTCTCCTCCTTAGGGACCCCTGGACCCCTGGCCTGTAAACACTGGGGTCCGGTTCTGGGACCCTTTCTTTTTGACCCTCACCCCCTTCCCTGGGTGCTCTCGTTCAGCCTCAAGGTTTTGAGACCATCCAGGCTCCAGCAGCCCCCCAGATTTGTGTCTCCAGCCCAGACATCTCTGATCACTGGAGTCGACTCCATTTGGGTGTTCCGTCTGCTTCTCTCTCCGGCCAAACCGATTCTTTACCACCCGCCGGAGCGCCTCCCCCCACGGTCCCCTCCGCGCGGTGAATGATTGCTCCGCGCTTCCGGTCGCTCAGGCTAACAACATGGAAGTTGTTGCTCGTGTCTGGTCCATCAGCACATCTTGTTTCCAAGCACATCTGGAACCTGACCCCTCTCACCCCCCCAGGGGGCCCCCACCATTTGTTGCCTGGCGTCTTGCAGTTAGTGTCGAACCAGCCGGCCTGTTACGCTCCCTGCCTCCCAGTGTGTCCCCGACCCCGCAGCAGCGGAGGGATCCGTCCAACCGCAGACGGATCGCGGCCGCTCTGCTCCGAGCCGAGCCCCGGGCGTGTCTGGGTCCCCCGAGGAGCAGACAGCCGCTGGGGTTACGTGCGCGGTAGTTCCAGCAGAGAAACCACCTGGGACAGAGACTGGGGCAGGCCAGGGGAGCCATGGGGCCGATGCAGGGCTGGTCCTGAGTGAGGGGGCGGGGGAGGGAGGCACAGAGGAAGCAGTGAGCACCCTGCTGCCTCGGGAGGGTTCGGGAGGCCACTGGGAGCTCCAAGGTACAGGAGCCCTGGGTCCCCCAGGGCAGGTGTCCTTAGTGCTCACCACCTGCCGGGAGCAGCCCGTCGGGCGCGTGGCCTCCGTTGCAAGTAGCGGCGGGTTTCAGAGCCCAGCGGCCCGGGGGCCTCCGGTCAGTGCTGATCCGGGGAGGGGCGGGTCTGAGCAACACGGTCGCCTGTCTCCTCACCCTTCAGAGGTTCCTGTCCGGCTCAGAGTCAGCGTCACAGCCCTGACCGTGGCCTCCCAGAGCTCTGTTCACATGTCCCCCCACTGTCATTCCCCGTCACTCACTTGCTCCAGTCACACTGGCCTCCCTGCTGCTCCCCAAACGTCCCAGGCATGGCCCCCCGCCACAGGGCCTCAATGTTGGCTGTGCCCTCTGCTCTAGCGTGTCCTTTCTGTGACTGTCCCTGGGGCCGCTCCCTCAGTCCCCAGCTCTCTGCTCAGATGGCCCCTTTGCAGTGAGGGGCTTCCTGACCTCCCTTTTTAAAACTGCAACCTCCCCGCCCCCTCCATGGCCCGATCTCCCTAACAGGACAGCACAGCCCTGCGCAGTGCAGCGCACCCCAGGATCGCCACTGTGCAGTCTAGTCCAGCCCCCTCAAGGCACAGCCCCAGGCCCCGCTCAGCTCCGGCCCAGCCCCGCCCCTGCAGAGGCCTGGGCGGGCCAATCCCAGCAGGCCCACCCCGAAGGAGGCCAGCCTCCTCACCACCTAGAAATGCCGGCAGGGCCTGGTTCAGAGCCTCTGAGGTTGCCCTGTGTTTCACAGCCTGGTGATGCGGGTCTCACCCTGAATGCAAATGCCGCCAGCAGGTCAGGACCTGTCAGAGGCTTCGCTGCTCAGCTGCTAATTGACAGCACCTCTGTAGGCCTCCCCGCCCTCAGCCCCTGCAGCTGCTCCTGCCCTGGGCACGACCACCTGCCGGTGTGGGCCAGCGGCCCGCGGGGTCCTGGGGCAGGGCGCCTTTGTCTGGCTCAGAAAGCCCCTGGCCTCATGGGAACACAAGGAGCTGGGGGCAAAAGGCCTGGGTTCCAGTCTCGGCTCCCCCACAGAGGGGCGGTGGGACCCGAGACATCTCTGGGGCTCTCCGGAGTAATGTGCGGCAGGCAGCCCACGTGAGCCGGACACTAGGGAGAGGCAGCCGCCCGCAGGAGCCGGGACCCGCTCTGCTGCAGGGGTGTCGGCAGGCGGCTGTTCCTCCTTCCTCTCTGTGACCAGAAGTGTCCGGCTGGAGGGGCGGTCAGATCCGTGGAGACCCGGGCCTGGGTGGACAGAGGGTAGGGGCACAGGGCTTCTGTGCGCCAGGCTTGTGGGCGATGGCCGGCGCTTTGGGCAAGCGTGACAACCCGATGGGTCGGAGCAGGCCTGGGCAGCTGCCTTCCACCAGAACTGGGGCTGCTCCTCGGGGCAGCCCTGCACCCTTCCCTACCAGGGGGCAGCTTGGAAGCCCCTCTGCCGAGACCCACCCACCCTCTGTCCGACTCCGAGGCCCCTCGAACTGGTCCCCAGGGCCACCTTGCTCTCACTGTGAGTGATGCCCTTGAAGTGAGGGACTCCCCAGAGCCAAATGGTTTATTACACGGGTTTTCATGCCCCGCTGCCTCTCGGCGCCTCCCTCCTCCCCTCGGCGTCCCCCCCTCCTCGCCTCAGAGCACCACCTGTCTCTCCAGCCTGCCTCGGCAACCCCTGCTTGCCTGTTGCCAGGGAAACCACCTCCTTGGCAACCAGCTGGCATCCCTATGACATGCACACGTGGGAAGGAAAAGTTCCTGCCTCTCGCTTAGGCTGTTGGTGGCTCTGCTCTGACAGTCCCCGACAGCATCCCTGACGGTCCCACACGGGGCCCAGGCTGTGACCACAGAAGGGGGAGGGAGGTGTCCGGCCTCTTTCATGACCATTTCCCTGACGATGACTCTGCAGTTGTGAAGCACCTGCTATTTTCCAGACCCTGTGCTGGGCCCGTCACGCACAATATCTCATTGAATCATGCATCGAGCCTGCAGGATAGATAGGATTATTCCCATTTTACAGATGAGGAAACTGAGGGGCAGAGCCAGGAGTTGAACTTAGTCTTGTCCGATTTCAAAGCCCCGGGTCTTTCCACCACCCTGAGGCGCTCTGGCCAGGCTGCTCACAGTTGGGCCAAGAATGGGTATGGCCCCGAAACACACGCCCAGGTGAGGGAGGGGTCCCTCATCACGGGCCATGTAGCGGTGTTCTCGAAGTGTGCCATGCACAACCATGCGTTCAGAGACCAAGGGACAAACCAGGTACAGCTGGATGGGAGAGAAGGGTGACCCCCCTGGGTGCCCAGGTCACCTGTGAGTGCCAGCTGGAGTGGGGGCGTCAAGGGAGATCTCGAGGTGTGGACGGGTGGGTGGGACCCTCAGAGGGATGGGGGTTTGAGCGAGGGGAGTAAGGCTGGATGGCGGAGGGCGTGCCATTGCGGCGACTGCCACGGTACCACGGCTGGGGTCTGCGGGCTGGAGCCTTGAGGGGGTGGGAGGGAGGTGGCAGGGGGCACAGAGAGCAGTCACCCTGTGCCAGCGCGAAGGGGTGAGGTGGCTCCAAGAGAGGGAATGGCAGGTACAACAGGTGCGGCAGTGTGACCAGACGTGGCGTGGCGTCCCCTCGCAGACCATGGCCCGCAGGGTCTGCCCATCTTCTGAGCTCCCGCAGGCTGCCAGGGCCAGGCCCTGCCCCTCTGTCCACCCCGCTCTGACCCTCACGCCATCTCTTGCAGGCCCTGCAGCGCCGGGAGACTGAAATCTACGCCTGCATGCAGCCCGGGGCCAGCAGAACACCCTCCAGCAGGAGCCTGGTCTCACAGGTATGCAGGGCACAGGGCAGCCAGCCCGGCTCCCCCTTAACTCCATCAGACCCTCTCCTCGTCTGTGCAAGGGGGCAAACCAGACCACAGGCGTGAGCACCAGCTGAGGCTCGGAGCACTGTCCTGAGACTGCCGGCCTAGCGGCGACAGCACTAGAGGATGGGAACCTGCGCTCTGCCCTTTAGCCGCTGGGTAGCCCTGGCCAAGCAGCTGCCCTCTGTGCCCGAGTCTCCTGTCTGTGAATGGAGGAGCCCGGCAGCTCATATGGGTTTACCATGAGGATCGAATGTTGCGGTGGGACCCACCAGGCACCCACATGGTGTCTGCAGTGGCCAATCAGGCCGGGGGTGTGAGGCTTCCAGCTGCCCCCAGGCCGATGTCAGCTCAGGTCGGGAGCTGGAGTCCGGGCTGGTGCCGGCCCGGGCCGGCCTGGTCAGGGCTCCCTTATCACTGTGCTGGCGGCCACGGCATTTCACTTCATCGCGATTCTCTTTTAAACCTCTGTTTGCTCATCTGTAAAGTGGATGCATGACACTTGGCTGCAAAACCAAGTGCCCCTGAATTCAAACGAGTTCCAAGTCAAGTAACATCTGAGAGCTGGACCCCATAAAGCACAACGGGCTGTTAAGCGGATACAGGAGCTCATGGGTACCCTAGAAGAGCCATCGGGAAGTGAGGGGGCTGGTGCCTGGCCTCCCCCGCCCCGGGGGCCCAGGCTGGCGCTGTGGGGTGAATCTCCTATTCTCAGAGCCCTTTCCATACTCTGCCCTGAGCTGGGCCCTGACAGGAGGCAGGCCTTCCCCATCCCGGGACACCCATGTGCCCGGGCCATCCCAGGACACCCATGTGCCCGGGCCATCCCAGGCAGTGCCCACCCTGTGCTGGGCCCCGGGGTGCTGGCCGGGATGGTAAGACACGCCCCTGCCCTCCAGTAGCCTCGGGGCTGCAGGAACAGGGTCACCGACTCAACAAGTACACGGACACACTTGTGGCCTGTCTGAGAGGTAGGCTCTGGGGAAGCACAGAGCAGGGGGCCCGAGAGGGGGATTGCTGGGGATGCTGAGCAAGCCCCGCAGGTGAGTAGGAAGTTTTGGGGGAAGAAGTGGGGTCGAAGGACCACCCAGACAGAAGAAAGAGCGTGCGTGCAGGGAGGCGCGGGAAAGGCGAGGCCCGTGGGGCAGCGAGCAGGGGCGTGGTGGGGCCGAGAGAGAGAACGGGCTGGCCAGGGGGGCTTGGGGGCAGGGGCTGGCGTCCCTGTCACAGGTGCGCAGGAGGCCATCAGTTTGTTTGCCTCTGACGAAAATGGGATTAGTGCAAGTTTGTTCTTTTCCCTGTTACTTGTAATTTCTCTGTTTCCCCCAGGAAAATCCACATAGGTTCGAGAACGACGATGAATTTAACCTGGTCTATGAAAACCTCTAGGACGGCTCCACCTGCCCGTAGGTCTCGCCCTGGATCAGGGGCTCGGGCGCAGCCCCTCCCTCCCAAGGACTTGGTCTGGACCGGGAGTGAGGCCCTGGAGCACCCCTTCACTCTCCCCCACACCCCAGGCCCTTCCTGCCTCGGCCCGCCCCCGGCCCAGGCAGGCCCACCGAGTGTTCGCCATCTCTAGGCCTTGGTCCAGCTTGTTCCCTCTGCGAGGAGGGCCCTTCCTCAGTCTCAAGGGCTCTCACGGACGCTGCCTGTTCCCAGAGCCCTCCTCGCCCCCTCGACACCCTCAGGCTCTCCTGGCACCGGCCTGCACCGCGGCCCACTGGGCCCCTGGGAGCTCCTCGGGAGGGCCCTGGCGAGGGACCCTCGTCTGTGCTGTGTGCACGCAAAGCGGATGAATAAAGGAGCAACTCTGCAAACGTCCCCCGCCCTCCCTGCCCCTGCTGCACTAGGCCAAAGGCACCAGGCGGCCGCATAAGGTGAAGGGGAGGTGCTGGAACTGGAAGTATGGGGCGTGGGTGAGGACAGTCCTGCAGAGGCCGTGCTGGCCTTGGGGACGGAGCGGGAGGCGGAGGAGGTAGCTGAGAGGCTGGGGGCCTGGGGGGCTGGAGCAGCGAAGATCCAGTGCCCGCTGGTGAGGAAGGGGATCCAGACCCTTCTGAACGGGGGAGGGAGAGGCGCTGGCCAACCAGGAGCTGCGCAACCTAAAGCTCCCTGCCCCCCACCTCGGGAAACCCCGAGGTTGTCTCCCGTCTGCCTGCGTGCACTGCACCGACTGCTTCGTCACCCCCGTTTCTCAAGCCTTCTCCACCCTTGGGCCTCAGCTGCTTCTCCTTCTACCCCAGGCCTTGGTCCCCCCCAGGCCCCTCTTTCTGGCCCATCTCGACTTGAGCCTCCTCCTCCGTCTTTACTGGAGCTATGCCCGGCCCAGGTCCCCTGGGGATCGAGGACCACCTGCTTCCATCAAGGTCTAGCTACGTGGCTTGGTGCCTGAGGCCTCCGCTGGGTAGGCGGAGGGGTCCCTTCATATCGCAGAAGCTCAGGCCCCTCCGGCCTGGCCCTGTGTCACGTCGCTATTCTGAGGGTTCACTGCACCCCTCGTTTCACCTGCAGCGGCCCCTCGCTGCGGGTGGTAACCCACCTCACAGGAAGCCAGGAGCTAAGAGTCCAGGTCGCCCAGGCTATGGGGCTCCACCCCGCATCTCCCTTGGCCTTCCATTGTTTTCTCATTTGTAAACTGGGCAAGTCGGGCCTCCCTCCCCACCCCCTGCTGCCCAGAGGTCCCTGAGGAGCCCGCGCACACAAACCCCAAATGTGCGTGGGAAGGGCAGGGGCCCAAAGTGCAGCCCCAGCCTGGCCCCTAACAGCACTGGGCCGGCCGCTGGCTCCGCACAGCACAGGCCCTCACCTCGGGGAGAGAAAAGCTGGGGTGGAGGGGGGACGTAGACTGATTTTCGGGAGAAGCCCTGCCCCTCAAATAGGGTGATGCTGGGCCTCCCCGGGCCCACAGGGGAGTCCCCAGCCTCCCAGCCTGGGTCTGGGCCTGGCCTGCAGGCACCCAGCAAGGAGGGCTCCGAGCCAGATGACAGGGTTCAGTGGAGAGGCCCCTGCGCCCCAGGAGGCTGGAGTTGAATGAACTGCGTGCCTGTTTAGGGAGGCGAAGCTGCCTTGAGCAGGACTGTCCAGGTTTCCGACTCCAGCAGCCTGAGTCAGCGGCCAGGGCGGGGGTGGGGGGTTGGAGAGGGGAGACTACGGCTCAGGGAGCAGCAGCCTCCGCAAGAAACCCAGAGCCAGCGAGCCCAGGAGGAGCCCACTTGGCCGGGCCGGGACCCCAGACCCTCCGGCTGGGAATCGGCCTTCTCCAGCTGGCCCCGGGAGTGGAGAAGGGGGGCCTGGCGGGATTACCACACCCTCCAGCCCTGGCCCAGGCCCCAGCACGGCTTCCCTGCCCCCACACTCCCTTCTCCACTGGGTCCTGTCCCTCCCTGCACTCAAAACCCAAAACCTCCCACACTCCCCACTTCACTCGGAACAAAATCCCACTCAAGTCCTCCCTGGGGCTTATGGGGTCCTCAGGGACTGACTGGTCACCCACTTGTGGACGCAGACATTGCCAGCGTGGTGGCGGAGCCCAGTTCAGGGCAAGGCTGTGTAGCCAGGAGGTTTTGCTGTGAGCTAGAAGAAAGGCAGGGAGGAGGAGGAGGAGGAAGAAAAGGAGGAGGAGGAGGAGGAGGGGGGAGGGTGGGACCCTGGGAGGGGCTTTGACCCAGGGTGGGTGGGGCACGATTGTTCTAGGACTTCAGCCGTGGAGCCAAGAAGACCGAGTGCTGTTACCCGCCGCCCCCAGGACCGAGAGCCTGTGGAGGTGGGCGGAGGCAGGGGTGAGGGGTGGCAGGTTCCCACAGGGCTGCAGGTGGCAGGCAGTGAGTGGGGAGGAGAGGACAGAGAGCTCCTTGCAGGCAGCCCGGCAGGCTTTCGGGTAACTGAGTGGGTGGAGGAGAGGGAGAGGGGGACCACGCTTGGGGGCCGTTTGGGGGCTGGGTGGCTGCTGGCCTCCCCGGTTCCCCCTCTCAGCAGCCATGTCCACTTGGGCCTGAGTTTCAGTGACAATCAAGACTGCTCAGTGTTGCTCAGAGAGGATGGGGTGCAGGGGGGCTCCCCACTGGCAGAGGCTCAGCAGCTGTGCCTGGGGCACTGTCCCTTCCCCGCTAATCCTTCAGGGAAAGCAGGCTGCCAGGACGCAGTGTGGAGGGTCTGCTAAATGAGGGGCAGGCCTCCTGGTGGGTGGGGACCCAGGCTCTGCGGCTGCCCCTGCGGGGAGCAGCTTGGGGGGAGGGGAGGCAAGCAGGAGGTGTGTGTGTGTGTGGCCTCAGGGGGTGCTGGAGAAAGAGAGCAGCTGGGACAGTGCCCTAGGGAAGGGGACCTGTGGGGGACAGGTGACACTCAGGAGAAGGGGAGCCTAAGGGCAGATGACAGCAGCCATCCTGAGGGCGCACGCAGGACCTGGAAGGCTAGGGGTAGCCCCAGGCTGCCCTGAGGGCCAGACCTCGGGTGCTGCTCCCTCCCGTCTGGACCCTGCCCCCAGGCCTGGCCTGCCCTTGCTCTGACCCGAATTTCCCACCGTCTCTCCTCCTAGGTCAAACCCTGCCGCCCTCTGCAGAGCCTTGGGGCATGTGAAACATTTCAAGTGCCCCTGACGCCCTGGCCTCTGCAAGGCAGCAGCTCCGAAATGGCCCACCTACCCCTGCCCATGGGTGCAGGCTCCAACCCCCACCCCCCCCCCGGCTCTTGCTCCTCTCAGCCCTTGCTGGAGAAAACCAGCCCTGCAAACTGAACTGCAAAGTGGGTGTGGGAAGCGGCGGCCCCTCCTGTGTGACAATTTCCAGAGGATTCTGCAAAGCAGAGTTTCCATGGGAACACGTGTCCGTGGCACGGGGAACCCCACCTTCACAGCTACCGTCACGGGACCTTGGCTGGGGCGGGGGTGCCCTGCCAGGCACAGCCACGGCTTTTGGCCACCAGCCCTCACTAACCTGAAATCAAGTTACAGGCAAATTTGCCCTGTATTTTCCTTTTTTTTTTTTTTTTTTACCATTCTAATTTAAAGGCCACGCTCCATTCTAAGGATGCCTCTGGGGTTTCCAGGATGGATTTTTATGTAGTTCAATACTTTTCTTGGCAGAACGCTCCGCCAGCAGAGGTGGGCCATGGCCTCAGCCCAGCCGGGCTGATGGAGTGGCGTCTCTCTGTGTCCCTCTTGGATGCCAGGGGATGTCCCTTGTCATTTCTGAGTCCAGACTCCAAGAACTGGGGACAATGGCATGAGGCACGGAGACCCCTCCCTTCCCAGGCCCCTCTGCCCTGCAGTTCCCACCACGGCCTCCGAGCTGGGTCAGGCCCCGCTCTGTGCACCCGGCTGTGGACGTATTTTTTAATGTCTATCTACATGGGTGAGGTGCTCTTGCCACCTGGAATCCTCCATCCTGACCCCTTGCCCCAGGGCTGACCCCTGAGTCCTTTGAGTGTTTTCTTCCGGGCTGTTTTTATGCATCTGCATACCTATATGCGTACATACGAACGTGTAAGATACGTAGTCTTTGTGTGGGGTTCTGAAAATCTTAAACGGCACCCTCCTGCAGGTGTTACCTGCGCTTGCTTTGTTCATCGGCCCCCCGTGGTGGGGGTCTGCCTGGGACAGCCACTCCCAGCTGCCAGCCTCGCCCACGGCAAAGGACTCCGCAGGGCCAGCGGACCCTCCTGTAATCAGGCTTCTAGAGTGGCCTTTCTGTCGCTCGCCATTGTCCCACACCGCCGAAAGGGCCGCAGGGGACATCTTGGACATACCTGCAAACCGGTCAGGGTGTGGACATGAACTACTCCCCCCGGCACTGCTGAGTCCGCACACGCGGCGGTTGTACTGGTTCCAGCCCTCGGGCCATTTACCTGCAGTATCTCCTTTAATCCTGAAACGAGGGGCTTGCCTCCCCATTTAACCAAAGCAGAAACCATGGTCCAGAGAAGCTAACTACCTGGCTAAAGGTCCTATGGCCCGGAAGGGGCATCGCTGGGCTGGCTACGACTGTGTTTGTGTGTGGTCCTGTTGCCTCCGTAGGTCAGGGGAGGGGGGCTCTGCTGTGGGGAGGGGGACAGAAAGAGTCTTAGGCTGAGGAAGCCCACGAAGGGACAGGTTTCCTTCAGAGATGGCCCGTCGGCCTCCCATCGCTCACACCCTGTTTGTCAGAGCTGCGGGAGTCTGGGGTGGCCTGCTGCCCCCCGCTGCTGCCCCCCACCCCCCGACAGGAGTCTCTCTCTTCGGGCAAACAGAGACAAGGCAGTAGGGATGGTGGGTCCAGACTGGTGCCTGGCACCCCCCACACCCACGGCGGGGCCTCGCATCAGGCAGCCTAGACGTCTGGATCCCAAGCGTCCCCGGGAAATCTCAGGCACAGCACGCCTGGAGGTGTGAGCCTGCTCTTGGAAGCTTTATAATCTGGGATAATGCTGCTGTAATGGGCATTGTTCCCCGCTTACAATCCTCTCGCTACCTGAAAACCTACTTGCAATGGCTGTGTCTGGAGAGGGTTTAATTTTTACCACTTTGTGGCACTTCGGGGACTGAGGAGCAAAGGCTTTTTCTCTGTCAACCCCTTTGCCCACCCGCCCCGATGCCCCAGTGAGTGCCACAGGCCGGGGGACCGTTCTGGCTGACCTCATTGCCTCGGCTCAGGGCACAGCCCTGTACCCCGGGCCCCTCCGTGGGTCCCAAGCTGACCTGGTTTCCTCCCCAGTCCCCACTCCTTCCTCCTTTGAGCCCACCCATTTAATCTCCCCGCAACCCCTCCCTCTTCCAGCCCTTCTGGGTCTCTGCCGCCAGATTGGTCTTTTGATAGCGCACATCTGACTCACTCCGCTCTCCAAACCCCACAGCACCTTACATTTACGGTCAAATCATTTCAACAAAGGGGCCAAGGTATTTCAACAGGGGGAAAGTCTTTTCAGCAAGTCGCGGTGGGAGACAGGGCCATCCTCATACAAAGAAGGAGGTTGGACCCCTGTCTCACACCCTTCCTCCGTCCACAGGATGGGGGTCTTGTCCTTCATTCCTGCACTCAGGGGTCTTGCAGCCTCTTAGTTCCAGCTACGTGCCAGCACTTTTACTGGGGCCAGGATGAGAGACAGATGGTCCTGTCCTCGTGGAGTCCACCAGCCTCGTTTCTGGCCAGCTCCTGTGACCCACAGTCACCCTAAGGCCCATCCGTGCTCCTGTCTGTGACTGCCGTTTCCCCAAGGGCCAAACTCCTTACCTCTGAACCTGAACAGGCATTCTGTTCAAATGCCACCTCTTCCAGGAAGCCTTCCCTAAAACCCCCTCTCCACTAAATAGTTCATTCATTGCTCTGACCTCCTTTCATGGAGTCAATTCATCTCTCCGGCAGGCTCTGGGCTTCCAGAGCGTGGGGGTGAGGTGGAGGTGGGGAGCTTGTCTCATTTTCCGCCTGACTCATCACAGGGGCTCTGGAGCCATTTGTTTAAAGAATAGGTGAAATCTTTTCTTCGGCTGGCGATTTGGTGCCAGCGCTTGATGAGAGAGAGAGAGAGAGAGAGAGAGCATGATTTTTTTTTTCCCCCAATTTCCAGGAAGTGATCTCTAATTAGTACGTGACCCATTTTATACATGTGAAAAGGGAGACAGACGCGTTGCTGCCCCCACAGCACCTGGAGAGGCGAGGGATGACGGCACAGGTTCTGGAAGACCAGCCCCTCCCACCTGCCGGGAAGGGGCCGGCCCTGTGCGGGGGCTGGGGGCTGTGGGCGGCCCGGGCGCTGGAGAAAGGCCAGCGGCAGCCCTCGCCTCACCTCCTCCTGCCTGCGGAGCGAGGCTGTCGGAGGCTGCGATCGATGACACGTGCCCGTGGAGCCGGCGTCAGGGGCCTGGAGCCCTGTTAGGGTGGTTCTGCTAATTGATCCCAGAAGCCCCTGTCACTGCCAGGGGATGCCTCAGCCGGCTCGGCGATGTCCTGACTGCTGTCCCTTGCCTCACCAGATGGCCTCCCCTCCTGTCTCAGCTGCCTCTAGGCTAGGCCAGGCAGCCCCGGCCGTGCGGGGCCTGGGACTCTCCAAGCAACCGGCAGAGCTAAGCCCAGTGGGCAGTGCAGGGAGCAATGGAGAAGTCCCCTGCGGGTCCCTCATGTCCCAGCCAAGACACAGCCACCCCGAGAGCGGCTGGATCGGTGGGGGAGGCTCAGAGCTGCGGGGGCCTTTAAAAGCTTTCCTATTCCTCTCTGACACCCAGTAGGAACCTCAAATGCTCCCCACCTTCCTCCAGCAGCCGGTACAGGCACTGCCTCCTTTGCAGGGAGCCCTGAGGTGCCCTGTGTGGGGAGGGTGGAGCCAGGAGAGCTGCCGACCTCACATCTGTTAGGACAAGTCTGCGCAGGTCCCGGGGCGGGGTGGGGCGGGGAGAGGAAGACTCTGGAGCCAAGTGATTCGGTCCAGATAAGACAATGGTAACTGTGGTGTGTATAGCGAGCTGGAGCTTCCGCCCCTCGGCATCCTCGCCCCACCCCACCCCCTGCTTCCTCTCAGGGAGTGAGGAGCTGGGAGGGGCGGAGAGGCTGACACTGGGTCCCGGGCCCCTCTGTGGCGCTCCTGCCCCACGTCTCAGTGCTGGGTGACTCTGCTGTTTCTTTCTGGGTTCCAGTCTGGAGCTGGAGACCATGGAGAGCGGGAGGACGCTGGGTCCCGGAGCTGCCCGCCTGCCGGGAGGAGCAGCACCTGCTGACGGGTATGGGGTTTCCTGATGAAAATGCTCTGGAGTTCGGCAGTGCTAAATGGTGCACAGCCTTATGAATATGCTAAAAACCGCTGAACCGCGCACGTTAAAAGGGTGAATTTTATGATATGTGAATTACATTTCAATAAGAGAAAACAAAAACTGTCCTGTTTAAACACTTTCTGTGCCCCTGTTCATTACTCCCAGGTCAGAGCACACGCACACGCACACACTTCCCCGGGACCCGGTCCAGCTCCGCCCTCTACCCTTCGGCCCCAGCTCGCCCTGCCCTGTCCCCTTTCCTGCCCTTCCTCCTTCCCTCCTACAGAAAAGCCTTCCTGGGGCCTCGCTCAGCCTCCAGGCTCGGGCACCTGCAGCTCCCTCTGCCTAATAGTTAAATGCTTGCTGAGTTCTTATCTGCAACTGGACACTGTTCCCATTTCACAGATGAGGAAACTGAGGATCAGAGAGATACAGCAAGGTGCCCAAGGTCGTGCAGCTGGCAGACGGTGCGGCTGAGATTCACGCCCCAGAAGTGACGTCAGAGCTCAGGATCAGCGAGTTGCCTTCTGCGGTCGGCTGAATAATGACCCCCGCCCTCGGCAAGACGGCCACAGCCTAATCCCTGGAACCGGTGAAAGGCTTTGCCAGTGTGATTAAGGATCTTGAGATGAGGAGATTATCCTGGATTGTTACTGTTGCCAGTGTCCTTAATGGAGGAGGGAGATAACACAAGGCAGAAGGCACTGTGACCTGGAGTCAGAGAAAGATTTGAAGATGATACGCTGCTGGCTTTGAACGCGGAGGGAGAGACTGTGAGCCAAGGAATGCAGCTCTGGGAGCTGGAACGGACAGCACAACAGCCTCTGGATGGAGTGTGGCCCTGCTGACACTTCGGTTTCCACCCAGCGAGACTGATGTTGGAATTCTGGCTTCCAGAGCTGTAAGAGAGCAAATATGAGCTGTTTTAAGCCACCAGGTCTGTGGTCATTGGTTACAGAAACCCTAGAAAACAAACATGCTTTCGCTCTTGGAACAGTCTATGCAGCCTCCCAGGTCGGTCTGCCCTTGAGAAGCCCTCTGCCCCCGTGGTCCGTGGCTCGGCCCGCTCTGGGCTCTGTGTGGATGCCTCCCACAGCCCTGACCTTGGAGGCTGCCACCGCCTCGGCCTCTGCGCTCGCCCGACCTTGGGCCTCTTCTCTCATCCTCAGCACCGACCTTGCCAGGCTAGTGTCACTCTCCAGCTGAGGCAGATCCCAGCCCTGGGGCATGGCGGAGGAGGAAAGTGAGGCTTAGACAGAGGTAGTGAGTGCCCAAGGTCACTCAGCTAATGAGGGACAAAGCCAGTTTTGAACCTGGGCCTGTCTGAATCCAGTGCTGATGTCTAGAGAGGAGCTGAATCCAGCTCCTCTCCCAGTGGACAGTCAAGAAATGTCCCTGGATGAGTGACTAGGCAGGCAGACACAGGAGTCCAGGGAACATGCCTTGTGGGGAGGTCCTTGGGAGCACCAAAGGGGCAGTAACTCTGCCTGAGCAATCCAGGGAAGGTTTCCTGGAAGTAGGGGCCTTCCAGGTAGAACATATTATGAACAAAGGCCCGAAGACAGACGGAGTGAGACGGCAGGAAAGGTGAGGCGCTTGCAGAGGTGTCACCAGCCCCAGGCTGTGAAGGGGCCTTGGACACCCAGCTGAAGTCTGAGGAGCACACGGAGGTTGGGGAGCGGGAGCAAAAGCCCTTACACTGTTCTGCAGGAGACAACTCGAGGGAGTGGCTCGGGGAGGGTGGCCTGTTCCAATTTGGAGGCTGCTGAGATAGACAAAAGCTCCAGGGGCTGAGACTGATGCCAAGGAGGTGGAGGTTGGGGCAGGGGACCAGACTTTAGAGCCATTTCAGAGGGAGGACAGCAAGACCTGCTGGCTTGCTGGCCTTAAGGCATGAGGGTGAAGGGGTGTCCGTGCCCCCACCCAATGGACAGAGGCTGATTTCAGCAAACACAACCAGAAGCACGGAAGTGGAGCTGCAAAGTAAGGAGAAATCCAGGTGGCAACCAGGGGGAGGTGTCCCAGAGACAAGAGAATGGGTCAGGACTCAGGAGACAGGTTGAGGCTGCAGGCAGATGGGAAGGTCATCGTGCCCACAACTGCAGGATGCATGAGGAAGTTAGAGAAGGTGTATTGAGGGGTAAGCAGAGCTCCCAACCCCAGCACCCATCTGGACCCATATGGAACTGAGTCTTTCCTGGTGGGCTGCACTTTAGGGAAATCTGATAGCAAATTCCAAACCAATAAGAGCAAATAAATGAGTGGTGATTACTGACAATGGGAGAGGGTACACCACAGGGTGCCTCCAAATAGCATCTCCTCCAGTATGTTTTAAGTGCTTTATAGATCATTAACTACTTGACAGAGAAAGCCTGACACTTAAAGCAAAGAATTCTGTGCCTCTGCCAGCGAAAATCAATCAGAAATGAAGACAGAGCGTCGCTGATGTCAGAATGCACTGGGTGGGCAAACGGGATCTGACGAACAAACAGTTCTGAAGGTCCTCTCCATTGTGTAAAGCGAGGCATATTTTGAGGTATTTGAGGCCATTTATAAAATCCCGAACTGGAGTTTGGAAATACTTAACCTTCCTCTTGCCATTTTTTTTGCTAATAAATATTTCAAAGACATGGAAAGTACAGAGACAAGCAGAAACATCTAAACTCACCGCCCGATTCTGACAAATAAAACATTATTGCTACGGTTGAAGCACCCACTTTTTAAAAATATGTTACTTGTTGGCTTTTTTTTTTTTATTCCTTGCCTTTTTCGAATCCTTTCTGTCTTCCGGCCCCACCTCTTCAGGGAGACTTAGGCTGACCACCCCACCCCTGCCTGAGACATCTCTCCTTTCTCTGAAATCTGAGTGTAATTACTGCCTCTTTAATTAACTTGGCGATTAATCACCACCTGCTTGTGAAACAGCTTTTATTGTCCTTGTCCATCTTGCATGCAGAATTTGGGTGGGGGTGGGGACCAGGCGGGGAAGGGGGGAGGGAGGAGGGGCAGGCAGGCTAGGCTCTCCTCAGAGCCCCAGATCGGGCTGGATCTGCCAGAAGGGGAGACCCGAGAAGGACTGATGTACAGAGGGCCAGCTCCCTCCTGGTGGTTTAGGCAGCTGCCAGGTACGAGGAGGGTGATCTACTCGGGGCAGCCTCCCGGCCTCTGCTCCGGTTGTTCTGCTCTGACCCGAACGTTCTTCCCTGACTGAGCTTTGTGGTGGGTTATAGCGTGTTCCCCAAAGACATATGTTGGCGTCCTAACCATCCGTATCTGCGAATGTAACCTGATTGAGAAACGGGGTTTTTGTAAATGTAATCAAGATGAGGTCCTATTAAATTAGGGTAGGCCCTACATCCGGTGACTGGTGTCTTTATAAGAGGTCACGTGACAACAGATACGCAGGGAAAACGCACTGTGCCACCAGCTTATCTCTTCTGCATGCCCGAATCTGGCCGCCCAGGATCTGGGATGACATTTTTGCAGTCGGTTAACCCGCCCCACCCCCGACTTTAGGAACAACTCCTGCACCCTCCTTTGTCAGAAGAAGCCCTCTCCCCTATCCCTTATCAGAGACTACCTCACGGTTGAAAGGATCCGCCAGAGGGGTTCCCTGGGGTTGCCCTCCCTCCAGAATAGCATACCTGCTCAAGTCGGTTTGCTTAATGGTAGCTTCTGCGGCCCCTCCCACACGCCCCCACACCCCCAGAGGTCGGCAAGGCAGCCTGGTTTGAGCAGAGGGCTTCTAACCCCCCCAGGGGTTTAGAGAGGAGGGGGTCCTAGGAAGGGACAGGGCCCAGGGTTCCAGTATTTTAACATGGAGGCTAGGGCTGTCTCATTCCTAACATACTGTACCCGGGCACAGAGCTAAGTATAGTACGTTCATTGACATAACTCATCTTCTAACACTTCCTTTGCTCTAATCCAACACTCTCTTTTGATATGTGGGTGACTGAGGCTCTGACACTCCACAGGGCATCGCTGTGGAGCGGAGATCTGAAGCCCAGTGACGCAAGCACGTCCCGTTTTCAGTTTCACCGTTCACTCCCAGGCGACAGCCTTCTCTGCATCTCGGTCTCCCCACTCTTGAAGAAGAATACCATCTTCTAGGGATGTTAGCTGTAAAGATAACTCTGAGAAACCTGCACGTACATTTTCCATTAATTCAATCAGCAAACACGTCTTGAGCACCTACTGTGTGCCAGACCCTAAGGATACAGGGATAAGCAGCGCAAACCCGGTATCCCAATCTCAAGGTGCTACCTACTTGGTAGAAAAGGAAAAAAATAAACAGTTACACTGGGATGGTTAAGTGTTATATGGGATGCACGGAAGCAAAGAGGAAAAGTCTGCAGATGTCAGGAGGGCCCAAAAGAGCAACGGCGGGGACAAGAAAGAAAAGGCAAAGAATGAAACCCGTCACCCTCCGCCCCCACTGCCCGAGCCCCCTCTTCCACTCAGCCAATCAGGCGTCAGCATCGCCGGTCAGCCGACCAATCAGGAGCCGGAACAGGAGCGCTCGTCGCGGGCCGCGGCCTCCCGCGGGAGGGCGGCCGGAGCGCGAGCGCCCCGCCCGACCCCGCCCTCGGCCCCGCCCCGGAGCACGCCCCGCCTCGGCCAGCCGCGCCTGCCTGGTGCCCCCGGACCGGCGGCCGGCCGCTGGGGCCGAGTATTGTCCTAACGGCCGAAAAAAGAGGAAAAGGGGGAGGTTGGGGGACAGCCACGTGGCCGAGAGAGGATTTATAACATTTTCTTTCTCCATCGACAATATTGCAAAATGTATGAAAGGGACCGCACCGCCGGGACCGGAGCGTGAGGGAGCGGGCAAGGTAAGCAGCCCCGGCCGGCTTCGCCCCGGCCAGGGGCGCCGCGAGAGGACCGGCCACCCCCTCTCCGCGCACACCGAGCGGCTGTCGCGGGGTCCGCGCCCGGGTCCGCGCTCTGGAGGCTCTCGTGAGCCTCGAGCGGTGCGGACGCGCTTCGGTGCTGAGGCATCTCTGAGGCGGTGTGCACGCGGCCCCGAGCCGGGCGTCCTCCGGGGCCCGGGGGCGGCCAGGCGGCGTGGACGAGCGCGGGCGGTCCGGAGGAGGCAGGGGATCCGGGGACCCCGAGGGAGCCCAGACTGACCCCTGCGGCGGACGTTGGCAGTCCGCGGCGGGGGAGGGGGCGGAGACCCGCGCCCCGGGGGCCGGCGAGGCTGTGCGGACCCGCGCGGGCGCTGGAGCGCGGGCGGGCAGGTGTGGGCGCGGGCGGGCGGGCGGGCGGGCGGGCGGGCGGGCGGCAGACGCGGAAAGTTTGCTGGAGCGCGCGCAGCCCCGCGGCGCGGGGCAGGGTCCGGGCGCAGCTCGAGGCGCCGCACAGGGGGCGCACTGGGGGCGCGCCGGGACCCGCCGCACCGCAGCGTGGCGTCTCAGCCTCCTCCCCCGGCGGGTGGCGCGGGACGGCGGGGAGGAGTCCCAAACCCCGGCCTCGGCTGCTGGAGAACCGAGACCGAGAGGAAAACCCGAGGAGACTGACTCTGAGCCTTCCAGACGGGTGCACCCAGCACCCGCCCTGCCAGCTCCGATCTGCGGAATTCTCCCCGTCCCCTGTGGGGAATCGGAGGCACAGATGCCAGCTTGGTGTCCCGACACACCACACGCTGGTCATCCGCTGAGGGGATGGCACACCGGGTCTGGTCCGAGCCTCAGTAGGGAGAAAGGGTGCCACATGTGGTAGTGGGGTGGGGGGGGGCGGTGCAGACGGGACCTGGGGGTGGGGCGTAGGGAGGCCCTGGGTTGTGACCCCTGGGTCTGCCTCCCACTGCCTCTCGTGGCTCCAGGTGGTCCCACAGTGCCAGGCAAGGGGACGAATGGAGGAGGGAAGGCAGTGATGGAGAGGGAGACTATTGGGCAGGTGATTCTACTGCCCACCTACCTGGTCCCCAGGTGTGCTGTGCTGGGGGCAGATCTACATGACATGACAAGTGGTATCTGTAGGACACTCTGCTCCTGTAGGAGAAAGACACCCAGCCTCGGTCTCTCATGCAGGGGAAGGGCAGAAGGGAGCTTCGAGGCGGGAGGAGATACTTACATGTCCCCGGTGGTTGGGGGTGGCTCAGTCCCATCCCCCAGTACTCTCCTTGTCTTTTGCCCGTTCTTACGCCCACACTCTCCTAGTCTCTGTGACCCTCCTACCGCAGGTCCTTTGCACGTGTTCATTTTTTTGGATCAGCAAGTAGTCATTACACATCTCCTATGTCCCAGGCACTGCAACTTTAATGGTGAACGAGACAGACCCAGTCTCTGCCCTCGTGCGACTTCCGGAACAGGGCAGGGATGATGAACGGATCGGGAAGGGAATGGGATCTGGGAATGGGAGGCAGCGGTGGGTGGGCATCGGGGAGGGCTTCTCTGTAGAGGTGACAGTGAGTCAGAGGGATTAATGCCTTCTCACCCTTTGGGCCCCAGGAAACTTTCTCTGGATCCCCCCACCCCCCCAGATCTGATGCTTCCCTTTGATGGGCTCTCGGTCATAGCCTGCTCCCGCCATGCACATTTTCTATGTTGTTATTGGACCAGCGTTTTTCTCCTCCCCTCCCCCATTGATTGTAAATGCCGGAGGACAAGGCCTAAATCTCTTCTGGGTAGAAGGTAGGCAAAAACAAATAAAGAAGGAATAGGATTTCCCCCTGAAAGACAGTAGCTGCTCAGCCAGGTCAGGCATCCAGATGGCAAAGTTTTCTTTCCCCTCCCCTGGCCTGCGTCTTGGGCTCCACACCCCTTGTGCAGTGAAAGAAACCAGCCCGGTGGGGAGGAGAGCAGGGACGGGCCCAGTGCAGATGGCCCGCGGGAGTGCCAAGGCTGGCCCGCTGGAAGTGGCCCTGCCTGCGGGAGGGAAGCAGCGGCCTGCGGGCTGGTGCCTGGCCTGCTCTCTGAGCTCAGACTAGCCTGTTCCTCAGGATTCCGCCCACCTCTTCAACGCCACTCTGGGAGGTGGGGCCAGCAGGCTCCCCAGGACGACCGGGGTACAGGGCCACGCAGTAACTGCCTGGCTCCCACCCGCCGTCTCTCATCCTCGGCAGACAGAACCATGGGCACTGCCTCCCTGACCCAGAGTCAGGCCTCTCTCTGGGCTACGAATAGCTTCCCAGGTGACCTGCAGTTCATTTACACTCCTGGCTGGAAAGTAAAAATCAGGCCCAAAGGGACCGACTTATTTTTATTTTTTTGCAGTTTCTACCCTCAGTGAACTTCTCCTCCCCTGGCTCTGTCAGACCTGCATTCTGGCACCTGTCCTGTGGCAGATTACGCTCTCAGAGATGCCTGACCGAGCTCTCAGTGGCCCCCAGCCTGCCCGCCCCACTTCAGGGGGCTGAGCACCTCCATGCGCGCAGGGCTGGGGGGCATGTCCGAGTGCTGTCCTCAGGCTCTGGCGGGGACAGAGTAGAGGCAGACTCCCCACCCACTCAGTCAGACGGCCTGCCTGACCGTGACTGCTTTAAAAAAAATAATTTGCAATGATTTACTCCCTTCTGTTCTGTGGGGATCACCAGCTTTTAAAGTGTGTATTTAAATCACATTCACAGCTCCTGCAGCCACTTGAACTGCCCCCCCCACCCAGTAGAAAGAGCACTGGATTCCGAGTCAGTGACTCAGGGGTTCAGACCACGTTCTGCTAATGACTAGCTGTGTGACCTTGGGCAAATTGCTTAACCTCTCTGTGCCTTCCTTGGCTCCTCTGGAAACAGAGGTTAATGATAATCCTTCCCTCGCTGTGTGTTGTAACGATTAAATTAGACAGCGTTCAGGGAAGAGCTGTGCCACGCCACGCCTGTGTTTTCCGTTCCCCAGGACTAGCTGTCTGCTAATTAGCCTGGTGACCTTGGGTGGGCCACTCAGGCAACCCTAGCTCTCGGTTTTTCTGAAAAGCACAGAGGGTGTTCTAGGAGATGAATCCACAGAGCCAGCCCCCCCCGCCCCCCCCTTCAGCCTTGAGTCCCCACTCACCTCCTCCTACCCTCTGCCAGACACCCTCCTCTCAGGAGCCCCCTTTCCTCATCACCCGAGCACTAGTTTCCAGTTGGATCTGGCCCCCTCCCTCCCCAGCTTCCTCTCCTCCTGGCTCCCTGCGAAGTCACGGGGTTTGGCCCCCAAGGGCCTGCAGTTCTTGGCTCCTTTCCAGGAGCCATTGGCTATGATGTCAGAGGCCTCGGAGGTAGCCGCAGTGGGCGCTGGGCCAGGCCGCCTGGAAGCCAGGCCTCTCCCGGGTCTGTGGCCTGCGGGGCTCCCCTAGGCCCGGGAGTCCCCTTTGCCGGTGCTGGGGAGGCAGCCTCCCAGGCAAAGCCAGTTCCATTTCTGTACTTTATGACTCCTTGACGCCTGGAGTCGGAGTGTAAATTAGTTCTACCCTGTGCTTTTGTTGGCAACTGTCTGTTCCTTGGAAGCGAGGGGCTTTGTCAGGAAGAACAAAGCTGTTGGGTGGTTTTCTGATTTGGGGCAGCTCGCTCCTGGGGGAGGGCTCCGCGCTTCTCTCTTCCTCGGTTCTCAGACTCACTGGTTTTGTTTTGGGTCTTTAAGTCCTATGGTTTAAGAGTCACATATGTTTGTGTGTGTGTGTTGGCTGAGGGATTTTTTTCCCCTCCTTTTTGGCTTCCATAGTGTATTCTGTGGAAGCTAATTCCAGGGACTGAACTTTTCAAACACTGCTTCAACAGCTTTTAAAAATCTGGACCTAGTTACTCCTGTCATCCATGTGTAAAGATTTAGGAAAAAAAAATTCCAAATCCGAGGGTGGGCAACCTGGAGGATGTACGGCTCCTGGCAGCATGCACTCCCTGTCGACCCGGGGTCAGAGCCAGAACGTCGAGCAGCTCTTGGGACAGGAGGTGGGGGAGCGGGGGGAGCACAGTCTGCTCAATGCCAGACATCTGGATATTTAGAAAACATCTGGGTGGCTGGATTCTTCAGGTTCCTGCCTGACATTTAATATCACAAACACGGAGCCTGCCTCCCGGCCTCTGCCTTCCAAATGCACCCGGCCCCTCCCCACCCCCTTCCCGACGGGTAAGAAACATCCATTCCTACCAATTCCCCAGCGCTTCCCCCCCTGCCGGAAATCTGATGGGCTCATGACATCATGGCTGGCTGCTGCGCGAAGAAGTGGATGCCACAAAGAAATCCAACATATCAGATGGATTCTGAAATCAGTTTCCCTCTGGCTGTAGGAACAGGCACGGAGTCAGGAGAACATGAGCTTTGTTTAACAAACAAAATAAATAAATAAACCTAGGCCTTGCCCTGTATTAAAGACAATTTTTTTTAAAAAGCAAACAGACCTTTTGGACGTTATCCTATTTTAATAGCAATGCTGGCTTTTGGGAAACAAAAGCGGCTAATGAATCAGACCTGAAACTGTGTGTGAGTGAGTGTTTCATTTCTGTTGAGTTTCTGTGTGTCCTTATCCACTCAGAAAGGAGTGGTTTATCTTCCTCATTACCTTGTTATTCAAATGGGATAGATTTTTCTTTTGAGGCCAAGAAAATTCACAGGGTAAATTGCCGGTTGATATTTTTTCCAGGAATCCATTTTTATGAAGTGACCGTGGACCTGACCTGGTCTGCAAACATTATATTTCCCTCTGCTGGTTTTTTTCTGGCTGTGAAACTCTTAAGAGGATGCAGTTAAGCCTGCTTTTCGGTCTCCCCTCCACCGAGCAGGGCCAGACCAGTGGGCCAGGCCGTTTTCTGAGATGAAAAACCTCTTTGAAAGGGCAAAGTCGGGAGAGGAACCTGCAGCAAAGGAGCCCATGACACGAGCCCCAGGGAAGCCTGGGAATGGGGAGTCCTCTGTCTTCTCCCCTCCCCAAAGGGGTGCAAGGACCTCAGACCTCAGAAATAGCTCCAGGCTGAGACCTCGTCCCTGATGCAGGCCCAGGGTAGAGGGAGCTCAGGGCTCCGTGGGTCGTGGCTGCCAGGCCGCTGGCACAGGCATTTGGAGTCTAGCAGACCTGCGCTGGAGTCCCAGGTCCTCCAGGGCGAGTGGTGGGGCCCTGGGCAAGTCACACTCCTTTCAGGCCGAACAGGCCCCTTGGCCCTGCCCTGCTGGCTGGGAGAACTGACTGTGCTGGACAGTCCACGGTGCCCGGCCCCCTCACAGGGCTCTGGGATCTGCCTCAGAGCTGGGAGCGGCCGGTGTGGGTTCTGGAGTCAGGCCCACTGCCCGGGTTTGCACCCCAACCCTGCCAGCCACCATCGGCATGATGACGTTTTGTGATGATGTTCTCGGTGCCTCGGTTCCCTCCTTTGTCAATCCGTAATAATTAGACAAAGACCCACTTCACACCAACCTCATGGGCTGTTGTGAGGCGTGACGTAGTGAGCACGCAGCAAGCGTCAGCTGTTGCTATGAGACGTGCCCCTGGACCCGCGGGCAGGGCGCGGAGTGGGACTGCTGGGTCTGGCCTGGGAGGGTGCGTCCAGCTGAGCACAGGGGGTGGGTAATCAGGGACTGAATGGACCGACCCTCCTCTCTGCACAGACGTTTCCATGGCTCCCCATTGCCCAACGGGGATAAAGTACCCCTCCTTACCTGGGCCCCAGGCACCTCACCCTTGCGCCTGGAGCCCTGTTCTCCGCCCTGCTTGTCCGTCCTCCAGGCGGCTGGAGCATGCCCGCCGCCTTCTCTGGACGCAGTGCTGCTGGGTGGCCATGGTACTGAGTGCCCGCCGTCACTTGATTCTGTGCACTTTACGTGGCTTAACTCACTGGCTCCTCACATCGGCCCACGCAGGGTGTGCAGTTCTTGTTCCTGTTCTAGAGGCAAAAGTGGATACCTCGGGGGCTAAGTGTCTTGTCCGAGGTCCCAGAGCCTGGATCGGAGCCGGGGGCAGGATCCCGCACCCACCCACAGAACCCCAGCTCCAGTGGCTCCCCTGGGCCTTCCTCCTCCTATTGGCCACCTGGCCCTGAAGCCAGAGCACCTGCCTTCCCAGAATGCCTGCCACATGTCTGTCTGCCAAGACGCGTTTGCCACCGCGGTCAAAAAGCCTTCCCAGATTGCCACCCTGCCTTGTTATTGGGAGGATGCTGGTGGTGCTGCTCCTGTCCCCTTAGGGCTTGGCTCTCCGTGGGTGGCCCCGGGGCCCCTTGTCCACCCCTCCTAGAGGCCAGGAACTGGGCTGTGGCCAGTTCTGTGTCACCCACAAGGCCTTGCAGGCCAGGTCAGCAGGTGTTTACTGAAGACCTGCTGTGTATAAGACACGGGCGCTCATGGGACAGGCACCTGCGCTCTGCCCAGGTTCTCTCCCAAGCTCCACACCTGTCCAGCCAGCACCTCTGCTGCATCTCCATCAGCATGGCCAGTGGGCAGCTTCACCTCAGCAGGTCACAGTCTGAGCTCCCGAAGTCCCCCTGCCCGGCCCCACCCCTGCACCCTTCCCATCTCAGGCAAGGGCACGTCCGTTTCTCCATTCCCTCGCTCGGGCCGAAAACCTTGGGATTATCCTTGATCTCTCTCCCTGTCTCTCTCTCCCTCCTCTCCCTCATTCAATCCACCAGCAAATCCTGGTGGCTCAACTTTCAAAATCTATCAGCGTTGTGAGCCCTCCCCCCCACACCCACTGCCAATTGCAGCACGCAGTGAGAACTTCGTGTCAGGTTACCCAAGACAGAGTCTTTGCAGGAGTGAGCTCCCTGTCATCACTGGAGTTCAGTAACCCCTGCGTCGGGGGGGGGGGGCCGGGGGATGAAGGTCGGGGGGGCTTAAGTCCAAGTTTCTTTGACCTCTCCAAGCCTCAGTTTCCTTATCTGTGAAACGGGGATATTACTACCTAGCTGTCAGTTAAGAAGTGCTATAAAGCACCCAGCCTTTTCTGGCCCACGGAAGGTGCCCAGTAAGTGCCACCGTCCTCTCCTAGACCTCTCAGGCTTTGCCTGTAACAGCCAGACTCTGGGGACGGAGTGGGAAAGGGGCCACCTCCCACAGCCCTGTCCCTGCGGAGCAGCGCCACAGACCCCTGCTGCCTCCCTATCTGGGAGCTGGGTGGGGGTCCAGGCCAGTGGTGGGTGGCCAGCCCTTGACTTCTGCCCCCTACCTCAGTCTCATCTGTCAGCTTGGCTGGGTCCTGGCCAGCACCTGGAGTAACTGGGAGGCCCCACAGTGATGTGGGAAAACACGGTTTTGAGGGCAGGCAAGGGCCCTTCACCACCGCAGACCCCGGCCTCCAGGAGGCAGGGCTCACATTTCATCTGCGTACTCACCTCACTGCTCTGATCACAGCCCCACCCCACAGTCCGACACTCGGAGCCGCCCTGCCTTCCGGGGCTGCCTGGCTCCCCAGCTGGCGAGTGGCTCGGGGCCAGGACCCCATGGGCTCCGTCATGGTGCTCCAGGCTATTGGTATTTGTTGAGCGGGCACTGACTGTGTTAGGGTTTCTTACCTTCTCTCAAATAATTCTTGAGATGCGGCCTGCATCTCATATCATAGGAGAGACAGGCCCAGGGAGAAGCAAGCTGGCTGAGCAATGTCACAGGCCGAGTTCCATCCCACGGCGCCAGCCCCTGGGCAGGGCAGGGGACGAGCACTGGCTTCGGGGCTCTGGAGCGCGATGGGGACTGTGGCCATGCAGGAGGGCGGACCCAGGCACACGGCTGGGAAGCCACAGGCCTGTTTTCAAAACTGTCCTGCCACCACTGAACCTGGAAGGGAGAAGAATGAGGGGAACAGCATAGGAACAGGGATCGGCATAGGCAAAGGCCAGAGGCTGTGAGTGCCTTTGAGAGCTGCATCAGTGAGGAGGGTGGGGCCGGGAGCCTGGCAGAGGGAGGAGGCCTGGGCTGGCCTGCCCTTCCCCCATTCTGGGCAGTTGTCCAGGCGGTCCTCCCTGCCTGGCCTGCCCTTCCCCTTCTCCTCCTGTCCAGGCCTTCATGTCTTTAAGTCCCTTCTTTCTTTTTTTAAGATTTTATTTATTTATTTTTAGAGAGGGAAGGGAGGGAGAAAGAGAGAGAGAGAGAGAGAGAAACATCAATGTGCGGTTGCTGGGGGCCATGGCCTGCAACCCAGGCATGTGCCCTGACTGGGAATCGAACCTGCGACACTTTGGTTCACAGCCCGCATTCAATCCACTGAGCTACGCCAGCCAGGCTTTAAGTCCCTTCTTGTTGGTGTTCCCTGCGGTCCCGTCCTGAGCCACCTCTCTCAAAACCCTCCTTCCTTCCTCAGTGTCCCCACAGCCCCAGGAGCTGCTGTGGTTCATGCTGCAACGATCCAGGCCATGCAGGTTTCTGTTCCGAGTACGGTGGTTAAGTTACTTATTTCAAATCCTGGCTCTGCCCCTGCCCTGCTGGGTGACCACGGACAGGCTACCTCGCCTCTCTGTTTTTTGGCCTGTGGGATGACAGGAGCGGCCTGCAGCTCAGGGCTCTCTAAGGGACTGAGTGAGATTGTGCTTGTAAAGCAGCAAACTGTACTGCCCCTGAAAGCCGGCCGGGACGCCCGCATTCGAGCGCGTTACCCTGGTTCCTTGCGAGTCCCTGGAGGGAGGGACTTTGGGTCTGGCGCCCCGTTCGTGGCAAGGCAGAAACGGGGCTCGGTGAGCACTTCCGGCATGAGTGGGCGGCCCGCTCTCCTGTGCACGCGTGAGCTCTGATGGAACTGCCGGCAGCCTACATAGTGACGTATTGAATGCCTACATCGCCTTGTTTACTCTTGACCACCCTTCGGCATGGGAGTTACGGAACCCCTTTGGCAGATAATGTAACTGAGGCTCCCGCAGACTAGGCTGCCTGCCTGAAGTCCTGTGCACGAGCAGCTGAGCGGGCGTTCGCCCTTGGGTCTGGCCGGCTGTGCACGGTGGCGAGGACTGTGGCCCGCTACGCCCGTGGCCAAGTGCTCCAGACATTCCCTTCTCTCTGTCCCGGGTGTCCTCCCCCATCTCCAGGCCGCCACGTGCTGTCACTGAGGTGAGAGGACATGAATTTGGGGAGCCACAGCGATCTGTCTGTTCATGAGTCCTGTGCCTTATCACACACGCACACGTGCACACACATTTGCACGCGCACACACACGTACCGTGTGTACCCATGCGCGGCCTCCACGGCCAGCACTCCCCCCGGGTCTCCAGAGCCAAGTCTCTGCAACGACAAACCACGCGCAGTCCCCGTGGAACGCTGCGGTGGGCCTGTCCCTGCTCTCGGGCTCCCTCACCCCAGGCCTCCACTTGTCGGCTCGTCCCTCACGGGGTCCCATGGGGCCTGGAGACCCCCCATCAACCTCGCTGGGGGCTCGGGCAGCTCCCGTGCTCTCTGAGCTGCAGCGTCTTTATCTGTTCGGTGATCCCACAACCCCGGTCAGTCCACTCTGTCCGCCCGGCCAGGCTGGCCTCGGGCTCACGTAGGAAAGTGAACACGGAGGATCGATGGGGCGGAGGGGCAGGAGAATGTCCGGTGGCGGCTGCGGATGGTGCTCTGAGGAGCCCTGGCGGCTGAGGTCCCCGGGGCCCGCCCGCTGCGGAAGGTCCTATGTAAGTGGCTCTGAACCAGTCCTGGTTGTCTTCCCTTGAACTCAACTTGGAGCTGCTGTGGCTGTGCCCATGCCGGCAGCCTATCACGAGAGTGTGGGCAGCTGGAGGGCATGGGGAGGCAGTCCCTGAGCGGCTTCTGGACTCTGTAAAGCGGCCTGGGGCAGGCTCAGAAACCCGTGACCGAGGGATAAAGACAGTGATGGGGTGGCGAGGACCTGGGCAGGCGATGACCCTAGGGCAGGGGGCCCAGGAAGAGCAAACCTGGACCCTGGAAAGGCCATCCATCTGTCCATCCATCCATCCACCCACCCTGCACATGTGCCCTGCAGACCCGGTGCTTAGTGCCAGGGACACAGCAGTGGACGCGACCCCTGCCTTCCTTCGTGGAGGTCACATTCTAATGGAGGAACACAGCCAGAACACATAGTAAGAAAGTAAAATATATTATTGTCCAGAGTGATAGATGCTAAGAAAAAAAAAAACACGGAAGGGAAACAAGGGGTGGATTTCTTTTTTTTTTTTTCCCCCAAATAGATAAAACATCCACGAAAGGTCTAATTGAGAAAGTGACATTTGAGCAAAGGCTGCAGGGAGGTGAGGGGGTGAGCCGGCCGGCTCTCTGGGGAAGAGCATTCCAGCCAGAGGGAACAGCCAGGGCAAAGGCCCGGAGCTGGAGCGTGCCCGCGCCCGGCTCGGCGGAGGGGGAGGGGGAGGCCGGTGCGGCCGGAGGGGCGTGGGGGAGGGGGAGGCGGGAGCAGATGAGCGTGGAGAGGAAATGGGGGCCAGATGGTGAGGCCTCCCGGACTCACCATTTACAAGGATCCCTCTGGCTGCTGATTTGAGAATAGGCTGGGGGAGGGGCAGGGGTACCATCGGGGAGATGGATGGGAGGCTATTGAAAATAATCTAACAGGATTTGCTGATGGATTGTGTGTGTAGGTGTGTGTGTGTGTGTGTGTGAGAGAGAGAGAGAGGGAGAGGGAGAGAGGTGTTGAGGATGATTCCAGAGAGTTCCAGTCCATTTGCTGGCCTAGAGGCTCAGCGGAGGCCGTCAGGGAGGCCGGAGTGGTGTCTGGGTTTGAAGTGGCTTCCCCCGTCCGTGGGGGCTACCTGGGTCCCAGCCCCGCCTCAGGAAGGGCCGTCCTCCCTGTGCTCTGGACCGCGGCTGGACCAGGGCCGATATGGCCCTCCCGACGGGTCCTCCTACCCACCCGCTCACCCACACGTCTCCCTGCCCCCCTCCCCTCCCCTCCCTTCCTGTCCATCCGCCGCCCTCCCCCCCACCCGTCTGGGCGCTGCACCCATGGTGTCCACAGACAGGTCTCTGCTCTTGTGCACTTGACATCCAGTGTGTCTGGGCTTGAAGTGGCTTCTCCGTGGGGCAGAATAAGACCAAAGGGTCCTCTTAATTCTTTTCAATGTCAGGCTGCTCAACAAGTTTATGACTATGTTAAATGACTGTCGAACATTTATAAGTCGTAGCCCGGACCAGTATGGTCCAGCGGGTTGGGCATCGTCCTGCAAGGCGAGTGGTCATTGGTTTGATTCCCGGTCAGGGCACACGCCTGGGTTGTGGGCCAGGTCCCCAGTGGGGGCGTGATTCTCTCCCTTTCTTTCTCCCTCTCGTCCTCTCTCTCTAAGAATAAATTAATAAAATCTTAAAAAACAAAAACATTTCTAAGTCATTTCAAATGGAGTCCCTATCAGTAAAACGTCCTGGTCAGGGCATGCCTCATGGTTCAGGTTCCAGAAAAGCCTGGCGGAGTTGAGGGCCGCATGCGGCCAAGGCTCAGGGAGGGAGGGGTCTGGGGAGGTGCCTCTGTGCCTGGCAGAGGGGGGGGAAGGGCCTTTGGGCGGACGCACAGTGCTCCCCGCACAGTGCTCCCCGGGGGCATGGGGTCGGGGAGGACGTCCAAACAGGATGGTGTGTGGGGGTGGGAGGAGGCTGCAGAGCGAGGGGAGCCCCGCAGGAGCGCTGGCCTTGGTGGGGAACCATGGAAGGCTCCTGAGCTGGGGAACGACCTACCCTGAGCTGGCAGAACCTGGGGACAAATGGGAAGAGGCCCGAGGTCGGGAGGCCAGGGAGGAGCCATGGCCTCTGTTGGCAGAGGGTGCTGGCGCTGATCCAGAAACATGGGGAGTCAGGGAGGGTGGGTATGGAAAGCATCACGGGGGTGACTGGATGGATGTGGTCAGTGGGGGATGCGCTACCTGCTCAGGCCCCACCGTCGACCACCTCGGAGAATGTCACACCAGAGGTGCTCCTCCTGCAGCGCCCCCGGCCTTGAAAGCATTCCTGTCCCCGCAGCGCCCCCGGCCTTGAAAGCATCCCTGTCCCCGCCCCGGCCCTCCGCGCACCAGAACCCGGCACCCTCCTGGACTCCCTCTCCCCTCCACTGGTGCTGCTCCAAGTCACTTTGATTTTGGCTCCCAAATTCCTCCCCAGGGCGCCCCTCCTCGGTCCCAGGCCGGTCCTGCCTCAGCACATGTGGACTAAGGCCACCGCCTCCTTCTGGCCACGTGTCCAGCCTTGTGCTGCCGGTCCATCCCCCGTAGAATCGTCAGAGGGACCCTTCTAGAACCCGAGTCTGTTACGCCACCTTTCTCATCTGCATGGTTCCCCGCTGCGCTGCCCGGAGGGAAGCTCACCCGGCATGGCCCCTCCTCAGCCGGCCCACTCCCCCTGCAGCCCCACCCATCCCGACCCCTAGCCTCGGACCCAGCTTCTCGTTCCTGCTTCACTCGGTTGGCTACGGTGTACTAAACACCTCCTCCGTGCTGGCGCCCTGCTTGCGTCGAAGGCTGGGGACTCTGTGAGGGGCAAGAGATTCAGTTTTGGGGTCTGGGATCAGAGAAGGCCTCTTTGAGGGCCAGGTATCTGAGCTGAGACCCCCAGGATGGGCAGCAAGTGGGGAAAGAGTGTTCCGGGGGGAAGAGATGGCCAGAGCCGACGGTGGCCCTTCCGGGGAAAGCAGGGCCCTGTGCCCGCATCAGGCCGTCCGCTGTCTGGTACCCTGCCGTCCTCCTGGCTTGGGAGGGGCAGGGGCTGGGCCCAGGCAGGTGGCAGAGCCAACTCCTGGGGGCCTGTGGGGTAGACTGTGAGGTGGGGACCCTATCATTAGGAAAAACTTGATTGAGCTACGACTCACATACCATAAAATTCACTCCTCTAAAGTATACAATTCAATGGTTTTTAGTATTGTATAATTACAGAGTTGTGCAACCATCGCCACTATCTAATTCCAGAACGCTCTCATCCTCCTCCAGAGAAACCCCATACCCATTAGCCATCATGCTCCATCCCCTGCTCCCAGCCCTCGGTGACGGCTGGTGTCCTCCCCGTGTCCGTGGACGCACTGTTTGGGGCATTTCACATAAATGGAATCAGACACTGTGTGGCCTTTTGTGTCTGCCTCTTTCACTGAGCATCAAGGATTTTGTTGTTGTTGTTATTTTTTTAATGATTGATTTGGTCATGTCGCAGCATGAATCAGTACTTCATCCCTTTTTATGGCCAAATAATATTCCGTTGTGTGGATAGGCCACATGCCCACCACGTCTCGTTTGCCCACCCGCCAGCCGGGGAGCGCTGGGTTGCTCCCACTGGGAGGCTGTTGGGAGTAATAACGCTGCTCTTCACACTCTGTACAAGTTGTGTGAACATGTGTTTCCATTTCTCCTGTGTAGATACATACCTAGAGGTGGGATTGCAGGGTTATAAAGTAACTGTTTGTGTAACGTTTCTTTTCAAAAAAGTCCTTGCATTTCACCCTGGCTGGCGTGGCTCATTAGCGCCACACCACGTAACACACATAGCGTCTGATTCCATTGATATGAAATGCCCCGAACAGCGAGCCCACCGACACGGGAAGCAGACCAGCCGTCACGGAGGGCTGGGAGGAGGGGGTAGAGCATGACGGCTAATGGGTATGGAGTTTCTTTGGAGGAGGATGAGAGCGTTCTGGAATTAGACAGTGGTGACGGTTGCACAACTCTGTAATTATACAATACTAATTCAGTACTGGCTCAGTGGATTGAGTGCCAGTCTACAAACCAAAGGGTCGCTGGTTTGATTCCCACTCAGGGCCCATGCCTGGGTTGTGGGCCAGGTCCCTGGTTGCTTGCGAGAGGCAGCCAGTTGTTTCTGTCACTCAGCAGTGTTCCTCTCCCTCTCTTTCCTCCTCCCTCCCCCTCTCTCTGAAAATAAATAAAATCTTTTAAAAAAAATTCCTGCATTTCTTCATATTACATTTTATTTATTTTATAGTTTTGTTTTTAGAGAGAGGGGAAGGGAGGAAGAAAGAAAAGGAGAGAAGCATCAATATGTGAGAGAAATATCGATCGGTTGCCTCTCACATGCCCCCAACCTGGGACCAGCCTGCAACCCAGGCTTGTGCCCTGACTGGGAATTGAACTGGCGACCTTTCGGTTTTCAGGCCTCCACTCAACCCACTGAGCCACACCAGCCAGGGCTGCTGAACCTTTTGAGGACCGGGTTTCCACAGTGCCTGCACCGTGCCTGTTCCTTGCCCTTTTAGAAACTGGGTTGTTTGTCCTTTTAGTGTTGTTTGGGAAGAGTTCTTTAAATTTCTGAACACGAGCGCCTTATCGGGAGAGAGGATCTGGAAGGCCAGGTCAAGGTGCTGGGCCCTGGGGCTTCCCCGAGCTCCCTACTCCCTCCTAGCCCTGGGTTCTGTCTCTGAGGTCGCACAGAGGGACGCCACGTCCCCGGGGAGGGTGGACGTCTGCCCCAGGGTCCTGTGGGCTGGGCCGCTCCCCCTCCAGCCCCCTCGAGCCCACAGCCTGGACCCACTTCAGACACACGCGACGAACACCTCACAAGGGCTCTGGGGCCTCCGCCCGCCCGGGCTCAGTCCCCGCAGCTGGCTTTCGTATCGGGGCAACGGGAAAGTGCCGATCCTTTCGGAGATGACCACGGAGAAGCCACCACCTGTTCCACCCCTGCCGTGACCCAGCCCCGACTGTGACGGATCAGCCGCCTCTGGCTGGGTCCAGAGGTCGAGCCCCGGGCTTGCCCAGACGCCGCCCGCCCGATGGGCAGCAGTGGCGGCGGGGAGACACAGGCCTGGGCTGTGGGAGGGACGCCCGCCAGGCCCGCCGCAGCCCCCTCGGGCCAGGCCCTCCCTCGCCCTGCTTATTTAAACTTTCCTGAACTTTCCACAGCTTGTAAGTTGAGATCCTATAACTTTGAGAATCAAGGGAAATGGTAAAAAAACAAAACCCAACCACGGCTGCTGGCTGATTTGGCTCAGGCATTCGGGGGTGGGGGTGGGGGTGGGGGTGGGGTTCTTTCTCCGTGGCGGCTCAGGGCTGGACGCTGGCCTGAAAGGAGGAGCAATGCTTGCGGGGCCTGGCCCAGGGGTCTCCCCTCCCCCTGTACCCCTTGGGCCGGGGCGCTTGCCCCACTAGCTGCTCTCAGCCTCATGCCAACGCAAAGCAGCTGTCCTCCAGGCACGAGTTACAAAGGAGAAAAGGGGCCTGACGATTCAGGGACGGGGGCCCAGGCCCGGCTGGGAGGGCCTGCCTGGGGTGCAGCCTGAGGATGCTGGAAGGGTCTATGGGTGAGGGAGTCCTTCAAAGGGGGTCTGGACTTCCAAAGGCAGTGAAGGCATTTGGACAGAGGAAGCATGCACACAGGCCCGGCTCACTGGGGAGCTGGTGGAGGGCTGCTACGGGGCGGGGGGAGGAGGGGGGAGAAGCAGGTGAGAAGCCACCTGGGGCTGGCAGTCCCCTGCCCCATGTGCCTGGCCGTGAGCCCACCTCCCTGATGGGGCTCCTCCATGTCAAGGAACCTCTGGTCCCCGCCCCAACCTCTGCTCCACAGCTTGGGTCTGGCTCTGACCCCTCCCCTCAGGCCCCGCTAGCAGTGCCCTCCCGGGAGACACCAGGGTCCAGGGAGCAGTTCTCTCCTCTGCAGGACGGGGCCCTGGGGCTTGCTCCTCCACCCCGCAGCGCCCCAGCTGGGCCTGCCACCCGCCACCTGCCACCCGCCCACGTGGACCCCTCCTGCCCCTGCTGGTGCGGCTTTGGCAGGCTTCGAGCCCCGAGGCCCTCTGCTCACTGATTAGGAAGCAAGCAGCCGGTGGGCTCCGGAGCCAGAGCGAGAGATTTATTGTGGTTTTTAGGGGGCGTTTAGGAGCGATGTGATAATGTCTGTGAACGCACTTTGTAAACTGTAACGGGGGAGTGCCATGCACACACGAGGGACTGTGGCTGGGGAGGGGGCAGGAGCCCAGTCCCCAGATGACATCCCGGGGCTCCTCCAGGAAGCCCCTCCGGTCCCTGGGGGCGGAGAAGCCCCGCCAGGCTCCGGGACCGGAGTCCCAGGCTGCACGCGCTGGAACAGGGCCTTCCCAGGCCCGCAGGCCTGTCTGTGTCACCAGGCGGCTCTGGCACGAGCTGTGAGCCAGAAAATTGCCCGGGTCCCTCCCTCGCTCCAGAGGCCCGGTTGCACCGCAGTGACGGTGACCTGCTTCCCGGCTGCAGAACGGGGAGGACCGCGGCCTCCTGACCCCACTCGAGGGGGACCGAGATAACAAGGGAACAGTGGCTGGTCCGGGCTGTCTTCTCAGTGGAGGAGCTGCCCACAGGCAGGGGGCTATGCCATCCCACCCTTCTGGCTGTTACCATCCGAGAGTCTTTTTCCACTGGCAAATGTTTCTTGAGCACCTACTATGTGCTTGCCACTGCTCTAGCGGCTGGGGGTACAGCAAGGATCAAGACAGACAAAAATCTGCATCCTCACGGAACTTCTGCGGAGGGAGGGTGAAGACAGACAACTTGCAGATGGCTTAGGACCATTTAAATACTGATCCTCACCCCGGAGACAGTAAAGTGGGGGAACTGGGACCTGCTGAAGCTGGAGGGGCGTCCGGGAAGGCCTCTCTGAGGGTCTCCTCACCCCTCTCTCCAGGTGGGCCCTTGTCTGTGGTCTCCAGGACAATCCTGGGCCCTGCGGGCTCAGCTGGTGCCCCCCGCCCCACCCTTCACCCGCCCACCACTACTACTAAGGCCCGTAGGCTGGGCAGCCTCGCAGCTCCCAGGCCCCCGATCGAGGCTGCTCTGGGTCCTCGAGCTTGGGACTGGTCGCCTTTATGAATCTAGAGAGTAACGAGAACTGAGCTAATGCTGTCAGAGCATTACTGGTGCCGGGCGCTGCTCTAACCATCAGCCCTGAGTTATCTAACTGAATCCCCAGCACTGCCCGATAATGTGAGAAATGTCACTGGTATTCCTAATTTTTTCAGGCAGGGAAACTGAGGCCTGGCGAGGTGGTGGAACTTGCCGAGGCCACACAGCTGGTACCGTGGAGCTAGGAGTGCACACCCTCCAGGGCCCATGCTTTTCACTGTTCCTCCCCCTCCTTCGTCAAGGTCACAGCCCAGAACTTGACGATTGCTAGGCTGTGCCGCACGGTTCACAGGCCGGGTCCCACGTCAGCCTCCCTTCCGTCTCTTAAGTCAGTTGACCTTCGTGTGCGGCCCCGAGTGGGGAGTCCCGCAGCTGGGAGGGTGGGAAGTCAGGGTTCAAGCGTAGGCCAGCTTGCCCCTTCCTGGCTCCCTTTCTTCCTGCTTCCTCTTTGTATGGGGTTTTGTGAGTGTCCCCCAAAGCCCACAGAAGCTGGGTGGCTTCCCCCAGGTCATGGGTGGGCACGCTGATGTCTCGGAAGCTGTTTTGTGATTTGGGCACGGCTGTTGGCTCTTAAGCTAGGCCTGCTTCCCGGCCCCCTCGCTGAGACGGCTCCTGGCCGGGCCACTGTGGCGGGGGGCTGGTCGCGGAGGTAGGGACAGGGTTCTGGACATTTGCCCAGGTGCGCAAGGTTGTGGGAGGGAGGCCTGGCCAGAGTCAGTGCTGCGGTCCAGGGGCCTTCGTCTCCCCCGTTGCATAGCGGCCCCACCTCCCAGACTTAGCTCTGGACCCAGTCCTCACTCAGGGTGGGGTGTTACCTCCATGCTGGGCAGGAGCGCTCTGGAGGGCCGCCCCGGCTCCTGACCTTGGGAAGGTCACCTCCTCTGAACTTGTGTCTTCTCTGTAACATGGGATCCTGGTACCTGGCTGGGCTTGTGACACAGATTTTTGGAAAGGCCTGTGGAAAGGGGAGGCTCTTGCCTGGACCCCTTGTCCTCCGCTCCGGACGGAGGCAGTAGGATGAAGGGGCGCTGAGACGCCTGCCCGGGGGTCATCACGGCGGCACCCCTGCCCCAGGGGGGCTTTCTGGGCTGCTCTGTCCCCTGTGGTCACTGGCCAGCGGCTGCCCTCAGACCCTGTGGCCCTGAGGGCTGCTGTCACCTCACAGGTGCCAGGGCGGCAGAGTTGGGCCCTCGCTGAGCCTCCTGGACCCTGCCCAGGCGGACCGCAGCGTCTGGGAGGGTTCTGATGCCCGTCCAAGGGTACAGCGGCAGAGTCCCTGAAGCCCTGGCAATGGGATTAAGGTGGGAAAAAATGAAGCGTGGAAATCATTAGCTTCCTTGGTTGGCAAGAGCCACCCAGAATGAACATTTGGGGCTTTTAAAATGAACATCAGCTGCGGGGACGGGTGCCCCGTGCCCGCCGCGGCCCAGGCTGCCTGGTGGGTTCCCGATCCGGCTGTTCTTCTTCAGTTGCCCCTCAGCCAACACTCACTGAGCGCCTACTGTGGGCCAGGCCCGGGGCCAGGATGGGAGGGAGAATCCAGCCAGAGAGCAGCAGCCCTGTGGCGAGAGAGCGCAGCCGCAGAGGCCGCAGTGCCAGCCAGCGAGGAAGGGCCGGGCGGCCGCTGGGGGTGCGGAACAGTGCCCGGGAGCGTCTTGGAAGAGGGGCCTGGAGGGGTGGGGGCGGGCGTCCCGCAGAGTGGGGCTGGCGAAGGCACCGGGGTGTGCAGGGCTCCTTGCGGGGGGGGGGGGTGGGGGGAACACACGTCCTGAGGGCCAGCCAGGAGGGCCCGGCGGAGCGAGCTGCAGGCCAGCACTCCGGCCAAGAGGGCTGCCGAGTGGCCGTGCAGGGGGAGAGGCTCCTGCCCCAGCCTCCTCTTCTCCGAACCAGGCTGGAAATGTGGCTTTTTGCGTGAACAGTCTCGATTTTTAAATGATGGGAATTAATTTTCATTAAAAACAAAAAATATCACGGGGTCAAACCAAGTATGCCTGTGGCTGGATTGGGCCCACGGGCCCGGAGTTGTGACCCCCGGTGGTGCGGTGGTGGGGAGGGGCAGGGGTGAGGCGGGCTGGCTGGAAGTGGGGGGGTTGCTGTGGAATGGGAGGTTGCCCGGCAGGGCGGGCCAAGTTGGATGGTGGGATAATAGTGAAGAAAGAGGTTGAGGTGGGGTGGGCCAGTTAGATGGAGGCTTTTTTTTTTGAAGGGGTGGGGTGTGGTGGGCCTGTTGGGTGGGGACTGGCCTATCCCCCACCAACTGCGCCAGTGCATGGGGGTGCAGGGCGAGGGTGGGCGGGGGCTAGAGGCAAGGCCCCCACCCACCCCAGCCCCGCGCGCCGCGGCCGCCCGCCGCCTCCATCCGGGCCTCTCCCCACCTCCCGCCCGCCCGCCCCCGCCCGCGCCCCTCCCCCGCCAGCACGCAAGGCTCCCGCCGCCCCTCCTCCGCCCGCCCGCCCTCCGCCCGCTCTCCCCGGCTCCCTCCCGGTCTCTCTTAAGTGCCATCGAGGGGCGCCGGGAATTGCAGCCAGTAAATCGCGTCCCACCACTCAGCAGCGGGGCCACCGCAGCGGTGCCGCCCGCGCCCGCGCCCGCCGGGAGCCCTCGCCGCCCGGGCGCCTCTCCAGGGCCCGCGAGGCCCGCCCCCCACCCGGCGCGGCGCTGCGCAGGGCCTGCCCCCGGGCCGGCCGGGGCGCGCGAGGCCCGCGCTGGAGGCGAGGACGCGGCGGCCGCGGGGCGCACGGCCCGGAGCGCGCGGCCCGCGCCCCCGCGCGCCCTGCCCGCGCCCGCGCCCCGCGCTTCGGAGCCCGGCCTCGCTGCCCGGGCTCTCCTGCGGGACCGATGCCGGCCCTCCGGCCACCAGGGTAAGGGGGCAGCACGGCTTGGCGGGATGAGGCGGGAGGGTGGGCGGGCGGCTGCCCTGGGGACCCTGTGCCAGCCCAGCACCAGCGTCTGGCACGTGGGGGCGTTTCAAGTTTCCTCTTGAGGCCAGACAGGTGGAGAGAACGTGGGGGTGTGATGCTCTTACAGCTGGCATTTACTGCGTGCCTACTGTGCGCTGGGCGTGACTGGCTCCTCGCAAGTGGGGTTTTTTTGTCCCCATTGTACAGATGAGAAAACGGAGGCTAAGGGAGGCCAAAGAGCTTGCTTGGGGTCCCCAACTAGGAAATGACCCCTCAGGCTGCCTGACGCCAAAGCCGAGCTCTCCCCGCCAGGGCACACACAGCCACTGAGTGAGGGTATGAATATTTCATTGTAGGGAAGAGGAAAAAACCCAGCCATTGTCCCACCACCATAATGCAGCCACTGTAAGCGTTCGGTTCTTTATTTCGGCCCTGTTCTTTTCACCTCCGTCTGTAATGAAAGTGTGTGCTTTGCGGTCGTTTGGAACCTGCTTCCATTCTGCCTCTAGCACCTAGGAAAACGGGGGCACTCCTAGGGTACCCAGGGGATTAGGTGAGATGTGGTGGGGGAGGAGGTGGGGAGGAGCCAGGGCCCCGGGGAAAGGGGCACCCGGTCAGTAGAGATACACGGGGCCCGTGGTACGTGCCACACCAGTGCTGGGCTGTGGCACTGGGGGAGGTGGGGACAGCCCAGCCCCCAAGCTCCCAGAAGGAAGGCTCTGTCCAGCCTCGTGGGCCTGCCCGGCCCCACCTTCTGCTTTGGCCAGGCCGGGTTCCCCGGGAGCGGCAGGGTGGGGCCCGGGCGGGGGCAGCCCCCTCCCTTCACCTCTGCCAAGGAAACGCATTGTCTCCAGGAGGAGTCCAACGCTGCTCAGCATTCTGCACTCAGGGCCAGCAGTTGAGTCCCACCTTTCAGTCCGGGGCCTGGGTTTGGGGGCCTGCTGGGACCTTCCAGGCTCACAAGCTTAGCCTAAGGCCCAATACCTTGTCCTGCCCCAGCCCAGTAACATCACCTCCACCAGCACCGGAACTGGAGACCCCAGGCCTGTGGCCTCCCGGACACTGCCACCCGCCCGTCTGTCCAGTCAGCCACAGGGTTCTGTGGGTTCTGTGCCTCTGATGTGTGTCCCTCCGTTACCCTCTGACCTGGACACTCCCCCCTCCCCTCCTTCACCCGGACCGCTGGTCTGGGGCACCCTGGCCAGAGCTGTCTTTCTGAATGGGGCTCTGAGCTTCTGAACTCCTCAGCTGTCCACCGGCCCAAACTAGGCCAAACTCTTGAGCTGTCTCTTGAGACTGGGCTTCCTGGTGGCCCACCCTGCCCATCTCATGCAGCCTCACCCCTGGGAGTTGGATGTCCCCTGGTCACGGAGTCCCTGAGCACTGGGTCCCCCTGCCTGAGATGGTCTTTCCCCCAGACACCCCCTCCCCCACATCTCCCGGCCTGTCGAACTCCCGTTTACCCTCGGCACTCAGCTGTGTCCCCTCCCCCCCGTGGTCCTCTCCCCCTCACAGACCCCCGCCTCCTCTTGGGCGGTGCGGCCGACGCCCCTTCCCGTGGACACCCCCAGCCCTGAGCGAATCCCCCCATTATTGCTTTCACCCTGTGGGGCGCGCACCCCGTGCTTCCACGTCGGCCTCCCCGCTCGGACTGGGAGCTCTGGGAGAGCAGGGGCCTCGCTGGCACGTGCCCAGGGTGCGGCAAGGGCCGGGTCCAGGGTGGCCAGCTCCGTGACCTTTGAGGAAAGAACACTGGGGAGTCTGTCAGAAGCAGACAGACCTAAGCTCCTTAGGGGGCCCTCAGAACCCCACCACATTCGGTGAGGAGTGGACAGTCCCAAGCCTCCTGCCTCCTCAGGGTCTCCTGCTCGTGATCCGATGCCCTGGACTGAGGAGCCGAAGACCCGGTTTGCCCTGAGTTGCCTGCAGGCCTTGACCCTCAGCCGTGTCACTCAGGGCCCAGTGTCCTGCCTAGATTTGTCGGAGCAGTGATGGCGGGCACTCAGACAGGGGCCCCGCTGCCCTGGCCCGGCCCCCGCTGCCCCATGAAGCCCACCCCCAGCGCCCTCTCAGGGAGCAGGGAGAGTTATGTCAGGCCCTCTGGCTGAGCGCCAGGGCTCCCCATGGAACTATAAATTGACCTGTCGGGAGAGGGAAGAGATTAATGTCGGCCATCTTCATTAGCGCGTCCCCCGGGGTGAAGGCGTCTGCCCTGAGCCGGCTGATTGGAGAGGGTGTGCGTGAGTGAGGGGATTGGGGGGTCTGCACTCCCCGCAGAAAGGCAAAGGGCAGGGGCCAGGGCCTGCCAGAGAGCTGTGGCCTCCTCCTACTGTGAGAAGGGCTGTCCCCCTGGCCTCTGCTCCTGGCAGCAGGCGTGCGCTTTGATGGAGGACCCGTGTGCTAATTGGGAGCAGAGACGCTCGCCCCTCAGCTCCGCAGGGCTCCCGGGCTGACACCGCCAGCTCAGCGGCATCTGCGGGGCCTTCATTAGAAGCCTTTCCCCTGACCAGAAAGGAACCTGCTGCGGGCTTGGGGGGCTCCCCTCCTCGTCTCTCCCCTCCCTGCCTCCCCCTCCCTTTCTCCTTTACTGCGTTGATGCTGGGGAAGGAGGCAGCTTGGGCTCACGGAATGGATGATGAGGATTGGGAGATCAGAGGGATTTGAGACCTCGTGCATCCTGATGACTAGGCGACCTTGGGTCAGGCCCTCACCTGCTCTGCCCCGAGCATCCTCGTCCTCGGAATGGGCGCGGCTGTGCCCCCCGGAGTGGGTGGGGATCCGACGAGGAAGCGTGTGTGGATTTGTCTTTGGAAATAAGGACAAGGCAGAGCCTGGGGCTGAGGCACAGACTCAAGTCCAGCTTCTGGGTTCTGAGTCCTGGTGCAGCCGCCTCTCGCGAGGCCCTGGCTCCTTGCCGGGCGACGGCGGAGGGCCGGGTCTGGTCTCGTGGGGTGGGAGCTGCTTCTGACAGACGGAAGCAGCCTCCGTGCAGGGTGCAGGCTGCCGTGGGCAGTGGCTGCAGCGGCAGGCCAGGTGGCATTAGCTTGTTCCGTCAGTCATTCGCTCACTCATTCGTTCATCTAGGGCATGCCTGCTGCACTGGGGTCTTGGGCCACAGTGGGGATCGGAGTGGCTTCTCTCCCTGGTGGCCTCCCTGGGGAGGCAGACCCAGAACACATGGGGAAAGGGCTGCATGAGCTGCTGGGACTCCTAGAAAGCAGTCTCCCCAAGCCTAGGGTCGTCTGGGAGGCTCCGAGGGGGACTTGGAGATGGCTCTTGGGTGGGGATAGGCACAGCCTTTCTTTGGAGACCTGGTCTGCACCGGAGTCTGATATGGCGGCTCCCGGCCTGTCACCAAGTTCCTGGCCCCCTGCGTCCCCCAGACTAGGCTGTCCATCAGGGTGGCAACAGGGGGTGCTTTGCTGAGTATGCAGTGACACCTCTCTCCACGGCCACGTCTGTCTCCCAGCCCTTCCTGCGCATCCACGGTGGCAGGATGGGGGCGGCCCGACCCAGTACCTGCTCTCACTGGCCTCCGGTCTGTACTTCAGGCTGGGTTGCATGAGCCCCGGCTGCCCAGGTGCTTGCTGGAGGCTGTGGGTAGGCAGCACTCGGACCGGGGCCCGCCGTGGGGTAGTTGAATGGTTCAGGCCTTGCCACTCACGAGCTGAGGGTCACTCTGTAAGTCACGTGACTTTGCTCGTCCAGCCCCGGTGTCCTTGCTTGGACGGTGGGGGTGGCACCGTGCCGAGTGCCTGGCACACCCCGACACGAGCGGAGGCTGTGGTGCGCGTTTCTGCCTCAGCTGCTGTCTGCTGCCCCGAGAACCCTGGTTAGGTAGGGTGTGGACTTCTCGGCGGCTCCTAATTTGTCTGCCAGCCTGCCAGGGGGTACTAAGCACCCCCTTTGCCCTGTGGAACATTTGAACAGAAAGCACATGGTTTTGGAGACAGAAAATTCAGCTCTGAGTCTTGCTCTGTAGCCAACCCGCTGTGTGGCCTTGGGCGCCTCACGTAATCTCTCTGTGCCTCCGTGTTCTCTTCTGGCGCTGAAATGAGGTGCTGTAAACCGAAAGCCGCACCGCAGACTTCGCCGATGAATGAGCACCCACCTCGTGGGAGGGATGGAGCGCTGGGCCAGGGGTCCGAGCCCTGGGCGGTGCTGTTGGGAAAGAGCCTTGGAGGCACCTGGAGAGGGGCCTTGGCGTCTGCCGGCCTCCCGGAGCTCCTCGGAGGAGGGAAACGCACGTGCACTGGGGGCGGGGGCGAGGAGGGGGCTGCTCTCGGGAACGGGAGCTGGGTGCGGAAGTGCTAGGTGCCTTCCTGGGACAGCCCCGCCCGGTCAGGGGTGGCTGTACTGGGGCCCCGGTTTCCTGCCTGGAAAATGGTACCGGGCACCCCGATCACCCCGGTCCTCAGGTCTCTGTTCTGCATTTCATCAGGGTTTTAGCCATTCTATTTATAATGCATCCGAATGGACTCCAGCCCAATCTCATTTGTGATGTGTTGAAATATACTGTCATCTGGACTTTAATGTATGAAGATTGCCCTTTGGAAGTCACGTGCCGAGAGGCAGATGATGAAGAGGTGCCTATTGTTGCCGCCTCTCCGTGCCCAGCCCGGCCCAGCCCAGCCCAGCCGGCCTGGCAGACTCCGTAGCAGGAGCTGGCAACATGGCTGTCCGCCTCCGCCTTCCCCGAGCAGGCAGGAACCACTAATGCGTTCGCGGTTTCATTAGCCTCTCGCCAGCCTCCCTCCTCCCTCCCGGGCCTCCTCGGTAATTATTTCCCCAGCCCTTCCACTCGCAGCCCCTTCACGAGCTCGATGGGATTGGCCAAGTGGCCCCCCGCGAGCCGAGCTGCAGGGACCGGGCTCGGCGAGGGTCCCCGTGGATGCCCCCCTCCCGACTTTCTGCATTGCCATTTAAGCTTTGTGTCCCCCTGAGGCCTCCGTGAAAATGCAGATCTGCTGCCTGCCAGGGGTGACGGTTAACCCGTTGCTACACACCCCACAGTTGCAGTCTCCTGTGTGCAGCCGACCTCCGTGCGATCAGGCGAAAAGTTTCTCAGGCCTTTCTCTGGGGCTGTCACCGAGTGGGCGCCGGGGACCCCGCGGGGAGGAGACGGGATTCCTTGTGCCTGGAAGCCGTGACCATCCGGGGCCCCGGGTGGGGAGGCAGAACCCGCATCCAGGTGGATGCGTGGAGCCTGAGGTGGGCTGCCTGCGTGGGCCTGGGGCCTGGGAGGGCTGACTGCCTGGCACTCGGGGTCCTGAGACCCACCGCCGTCCACCGCTGTCCACCGCCCTCCACCGCCCAGGGTGCGCATGAGGCCCGGGCGGGTCCGCATACTCCATCCCCCCGGCCCCGGTGATTGGCTGAGAAATGGGCACACGGCCCATGCGAGCCCACCAGGGGCTCCCCTGGAGTTCTGACTTAGAGCCCACGGGGGAGACTGACTCGGCTGTGGTCGCCGAGCCAGAGGGTGTGAGCATGGGGCCGCTGGCCTCCCTCTTCCACAGCCGTGCCCAGGGTGGGGGACCCCCGATAAGGGCAGGACGCGGGGGAGGGGGGCAGAACAGAGATGGATAAATACTACTTCTCTCGGGCCTCTGGACCCAGCTATGTCTGAGACCACTCCTGGGGTTTTTAGTTGCGTGAACAGATGTGTCGCCTTCTCTGCTCACGCTGTCTTGACTTAGTTTCTCCCTCTGGCCACCAACAGAGTCCTGACTGAGGAGAAAAGTCAGGCAGGGTTTTAGGAAAGAGGTGCCACTTTTATTTGGGTCTTGAAGGATGAATAGGAGGTTCTGCAGCACAGACGAGGAGGGGGAGTACTCGGGAGGAGGGGATAGCCGGGGTCAAGGCCGTGGAGGTGTGCAAGTGCAGGGTCTGGGGGACAGCAGGTACGGCCTGTGGCACCAGGGTTCATGAATGACGAGGGAGTAGGTGGGGGTAGAAGCCGACATCAGGGTGTGAGTGCCAGGCTGAGGGGGGGTGGGTACAGGCAGGAGGTGCTGAGGACCGTGGGCGGGACAGGCAGGAGAGGGGGCTGGAGCCTGGACAGGCCGGAGAGGGCGCCGTGGGGAAGATGAGTAGGACGGTGCTGGCAGAGAAGGGGCAGGGAGGGCGCCCTGCGCAGCTCGGGTCTGGAGGGAACCGGAGAGAGGCGGAGCCCCGGGGTCAGAGCTGGAGAAGCAGGTGAAGGCCAGACCACAGGGGCCCCAGACTCTCGGCGGCAGCATCCGGAGGGTCCCAGGAGCCCCTGCTGTGGTCAGATCCAGCTGCACCGTGGAAGCTGGCTACTCATTCACTCATTCGTTGAACAGATGTATGGAGCACGTACTATGGGCCAGGCCCTGAGCACGCAGCAGGGGCCACTCAGACACAGCCCCAGAGTCACGCAGCTCCCAAGCTGATGGGGAGACAGACCGTGATCCGGGGAGAAGCACGTGAGAAGGTGAAACAGAGCCAAGTGATGGTGACTGGGGTGGGGTGGGCGTGCGGGCGTGACGGGCCTGCGAGGCCTCTCCAAGGGCAGAGGTCTGATCTGAGACCTGAAGGACAAGGACGACGGGGGGGAAGAGCATCCCCAGCAAAGGCCCCGGGGCAGGTTTGAGCCTGGCCTGTCGAGAGGCAGAAAGGGGGGTGGTGTGGCCGGAGTGTGGTGGGCATGGAGTGTGGTGGGGGCGGAGGCCGGATCATGCTGAGTGTGCGGGCCCAGTAAGGGCTTGGCTCGATTCTCCCTGCGGTGGGCAGTCTTCAGAGGGTCTCGGCGGCAGGGCCGGAGGCAGAGATGGGAGGAAGGGAGGTGGTGGTGCGGCCGGAGCCGGGAGAGTCCGTGGGGGGTGGGGAGGTGGGAGAGAGGAGGCCTGGAAACCGGAAGCCCCGGGCCCCAGGTTTCATGCAGGGCACCTGGGGGGTGGGTGGAGGTGCCGTTGGGGAGATGGAACGCAGTGCTAAGCTGGGGGACCTCTGGGGGACCTCTGGGTGGAGGGGCCCAGGGGCAACTGGAGCCGGTGGGGGCTAAGGCCGAGGTTATCCAAGGGGCAGGGAGGTGGGAGCCCAGGCGCAGCCCGGGCCCAGAGGGAGGAAGGACGCCGAGAGGTGTTCCCCACCCAACCGCCCCAGCGGTGCCAGCGGTGCCGGGTGGTGCTGGTGTGGGGCGCGAGAGCTGTTTGCTGCCCTGGGTGCAGCCAGTTCCCGCTGCCGACACCGCCGCCCTGCAGGTCCCGGCCGGAGCCCGCAGCTATGCCACCCTCTGCAGCGAGAAGCTCGCCCAAGCTGCTCGGTCCCTGGGTGCCAGCTGGTTTGTTCGGCTGGGGGACGCCATGGTTAACATGGGGCCAAGGTTACAGACTACAGCCTGCACGGACGGCGGGCTGACTCCCTGACCTGTGGGTGCCACTCAGGACCATGCTCCTGGTGCCTTATGGGGAGGGGAGGGGTGACGGCTGGCCCACGGACCTTAGTTGCCCATATTGAGTGGGGCTGGGGGTTAAGGTGGCTTGGGGGGCACACTGGTCTAGGCAGGACTGGGAGACGGTCTGGATGCTGGGAGACGCTTCCCTCCATTGCCCAAGCGGGAGATCTGCAAGGGCTCCCCATCACCTCCTCCGAGACCCTGCTGTCCTCCCAGCCTCACACCCTGTGCTCCCCCCACACTCAGCGACTACACCTGGAGGTCACCAGGGCCCAGGCCTTTCTTGCCGCCGGGCCTTTGCCTCTGCTGTGCCTTCTGCCTGAGACGCTTCCCCTTTCCGCACCCCCTCCACTCAGGCCAGGGCTCACGGGTGCTCTGGCTGTGTTCCCAGGAACCTCGGGGCTTTTCCCTCCGATGCTCATTCACTCAGGAAAGATACTGAAGCCCTACTGTGCACTGGATGCTGTGCTGGGAGGTAGGGTGGGGAGTGGTGGCATCTGTGAATCACACAGACCGGGTCCCAGCCCTCGCAGTGTGGCGGGAAACACAGAGTCAACCAGTAAGCAAGCGGGAACATGTCTAGTGCTGGATGGCGGGCAGGCTGTGCAGGAGAGGCGAGGGGCTGCAGAGGGGTGCGCGAGTGTAATGGAGGCAGCGCGGCTAGGCGGGCTTTCATCCGAGATCTGAGGGAAGAGAAGGGGGGGCCACGGGCGGCGCAGGGGGGAGAGCATTCCAGGTGGGGCTGCGTGCTTTCTCGTCTGTCTCCCTTACTCCTCGTGTTTTGTGGCGGCCAGCACAGAGCCGGGGTCTTCCTTGGGGGCTGAGCTGGCCTGGGTAGGGTCCCCAGGAGCAGAGATGGTCTGTGGAGGCCCCGTGGAGCCCAGATCCCAGGGGGGTAGGCGGAGGCCAGAGCCAGGCTGGGTCATGGGCCTGGGGGTGCGCAGCTTCGGGTACTGCGCTTAGCTGAGACCTGGGCCGGAGACACCGACGGGCACGGAGTCCCGTGAGACGGTTTGTGCGCTGACACCGCCCAGCAGACAGACAGGGCCGAGGGGACTGTGTACCTGGGGCTAGATGCTGCTCCTCTTAGAGGCTGTGACAGCAGCCTCTGGCAAGTCCCTGGATTTGAACTTCCGTGTGCTCATCTGTAAAACAGGCACGACCGTGTTTCCCTGCGGAGGCTGCGTAGAGGGTTCAGTGAGATAATACTCAGTGCAGCACCTGGCATAGGACAGGTGCTGAGTGTGCTGCCCTGGCCACAGGTGACTCTTGGCATTTACTGAGAGTAGCAGGTAGGGCTGTAGTTGACCTGGAATCTGTGTCCCGGCAGCCTTGTTCACCACCTTTCCACCTGCAGCTCCTGGAACAGGGCCCGCAATACACAGTGGGTGCTCTGCCGGTGTTTGTTGACTGACTGTACAACTGAGTGAACCGGCTCTGTGAGTGAGACGCCCCACCCCCAGTGGTTGAGGGGACAGGGCACAGACCTCCCTGGCTCCCCACTCTGGGAGCTTGTCCTGTGCCTGGTGGGCTGACCGTGGGGATCCCAGCCGTCTGGGCAGTCCTGGAACACCAAACGTCTCTGAGCCTCCGTTTCCTCCTCTGTAAAATGGAGCCAATGGTGCTCTAACCCCCATGACCCAGCTCCAGGTCGCTGGCAGACTCACGGCAAAATGACGTGAAAAGGTCCTTGAGGACAGCTGAGTGCGCAGCAATGCTGACAGTGACACCACCTGATTTCCCGAGGCTGCGCGTGGTCCCCAGGAGGTCGATGAGATGTTCGGTCTCCAGTGAGGGACCAGGCCCCTCCCCTCCTCCAGCCGCTCATGGCATGAGGGGCACCTGGCTGTGTGGCCCCTCCAATGTCAAGGGTAACGCTACATTGAATTTGCTTTGCCCAGGGCCTCATTCAGGGCCTTGGAGTTCACTCCCACAGGAGTCGGCCCTAAGCTCCAGTCCTGGGCAGGGGTTTTCTATTGTCGCGCATCCCAGTGGGTCCCCCCAAGGGCCACTGTGGTGGGCTGGTGCTCCTCCTGGGGGAGGGCAGCCCTGGGCGTGGTCCGGCACATGCTAGGTGTGCAGGAAAGGCCCAGCTCAGGGGTAGACACCTGGAGGCCTGGGCCTGGCTGGGGTCCCGCTGCTGACCCCCGTGTGTGGCCTTGGGCAGTGGGGCCGTAGTTCAGTGCCCACTGTGCGTGGAGCCAGGAGAGACACTTGCACACCGTGGGCCCCCGCCTCTGAATGGTTCTTAGGTTTGTGACTGGAGCAGGTGGGCGCACAGGGGCCCGAATATGAGGGTTTTCACCCTTTGTGCTCTGCTAACCCTGAGGCAAGTGGAGACCGCCGGCCCCTTACAGATGGGGAAACTGAGGCCCACGGAGGGCCAGGGTATGGGGGAAGCCAGAGGCACTTCTGCTTCGGGATGCCCTGCATTCATGGCGCAGTGGCCGTCGGTCGGGCTTGCACATGGCCTGGGCACACGCCGCCCTCTTAAACCCTCTGTGCAGCGAGGCGGCCCCGGCCCTGCCCTGTTTTACAGATGCACAGACAGACAGGCAGGCGGTGGGGCCAGGATTTCATTCGGACTTTTTTTTTTTTTTTGAGGTATAGCTTAGTACAGAAAAGTGCACAAGTTCTACATGTACAGATAGATAGGTTTTCACATGCACGTACAGCCATGCAGCCCCATTTCAGCTCCAGATCTAGAACATTCCCTAGTACCTCAGGAGGCTCCCTCGTGCCCCTTCCAGTCATCACCCTTCTGCCACCGACAGCCCCCCACCTGGCGTCTAGCAGTGGAGTCTGGCTGTGTCCGTCTCTGCACTTCCTGTAAACAGAATTTCACAGCACGTCCCCTTCCGTGTCTGATGCTTTTGCTCAGCGTGACGTCTGCATGAACTGTCCCTGCGGTTGCTCCGCCAGAAGTTGGCAGAGCTGGGATTTGAACCCTCCAACTAACTCACCCCATAGTACCCAGAGATGGCGCCTGCTCATGAGCCTCCAGTGGCTCCCATTGTCCTGGGAAGAAAGACCCAGATCCTCCCTCTGGCCTTGCCTGTGTCAGCTCCTGCACCTGTCTCTGCCCTTCAGCCGCAGAGAGGGATGGCCTTTCATCCTCAAAAGCCCCGAGTGCTGTCCTGTCCCAGGGCCTTTGCACGTGCTTTTCCGTCCTTCTTCCTGCCCTCAGCTGCCTTTCAGTGCCCAGCTGGCATGTCACCTCCTTGAGCTTGCCTGCCCAGACCTCCCCAGACCAGCCTGGGCCCGCCTGCTAGATGGCATCAGGCTAGCTCATGGGTTTTCTGCACTGCCCGCGTCATTTGTAATTAATTGCGCAGCATCTGCCTCCCCCGCTAGACCGTAAACCCCAGGAGGCAGGAGATGTCTGCTGAGTTTGCGGCTGTGTCCCCAGTGCCACTCACCGATTCATCCACCCGTCCTTTTCGTCATGTGTTTGCTCAGCAAGCGCCGAGTGCCTGCCACACGGCAGCCGCTTAGCTAGCATTGGGTGAGCGAGTGAATGGGCGGTTGAACGAGTGCGTGTCTGTCTGCTTCCAGAGCCCACACTGTTTCCACGACACCCCATCATCTCTGACATGGCCTCTCTGGGCCTCAGTTTCCCCAGCTGTCAGATGAAGGAGCCAGACCTGCCCCTTCCAGCCAGGCTCTGATTCTGAGGATGTGGGGTGGATGGGTGCTCCGGGCAGCCCCGCGGAGCAAGGGGGGGATCGCCCCAGACAGCCATGCCTGCTGGAGTGCTGCCCCTCGCCTGGCCGGGGGCCCTCCACATCAGAGCCCCTCGTGTCCACGTTGGGCTGCAGTGCTCAAGGCCAGGTCGCCGAAGGGGCTTACCAAGGCCACGCAGCCGACCCAGCTCGAGCCTCTAGGCTCAGCCTGCGGAGCCTCCCAGGGAAGGGAAAAGTGGGGCTGCTTTGGTGTGGGAGGCGGGGGGGAACGAGAGAGGTGGGGGCGTGGGTGGTCCTGGGTTCGAGCCTGGCTTTACCCACTTCACGGCTGTGTGGCCTCAGTCAAATCGCTTCCCCTCATGAGCCGAGTCTCCCCAGCCGTGAAAGTTGGAGGGACAGTCGCGATCGTTCCACCCCGATAGGGCCTTTGGGGTGCACAGGCCCCCGGGGAGCGTCTGCAGATGTCTGTGGGGCTGGCCTTCTCCGGGGCCCAGCCGGAGCAGCCGCGGCGGGAGCCGTGCAGCGCGAGGTGGCTCAGCCGCTTAGCGGCTTGTCAGCCAGGCGGGCGGGTGTCCTGGGGCTGGGTTTGATTAGTTCAGGTTGACAGTCGCGCTCCGCGGCGCTGCCAGGAGGGGAGCCCGTGATTACCCTAATGAAGCTTGAACGCAGTTTGTCATCCAAACAGCTGGTTCAGAGCCGCGCTGCTGCCAGCTGCCCGACTCAGCCATGCAACTGCACGCCCAGCGCCGCGGAGCGCCGCGTGGCCCCGCCGCCAGGATGACCGGGAGAGGAGGCAGTGGCCGCGGAGGGGTTGTGGGGTGACCCCAGGGGAGTGGGATGGGCCGCCCTGGATGGGAGACTTGGAGGGGCCTTGGACAGCGGAGAAGGGCATTGTCTCAGGGCAGCCACTGACTCTGGACCTCAGCTTCCCTGTCTGTAAAGTGGATGTTGGGGACCCTGTGGCTTTAAGGCCCAGACTTTGGAGTGAGGCATCCTCTTCTCTTGCAATCCTTCCCAGACATTGCTGGCTTGATTTAGAGGCCTCCGCAAGCACCCACAGCTCTCAGGACAGTCCTGTCACCCCCGGTGGCCCTGTGTTGTCACTGAAGGTCTGGATGGTTGTCATTGTGTTGCATTCATTCAGCAAATACTTGAGAGCACACAGTATTGGGTAAGGCAGTCACCACCTGCCTTCATGGTGTTTGCATTCTGGTAGGATGACCTTGTCTAGGAAGCCAGGAGAGCTTCCCGGAGGAGGTGGCAACTAAGCCCAGAACAACCAGGAGATGGAGAGGGGGCCAGGGAAGAGTGTTCCAGGCAGGAGGAGCAGCATGTACAAAGATGCTGAGGTAGGAGAGAGGGAGTGTTGTTTTGGGGAGGAACATGAGTGTACTGATGACAATAGTTAAGGTGTCCGTGCTTCCCAAGGAGGAGACATATTTTATGCCCTGCACTGGGCTAGTCTGTGGTGTGATCTTTCATTTAATCTTTCGGACAGTTCTGGGAGGAAGGACCATTTTTCTGTGCTGCGGATCGCGGAACCGAGGCCCACGGCACGGGAGACCTGCCGTGCAGGCCTCTGTAGCCTCAGGTCTACCTGGCGGCCCCCTGAGAGGCCCTGGGCCAGGGGCTGTTGGTTTAGCCTGGTCACTGTCCACAGGGACACGCCGATGAGGAGGCGGAGGGGGCAGGTGAGGTCGGACGGGCGGGCCGGGGAGGGCAGGAACTCAGGAGGGTGAGCTCGGGAGGGCACTGGTCTCCCCCAGGGCCCACCCTTGGCCGTTTCCCAGTTTTCTCTGCCCCCCTCGAAGCTGGGCCCAGTCTCTACCCTCCTGCGTCCCTCTGGGGGCCTCCTGCGTCCCTCTGGGGGCCTCCTGCACGGCCATTCCGTCCCCACCACCTGTTTTGTCTCAGTGCCCCCTTCCACCCCGTATGTCAAGGCTCCCTGCTCCCCCAGCGCAGAGCCCATGTTCTGGCCCCGCAGTCATGGCCGCCCAGCCTCGTCCTCCACCCTTCTCCTCACTTCGCCCCTTGCTGTCCTTACTCTGCTCTGAATAACCACTACCTCTTCCTTTTGGCGGGGGGAGCGGGGGCCCTGTGGCCTGCGCGGCCATCTGTCCTGTGGCCCCTTTTGCAGCAGGTGTGTCCCGGCTGGGTGCCAGACTGGACAGGCGCTCCCCCCCGCTGCTGGGCAGACGTGAGCGGCCCTTGGCAGCCTGGGAGCTGGGACGAGGGAAGGGTTATGGCCTCGCGGCAGGAAGGGAGGAACCCCCACCGCTCTGCTCCCTCCTTATCATTGCTGCGCGGTGTGCCTGCCGCTGTCACTGCCGCCCGCCGCCCGCCGCCCGCCGCCCGCCGGGGGAGGTGGTGGCTCTGGAAGAGAACTGGCTTATCAGATTCAGCCACCCTGGCCTCTGAGAGACCCCGCCAGGTCTCTGTGCTGGCTCAGAGAAGGATGGGGAGAGGCGAGGCTGCCAAGTGGGGGGGTGTGGAGCCAGCCTGGGGGTGGGGGTGCTGGCGGGGCACAGGTGTAGACAGAGCTCGCCCTGGGCCTGCAGTCACGCGGTGCAGGCCTCTCAGGCCTCGTGGGTGGTGGGCAGGGGGCATGGGCTGGACTCCAGCCGTGGTGAGGGCTGGCAAGAGAGCACCGGGATGCTTGCGGTTCCCCTGCCCGGGCCTGTGCTCAGGTCCTGTGGCCTACCTGGAATGTCCTTCCCCGGTGGAGGCCTGGCCCAGGGGTTTCTTCCAGAAACCTTCCAGACCCCTTTGGGGCCTGGGATAGGCCCCAAAGAATGAATTCAGTGAGGACGGACAAGGATGCTCCCGGAGGTGTGTCAGGCTCTTCACGTGGGCCCAGGTTAAACATTCCGCTTACACCCTGTGAGGTAGTGTGGTCCCTCTCCCCATTCCACAGATCAGCAAACTGAGGACCAGAGGGGTCAAGTGACTTGCCCAGGGTCACCTAGGTAGGGAATGAGTGAGCTAGGGTTTGAGCCTGGGCAGTCTGAAGCTAAGGACTGGGCTCGTAACCAAGAGATTGGGGGTTAAGAAAGGGGGCTGGACAGGTGACCAGACCGGGCTCTGGGTGGGCTGTGGAGTGGGCGCCATGCTTGACAATGGGCCTGAGCCCTGTGGGTTGGGTGCTGCCGGGGTCTCGGGGCTGGGCCTCCTCTGCACACACCCGTGGTGAGGACTGGACCTCGGGGTCATCAGGTACGCAGGTCCTGAAGGTGCCCAGCCTGCTCAGCTTCAGGGAAGCCCTCCAAGACACCCCTCAGAGAGGCCAGGGCTCCAGGCCGCCTGCCTTCTCAGGACACGTGTTGTGCTGAGAATTATGTTCTAGGGAGCTGGGCTCTGTGCCCGGCCTGGCTGGAGGGAGCAGGTGGGCAGAGCAGCCAGAGAGTGTGGAGGTGCAGCCCTCCTGCAGAGGGGCCAGCTCACAGCCTCTCCGTGGCCTGGCCCGGGGGGTGGGTGCAGGGAATGCAGCAGTTCACCTAGGAGAAGACAGGCCCTGGCCCAACAATAGTAAAGGCAAGTTAGATGCCCGCAGGTACAGAAATAACACTGTAGCTGCAATAAGGGTTGGGAAGACTAAGGGAGATTAGGGAGGCTTCCTGGAGGAGGGGGTTCAAAGCTGTGTTGGGAGGGATCGCTAGGAATGCGGTGGGTAGAAGCAGGGAGCAGTGTGCCGGGCTGCGGGAAAGCCTGTGCAAAGGCCCCGTGGCAGGGCGTGCCATACCCTCGAGGAAGCGGAAGGCAGCACGTGTGGTTGGAGCAGGGTGGGGGGTGGGGTCTGGCACCTGAGGAGGCAGGGCCACCAGGGGGTTGGCTTGTACTGGGCAGTGGTCACATCAGTTGTCACACGTGTCCTTTTGGGTTCTGTGAAGCTGGGGAGTCCTCGTAGCCTCAGACCTGGAAATCTCAGGGTACGTGGCTCAGTTTTCCCCTTTCCTCTCTGTGTGTTCTCTTGGGTAAGGAAGGTGGCAGCTCTGCGCCTCTGTTTCCCCATCTATAAAATGGGCTCACTCCCTGCATTGACGCCCGGATGTGTGGACTCGGTGTGGGAATGTGTGTGTGACATGTCTGTGTGAGGTGCCTGCTCTCCCCTTCCCTGGCCTGAAGGTCTCACTCGGGAAGTTAGTGAGCCCTCCTCCTTCCCCCATTCCCTGGTGTTTCCGCTCACCCTCTGTCGGTTGAGTGGGGGGGCCGTGCCCCGCACCTTTATCTTATCACTTTGGCAGGTTGGGAGAGGGTGAGTCCGTTGCCAAGGTCAGAGGTGCCTTCCTTCAGGCGGGGTCTTCTGAGGGCCAAGGCAAGTGCCTGCCACTCCCTCCTGCTCCTTGAGCGCAAGGCCTCTGCCCGCCTGGAGGCGCAGTCCCGGACGGTTGCATCGCAGTGCTCTCAGGTGCTGCCCAGGGCTTCCCCGCGGCCCGCGCAGCACTGCAGACCTGGGTCAGATGGGGGTGGGGGCGTGAACCCCCGCTGGGCTCTGCGGCCACCCCGTGCCTCGGCGCCTCCCCGGCAGTTGGGATGGCACCTCTTGCCTCACGGGGCTGCCATGAGAGTTCGAGTCCCTTAGGGCTGAGCCTGGCCTAGAGTAGTTATTACGTGCGTGTTCATTCCCTCCCCTCCCTGGTCCGGTACCACAGGGATTTGTTTCAGGCTCTTAGACCCGCACTTTCCTCTCCGGAAGAGACGCTTGGCGGGTCCTCGCCGAAGGACCGCTGGCAGGGGGCACTGGCGGGGTGGGGCAGGCTGCACCCAGGGCACCGGCTCTGGGGCCACCTGGCTGTGTGACATCGGGCCGGTCACACGCCCTCCCGGGGCTCCTCTGTAGAAGGTGAGTAAGGCTACTGTGTCCCAGCAAAGCCCTTCGCCCTGAGAGAGTGAACGTGGCCGCTCTCTGCACACTTAAAAGCTTTGTTCAGACCACAGTGGTGGTTTTACAGGTGAGGAAGGTGAGGCCAGAGGGGCGACGTGCCCAGTCGGAGGTGCTGCCCAGCTCCTTGAGGCTCTGCATGCATTGCTCCTCTGCGGGGTTGCGCTGGGTGTGCTCTCGGTGATGCCCCCCTGCCCCAGTCCTCGCGGGAACCTGGCCTCTGCCAGCTGGGCCCTGACTTAGAGCGGGGCGTCCGACGTGCATCGCAAGGTCTGCCGACGTGCGGCCAAGCTGCCGTGCCTCCTGTCTGCGGGGAATTTACTGCGTGGCCTCCGGCTCCAGCCACAGAGGGAGGGGCCTTGTCACAGGTTGGCTTCAGTAGAAACGGGCTCCAAGGGGCTGTGCGGGCGGTTTATTAGACGCTCAGGGGCTGGTGCGGTCCTGCAGAGCAGTTCCAGATGGAGACCATCGTGCGCTGCGTTGGCTGACTGCTGGCGTAGCTCTCTCCAGGGAGAGGGCATGCCGGGGGGAGGGACTCCCTTCGCACAGGGCACACAGCTGCGCACCCCCAGCAGCCAGAGAAGCCCAAGCTGCCGCCCCGGCGGGCGTCTGGGTGGCGCGCTATGGCGGGCATCAACCGCCAGGCCCCAGGTGGCTTCACCTGCACGTGTTCGGCAGTGACAGCCACCCCTGGCCCACCTGGGCCTCTGGACCCCCTGCCGCCCTCCCTGCAAGGCAGGCAGGGACGCTTTCAGCCAGAGAAACTGAGTCTCACAGAGGTGCACGGGCCTCAGAGCAAGCAGGTGGCAGAATTGGGGCCCTGAACCCCACGGCCCCCGTTTCCCAGCACTCCATGCACTTTCAGACTCGGGACCTGTGCTCCCGCCTCCCTTGCACCAGGATTGCCCCCTTCCTTCCCCGTCCAAGGCCACCTTGGCTCCACCACGGCGTCTCCTCGAGGCCCTGGCGTGTGAGCCCTCTCCGTGCTCCTGTGTTCAGCGCCCTTGCCTCTGGTGCAGGCCCTTGTTGCCGTCACTCATGCCTGACTTTGACCCTGGCCTGGACTGTGAGCTCCTTGAGGGCCAGGCCATGACCCCCGCCCCGCCTTGGTGTCCCGCCTACCTGAGAACTCCCGGCACAATGCCCACACCCCTGGCCCTGCACAGACACGGGCAGAATTGAGTTGTATCTTCAGCACCCCCACCCCTGCCCTCGCCGGTGTGACTTGCTGAGCGTGTGGTTTGGGCTGGTGCCAGCCCCTGCCTCTGGGCGATGCCCGCAGGGAGGAAATCAGGGTTTGCTGGGCAGGAAACGGCCGTGTTGCCGGGAGAGTCAGGTGGGCCTGGCCCCAGGGGCCCTGCGTGGTGAGGGGACAGGGAGGAGCCTGAGTAGGGGCCAACAGGCAGAGGGGGCTTCTTGGGAATACTTTTGCTGGAGTTTGCCCCCTAAAACTAGCCCGGGAGTGGCTGCTGCTCTCCTGGGCTCCTGGGGAAAGAACATCCCCTCGCCTGGTCCTCTCCCTGGAACAGCCGGCGGAGCCCGGAGATGGGTACTGTCCCCAGCACCTTGCAGGGGCTCCACTGTGGTCCGTGTGCCCAGCAGGGAGGAGGCCAACCGAAGCACAGGCCCGGCCAGGGAGGGCTGGCTGAGGGGCCTGGAAGCTGGGAGGCGTGCCCGGCTCTGGGGCTGCCAGTGTGAGATCTGACTCACGTTCGCTGGACGTTCGTTCGTTCGTTCAGCAGTTGTGTCCTGAGTCCTAGCCCTGTGCAGAGCATGGGACAAAGGGGAGGCACCAGGCCAGGGGCAAGGAGAGGATGCTGCCCACGTTCTGTGTTTGACCTTCAGGGCTGGGATTCTTCTGGCGTCCCTTGGTCCACAGACGTACTGGTGACTCTGGGCCAGCCATTTTGCCTCTCCGGCATCGGTGTCCTCACCTGTAGGAGTGGGGCAGTGACACTCTCCCGGTGGCCCGGAGATCACATGGGACAATGGCAGTAAGAGGACATTAGCAAACCATATGGTTCAGAACAAATGGTGGAGGTTGTGTCACAGATTGTAGGCGATTTTCTGATAACCCTCCTGGTTCCCAGCTTCCAGTCCTCCCAGCTCTGGAACAGACCTAGTGGCGTTAGCTGATGGCTGCTCGTTCCCAGTGCCGACTGATTTGCCCCTCCTCCCTCCCACCTCCTCCTTTCCCTCGGGCCTCATGATATAATAATAACCACACTAATAAGTGCAGCTTCTGCGGCGCCTGCTGGGGACGCACACAGACTCGTGTCATCCCGACGTGGGTGCGGCCGTCACCCCCATTTCACAGATGAGGAGACTGAGGCTCAGGGCTGGGTGCAAACCCTGGCCCTATGCCGGGGCCGGTGCTCCAGACCGCTGTGCCCGCTGCCCCTTGGCTCTTCCTGTGCAGCTGCCCCAGTGGAGAAACGTGGCTGTGCTCGGCCGCCCGGCCGGCCGGGGTCAGGAGGGCCCGGTTTGCAGCGCCCCTGCCCCCCACCCCCCGGCCTCTCTCCTGCTCCTCGTCCCTTCAGGCTTGTTCCTGCCTCTGAGCCTTTGCACTTGCAGGATCCCCTGCCTGGAATGCCGTCTCCCCAGAACTGCGTGTGGCTGCACTCAGCTGTCACCTCCTCAGAGAGGGCACCCTCCCTCCCCACCTCTCTCACTGCCATTCTGTCCCGTCACCTGAGCGCGCAGCTCCTCCCAGTGGTGCCTCTTGCCAGTGTGCTCAGGACAGATGAGCTGCTCTTATCAGCGTGCCCCCGCCCCCGCCCCCTGGTGCACTGGCCACCCCTACCTTTCTGTGGGGCTCCCGGACTTGGGTTCTGGAGCTCAGACGTCCTAGGCTGGGTTTTCCCAGGGGGGCCTCAGCCCCTGAAGCAGAGGCCCAAGAACACTGGGCCAGGCGAGTGACCCGACCCTGGACTCCCAGACACCTGTTCATGTACTCATTCATTCACCCATTCATTCATTCGCTGCATCACTCAACACTAACGTGTCAGGAGTTACTTGCCTGTGTTACCTGCTGGCTGCACACTTCGTGCCGGTCGAGGGCTTCTCCGGTGAAGGAATGCATGTCCCCCTTGCCTCTCCCCAGCTTTCCGGGCCCATTCCAGTCCCTGCCTCTTCCACAGAGGTCCGTCCCTGCTGACGTTTGACGTCATGATTGTCATGATCAAGAAAAGGGCTTGTCGTCGCTCTGACACCTTTCAGCCGGCCAGCTTCTCCGAGGACCTTGCCGTGCGTGCGGGGCTCACTTCTCCCAGGGTCGTCTCTGAGTGTCCCCCGCTGCCCCCCGGTGCCCAGACACACCGTCAGCCCTTGGCAAGCGCACCGAGTGAGCGAAGGGGTGAACGAATGAGTTCCTTGTTCCGTTTCCCCCACGGAAGCGCCCCCGCGCTTCCTCAGGCTCTTCTTGCACTAGAAGGGAAAACGGTAACGACGGTGGTAATAACTGCTCGTGTTTATCAAGCACTTGCCACGTGCCGGGCATTGTTCTAAATGTTTTACCTGTGTGAATTCACCCAATTGTCCCGGTCCTGTGGGGCAGGCATTAGTGACGCCATTTGCATGGGGAGACAGGCACAGGGGGAGCCAGCAATTGCCGCGGTCACAGGGCTCCTACCTACATGGCGGAGCTGGGATAGAAACCTGGCAGGTGCCCCAGAGCCTGTTTTCTCGAACCTGTAATTATAGACGCAGAATCTCTTTTGTCGAAGAGGACACAGGGGCCCTGGGAGCTGCCCCCCGGGACGTGGCTCTGTAGCTAGAGAGGACAGGGCTGCCAAGCTGCGCGCCAGTCCTGAGCCCCCGGAGTGAGTGGGCCACAGGAGCTGGGTGTGGGCTGTGGGTGTGACCACAGCTGGGGGAAGCAGGGTGCCCAGCCCACGGTAGAGCCCCCCGACCCGTGTCCCTCAAGGGGCCACGTCCTGTGAACTGTGTGGCCTGAGTTGCATGGCCCTGGTGCCCGGTGCTCCCCTGTGCCCGGAAGCCTCCGTCTGTGACCGACTGGTCAGGGCGCCGCGGCCCCCAGGTCTGCCTCTGGACGAGAGAGCCTTAAATCCATTCCCAGCTCTCGCTCCTGAATTGCTTGTGCGGTTTTTACAGTTGCTTGGGGAACTGTAAGTCTGCGTTGCCTGACTCCTGTGTATTTAAATTCTCAGCCATAATGTTATATTAACTCATTTTTTGCAGTTTCCTGGGAGGCCTGTGTACATTACTGGGTGGTGTGGGAATGGGAATGGCCAGGCACGTGGACAAACACAGTTGTGAGTGTGCCCAGCTCTGGGGGCTGACCGGGGCCGCCCCCACCTCCAGTGGGCCCCCACAGGAGGCACGTTCTTGCCAGCCAGGGATCCACAGCACCTGAGTGCCCCCCGAAGTTGTAGCCGCCGCCTTGTGGCAGCGACCTCTGGATCCCAGCTAGGGATGGCTCTGAAGATTGGTAAGGACTGTGGGTCACTTGTCACCATTCATTCGTGTCCAGATATTTCCATCCCTCATCCATCCCCTGACTGTGCTGAGTACCTACTGTGCGCCCAGCCTGAGACACAGTGGGAACACAGCCGACCGTCCTGCCTTCCCAAGGCGGTGTGCTGGGGGCGACGGTCACCAGCCTGACACAGACGGGCCCAGGGCCCGGGATGGCTTTGAGAGAAAGGAACGTGGGTAAGGGGGTGGGAGTGGGGGTGGGGGGTGGGGTCACATTGGAGGGCCAGGGAGAAGGGCACACGGGGGCAGAGACCTGAAGGAGGGAGGGGGCCGGCCACCCGGCTCTAAGGTGGTCAGGCGGTGGTGGCTGACCGCGACCTGCTCGGCACCCACTCACTTCTCTGCCCTTCATAACAAATCTGGGGGGGTCAGCAGCCCATTGTAGGGAGGATGCCCGAGGTCAGCGTCTTCAAACCCAGGCTGTCTCCATCATCCGAGGTCTCCCGGGCCTGTTCCACGGTTTTCTGGGGAAAAGGCATTTCCAGTGGGTGGAACAGCGTAGGTAAAGGCCCAGAGGCCAGAACGTGGTTGGTGAGTTTGAGCAAAAGCTGGAAGGCCGGTGTGGCTGAAGCAGAGTGGGCAGGGGTGGCAGTGGGGGAGGGGAGAGGGGAGTGAGGGCTGTGAGGAGGAAGTGGGGACCGTCTTGTCCTATGCTTTGTGCCCCTGAGCTGGAAGAAGGGTAGCAGCGGGGGGAGGGCAGAACCTGCGCAGCGGGACAGGATCCAGGGGCTCCCGTGGGGCGGGTTGAGAGGGAGGAGAGCTCCTGGGAGGGCCAGGGCTGGGAGAGCCGGGGGCCGAGGTGGGAGGGAGAGGCCTGGCCAGGGGAGCCCAGTTGCTTGCCGCACCTTGGCCCTGACCTGGGGGCCAGGAAACCAGGACTTCCCTGCTGGCTTCCTCGCTTGCCCGTCGTGGGACGTTCAGGAGGCCCCTGCGTGGTGTGAAGAAGGGGCTCGGGGCTCAGCCCTGACGCTTGTTTAGTTGTTTACTCCCTGCCTCAGTTTCTTCATCCAGAAAATGGGCGTCCTGAGGGTGGAAAGTTACATCTCTGCTTATTGACCACTTGCTCTCTTATCTGATTCTCTCAGCTCAAATGTCTGCATTTTAGGGGGAGGGAACCGAAAGTTAGAAAGGGAAATGACTCGCCCAGAGGAATTAGGCCCCCGCCTGCCCCCGCCACAGCCTAGCTGTGCAAGCAGCAGTGGGGCTGGGGCAGCTCCGGCTTGGAACACTGGCAGAGGGGGCCTGGCCCTCAGTCCCCGTGCCAGTAGGCACCAAGGGCAGGGCCAGAGGGACACCCATTCTGGTCCTCGTTCGTGCTGTGCTTGCTGCACGGAATTCCTTTCCCCTTAGCCAAGCCCTCACCCTATAAGCCTCAGTTCAGGCTAGCACCTCCTCTAGGAAGCCTTCTCTGACTTCACCGCCAACAACCACGCACCAACCTGGTGCCCCATAGCCCTGCGTTCATGTTGCTCTCACTGCGGACTTCACCGGGTGCCTCCACCAAGCCTGGGGCTCCCCACATGTGGGGCTGTGCCCTCCTGTCCCCCTAGTGCCCCTCACAGGGCACGGCGTGGAGCTGATGCCTGTGAATGCCTGTAGGACGGAGCTGGGTGCATCTCAGGCCAGGGGAACGGCAGGGACCTGAACTTCGCTGGCCCAGTGCAACCCTGGCTGATGTCATGGCCTCAGGCCCCAGCTGGCCAGCCAGTGGATTACCGAGGACTGGGGGTAACCAGTATCCCTTTCTTGGGACAGCTCTCTGAGCAGCAGGCCCCGGTGACTTCCGGTGTCAGCAAGACAGATAGCAGTGTGCCTCCCAAGCCCTGGGTCTCCCAGAGCGAGGCTGGGCACTTGCAGCTGGTGGCTGGAGCCCAGAGCCATCCCTCACCCGAGGTCCCTGATGAGGCTTGGGAGCAGGGCCGGGGGTCACTGGGTAGAGGGCCCCAGCCCGCCCTTCTTACCAGGCCTGACCCGTTCGTTCTCTGGAACTGTTCCCCAGTGCCAGCCTCCGTTCTTCTTCTTAATGAGGAAAGCTCTTCTCTCCTCCCCGCGTCCCCCCCTTCTTCCAAAATGGATTTACCGTTCCGCTGCACCAGGCTCCCCTTCTCCTCCTCCCCCCCTCTCCTCTCGCAGGCCTCTGAGGGAAGTGGAGGGTGTTATTGTATATTTTAGCCGATTGTTCCCCGTACGCCCCAGTCTCTTTGGGGTGGGGCTGGGGGGGATGGGGGAGTAAGTAAATTATATATTGAACTCCTAACTGGAGCTGAGGCCTTGTGGTTTCCATGGCAACTGGGCTGGAAATAGCTCGGCGTGACATCAGCTTGGTACAGGTATAGCCGGATCCAGCCGTTCCCCAAACAAGCTGGCAAGGGGAGCAAGGGATGTGTGGCTAATTAGCATATGCAAATAAGGCCTGGCAAGCAGGGTGGGGCCCGGGATGCCCCAGCAGGGCCTGTGGCCGTGGCCAGGGCCTCTGGCAGGTAAACAGGCTGAGGGGGGTGGTGGGTGAGGGGCCCAAGCCTCCCCCAGCGCATGCTTTGGGGCTGGTAGCAGCCTCCAGTGTGGGGCCCAGGCTGTCTGGGCCTGCCTGCCCCGTGGGGCTCTGGGAGTATGGCCAACGGGGCTGCCAGCGGCTGGGCGGGTGCGCATGGCACGGAGCCGGATGGTTCCCTGCCCGGGCTCAAGTGGGATCTGGCTCCTCTTGGCTCACAAGTGTCTTTGAAGCAAGCTACCTAATTGGGGCCTGCTGGCTGGCTGCCACGTTTTTTATCCAGGTCTGTGAGGGAGGGGTCACCCTGTGCCCACCTTGGCTCCCCTGCTCTACCTCCAAGCCGTGGGAAAGGCCCACAGACACCCCCTTCCCTGCTGCTCCACTGCCCCGCCCAGTACCCCTCTTCCCACCCAGACCCAACAGGGACGAAAGAGCAGAGCCCTTCATCTGTGGCTTGACACTGCCTGCTGGTCACCTGGCCTCTCTGGGCCTCAGTTTCCACCTCAGTGAAATGGGGGCATATTTTCCCTGCTCACTTAGCTCTCGGGGCGGTGAGGGACTAATGAGGTGACAGGCCCTGGGGAAGGGCCTGGTGAGCTTGAAGGGCAAGACACATTCGGAGGAGGCATGGATTTCCTGTCATCTCTGTTTAAATCGAAGCTCTGTCACCCGGCGCCCCCCTCCCCCGGCACGTGCGCACGCACACGCACATGCTGGTGAGACCCAGAACTTGCAGTAAATTTCTGGGCGAGGTGAAATATCGCCACCTTCATTGTGGTGATTTCCACACGAGGGCTCTTGGCTGAACTGCCGACATTCAGCATTCGAGCTGGGCGTGCTCTGTGGCTAAATGAGATAATTTATTCATTTCAGCAAATGTGGAGGGTGTGCCGAGCGAGGGCGGGTGGGAAGGTGGGATGAGTCAGACAGGGCCGGGCGCGAGGAGCTCTCCGTCTGCCGGAGCCGGCACACCGCTCTCGTGGCCGCTGCTCCTGGGGCCTGGGGCTGCCCGGGAAGGCTGTCGAGGGTGCGGGACCTTGGAGCCAGTCCCTGAGGCCGAGTCAGAGGCCCGCTGGCAGCGAAGGGGGCAGGGAACGGCTTCCCTGGGAGAGAGGCGGGTCAGCACAGAGGCTCAGATGTGGGGAAGGGCGCCTGGCCTTCGGGAGGAGGGGGATATTGGCTGTGGCTGGAGCAAACTGACGGAGCTGACACCAGAACGTTCTGCAGGTGCCAGGCCTTGAGGGGCTGGAAGCCAGGGAGTTTGGATGTGGTTCAGGAGGCAGCGGGAGCCATCGACGGCACTTGAGCGGGGGACTGATGGGACCCAATCCCGGCTTCAGAAGGAAAAGGTCGCCTGGAGGTGGGAAAACCCGAGGCCGCTCAGACGGGGGTGTCGGTAGTCACTGATGGTGTTAAGGTGGGCACGTTAGCTCCGGTCCCCCTGGGGGGCCCCCATAGCCAAGATTTGCTCTTTTCACAAGCAGAGAATCAGGAAAGACAGCCTGTCCTTGGGCCTTGGTGTCTTCATCTGTCAAATGGAGCAATTACAGTTCTAGGTTGTGGGGTCTGTATTGGCACAATCGGGTGAGCGTTTGTTCTGGGCACCGCAACCATCTCCTGGGCCCCAGATGTTGCCCCCTCTACAAGGAGGGGGCAGCAGGGATGGGCAGGGGTCGGGGTTGCATGGTAGTGTGTGGCCCGGGCACCCGCCGTTTCCTCTGAGCTCGCACTTGCGGAGCCGCTGCCTGTGCCGAGGTTGGATAAGGCACTGGGCGCCTGCAAAGGCCAGGGCTGGCCCCGCCCTCAAGGGGCGCACCAGCAGAGTGAGAGGGACGTATGTGAATAGTGACCCCACCCAGGGGTCCGGTGCGGGGTGAATAAAAGGGGTACCAGCAGGTACCCCCACTATCACCTAGGGGAACCGGGATTCCTGCTTTCCCACAGCCCCTCAGGCGTGGGCCCCGCCGGCTCCTTTTCCCACCGGGGAACTGCGGGCTCCCGGGCGCTGGGGAGCAGCTGGGCCAGGTAAGAGCCCCCCGCCTGGCTGGCGGCCTGACCGCCCGCCCCAGGAGGCATATCCCTGTCTGGGATGTGAGCTCCGCCGAGGGCCCGCGTCGGGCTGTGGGGAAATCATCTTCTGACAGCGGCCATCAATTTTGCTGAGAGCCCGTCGGCACTCGAGCAGCCCGGCCCCCCGGCAGCGGCAGCTGGTCTGTGTCAGGCCCCTCCCTGTCCCGATGACAGAGACGGTTCGCATTAGGCGTCTGCCCCGGAGCACACGGCCAGGAGAGGTGGGCTCCGGCCGCTTCCAGACACGCACCCACCGCGTCACCTCCGAGTTCACCTTTCGGCCCTTGGGTTGGTGGAGACGTGTCCTTCCCGTACGGGGGTGGCTCTGTGGGGCCCCCCTCGGGGGGCCTCCCTGCTGCCCCCATCCGCCTTGTCACAGGCACTGCTCCAGGGGCAGAGGATACAGCGCTGACCACAACGCGCAGAGCCCCGTGGTGCCCCGGGGGGGTGACGTTCCAGCTGAGCGATGAAGGGCAGGGAGGGCACTGCCAGGCACGGGTCTGCGGGAAGGGCACCGCAGGCAGAGGGGACGGCCCACGCGCAGGCCCTGGCGCAGGACCAAGCTCCCTGTCCCCGCAGAGCAGAGCTCCGCTCGGGCTGCAGCGAAGGGCAGGTGCCCGGGGGTTCTCCGGGGTTGGAGCCAGCGTCCCGACAGCCCTGGGAGCGTCCTGAGGAAGCGGGGTGCATTCTGGCCGATGACCGAGGAGACCCCTGGTGGAGGGGGGTGGGTGTGGGCCACAGAGGGGAGCAGAGATTTCCCTGGTGAGCCGGGCGTGAGGAGGGCCTTCTGGGAGACAGGAGCAGCATGAACAGGGCCCAGCGGGGGAGAGGTGGAGAGCACACCAGTCGGGGCTCTGCTCGCAGCCGCGGGGTCCTCCTGACACGAGCTGGGCCGTTCCAGGTCGCCTCGGGCTCTCGGGGCCTTTGGTGACCTCACTGGTTGGCCGCTCACCACACTCCCCACGCGGTCAGCCGCATCGGGGTTGGAGTCCTACTGTGCATCGGGGAGTCTGCCCACACCCCAGCAGCCGCTTCTACTCATGGCAGGCCGACTAAGTGCCAGGTGCTGAAGAGCTCTGGGCATAAGTTACATGACACCACCCCCGGGTGGGCACTACCACCTGCACTTTTAGGTGCCAAAGGGAGGCCCAGAGAAGCCCGGAGACTTATCCGGGAGCCGCCTGTGGTGCCGGCGCACGCCAGGCAGGGAGGCTTGTAAGGGCCCGGTCGTCCTGAGCATCCCTGAGCAGCGGGCAGCAAACCACCCCCAGTGCCCAGCCAGTGGCCAGGGATCCAGCTGCCCCCCCCGCCCCCCCCCCCCGCTGTGTGGACGTGGGCCCTGAGGCTGGGGCACTGAGCATGTGGGCTGTGGGCCTAGGGAGGTCGGAGGGGGCCCGTGGCTGGGCACCCCCTGCCCTGACTCGCTGCTCAGACACTCGGGAGGGGAAGGAGGCCCCCTGTGAGCTTCCAGGACCGGCCGCCTCCTGGCTTGTCGCGGGGGCCACGCTCTCTCAGGCGAAGAGCCCGAGGCCCAGAACACGGATGGGAAGTGACGGGGGCCTCACAGCGATGGGGTGGCAGGGCCAGGGCAGCCATGCGTCTGTCCCTGCAGGACGTAACACACACTGGGGAATGGACAAGAAGAGCCATGAGCATGTCAGACCTCACTGGTAAGGGCAAGTCCAGCCAGGGAACCCGTCGCTTCCACTGTGCCTATTAGGGTCGAGTTCCCAGAGGAGTCTGGTGGGGCCATGGTTGCACATGGCGTCCTGGTGCCAGGCAGGCAGCCCCCTGACTGGTAGGACGCAGCTCTGGCCCCCAGTTGCTCGCTCATCCAGTCATTTGTGATGGGCACCCCCGAGACATCAGAGGGTCTTTGTTCTCCCTGCGGCCCCTGCGCCTGGTGTAATGCCGGCCGTGCAGTGCACGCCCTGCAGGTGCTCCTCGCCTCTGCAGGCCGACTTCAAAGTCTTAGGCGGGGTCTCCCTCACCTCTCAATGTCTTCCTTCCTTGTCTCTGGCCTGTTGGCGGGAATTTTACCCTGAGTGATTCATTCCTTCCGCATAACTACTGCCCTGTCCAAGTTCCTCTTCTCAAATGCAACCCCCCATGGTCTCAGTGTCCCCTCCAGGAAGGAAACCCTTTTGAGCCCAGTTTCTGGGTAACCCACACACCTAGGAGGCTAAGGATGTCTTGAGAGACGGGACTCTGGCTCGGGGGGTCGCAGGGGACACGGAGAAAAGGTGGACAAGAGGCCAAGTGGCAAGTCCCACGTACCTGTGGGGTGCCGGGGTCCAGCCCCTGGCTGAAGGTGTTTTCATCCCCGTTTTGCAGGGGAGGGGACGGAGGCGCCCAGCAGGCTCCCACCTACACCCTCTGCCTGCACCTTGCTCCTGCCCAGAGGTGGTATCACTGGCAGGGCACCAAGGGCAGCCCCTTGGCTCTCAGCTAAAGGAGGCCGCATCCTCATAGCCCTTTGCTCTTCAGAATCTGCTTTGAACTATCCTTGGAAGCAGAAATGTTCCCATTTCCCTGATGAGGAAACTGAGGCACAGTAGAGGTCAAGGGCCATACCCACCGCCCTCCAGTGAGGGTGTGTTAGAGCCAGAGCACCCCTTCTTCTGGCACACCACCCAGTGGCTCCTCCCACCCTGTGTGTGTGGGGTGGGGGAGCAGGGGCGGGGGAGAGTCTCCAGCCTGGGCTTGGTGCCAGGGGATGAAACATTCAGGCAGCCCCTCTCTGCCTTCTTGACCACGTGGCCAGTTGCCGGCCATGCTGGGACCCCCACACCCTCACGCGCACGGAGCCGTCTGTGGATGGGAGAGTGGCAGGTCCCAGGGCAGGCAGGGTTTGACCGCCCACCTGCCCCGCTCTCTGCACTCACGTATCCGCCTTCCTGAGGAGAGCCGTCTGTGGCCCCTGCTCTGGCCAGCCTCTGGCCAGCGGTGCACTTCCTAATTGGTCCAACCTCTAGGCTGTATTTTCTCGGGTATTGATGAGCCAATGTCACCCAAGACGCAGCCAGAAGCTGAGCTAAACTCAAGACGGATCGACTCTCCAGCTCATTAATCTGCCGGCGGCCACGCTGCTGGGGAGGGGAGGGCGGCTGGCAGGGCAGGCCGGGCCGCGGCCTCTCCTGGGTCTCGGTGTGGGCTTAAACCCTCCCTCCCTCCCTGTGCAGGACTCCGCGGGGTGACCAGGACCTGGCCGCTTTGCATTCTCAGGCCCCTGACCTGGCCGCCCATTGCCGAGGGGACCAACCCCGAACTGCTCATCTGGGCCCGCTGGCCCTGCCCCTGCATTCCATCGGGGTCCCCCCACCCCCATCACATTCTAGCCATTCAGGCCTCCGCTTCCTCCCTTCAGACATACTCCTTCCTGCCTCCGGGTGTTGCCCGGGCTGTCCACTCTGCCCGAAGTGTCCTTCCTGCTCTGTCCTGCCTGCGCTATACCCTCTGCTCTCGGCTAAGATCCCTTGTTAAGGGCTGGCCAAAACACCCCTTCTTCAGAGCTCCCCCCCACCCCCCACCCCCCGCTGGGTTCCTATTGGTGGTGGTGGTCTCAGAACAGCACTCACCTCTCCTGCTGACCCTCTAGACAGCGGGGGTCAGCGAAGTGTTTATGGGACCCTCCATTACTGCCCATCTCCCCCACTGGAACGTGGGCTCCATGGCCCCAGGACCGCATGCGTCTTGTTTCCCATGGTATCCCCAGTACCTGGTACCTCCTAGCCCCCGGCAAATGTTTGATGAATGAGTATTATGTGACTATTGTTGCTAATTAAAAAATCTCAGTGTCCCACTGCCACTAGGATGAAATCCAAACTCCCGAGTGTGGCATTCCAGGCCTGTGAGTGAGATCCAATTAAAACAATTTCCTCTGGCTGGAGTTTCTTCCTTATCTGCCCCCTTTACTTGGCAAACTCCTATTCATCCTCCGAAACCTGAATAGATAGCACCTTTTTAAGGGCTGCCCCAGGCAGAGTTGTCTGTTCTGCCCTCTGACTCGACTCGGCTGCCGCTGGGCCCCAGGCCCCGTGCAGGGCACTGGGGGACGGGGCTGGGAGGGACGGGGATCACAGTGTGGAGTTCGCTCTGTGGACAGCAGCCTCAGAGCATCCCGCTGGTGACGGTGGGACGAAAGCCAGACCCGACTCCCGTCCGTCTTCCTGTGTTGTTTTATTTCATCATCACCATCACACTGTGGAGCGCTGGTGTTACTCCATTTGACACAAGATGACAGCGAGTCTCCGAGAGGTGACATAACTGGCCGCTAGTTCTCATGAAAAGCTGGAGTTGAACTCAAAGCTGCGTTCCCTGCCCCTCGCTACTCTGGTCCCTTGAGGGACGTGTGGAGGGCTGAGCTGAGGCTGGCGGGGAGAGCATGCGTTTCTCCAGGCAAAGAGGGAGCCTGGGAACCGTTGGGTGCTGCGGCATGGGGAACCGGGGGCGGGGGTGGGGCTGGGGGGGTGCAGGAGGTGTAGAGGGGTGGGGGGGCTCTCGCGTGTGGGGAGGCTCGGGAGCCTGGGAGCTGCCCGGGCGGGAAGAAGGCAAGTGGTAAGGGAGGAGGCTGGGGGTCGGGCCAGGCTAGCGACCTGGGTGCCTGCCGGGGGCCTGGGTCACGGATCCAGGCTCCTGCCGTGCGGTCTGCTGCTGTGGCCCTGGCATGTGGCCACTGAGGGCTTCGGTTTCTGGCAGCTCCCGGCTCCATGGTCCCTGCTTGTCCCTGTTTGTAGTTTAGGCTGGCCCAGTCTCCACCCTGTTCCCTCCAGGCTGCATCCTTGAGGGAGACCGTGAGCGTGAGCCCAGTGACTGTTGCACAGGGTGTGCTGGGTCCCTCTGTTACCTGTTTTCTAATTTACAGAATGGGCATGTGCCACTTGCGTGTCCCCGTGTAGCCGTGGGCCACCTCTCTGAGGCTCATGGTCCATGCTTCTCACATGCCACCATCCCCCCGGGGAGCAGTGGTCTGGGCCAGCGGGCCCCTCCCGTGTGCCCTGTCAGCCGCCCACACAGGATGCAGGCACCAGGGTTCGCCCCGGGAGCCCACTAGGGCCGGGGTTGCCACGTCACTCCATAGGGATGGAAACTGCGGCTCAGGGAGGTTACGTGGCAGCGTGGGGTCACCGAGCCAGTGAGGGGGAACCAGGATTCGGCCCCAAGTCCGGCCGACTCCACAGTCGTGCTCCTGTCCCAGCGGCCCTGCCGGGGGGCAGCGCCCTCCCCTGTCCGCGCCTCACTCCTGCCTCGAGGAGCCCAGCCGTCCTCCATGCGCCCCCTCGAGGGACCGCGCTCGGCTCTGGCATGTGGCGGAGGCGCGGAGTTCCTCCCCTCCTGCCCGGACGCGCTGGGCCCACCCTCCACCTCAGGCGCCCTCTGAGGCCCGGGGCACCCTACAGAGAGGCCGAAGCCCAGGCGCAGGGATTGGATGTCAGGGCTCCCCCCTTCCCAGCTTTGGGGCCTCAGATGCATTTCCTCTTTGAACCTGAGTCTCTCGTCTGTAAAACGGGGCTGGCGTGAGTGCCGGCCCCTGGGTGTCGTTAGGATTGAGTCCCTGTGTGTAAAGTGCAGGGAACAGTACCTGGCACATAGTAGGCCCTCTCTCCATGTCACATGTCACCGTCTGCAGTCCCAGTTGTCCTGGACCCCTCCCCTAGGGAGCACGCCCACATCCTCCAGCGGGAGGCGAGCGGCTGCCTCCCCTCGGCTCCTGCTTACTGGCCTCGCGTTCCAGGGCAGAGGGCTGAGGGGCAGGTGGGCTCCCCGCCGGCTGCGGGCTCCTCGGGGCCAGGCGCGGCCCCCATGGCCCCCTCACTGCACCCCAGCTACCAGGCCAGGGCTCTGTACATAATAGACACTTAATACGTGTTTATGGAATTGAATTAACGATAAAATGAGATAATGGCCTGGAAGGAGCCTGAGTTGTTAGGAGGGAATGCACAGCGTAAAAACCAGGCATATTTTTTTAAGCAGATTAATCTGGTCTTAACTCATTCTAATAGCCTGCGCCCCTATTGGCCAAGGCCATTATAATAATATATGGCCGGGGCCGCGGAGCTCAGCTGAGATAGCGGTGCTTCAAAGTTTGCCTTCCGAAGGATACCAGCCTGGAAGGGAAGCAGGCTGCCTCCCAGCTTTCCAGGCTGGGGGACCCGGGGAGGCTGATGGCCTCGCCTGGGGTTACCCAGCTGGGGAGGGGACAGTGGAAGGAGGCCAGGGCGCAGAGAGGCCAAGGGGCTCACCTTAAGACACACAGCTAAAGGGGCATATACGGGCCGGCCCGGGAGGACTGGTCTTCCCCTGGGCTGGTCCCAGTGTGTCGGATGCGTGCACAGTGCCAGGGCCAGAGCGTCCAGGTGCTCACTCAGGGGGGCTCCTCGCTCCGCGCCTCACCTGGGGAACCACCGTCCTCCTCACAGCTGGGAAGTCGAGCGTGGTGCCCCAGAATGCAGCCTCCCCAGAGGAGAAGGTAAAGCTGGCGTCCGTCGTTCGCCCGAGTCTGAATCCGTGTCCTGGGGAGGGGCTGAGATCCCAGGGAGCTGGGCGTCTGTGGGTTCCTGGACAGGAGAGACAGTCTGGCTCCTGTCGCCTTAGACCCAGCCCGTGGAACCCAGAGCGGGGTCTCCGCAGTCACCCTTCCCGGCTGTTGGCCGGCCTGGCCCTGAGTGCAGGCGGCAGGCTGCGAGTTGCAGAGCTTGGTGTGATTCCGGAAGGGGAGGCCTGCCCTTCCGATCCTGGAGGAAGGGCCGCCGTGACTCGACCACTCGGTGCCCCTGGTCAGGTGCAGGCCGGAGCCGCTGCCGTGAGTGTCCCGTGCGCCTGTCCTAACTGGGCTCGTCTCGGGCAGTTCTGTGCTCCCAGCGAGCCCCACCGTTGCCAGCAAATGGCTTGGCTTGGTCCCCGGCCCTGACTTTCTCTCGCCATCAGCCCTGGACAAGGGTTGCTCTTCGAGCCTCTGTCTCTCGGTCTGTGAAGCAGCTCCGATGGCCTCGTTCCCGTGGCTTTGAAGACTTACTAGGTGCAGGCACCCAGCACAGCCCCAGGCGCGGGGGAAGCCGCATCAGCCCCTATTTCCAGTTCTCCCACCAGCCTGTGAGGAACCCGGCCGCTGGGGGTGGGGAGATAGAGGGTAGGGAGGTGTCTTTTTTATCCATGGGGCTTCTCGGGTCACAGGGGGCTGCTGTCTGTCTGCTGGTGATGGAGGAGCGAGGAAGCTGGAGGTTTCCCCAGTCTGGAGATCCCTGGGAAAGGCTGCCTGCATTTCTCTCCCCCTCCCCCAGCCCCGGCCCCCATTGCTTCCCACCTGCCTCCTAGCAGGCGACAAGGTCCTCAGCTGCCGGCCCAGCCTGGCAGGGCCGCTGCTGCTTTAATCAGCCGTCGTGCCACTTTCCTTGGAAGGAGAAATTGCAGGTGGCAACTCGTAATTTCCCAGGCTTCTCCCTTTCATTAATTTTTCCCTGCAAAATGGAGACTTTCTGCTGAGCCGGGAAATTGGCAGCCGTGCACGGCATCTCGGGGCCAGCCGCTCTCCGGCTGCAGGTGGGGGGCGGCCGGGGGTGGGGGGGCACGGCAGCCACCGCGCTCACCCTGTGTGTCACGCCCCCTCGCCCCGGCCAGAGGTGTCTTCCACGCTCAGATTGGCTCGCCGAGCCCCACTGGGTCTGGAAAATTGCTTCGTTCGCCCTGTGCTTGCCGTTCTGTTCCCAGCGGGGAGGGGAGGGGAGGTGGAGGCGGGGATCTGCCCGGGTCGGCCTCTCGCGATCAGCGAGGAGACAGAGGGTCTCTCAGCTCCCAGGGACACCCCGCCCCTGCACCTGATTCCCAGGGGGTGCGCATGGTGATGGCGGCGCCGTGAGCACCTCTCCCGAGAGGGGACACCAGCCGGGCCTCGGGGAGGCAGACGGCACACCCACGACGATGACACCTGGCCCCGGGTCCCCGTCAGGCCGAGGGGTACGGAGGCCAGAGGATGGGCAGCCTGGGAGGCCAGGGTCTGGGAGGACGGATGGGGCGTGGGGTGGGGATGGGACAGATTCTCTGACTCGGGAGCAACATGTGCTGAGGGACAGGGACTGCGTCCAGCTGTTCTCCCACAGGCGTCGGTCCGGCAGCTGCTGGGGAGACAAGGGTGTGGGCCTGAGGGGCGAACCAGGGGTCCACCCGGTGAGGCGTCTGATCTCCCCGGGCTGGGAGGGACTCGCTTAGATGTGAAGTTCTGAGGAACTGGAGGGACGGCCGGAGTGGAGTGTTTGGGAGGGGGCCTTAGGGAAACCAGGAAGAACGCTGGGGGGTGCGGGGTGGGGTCCCCCCAGGTTTCTGGCCCTAGACAGAGGACGGTGCCATTTTTCTGAGAAGGGGGCAGGGAGACGCAGGAAGAGGAGCAATTTTTGCAGGGGGGCAGGGTGTGGCGCGGGGAGGGCCTCATCAAGAGGAAGGAGCAGGCCCCTTCCTACCTGGTGTGAGTTAGGGAAGCAGGCCAGCTCACGGCCTCACTCGCACCCGCAGCCCCAGGGCCAGGAGACGGCCCGGAGGAGCGGCCGACCTCCGCCCCGTTGTGTTCCGGCACCTGTGGGGGGTCTGCGCTCGTCCAGGAGACCCGGAGGGCGTGCCTGTTCCCCCTTACCTGTTCCCCCTCCCCGCTGGGTCACCAGAGCCCCCCAAGGCCGCGCGTCCTCCATGGGCCTCTGAGCCTCTCTGAACCTGTGTGCTGGTTGGGAAAGGGCCCAAGTCATGGAGACCAACAGGCCCCAGGGTCAGGTAAGCTGGGGGCTCCAGGACCCCAGTCCTCAGCTCGGAAGTGGGAGAGGGCCCAGTGCCCAGGCCTGGCGCATAGACCGTGGTGTCGGCCTCCCCGGGGAAGGCCGACATCTGGTCCCCTTCCTGCCAAGACCACCCTGAAGCCAGGAATCCCCCGACGTAAGTCCAGTGGGTCGGTGTGGAGGAGGTGACCCTGGGCCAGCACAGCCCGCCGTGGCACAGCACGCTCAGCAAGTCTCCTCACCCCTTTGCCTCGGTTTCCCCTGCTAGAAAGCAAGATGATTCTGCCCGAGTTGCAGCGTTGTGGGGAGACTTCAGCGTTCACCGCGGGGGGGCCTACCTGACATGCCGCAGCCCCGCAGCCCCGCAGCCCCGCAGCCCCTCGGCCGTGCCTGTTGGTTACAACAGACACAGGTGGGCCCGTTGCTGGCGCGGCGTGGACATAAAGCCCGGCAGGCCCCGTGAGCCAAGGACACGGTGACTTGGGAGGGCTCTGCGGGCAGTGGGGGCTTTCGGGACAGGTGGGTCCCAGGACCCAGGGTGAGAGGCGTGACTCCCTCTCCCAAGCCCAGAGCTCTCTCGCCTCTGGTCAGGCTCCCGCCCCAGACACCCCAGCCCCTACCTGGAAGCCGGGTCCCACCCACACCTGCCTGACCTCTCCACTCCCCACCCACATGTTGGGCTCTACCTGCCTCTCCGCACACCGCATTCCGGCTATGGAATTTCTGGGCGGGCATGCAGCGTGGCTTTGATCTCTTTGGAGGGAGGAACGGGCAGCTGAGGCTGGCGGGAGCTGGCTGTGTATTTTCTCCTGTAATGGGGTATTAAGTAGACAACCCAGATGGGGATCTCGGGCTGGAGGGGGTGGGGTGCGGCCTGCTTTGTATCAGCCTGAAATATGGCCCCGTCTCTGCCAAACCTCAAAGGACACTACCTCGGGGCTGGCCGGGAACCAGCTTTGATGTTCCTGCAGCGGGGGACCGGGCAGGTCTTCCCTGGCACCGCCGGCCTCGGCCCCAGCTGGGCCGGGTTCGCTCTGCCAGGACCCCGGTGGGGGGGGAGGGGCCCCTCCGCACTCTCTCCCTTCCTCCCCCTTCCCTTTCTCCTGTCCCCCCTCCTCTCTCACCCCCCTTCCCTCCTCTCTCTCCTTCCTGTCCCCCTCCTCCACACCCCTTACCTCCTTACAACGCCCTCCACCTCCCTTCCCCCTTAGACTCTCCTCCTCCTCTCTTTGCCCTGAGCCTCTCCCAGGCTGTGCATTCGTCTCACCCCCCGGCTGAGAGTGCGAGTGCGAGAGTGCGTCTCCCTCGCCAGGAGACTGACTGTGGGGAGGTGGTTGAAGGTATGGACGGGGCCAGGCAGCCTGGCATTGAGTCCCATCCTTGTGCTGCGCAGGCAGGTTACTTAACTTCTCTGTGTATCCGTGTCCTCATCTGAAAAGTGGGGAGAAACTAGTAGCTGCCTGAGGGGCTGTTGGAAGGTCCAATGAGAAAGTATCGCAAGGTGCTCGAGTCTCTGCTCTATGCGGAGCAAACATGCGGAGTGTCCGCTGGCTTCAGCTGTCCCTGTGTGGCTGAGGGCGAGGGACCGGGCCCCTGGGCCTCTCTGAGCCTCTGCCCCCTCTACAAGCGTATGAACAGCGCCCACCCCCCTGCTAGGGTCGGGGATGAGGGTGAAAAAGATCATCTGTTGAAGGGCTTTGCACACGGTGGTCCCAGGAATAATCCACCCCAGGGTGTACTAAACCCCTGCCGTGTGAGGAGTGCCCAGGAAAGAGGGCATCCCGGAACGGATGACGAGGCGGGAGGGTGCTCCGTGGTTTGGGTGCGAAGGGGAGGTGTCCTGGGCAGGCCCGTCAGGGGCAAGGCCACGACCAGCGCCGGTTCCCTTTCTGCCCCCTCCCTTCCTCCCAAGCCAACCCCCACGTGAGACGGGGCTTCCACCCGGGAGCAGCGGGCAGCGCCTGCCTCCACCTCCCACGGGCAGAACATCCTCTTGGGGCCTCGGCTTCCTCTTCTGTAAGACAGGGTGGTCCGTGGCTGGCGGGTGGGCTGGGGGCTCTTGGAGGGTGGGGATGGGTCTCCTGAGCCCCACCTCCCCCACGCCTGCCCCAGGCCTGGGCACAGGATGGAACCTGGAGGTGCCGGCACTGGGGTGGTTTCCCCCTGGGCCCCCATCCTCAGCGGGTCGTGGCCAAGACTGAGAAGGCCCCCTCTCACTGGGCCCACTCCCCAGAGCCCTTTGGCTTTGGCCCGGGGCAGCCCCTCCCCTGCAGCGTCCTTCCGGGGACCCCGACTGTGGCCCCCGCCGGCCTCAGCACCAGTCCCGGCCTCGGCTTCCTCGTCTGGACAACGGTGGTGTCAGTGGTGGCATCGAGGCTCCTGTGCAGTGAGGGGTGCCTCCCAACTCCCCCAGCATGGGCCCTTTCCCTGCTGTCCCCTTAGCTGCCCTCTGCTGCCAGCTCCTGGCTCGGGGGTCAGCCCCATACTGGGCCCATTGCAGGGTTCTCTCTGAGTGCCGCCCCAACAGCTCCTCTCCCAGGGCCCCTCCACTGAGCGCCAGCCTGCTAACCAAATGGTCGCCAGTTCAGTTCCCAGTCAGGGCACATGCCTGGGTTGTGAGCCGGGACCCCCCAGTAGGGGGCACTCGAGAGGCAACCACATTGATGTTTCTCTCCTTTTCTCCCTCCTTTCCCCTCTCTCTAAAAATAAATAAATAAAATCTTAGGAAGAAAAAGAAAAAGAAAAGGATGCTCTAAAAAACCCAAAGAATATATTGAAACATTAAACAATCAATGTCACCCCTTCCCCTTACACCCACCAGGGCCCTCCCGCTAGGGGGGCTCAGGGTAAGGGACTTGCCGGAAGTCATCCATCTGTAACTGGGGGCCCCGAGCCACCCTTCTGGCCTGTCCACCTGAGTCTTGCTCACGCCAGCCCGTGTGGCCTACCGGCCACGGGGCTCTGCACACTGGGACGTTCTTCCTTGGCTAGAACTGAGGTCTGCCCGAGAGCGGCTGCTCACCTGCCTGGGCTCTGCCGATGGGACAGTGGTCTTCAGAGAGCCCGGCAGGGGCCAGGCCCCCCTCCCATGCCCCACCCTCACTCCCGTTGTTGCCCTTGGGGTAAAGGGGGAGGCTGTGTTGCCTTCCACACGGCTCCTGCCCACACCTCAGCTTGCGCAACCTCTCCCCTGCTCAGAAACCCCTGCGTCTTCTCCTCTCTGGGCTGCGCACAGTCCTGCTCCTGTGCGGGGAACGGCCCCTCCTGCCCTGGCCTTGCAGGTGGGTCCCTACCCAGAGGGACCGGGTCAGCTCAGGCCACGCCCCCTGCCCTGCCTGCTCCAGGCCCCCAGCCCCTGGCTCAGGGTGCCATTCACATTGGCTCCCGTGCCACAGGAGGGCGGGCACCCCGCCTGTCTGCCCGGGGCCTGGCACACAGTGGGTACTCAGCAAACGCTCGTCAAGTGGACAGCGAAGGAGCGGGTGACTTCCAGAGCAGCATTTCCAGCCGCGCTCCCGGAGGCTCCACAGCGCAGGTCTGAAGACCCGAGCCTGGTCTGAGCGGCCTGTCTCCTGTTCAGAGACCTCCGGGGGCTCCCCAGTGCCCTCAAGCTAGACAGACAGCCAGAGCTTCCGAGTCGGGCTGTCAGGGGGGCTCCCCACCCCCACCTCCCACCCACCTCTTCCAGCCACCAGTGGCCGTTTCCTTTCTCTTACCCTCACCCCCACTGAATGCAGAGGCTGCGTATTTTGCCTAGAATCCTCGGTCCCCTGCCCGGGGACCTTCCTTAGGGGAGGCCCCCACAAAGATAGCTGCTCCCTCCTTGGAAGTCCCCCCTCTCTGCGCCCCGTCCTGGCCTTATTTGTGAGTGGGACCCTCGCAGGCCTGGTAGCAGCAGAGTGGACGGTGGAGGAGGGAATGACTGACTGTTGCTAAGGCCGAGCCTTGGGGACCGGGGCCTCGGCAGGACGGGTCGGGACGGCTTTGAGAAGGGGGCGGGGACAGCGGGCTGAGTGACAGTGGGGTTCTGAAACCCTCCCCTGCCACTACCCCTTTCCCCATCAGTTCACAGCCCTGCCAGCCTGGGGGTCCCGAGATCTCCGGCTTCTCGCCCCTGGAGCCCGCTGGGTGACCTTGGACAAGCCCCTTTGTCTCCCTGGGCCTGCTTTGCCGCCTGTGATCCAGGTGGGTTGCAGCCCGTCAGGCCACGGTCCTGGACCCAGATCAGGGCGCGCTCTATTTGGGCTACGTGGGTTTTTTTCTTTCCTTTTTATCACTTGAGCCAATATTAAAAAGAGGACGCGATCACATAAAAATCCAGATTTCCGGCTCCTCTTGACAACAGGCTGGTCCTGCCGCGAGCCTCACTCCAGCTGCTCGGCAGTGGCTGGGTGGTCCCCACTCTTGGCCGCCTGCCCAGCGGCTGACCAGAGGCCGCTTCTGCCCCGCCGCTCTCCTTGGTGGGGGGGAGGCTTCCAAACCTGCCTTGCGATGCAGCTCTCTCTCTGCACCCCCCCACCCCGCCCCCGCCCCTAATATTCCAGGCAATCTGCCTCATTTTAAAATTCCTTCAGCAGCCCCAGGCCCAGCGGCTTCTCCCAGCGAAGGAACGAAGCCTTGCGCACGTGACCGTGCTCTGCGGCTGCGAAGGCTTTGATGTTGCACTGGTTTCAGGGTGCCCCTCCCCCTCCTCCCTCTCCTCCTCCTCCTCCATTCTCTCCCCCTGCCTCCCCTCCTTCCCTCCATTCTCTCCTCTCCTCCTCTGTCCTCCCCCTACCCCTGCATTTTTCCCTCCTCCCCCTTTCTCTTTTTTCCCCTCCTCCTTCCTCCCCTCCCTTCCCTCCTCCCCCTTCCTCCCCTCCCTTCCCTCCTCCCCCTTCCTCCCCTCCCTTCCCTCCTCCCCCTTCCTCCTCCCCCCTCCCCTCCTCCCCCCCTTCCCCTCCTCCTCCTCCCCCTTCCCCTCCACTTCCTCCTCCTCTGCTATTCTCTCCTCCCCACCCCTCCTCCTCCAGGTACCTGCTGATTGCCCAGTACTCCTGACATTATCCCCTGGCTTGGTGACAGGAGGTTGAAATTTGGGGACGGGGGCTGCTGTGGGGGGAGAGGAGCAGAGGTTGGTGAGTTGCTGGCTGGAGAGAAACAGAAGACCTGTTACTGGTGGCCAGTGAGAGTTGTGCCCACTGTGGATAAACTCTCACCACGTCCCTGGGTGGCCCGCCGCTGCCAGCGCGTTTTATCCATGAGGCCAAGGCTGCCTCGTTCCGGGCTGCAGCCTTTCTGTCCTGGGGGTAAACTGAGGACTGGCGCATTGAAGGCCCCCTGGCAGACGGAGGGGGAGGGGCGAGAGCGGACTGGGGGCGGGGAGACGAGACAGGGAGCGCCACAGTGGGCAGTGCAGGGAGCGAGGGGGTGTGGGCGGGAGGCTGGTGTGTGAGAGGCAGGTGGGGAGTGCTGTGAGCACCGGAGGGGGCTGGGCAGAGGGGAGGAGAGGGGCCGTGGAGGGTCCCTCTGCAGGAGCCCCTCTCTGCCCTCCCTGCTTCCTGCCCCCCCCACCCCGTTAGGGGAGGGGTGGATCCTGCTGAGTAGGTGTTTCCTGGGGTCTCCAGTCTGTGGCCCTCGGGTCCTTGCTGTGTGCTCACCAACCCCTTCTGTCTCTCCCAAGCTTTCTAAAGGCTGAATCCCAGGGCCCACATTCAGATGTGTCTGGTGACTTCTCCCAGCCTCCATTCCCTGCCTAACCCTACCCCAGCCCCCCTACCCCAGTCCCCCACCCTTGTCTGAGACTCACTGCCCGCCCACTGGTCCACACCAGCCAGGATGGAGTCAGGGGCCAAGGCCTGGTGGTTCTGGGCTGGCCCGAGGAGGGTGCTCTGTGTGGTGGGGGTGGGGCCTCCACCTCCAGCCCCCGGGCTCTGGCCTGTCCCTGCTCTACTTTCCGCGGTTAAATTGGTTCTCCTTGCAGACAGGCTCACGAAAGGCCATTGGGGAGACAGAAGCAATTAGGGCAAAACTGTCATTGTGCCAGCCGGCCCGTGGGCCCCACCGTGCTCCCAGCCCTTCTCAGGGGCAGAGAGGGTGCCACTTGCCCTGCCCCATCACCGCACCCACGAGGAGCCCAGGCTCAGGAGGTGCTGAGACTCACACAGCCACTGAGCAGGGCTGGAGCCAGGCCCTCTGCTGCGACCCCCGCCCCTCCCCTGGGTCAGGGCGCCTTTTGCTGCCTGGGTGCCTGGGCAGGAGCGCTTGGGGAGACCTCAGCGGGGAACACAGGGCTTTCGCGGTTTTGCAGCCCCGCCGTTGTGCAGTGTGCATCTGCCTGGTCTGCTTCCTCCGAGCCTCAGTCCACAGTGCCTCCCGGCCGGCTCCCGTCTCTCTCGGTGCCTCTCAGCACCGCTGTCCTCCATGCCTGCCGCCGTGCACGCTGGCCAGAGTCCGCCCTCCCGTCCCTCCTCCAGAACACCTCTGCCCACCCGCAGCTGTCCGTCCTCATGCCTGCCCCTGCTCCCCTCTGGGAGCTGATCTGAGTCCTCCTGGGGGTGAGGGAACCTGGTGACAGGGGTCCTGGGGACCTCAGGACCCCGGGTTGCACCCTGGTCAGCTGCGTAGCCTTGGAAAGTCACTGCCCCTCTGCGGGCTTGTGGCAAATGGGGGCGGTGGCGAGATCTTCTCTCCCACAGGTTGGTGTGAAGTGAATGAGGCTAGAAATAGTTTTTTAAAAGAAAGCCCCCAGCACCCGGTACAAACATGAGCAGCTGGGCTGAGTGGTCACCCTTGCACCCTAGTGCCCAGCCCTGAACCGGGCACATGCTCACTGGTGCCCGTCCCGTGCCCTTTCCGTGAGACCGTGAACGAGGAATGCTGGGCCCCACCTGGTGGTCCCAGCCGACGGGGGGACAGAGACCCCAGGTCTTTCCCTGGCCCCAGGGGCAAGAGAGATCCACACAAGAGATGGGTCTGCACCCGTCTGAACTCGGCCCACGTGGGATGGGCGGATTTTTCCCGAGTGTACCGAGTGCAGGGGAGTCTCAAGGCCTTGCATCGTGGGCTTGCACAGTTGGCCCTGGGCACTGGCCCTCCCCACCGCCTGGCCCCTCTGGCCCCGCCGTGCCCATGGAGGGTGCCCAGGAGGCTGTGGGGGGTGGGGACGGACTGGCAGAGGCTCTGAGGGGAGGGGCCTCCACCCTGGGCCGTTCCTGCAGCTCCAGGGCTGTGACCGACCCGGCCCTGTTTAGGAACATGTCCTCTGCACGCACCTGTGTTTTTGGTCAGCTCTGCAGTGTGGTCCTCTCTGACGACCCATTTTACTGGTGGGCCACTTCCTTGCCCAGAGCCACCCAGCTGGGCTGTCTGTCCAATGCGGGTCCCTCGGCCTGCCTGGGCCAGTGGTGGGAAGGCTGGGACACTGGTTCTGGAGCCCGAATCCAAAATCGGAGTCCCCCTCCGGCTGGCTCCCGCGGCCCTGCGCACGGTGCCGGCCTCTCTGAGCTCCGTGGCCACGTCTGCCGAGGGGGAGATCATCGCGCCTCCCTTTGGGGGAGTCAGCGCAGCAGCACATAATGCACCTGGCACGGGCCGAGTGCTCGCTAAATGTCAGCTGTAGTTGTTGCTGTTTTTATTATTATTTGACTTGAAAATTCCCTCTGCTCCACGTGCTGCTTCCACGGCAGTGGGAAGCTGAGCTGAATAAATGCGGATGAGGTCTCCTGGGTTGTCACCCAGCGAGATTACGAATGTCCCCGGGCCTTGCTCGGGGCCGGACCCGCAGGGCGCCCTTGTAGCTTTGGCAGTGAGAAGGCCGGCCCGGTCCTGGTGGCCTGGCCGGGGCTCCATTCGGGAGCGGGGGTCTCAGCCCTGCCTGGCCTGCCTCCCAGCTGACAGCTCAGGCGCTGTGAGCTGGCTGCCGGCCAAGCTGCCTCCTCTCCGGCTGGCTGGCATCCCGGGCCCAGTGCCAGGGGGCCGGCTGGTGGGCAGCAGCTCGAACGCCGCAGGGCCGTGGTCTCAGCCAGGAGGCTTAAGGCAGGCCTGGGTGTTGGGGCCACCAGCCACCCCCCGTGGCCATGGGGAACCAGACACAGCTGCGCCGGCTCTCAGCACCGCCCCCAAGTTGGCACCTCCGCAGAGCTGGGAAGGGTGGATTCACAGAAACTGCGACGAAAAGAGCACAGCCGGGGCAGCGGGTCCACAAAACAGCACCGAGCCTCCCGCAGCCTCTGTTTCCTCCTCTGGAAAGTGGAGCCAGTCGCACCTCCGTGGCCTGTCGCACAGGGCCAGGCGTCTCGCCGGCACTCGCTGAGCACCCTCCTGTCCGGGGCTTGTGCTGGGGCCAAAGGATGCGGCATCCAGTTAGCTGAGGCCTGGCGGGGAGGGGGGTAGGTTGATGGGGACAAGGGTGTGTTGCTAGGCAACACTGAGCGCTCACCAGGCCCTGTTCTGAGGCCCCATTTTATAGATACGAAACTGAGATTCAAGGAAGTTCACACAGCTGTGGCTGAGGCAGGGTTTGAACCCCAGCGAGCTGGCCTCGGAGGCCACACCTCAGTAATGCGTGGGGTCTGAGGGTAGAGAGCGGCCTGTTCCTTGTGGGGAGCCCGCGGGGGAGCCGGCTCCCCTGCCCCCCCACGGCGGAAGGCTGTCTGGAGGAGGGTGGGGGTGTGGCTCGGGGCTGACGGCTATGCAGCATTTCTGCAGGCCGCATGGCTCAGGGCCTTTGCCAGAGGAGGATGTGGTCGGGAGTTCGAGGAAGGCTTCTCGGAGGAGGTGCTCTTTGGGCTGTGACCTGACTGACACGGACCAGTTGTGTGGAAACACAAGGGAAGCGAGGGGACAGCCAGGGCAGAGGTCCCGCGGCAGGACCAGGCCCGGCCAGCTGGGAGGAGCAGGAGGACGGCACCGGCCCAGGAAGTGCTGGGAGGTGAGGCCATGGGGGGAGGGCCAGGCCACCTCACACAGGGTGGGGGGGTCTGGGGCTCTGCTGGGGCAGAGGCAGCCAGGCGTGGCACTCCGGAGGTTACTCTCTTTTCCTTGAGTCGGTGAGGCGGCGCTCGGGCCAGGGTTAGGGGGCTCTCCTGCAGTGCCGTCCCCTCCCCCATCAGCTCCCTCGGTGGCCGTGGGGGCTGTCACAGATGCCTCGGAGTCCCCTCGGGCAGCCTCCTTCTGGCCTGTACAGCTCACTGCTCAGAAGCCCCACACACTGTGAGACCCCTTCCTGGGGTCCGTCGCCGTGCCCTCGGACCCTCCACCGCCCCCCGCGCCCCTGGCCTGAGTGTCCTGCTTCAGGCAGCCGGGCTCCCTGCCTGACACCAGGCACGACTGGACAGTCCCAGCTTGGCTGTGTGACCGCGGCATGCTACTGCCCCCGCTCTGAGCCTCACTGTCCTCATCTGCACGGTGGGGGCATCAGCTTCTGCCTTGTGATTGGCCAGGGGGCTTACATGAGATAATATCCACCAAGTTCCTGCCAGGGACCCAGCCTGCCTCCTTCTGTGGCCGCTGCTGCCAATGTGAATCCTAGATCCCATGACCGCCACCACCAGCACCCTGGACAGCAGCAGCGGCCTGGCCCTGCCCTCTCCCTGAGCTGGAAGGGGTGCCTGCTTTCCTGCCTCGGCCCCTCTGACCTCCACCAGCCTGCCCTGGCCTCCCTCCTGCTCCTGGAGCCTTAAGTCTTCAGCACAGTCTGGTAATTAAAAACCTTCAAGGGGGACTTTATTGAGTTAGCATTAGTTATTTTGTCAGACTGGGAGAGCGGGAGAATTATCTGTCCTCCGGGAGAGGGGGCTGGGGTGGGGGCGTGGGCTGAGATTGGCAGGTGCCTGCCAGTGCGTGCACAGCGTTTGTGCTGCGTTAATGCACTGCACTGCGGGCCCCGCAGGCGGGCGGGAGGCCGGCTGGATGCTGGCGGGCAGTAACTTCCCACCAGGAGGCCCTGTCCTGCGGGGGTGTTCCCTCGTCCTGGCCCCTTCTTGCTTTTGTCCTAGGTTTTCTTATTTTTTTAATCTGTATTTTTCATTCTTTTTCTTCTTCTTCTTCTTTTTAAAATCCCCACTGGAGGACATGCTTATTGATTTTAGAGAGAGGGGAAGGGAGGGAGAAAGAGGGAGGGACACATGCACGTGAGAGACAAACACGGATCCATTGCCTCTCACACGTGCCCCGACTGGGACCAAACCCGCACGCAACCCAGGCACCTGCCCTGACCAAGAATTGAACCCGAGACTTTTTGGCTTACAGGATGGCACTCCAGCCAACTGAGCCACACCAGCTGGGGCGCGTCCTAGGTTTTCAAAGCAAACCCCCGCCGGGGCCCAGAATGTCTGCAGGCTCAGGGATGCGGGCCCCAGGGGCTCTCCCCTTCCAGACCCAGGGTGCGGCGTTTGGAGCCCTGCTGCCCTGGGGCTGGGGCTGGCCAGTGGGCTGGTTCGGGGTGCTCAGGCCCCCTCCCTGCCCACCTCTTTCTGTATCCCGAAAGCACCCACTTACAGAGTCAGGCAAGGCGCACCTGGGACTCAGACCGCTGGGATCTCGGGCAAGCCCTGTCTGTCACCTGCCAGCCCTTAGACTCTCACCCATGAAGGTGGAACAGAGGTCTCTCCCTCACCAGGTTCTCAGGAGCAATCAAGGGGGAAGATGTGAATTCTCTTGTCCAGGAGAAAGCCTAGTTTCATTTCCCTGGGCCTCTTTAAATGCCCAGCCCTGGAGGGGGAGCCAGCACTCTCCCCTCTGCTGGTCACTGCCTTTGAGACGCCTCACCACCCGGAATCCTCACAATCCCTGTGCAAGGTGGGAGTGGCCAGTCCACCTTCGGGATGAGCAGACCGAGGCTTAGAGTAGGGAGGCGGTTTGCTCAGACTGTCAGCCAGGAGTGGGGAGGCTGGGCCCACACCTGGTCTTTCCCCTGCCCTGCCGGACCCTGGACCTGCCCCCTGCCTTCTCCAGAGCCAAATCTAGGAGAAGCCCAAGGCCCTGACTCCCTGGTGCTCTGGCCTGCTTGAGACCCAGGCCCTGGCACTCCTGGGCCAGGGGTGGACCTGCAGCCCAGGGGCACACCAAGCATGGGCCTGTGCCACCATGGTCAGACTGGCCACTCAGTAGAACTTCCCTGGGATCCGGCTGCACTGGGACGGGCCACAGGCACAGGCGCCCTGGAGGCAGAGGACAGAGGAGCAGAGAAGGGGAGGGGCTGACCTGGAAGGGGCTGATGGAGGGGGGAGGTCTGAGGGTCGAGCCTGGGCCCCATCTCTCTCAAAGTCATGGAGCCCTTCGTCTCACGTGTGACACTTTGCAGCTCGCACAGGCCTCCTTATCCTCAAGGTTGCTGCCAAATCCCCCCTCCTCCAAGAAGCCTCCTGGGGTTTTCCCAGGTTGACTTGCTGCCCACTCTCCTGGGTTTTCATGGCCCAGCGTGGTTAGTTGACACCCTGGGCTGTTATCTCCTTGAGGGGAAGGCTGGGTACCCGCTTGTCTCCAGCTTGTCCCCCAGTCTCTCCGAGAACCTGCTGGGCCCCAGTTGGGTCTTAGCTCTGCCTGGGATTTCTCATGTGTTAAGTGAGTCCAAGGCATGGAGTTGGTGCTTGGGGACTGTCGGCATAGCAGGAGGGCAAGAAGGGCTCCTTGTCCAGTATCCTGGCCCCCTGTACGTGTTCCCCCGTGTGCATGTTCAGATAGGGAGTGAGGGGCACGGCCCGGGGGAGCAAGACACTGCACGCCCAGGCCCAGATCTGAGAGCTGGAAAAGCTGCCTCCTGCTGCCTAGGGCGCCTGGGTGAGCGCCTTTCCTATGCCCCGCCCTGCGAGATTGTAGGCGGGGAGAACGCAGCACGTGGGAGGCCCGTCAGTGTTTGTTTCTGTGTGTTTTGTCTCCAAGCCTCAGTTTCCTGATCTGAAGAATGAGTGCAAGACCAAGTGTTTCTCTAATGCTTGTGAGACTTATGTGAGGGGCAGTGTGAGAGAGGTGCCGGGCACCTGCCTGGGCCAGACACCTGGGGTCCGGGGGGCATGGTGGGCAACTGGACAGGTGCTGGCAGGTGTCGGGGGGCCGGAGGTTTGAACTACATCACTCACCTCTGTAATTTAAACCTTGATTCTTCTCATCTGTGTGCCAGAAGGGAATTGGATCGAGCCCCCAAACTGCCATGCAGCCCCCTTTGGCTCACTTTGGTAGGCTCGACAGACCCACCTTTTTGGCTGTTCTGACCAGCTCTGCCTCCCAGTCAGAGCACCGGGCCAGGAGTCAGGCAACTCAAGTTCAAGAGCCCCTCCTCCTCACTGTCCCGTGGCCCCAGCCTGCCCTTGCCTGGCCTGGGCTGGCCCAGACATCTGAGTCAGGGACGGACTCAGGCCACCAGGATCCACACCAGGCCTGGGGCTCTCGTCACACCCAGCAAACCATCCCATTGTCTGCCACCCCCTTCTTTTTCTCATCTGCTCCCCACCCGGAGGCCAAGTCACTGCACCGCTCACAAAAACGGCTCTTGGCCTCAGGTCTCCACGCCTCAGTGACCGCCTCCTCCGGGAAGCCCTCCCTAACCTCCAAGGCCATAGGGGAGGACCCTTGCCCTGGGGCTTAGGCTGGACTCTGGTTCCGGGTTTACTTATTTTCCTTCCCACCGGACTCCGTGTTCCTTGAGCAGTCTTACACATTCTGGCACCCTGGGTCTGGTACACAATAGGTGCTCAATAAATGCTTTTGCTGGTTGGACACAGGCTCTGGGAGCTGGAAGGATGTTGAGGCCATTTCAGAGAAGAGGAGATGGAGTCCCAGAGAGGAGAGGGCCCTGGGTTTAAATCCTGGCAGCCTGGGACTGACCTGGCTGGGCCACTTGGTTTACGTTTTGGGGCGTCAGTTTCCTTATTTGTAAACTGGTGTGTTGAAGGTGCCGACTAAGATTGTATTGAGATTGAACCCAGGCAAGAGGGGCCACTTTCCAAAGCCCCTGAAAATGTGACTCTTCCCAGTGCTGTGTTTCAGGAGCCTCAGGGTCCAGGTGGACAGGGAGGGGCTGATGTGCACCTTGAATTGCAGGCATGCTGGGCGCTCTCGGGGCGGGGGGGGGGGGCGGCGGCGGGCAGGCCAGTGTCTCGTCCCTGGGCCCAGCAGCCTGCACTTCGGCCAGAGCTTGTGGGCTTGGAACCGTGCGCGGCCTGCTCAGGGGCCCTCCAGCAGCTGGAGGCCATCCCCCCGGCCTGCCCTGGGCTCTCCTTATTAGTGGCCACACACAGGAGAGTGTCCCCAAGGGTTCGGTGACCGACAGCAGGGGCCTGCCCCTCCCGTGCCCCGGCCAGGCCCACAGCAGAGCCCAACCGTCCTTCCCCTCCACCGCCCGCATTTTTATATTTTGAGCAGATGAAAGATTTCCATCCCTTTTTGTGTGTATGTTTTTGGGGGGGCTGAAATTAGCGGGCCCCTAGCTGCCTGTTCCCTCAAAGCCCAGTTGTGTTGAAAGGACATCAGAGGGCCCTTGGCTTTGTGGCTTCTCAGGGGTCCTGAGCCTCTGCAGGTCCGGAGGGCAGGGAGCGCGGGGGCAGGACCTGGAGGAGGGGAGACCTTCCCCGTAGGCGTGAGCCGCTTCCTGCAGCGGCTTATGCTAAAGCCTCAGACAGGCCAAGACACCACTGCCTCCTCACCGAGCGGGTCCTGGCCCTCAGGGAGGGTCCTTCTGCCTGGGCTCGGCCTCCTGCCGGCCCCCTGTCCCCTGATCCCCAAGCAGCAGCCTGGCGGTGCAGGGGGCGCATGCGTGCGGCGGGAGTGAGCCGGCTGTGGAGAATTAATATTCCTGGAACATCGCCCCGGCAGCCTGCACACGCCGAGGAGAATATTACGGCGATTAGCGGTGGGAGTTCGGCCTGCACGCAATATCTGGATGGAGAATTCGGTGTGATTAATCTGGCGCTAAGTAGCAGCCTCCGGGGTCCGTGGGGCTCCGGCATGTTTGGAATGGGAAAAAAGCTTGGGAGCGCAGCGATTCTTCCGGGGGCTCTTTGGGGGTCTGCCAGGGCAGCAGCTGCGCCTGGGGCGGGCTACAGGCCCCTGACGGCCCCCAGGCGGGTAGATCACCCTCGGCTGCGGCCGTTGGCAGAGTGCCAACAGATAAAAGTGTGTCGGGTTCAGAACCTCAGCCTGTCCCACACCCCGGGCCTTTCTCTCCTTTTAGCCTCCTACGTGGGTGTCACAGACCCCCATTCGAATTGTGGCTTCAGTGCACTTCCCGCCACCTCCCTAGGCCTCCGGCTCCTCACCTGTGCAGCGGGACACGGGATTCCTGCTCTGCCACCCCGGGGGAGACTAACTACTGTTGTTGCCATTTTACGGAGGAGGGCACTGAGGCCGTGAGCCTTCGCACGGCTAGGAAGTGGCGCCGTGCTGTGCAGGTGTCGGGGTTCGTGGTACTAGTTTTTCATCCTCAGCTGAGGACATTCTCTCGTTGCTTTTAAAGAGAGAGAAAGGGGGAGAGAAGTATCAATGGGAGAGAGAAGCATCTGTTGGCTGCCTCCCGCACCTGCCTGGACCAGGAATCGAACCCCCAATCTAGGCATGTGCCCTGACTGGGAATTGAACCCACAACCTTTTGGTTACAGGACACACTCCAACTGACACACTGGCCAGGGCGAGGGAGTTATCATAACTCATCCTAATAACCTGGTTTCAGCAGCCACCCAGTCCCTCCCACTCTGGGCCCCGGGGGCCGCAGCAGGCGATGTGCGGGGCCTCCCAGAGTGTGCGGGGGAGCAGGGGCGGTGAGAGCACACTGACTGTCTCACAGATTTGAACCTACAGCCCCATCTGTCGAATGGGTACAAAATACCCCTCCGCCCTGAAGTGGACTCCTGCTGTTAAGACCTGTCGTTCTGGCTGTTTACAAACTGACTTAGGGGAGTGACGGAGGTGACATGGAGGTGGTGGTGATGTGAGCCAGGGGACATCTGCCTGGCCCTCCTTCCTGTCTGCGGTCCCAGTCTCACGGCCTTGTCAGGTGGCAGCACCCAGTGCCGGGGCTGCAAGGGCGCCTGCAGCTCCTCCCCCCCCCGTGTCTTCACTGGAAGGGAGAGGAAACGGAGGCCCCAGGGAGAAACAGCGCCTGCCCAGGGCCGCCCCGAAGTGGCAGGGTTGACAGGGGCCCGCAGTGTCTGCACCCAGACGGACCGCGTTGCCCTCGGGCAGCTCCTCCTGCCTTCGAGTCTCGGTTTCCTCACCTGGGGAATGGGATGGGCATGCCAGCCTTGGGGGGTAGGACAGTGCAGTGGGCCTAGAACAGAGCAGGTGCTCCGCTGTTAGCAGGGGAAAGTCAAGGTCTTCTGGGAGCCCCCAGGCTGCTCGGAAGGGTGCCCAGGACGTGTAGCTGGCCGGCCCCCCTGTGCCCGGGGGGCCAGACTCGGTGAAAGCTCTCGGGGCGGCAGAAATCCACTCCTGCACCGTTTCGCTCCATCGCTTCAAGCCCAAGCCCGTGGACTGAACGTTTCCAAATCTGACTTGCAGGAATGTTGCTTTGTTTTATTTTATGTATTTATTTTTGCCAGTGAGGCCTCAGGCCCCCACAGACCTCACCATCGTGCCCAGAAATTGCTACCAGGCCACTTGCCTTCACTCCCCCTTTCCTAAGCAGGTGACATAACGGCCTTTGAAAGGGGGTTGGTTTGTGGTTTCCCAGCAGTGGGGCGGTCTGTGGTCGTGAGCAGCTAAATTTGAAACTGGGCTTTTGAGGACAGTTTTTAGTGAGCTCTGGAACGGCTGGGCGCGGTATGAGGTGGCAAGGGTCACGCAGAGGCGGGTGGGGCTCTGCGGGGTCAGCTGTGTGTTCACGACCGACTCCCCGGGGCCCGGAGCAGTGTGGGAGCTGGCGTGAGCGCCGCCCGAACGGATGCACGCGTGCTCGGTTGGGTGGATGAGTGCGTGCACGCACGATGCGGTGGGTGCCCGCTGTGACAGGCAGCAGAGTGTGTGGGTGAGAAGCCCAGACTCTGGGGCCAGACAGCCTGGCGTTGAATCCTGGCTCTGCTTTTTATTAGCGGTGTGACTTGGGGCAACTCGATTCAGTCCTCTGGGCCTCAGTTTGCTCATCTGTAAAATGGGGGGTAACAGTAATCTCACAACTCTCCTAAGAAGCTAAGATGGGGTACATACAGTAAGCACTACCTAAGTATCATTAACTGTCGTTATCATTAAAAGAATTCTTTGCCTTGGCTGGTGTGGCTCAGTGGATTGAAACGCTGGTCTGCAAACCAGGGGGTCGCCGGTTCAATTCCTGGTCAAGGCACGTGCCTGGGTTGTGGGCCAGGTCCCCAGTGGAGGGCGTGTGAGAGGCAACTACACATTGATGTTTCTCTCCCTCTTTTTCTCCCTTCCTTCCCCTCTCTCTAAAAATAAAAATAAATAAAAAATCTTTAAAAAAAGAATTGCTTCTGGAAAATGAAAAGAATTCTGACCGAGGGGTTACAAGGCTAAGTGTAGGCCTTAACTCTGCCACTGACGTACCGTGTGACCTTGGACAAGTCCCTCCCTCTCCCTGGGCCTCAGTTTCCACATCTGTAGAGTGACGGGGCCAGATGATGCCAGCCCCCCCCGCAGATTGGTTGTTTGGTCTCTGTGTCCTTGGTCCTTATTCCTGACAGTAACACCCCCGACACAGAGGCTGGGTGCTCGTGGAGCCCTCCGGTCAGCCAGCGCGCCACCGAAAACGCATGCTCACCTCCACCCCGGATGCCTGGGTTGCTGCCTCAGAAATATGTTTTGCCTTTCGGGGGTTGGGTGCCCCCAACTCTTCCGTGCATTGGGGCCCTCCTCCCTTTCCCCAGCCCTTCTGACCCAGCCTGCACGCCTCCCCCGGGCCTCCCCGCCAGCTGCCTCTCCTGCGGAGCCTTCTTCCTGCATCTGTCACTCCTGGCTCGTGATCCCACCTCACCCATGCCAGGATGTTCGTGAAAAGTTATTGACTAACTCTGCACGTGTGTCCCAGGATCCAGGAGATGGAAGGGAACCCACGTTATTGTGTATCTGCTAAGTGCCCGGCCCTGTGCTGGGGGCTTTCACATTCCCTGTTTGCAGTTACCCCTGAAAACTCAGAGAAGCCAGGGGAGCTCCCTTGTCTCGAGAGTGGGAAGCTGAGCTCCGTGAGGTCCTCTGGGAGCCCAGCCCGTCCCCCCGAAGCCCACTTCCTCCCCACAGCTCGCAGCCTTCCCTCCCTCAGCGGTGGCACCAGGCAGGCCTCGATCAGATAAGGCAGTAATGACCTTGCTAACGCTGGTCTGGTTCCTGCCGGAGTCTGCACTGCCCTAATCATCCCGCATCCCTCCCGGCCTCTGCTCTCACAATAACCTTATAAGGCAGGCTCTGTTCTTATGCCCATTTTACAGGTGGGGCACATGAGGCTCAGAGATCACAGAGGAAGGAAGTGGTAGAGCCAAGATTTAAAACCAGACATCCTGATGTAGGTGCCTGCCGAAGTGAGTTAAGTTCTCGGGCCCACTGTTTCAACCGACCTTGCCCAGTTCCTCCGTGTGTGTTTCTTGAGTGCTCACGGTGTGCAGGCACTGTGCCAGGGGTCAGAGGATAAGACACACCCGTGTCCTTCATCCCAGCCAGGGGAGAGGGCAGACGAAAGGACAGGTACAGTGGGCACAGGTGCTATGCCAAGACCCTCCTAACAGCACGGCTGTCGTTGTCCCCCTTTCACAGAGGAGGAAACAGACTTACAGGGGTCAAGTGGCTTGTCCAAGGTCACACAGTGAGCAAGTTGGGGAGCTGGGATTTGAACCTGGCAGTCCCCCATCTCCTTGGGGGCTTCAAAGTCCCCATCCCTTTTTACCAGTTCCTGCTGTCTCCAAGGACACTGTGAGTAGGAGCTACGATGGGGGGGGAAACATGGGAAGTGGCATCTAACTTGGACTTGAGGGTCAGGAAATGGTTCTGAGAGGAAGTGAGGTCTCCGGTGAGAACTTCATGCAACCAGGGAAGGGACGGGGGTGTTCCAGGCACAGGGAACAGCATGTGCAAAGGCCTGGAGGCGAGGGGGAGCGTGGTTTGTGTAGGGAACCGAAGGAGGTGTTTGTTCTGGGCTTCCTGGCCGGTGTTGGCAGTTGCACACACATATTTTGTAAGTGGAGTCACTTTATTACCCTCCGAACAAGGGTTGAGTGAGTGCCTGGTGTGGATTCTGTGCCGTGTTGAGTCTTGAGTGGGGAGGGGGGAAGGGCCGGGGCAAAGCCTGGAGGGAGTCCTGAGGACGGAGGGGTGCGGGAACGTTAGCTCTGGGCTTCAGGGAAAGACTGCGAGAAATGGGCGTACTTTCCAGGCGTGGGAACAGTCCATGTCCTGGCCTGGAACCCTGACATCCTGGACATGGGAAGGATGAAATTGGAGAACTGGAGCCCGGCACATAGTAGGTCCGCATCAAATGTCAGGCCCAGAAGCTCAAATGAAGGGTGTGCCAAGTTTGGGGCGGCCAGTGGCCAGCAGCCCAGAGGCCCCGTGGTGCCAAGGAAGAGGGTGCTGCAGGGTGTTGGCACAGGGGCCTGGGGGCCTCGGGCTGGGCTTGGGGCTCGGGCTGAAGGGAGCACAGCAGAGTGGGCCACGTGGCCTCGCACTGAGGGCAGAGCCTGGGAGCCCCTGTGGTTTTCTCAGAGGAGGTGGGCGCTGGACGAGGGGGACCCTGCCAGGCCAGGGGTAGCCTGGAGCAGCCATAGCGTAGGAGACGCGGGCCGAGGGCATTGCAGGGCCGAGGGTCTGGCCCTGGGCTGGAGGCCAGGCGCCGCACATCTGAGTCCTGGTTTTGTTTCATCAGTCTTTGGCCTCAGTTTCCCCATCTTTTTTTTAAAAATTGTTAAAATTATTTACAGATTTTTAAAGGGGGAGAGAGAAAGAGAGGGATTGATGTGTTGATGCACCCATTAATGCACTCATTGGTTGACTCCTGGATGTGCCCTGACTGGGGATCGAACCCACAACCTTGGCACATTGGGATGATACTCCAGCCAACTAAGCTACCCAGCCAGGGCTGGTTGCCCTATCTTGACTGGGCCTTTGGTACCTGCCTCCTAGACATTGCGATGGAGTAAAAGGAGGAGTCCGAGTGCTGAGTGTTCAGCCCATTGGAACCAGCCCTGCTGGCCACATGCTGAGGGGCAGGCCTCCTGCTGCTGCAGCTCGCCCGCCTCCCCCGCCCCCAGACGGGACCGGGGTGTTGGGACTGCTCTCCCCTGCCCGCCCCCACGGCAGCCCACCTCCACAGAGGGTGGCCTGGGCTGAGTTCTCAGACCCAAGCCCTCGTCCCAGCAGCCCCTGAGGCTTCCGTGAGCCCACGGCCGCCCGGCTGGCCCTCCAGGCCCTGAGCCCCTTTGCTGCCCCTGAGCAGCCCTCGAGCACCCTCTCAGGCCCCTGCCGCAGATCCCAGCTCATTTCCCCGCGGAGCAGGCTCAGAGGAGCCCCTTCTTTGGGAGCCTCGCCAGCTCTTCCTGAAACCCCCCGGCAGAACTGGGTAGGCGTCCCAGGCACACAGTAGGCGCTCCGTGCCCAACCTGCTGGCCTTTACCCCACAGGTTCCACGAACAGCAGTGACTGTGGTTCTTGGCTGTGGTGGGCGGTCACCCCTTTTAAGCTATTCACTCTGGGCCCAATTATAAATAGACACATAATCGCCCCTATCTATACAGATAAAACATTTTCCCCGAGATGAGCTGCCCGCCCCTCCCCCCAGCGCTGGCACGCGCACTCTCGGAGGGATTGGTGCTCCCCTCCCTCCTCCATCCATCCCCTCCTCCCTGCTGCTCCTCCATCTCCACCCTGCAGAGGTGAGATCGGCAGGGCCGTGATGTCAGAGGCTCAGCTGATGTCACCGCCCTGGCCGTGACTTCACTTGCCGGCTTGGGCAGGAGGAGCCACGAGGAAGCGGAGAGCTGAGAAACTACCCCCCTTTCCTTTTCCGTCTCCTCTTTCCCTCTCCCTCCTCCCCATCCTCGCTCTGGAGTTGTTCTCCTCCCCCGGTCCGGTCCGTCCGCCGCGTTCCGTCCGGGGGGCCTGGGGCAAGTGCCAGCAAGGATGCTGCTGCAAAGGTAACCGGCATGCACGGCGCCTCTCCCTCCGGTCGTGAAAGTTTGCTCTGGTGTGCGAGGCGTGCCCGCTGGGCACCCCGCCGCGCCACGCTGCCGGGCCCAGGCTCCTGGAGGGGGGCGCGGACGGGGGGCGGCAGGGCCAGGGCAGGGCGGGCGGGGGCCTCCCAGGCGGCCTTGACTGCCTTGTCCCCATCAAAGGCTGCAGCTGCTCAAGTGGCGGCTGCAGCTTTGAAACTGCCATAAAGAGCGAGGGAGGGAGGGGTGGCGCGGGGGATGTTCGGAGCAGTGCCCAGGAGGCTGGCCCGCAGAGGAGGGGCGGCAGGGGCTGCTCCGGGAGCTCGGCGGCTGGGCAGCCGCAGGGGCGTGAAGGGCAAGGCCCCGGGTCAGAGGCCGGGGGGCCAAACCACTGTCCCTTGTCCCCTCAGACCCAGCCAGCGTCAGTGGCCAGGGTGCCAGCAGCGAGGATGCAGAGGCGGGCAGCGGGGGCAGGGGTGGGGGGGCGGAGCTGGCTGCTCCCTCTCACACCCCCCTCCCCGTTATTCCCAGGCATATTCTTCACCTCCAGCAGGCCATTTGTCAGAGGCGATTTGGGACAAAGGAGGGGGCAGTGGGGGGTCTGCTGCAAGTTGGGCAGCGGGCACAGAGCGTGTGGCCAGAGAGAAACGCCAACAATTAAGAGGCAGATCCAGGGCTTTGCTCATTCAGGCTGTCGAGGGAGCCGTCATTTTGTGTTAGCGTGTGTGTGTCTGAGGTGGGAGGAGGAGGAGAGGGGAGAATGACAGGAGAAGGATTATGACATTGTGTTGTCTCTGTTTGTGGTAAATGCAAATTTGGCACCGGCAGCTTCCCGGGAAAAGCAGCAGCAAGTAACCCAGGCCAAGGCCTTGGCCCAAACCCGCGGAGGGAGCCCATGTGGGGCGGTTTGGGTTTTTTTCCTTCCCTTTTTTCTGTCTGGCGTGTGCTTCTTCCATTTATTTTCCCAGTGAAGTGCAGAAGACAGACAGGCTGGCATGGCGGGGAGGAGCCGGCCCTCCCTCCTCTCTGCCCGTCCTGCTCCCTCCTCGCCCTGTGGGAGGCCCGGGCTGCTCTCCTGACCCCCAGACACTGCCCTGTCTTGGCTGCCTCCCCGCCAGGCCTCTGTCCCCAGACAGGGTCACGGTTCCTGTCATTCCCTTAGCCCGGATGGTCTCAGAAGGCTACTTCTGCCCACAGCTGCTGCCCAAGGATGAGCAGAGGCCGAGAGCCCAGGACCGGGGCGGAGATGGGGCTTCAGAGACACAGGTGGGGCTGGGCGTGCCCCCGGCTGCAGAGCTGGCCTGGCCTGCCTGGGAGGCCGGCAAAGGGTTCCGTCGCCGGGCCGGTGTTGCCCGAGTGTCCCCGGGGCCTTGGCTCCTCCGGCAGGCCCATAGGACAGGGAGCTTGAGCCTGGTCTGCGCTGGGAAGCAGGCACAGCCCAAGGCTCTGGACCAGAGCAAGGCTGAGGCAGGTGCCGCGGTCAGCACACAGGTGGGGAGTCTTCGGAGCCCGTCTCCAGAGAAGGCACAGGGTGGGGCTTCGCCAGGGCCAGCCCACAGTTCAGGCCCCGGCGGGGACAAAGAGCTCTCAGCCGAGAAGCCAAGGCAGGAGTCCTCCGCCCATGGATGGTCAGGGGAAGGCGTGGCCAGCCGGGTCCACACACACTGGGCCTCAGGCTGTGGCCCCACTGCGTTCCTTCCCTGGGAGCGGGTTCCTCACCCTGACCTCACTGCTTCCTTCTTTGCCAGGTCAAGTCCTTCATGGTTCATTTGGCCTCCTCCAGGAAGCCTCTCCTGCCCTCCATCCGGGTGGGCTGGGGCCCGCGCCACGCCCACCCCCACCCCTCCTCACAGCACTGACCACGCTGTGGTCACTTGGGTGCAGGAATTCTAAGGCATCCTCAGTGTTCTGGGCACCTGCCCAGAGCTGAGCAAGGTGGAGCTTTGTGCCTGGAACCCAGGGGAGCAGGTCCAGGCTCCAGGTCCAGACAGGTTCCCCAGGAAGGTGGGCCGCCAGGAGGGAACAGACGTCCGGCCTCACTTCCTTAAGGCAAACCCGCCCGAGGGGATTTCTCCCCACTGAGCCCGGTATGCGGGGGTAAGCTGCAGCTGTGTCTGTGAGGCGGACGTCTGTCCTGTGCTGGAGAGCCTCATGCGGTTAAATAATGTCCCTTTGGAAAGTGGTGGTAGCCTGGTGTGTCTATCCTAGCATTTCCTGCAGGTCCTGGGCCCCGCACAGGGGAGCCAGAAGGCGTTTCGGGGGCCATTGTGACCAGCAGCTGCCTGCCTGGCCTCAGCCTGGTCGGCGGGGCCCTGGCACCCCATGGAGCTCTCTGTGCCAGACAGAAAAGGAAGGAAGAGTGGATACGCTCTGCCCAAGGCCAAGACGACAGGAGCACCAGGCAGGTAGCCACGGTGAGGGCCAGCTGGCCCAGTCAGCTCACGTCCCCCAGCCCAGGTGCACAGAGCCTGCCCACTCGGAGGAGTCGGCACCCTCCAGGTGTACAGAGATGGGAGAAGCACTCCCGACCCCCTCCCTGCAGACACCCCATCTGATGACCCTCAGGAGCTTTGGAGTCAGGTGGTCCTGAGGGAGAGTCTTCCCTGGCCTCTTTCTAGCCATGTGACCTTGGGCAAGTGACTCAGTCTCTCAGAGCTGCGGTTTCCAAAGGCAGAGACCTGGGAGTAGTCAGCTCTACCTGCCGGCTTGTGAGGGTTAAGGAGGCTGCAGGTGCGCAGTTCATGGCCGCTGTGGTCACGAGGAGCAGGCTGTGCCAGCAGCCTGGGTGCACAACAGAAAACATCCTCCCCGGGAGTTACCGCAGTGAATTCTGACAGGGCAATCAAGAGGGCTTCCAAGAGGAGGTGGCATTTGAAGGCCTTGAGGAATGAGTATGAGTTAGCCAGGCTAAGGCGGGGGAGGGCGTACCACCAAAAGGAAGTGTAAGAGCAGAGCTTCAGGGTGTACAAGACAAGGCCGGTCGTCTCATGTGGCCCAAGCCCAGTGAGGGGAAGGGGGAGAGGGGGCCCTGTTTCTCTCTGCAGTGGGAGCCAGCTCTGGGGGGAGAACCCGACTCAATGACCCAGCGGGCGGGTTTTGCACAGACGTCCCATGGCCATTGCAAATGCGCCTTCCGGAGGCGTTTGTGTGTCTTAGAGTTTCAGGCGGTTCTCTAGGGCCCCGCCCAGCTGGCTGGTTCCAGCTCCTCCCACTTCAGGCCTCTCGGGCTGGCCTTGTCGCGTGGGACTCCCAGAAGGCCCCCTGTCTGAATTTAAGGGCCAGCCTGGGTCTTCTAATTAGGAGCCTCGGGACTCCCGGGGTGCAGGACCAGCCCAGGCCGCGCTCTGAGCTGGGGCCGCTGCTGCCAGGGAAGCAGGGTGCATGCCTCTTCCCCGACGGGAGTGAGGGCTCCTGGAGCAGCCTCTCCGGCCTGGGGCCCCGGGGTGACTGGGCGCTCCTGTAAGAGGCCAGGGTGGCTGCTCCCCTCAGTCCATCCCCGGCCGGGATGGGAACACAGCAGGGACCGGTCACCAGGGCTCAGCCCTGGCCCTGCCGTTTACCAGCTGCGTGGCCTCAAGTAAGCGGCCTGCCCTCTCCGAGTCTTGGTCTCTTGGGGTAACAACGGTCCCCCAGTCGCAGGGCTGGGGTGAAGAGTACGTGAGATAATTTTGACAAAGCAGTTAGTCCAGAGCCGGCTGCTTTTTAGGCACTCGGTAACTGTTGGCTTAGAGAAAAGTCAGCCTAGGAAAGCGAAGGGTGGAGTGTCTGTGGGCCAGTCTCTCCGAGCCTCAGTTTCCCTGGCTGTAAAATGGGGATGGTAACTGTGCTTGGTAATGACTAACATGTGTGAGCACTCACTATGAATCAGGCAGTTTCCCCCAACTCTGCCTAACACGTGAGGGTGGGGGTGAGGGGACAGGGCATCCCAAAAGCCAAAAGCGTGCAGGGAAGAGCCCCAGAGATTGGGTATTTTCTGGGTGAGGCCAGAGTGGCAGCTTGAAGGTGTGGACAAGATCAGAGGGAATTGGATGGCTGGGGACCAGCAAGGGCCCACCTACCACTGTAAGTGAGCCACCTGGGCTGGGCACCCCTCGCACCTGACAGCCATCAAAACATCTTGGGGCCCCGAGCAAGTCACGGCCCCACCCGTTGAGCTCGGTTCTCCTCTCGGGAGGACAGCGGCTTGGGCTCACTCACTCACTCCTTAGGTCCCCAGCTGCCGGAAGGGGCTGTGATTCTCTGGTCTCTGACTTTCTTGGATGGCGTCCATGTAGGTTGTGATTTGGGCGGTATGATCTGCCCATTGATTTTTTCCAGAAAGGATGCTTTCTTCCCTCTGTTCTGCCATCAGCCCGCAGACGGACAACCTTGGTGCTGGCCTTCCCACGGCTCCTCCCTCCTCCTCCCACCAGCACACCCCGCCTGGGGTGCAGCCGGGAACCCCGAGGGTCCGGCAGGGCAGGGGCTCCCGGAAGGCCCCTCGAAGGCACGGGGCTGTCCCCACACCGTGCGGTGCGCACCACTGCCAGGGAGTGCCCAGGGCTGGGAGCCGTGTCCAGCCCACACCTGACTCTGGGTCCGAGTGGCCACGGGAGGCCCGGGCCATCACGCGCTCCCCCTCCTGTTGTCAGCACGAGCTTCAGGGTTGGACAGGCTGCTGGGCATTTGTGTCACTGCGTCAGGGCTGGGAGGTCGCAGGGGTGTGTGAGTCCGCTGTGTGGTGTCACCCAGGCCAGGATGGTGGGAACAGCGCCGCCCTCGTGGTGAGAGAGGAGGAGGCCGAGGCTCCAAGGGCTTAGGGAGCTCACTTAAGGTGGCGTCACCCCCCACCCACCACCAGGAAGGAGCCCAGGAGGGCTGTAGTGCTGGGCGCTCCTAAGAGGCAGGCAGGGCAGGGAAAGGGGGTCCGGAGACCATTGCGGGAGGAAGGCCGGGGAGACGTGAAAGCTGTGCGGAGGCGGTTCCCATACCAGCTGACCTCACAGGGCCTGCGGGGGTGGGGGTAGTGGTCACCGGCTACACGGGGGAGGGGCACTGCACACGATCAGGGCCCGCGAGGCATGCACGGGTGCTGCTTCCTTTGCCTGGGGGGTGTCTGCCCACCGTCACTCAGCCGGGGCGTGGGAGTCAGCGTAAGGGCTCTGCGTGGGCTCAGATCCCAGCCCGGCCGCTCACTGGCCGAGCAGTTCCTGCCCCGAGTCTCAGTTCCCACGCCTACCAACAGGGACCGTTGTAAACGCACCTCAGAGGCTTGCTGTGACGGTGACTCGGGTTCACAGGTGACTCGGCGCACCCCGTAAGAGCTGTAGGGATGTGCTCCACTGCTGTCCCCTGGAGTCAACTCAGACTCCCCCAAACACTCCGCGTTTACTGGGCACCTGCCTGCCCTCCTGTGCCCTGGGCCAAGCCGCCAGCCTCAGGGCCCGAGTGTGTGGGTCTGAGGGGGGGGGGGGCAGCCCGCCAGAACTGGTGTGTTGGCTCCCACTGCTGGCGTGACAGACGTCCTGATGAAATCTGTCACTTGGAAACATTTTTAAAGGAAATTTCCGGAAAGTTTTCTTAACCCCATGGGGGGGCCCTAGTAGCCTGAACTATCGTCAGGTTCTTGTCGTGGCTTTGCCGTGACTTGCCGGGGAACCTCCCTTTCCTGGGACTCAGTTTCCTCATCTGTAAATCGGAGCAGCCACCGTACCCACCCAGGAGGGCCGACCCTAGGCGAGACTGCTCCTGCGCAGCGTGCTTTGTAAACGCACAAGTGCCTTGGGGGCTTTTGGTTCTGCTTCTTGTCACTCAGGAAACGGCCACCGGCGGTGTCTCGCTGGGCCCTGACCCGGGGTGTGGATGTCGGTGGGACGCCGGCTCTGCTCTCAGGGTTCCCCGAGCAGTGGCCTCACTAAAACCCTTGACTTTTGTGATTTCCAGAGAACGTGGAAGGCCCCTCAGGCAGCCTGGCCCCTTCCAGGGGAAATGCTGGTAAGTGCCTGTGCTCTCTGTTGGTTTGTTGCGCACTGTTTTTGTGTCGGCTCACGTGCAGGGGTGCTGGGGGGAGCTGGGGGTCAGCCCTGCCCTTGGGAACGCAGTCCAGGAGGAAGGACCTGAAAACCCCACACCCAAATGACCAAATGCCTGAGGTTCAGGAGTGGCCCGACGCAAAGCCTGGACTTTCCAGAAGGTGCGCGGCCACAGGGCAGCTGGCGGGGTCATTATAAAGGCATATTGACAGTTTCTTCTGCCTGGAATCCTTCAGCAGGTCCCCCCTTCCCCCGTGGGAATGAGTCCCCAAGCCTGTGGCCCACACTGCCTTGCTCCAGCTGCATCTCTAGCTTTTCCTTTCGCAAATGTTGCACTGGCCTACTTTCCCTTCCTGGAAGTCTGCTTGCTCCCTGCTGCCTCAGGGCCTTTGCCCATGCTGTGCCTGCCACCTGGAGCTCTCTTGCAGCCTTATCATATAGTTACTCCCTATCTGTCCTTCAGTTCTCGTCTCAAATGTCCTGGGTCCCCAAGACCCAGGGTCCCATTATATACCCTCTGTGCACCTGCCATGCTTTCTTACTACTGTACGTTGCGGCTGTTACCGAATGACTGTTATATGTGATAAGTTATTCTCACTAATGGCCCCTTAGAACTGTAGTCTCCATGACAACAGGGACCCTTGGGCTCAATGCCTGGCATATGATAAGGGCTCAGCTAATGTTTGTTGAGTGACTGTATGATTGGTATTAAGGTAAGGCTTCATGGAGGTGGTGGTGGCGTTTGAGTATAACTTTAAAGAGGGATCATTTCGATCTGTAACGAAGAGGAAGAGCTTCCTGCTGCAGGGCACAGGTGGGCACATGGCGGGAATACAACTCATTTGTTTGGGCAAAGAGGCAGGATGGGACATGTGAGAGAAGGCTGGAGAACTGAGCTGGGGTCAGATGAGGGCTCTGAGCTCCAGGTGCATGAGGATCGACTTGAACTCTGAAGTCCCTTGGAACCCACCGAAAACCTCGGAGCCAGGGGGAGTAGGCTCACAGCTGGCTCTGGGTAACTGATGAGCCCGCCGCAGGGAGGGGTGGGCCCGCAAGAGGGGCTGCTGCAGCCAAGAGGACCGGCTGGGTGCTGGAGAAGCCGTAGACGCTGCTGCTTCCTCCTTCCCCGGAACCACATGCGCCTTGGCAGTTACCCCCGCCAGGGAGATGCGGGGCAGTGACGAGGAACCTCACGTGGCACGGCTGCTTCCAGAAGACAATCACCTTGGTGGCGAGGGAGCCATTGCTAAGTCACTGGAGGGAGAGACGGCGTGGCGGGAGCGTTGATGCCCACGTTTCTCAGCTTCCCAGATCGAGGAGGCAGCATCCAGCTTCACATCTCTGCACCTGTGTCCCGGTGCCTTCCCAGTGGTCCAGGAATCGTGACACCGAGGGACCAGCCCGTGGTAGAGGAGCGGAAGCATTCCCGTCAAGGCCTAGCGAGCGAGAACCACTCCGCGCCCCCAGGGCGGGGCGCAGCTGATGGGGTCGGAAGAGGCGGGATTCGCCGGAAGTGCCTGGGGACTAGTCCCAGATCTGCTCCTTAGCAGCGGTGCGCCTTCGGGCATCTCGCTAGCAACTCTGGGCTTCAGTTTCTTCAGCTGTGAAGTGGGAACCGCCCGGGCGCCGGCAGAGTTAGGGGCGCAGACACACGTGCAGCCCCAAGCACAGGGACCGCTGGAGGCTCGGAAGCGGCGGATGTATCATGGCTGCGCTTTTCTCCCCGGTTTGAATCCTTCGCAGGAAGCTCGGGTTTCAGGCTTAAAATGAAGAGCGTGTCAACAAAACAGGATAGAACAAAGTCTTTTCCCAGCATGCCTCAGCATGAGGCACTGCCTTCCCGCGGAGCCCCACAGAGATGGGGCTAAAAGTCTCCGGCTTTCAAGCAGAAATAATCCCCATGGAAAGGACCCTCCCCATTGTTATCTGGTGATAAAACGAGGCAGGAGCCTGCAGCCCAGCCCTCCCGGCTTCAGATTCCAACTCCGCCCCTTCCTAGTGGCTCCGGGCCTCAGTTTCCTCATCTGCAAGCTGCGGTAATAACAGTACCCGCCTCACAGGGCCGCTGTAAGGATTAAGCGGGTCAATGCAGGTGAAGTGGTCAGAACGTGCCTTTGTCACTAGGATGGTTAGGTCACTTCCCTTGCACCGCGAGCCTCTGCAGTGCTCTAAGTGACTCCGCGGGGGCTCGGGAGGCGAGAGGCTGAGTTCAGAGCCCAGCTCTGCTGGACTCCAGAGTCACTAGCTGTGTGACTCTGGGATGTCTCTTAACCTCTCTGCCCCTTTCCTTGTCTGTACCACGGCGGTGACAGTCCCTGACTCCTAAGGCTGTTGGGAGGGGTGAGTGGGGTCAGCCAGGTAAGAGCCCTGATTCCCTGGAGGCTGCAGACCACTCGGCCCCTCCTCCCACCCGCTACACTTTCCAGATGAAGGAATTCGGATCAGAGCCTTTGGAGGACATGCTGAGGGGCACACGTCGCTGTGACCTGCACTGGGCCACCACGCCAGGGGCGGCCCCGGGAGCGTTGGGCCACCAGCAGCAGGAGTGCCGAGTGGACTGACCTGACGGGGTGCTGTCCCGCAGGGCCAGGCTGCAAGGGCCTCCAGCTGCTCAGCTGGGTCTCCCCTGCTGTTCTCTCTCTGCTCACCCGTGGGCACATGAGTGCTGATGGACAGCAATGCCACTTGCTGGGCAGGCCAGCTGCCCAGCCTCCGGGGGATAACGTGTCACCTGTGGGGAGAAGCTGGTGCCAACCCTGCTGTCCTCTCACATCTCTTTCCCTGTCCGCCTGCAGACTCTGGGGCCCACCAACCGTCTGTGTCCATTCATCTTTCCAGTGTTTACCGAGCGCTGGGAAGCTTAGTGGTTAGAAGAGGAACCTCTGAAGACCTGGGATCAAATCCCAGCTCGGCCTCTTCCAAGCTGTGTGACTTGGAAGACAAGCAACTTAAACTCTCTGTGCTTCACCAGTGGCCCCACCTGTAAAGTGCGGTGATGGCAGTACCAGCCTCATCACATTGTTGCAAATGCACAGTGCCTGTTCACAGAAGCCCTGCATTTCTCTGGGCTGTAGGGACAGTGCTGTGGATGCAGTCCCCTACCCTGCACAGGATGCTGGAGACCTTGGGGAAGCAGAGGTGTCTGCCCTGCCAATGCTCACACTCCCAGGAGAGATGGACACAGCCCTATACACAGGCCAGTGTGACCAGTGGAAGCTAAGAAGGGAGCCACAACTTCCACCCTGGGGGGTGGGACACACCTGAGCAGAGGTCACTGTGAGGTCCTATGATGTAGATTCACGCCATGCATGTCAGAGATACCACCCTGCAGGATCCCGCCCTTGCCCTCCTCTGAGGTCCCAATCTCTCATTCCCCTAGCACTACACTGGGCACAGCCCTCCTGCGAAGAGCAGGTGGCTGTCTCCACCCTGCCAAGTCTGGGTATTCCTGGCCCTCTGGAGCCTCCTTGACCCCTTTAGCTTGGGAACTGGCCCTGACTTCGCCCCAGACAGACCTATCCTGAGCCCCTGTGCCTGTGCCATCAGTGCCGACAGCCCAGCATACAGCGGGTGCCGTGTGTGGAATGAAGGCGTACCACAAAGGATCTGGCCACCCTGCTGTTTGTGTCCTCTGCTTCCCCCTGCTTTGCATGGGGCAAGTGCCTGGCTTGCGACTGGCTCTGCAGGGTGCTGTGCGGGGGTCCCCCTCCCATAACCCTAGGCCCCTGCCCATTGTCTCTGGAGAACAGGAGCCAGCATTCCAGGCCAAGCCCCTGGTGTGCTCGAGTTGGCAGGAGGCCCCTCCCACCAGGAAGGAAAGCCAGGGCCCATAGGAGAAAGGTGAGGGCTGCACGTGTGTGCAAGAAAGCCTGCCAGCGGGAGGAAGGGACGTCCGCCCGCCGCTGAAGGCACGACAGGCGGCTCGCCGCACAAGTCACTGATCTGCCGGGCAGGGCCGGTCTCCTCAATCAATCCGCACTGACACATGGTAGCGGAATCGGTGACCTGGAGGCAGAAGGCTCCATTTGTAATCCCGGAGTGGCCCGGGCGCCTGGAGGAGGGCAGAGGAGTTTGTAATAAAGGGAGTGACACAGGGTTTCCAAAAGCTATCTCCGAGCCAGAGGAGGAGGGAAAGGATTAATTTTGCTTCTGGAAATGAAACCACTGATTCAGTTCAATAAGTACTTTTTGAGTGGACTGGGTTTGGAAAGAGGGAAAAAATGAATCTACTGTCTTTTTCTTAAAGCGTGGAAAGAAAAACAGGACGCTCGCACATGAAGCAGCGGGAGAACAGCAGAAGGTGCTAGCTAACATGATCGCGGGGGTGGGGGCTGGGGGGCTCCCAGTTACTGACCGAGCTCCAGCCACTGCAGGACTTTGGGCGGCGACTCAATCTCTCCGAGCCTCTGTCTGCTCATGTGTCATATTGTGTCCACATCACAGAACTGTGGCCGCTGCTAACATGTGCCTGCTAGTGTCCTGGATTTTTTATGCAGACCTCCAGATTCTCCTAACACTTGTGTTATGAAGGAGGTCATATTATCCCCATTTCATAACTGAGGAAACCAGAGTTCAGAGAGGTGAAGTAAATTCTCTAAGGCCACACAGCCCAAGGGTACCCCAATCTGTCTGTTGGCGGTAACACCCACATGTCCTTTTTCCAAATGGTACCAAAAGGGACAGTGACAGGCTGCCAAGGGTAAAGAAGCTGAGGCTGGCCTGGCCCTAGGACTGGGAAGTTTCCTGGTGGAGGTTGGCTGGGCAATGTTCCAGCAGGACCCAGAGGGGTGGGAGGGGCTCCCAGGTCAGTCCCAGGACAGAAGCCAGGAGCAGACAAGAGCCCGGATTCCAGTTATCTGTCCGCATTCTTTTTCCCCCTTTCACCACCCATTTCGTGTTCTGGTCCCCCGGTCTGAAACCCGAGTGAGCTGGGAAGAGGGGAGAGGAAGGGGGCAGTGATGGGGCAGGAGACTCCAAGGAAGAGGGCTTCCCTTTCCTTCATGAGCTCTCTCAAGAAATTGGGGGTGCCCCCGACACCCGGGTTCAACAGGCTCCCCTGCATCCTTCCATGTTTGTCCAGAAAACATGGGTCGGTGTTGAGAGTCCCCGCAACCTTTCCCTCTGCAGCCCTGATCTAAGCAGAAGCCAGCACTGGTCTTTTAAAAGAGTCGGTGCCAAAGAATTTGAAAATGAAACTCACAGAACAATGGGAACAGCCAAAGGGCAGGGCCTGACGGCCTGCTCAGCTCTGCCCCGGAAGAGCCGCACCCCACCTGGCATGCAGGAGGTGTTGGGAAGCGGGTCTTCAGGAATGGCCTTGACCCGCGTGGGACCCGGCCCCCACTTCGTGAGACTGGACAGGAGCCAGGAGATACAACTGTCTTCCCCACTCACATCGTCCTGAGGTGGTAGAACCACCTCATGCCCTGCCTGGCATCCCTGTGGTGGGGATAGGTGTGGCCACAGCCAGGACCCTCCTTGGGTGGCCCGAGGCAAGGCAAAATGTTCAGGAGTCTGGCTGGGTGGAGTGGGAGGTGAAGGGCAGAGCCGGGCCTTGGGGAGCTGTGCACCTCAAATATACCTAAACCTGAGCCCCAGGATGCGCCTGGTTCCTGCCAGCCTCCACCTGCTGCGCAAAGCACTCTTCAAACTCCAATTTACTTTCCAGCTCGGTTGCTTCAGAAAAGGAACGACTCCAACATTCGGGGATATGGAAACCTACTTTAGAATGAGAAATTTTAGCCAACGTTAGGGATCTCTCCTGTTCCCATTGCGCCAATGGGAAACCGAGGCCCAGCGTGGGGGGAGAACCTGGCCAGGTATCCAGGTGAGTCACAGGCAGGATCACAAACACTCCACACACATCATCACAGGCCTCACTTTTGATAGTGGTGGGTCACCCTACACAAATATCTCAGTTCTACAACTGAGATTAAAAAAAAAAAAGTCAAGCCATTCCTTTGCTCCGTGAAACACATGTAGGATTTGCAAAGGAAGTCTGGAAACAGCCTGGCCTTGGCACCACAAATCCCCCACCTTATCTCTAAATTAAATTTGGACTCTTGGTCCAGCCAACCAGGCTTTGCAGGTTTTAACGCCCCTGCAGACGAAGGCAACTGGCATTTGGCGAGCCTATATTTTACCTGAGAAGTTGGTGGGCCTCCCCACACCTCGCTTAATGAAAGCGAAGGAAACTGAGGGCCCAAGTCATTCAAGGACACGCGGGGCGAAGGGGTGGAGGCGGCCAAGGAACCAGGTCTGCGGGGCCCTGAGGGCGTCTGGCTGGCGAGAGCCGCCCCCATACCAAGCCCTACTGAACGGGTTACCAGAGGAGGTCGGGCGTTGGCCCGCCGATCCCCCCTCCCCGGCTGCCAGAGACGTGATTCTGGCGTTGGAGACCTGGGGGAACTCTAGGAAGCCCAAAGAGACATTCCGGGCCGCTAACTCCCCAGAAAGTTGGCTTGTGGCCACTGCCAGGGCGGACGGACGGGAGCTGCGGGCCAAGATGGCACTGGGCAAGCAGCGAGCCGGCCGCGCTGCGCTTCGCAGCTGCGGAGAGGAGCCCCGCGCGCTCGGGGTCGCGGAGCCAGGGTCAGGCGAGCGGGCGCAGGCCTAGGCGCCGCCGCACGCGGGTGGGCACGCGCGCGCGCGCCGGCCCCGCCCCCCGGCGCCCCGCCCCCGCCGCGCGCCCTCCCGCCCGCCCGCGCGGTGCGGCCTTGAGCCTCCCTATTGGCCGCGCGCCGTCACCTGACGCTCTGTTATTTCCTGTGTGTTGGGAGAATGGAGAGAAAAAATCCCGAATCGAGCGGCTTTCGGCCCCTGCGAGGCGGCCGCGGCCTCCGTCGGGGGAGCCCGCCCTGAGGCGTGCCCGACTGGGGAGCGAGTGCGCGGGCCGGAGCGAGCCTCCAGGGGCCGCGGCCCCGGCCCGCCCCGCCGCCGTCCCGGGCGCCTGAGCTGGAGGCGGCGGAGGCTCCCCCACCCCCACCCCGCGCAGCACCGCCCGCCGCCGCTCCCTCCCCTCCCGCCCCCGGCCGAGGCCGAGGGACCGGGAGGGGGGCTCCCGCAGGTAACCGCCGCCCGGGCCGGGGGGCGAGGGGGAAAGGGCAGAGGTCAGGACTGAGGGGGCTAGCGCCAGGGCTAGGGCCCGGCCGGGGTGTCTGGTCTCGGGGGCTGGCTGGGGGCAGAGGTCCTTGCCGGGCCCGACCCGGGAGTGCCGAGATCCCTGTCCTCCGCCACCGGGACCGGCGTGCCGAGGGGAGCGGCCCCGCCCGGTCCGACCCGGAGTGCAGAGAGGTGCGGCCCGGCCTGGTCTAGGGCTGCTGAGGGGAAGTGGCCCGGCCTGCCATCCGCGTGAGGTGCCTCGGTCCGGCCTGCGAGTCCCGCAGTGCCGGGGCGCCGGCCCTAGCCTGAGGGTGCCGGGTGGGGTTAGGTACCTGCTCGTCGTAGCCTCGGGCGCCTCGGAGGCGGGTGCGAGCAGGCGGCGCCCGGGGGGCGGCCGGGTCAGCGGCGCCCGCCGCGGGGCCCCTGGCCGCTCCGGGGACCTGGCCGCGCTCGCCGCCTCTCCGCGGGCTGGGGGCGAGGCCGGCGGGCGGAGGGCCGGGCTTGGGGCGGGGAGGGGCCGGCCGGGCGGACTGGAGCGGCGCGGGGGCGCCCGGGAGTCGGAGCGCGCCCCGGCCGCGAGAGGGGACGGGGCCCCGCTGACTGCCTTGTGAACACCTGAAGCCATGTGGACGCGGCCGCTTCGCGCCTGTTGGGGGCGGAGGGCAGGTAGCGGCTGGCAGGGCGCAAGGTCCCGGCGCGGGGAGGGGCGGGGAGCGGAGCGCAGGGCACACTTCCTGCGTGGGGTTTTCTCCCCCTTCCCCGCCGCGGCGAGCAGGGCGGGGTGTTTGGTGCGGTGGTCCCCGCGTGCGGGAGAGCGTTCGTTTGGGGGCCCTTGGCTCTCGGCTTCCCTTCCCCTCCGAGGGGGAAAGGGGTGTTGGAGGAAAGTGCCCGGCCCGGCCCTGCCCGCTGTGGCGGCGGCGGGAGGTGGAATGTCTCCTGCACGCCGGGACGGGAGTGGAATTGAGTGAGTTGGGGTGGGGGTGGGGGGTGCGGAGGAGCAGCCGCCTTCCTGGGCCTGTGGGTGGGGATTATTGTCTGTTTTTGTGGTTGTGGATACGAGCACTGTTTGCCTGCGTGAAACCCTTTAGTTTGCCTTTAGGGGACAGATCAAAATTAGGACATTAGGCTTCCGCCCCCCCCCTTCCCTCTGCTCCTCCCCCCTCCGTCTCTCGAAGATTAGATGACTCTGGTAACTGCTGTAAAATGGATGGAATTTTCGAGCTATTATCTAACAGGCAGATCTTTGGATGATAATTGGACCCTTATGTTAACAGCCTCAGTGAAGAGTTTCATGAAACATCTTACGTGGGGTGGTAGCTGGGTGGAGTGGGAAACTGCGCTGAAGTCCGGACCTGGGAGACCGGGAGCCTTACTTCCAGCTTTGTCACCAGTGAACCATAACCTTGGCCAAGTTACCTGCCTCCTCATGGTTCCAGTTTCCTCATCTCTTAAGTGAGAACTCTCTTCCAGAGCAAACATCCCGGGGGGGTTTGGCTAGTTGTTTGTTCTTGTCTCTCCCATTCTGTGCTTTTGTTTCAGCCAGAAGCCTCCTTCCTGAGAAATGGCAAGCCGGGCCTTACCTGGCTCTTGAGAGCCTGCCTCCCTGTTCAGCGTCCAGCCTTTTCCTGCTCCAGCAGAGCATGAAACTTGGTCTGGGTACAGTTTTTCCTTAAATCCTAGACGTTCTGTGCTTTTCAGAAAGTGTGTTATCTCCTAGCCCATGCTGAATGTGTCTTGAATTTTTGGTCTTTGTGCAAGAAGTTCTCAGGAAAAAATTTTCAGGGAACATTCGACCACCTGAAGCTGTGGACCATGCGGGTGTGTCTCGGACAGTGGGGTGTGGGCTCCGAGGTGTGCCAAGGTCTTTCCGTGCAGTGGGTGGGGAGGGATTTAACATTCTTTCAAGGGATATTTGGCATTTGGCTCACTTGGAATTTCCAACGTCAGTATTCTCAGAGTAGAAATAAAGCGGAATTCCGTAATATGTATGTCCTGTGAGATGGTGTGCTAGTGGAATTAACTCTCACCTCGGGGTGCACTGATTATTTGCATCCCCAAATTATTCTTTAATGGTGGCCGGATGCTTCCTCTCAGATGAGGAAGAACCCCAGTTAGTTTCCCTGATTTTTGTGGTGTGGGAGAGCCTGCGGCCCAGCTTCCGGACTGGCTGGCCCTTGAAGACCAACCTCAGAAGTTGGTCTTGCCTCAAGTTATTTCTTGTACTGCGATGCTTGAAGGACACGTGCCCGGTGCAGTGCAGTGCGGTGCAGTCGCCTTCCTGAGCGCACCCTCCACTGCGGGCCTAGACACCGCTGGGAAAAGGGAGGCTGCGCTGGTGAGTGTGCTCATGCTGTTGGCTTTGGAGACAGATGGGTGGAATTTTTCTTGCGCGTTAACATGGAGCCTGTCACGTAAGTAGGCGCTTTTATACATCTACACAGCTATCAATTACTTGGAGTTTCCCAAAGTAAGCAACTTAGTCTACATTGGTATTTAAATTATGACCTTGTTTGGTGTGGAGTTTAAGAACCCTAGTTCCTTGAATTGCAAGTAGTTGTCACATGTATGTTATTGTTACAAGGAAAAATGATAACACTGTTATTCTACAAAGGCAATTTGTATGTGTTTAGATATGTGAGGGAAGGTTGCTGAGGTACTGAGATGGGAGGAGACATCTTTTAGATTTTAGGTTTTGTAGCTTTTTAGTGCTATGGGATAGAATGTAGTCGAAGTCACATCTAAGTTAGACCTGGAAATTAGAGTTGGGCTACTTCTGGTGAGGTCAGCCTTCTCTTCATACAGACGGGAAAGGATACTAACATTTGTTTGTTTGCTTGTTTGTTTTAAAAAAGATTCAGTATGTTAAGTTCTGTCCAAGGTATTTTAAGTTGCCTTAAAAAAACCCACCCAGCCCCTGCCAGGTGTCTCAGCTGAGCACCGCCCCGTGTACCAGCAGGTTGCAGGTTCAGGTCCTGGTCGGGGCACATACCTGGTTGCAGATTTGATCCCTGCTCAGGGCGCATATGGGAAACAACCAATTGATGCTTCTCACATCAGTGTGTTTTTTCTCTCTTCCCCACCCTTCCTTCTCTCTAAAATCAATAAGGTGAGGATTAAAAAAAAAATTAAATCCACCCAGCATACCTGAGAGGTTGATCCTCTCTCCTTTTTCTGAGAGGTCATAGAGCTGATGAGGGGTCAGGGATGTGACCGTCATCATTCTCCGCCATTACTTCTCCACCCCCCACCCCCCGCTCCTCCCCCACTCCCCCACCCGCTCCAGAGCCTTTACTAGTTCCAGTATAGCTCAGTGCCTGCTCAAGGCAAAATCAGATACTGGTAGATTGGTCTTGAAATCCATATTTTCTTTTTTAAAGTTATAATGAACCTCAAATCTGGACTTGGACAAAATAATGGAAAGCATGATCTTTGTGACTGTGCCATGTGGTTTAGTGACCTCTGGAACTGGAAGTTTTCTGAACTTTCATTTTCCCCACACCTGGCCACTTGTGCCAGTGCACCTGAGATTTAATCTAAAACGTTTCTCTTACATCCCCATTTCTGCTGTTCTGTCCTGAGCTGAAATCTTTATCAGCTTAAAGAGTAATATACGGTGACGTGTAAAGGGCCATCTCTTTTCAGTTACTGGTTTACAGTGCACAGGAATCATGTTATCTGGGCACTGCTCTCAGTTTGACCAGACAGGACACAAAAGATACATTTGCAAAGGACAGTTCTTTTTCCAGTATGCCTTAGCTGCTCTTCCTCATGGGGACTTAATATTCTAGGCACCTCAGTGCTCATTAGATCTGTCTGGGGCTTCTAACTCTGCTGCCTTTGTTTTCTTTTTGTGGAGGTGAAAATAACAAAATAAAGCAAAACAACAAAACCCTGTTTACATCGGACCAAAGCTGTACATCAGTGTTATACATTTGAGATATAATGCAGCTGACCCATCCCCTGGCGTATAACTTTTGACTCCCCCCAAACTTTACCAGTAGCCTACTGTTGACCAGAAGCTTTATCAATAACATAAACAGTTGACTAACATGTTTTGTATCTGTCTTATATATTGCATTCTTACAACCAGGTAACCTAGAGAAAAGAAAATCATAAGGAAAATACATTTACAGTATTTATTGCAAAGAAAAAGTGTGCATAAGTGGACCTGTACAGTTCAAACCTGAATAGTTCAACTACATAATGAAACCAAGGCTTTCACAGCGGACAGTCTGGGCACACTGCACTTAGAGTGGAGAGTTGCTTATTGTTAGTTAGGCCGTCCAAGTCCTTTTAATGCTGACGCCCGTGCATCGTGCAGTGTGGGGAAAAGGTTCTCATGGCAACAAGTGCAGTCGGGGCTTTTCTGTATCAGAGTGGTGTTTGCTTTGTAAGTAATGCACACGGCCCAGCAGGAGGGTGAACTCGAAGGCTTTCCGTGCCTTATTGGTATACCTGAGGCTTCGCTCTGGGGATGTTAAGAAAGGAAACGTTAACTGCGGTGGAAAATACCCATGTTGCAGTGTGTACGCGGAAGCTGTTCTGTAGGAAAGGGTGGACGTTCGCTGGAACACGTGACTGTCAGCCTGATGGGAAGACGGTTCCGTGCTTGGGCATCACACCCTTGAACCTGGATTGAGGTCCCTGAGTGTTGTGTTCTAATTTCCACTACCGGAGTGTTTGCAGACCCTGTGCTGAGCAGAGGGGACGCAGTGGCGGGCAGGCTAGAGAAGGAGCCTGCTCTGGAGACGGGCTGTAAACAGCACATCAACGGGAGTGTCAGGTGGTGGTGACAGCTATTAAGAGAATACAGAGACAATATGATAGTGACTCGGGGGGTGCGACTCCGAGCGGCGGTGAGAACGCTCGCTTTTCTGGAGCCCGTTCTGCCGGCAGGGCAGTCGGACTTGGTCTGCGGGGTGGGTGGAAGTGGCATTAGACACAGTGAATGACTTGCTTTAGTCCTGAGCATCTTGAGAGGTTACTCCAAACTGTAGAGGTGGTTGATTGAAGTCTTCCTTCTGTGTATACCCTCATGCTTCGTGAATGGAGACCCAGCTCAAAAGAGCTTGCAGGGGGTCATCAGTGGTACCTTGTAAAGCAGGGGTGTCAAACTCACTTTCACTGGGGGCCACATCAGCCTCACGGTTGCCTTCAGAGGGCCGATGTCATTTTAGGACCATATAAATGTAACTGCTCCTTAACAGTAAAGCGAAAGCTCAGCATTGCCACCCAGTAGAAACAAGGTGCTGGGCCGGATGAAACAAGGCGGAGGGTGGATTTGGCCCATGGGCTTTGTTTTGGCCACCTCTGTTGTAAAGGGTAAGAAAGAGAAATTTCATCTGCTTTTCTTAATCATTCCAATAAAAAAAGTAGAACTATGTGAAAATATTGGTTGGTGCTAGGCATTGTTAGAAACATCTTTTAGTTGTGTGTACGATTCTTCATGGGGGGTTGTGTTGGGGTGTTGTAATCATCGTACTTTGTTAAAGCCCCAGATGAAGCCCGCAGCTGCTAGTGACACCCACATGCACGGCGCTGTGCTGGGTGTTGCTTCACGTGGAGGATCCAAAGCCACTGGGTGGACCTAGGGTTGCGAGGGCGGGGCTGTGGAGGGACGCGGGAGATCTGAGGGCAGGGGCTCTGGCCTGGGAGGGAACAGCGCAGGTCAGACGGGCTTCGTTAACCATAGCCCAGGGGGTCCATCCTCCCCACCTTTCCTAACTAGCTGGCCGGCGTCCTGCACACTTGTACATACCCTCACCTAGTCTTTCTGTGCACTCTGCTTGTGGAGTTAGTTGTATGGGGAGCGCAAGGAAACCTAGGAGATCGTCTGGGTTAGCCTTTTGGCTCTACACTCAGGAGAGGTGCCGAGAAGGTGGAGACTTGGCCCCCATTACCCAGCTTTACACGGAGAGTCCAGGCTAGGACCCTGTTCTTTTCGGCCACGGCCCACGCTCTCCCCAGAGCAGTTGGCCATTGCTCTCAAGTAGATGGAGAAAGGGAGCCTCTGGGTGCTGATGCACTCACTCAGGAGAAAAGCCTGTGTCATTCCGGTCTTAAGTCAGGAAAGAGGCTGTGCATCCACCTTGAAAGCAGAGGATGGACAAAGAATATTTTCACAAAGACGTGCCGTGTTGGCGTCTTAGGCCTCATTGACTTCACCCTGGGTGTGTCTTGGGCCGGGATGGACTTCGTGGAGAAGCTCTCTGCCATGTCTAGCGTGAGCCGTGATGTCAGAACGAGGCCCTGTAGATGTAGGGGGAGATTTCTGCTATGCGGCTTAAAACTGAGTTCTGGAATTCGAGTTGAGGCCCTAGGAGTCCTAACTTTTCACCTCCAGACCCCAGTTCGGGGAGGATTTGACTTCTGCACTTAAAGTCTCCCTGAATACAAGGCATTGCTTGGAGAGCCCGGAGCTGGTTCACTGGGCCTGACAGCGGTAGGGATCTTCGAGGAGCAGGCCTGCTTCCCCGGACATCTCCCTGACTCGGTGCACTGGCGGGCCGACGGCCTGAGGGCGGCTCCTCTGCGCCCTTGGCAGCAGTGTGAGAGGGCGTTCGGCCGTAAAAGCCCCCGTGACGGGCACGCTATGGAGGCAGCAGAGCGTCTGAAGGAAGATGTGTGGCCTCAGTCTGGCGCCGTCACTTACAGCAGCGACCTTGGGCGTCCTGCGGGAGCTGGTCCTCAGGACCACTGGGAGAGGTGCCCAGACAGGGAGAGCCTGCAGTGGAGCGCACCACCCATGGGCGACGCGCACTGAGTGGCAGTGGTCCCTAAACGTTCCGCCCTGTGCCAGGTACCAAGACACTGGACTCGAGCAAGACGGGCTCCTGCCCAATTTAGTGCCTGTGCATCCTCAGCTGTCCGCCCAGTGGGGAAAGGCGGTTACACAGGGATATCAAAAGTGCCGTGGCCAGGGTGGGGGTGGGGACCCCCGGAGCTGCAGCATGATGTGTCACCTTAACATGCAAGGTCACAGGAGGCTTCTCAAAGGAGGACTGTTTACTTCCTCATCACCCACTTGGCTCTCACTTGTCTCTTCCCACCTCTGTGGCTCATTCCTCCCCTTGTACTTGACATGGGCATTCTCTGGGCGCTGTCCCTGGTGTTCTCAGACATCCTCAGGCTTTCACGATTGTCCATGAGCTGGCCGCTCCGCATTGGTATCTTCAGCCAGACCTCTCCCAGCTCCTCCAACTCGTGCTTGACGCTGCTGCTAGGACGTCTCACCGGTGACGCGAGCTTCACGGTCCAACACAACACGCGTTCCGCAAACTCCTCCTCCTCTACTCGTTCCCTTCTCCCCAGGAGGCTTATCATCCATTCAGCCTCTCAAGTCAGGTTTCTCCTTTTCTCTTAGCACCCCCGCATCTTGCCCACCAGCAAGCTCCCGCCAGTGCTGTGTCCACGGTCCGACTGCCTGTCTGCTTGCTGTGCGGCCGCCACCCTCCGGGCTGCCTCCTCTCCTGCCTGGCGCGCCTGGTTGCCTGTGACCAGGGCCTCCCCCTGGCTCCTCCTGTCTGTCTGTGTTCCACTTTGCCCAGAGCAGCCAAGAGTCACCTGTCTCTGCCCCACTTAAGATCTTTTAGCAGTTTCTCATAGTACTTAGAAGACAATCCACACCGCTTGCCATTTCCCACAAGGCCCGAATACGCTCGCCCACCTCAGGAGCTGTGCTGATCCCCCCTGCCCAGAGCCCTGGCCGCCCCAGCCTCTTCTCGTCCGCCCGTCAGGTGTTTGTTGAGTGAATGCACAGCACGAGACAGGCCGCAGAGGGGACAGGGCAAGGAGGGGGCGAGACCTTGGGAGAGCCGAAGAGGGAGTGTGACTGCGGCACAGGCGGAGAGTGCTCCCGCGGAACGGCCGGCGCTCAGGTGCACGCTGCGGCGGGTGTAAGACGGTGCCGCCGCTTCAGAAAGCCAGTGCTTTCTTAAGAAGTTGGATATACGTCCACTCTGTGACTGAGAAGTTCCATTTCTAGATACTTATGCAAGAGACGTGAAAACACACGTCCACAAATACACAGGCTTTGTACGAGAATGTTGGTAACAGCCTTTCTGATGACAGCCCCAACCTGGGAGCAGCTCAGGTGCCCCCAGCGAGAGAGTGGCTAGACAGACCGACACAGCCATGCCGCTCGGGGGAGGCCGCTCAGCGATGAGAAGGAACGAGCTGCTGACACGGCGGTGAGGGTGAGTCTGACACACAGCGTGCTGAGAGAAAAGCCAGAAACACACAAGCACATGATGGATGATCCCACTTGTAAGACTTTCTAGAATAGGCAAAACTACTCTGTGAGGCTAGAAATCAGATCAGTAGTTGCTCCTTGGGTGGAAGGGGTTTGACTGGGAGGGGACAGAAGAGAACTATCTAGAATCATGGAGGTGTTCTGGCTCTTGATGGGCATTCATCAGATCTGATGGAGTCATATTCTATGTAATTTTACTGTGTGTATATTACACCTGAAAACAACCTAGGAACTGTCCTAGATTTCTCCCCACCCCCACTGTCTAATCTCCCAGCGAGTTCTGTTCATTTTATGTCCAGAATACATTCTGAATCCATCCCCTCCCATCTCGAGCACCGCCCCGTCTTACCTGGACTGTATCAGCCTCCCGGCTGGGTTCCCAAGCCCCTGGTTTTGACTTCAGCCCACACCATTTTCTACTTGTGTCAGCTGGTCTTTAAAAGTCAGCCTGGACTGCCCCCCTTGTCTTCCCAGAACCCTCTGGTGGCTGTTCACTGCTTCCTTGGTGGCCGACAAGGGCCCGCGTGACCCCCGCCTCCCTGTGAGCCCCTCCTCGCTCCCTGAGTTCCGGCCTCCTTGACCTAACAGCCCTCGCTCCTGTCTGCCTGGGGGCCTTAATTCTGGGCTCCTCCCCTGCCTGGAGCTCTCCGCCTCCCAAATCCCTGTGAGACTTGTTTCTGTTTGTCCTTCAGTTTCCGTGTAAATGTTTCCTTCTCCGGGAGGTTTTCGCCACCCTCTCCGTCTAAAGCAGTGCCCCGTCACCTCCTCTTGCTCTATTTTATTCGTAACTTTGATCACCATCTGGAGTTACCTTGTCTTTTATGTATGCGCTGCCTGTCTCCTCCCTCTAGGATTAAGCTTGGCTTCTTGTTCGCTGCTGTGCGCTCAGTGCCTGGAACCGCATTTGGCACAGGTGGCTTCTGAGTACTGGCTAAGAGGGTGTTGAGCACACGGCGCTGGGATGAGGTGCTTGAGGAGGCGGGCTTGTGAGGGAGGCGGGGCGAGGCACTCAAGCCTTCCGGCCTGAAAACGAGGTGGTGGTGGTGCCCGTTGGTGAGGTGGAAAACAGTGGAGAAGGCGAAGATGCGGGGCGTTGGATAGCGGTGGATTGTTTTGGACTTTAGCTGGAGGTGCTTGTGAGGAGGGCCGCAGGGGCCCGAGGCCCAGGTGCCACTGAGGAGAAGGAGCCGGGCTGTGGACCGAGACTCGGAGGTTAGCACATGCGCTTCAGCCTCGGAGTGGGCGAGGTTGCTCTGCCCCGGGCGGGGTGGGGGGGGCAGGAGTGTGAGTATGTAGCGTAGGGATTCCTTTTCCCCTGGGTAATGGGTGTCTCCCACCAGTAACGGGCTTTACAGAGCCCAGCCCCCTAGAACAAGGGTGTCCAAACTTTTGGTGTCTCTGGGCCACACTGGAAGAAGAAGAGTTGTTTGGGGCCATACATTAAATACATTTTGACACAATAGCCACCAGAAAATCTCATGATGTTTTAAGTAAATTTACAGTTTCGTGTTGGGCCACGTTCGTAGCCATCCTTGGCCATGCGTTGGACGCCCCTGTAAGGTCTTGTAGTTTAGACGCCATCCTACCCCACCCCCTCGGTTAGGTCACCGTCCCTAATAATGACAAGTGCCCAGAGGGTCAGGACAAAACTCTGAGGAATGTGAACATTTCAGGAAGCAGGGTGGCGGTTAAAGAGCAGAGAACATGCAGCCGGACAGGTTCGGAGGGAAGCCCAGATGCATGCATGGCTGAGGAGAGAGCGCGCTTCCAGCCGGAGGCGGTAGGTAGCCAGGAGCGTGGCGATGTGTGTTTTAGGGGTGCGGGGCGGAGCCCAGTGGCTGCGTGTGGGTGAGCACGTGAGGTGAGGGAGTGGGAACCAGGAGTTCCGAGTCCCGCCTTCCCACAGTTTGGCTGTTAGAGTGAAAAGGAGCTTCAGGGAGAATCTGGAGTCAAGAGGAGAATTTGTGAATATAGGAGAACCTTGAGCCTGTGCGTTGGGGTGGGACTGAGCCCGAGGGTGCTGGATCGAGGACCGTCCTGGAGAACCCGGGGCCCGAGGCCATCCAGGGGGCCGGCTCTGGATAGTGAGAATGCCCCTCCCAGAAGAAAGCAGAGGTGTGTGGATGGGAGCAGATGAGCGTGGGGGTTGGGAAGACAAGGAATGCGATTCTTTCTATTCTGCGAGGGTGCTCTGCTCAGGGCCGGGAGCTGGAAGCTGGAAGGGTGTAGGGAAGACCGGGGGAGACTGCCGTGGCAGACAGGTAGAGCCAACTACGGAAACGAGCATTTTGGGGGGGAGTGAAAAGTGGTTGAGGTGAGTTTTCTTCCTCCTGGGAGTTTTGAGAAACTGGAGAGACCTGTACAGCTCGGTGTCTAGCTGTGGGTTCCAGTGACTTGCACTCGCTTTCCCTGCCTTGTGCCGGCAGCCTCTCTCCCTCCCAGGGTGCCTCTGCCGTCCCCGTGCATTAGGCCGGTGGCCTGTACGTTACTGCGCAGCTCCCGTGTTTTATTTAACCGGTACTCGGGAGCACTCGCTGTGTTAGGTAGGTGGCAGTGTTCTGAGTGGTGTACCCAAACAGCACGGAGAGTGGGGGCCACGCTTACTCCCTGGGAGCTGAGCTGCCCCGGGTCTGCAGAAGCATCTGGGGCACAAGAGACAGGAGTCATCCATCCTCTGCGCAAGTGCAGCCAGAGCCGCTCTTGTCACCGCTCTCGTACCTTTTGGGCGTCTGTGTAAGATCTGCGCTGGGAAAACCGCCAAAGGGTCTGAACACCACTGCACTAGGCTCTAAGGTCCTTGGGGTCAGGGCTGTGGTCTGTTTCATTTTAAAGCCCCTGCAGCTGGCCCGTGGCCTGCGGGTGCATGGAGAGCAAGCGCACAGTTTGCCTCTGATCCTCTTCTCTGGAATGCCCTGCCTTCCTCCTCCATCTTCACCCTTAGTTTGCTGTGGACTGTGTCTGTTTCACCCCAAGATTGTCTGTCCTTAGGTGGCTACCATGCCTTATTAATCTTCATGTCCCTTTCCTTTCTAGTAGTAGGTATTAATGTTAAATTTGGATTTGTAGAAAACTTTTAGAGCATTCCTATTAGTGAGTAAAATGGTTGAAGGATGGGGGAAATTCAGAGAAACAATAGCCAGAAAACTGGGTTAAGTTAGCCTGGTAAAGTATTCTAAGCAGTGAGGTGGTGAGTGTCCTGAGGTGCTAGTTGTTCCCCAGCTGTGAGGAGGGAACAGCAGGTGAGGTTGGGAGGGGTGCTGAGTGGGCAGGCACACAAACCAAGGAATGCCCCCGCCTTGAGGAGGGCTGGGAACCCCTCCTGGGGAGCTTCAGAGCAGGGGAGCAGATCCGTTGGTATTCCTAGTTCCTGCTCGGAGGCAGAGGTGTGGGGGGCACGCGCTCAAGGCTCCAGCCGAACGGCACACAGGCGGCACATGGGCCCAAACAGAGTCACAGGTGCCTGTGCCTTCCTGAACAGAGACAGCGGAAACGAACCTGAATTTAGTGGGGTTTTCCTTGTTTGTTTGTTTGTTTGTTTTTTCCTAGTGGATACATGAATTTAAACATAGCAGCTGTAGAATCTTCATTTTACTTTAGTCGAAGTCTTTGTGGTAGGAGATTGAAGGTCTAACATACTGAACAGGAGAATGGGGTGAAGGGCTTTGGTAATGAGGCAGTCCGTGTCATTTATTAAATGTTTCTTTAAAAAAACTTTTTAAGATTCGATGCCCTTCACCTGTGCACAGAGTGATTCTGTGTTTAATTTGCATGAACTGGAAGATCACTCTTGCAGAGGAAGTGTGTGTGACCCTTCGAAGGGGAAGAGGTCGGGTTTGGGTGCGTGAGGACAGGAACTTTCTGTTCCCCACGATATTCCCAGCACTGACAGGAGTGCCTGGTGTGCAGTTCGTGCTCAGCAAATAGTTTTTGTGTGAATCAACGAATGAAGCAGAAATTTTGCCGCCATCTCTTAAAGGAATATGCCACAGAAGCTTCCGTTTCTTTTCTCCCCTTTGGTTCGTGGTCCCGTTCTGAATTAATGAGTTCCGTGAGTTTATTACCTGCTGGTTTTTATTGAACTTAACTTGCTTAACTTTCAAAAGACGTTGGCTCAGTCTACTGTTTTCTTGATTTAAATAATCAGCAGCTTATTTTTTTAATTGAAATATTAGGATTTAGAATTTCAGCAGAAATTTTTTTATATAAATAAGATTTCTCTTGTTGGTGCTTTTGGTTTTTCATAGACCTATATGTAAGATGTTAACCCTGAATATGTTACTAAAGAGAATTGGAATTGACTTCCAATGATAGTAGTTGATACTATATTTATGGAATCCTTTCTCAACCAACCAAGCATTATCTCTACTCACTTTTTTTCTTGCCAGTATTCTTAATACTTGATACTGATCCATCTGTATCCACTGAAGAAGCTTCTTCAGTGAGGGATTCGTTCAGAAATCTTGTCTGGGAACCAGTGATTTGGAAACCCGAGAGGTGTCTCTGCTAATGTGAGGTCACACCACTGACCATGTACAAGTCCTGTCTGACTTCATCTGAACCTGAGGGAAAGCAGACTGATGTTTTCTCTCTGCTCTGGTTAATTCTAAATGAAATCATTTGGAATGGGGCCCTGGCCAGGTGGCTCAGCTGGTTGGAGCATTGTCCTATACACCAGAAGGTTGTGGGTTCGATCCCCAGTTGTAGCACATACAGGAAGCAACCAGTTGATGTTTCTCTCTCACATCTACATGTCTCTCTCTCTCAAATCAGTAATTACTGAGGTCTTTCCAGAAAGTATCCAGCCATGTGATACGGAAAAAACATTTATTGAAGAAGATATAAGATACAAGAAACATTGTACACAGGGCAGGGATGCCTCAGTACCCTTCCAAGTAGGGGCCTCGGGCCCTCGCACAGTTCTCCCAGCGTCTCTTCCCCTGTTCAAAAGAGTCTGCAAAATCCTTGGTTGGGATCACCATTAGCTGCCCTGTTGTAGTTTCCTGAGTCTCATCGACTGTCTGAAATCTCTTCTCTTTCAAAGGTGGTTTTAGCTTTAGGAAAAGCCAGAAGTTACAGGGTGTCAAATCTGGGCAGTAGGGGGCCTGAGTCACCTGGGTGATTTGATGTTTCACCAAAGAACTCCGCATGAGATGCGATGCATGAGCGGGTGCCTTGTCGTGATGAAGCTGCCAATCACCAGTTGCTCATACCTGTGGCTATTTTCATCATATTGCATCTCTCAACCAACGAAGAACACTGAGGTAGTACTCCTTATTAATTATTTGGCCTGGAGGGGCGTACTTGTGATGGAAAACACCTTCCCAATCAAAAAACACAGCATGGTTTTGATTTTGCTGTGACTTTGACGCACCTTTTTTGGGTGTGGAGAACCAGGACATTTCCATTGGAACGACTGGGCCTTCGTTTCTGGATCATAGCTGTAGACCCACAATTCATTTCCAGTTATGACCTTGAGGAAATATGGTTCCTTGGTAGTGGTTTGAATCAAGCCACTAGCAACACAGCACAGTGTCCCTTCTGTTCTAGTCGCAGAAGCCACCAGATGAATTTTGTCACTACACATTTCATGCCAAGATCCTGCGTTAAAATCTCGGACACGGTAGTTTTTGGAATCCCAGATCAGCTTCTAGTTCTCGCACTGTCGCCAGTCTTCGTTGACTGCAGCCCGTACACGGTCAGCATTCTCAGGTGTCCTGCTTGTTGCAGGCCTTCCAGCATGTGGATCACTTTCAACAGATTCTTGACCATCTTTGAAGCGTTTGTGCCACACTTTTATTTGCAGTGCACTCTTTGCATTGTCCCTGAAACCTGCTGAGTCATCTGAGCAGTTTCTGCAAGGAATGTTCAAGCTTAGTGCAAAATTTGATGCAGTTCCGTTGCTCTGCTCGCTCAGTCATTTTGAATGTGACAACCACACAGTACACATGCTCACTCAACAGCGTCTACTGCCCCCACTGAGTAGTGCAGTGAAGTCGCCATTGTTCATGCATGCACATTCAGTCCATTCTTCTTGGCTGCCAGGTTACATAGATGTGCAGACATTTTCGTTATATTAACAATGGCTGGACTTTTTCTGGACAGACCTCATATATATTATGTGTATATATATATAATCTTTATATATACATAAATATAATTTGGAGATAGGAAAACGGGAAATTTTGATTCAATCTCTAAAGGAATATAAGACTTAGGTTCCATAAGCCAACATGTTTTTCTTCTTGACCTGATTTAGCTTGTTAACATTCTGTTAAAATACATACCTCATAGTATTTTATTTTCTTACATGATTTGACTATACTAAATTAAAAATATGAAAAAAAATCCCACTACAACAGTATTTCTGTTCTAGAAAAACAGTTAACTTTTGTTGAAATGGTTATACATGGAAATAATCATGTATGTAAAAGAAAAAAATTCAAGATTGTTAGCATAGTGTTTAGTTTAAACAACTTTTAGAACTTTTATTGAAATGTATCCTTTTCTTATAAAATTAATGTGTGCTCATGGCACAAAATTCACACAGTACAGAAGTGCATAATCATACTCTCCAGAGATAACTACTGTTTGCATTTTAGTGCATATTGCAATGCCCTATTTAAAAAAATAGAATTTATTTTTGGAGCAGTTCTAGATTCACAGCAAAATTGAGAGGAAGGTACAGAGGTTCTCTCACACGCCCTCTGCCTTCACACAGCACCCCCCATGACCCCCCCCAGATGGTTCATTGTTTTGGTTGCTGAGCCTGCGCTGACACATCATCAGCACCTGGAGTCCGTACACAGTTTGCACTACAGCTCGCTCTCGGTGATTTGCGCGCTGTGGTTTCCGAGAACTTCATAATGACGCGTGTCCGCCATTGCAGTGTCGTACAGAGTGGTTTCAGTGCCCAAGAATTCTCTGTGCTCCACCTGCCCGCCCCTCCCCCCACTCCCCCCGGGGCAACCACTGGCCTTTCTGACTGTCCCTGCAGTTCGTCCTTTTCCAGAAGGTCAGAGAGTTGGGATCACACAGTGTGTAGCCTTTTCAGGTTGGCTTCTTTCACTCAGTGACACGCATTAAGTTTCTTCCGTGTCTTTTCGTGGCTTGATAGCTCATTCCTTTCCAGTGCTAAATAATAGAATTGTCTTTTTATGTGTAGTGACGGTGTTTCTTTTTTATTTGTCAAATTTTTTGAAGTTTATTTTTAAATTACATTTTACATCCCATATTATTTTGTATTAGTCTCCAGCGTACAGCATAGTGGTTAGACAATCATACTTTACTAAGTGGTCCCGCAGTATTTCCTGTTCCCACCTGACATCGTAGTAAGTTATTACAATGTTATGGGCTACGTTCCCTCTGCTACAGTTTACGTCCCTGGGACTGCTTTTGTGACTACCAATTTGTAGTTCCTAATCCCGTCACCGTTTTCACCCAGTGCCCCGACCGCCCTCCCTTGTGGCAGCCATCAGTCTGTTCTCTGCGCCTGTGAGTTGGCTTCTGTTTTGTTTGTTCGCTTGTTTTTCTTTTTAGATTCCACATGTAAGTGAAATCATGTGGTATTTGTCTTTGACTTATTTCACTTAGCATAATACCTTCTAGGTCAGTCCATGCTGTCACAAATGTAAGATTTCACTCTTTTTTATAGCTGAGGAAGGTGGTTCTTAACACTGTTTTACAAACTATTCCCAGGTTTCTGTTTGCAGGTGGTTCGTCTCCCAAGACGTATTTTTTTCAGACAGCTTATGCTGAATCACCTAGTTTTTAGACAATAGGAGCAAAATAATTTATGTGTGTTAAACTACTGATCTAAAGGCCAACATTTACAGATCCTTTACCAAGTGCCAGGCACCGTGCACAGTATACATACGTTGTTATTTAATTCTCAAAAAGTAGCTATGGGTAAGGCCAATACTTGATCTGTATATTTAGGATAAAGAAACAGATTCAAGAGAGAATAAGCAGTTTGCAGGAGGAGTTAAATCTACCACTCAGCCACTAAGTGATAGAACCGGGGCTGGAAACCCAGCTCTGTGTGGCTCCCAGACCGGTTTCTCTCTCTTAATGGGAAATGCAGACCTTGTAAAAACGCGCACTGCTCAGCAGCTTGCCTCCCCGCCCACTTGAACTCGGGTGCCTGCTCTCTCTCTGTCTCTCTGTCTTCTGTCTATCTCTATCTCAATCTCAGTCTCTGTCTCTGTCTCTCACTCTCTCTCCCGCTCCTGCCCCACCCTTTCTCTTCACAGCGTTTAGCTGACATTTTCCTTTATCTAGTTCTTCTAAAAAATGTAAACTCTGGGGACAGACACTGTGCCTCCTCCGCCTTTGCATCCCTGTTGCTAGAGCAGTCCATGGCACACAGTAGGAGATCACATATTTGTTGTCAGGACTGTACCTTAAGTTATATCAGTTCATAAGATTTGCTTTTTTTTAATCCTCATCCAAGGACTTTTTTTTTTTTTTTCCAATTGCTTTTTAGAGAGAAGCATCGATGCTAGAGAGAAGCATCGATTGGCTGCCCCCTGTCGCACAGACTGGGGATCTCACGAGCCCGGGCTGGGGATCGAACCCACAGTCCTCTGCTTATGGGAGGACACTCCAACTGAGCCACGCTGGCCAGGGCAAGATTGACTTTTAGTCACTTTCGTAGGACAAACTATTAGATTATTTTCCTCTTTAGTTAGTGATTTCAGTGGGGGACTTGAAGGAGAGTTCCCTTGAAAAGATGCTGAGGAGCCCTGAAGACAGGCTGCTGTGGGTGTGGACGTCGGGGGTGGTTTGGACAAGCACGTGGGGGTCCCTCTCTGCTGCGCGTTGAGTGAAATACGGACTCCTTGCCTTGTTGTGCAGGTAACAGGACCCTGCCCTGCCTTTCCCGTACCGTCCCCCAGTTTCCCTGCACGTGTCCTCCGGCGCAGCTCCTGTGTCCGCATGGCCGGGCGTGTGTCGTGCCCTGCTTTGCCGGCCTCCATCTGTTGAGATCGCCATCCTTCGAGGCCTTTCTCAAACGGCCCTTTCCCCCTGGAACCCAGCCTTCCCTCACCTGCTTGTTTTTCTCCTGCCACTTCATAATTTTTCTGTGTGCGTTAAATCTTCACTTTAGATTAAGCCCTTCTCAGGGGGTCTTGCCCTCCTCTCCCCGTCCTCTTTGAGGGAGGGACTGTGGTGCCAACGCTCCTTATGGTCCTCGCAGTGCCCTGAATGTGTGAGCAGACTGAACGGATTTTGGAGTAGAGAAGAACAAAGGTCCACGAAAGACAGAATTAATGGTATTTAGTTTTGGCACAGGGAAGATTTGTCCTTAGCCAAGGATTGTTTGGTGGTCAGAAACCGTTTTGAAGAGAATCCAGGGGGTGGGGGTGGGAGCGTAGTAAAGAATGAAGCACGGTGGGTCTAGGTCATTGGAACGGAAGACAGGAGGCCAGGTGGGGCAAGGACCGGGTGAGGAGCCGCGGTGGTTTGCAGAGTGCGGAGATGAGTCCCCATTCTCGTCCTCAGGATCCTCCATAGTGTAGAGAGGGAAACACACAAGTAGATCAATGATAATACATTGTAATAATTCAGCCACAGAAAGGAAAGGTGCTAGGAAACATTGTTGATTCTAGGAGAGCCGTGGGTGATCTTAGACAGAGTGTGGCCCTGAGCAGGGGGCCAGAAAGGCTGGCACCATGCAGCAGGAGGCAGTCTTGGGGGCAAGCGTCCATTGTCCTGTCTCCCCTGGGCGGACATTGCAGAAGGTATCACAAGGACATTTTAGGACCATGATGGTAAAAGGTTAGCTTTTAGGGTTTGAGCTCCGCTCTCAAGGGAGAAGAGTTACAAGAAACAATAGTGAATTTGGTGTTTGAAACCCAGGTAGCGTCTTGTTGTTCACTATTAGGTGCGTGTGCAAGGTGGAGACCGGGCCGTGGGGTGAGCCGGGATTAAGGGAGAGAGGGGGAAGGGGAAGAGCGAGTAATGAGATCACCCGCTCCTGGATGTCCCGGGTTCTCTCAGATTCAGAGATCTCTCTGGGGCCTGCTTCATTTCGTTTGAAATGAACTAACCGTTTTAATATCGTCAACTGTAATAACCAAAGCTGTGCATGAAATCTCCAGAACTCAACTTACAGCAGAAAGTTTGCACCCTTTGACCAACGTTAACCATTTTTAAGTGAACAATTCAGTGGCGTTTAGTACATTCACAGTGTTGTGCAAACACAAGCTCAGTCTAGTTCCAAAACATTTCATCACCCCCAAGAGCAACCTCACACCTCTCGAGCAGTGGTTCCTGTCTTCCCTCCCCCAGCCCCTGGCAGCTCCCAGCCTGCTGCTTGTCTGTGGACTTGCCTGTTGGGTTGTTTCATGTAAATGGAATCACATATGTGACCTTTTGTGCCTGGCTTCTTTCACTCCGCGTGTTTTTGAAGTTTATCTACATTTTGAGGTTAATCCTTGTAGCACATATCAGCATTTCGTTCTTTTTTATGGCTGAATAATACTTCGTTTTAGGTATATGCCACAATTTGCTTGTTCACTCATCTGTTGATGGACATTTGGTTTGTTTCCACCTTGTGGTTATTTGAATAGCATTGCTGTGAACATGTATGTACATGTATTCTCTTTTTAGGGTATCCGGATTCTCTAATATTTTATTTTTTAATTGTATTTTATTGATTATGCTATTAGTTGTCCTGATTTTTCCCCCTTTAACCCGCTCCACCCCTACTCCCTCAGGCAGCCCCCCACCATTGTTCCTATCCATGGGTCATACATACACGTTCTTTGGCTACTCCTTTTCTTTTCTTTCTTTTTTTTTTTAATTTTCATTTCTTTATTTTTAGACAGAGGAGAAGGGACGGAGAAAGAGGGGGAGAGAAGTATCAGTGTGTGGTTGCCTGGGGACCTGGCCCGCAACCCAGGCATGTGTCCTGACAGGGAATCAAACTGCGACCCTTCGGTTCGAAGGCTGGCGCTCAGTCCGCTGAGCCACACCAGCCGGGGCCGGCTCCTCCACCTCTTATTCTGTGTTCTCCATCCCCGTGGCCGTTCTGTGATGACCTGTTTGTGCTTCTCAGTCCCGCCACCTCTTCACCTCTTCTCCCCACCCCACCCCCCATCTGGCAGCCTTCTGGCAACTAACTTTTTTCTCTTGCTTTTAAGAGTCTCTCTTTATCTTTAACCTTTGGCCTTTACTAATGATGTGTCTTGGGGTGGGCCTCTTTGCATCCATCATAATTGGGACTCTCTGTGCTTCCTGGATTTGCATGTCTGTTTCTTTCACCAAATTAGGGAAGTTTTCTTTCACGGTTTTTTCAGATTTCTAATTTCTTGTTCTTCCTCTTCTCCTTCTGGCACCTCTATGAGGCAAATGTCGGGTTTCTTAAAGTTGCCTCAGGCTGTTCGTATGATCCTCATTTTTTTTTTTTTTTAGATTCTTTTTTCTGTACATGTATTTGTTTACCTATTTTTAATTCTTTTTTTTTTTTTAGATTTTATTTATTTATTTTTAGAGAGGGAAGGGAGAGAGAGAGAGAGAAACATCAATGTGCGGTTGCTGGGGGTTATGGCCTGCAACCCAGGAATGTACCCTGGCTGGGAATCGAACCTGGGACACTTTAGTTCCCAGCCCGCGCTCAATCCACTGAGCTACACCAGCGAGGGCTTACCTATTTTTAATTCTTAAGTTAAAGTATCAGTGGTAGTTCAATTATAACAAGTGTATCACACTGAAATGTTTCCCTATTATTAACATTTCACATTAATGTGGCCTATTTGCTATAATTGTTGTACCAATATTGATACCTTATTATTAACTAGATTTCATAGTTCATATTTGGGTTCACTCTTTGATATACATTCTGTGAATTTTGACAAATACATCATGTCATGTATCCACCATTATTGTATCATCACACAGAATAATCTCACCATCCTAGAAGTGTCCTGTTTCCACCTAGTTGTCCATCCTGCCTCCCCTTGGACTCTTGGCAACCACTGATCTTTTTACTGCCTCTCTAGTTTTGCCTTCTCCAGAACGTTACCTGGTTGGAATCATACACTGTACTTTGCTGGGTATAATGCGCATGCACATTTTGGGCCCAAACTTTCAGAGGAAAAAACTTTGGTTTTAATTTTTTAATTCAATTTATTTATTTACTTATATTCAAATACTTGTTTTATGTATTATAAAGGAACTGTAACGTTTTTAAAATAACTTTGTTATTTTTAGAGAGAGAGGAAGAGAGGGAGAGAAACATAGATGTGCAAGAGAAACATCAACTAGTTGTCTGTCATCAGGACCCTATGGCAGTCCTGGCCCACAACCCAGACATGTGCCCCAGCTAGGAATCGAACCAGCAACTTTTTGGTTTGCAGGCTGGCGCTCAATCCACTTAGCCCGTGCACATTTATTTTTTAACATATTATGGTATAAGAAGTTTTAGGTAACAAATAATTACAAAACACAAGAACAGATACAAGCTATTTCAGGTACTACCCATGTATAATGTACATCCTTATTTTTCCCTCAAAAACTTGGGCAAAAAAGTGCACATTATGCATGGCAAATATGGTAGTTATGTAGCCTCTTTAGTCTAGCTTCCTTCACTCGGCAACGTGTATTTACATTTCCTCCATGTCTTTTTGTGGCCAGATAGCTCTTTTTTTAAATCACTGAGTAATATTCACGGTATGGATACACCACAGTTTGTTTATCCATTTACCTATTGAAAGACATTTTGTTGCTTACATTTTTTGGCAGTTATAAAAAAAAGCTGCTGTAAACATCAATGTGCAAGTTTTTGTGTAAGTATACATTTCACTGGCAGTGGTTGTTTGCAGTGTTATGAAACCTTGACCAGTATGTCCAAGACTTTCTTTTTACCCCAAACAAAAACTAGGTACCTGTTGAGCAACAGCTACCCATTCCCTCCTCCCCCGCAGGCCCCAGTAGCTTTGGTCTACGTTGTCTCTGTGAATTTGCCTATCCTAGATACTTCATATGAGTGGGACCATGCAGCATTCTTCTCTTTCTGCCGTACTTCACGCAGCTTAATGTTTTCAAGGTTCATCCATGTTGTAGCACATATCAGAACTTCATTTCTCTTTATGGCTGAATAATGTTCCATGGTATGTATGTATAGATCGTCCCTGTACTTCATGTGTCCATTCATCTGTTTATAGATATCGATGTTATTTCTACCTTTTGGACATTGTGAGTAGTGCCTCAGTGAACACTGGCATACAGGTATCTGTTTGCATCTCTGCTTTCAGTTCTTTTGCGTATATACCTACAGTAGAATTGCTGGGTTATATAGTAATTCTATGTATATTTTTTTCCAAAGACTTTATTTATTTAATTTTATTTATTTAATTTTAGATGGAGAGAGAGAGGAAGAAAGAGGGAGAGAAACATCAGTATGTGGTTGCCTCTTGTGTGTCCCCTGAGAGGCCTGGCTTGCAACCCAGGCATGTGCCCTGACTGGGAATTGAACCATGACCCTTTGGTTCACAGGCTGGCACTCAATCCACTGAGCCACACCAGCCAGGACAAGTCCTTTGCTTATTTTTTAATTGAGTTGTTGTCTTTTTATTGTTGAGTTATAAGAGCTCTTTATATATTTAGAAACTAGACCCTTATCAGACATCAGATACGTGATTTTATCGTCTGGCAATTTGGAGTTCTTTTCTGCTGGTGTCATTTGAAGAAGTTAGTTTAGCCACATTGGTTTAGATATGAATAAACCTGTATGCTGATTTGAACAGTAATGGAATCCTAGAAATAGAAGAAATTCTGAGTGATTTTGAAATTTGTTTGAAGCCTATACAGCTCACAAGACCCATGACACCCCGAGAAACCAAGCTTTGAGAGTCAGCCCTGGCGTGCATAAACTTTTGTGAGCCACTTTTATTTCTAAGACAGAGCCGTTTAAAGTTGTGTGTTGAATCATGTCGCTGTGTTTTGGTCTGAAGGTCATATTCCAAACACAGAATCACAGGAGCACTCCCCAGTCATGGGCGGCCTATCCTGAAACTTCAGTAGAACTGTGTTTCAGAAAGGGTCCATTTTATTTTATCACACATTGATAGATGTGTGCAGGGTTTTACTTGTTCACATTTACCTTTCAGCCAGTCGTCTCCTACCGGCGTCCCTGTCTGGGGATGTTCTGTGTGACAGAAACTGTTGCCCTGTGTGTTAGCCCTTGGGTGAGTGGGGTCATTTAGCAGGTTGAGCTTAATAGAAGGCAGAGATCCTTGGGCTTTTGACCAGACTGGTTTTCATAGAACTTGAGGATTTCATGTACTATAGACGCTCACTCCCTGATTATCTGCTGAAGTGTCCCCTGCGCCCCCAGGGCTGCGCCTGGCTCAGCTGGCTCCTGGGACAACTCGCCTTCCTTTGCCTGGCCCTCCAAGAGCCAGCTTCTCCGTGTTGGCTCACGTAAGAGAGGGGAAAGGTGCTCGTTAGGCCTGCGTGTGCCACCGGGATAGCCAAGAAGGAATTGTCTAGATGTATCATTTAAAAAATCCTTTACTAGGTAGGCTTGGGGGAGAGCAGGAAGAAAAGATTCTGCTTTGAGTTTCTCATGCCAATGACTTTCCGTTTAGATTGTGAGGTGTCTTTAATTAGCCCAGTGAAAGGAATGGAAATAGGCAAGAACTTCTAGACCCAGTCCATTGGATAACACTGGAGTGTGCTTATTGTTACTCCTACAAGTGCCTTTTAGTTTTACTGCTTTTAAAGTCAACTCACTTTTCTTTTAAATACTTCTCTCTAGCGTTTTCTTTGTGCCTTCTTGTTTTCTTTTTTCCTCCTTTTTGGTGGCGCATAGGTAGAGGGTGTGTTAGGTTATTATGATCTGGGACGCTTCACGTTCTGGGAGCATTACGCCTTCGAGGTCTCTGTGTCTGGCCCCCGGCAGGACTGCAGTCGATGCTTGTTTCGGCGGCCGTGGCGCCGTGCTTACCGAGCAGGTCATGCCCGTGCCTTCTGGGGTGACAGCGCTCACTGCGTTTGTGTTCACCGGGCTTTTTGAGTCTGTGGCTTGGTATCCTTTATCTGTTCTAGAGAGTTCCAGCCAGTCTCTTCACATACTGCTTGGCCCCTGTTCCCCCTCGTTCCGAGACTCCAGTGCCACAGTTGCACCTCACGGTGTCCTTTCTGTCACTCACTCCCCCTGGCTTCCACTTGCCAGTTCTGTCTCCGACTGATCTACAGTTAGTTGAAATTAAGGACTCAGTGGATGAATTTATTGTATTTTTCAGTTTTGGTTCTCTTCAGTCTGCTTTGTTGCTTTTTATGGATTCAGGTTCCCTGTTGAAATTTTTGAGCTTGGCTTTTATTTCCTAAAACAGAGTAAACAGAATTGTTCTATAAGCTTCCCTCAATTCTATTGTTGAGTCCCTTTTGGGTCTATGTTTGTGATGGTTCTTACTCTTGGTGTTTCGTCTAGTCACATGTCTGTGTGCTGGATGTGGTATTTGAAACATTATTTATAGAAATAATTAGAGGCCGTGGTATCTTTTTCCGAGGAGCATTTTCATGTGCTTTTTCCAGGTGCCTGAGAGCACCAGCAAACCAGGGTCACTTTACTCCAAGTGGAGAGTTGGAGAGTTTCGGGACTGACCAGGTGATTTGAAGCCAAGTTCATGGGCAGGCTGATCACTTCTAGTTCACTCTTACCCCTGGACACATCTGTTCGAGACCTCAGTCCACTGCCGGGGGCGGAGGGGCCTACCAGGTGTCTCCTGTGCAGGGTCCTGGGAGGCCGGGCCCGCGTGGGGCCTCTCGGTGACTTCTGGCCGATCAGCTGGTGGGTGCCCCCAGGTCTCGCCGCTTTGGATTTCTCTTCTTTCCAGGATATTAATTTGGTCATTCATTCTTCACTATCCTGTTAGCTTTGTGCTACTTTTAATAAGATATATGTTTATTTCATCCTTTTTTTTTTTTGGCAAATTATTTAGTCCATCATTTTTGGATGCAGAAAATGAGACCTTAATTTTAGAGGCTTGTGGTATTCTAACATTCACCTGGAAACAGATGACCATCAAGTGAGAGACACTGCACTGCAGTCTGGTTCACATCTCACTGTGACAGTGGGTATGCGACGGCAGGACTGGGCAGAGAAACCCAGCACTGCTGGCTGGAGGGTTCTCCAAGGATCAGTATCTAGAGCAGGGGCGTCCAGCCTTCTGGCGTCTCTGGGCCACACTGGAAGAAGAGGTATCTTTCTTGGGCCACACATTAAATACATTGTGGCACATAATCACAAAACAAATCTCACAATGTTTTAAGTAAATTTACGTTTTTTGTTGGGCCACAGGTTGGACCCCCTGCAGAGTCTCCAAACCTAATACCTGATCTTGGAATCCCAGCTCTGCCACTTGTTAGCAGTTCTGTGACTCTTGTCTGAAAAATTGGACATCTTAATTGCACTTACCTGTGATTATGCTGATTAAGCTAGTAACTAAAGCTTTTGGAATGTTGCCTGACTCATAGTTATCCGTAGGTAAATTTTAGCTACTGTTATAACCATCTAGAAGATTTCAAAATAGCTGGTTTTCAGAAAATGTTTATGTTCATTTGGCTTCCCCCCCCCCCCAAATTTGGGATTGTAAATGATGATGTCTTCCCATCAGCCACCTGTTCTCGGTGGGCTTACTTCAGAACGACCGAGGTTGCCAATTTCATGCCAGCAGTCAGGGAAGGAAGAGACACTCCTGTGCACCCGAGACCAGCTGCCCAAGCGGGCCCCTGGCAGTCAGGCCGCTGCCCCTCAGTGGGGAGAGCGGGCACTGGGCTCGTGGCTTGTGCCTGAAGAGTGAGGGTGTGCTCCGTTGGCGTTTTGATGGTGAACTAGGAGGACAGATAAGGATTTAACCCTGCTGTGATCTTAATGAAGGGACTGTAGACTCCAGGGTGTGGGCGCTTTCTTAATTAGAGAATCACATAGAAATTAACTGTCACGGGATAGCTTTCTAATCAGTCATAGTAGTTATTTTTTTGTTTTTTAGGGTTCGGTTTGTTTGTCTGATTGATGGCTAACCCCTTCTCCAGTTTTTTCTTCGTTGCTTGTCTTTGCCTAGTTTGTCGTTGGTTCATACTTCTCCCTGGGAGAGTGAGTGAGGAAGATAATAATAATAATGATTATTTTAATGTATATGGTACTTAACAGTCCACACACACATTGTGGGACGTTCCCGTGAGGCGGCAAGGTAGGTTAAGTCCATTTTGCAAATGAGTGAAGTGGGACTTGCGGGGGAAGCAACTTGCTCGAGTCACAGAACAAGAGGCAGAACTGCTAAGTATTTAAATATTGGTTTCTTGATTCTAAATATACAGAGGTGGGCAAAAGTGGGTTTACAGTTGTGAGTATATGAAAGTTTATTCTTGTATTATTATTTATTAATATTGTATTTGTTTTGTATTGCAACTGTAAACCCACTTTTGCCCACCCCTGTGGTATGTTTTCCAATGCATCACCCAGGAGCAGCCATTGAACACAAGTTTAATAGGGAAGCAGTTGTGCCTTGCTGAAACAAAGTTGCATTTTTGCTCATTTCGCTTGCTAAAATAACATTCTGCCTCCAGATAGTTGGGGTTTTTTTTTAGGCGTGTTTTTCTTGGTCTTTTTCTTTAAGACATTTAGTTCAATTCTAGGTCAGAAAGCAATGTTCAGTGGTCTTGCTGCCCCGTAGGGAGAGGTGGTTGTATGCTGACGGTGCCCACTCTCCTAATAGCCTGCATCGAAGAAGGGTGCTGTGCTTATTGCTTCTCAGATCTTTTTTTTTTTTAGATTTTATTTATTTATTTTTAGAGAGGGAAAGGAGAGAGAGTGTGAGAGAGAGAGAGAGAGAGAGAGAGAGAGATCAATGTGTGGTTGCTGGGGGTCATGGCCTGCAACCCAGGCATGTGTCCTGACTGGGAATCGAACCGAGCTACGCCAGCCGGGTCGCTTCTCAGATCTCTTGGGAGAGAGAGCAGACAGTGGTCAGGAGTGGTTTCTCTTGTCTCTCGGCGCCTGTGGGGCGCATGTGTGCACTTGGCACCCTCCCCTTCGCGGTCATGGCTCGCCATGGCTTGCCCTTCTTTTTCCCTTCTGAAATGAAGTAGGAGCCTAAAGTACAGTCAGGTTCAATCCATTCACAAATATCTTATGCTACTGAAATGATCTGCCTTTTTAGTTCTTAAAATCTTCCAACCCCAAATTAATTTTTTTTTTTAGCGTTTGTAAATATGTTTGATGATAGTGGTTCGTGTTAGTTTATTGATGACCATGCTAATTCTCGAGTCTCTTCTTGGAGACTGAGAAGCGAGTCTTTCCCTTTAGTTCTGGGTTGGAGTTTTTAAGTTGGTAGTATTATGTTTGAAACAACCCTTTGAGACGTCTACAGGTATGGGACTTTCATAGGGTTTTGTTGTTTGTTTTTCTCTTTGTTTTCAAGCAGGAAGGTCAGTGATCTTTAGAAGGATGCTGAGCTGATAGCAAGCGCTAACACATTGTTTCTCAGTATTTTGGAGCTGTGTGTTTGAGGCCACAGTGCAGGTTGCAGAGTGTCAGCTGCCCCTAGCCCCTGTGCTCTTTCACAGGAGGTAATCACCCAGGCAGCGTTCCTCGTCTGCCTGCACCCCTGAGCCACACGGGGGGGACCCTTACTCTGTAAGAAGGCCCATTGGCTTTGATCCGGGGTGGACTCTACCCATGGAACTCAGTTCTGCTTTTCGCTTCGTTTGACAGGTTGACCTTTGGTGTCGGTACCTCCAATAAAATCCAGTCTCCATGCTTTGGTTGACTGCGTTTCTCATTGGTTTGCCCAAGAAGGCCAAGGACATGTTAAAATCGGTGTGTCCCATCCCGTGTCTCCTTTCTCAGACTTTTGGGGCCATGCTTTTGTTTACAGTGTTCTGTTTGTTTGGACTCCACCTCTCTTCATAAGTTCAGGTGTGGTCACTGTGTGCTAAAGGAGCTTTTTGCGTTTTAAACACGTCTGATTCACTAGGTCTTCCGTGGTTGTGTACATGTAAGCTATCTCAATATTTTTACTTTTCTTTGTACTAAACTTAGAAAGTGCTTTTTTCCAAAGGTCAGAGCTTTGGGAAAAGGTAACTAATTTTCAAAACTGTAAAATGATTTTTAAAAAACCTGTTGGATTCACACTATTTAAATTTTAAGTAGCTAGTTAAGTAATTTTCTTCATTAGAAGTAGTGCTCTGCGGCAAAGGCATGGACCCACCTGTGCGTCCACAGGCATCAGTGAGAAGTGAGTCTCAAAGCAGGGCATCCAGGAGGGTTACAAAGACTGTGCTTAGGATGAACTCCCCTCCCAGATGAAAACTTTGAGTTTCTCTGTAATCTTTTTTTTTTTTAAAGAATTTATTTTTTAAGGTTTTATTTATTTTTAAAAGATTTTATTTATTTATTTTTAGACAGAGGGAAAGGAAGGAGAGAGGGAGAGAAACATCAATGTGTAGTTGCCTCTCACATGGCCCCCAACTGGGGACCTGGCCCGCAACCCAAGCATGTGCCCTGACTGGGAATCAAACCAGCGACCCTTTGGTTTGCAGGCTGGTGCTCAATCCACTGAGCCACACCAGTCAGGGCTATTTATCTATTTTTAGAGGGAGGGGAAGGGAGGGAGGGAGAAAGAAAGGGAGAGAAACATCAATGTGTGCTTGCCTCTCACGTGGCCCCCACTGGGTATCTGGCCTGCAACCCAGGTATGTACCCTAATTGGGAATCAAACCAGCAACCCTTTGGTTCACAGCCCGCACTCATACACCAGCCAGGGCTAAAAAGAGAATTTATATTGTCAACTTACTTCCCCCAGTGTTTGAATGCTTGCTATGTGCGTGGTAGTAGAAGGCAAAGTCCCACACCAGGGGCGTGCACGGAAGAGAGGGCTCAGTGCCTCTCGGGTGACGCTAACTGTGGTGTGCTCTAGAAAGTGGGGGGAAGGCAGGGTTTGCACCAGACTCGAACGGCGAGTGGTATGTCAGCAAAGCTGATAGTCCCACTCAGGCGGAAGGACCAGCTAGGACAAAGGAAAGGCTACAGAAGTCACAGGGGCACCAGGGCATGCACAGAGCACAGCTAAGACGGGGGGTTACCGGCACATTCCTCACTGGACCTGGGTTTAAATCCCAGCATTCCTTCTCTTTGCTGACGAGCTGTGTGTAACCTTGTGAGTGTTACTTAAACTTCCCGAGCCTCCCTTTCCCTGTCTCTGTAGAATGGCTACTAACTACATCATAGACTTGTTAAGATTAAATGAGACCATAGTGCCTGGCACACAGTGTAAGCGCTCAATGAAAATAACTGCCATTATTCAATTTTATTTTTTGCTTTTAAGATACCATGTTCATTAAACCAGTCCCTGGAGGGTGAATGTCCCCTGTAGCTCCGCCTCAAAGACAGCTATTGTCAACAGTTTGATGAATGTCTTCCTTTTAATTTCATCTCTGTACATCTTTGTTTTTTTGTATTTGTTTTGATTATCGTTGTTCAGCTTTAGGGCGTTTGGGAGGCAGGGAAAGGGAAGGCTGTGGGGCATGCCTGGGAGGTGAGACTGCGCCGAATGAGGAGCCAGCGGAGGTTTTGGAGGTCAGGGGCGAGTTGGTCTGATGGGTTTCAGAAGCAGTGCTGAAATGTAAATTGGATTAAGGGGAAGTGCGCATTTGCTTGGCTGCTAGAGCTCCACGCAAACGTCAGACACTTCTGCTACTCTCGTCCACAGTGCGCTGCCTAGGCGGTGGGGCGCCCAGGCACTCCACAGTAGGGGAGAAGGGACGGGCAGGGGCCGGGCACCAGGAGGTGGCGTGGGGGCAAGAAGTGCTGTAGCCGTGCTGGCAAGGCAGGAGCACTGAGCTGAGTGTTTCCTGAAGTGAGGGCAGATGCGAGCTGGCCTTGAAGGATGGCGGAGATTGGGGGAACGTTTTTGGGAGGGACAAGGCGTATGTCGAGAGGTGGGAGTGCACTTGTGGAGTGCACGCCCGGTGGGAGCGGTGGGTTTGGGTTGGGGGGGTGGGGCATCCAGCCCCGCTCTCCCCGGGGCTCTGCTCTCCGTGCGCAGCAGGTGTCCCTCTGCTTCCGGAGGATGAGCCTTCCCAGGACGGAAGAGTGTCGTCGTCATCCTGTACTCTCAGGCCTGGTAGAGGGTGTTTGCTGTGTATGGAAATTACAGGTTCGGCGTCCTGCTGTCCCCTCACAAACGGGATCTGAAGTAAAATTCTCATTTCATCTCTCCCTTCCCCCTTTCATTCTGCTCTCAGCCACCAGGCCTTAAACAGGCCACTCCCTCCTGTGCTGCCGCGGCTCTGTGGGATTGCCTCTCCATCCCATAATGATTTTTGTACACCGTTGGGGGCCATGCTGCTCGGACCTCCCCAGCATGTCTGATGTCCAGCAGGCCGCACTCAGTTCTGGGGACCCCACATTGCCTTTCATCCGTCCTCATGAGCTCTTTCTTCCCCCCACTCTCCTTTGCTGGCGTGTCCTCTTCCCAGCCTCTGATGTTGGAGTGATTAGGCTTCAGTCCTGCGCGTAATCTCTGGACCGGTGGCTTTGAGCCCTTTTTTTTTTTTTTTTAACCAAACACACACTATACTCGCGCATGCGGAGACACTCAGAACTGAAACAAAGTTTCACAAAAAGTTCTCACACTTCATGTTACTATTTTCTGAGTATTTTCCATTCTGTTCTGTTTCTCTCCCCCCCCCTTTCTTTTCTTTGAAGTGCTTGCTCATGACCCACTAAATTGATTTCACAACCTTCAGTTTGAAAAACTGCTCTGGGTGATCTCATCTACTCTTCGGCGTTAAGTGCTATTTCTGTGCTGATGACCTTCCCATTTATACCCCCATCCCCACCTTTCCCCTGAGGTCCAGGCATGCCGGCCGTCTCCCTAACGTCTCCACTTGGATGTCCACTAGGAATCTCGAAGTGAACGTGTCCAGCAGAGCACTGTCGACCCCTCCAGCCTCTCCCACTGCCCACCTCGTCCCTCTCCGTAAGCGGCGCTGTGTCCACAGTTGCTCAGTGAGGGACAGTCCTGGCGCACACGCCCCCAAGCCCACCGCCTGGGCTCAGCCCTGATGCTGCCCTCCGAGGAGCTCTGAGGCCTCGGGCAGGTGCTTGACCCCTCCCCCCCGCCTCGCTGTCTTCATTTTAATCAAGTGGGGTTGTCTGCTGCACCTTCCTTACGGGCTATTTTGAAGACAGGGTGAATTTTTACCTGCAAAGGAAATAGAACAGTGGCCGGCACGCACGCGGCTGGTGCTGAACTAGTGCTGGCTGCTGCTGTTTGTTGTTCTTTTGTCTGTCAGTCAACTTCTGATCCATTAGCAGTTTCCGTCGGCTCTAACTTAAAAATGTGTCCTTTATTTGACCGCGTATCACCACCCCCGTCAACACCACATCCATCTGTGCAGTCAACATCCCGTACCCAGATGACCAAAATAGCTTCTTAACTAACTCCTTGCTTCTGCCCTTGCCCCTCCCAAAGTCTGTTTTCTACAAAACAGCCAGAGTGGCCATTTGAGAATTGAAACCAGAATATGTCACTCTCTAGCTCAGAACCTTCCAGGGCCTTCTAATAAAACCCAAAAGTCTCACGCGGCTTACCAGGCCCTTCAGCAGGGCTCCAGTTGCCTTGTGCACACGACGCACTGGTAAGCCCGTGAACACGCAGACTCCGCATCTCCAGCAAGCACCCCGACGCAGTGCTGCTGGTGTGTGGGCACCACGGTAGTGAACCCGGTGTGCTCAGGGCCCCTTCCTCTGGCTGCGCCTTCCTGCGCCCTCCCTGCACCTAGTTCTGCCATGTCGGCCACTTGGTTCCTCTCACCACGCGTGTTCCTGCCTTGGCCTTCACGTAGACCTCTGCACGATCTGTCCCCTCATCTCACTCCAGTCTGTGCCCACACATCATCCTCCCCAGGGGCTGGCCTGGGCCATCCTGTTTAAACCCCACCTTTCCCCCTACACTCTCCTCCGTTCCCTTAGCCTCCTTATTCTCTCCGTGCGCATTTACTTGTTCGCTGTTCTGTCTGTCTGAGTGCTGTTTCATGCAGTGTGAGAACTGTGGGGGCCTTGTTGAGAGCTGTATCCCCGGACCCTGGAATCAGTGCCTGGAATGCAGTCTTCGCTCCAGTGTGTGTAATGTCTTCCCTGTCAGATACGGGCTCCCCGAGGGCAGGACCTTCCTTGCGTTCAGCCCAAACCCTCACTCTGGTGTTCTCCTGCCCCTCGCACCCTCGTCTCTCAGTGCTCAGTGGCTGTTAGCTGTTGGGTGCCAAGCTGTTCTGCTAGGGGCTTTCCTTCATTTTTCTTTAAACATTTCTTTTAAAGATTTTACTTTTTTTTTATTTTTGGAGAGAGGGTAAGGGAGGGAGAAAGAGAGGGAAGGAAACATCAGTGTGCAAGAAAAACATGGATCAGCTGCCTCCTGCACACCCCCTACCGGGGACCTGGCCTGCAACCACTCCGCTTGGGAGACTCCCAACCCAGTAAGCCACGCCAGTCAGGGCTGAACATCTTCTTTTTTTACATAAGTAACGCATGACTGTAGTCTTTAAAAATCAAACAAGTAAAAAGTTGTCCCTTCCCTAGTTAATGTTTGGTATGTATCCTAACCAGCCATTTTCTGGACTTACTCATTGTTCTGTAGTTTATCAGCAACAAAAGAAAAGAATGAGTGTGCTTCCAGTGTCAGAAGTCCTGGCCGAACAGTGCAGTGCACCATCGGCACTGTCAAGGGCAAACTCCAGGGGCGTTTCTGTTCTACAGCTGAGGAAACTGAGGCTTAGAGACGTGAGTCAGTTGTTCAGGATCTCACCATCAAAACCCAGTTCAGAACCGGACCGTGTCTGGGCTCAGGGTCCCTGCCCGCCCTTGCCACTGCTTCCTGCTGCCAGGAGCGGTGGGGACAGACAGGAGCGACAAACTCACTGGGAGAAGGCCCCCCGGAGAAGGGACATTCGAGCAGATCTTTGCAGAAGAGTCTGGGCTAGTCAGTGGTGCTGGTGGGCGGGGACCTGGGGTCTGGAGCACACGTGGGCACCGGGGAGAAGCTCGGCGTCACTGGAGTAGGAGGAGTGAAGTGAGGTCCCGAGAGGTGAAGCCGGAAATTCTGTTGCTGTCAGAAGCTGAAGGATCTTGAATTCTGTGTTATGAACTCGTATGTTTTCTCAAACTGGTTAAATGGGGAACCAGGATTTTGTTTATTTACAAATACGTCAGGCATACAGAACGGCACAGATATATTGGCCCCTCTGTGTCTGTCACCCAGATTTAACAGATGCCGCAGCTGGAGCCTCCCGAGTCCCTCCCTCCCTCCCTCCCTCCCTCCCTCCCTCCCTCCACTTAGACCTACGCTCTCAAACGCCATGCTCTTCACGAGCGGTAGTCCCCCCTTAGCTGAGGTTTTGCCTTTTTCAGTTTCAGTTACCTGTGGTCAACCACAATACAAAAATATTAAATGCAAAATTTCAGAAATACACAATTCTTACGTTTTAAATTACATGAGATGGCAAGCCATCCTGCTCCGTCCCAGCCGCGATGTGAATCATCCCATTGTCCAGTGTTCCCACGCCGTATGCGCCGCCCACTTTGGTAGCCACTGAGTAGCGTCTCAGTTATCAGATCTAGTCTCTCAGTGTCACAGCGCTGTGCTTACTTAATAACGGCCCCAAAGCACCCGAGGGGTGATGCTGGCAGCTTGGACGCACCCAAGGGAAACCTTAAAGTGATTTTCTTTTAAGTGAAAAGGTGCAGGGCAGTACCAAAAATTCTGAGAGGGAGAAACCACGTTGACAAAACTTTAATACTACATTGTAATTGTTCTACTTTATTATTAGTTGTTAATCTCTTACTGTGTCTAATTTATAAGTTAAGCTTTATGTGTAGGGCAGAAACATAGTTTTACAGGGTTTACTACTATCAGTGGGTTCAGGCATCCATGCGGGTATCAGAATGCATCCCCTGTGGTTCAGTGGGGACAACTGTATATTGTTTCTAAAATTCACCTGTATTTAAACACACAGAGTGAGAGCTAATTTGGGAAAATTCCATTGTTGATTTATCAAATATAGTAAAAGAAGAAAAAGTATGGTCCTAAAAAACCACAAGTGCCCCTCAGGCTGGTGTGACGGGTCTCCATCAGGCTGACAGCGCGTCCTGGCTTCCTGGCACAGGGAGTGTTGGAGGCTCACACCTTGGACTTGATGCCTGCCCTTGGGGAAACCACCACCTCCCCAAGAAGCCCAGTTCTATTTACTGAGGAGGGGAATTTAGAAACTCAAAACCAAATGTCAGCTTGGGTCCCCAAGATTATTAGTGTTTTCTAACTGCCATACCTGCCTTTTGCGCATGTGTGATATGTAGCTTTTTAGTTGACCTAGAATTTCTTTTTATGGATATCATGAGATGGGGTCTTATACAATCGTTTTTCTCCCAGAAAGGTAGTTATCCCAACACCCTTTATTTTAATTATAATTTAGAAGAAGTTATGATACACAGTAGAGCAAAAAAATATCTTTGCATTTTTAATAGTTTTCTACATTTTCTTGATTAGCTTTGCACATTTTCTTTAGATGACCATTAGGGTTCATTTCTGAAACCATAATGGCAGGGCGCACCACAGAGGCAGCAGTGGGTCCCACGTCCAAGGGGGTGAAGGGTCGTGGACATGAGGGATGAGGCCGCAGGCTGGGGAGATTGTGACACTGAGCAAGCCAAGTAAATCGATTAAACAAATATGTAAGTGTGCATCGATCGTGGGAGCCGGGTTTCTAGCTGTCCAAGGGGGGCATTGCCAGCAGGGGAAGGTGGAAGGTTGGAAGGGAACTCGGAGAGTGTTGGGTTAGAACCGGAGGTACCAAGATGAACTCATGGTTCTCTCACACGTACGAGTATGTACAGTAGATACAGAAGTGGTTATGGGTGTGGCTGTTCACATATGTGCCTAACGGTCTAGCTGTAGGCAGTGATGCCCCACTCTGTTTCCAAATAGGACCCTCCTCTAAAAGGAGTCAGGTGTCCTGGGAGAAGAGGCCGGCCGTTCCAGGGGCTGGGGTGGGAGAGTACACATGATGAGCCTGGAACGTCTTGTGCCAGGAAGTACAGGAATGCTCAGTGAGTGGGTCATGGAAATGGACACAGGAGCCAGTTTCAAGAGGTTTTCACGGGCCAGTTCTGGAGCCGTTAGAGCAATGAACGAATGAATGAATGAATGAATGAATGAGGAGGGAAAGCTCTGCCCGCTAATGATGACTGGAGACTCACCATTAGGCAGCTGTCATGGTTGATTCACGTAGGAGTTGTCAACTGGTGTGTGTCTGACAAAGAGCAAGATGCTGGTATAATCTTAGGGTTTCTCCCACGGGATACTTGCTTGTACTTACCAGTTACACAGTGAGGCGGTAACCTCACAGCGGGGGGGCCTGGCAGGGATGGGCTTGCCCGGGTGAAGGGATGGCTCTCCGTCAGTCCCTCCTGACATGATGCCCCGGAGGGAGCCCAGCTCCACGTCTCTGGTGTTGCTGCCAGGAAGGCGGCCCCTGAGCCTGGACACGCAGGTGGAGGGCCATCCTGCAGAACAGAAGGGCTGTGCTTCCAGGAACACGGAAGCCAGGAGAACACCGAGGGCCATTCCGGGTTGACAGGACACTAGTGAGAAATGGCAGTTTGTGTTCCTGGGCGGGATTCTGGAGCAGGAAGCAAGAGGGAACATTGTTAGGACAGGTTATCAGATTTGAACGGATGGCATCTGTGGGTTACACTGGTGGTGTAGTGTGAATGTCGATTTCCCGACATATGGAGGGTTGTATGCTGGTTGTGGAAGAGTGTCCTTGTTTTTGGAAACACACATTGGAGTCTTGGGGGGTGAAGAAGCTTGAGGTCATCGGCCTGCTCTCAAGACATCAGGGAAAAGCCAGTGGGTGTGCGTGTAGGAAATGAGTGTGTATCAGCAGTGGGGCAGACGATGTGGAACATCGTCTGCGGGGGACCTTGTTGAGGGGGTACATACGTACCCCTGTACTGTGCTTCTCTGCGCATTTGAGATTATTCCAGAGTTGTTTTTTAGTACCCTATTGACATTTTGACTAGACCTCTTGGTTTTATAAACTGATCTGTGGAAACTTGACTTCTTTTTGTCTAGATAACGTATTTGCCTTGTTTATTTTTGTTTTGAGTTCTTCTTTGGGGTCCTTTGGTAAAGTTTATATTTTTCATCATAGAGGGTTTGCCCAGCTCTGCTTTGGATTAGTCCTCTGGTATCTTTTTAATTTTGTTGTTATTATAAAATGAAACACTTTTTGCCTGTAAGTGGCAACACTAATTGCTTTCTGTGATTTCGTCTGGGAACGTTTAGAAATATGCACTCATACGACCTTTAAGTGAGAAAAAAAATCCAATAGCATCTTTGAAGCCCAGGCTCAACAGTTAGGGGAGGCCTGCAGGGAGCCCCAGCCGGCCCAGAGACAGCCCCACCGGTCCCCTCGCTCCTCCTGCCCCTTTTCCAAGAACTGTCGCCATCTTGTCACAGATCGGTCATCAGATTGACCTTGGGATGCTCCTGTGACTGCTCAGCAGGCAGCCGTTGAGTTGGGGGGCAGGGGGCAGGCTCCCCGGCCTGCCCGGGGCATCTTGTGGCGTTGCCGTGCAGTGACAGAGCATGCGCTTGATAGGGCACCCCAGCCTCCTGGCTGCTTGAGATTATGTCTAAAAATAGGCCTGCTCACTGCGGGGCAGATTTCAGCTGTTTTTAGGCCTGATTCTGAAAAAAAGCTCCAAGGCGGTGATTTCTGTGCGCACACTCACTCGGGCACCACGTTGCCAGTTGGTGTTGGTGCTAGTGCTAGATTTCTGGGAGCGGAGAGTGTTCCCCGCAAGTGCCCCTCTCCCTGCCCGGCCTCTGGGCTGCAGGGACCGCTGTGCCCGCCTTCCCCTCGGGCAGGGAAGCTCCTTCGCATCCGTAGGAGCAGGCAGGGCAAAGGTATTTTCGAGGTAGAGTGAGGGGTATATATTGTAAAATGAGGTTATAGCATTTTAAAGTGGTTATTTTTCACACGGGCATTAATGGAAGTAGAAATGAAAAGGAAGAAAATGCATCCACAGACCTGCCACCCTGAACAGTCAAAACAAATGCCTGCTCTCTAGATAGCGGTAACCGCAGCGCAGGTACGAGTTTACGTACTGCTTTTCTTCATCTGCCTGTACATAATACACATTTCCCTGGTGCTGGAATCCTTATAATTATTGTTAATGAGTATGTACTATTTGTTGAGCAGACATACCATAATTTGCTTAGTCATTTTCAAATGATAAAGAATTAGGTCCTTGCCAGCCTTTTCTTATAGATACCACTGGAGTGAATATGTTGGTACTTCGATTTCTGTGTGGTTGTTTTGAGATTTGCCTAGGTTAAAAATCTAATAAGTAGAATTACTGGGTTGAAGGATACTAATGTTTTTACAGTCTTACACCTCATAATGAAGTTTCGGTCAACAGAGGATCACATGTATGATAGCAGCCCGATCAGATACAATGGAGCTGAATTTCCAGCTTCCGGAGGAATTTTTCCTTTCTCTGACGGGGGCAGTAGCTCAGGGCTTGGCGACAGATAGAGTGCCTCTCTCTCACGGCAGGTCAGTTTTGCGTGCACTGATGACTCCCCAGTCCACCAGCCCCCGACCTGACTCGGCCCAGAGGAGCCCGTGCCCCCAGTGCCTCGAGTTCAGGGGGCACCACAGCCCCCCCGGACCTGGCCTGACGGTCCGCAGAGCACGTCGCTGTGCATTCCCAGGTGAGGACCCGAGGGCTCTGCACAGGCCCCCGGAAGTGCCTTCTCAAGGGCAAGTATTCGGTGCCACTGCGCCTTAGTGCAGGCGTTCTGTGACAGCCTGTCCCTGGAGTTCGGGCCTGTTCTCCGGTTGTAGCGATGTAAGCCACAGATAAGTTTTATTTCTTCCAACTCAGTGCCAGAGAGATCCTTTTTGCCAGACAGGGTCAGTGGAACCAAAAACAAGTTTCTAGAGTCAGACTCCTGAGTCCTCAGTTCTGCTTCCTCTCCGTGTTCAACACCCTCTTTCCTTCTTTAAGTGACTGCCAGAGTTGCTTAATCCAACACTGTCCCAACACGCAACAGCCAAAACCACATCGCCATGACCGTTCTGTGCTCCTTTGTCTCTCGTCTTGATTTCGTATTCCTACTGATCCTCCGGCCACCTCCCTCCCTCCTGGCAGTCTCTGTCACAGTGATGGGCGCCTCACCCGGCCAGTCCTTCCTCTCACACACTCCCAGTCGCCCCAGCCCCTCTCTCTGTTCCTGGAGCAGCGCCGACAGCTTCAGGGTTCTGTTTCTTGTTTCTTTCCTTTTTTTAAGATTTTATTTATTTATTTTTAGAGATGGGAGGAGAGAGATAGAGAGAAAGAGAAACATCAATGTGCAGTAGCTGGGGGCCGTGGCCTGCAACCCAGGCATGTGCCCTGACTGGGAATCGAACCTGCGACGCTTTGGTTCGCAGCCCGCGCTCAGTCCACTGAGCTACGCCAGCCAGGGCTAGGGTTCCATTTCTGACTGTGTTGGAAGGAAGCGGCGGGGGCCTTGTGGGGCAGTGTTTAATCGAGTCCGCAGTGGTGGGCGGTGGTGTCCCAGGCCTTCGCACTCACTCACCGCTTCGCCCAGGCAGCTGCCAGTCCCGCAGGTCCCGCTCACGGAACATGCCCAGTGCAGGTGCACCCTGTTTCATCTCTCATGATGTATTTTTACAGCCCCCTTCCTACATGTAGATGTGTTTAGACACACAAGTATGTCCCACTGTGCTACAGTTGCCTACACTATTCTGTACAGGCCCATGCTGAACAAGCTTGCAGCCTAGAAGCATCCGGCCGTCCCATAGAGCTGAGGCGTGTAATAGGCTGCACCACCAAGGCTTGTGTAACTGCACTCGGCGGTGTTTGCGCTACGTTGAATCTCCCGTTTTTCATAACAGATCTCCATCATTAAGGGATGCGTGACTATATTACAAAATTGCTTTTCCAAAGAGTTGTAATAATTTATGCTGCTTTTGTTACTGTGTGTACCAGCTCCATCCTGACCTCGCCAGGTGGGATATCATCTCTTAACTTGAAGGAACAATTTTACAGCTACACATTTGTGATCCCATGGGTTGCCAGCATGTATGTGAGGGTAGATTTTTTTATAGCTTGCATGACTAATATAATTCAAGTTTTGACCCTCAGAAACCAAACTTTTATTATCTGTAGCATTTTAGTACGTCCCTTTTTGTGTTTTTTTAAGATTTTATTTATTTTTAGAGGAGGGGAAGGAAGGGAAAAAGAGACATCGTTATGAGACAGAAACATGGATAGGCTGCCTCTGGCACAGGCCCCCACCTGGGAACCGAACCTGCAGCCCAGGCATGTGCCCCAACTGGGAACCAAACCCTGACCATCACCCTGCAGGACAGTGCCCAACCCACTGAGCCACGCCAGTGGGGGCGGGGTTTCATTCTTTCCTGATCTGCAAATTCTGAGTTGGTTCCTTCAGCTGCCTTCTGGGACTCTGAGCCAGGGAGCAAATCAGCACCATCAGCCAAATTATACGAGACACCCAGTCCCTGAGAAAGTCTAGGCTCTGCCCAGCTGTAAACGGGGCGTAGAATTTGAGTTATCAGGTCAAAGCACTGGGCAAACCTCTGTGTCCGATCTACTTCAGAAGAGCCCATGTTTTCACACACCTACAGGAAAGAACGTGGGTACGTCTAGGCACACGCAGTCAGCTCGCTTGCAGCAAATGTCCAGACCTTTCTAAAATGCTTCCCGGTGTGTGAGCGTCTCGCTGCCAGATCAAGGAAGGCCTCTGCTGGGAGTCCAGACCTGGGACTGGGGTGGGCGTTCCACATTCCACTTGCTCTTGACTGTGAATGTTTTGCCTGTTAACAGCTCTGAACCTCAGTTTACAGAAAGGAGCACTGACACTTCATAGAGTGTAGCGAAAATTAAGTGCCTTTATTTACGTAAAGCGCCTGGTACAGTGTGTGGCTTGTGTTAGACACGCAGTACGTGGGTGACAGCTACGGTTGTTATAGAGCTGACATGGGTGTTTGTCAGGGTTTTTAAAAACCTAGATTTGGGTGCTTCTTGCTCCATTTGTGGTGCAATGGAAGAAAAGAACAGGCTTTAGAACCAAAAGAATTTGAGTGATAGAATATCAGCTCCAGTTTATCCTGGAGGAGTGGCTTTTGGCAAATTGTATAATTTGGTTTCTTCTCATCCGTAAGTTGAAATATATGTAAAACTACAGAGTACCTGACACACAGGATAAACGGCAGTTATTATTACCTCGGTCGCACGTACCTTAGGTACTGATTAAAGGCAAATTCACTTTACTGTGTTTTTACTCAGGGGAAAAAAGCCAGCAAAGTCTGTGCTAAGGAAGACTTTGTGGAGATCCTATTTTAGGAGCTCTTAAGATTCCAAGGGCCGAGCCGTATGGCCTAGCGTGGCAGGAAGGAGTTTGGGGACTAGGTGTTTCAGAGAAGGCCTCAAGGTGAGGTGGGGCAGTGGCACAGAGGGGGCCGAGCAGGTTTGTATGAGAGTGGGGAGAGGAGCAGAAATGGGGTGGGAAGAGGCGGGGGTGGGGGGTCAAAGCAGGTGAGGCAGGCGGTGCTGTCCAGGTGGCAGGGGGAGAGGAGCTGTTCAGGTGGTGGGCGCTGGGCAGGAGAACCTCCAGGGGCGTTGCTCTGCTCCCAGGGCAGGGCTGCACAGGGAAAGGGCCCATGCAGGATGGAGAAGTAGCAGCGTCAGGCAAAATCTGAAACGCAGAGACTCAAAGGAGTTTGGGGTAATTCTAAAGCTTGCTATTCTAAAGCTTGCAACTGAAAGGGTTGTGGTTTTCTTGAGGATGATAAGTTGGGTCCAGTGAGGAAAGAACCACATTTTTGTCATTGAAAATGAGTTGGTGACTGCTCAAGAATAAATGTATTTTGTCATCTTCATAGAAATTATTCCAGCCACAAGCAGCACTGCAGTCTGTCCGAGGAGAAGTGGCCATTGTGTCTCCCCGTTACCAACCACCCAACAAGGGCTGGAAACCTTGTCTTCTGGCCCTGCATGGCCGTTAGAACCGTGTGGTGTGGCGAGCCAGTCCTGCAGACCCCACCCGCCCCTGCCCCCGCCCCGGCAGCCAGAGCTCAGCACCAGCCTGCTGTTCTGTTTCTGTCGTCCCTCCCAGCTTTAACCCTGGGCGGTTCTTACTCGCTTGCAGTTTGGCTGTGCATTTGGTCTGACATTTCTAGGTGTTTTGCTGAGGGAGGGTTCCCAGTCCCTCTGGTGTGCCATATTGCGCGGAATGGAAGTCTCTCACCCCCCGGGTGATAATAGTCCGCTCTGAAATTCTAGGAATGAGGGAAGAACTATATTAGTCAGGGTCCTGGTAGGAAACAGATGGCACACTCAAACTGGGTAATTTGAGGAGCGTTTAATTGTAGCACTCTGGGTTCATTCAGGAAAAGGGAAGCTTTCCATCCCACTTAGGAAGAGTTCTGCTGGAGGAGTTAAGGGCTTACCCATCCACTGGGAGGCCAGGGGAGCTGCTCCAGCGCATCTGAGGCTGAAGCCCCCCAGCGAGCGGCTCTCCCGAGCTCCCGGGGAAGCCACCGTGCATCCGTGCCCGCTGCCGCTGCCTCCGGGCCTGTCAGCCTCCCCCTTCTTCCGCCCTCTGAATCTTTCCTGTGTTTCTCTGTGCGGGCTCTAACCCAGAACCATGCTGGAAAGGGGTTCTGGAACGGTAGCTGCCGGCTTCTGATCGGCAGAAGAAAGCTTAGGGAGAGGGTGCTCGCGATGCTGCTGAGTTGACCAGCACAGAGCCGCGACTGTTCACCAAGGTGGTCAGGGTGTGGGGACGCTGGTGGAGAGAGCAGTGGCCTGGGCTAGCAGCACCATGAGTGACCCCCACCCACGGCCTGGCCGGCAAGCGGAGGAAGCAGCTCCCGGAGCCTGGAGAAGGTGGCAGTGCAGGGTGCCTGGCCGGACGCAGGCGTCAGCCAGCCTCAGCGGCGGCTGCGCGGTGGGAGCTGTGAGGGCAGGCTCCCTCTCCGCACTGTCCTCACGCCTCTTCCCAGCCAGGCGGCGCCAGAAGCCAGGGAGGCAGCAGAGCCCCTTGACAGTCTCCCAGGGCGCCTTCTCCAGGGCGCAGAGTAGGGTGGCGACGGAGAAGGAAATGAAAGAAGTGGGTCCCTGAAAAGCCCTCTCGAGGAAGCTGTCTTGGGGACAGTTTGGAGGGCGTTGTGGAGAAGAGATGGGTTGGGGAGTGGGACGGTGTTGGACCTGTGAGGGGCTAAGGACAAAGGGAGCTCCCCCCGGTTTCCTGCAGACGACAAGGCTGTCGGCTGTGTGCCGGGGTGGAGAGCGGGGCTGCTGGCGTGTGGACTCGGGGCCATTGAACATAAGGCACTGAGTTCTGGACCCCACTCCCTGGCACACCTCCAGAGGCGTCCTGAAACCACTCAGAAAGTTAGGAAAACGTGAGAAGACCAGCAGCGGGAAAGCCAGGGCAAGGAAGAGTCGGGGAGGCAGGTGCATCGGTAAACCTCTTCTGCGGAGTATGTACACAGACTCCTTATGGGGACCTGCTTCCTTCGGAGTGTCACATTTTCTTAACGACCACTGAGTTCATTCATGGTGCTTTAAAGCTGATCACACTGATGCTTTACTTTTTAAGTAATGCGATAGTATGGGAATGACATCTCAGATTATTTTATGTGCTTATGTTAAAATTACAGTGACTCTGGGCTTGCTTTTTCAGTTGCTGGTGTACTTGGTTTTCTAATTGCTTTACTTGGGGCTCCTAAAAGTGCGGACTTGCACCCACTTTCTGGTGCTAGATACTTCATGTACACTAAGAATATTTAGTGTACCCTGCAGGAGCTATTTGGTTATGAATTCTGGTTATGAATTCTTTTTCATCTAGTCTAGCAATTTCCAGCAAGTGTGCTGTAAGAATTTTTAATTCTTTAAAAATTATTAAAGAATTATTTTTAAAATTTAATGATTTTAGAGAGAGGGGAAAGGGATGAGAGAGAGAGAGAAACAGCGATTTGTTGTTCTACTTACTGATACCTTCATTGGCTGGTTCTTATATGTGCCCTGACTGAGGATCCAACCCACAACTTTGGCGTGTCAGGGTGACACTCCGACAACTGAGCTACCACCCAGCCAGGGCAAGAATTTTTAAAACATGCAGTACCTGACTGTTTAGTCAGGGTCACTGACTTCTTTTCCCGTAGATTATCAAGTAAAAAAAATGAACCCTGTCCTGGTTGGTGTGGCTTAGTGGACTGAGCACCAGCCTGCAAACCAAGAGGTCGCAGGTTTGATTCCCAGTCAGGCCACATGCTTGGTTTGCCGGCCAGGTCTGCAGTTGAGGGTATGCAAGAGGCAGCTGATGCATGTTTCTCTCACATATTGATGTTTCTCTCCCTCTCTTTCTAAAAGTAAGTAAATAAAACCTTTAAAAAAGGAGCCAGCGTAGCTCAGTGGGCTGGGTGTTGTCCCGCAAACTGAAAGGTCTCCTCCAGTTCAGTTCCTGGTTAGGGGGCATGTGAGAGGCAGCCAGCTCATCAGTGTTTTGCTCCTTCCTCCCCTTTCCCCCCTCTCTAAAAATAAATAAATAAAACCTTTTCAATAAGTAAGTAAATAGATAAATAAACAATGAGACTCAGCAGCATAATAGTTGTCCAGCGTGCATGACTCAAAATTATATTTTGTCAAGTTGGCAAAAAACATATTCTTTGGTGCGCTGCAGAATTTCGGTGATGAGTTGATGTGTGCCATGAGGTGAAAAGGGTTGGAAATCGCTACTGTCGTCCAGAAACCAGAACTGTAACGGCGGGGGCGCAGGGCTGAGGACAGGCCTTCGAAGGGGTTGTGCCCAGATGTCTCCCTCTCTGGAGCTCGGGCTTTCTCGGGGGCCGGGGACGGCCGGACGCGGGGCGTGCTGACGTCAGAGTTGGTGGTCCTCAGCTCTTGGGGCTCCTGTTCAGGAAGAGCTTGGAGCAAGTGACAAGGTTACGTATACCCTCGCTTTTTCAGAAGCCTGGTTTCAATTACTGAAGGATTAATTAAACAACGTGTACTTATGGAGCAAATCTCTCTCTAGGAAGCTGTCCATTAAACTGCCAGGTTTGGTCTTTTTGTTGGCCTTCACCCATTAGAGGCCACCGGCCCTTGAGAGCTGGAGCAGGAACGTACCGCAGACGGGACGGAGCCGTTCTGGACGGCCCTAGAAGTAATGGGGACGGGCGCCCTTGTGAGGGGAGTGGGGGGAGGTTGTGGGCAGCCACCCACTTTCAAGGCCACCCTCTGACAGGACAAGTGCCAGCTGTCCCTGGCTGCCATTCACCCACTGGGTCGTGTAGTGTTAGGAACTTGGCCCGAGGGGGCTGAGTGCTGCTCAAGAGCCCGTGAACCCTGTGCTGGAGTTCCCTCGTCTGTGGGGTGAGGGTGTCGGTGCTGCGCGTCACTGGTTGGGTTCTCGCGTGAAATCGAGCACTGCAGGGAGCACTCCGGCGGCTGGTGGTGTTGCCCAGCAGGTTCGTCGAAACACAGAAGATAGTCTGCTGCAGAGGCGATGAGGGGCGGTTTCCTTTAGATTCCGAGGTTGTTTCAGTGTTTAAAGGTGACTTGGGGTCATGTGATTATATACCCAACTTAATGCCAAAGTAATAGCCCCTTGCCTAGCTATTTTAGACCTCAGATATTTCAGGAAGGAGTAGGTCAAGCTCCTAGGGTTTGGAGTGACTGACCATCCTCAGCCCTGGTCCGTGTTTGGGTTCTGAGGTCTTCCCATGCCTCTTGTGTTGATTCAAGTTGGGGGCTTTTCCCCTTGAAACTGGGCCTGGAGAAATTTGACAGGCAGGGTCTCCGGCATCTTTAGCTCTGCTTTCAGGCCGATCGCGTTCTATTTATATTAAGTTCCAGCCTCGTTCTCTAAGGCCTAGTTCTCGTGCCGCGCACCGGCTCCCGGAGGGCCTGCCATGTGCTGCCGTCCACGGTCCCCGCAGCAGGAGGGCTGCAGCACGGCTCGAAGTCCCTGCCCTTCAAGAGATTTATACCCTGGTGGGAAAGAGAGAGGCAGTGCACAAGTAGCATATCCTGTCCGCTGGGGATGAGTGCTGAGGGGGAAGTGAGGTGGGGGGAAGTGTTTGGGAAAGCCGAGGTGAAGCTCTTTTTAGTAGAATGGCGGAGGAAGGCCTTATTAATCAGGCGACATTTGCCTGGAGACGGGAAGGAAGTAAGAGGGACGAGCTGTGTGGCTGTGAAGAGCGGTGCAGGCGAGAACAAAGTTCTGGAGCAGAAATAGCAGTGGCCCACCCGGAGCCCCGGAACAGCGGGAGTAGCGCAGAGCAGGGTAGGCGGAGAGACCCGAGAGGCAATGGGGCCGGAGAGGGGCCCCCCGGCCCAGCTGCGCTCGGAGGGAGGTCGGAGCCACTGCAGGGCGTGGACATGAGGAGCCCAGCTTACCTTTTTAAAGTATCACCAACTTTTCCTGCCACTAGCTCCATTTCCAGCTCCCCCTGAGAGGAAACTAAGAAACTAGCTTCACAGCCATTGTAGAAAAACTTTGTCCTAACTTTTGTGTTTCATAACTTCTTTTTTAAATGATTGATATTAAAGTCATTTGGAGCAGTTTAGCCTAGTCTTGTTCATCTCTGGCTCTGAGACAAGGAGACGGGCCCGGGCAAAAGTAAAAATAAAGTCAGCTCTGGATTAACTGTTTAAAAAGAGCTTTACATCCCATGCTAAGTACATTCGAAAAGGTAGTGCAAAGGGCTGGCCCAGTCAGATGACTTCAGGGGCAGTGTAGGTCCTCGGCTTGATGAATTGTTATTTTCCTCCATCGTGCTGTCCTCCAAAGTGACTGTTTCAATCCCCTGTTTCCTAGCGATCACCAGTAATTACTCTGGGAACACGGAATTGCCAAATAAAGAACCGCGTGGGGGTCAGAGGGGCTAGAACTTCTTGCAGACCTCCAGAAGGAACCTGCGAGAACAGCCGCTGCTCTTCAGCTCGCGCTGCCCAGCTTGTTGTCCCCTGGGCTTCGACGGCTGGGCGGGAGGGCGCCCTGGACACAGTTGTGTGCCGGGAGGGAGTGGCCCTTAAGTCTGTGCGGCTGACTGCAGTGAGGGGCCCCTGCCCTGCGGTGACGTGCATGTGGATGGAAGGGACTGAATTCCATTCTCAGGCCTGCCCCTTTCTCAGATTTGGGGAGGGGGCAGCCATTGGAGTGACTGTGTCATCATTTTTTGAGACTCTTGCTTCAGTGACCAGTCTAATAACATGAAAGCAAATAAATGAAAGTGGGGTTTTTAAAAAGATTTTATTTACTTATTTTTAGAGAGAGGTAAATAAGTTGCATCTCACAGATCCTCAGCTGGGGACCTGGCCCACAACCCAGGCATGTGCCCTGACCGGGAATCAAACCGGCGACCTTTTGGATTGTGGTCCGGCACTCGATCCACTGAGTGATACCGGCCAGGGCAAAAGTGTTTTTCTCATCCCTGCCACCCCATAACTGGAAAAGATCTTTAAGTTGCTGTTTTGTTTTTTTATTGAGAGTAATAATATAGTCCTATATTTTTATCCAATTGAATTGGAGGGTGGTACTCATTTATTTGATAATGAAGTTTTTACTGCATTGAAATTGTTTTTACCCAAAGAGTTTCTTTTCATACTACCATAGACTCCTGCCTCACTCTTTTTGGGGAGGGGGGCACAGTGAACTTGACTGATACTGCATGGCAAGGTAGGGTTCCCTAAGCCCCTCCCTTTCTTCAGGGGGTCTGGGATGGGAACTGCGGAGGTCAGGGGATTCTCAGTATGCTGCGGGGTCGGCATGGGGCGAGCACTGCCCGGCAGCCGAGCGCCTCTTCTCCTCGCCGGGGCTGGGGGTCCAGGGGTCTCTTACTCCTTGAGGGCGTGTGTCCACCGCCATGTGGCTGTAGCCAAGTTCATTGTCATACCAGGAAACGAGCTTGACAGAGTGGTCACTGAAAGCAATGCCAGCCCCAGCATCGAAGTTGGAGGAGTGGGCATCACTGTTCGAGTCGCAGGAGACAGCCTCCTCTCAGTATATCCTAGGATGCCCTCCAGGGGCCCTCTGATGCCTGCCTCACTGCCTTCTTCTTCTGTATTTTTTTCATTATCATTTATCTCCCCATACCCTCTTCCACCTCACCCACCCTTCTCCCCAAGAATCATCACACTGTTGGTGGTGGAATCCATGGCCACTACCTTCTTAATATCACTGTATTTGGCAGATTTCTCCAGGCGGCAGGTCAGGTCCACAACTGATACATTGGGGGTGGGGACGCAGAAGGTCATGCCAGTGAGCTTCTCATTCAGCTCAGGGATGACCTTGCCCACAGCCTTGGCAGCAACAGTAGAACAAGAATTATGTCCTGGGCAGACCCGCGGCCATCACACCACAGCTTCCCAGAGGGGCCATCCATGGTCTTCCAGGTGGCAGTGAAAGGGTCGTGAGACCCTCCAGCATGTCATGGATGACCTTGGCCAGAAAGGCCAAGCAGTGGATGGAGCAGAAGGCATTGTGACAGTCTTCAGGGAGCTGTCATACTTGTCATGGTTCATAGCCATCACAGACATGGGGGCATCCGCAGGAGGGGCGGAGATGATGCCCCTCTTGGCTCCACCCTTCTCCACGGTGGCAAAGCCACCAGTGGACTCAGCAGCATACTCAGCACCAGCCCATTTGATGGTGGTGGGGTCTCGCTCCTGGGAGACGGAGATGGGCTTTCCAGTGATGTCAAGTTTTCTGGTCTCAGCCTTGACCGTGCCTTTGAACTTGCCATGAGTAGAATCATACCGGAGCATGTAGACCGTGTAGTTGAGGTCAATGGAGGGGTTATTAATGACAATAATATCCCATTTTGCCAGAGTTAAAAGCAGCCCTGGTGACCAGGCTCCCAATACGGCCAAATCCTTTCACTTTGACCTTCACCGTCGTGTCTCGGGGTTGTGGCTGGCACTGCACAGGAAGGCGTGGCTGTCCGTCAAGCTGGAGGAGCAGAGAGCTCCTGCCTCACTCTTTGGGCCACTTCTCTGCATGTTGCATTTTCAGAGATGGGTAGGATTAGAAATAAAGGGAGATGAAATTCAGACAGTTGTTTTCACCTGGGCATCTGAATGATATCTCCTCCATCATCTGGACTTGACTTTATTTATGCTGGGGGGGGCGCATGTCTCATATATTCTTTCTTTTCTCCCATTTCCAGGAGGGCTGTTGGCCCGCTGCTGTGCTGCTGAACAGCATGCAGTCCTTTCGGGAGCAAAGCAGTTACCACGGAAACCAGCAGAGCTACCCACAGGAGGTACACAGCTCATCCCGGCTAGAAGACTTCAGCCCTCGCCAGGCCCAGATGTTCCAGAATTTTGGGGGTGCAGGTGGCGGTACTGGCGGCAGTAGCGGCGGCAGCGGTGGTGGACGACGAGGGACGGCAGCAGCTGCAGCAGCAATGGCCAGCGAGACCTCTGGCCATCAAGGCTACCAGGGTTTCAGGAAAGAGGCTGGAGACTTCTACTACATGGCAGGCAACAAAGATCCCGTGGCGACAGGCACCCCGCAGCCTCCTCAGCGAAGGCCTTCCGGGCCTGTACAGAGCTATGGACCCCCCCAGGGGAGCAGCTTTGGCAATCAGTATGGGAGTGAGAGTCATGTGGGCCAGTTTCAAGCACAGCACTCTGGCCTCGGTGGTGTGTCTCACTATCAGCAGGACTACTCGGGGCCTTTCTCCCCGGGGAGTGCTCAGTACCAGCAGCAGGCTTCCAGCCAGCAGCAGCAGCAGCAAGTCCAGCAGCTGAGACAACAGCTTTACCAATCCCATCAGCCTCTGCCACAGGCCGCCGGCCAGCCGGCATCTGGTTCATCCCATCTGCAGCCGATGCAGCGGCCCTCGGCTCTGCCATCCTCTGCCACTGGTTACCAGTTACGAGTGGGTCAGTTTGGCCAGCACTACCAGTCTTCTGCTGCCTCCTCCTCCTCTTCCTCCTTCCCATCTCCACAGCGTTTCAGCCAGTCTGGGCAGAGCTATGACGGCAGTTACAGTGTGAATGCTGGATCCCAGTATGAAGGGCATAATGTGGGTTCTAACGCACAGGCTTATGGAACACAATCAAATTACAGCTATCAGCCTCAATCTATGAAAAATTTTGAACAGGCAAAGATTCCACAAGGGACCCAGCAGGGGCAGCCACAGCAGCAGCCGCAGCAGCAGCCACAGCAGCAGCAGCCTCAGCAGCAGCAGCAGCAGCAGCACGCCCCGCAGCACGTGATGCAGTATACCAACGCTGCCAGCAAGCTGCCACTGCAGAGCCAGGTGGGGCAGTACAGCCAGCCCGAAGTTCCTGTGAGGTCCCCAATGCAGTTCCACCAGAACTTCAGCCCCATTTCTAACCCCTCCCCAGCTGCCTCTGTGGTTCAGTCTCCAAGCTGTAGCTCGACCCCGTCTCCTCTAATGCAGAGTGGGGAGAATCTCCAGTGTGGGCAAGGCAGTGTGCCCATGGGCTCCAGAAACAGAATCTTACAGTTAATGCCTCAGCTTAGCCCAACCCCGTCGATGATGCCCAGCCCTAATTCTCACACTGCAGGCTTCAAAGGGTTTGGACTAGAAGGCGTGCCAGAAAAGCGACTGACGGATCCTGGGTTGAGTAGTTTGAGTGCCCTGAGTACTCAAGTGGCCAATCTTCCTAATACTGTTCAGCACATGCTACTTTCCGATGCCCTGACACCTCAGAAGAAAACCTCCAAGAGGCCCTCCTCCTCCTCTAAGAAAGCAGACAGCTGCACAAACTCGGAAGGCTCCTCCCAGCCTGAAGAACAACTGAAGTCCCCGATGGCAGAGTCACTGGATGGAGCCTGCTCCAGCAGTTCTGAGGATCAGGGCGAGAGAGTGAGGCAGCTGAGTGGCCAGAGCACCAGCTCCGACACCACCTACAAGGGTGGGGCCTCGGAGAAAGCCGGCTCCTCCCCAGCACAGGGTGCTCAGAATGAAGCCCCCAGGCTCAGTGCCAGTCCGGCAGCCAGAGAAGAGGCGGCCTCGCCAGGTGCTAAGGACACGCCATCGTCATCTGAGGACAACCCAAAAGTCAATGAGAAGACGGTTGGAGTGATTGTCTCCCGGGAAGCCATGACAACTCGGGCAGAAAAGCCCGGAGGACAAGATAAAGGCTCCCAGGAGGAGGATCCTGCAGCCACTCAGAGGCCACCCAGCACCGGTGGGGCTAAGGAAACCAGTCACACGTCAGTTCCACAGCCAGAGCCTCCGGCAGGAGGCGGGAAGGGAAACAAGGGCGGGGATAACAACTCCAACCACAACGGAGAGGGCAACGGCCAGAGCGGGCACCCTGCAGCAGGCCCCGGCTTCATAGGCAGAACTGAGCCTAACAAGTCTCCCGGAAGCCTGCGCTACAGTTATAAAGAAAGCTTCGGGCCGACCATGTCAAGAAGTGTCGGTGGCTTTCCTCAGTACCCTACAGGACAAGATAAGGGGGATTTCACTGGCCACGGGGAGCGGAAGGGTAGAAATGAGAAGTTCCCCAGCCTCCTCCAGGAAGTGCTTCAGGGCTACCACCACCACCCTGACCGGAGATACCCCAGGAGTGCTCAGGAGCATCAGGGCATGGCCGGGGGCCTGGAAGGAGCCACGAGGCCTAATGTCTTAATTAGCCAAACCAATGAATTAGCTAGCAGGGGCCTTTTGAACAAAAGCATTGGGTCCCTATTAGAAAACCCCCACTGGGGCCCCTGGGAGAGGAAATCCAGCAGCACCGCTCCCGAAATGAAACAGATCAATTTGGCTGACTATCCAATTCCCCGCAAGTTTGAAATAGAGCCTCAGTCATCAGCCCATGAGCCCGGGGGTTCCCTCTCTGAAAGAAGATCAGTGATCTGTGATATTTCTCCACTAAGGCAGATTGTCAGGGACCCAGGGGCTCACTCGCTGGGACACATGGGTGCCGACACCAGACTTGGGAGGAATGAACGTCTCAATCCAAGTTTAAGCCAGTCAGTCATTCTTCCAGGTGGCTTGGTGTCCATGGAAGCAAAGCTGAAATCCCAGAGTGGGCAGATAAAAGAGGAAGACTTTGAGCAGTCCAAATCCCAAGCTAGTTTCAACAACAAGAAGTCTGGAGACCACTGCCACCCTGCCAGCATCAAGCACGAGTCCTACCGAGGCAACGCCAGCCCCGGAGCCGCCACCCACGACTCCCTCTCAGACTACGGCCCGCAAGACAGCAGACCTATGCCAATGCGGCGGGTCCCTGGCAGAGTGGGGGGTCGGGAGGGCATGAGGGGCCGGTCCCCTTCTCAGTATCATGACTTTTCAGAAAAATTGAAGATGTCTCCTGGGAGGAGCAGGGGTCCGGGAGGAGACCCTCATCACATGAACCCACACATGACCTTCTCAGAGAGGTCCAACAGGAGTTCGTTACACGCTCCCTTTGCTCCCAACTCGGAAAGCCTAGCCTCTGCGTATCACGCAAACACCCGGGCTCATGCTTACGGGGACCCCAGTGCAGGTTTGAACTCGCAGCTCCACTACAAGAGGCAGATGTACCAACAGCAGCAGGACGAATATAAAGACTGGAGCAGCAGCTCTGCTCAGGGAGTGATCGCGGCGGCCCAGCACAGGCAGGAGGGGGCCCGGAAGAGCCCGAGGCAGCAGCAGTTCCTAGACAGAGTGCGGAGCCCCCTGAAGAACGACAAGGACGGGATGATGTATGGCCCGCCCATGGGGACTTACCACGACCCCAGCGGTCAGGAGGGTGGGCGCTGCCTCATGCCCAGTGATGGTCTGTCGAACAAAGGCATCGAATTGAAGCATGGCTCCCAGAAGTTACAACAGGAATCTTGCTGGGATCTTTCTCGGCAGACTTCTCCAGCCAAAAGCGGCGGCCCTCCAGGAATGTCCAATCAGAAAAGGTACGGCCCACCCCATGAAACCGACGGCCACAGCCTGGCGGAGTCCACGCAGTCCTCCAAACCTAGCAACGTCATGCTGAGGCTTCCTGGTCAAGAGGACCACTCGTCTCAGAACCCCCTCATCATGAGGAGGCGTGTCCGCTCTTTCATCTCTCCCATTCCCAGCAAGAGACAGTCACAGGACTCGAAGAACAGCAGCACTGAAGATAAAGGGCGCCTGCTTCACCCGCCCAAAGAAGGTGCTGATAAAGCATACAATTCCTATGCCCATCTCTCTCACAGCCAGGACTTCAGGTCCATCCCTAAGAGGGAATCCTCCAAGGACCTTCCAAGTGCAGACAGTAGGAACTGCCCTGCTGTTACCCTCACAAGTCCCGCTAAGACCAAAATACTGCCCCCGCGCAAAGGACGGGGGTTGAAATTGGAAGCTATCGTTCAGAAGATCACATCCCCGAACATTAGGAGGAGTGCGTCCTCGAACAGCGCAGAGGCTGGGGGAGACACGGTTACCCTGGATGACATACTGTCTCTGAAGAGTGGCCCTCCCGAAGGCGGGGGTGTGGCTGTGCAGGATGCCGAGTTGGAGAAGAGAAAAGGTGAGGGGGTGTCTGACCTCGTCTGTCCAGCAAACCAGGAGCTGAACGTAGAAAAGCCTCTTGCAAGGTCTTCAGAGGAGTGGCGTGGCAGTGGGGACGACAAAGTGAAGACCGAGACGCACCCAGACACGGTCACAGCCGGGAAGGAGCTCCCTGGTGCCATGACTTCTGCCACCTCACAGAAGCCTGGGGGTAACCAAGGGAGACCAGATGGCTCCTTGGGCGGGGCGGCGCCTCTGCTCTTCCCTGACTCAAAGAACGCGCCTGCAGCAGGCGGACTGGCCCCTGAGGCGAACCCCAAGGCTGAAGAGAAGGAGACCGACGCAGTGACCATTTCCCCCAAACAGGAGGGTTTCCCCCCGAAGGGGTATTTCCCTTCAGGAAAGAAGAAGGGGAGACCCATTGGTAGTGTGAATAAGCAAAAGAAACAGCAGCAGCCACCGCCTCCGCCCCCTCAGCCCCCCCACGTACCAGAAGGTTCTGCAGATGGAGAGCCAAAGCCAAAAAAGCAGAGGCAAAGGAGGGAGAGGAGGAAGCCTGGGGCACAGCCAAGGAAGCGGAAAACCAAACAGGCAGTTCCCATCGTAGAACCCCAAGAACCCGAGATCAAGCTGAAGTATGCCACCCAGCCGCTGGATAAAAGCGATGCCAAGAACAAGTCTTTTTTCCCTTACATCCACGTAGTAAATAAGTGTGAACTTGGAGCCGTTTGTACAATCATCAACGCCGAAGAAGAAGAACAGACCAAATTGGTGAGGGGGCGGAAGGGGCAGAGGTCTCTGACCCCGCCGCCCAGCAGCACTGAGAGCAAGGTGCTCCCAGCCTCGTCCTTCATGCTGCAGGGACCTGTGGTGACAGAGTCTTCTGTGATGGGGCACCTTGTCTGCTGTCTGTGTGGCAAGTGGGCCAGTTACCGGAACATGGGCGACCTCTTTGGACCCTTTTATCCCCAAGATTATGCAGCCACTCTCCCGAAGAACCCCCCTCCAAAGAGGGCCACAGAAATGCAGAGCAAAGTTAAGGTGCGGCACAAAAGCGCTTCCAACGGCTCCAAGACGGACACTGAGGAGGAGGAGGAGCAGCAGCAGCAGAAGGAGCAGAGGAGCCTGGCTGCCCACCCCCGGTTTAAGCGGCGACACCGCTCAGAAGACTGTGGCGGCGGCGGCGGCCCTCGGTCCCTGGCCCGGGGCCTCCCCTGTAAAAAAGCCACCACGGAGGGCAGCAGCGAAAAGACTGTTTTGGACTCAAAGCCCTCCATGCCCACCACTTCAGAAGGTGGCCCCGAGCTGGAGTTACAAATCCCTGAACTACCTCTTGACAGCAACGAATTTTGGGTCCATGAGGGTTGTATTCTCTGGGCCAATGGAATCTACCTGGTCTGTGGCAGGCTCTACGGCCTGCAGGAAGCGCTGGAAATAGCCAGAGAGATGGTGAGTGTGGGGATCCTTACCGGTGTGCTCTTTCTCTCTTTCTCTGTGGTTCCGTTTCCTCCACCTCTGCCTGTTTCAGCCTCGCTGTTTTATCGGGAGAGTTGTTTAACTCTTATCAGTAATGTGCATCTACAGGTTACAAAGTCCTGCTAGTGCAGTAGAGCTTATTAAAACAGACATCATTCTCCACTCAGACCAGGTTCCCGATTTTCTCTGCCAGTTTCCTGTTTCTAAAGAGTAAGCTTTTACTGCTTTTTTATGTATTGATCCCTTTTTCCCCATTTTTCAGTGTCTGACTCAGATACTTAAGCAGTAAACTGTGGTTACAGTTCCTTTCTTCTAAAACATCATTTCTCTAGAATTATTAATTTGTATTATTATTTGCTTTTTATTTTGGGGGGGCCACATCTTTCCAATTCAGACTTTCCATTGGGATATTTATCCTGTAGGTCTGTTTCATAGCCTTGACCCAGTGAATGGTCTTTCCTTAGCCCCGTGTCCTCGCCTTTCCTAGCCCGGGCCCTCGCCAGCGGAGCCCTCATCACCGTCCTCCAGCAGGTTCCCGAGAAGGGCGCGTGGGAGGCCCACACGCTGAGATGTGTCTGCTGGAAGCGTCTCCGTTCCAGTCGCGTGTAATCGAAGATTGGCTGGGTGTCGGGTTCTAGATTTGAAATCGCTTTCTCTCACTGTCTTGGCATCGTGGCACCTGGCTGGTCCTGTGGCTTCTAGGGTTGCAGTCGAGAGGACCGGAGGCCCGATTTCCCGCCGTTCTGTGGGTGCGTCTCCTCTTCTCCCTGCAGGTCTGAGGGTCTTCTCGTGCCCCTCAGGGCCTGACGTCTCAAAATGACGGGCCTTGGGCCCATCTTGTCCTCCACGGTGCCGGCCACTCGGGGAGGGTTTGCCGCCTGTGAACCCCGTTCCTTCCGTTGAGGAAGTCGGTCGTGTGTCATTTCCTGGGTAGTTTCTCTCCCTCCCTTTTTGTCTCTGTCCTCTCTTCTGGAATTCCTGTTAATGAGGTGATCGTCCCTCCGGGGTTGATCCTCTGGCTTTATCTTTTCCTCCTGCTCCTGCGTTTCCTCTCATTTTCCTGCATTTTTCTGCATTTTTGTCCTCATTTCTCCATGCTTTCTTCAGTTTCCTCATCTAACCTTTTATTTACTTATCTTAACTTCTGATATCCTGAAAAGCTTTTTTCCTCTGGTTTCCAGCCCGTCCTGCACCCCCGACTTCCCGAGGCCCTGCCTTCCACGCGCTCTGCCGCAAGGGGGCTGGCTCTCCGGGGGCTGCTCCACCGCCCTCAGTGCTCCCCGCTTCCTCTTGGCCGCCGAACCACTCACTCTGCCTCTTCCAGTCCAGCTGCCGGAACATGGACATCTCCTGTGGGACATTTGTTCCTCTTCCATTCTTCATGTCCTCATGAGCTTGTCTTATAAGTTGATCCTGTTTTTGTGGGAAGGACACAGATGAGTAAATGTATGTTTGGTCTCCAAGATTTAATCAGATGAGAGTTTTTTGTGTTACTTTATATTTAAAACTTCATGGTTTTACACAAACGACTTTCAGTCACAGCTAATAAGGATTTATCAGCCAGAGTCAAATTATTCTTAGACACTTTTTACTGCCCTCTCCCTCCCCCTGACAGCTCTCCCGAAAGCACTAGGTTTTATCATTGCATTATGCCCAGAATTTGTAACAGTGTCTGGTAAAAAGGAAATACTCAAACTATAGTGAAATAAAATGTAATTAACATGAAATTTATATATGTACTTTAAATTAGAACATTCTAGTTGTCACACAAGGGGTCTTCTTTCCTACTAAGACCCCATACACCTGGTGTTTCCTTTCCTGTCTCCATCATCGATGTCACTCCCAAACCCCAAGTTTTGAAATAGATTTACTTCCTAAGACACAGTGACATTTCAAAATGCAGAAGTCCTAAAGGGGTGTAACATTTAAGGCCCTGAAGTACAAAATTCTTCAAAATAGTTAATTCTGAGTACGTGGTAACCCATTCATCATCTTGTCCCAGTTTGTAGCCTGCTTGCCAACTCTCCTCTCGGAGTGAAAGTATTTGGTGGGTTGATTTGTTTTGTTTATTTGTTACTTTTTGATTACTTTTCTGTCCATCCACTAGTGTTTTATTTTGACATAGATTATTACTAACATCTCTCAGTAACTTTTGTCAGCTCCCGAACATTCTATAGCAGGAGCTGGTGACCAGTCATCAGGAGGCTGAGTCCCGCCTAGCAAAGCCCTGGGTCCCGGGTCTCAGCCCAAGTCCGGTTTCTGGAAAGTAGGAGGGGCCCGACACCGATGCGACCACCCCGAACCTCAGTGCCCTCCGTCCCCAGGAGGCTGGTGAACGCTCAGGCTGCGTTTTTAAATCCCTAATCAGAAATCCACGTCTTCATAAATTGACAGTTTTCGTCTGTTACTTGTCAACTTTTACCCCAAAATAAAATCTGGAATGTTATAATTAGAACATCGCCACTGAATATGATAAATCATTCTTTCTCTTTAACCCACCCCCACAACTTACATCGACTACATGGTTAAAATAACATGAAACATCTTGGGTAGATAACATTGAAAGTAACTTTGGGGGGGTTTGTTCGTCTTTTTAAAATACTCATTTCAGCCTCAGCTGTTTCATAAATACTTCAATTAGTCATGTGATCTAATGGATAAAAAGTTGGCATGCTTCATTTAAAGATAAAAGGTGAAAAAGCAGGTGTTTTTCTCCCTACACCCTGTACAACACAGTCTCCAAACCTCGACTCTTTAGTTCTCTGACAGCTCCATCAGGGCTGCCCATTTCCCCGTCTGCTTTAATAGTAGGTTTCAGAACACAAACAGTTGACCAATCTTTTTTTTTTTAAATTGATACGATTACATATATCATACTAGTTTTCTGAGCACACTTAAATCTCATACTGCAGCTTTAAGCTTATTTCCTTATACTGTACCCACTCACTTTCCCAGTACCCTTTGAAAATACTAACTTTCTAGCCCTGGCCAGTGCTAGGTCGCCGGTTCAGTTCCCAGTTGGGGCACATGCCTGGGTTGTGAATTTGGTCCCTGGTCTTGGTCTCGGTCGGGGTGCCTATGGAAGGCAACGAGTCGGTGTCTGTCTCTCACACTGATGTTTCTCTCCCTCTCTTCCTCCCTCCTTTCTAAAAAAAATAATAGTAAATACTTTCTCTTTCCTCAGTTCTATTCTATTTTACATGCCCCTTTTAGAATAGAATGCTAGCTCTGTATATTGAATTTAATATATTTTTAAAGATTTTATTTACCTTTAGAGAGAGGGGAAGGGAGGGAGAAAGAGAGAGAGAAACATGGATGTGCGAGAGATGCATCGATCCGTTGCCTCTCGTGTGCCCCCCACTGGGGACTGGGCCCACAGCCCAGGCATGTGCCCTGACCGGGAATCAAACCAGCAGCCTTTCAGTTCGCAGCCTGGTACTCAGTCCACTGAGACACACCAGCCAGGGCTAAACTTACTTTTTCAAAAGGTCCGTACATCTGGTTTCATCCTCACAAGTCCCCCAGTGAGACGGGAAGGGAGGACAGACCATTCCATCACCCTCAGAATAGAGGGGGGCTGGGCTGTAGTGACGCATGCTCAGGCCTAGGGATGTGTTGTTTGTTTTGTTTTTTGTTGGTGGTGTTTTCATTTTTTTAATTGTTGTTCAAACACAGTTGTGTCCATTTCCGCCTCCCCTCCCACCCCCCACCATGATGTGTTGATTTTAAAAATGATTTGAAAAGGTATCCTTCTTGGTTCTTTGAGCTGATGTTCCACTGTGACTGCAGGATCCTTTTCTTTTTTGCCTAGCTTTTATTCTCCTTTTGTTAATGTACTTGAGAACAAATTAAAATTACACTAACTTGCCTTCTTTTTTTTAATCTGATTGATGGTGTTTCAATTTGTCGAGGTCACTTTGAGTCTACTTTTATCTTGGGTTTTAGCAGGTGCGTCCAATTTTGGTCTGCCTAATAAGCATGCTCTCAATCCCATCATGTTGAGATAAGGCCACAAATATTTTATTAGAGATCCATTTTGGCCTATGTATCTATGAGGTGTTTTGACAAGCATGATATTATAACAAAATAATATGACGTCCTCAAGAGACAATAGCTCCTCCCTGTAAGTATCCCACTACTCTGAACATTGCTGAAAACCAGAACATTCTTGTACAGAAACCTGTACTTCCCTTCCTTTTCTGAGCATGGGACTTAATCCATTCATTTCTGCACAGCCCTCTTTGCTTTCGTCTGTGACCTCTGCTTGCTTACCTTGGCATGATTGTGTATGTGACTCCCCAGTGACCTGCGGCATGGATGCCGTGACAGAGTTAATTGCCTCTAAACAGGCACACCTCTGACTTGGTGTGTAAAAACCACCTTTGATGCGTCTGGGAATGGGAAGGCCTTCCTGAAGGCTTGGGGCAGCAGGCGGGGCTCTGGCGACCGCGGGTCTCCGGTGGGCCCCTGGACAGCGCAACCCGGCCGTGGCCCTGTGCTCGGGAGAGCTGCCTGCGCGCATGCCAGTCCCCTCCTCCCCGACCTGGGCTGACGATGCCCCTTCTAAGGAGATCAGCCGCCACCGTGGGGAACTTCTCATCTTTTCTTTTTACTCACCGCCGCCCCCCCCCCCCAGAATATGTTAAAGAACTGGTTTTAGGTTAATTTTTTTGGATCAGTATATTACAGATTATATTTTTTAAAATTATTTTTAATACAAGTTTAAATAATAGAAACAGTTTATCTTACCCAATCTCACAAGCTAACATCCTCTTTGATTTACTTCAAATTATGGCAAAAACATGATTTAATAAGTATAAGAACATTAATACGTTGATTGCATTATGAAAATGTGACTGCATGTTAAAACGACAAAAACAGGTCACTTCCCCTCTCTGGTTATCTGTAAAGTACGGGATTTACCCGAGGTGCTCCGTGAATGCCCATCTGCGTGCTCCTTACGTTAGCAGCCTAGCAAGGCTGCCAGCAGCCCAGACCTGCTTCTAACTCCGGTGCCCCTCCCCTTCACACGTGCCCTGCAGCGACCTCCCTGTGCGCCTGCCCTCCCTCTCCGGTTCCCACACGCTCTGCGTCCGTTCCCCCTCCCACTCCCTCACACGCCCTCCCTCCCCAGCCGCACTCCCCGGCAGGCAGGCACTTGGTCTTTGTTAGCATCGGAGCTCCGAGCTCACGCTTCTCTCCAGCCTGTCTGCCTGACCCAGCAGGGCCCCTCTGTTCCCAGGACCTGGTGGAGGGCAGAGGGCTGTGTCACTGTCTTACCACCTGTTCTCCTCGGCACCTCCCTCTTCTTTTTTATCACTACACAATGACCTTGAGACAAAACCTGCAGAGAAAAGGTTCATTTTCTTGCAGGATTTGGTTTTTCTCAATTCTGAGGAATCTCATGAAATTTGCAGTCTTGAATTTTATTGTCTATATTACCTTACAGAACAAATGGTGACAAATTGGAAGACTCTTGATTTCCCTGCAGTCTGTCTCTTCACTTCATGCAGGGCGGAGAGGTGACGAGAGACGGGCTGCACCCAGTGTCGGGGGAAACTGACGGGGGGGGGGGGGCTAGTCCTTGAAAACGCTGAAGGGCTCTAACTAAGAATATTGACAGGTCACTGCACATTAGGCCAAAAGATTCATTCCTGTAATGTAAACTAGCTGTTGCTAATATATTAAAAGAGCCAACAGGGTCAGATGACATGTCACAGCGGATGTTCATTTCAATTCAGTGAATACCTGAGTCCCGGCTAGGGAACCAGTAAAAGTCTGAAGTCGGCGTGCCGTCAGGGACCTTGGCTCATTCTGCGCCTGGAGGAAAGCCCTGCTGTGCCCAGTAGCACCCACTCCCTCGGGCGCTCCAGAGTGCAGCCCGAGGCCCTTGTGGGCTGAGTTGAGCCTAGACGGAGTGCACGCACTTGACGGTGGAGTCACACGGCTCTGAGGTCGCGTGTCGGCGTGGATGGACACTTTTTGAGGGCCTGAGCTGGCTGCATGCTCGGGAAGCACGGGGCAGGGCCCAGGAAGAGCAGGCGTGGTGGGGTGGCCCCAGGGTCTGGAGGAGGGAGGCTCCTGGGCACTGGAACATGAAATAGCTTTTACGAAGGTGTCACCGGTTACTTACATAAAGGCGAGTGATAATAATGTTACTCACATTGTAAAACTAATAGAACTGTAAGCCAGTCCATCACAGTTCTGATAACCCAACAGATTTGCCTCTTTTCCAGGTTTTGTCCATGTGCTTATTCTCCCAGACATAACAGAGTGTAGTAATGACTGCCGGCGTGCTGGGGTGATTTCAAAGCACTGCCTGTGCATTGTCACCCGTAAACAACTCGGAACAGCCCTCGGAGGCGGGCCTCGTGCTGCTGCTGCTGCACGGGACCGAGGTCTCTCCATCGCCCTGCAGAGACCAGTCTGTGTTGCCTTTTCACCTAATTTTGTCCCGCCTTTTATGCAGCACTAAACATTTTTATTCATGGAGTTTTATTTGGGGGGGAAATTTCCAGATGTTGAACTGCTAAGCCAAAAAAACCTGAACATTTTATGGTTTTTGATAGGTATTGTCTTGTGGCTGGACCAGAAAGGGTCCTAGTGAGCCGTGGTTGCCCACAGATACACGTGAGCACACGTGTGACTACAACCCCAATGACACTGGGTGTTCTTTTAAAATATTTAATTCTGTTTCTTTAGTTGTACCTCCTGTGTTGGTGATATTGCTGCTGTTTCCTATTAGTTTAAGTGCTTGCTCCAGAAGCGCCACCTGAGTGAGGCGTCAGGAGGGCTCTAGGTGGAGCCTCCTCGCCTGTAAATAGGATGGTGACAGGGGGCCTCTGGGGGTGAAATTGTCCTGCTGGAGATCAGGTAGCCTCCTTGGCGGGTACTGAAGTATTCCTAGAGGCTTGAGAGTTGAGGCCGTTTTAAAGGAACTGTAGGAACTGCGGGCCGGTGTCAGTTCTAGAAGGTGTCCTCACGTGTCATTTCAGTAAAGACGTGTCCAGTCGTTACGCTCATTGGGTGGAAGTGAAACTGGAGAGAAGACTCAGCCGCGTGTAACCTGTCCCTGTAAGCAGTCACAGTGGAGTGGCTTGGGCTGTGTGCGCTTCCGAGCTGACACTTGCTTTGAATGTGTTGACAACAGAACGTTATGACGCACCTGGTGAGAACGGAACTGAGGAGCTGCTCAGAGGCAGCTGCGTAAGACCGACCGAGGTCACCGAAAGCAGCATTTCCGACCCCGAAGTGGTGCCGGTCCCTCCCGTGGGAGCGGCCCAGCTGCGGTGCCCGCAGCCGTGGTGGCGGCCCACCCCTTGCCTGTCTCCCCGGCGCTGGGGGCAGACTGTCCAGTACGGTGGGCGTTCATTCGGCTGCTCTCGGGCACGTTCCGTGCGCCTGGCTCTGCCACGGTTCAGGTGGTTCCAGACTCTGAAAACAGTGTCATGAAGTTTAATTTTGGTTCAGGCAGATGTGAGGTGCAAACCCTCGGTTTGCTTGAAAGTTATTTTGGTGTGTGTTTGTTTTGTTTTGTTTTTCCAAAAAACTCTTTAGAGCTGCTGGTTTGGTGGGATAGTAGTTCATTAAGATAAGAAACAGGATAATTGCCAGATGGTTCTCTTTACTTGTTTCTAGCTGGAGTTCCCTCTGTAAGGAATCAAAATACATTAGCACTTTGAAAGAGCAGCCCTCAAAAACGAAATATACTTGTTTGCTGACATAAGACTTTTCACCTCACAGCAGGCCTGGGCATTTTAACACACCGTTGTTCGTGAAAAGCACATTGATTTAAAAAAACCGCTCACCTGTCACCTGGCTCCCCAGGCAGCAAGTCCCAGCACTCCCTTTATACCTGTGTCACCACTCAGCACTGTGTATTGTGACTGTCTCTTCCCCCGGATTAGTCCCCCAGGGGCAGCACCAGCCTGTGGTGCCCGAGGCAGGACTGAGCAGTTCAAGGTGAACCTGCCACTAACTAGCAGGCTCTCTTAAGAAAGAGATGGGATGAGCAGATAGCATCTGGTGGTAGGAGGAGGGCCATTGGATGCCACTTAAAGTATTTAGTATTTTTTTAAATAATTTTTTAAAAGATTTTATCTATTTATTTTTAGAGCGGGAAGGGAGAGAGAAAGAGAGAAACATCAATGTGCGGTTGCTGGGGGCCGTGGCCTGCAACCTAGGCGTGTGCCCTGGCTGGGAATCGAACCTGCGATGCCTGGTTCACAGCCCGCACTCAATCCACTGAGCTATGCCAGCCAGGGCAAGTATTTAGTATTAAAAGCATGTAATAGCCCTGGCTGATGGCTCCGTCAGTTGGAGCGTAATCCTGTACACAAAAAGGTTGCAGGTTCAATTCCCTGTCAAGGCACATACCTAGGTTGCAGGTTTGATCCCCAGTCAGGGCACATATGGGAGGCAACCGATCCATGTGTCTCTGTCACGTGGGAGTGCTCTCATGGGCCAGTCTTTGAGGGCCCAGCGGCTGTAGGGAGGAATGGAAGCAGTGCCAGCGTGGTGAGACGGTGGTGGGTAAAGGAGAGGGGGATGGGGTGGGAGAAGTGGGCTGGAGCGAATGCCTGCGGCCTCTGCGGGCAGACCAGAAGCAGGGCAGGTGGGTGAGTGGGGTGCCATCTCCTGGGCAGGCATGCTTGGAGGAGGAGCAGGTTTGGGGGGAGGTCAGGAGGGGTGTCATGTTCATGTTAGGTCTAAGAGGCCCCTTAGACAGCCAGGTGAAGTGTGGCCATTTCAGAAGCCAGACGTTTTTGACGGGTTCCTTAGCTTAGACCAGTGCTGTGAGTGTTGCGGGGGGCGGGTCTGCGCAAGCGCCGAGAGGCTGACCCAGGGGAAAGGCGAATGGGCAGGCTCATGGAGATAGCAATGCCTGGACTCCGCTATCAGGGCAGTGTAAGGGATAAAATGGAATATGTCACCACAGTTGATTGACATTCAAACTTGAAGGTGGGGGAGGTTAAGTGTTGAATTTAGTCGAGATTTCTAATCCCCATCCTGTTACTTCCAAGTTTCTGTTTTCTTTAGCTGTTGACGGGAGGATTGGCCTCTTCCCGAGTATCTTCCTACTCTGGGGTTAAGTTTCTAAACCACACACACAAAAATGTGTCCATAGCCACAAAGACAGCCAATCGTTTTCAAACTCCCTTGGGGCTAAGAAACACCGGGGATGCCTCGTGGTCAGAGGGGCGGCGGCCGCCGTCTGCGTGGTTAATGCCGGCTCCCAGACACTGGGAAGAACCCAGCGTGGAACTAGTCGACTAAAGATGGATTGTACACTAGTCCACTAACTCTGGTACCAAAGTCTCCATGCTAGGGCTGGACCAAGTTTTTCCTTCCAGGACAGGGTTTCTGGGGAGAAAAGGCAAGGGGGTTAAAAGCACTGCTGTGGGAGCCAGGCGACCTGAAGTGCCCTGGGAGGTATCTCACACATTATCACCTCATTAAGCGACCCATAAAGCAGCCTGCAGAGAGGCCGGCGCATCTGGCAGGCCGGCCGGCCCCAGGACACGCAGAGGCCAGTGGCCCTGTGGATGGCTGCATTGGCAGGAGCTGAAATCCGCCAGTGCAGGCTCGTTTTTTTAGATCCCTTTCTGCTGGAACTCCGCCCCATATGAAAGTGCCTCTGCTGTCTGTTCTTTTCAGGCCGCCCCTGCCCTTGAACTTCCAGGAACCGGATGGCTTTGCCCAACAAGGCCTTGTAAATAGTTCAGGCGAGAGGATGAGCAGATGAAAGGACTGGGGAGGTGGAAGCAGACCAGGAGGCAGTAAAGATAAGAAGAAGGCCCTCCAGAGCCAAGAGTTTGGAGCTCCTTTGGAGATTTGAGCTCCAGCGTAAGCCGCTGTGTTTGAAATGTTGCTAAAGGAGGCCTGTTGTGGCAGTCAGCTTGTCATTTCTGCCACTGGAATTGTAAACAGCTGACTCGGGTGCCTTGCAAATGAGCAGCTCCCGTAATTGGCTTTCTGGAGGCGCAGGCCCAGCTCCTGGGTGGGATGAGCCCAGGAGAGGAGCGGGGTTACACTGCGAGTCGCTTTCCTGGCAGGTAATTTCTTTGACAAAGATGCCTTTTTAGACGCAGAAAGCACAAAAGGTAATTATTTCGCTGAATAAGCCAATCCATGGTTTGAGTGAAGGGTAAAATAAAAATAAGCTGGTCCACAGTCTTGGGCAACCTAAACCTCAGCTTCTCAAACTCTGGAAGCGTTCATCTCCATACTTAGAGCAAAGGCCATCCATTCCCTTTCTTCTCTCGGGGCTGCTGGCACTCCTACTCCCGCCCTACTCCCACCGCCTCCAGCCCTTCCCCTGGCCTTCCCAGACGTGCTGACCACCGCCCGGAACCTCCTGAACTCCCAGCCCCTCCTCTCTAGCTTCTTGACAGGCACAAACCCCTTTTCTCCTTAATGCATGAAAATCCTCCTAGACAAAGTATGTTTTCAACAAAGTCACCGCTTTCTTCTCTGGCTGGAAAAGAAAATTTCTGATCAGAACTATTTTAATGGAGTGTAGGTGCCTGCGAGTAAGCCCGAGTGCGGCGTGTCTCAGGAACAAGCCAGGTCTGCCCGCCCGCCCGGGGAAGCTCCCCGAGTGACCTCGGTGCTGACCCTCTGATAGACAGAGCTATGAAGAACATGTATTAACAAGACACACTCCGTGCAAGAGAAAAACGATTAAACCAAATCTGTTTTCTAACGCTTGAATATCCTAGAAGGTAGAGGTGAGGACTGGTTTTTAACTTAAATTGTGGCAAGTGGAAGCATTTTATTTGGGAAATTGCTTTATTTTGCTTTGGTTGCCTCCATAAATTTATGACTGCTGAACCTGAAGACTGTAAACCCAAGAGAATCAGAGTTAGGGAATTCTAGAACGTTGCAAACCCACGGCAGGCAGCCAGCGTCTGTGCCCATCATAGCCGCAGTTGCTTCCACACGTGACCCTAAATGGTGCCGGCTCTGTGGGCACCTCGGTAGAAATCGTACGGGTCCCTGTGCCGGGGCTTATCTAGAAAACTGCACCATCAGCACAGAGTGGCTGCATCAAAGTAGGTAGTTGAGGGTGGGGATAAAAGTGGTTAAATACTGGGCCTAACCTGTGAGAAACGTGCTGACGACAACGTAAATCTTCAGAACAAGTGCACATGAGTTGCGACGTGGCTGGGCTTGAGCTTGGGTGACTAGGATGGATCGTTTTAAATGTCAGCCCTGCGAGGTGTGTGCGGTGTTCGTCCTCAGTCCGTCGCAAGGCCCTCCGTCCCGTGTGGGGTCTCTGCGGGGGCTCCTCTTTTACCTTCTGTTTTTGTGCACAGTGTCTTAGGAGTGCCCTACAAGTCATGTTTAAAATACCCTTTCCCTTCATTGTCGCGCACGTTCAGGGTTTGGGGTTGGGGATTGCCCTCATTGATTTTCTCAAAAGATTTTCCACCCTGCTCCTTTTCCCCGGCTGGGTATCATCCCCAGTGTGCTGTTGAGAAAGTCAAGGCTTAACTGAATTAACTGGCCCAAGCGCAGCGCTGGTGGGAGGCCGGCCGGGGTTGCCTCCTTCCCGCAGGTGGAAGGTGCAGGTCCACCCCCTCGGCAGCCACAGCCTCGCTGGACAGCTCGGCGCAAGTGAGGAGCTAGCTCCCAGAGCCTCCTCTCCACCCCAGCTTTCTCTCCGTTTTTCTCATTGCGCGTCTTTGTCTCCTTTCAGACCGCCTGTGTTTGAGGCAGGAAACGAGGAGAAAATAACCCCACGGCATGTGAGGGAGGCACATGCAGGAGATGACAGCTAACTGGAACATGTTTTTCACTGGATTTTTTTTCTCCCAGCCGCTCTAGGATAAACAAGAAGTGATAAGATAAATAACTTGCTAACAGATTTATTTTTAAAAGCAAGTTTTAAGTTATATTTTTTATCTTTAATTTTTAAAAAAGATTTTATTTATTTACTTTCAGAGAGTGGGGTAGGGAGGGAGACAAATCTCCATTGGTTGCTTCTTGCATGCCCCCATCTGGGGGCCTGGCAAGCAACCCAGTCGTGTGCACTGACTGGGAATCGAACCACCAACTTTTCAGTACGCATGCTGGTGCTCAATGCGTTGAGCCACACCAGCCAGCAATTAAGTCATATCTTGGGATCACTTTGATAAAGTTTAGTCTCTACCTAGCATCTTATAAGAATATTTTTAGTGCCCTGGCTGGCGTGGCTCAGTGGATTGAGCGCCCGCCTGCGAACCAAAGGGTCATCAGTTCCGTTCCCAGTCGGGGCACGTGCCTGGGCTGCAGGCCAGGTCCCCAGTAGGAGATGTGCAAGAGGCAACCACACATTGATGTTTCTCTCCTTCTTTCTCCTTACCTTCCCCCTCTCTAAAAATAAATAAATAAAATCTTTCAAGAATATTCCTATTAACATAATCGTTACTCAGAGGCAATTGAGCATAATCAGTTTAATTCAGTGTAGTGGGACTGATGTGTTCCAGAAAGGGTTTCTGGCTTTCCCTTCAGTTCCCCAGAAAGTATCGCTGGAAGTCAGACCTGTCCCTCGCCGTCCCGGTCGAGACTTTCCTCTAAGTCCAGAACACCCTCTCTCAGGGTAAGTAGCTCAGGGGCCACGTGTGGCCAGGGTTCTCCTCGGACCCCTGCCGCCCCGATGCCCAGAGGGCTCCCCTCCCGACCCACTGAGGGGGCACCGCCACACAGGTGGGCCCTCCGCAGCGCTGCTCACGGACCCCCCTGGCTGCAGCTCATCACCAGCTGCTGGTGGTCTTCTCCCCAGGGTGGAGTAGGTGCAGCCTCTTGTATGCCATTATACCGCCCCCCGCCCGCAAACTCTTCTGTGGTGCCCCGAGGGCTGCTGTCAATCAGACTCCGGGTGTCCACCCCCCACACCCTGAGTGCTCGTTCCAGTTTGTTCGCTGTCCCGGGCACCCTCAGTGTCCCGCCTGCCTGAGTGCTCCTGCCGGTCCCCTCTCCACTGTGCTCCAGCAACAGGAGTGCCGCCCGGACCTCCTTCACCAGGTCCAGCTGGGCCTCGGAGCTCTGAGGCGCCGTTTGCATCGGAACAGCCCGGTGTTGGTCTCCTACCCCTGCCGGTCTGTAAATCCCCCGAGGGCAGATGCTGGGTGGACTTGCCCACCCCCACCCCCCCACCCCACCCCGCCACCACCTTCAGCCCTTGTGCCTTGCACAGGCATGCAAGAAATACTTGTTGAATAAACAAAAAGGGAACATTTTTACATTTTTGAGGTTGAACCCATTTAAGAAAACTCAACCTTGGCTGGTGTGGCTCAGTGGATTGAGTGCTGACCTGCAGACCAAAGGGTCATTGGTTCAATTCCCAGTCAGGGCACGTGCCTGGGTTGTGGGCTGGGTCCCCAGTGTGGTGGCGCACAAGAGGCAACCACACATTGATGTTCTCTCCACCTCTTCTTTCTCCCTCCTCCTCTCTAAAATTAAATAAATAAAATCTTTTTTTTAAAAAAAACCCTCAAATAGCAGAGCAGAGACCACTGAGGATCAGAGACTCCTTGGTCATGTGGTCCTGTGCAGGCCCTGGAGAGGCCCGCAGGTCAGAGGAAGAGGGAGGCGCGGGGAAGACCGAGCTGCAGAGCCCACGCCGACTGAGCTCTTGCGCACGTTCTTCCAGCCCGTGTTTCCAGTTCCCGACCTCCTCAGTTTTGTGCTGCAGGGTCAAGATTGACATATTAATAACTTGCCCTATTAATTAAAGGCCTGAGAATAGCTTGTTAGGAAGTCACAATCCTTTCTTCATACTCAGTGAAGAAATAACTTGCACTTCATGATTGTGTAAACAGGTGCCAGGCTGGCTTTGTACCTCCGTCGGCCCCTGGCCACCTCCACGTCTGCTGGAGGTACCGCAGGTGTGCCTTGCTTCCCACACACCTGACGTGTGAGAGCTTGGATGTGTAAGACGGCAGAAGGAGAGATCTGTGTGTTAGACTCTCCTAGAGAAAGACACCTCCTCCAGTTGCATCTTAGACCTGATAAGTTCTCATTACTCATTTGCTGGGTGGTAAAATGAACACATTGTGGGAAGGCATGTCTATTCTGAATATATATTATTCATTTGCTCAAAGTTACGGCTGACTGCTGGCCCGTCTGTTAGACAGATGAAGTGCAGAAAGACAAGGAAGGACACTGTTGATGAAGAAAAAGGCCGTTAACGCCCAGCCTTTCAGCCTGATGCGGAGCATCCTGGCCGCACCACCACCCCGCGTGGCCTGCGAGTGCAGAGATAGGAGGGAGGGAGTTCAGGGCGCTTTCCTCATGGATCAGAAGTGCCAGGAACTCGGGGAGCTGCACTCAGGTTCTGACCTTGGTCGTGCTGTCATGCACTTCGCCCAACTGTGGGGCCGGCCACCCCTCAACCCCCGCTCAGCTGCTGCAAAGACCCTTACAGGTTTATATATGGTATGGAAAGCTTTCCCAAAGCAGCTACTATTTTTCAGGGTCAGCAGCGCCACTTTTTGGTTGGGGGTTTCCTGCGGGGGAGTGAGGGTCTAAATGGGTCATTTTACTCCAGATGACTGTATCCAAACGACGATGCTCAGATTGCAGAAAGTCAGCGCCGTGTGTCCTGTACCACCTGCTGGGCCTGTGGAGGGTGTGGCAGGCGGGGATTCCTCCAGGTGCTCTGCTGGGAGCGAGGTGGGTGGCGCAGCCAGGCTGGGACGGGCTGGGAGAGCCCAGCTGGCAGCACGTGCAGGGGACAGACTCGGTGGCAGGCAGCCTCGGTGCCCCCCACCCCACACACGGGGCTGTGTCTGCGGGGACCAGACCAGCCTGCAGGCGCCTGCCTCCTGCTCGTGTTCAGTGTCCCTTTTGGGGGAGTCTTCCGCGCCTTTGACCGCCTGCTCGCGTTTAATTTGCGCTCCAGAGTGCGTTGTGTTACTCCCCGTTTATTTAGCGCCAACATAAAGTGCTTCACAAAACATGACAAATAATTCCCGTTGCTCTTCATTGTTCGGGGCCGAATTAGGAGGGGCAGCAGTGAACGAGTGCGAAGTAGCTAGGAGGTACCGTGTGCGGGGGTTGGCCAGGAGCTGACCGAGCAGCCGAGGACCTCGGAGGGAGGGGCCGTTGGAGCGCGCACAGATGCCCCGGGGACAGCAGGTGCTCGGGCCGCCCGGCTCGGCCTCTTCCGGCGTACTCTGCGGGAGCGAATTAGCTCCAAAAAGTAACATTTGAACTCGGTTTGTCTTCTCTAACAGACACTGACTGCTTGGTATGTCTTGTGTCTAAGCTTGACATCACTAACTGCCAGAAATATCACACACAGTATAGGGGAAGATGTCCCGCGTGTTTTTATAAGTCCTAACAGTTATGTAACTCCAGTTTATAAAACACCTTCATGGTTATTTCACACAACAATTCTATAAGGAAGGCAGGGCAAAATCTTGGATCCCATTTTACAAGATTGATGAGTGACTTTTGGCTTTCCCACAAGGGCTGACACCCATGGGTTCCTTTCCCACTGGCTCTTGTCCTGCTTCCCGTTTGGGTCACTGTCCACATCAGACCGCCCACGTTCACGCCCCAGAGCCGGGCACGCCTGGAACTGTTGTCTTCAGGTGCGCACAGGTAGCTGTCAGCCAGGGCCTGCTGCCAGCATGACCGGCTGGCACTCATGCTGGGGTCATCATGCTTTATTAAGGTGTGTGCTTAATGGACTCCATTTCCGAAATCGGTGCCTTTAATGGAACAGCTACGGGACATAAATGCAGCTTTGAAAACCATGCACTGTGCGCCGGAGCAGTGAGTGAACGGGCCTGAGAAGGACCGCGCAGCTCTCTGGCCTCCGAGGTTGGCTCTGAAGCCTGGGTGGTGCCCTGGGCTGTGCTGAGGGCCCCAGGGGCCAGCGTGCAGCGCCCAGCTCCCGAGTCAAGAAGGGCAAACAGCGGCTCATGCCCCAGCTGGTCCCATGAGCTTTCGTGAGGGAGCATAAGGTTATCCAGCCCTACGGAGGCAAGGACCCAAAACAGAGGGTTTGGTGTGTGTTGCTTGAACCAACACCTTGAGGTGCTCTTGGGGGAAAATTGGTAGGCGCAGAGCCACATCGAAGAAAGACGCTTCCAGGGCCCCAGCAGACAGCTGCTTGTATGCAGCCTGCGTCGCTGCCTTGGAGCTGGAGTCCGTGGCCTGGCAGCAGAGGCTTCTGTCCCAGATATGGGAGGCGTAATTAAAAGGGAAAGAGAGCTCTTGCTGGTGGCTGAAGGTTCACACGCACCTTGTTCCACATTCTCGAAGCTCTCTCAGGCAGCACCGGCTTTTTACCTCGCATTGAAGAACGGCCTCGTTAGTTTCCTCCACGCTCTCCAAGCTGTCAGGCCTTGCATTCATCCCATTAGCCCGCATTTACAGTTCCTGCCGCGTGCCGGGCCCCGGGGACCCAGGAGTGAAGCTCACGGTTGAGGGAGGTGCGCCAGCGTGAATAAATACCGCAAGCATGAGCAGAGAACCGTGTGCAGTGCCGGGGAGGGGCCGTCTCATGTGATCTTTTGAGGCTTGAACAGAACCTGTCGTCGCCAGAACTAATAATGCTCTGACCCAAATGCCTTGGTGCTCTGAGGCTGCCTTGGAGATGCTTAGTAAACAGGGCGATTACTCAGGTCGGAGTTACCGCTGCTAGGAAAGAGCTTTTCTGTGAATGAAGAGGCACAGTTCCCCTGCTCCCCCGGGCACCTCGCTGGGTGTGGATTAAACTGCCCTTAGGTGCCTGGGCTCCTGCAGCTAGCCACCTCCTGTCAGCAGGCCTGCCTCTGGGACAGTGACGTGGGCTGATGTGAGGGTCAGGGTGGGTGTTCGGCCACTTCATTGTTCGGGCATGTCCAAAAATTAAGCATACATTTTATCATTTATTTCCCAAGATTACAGTGTCATTAATGCAGAGTTCTTGTCAGAGTTGCTTAAAAAATAGCCTTTATTTCATTCGACAGTAAGTGAAAGCTTCCCTGTTGTGAGACGGGGGCCCTAGCTTGTTTGAAAGACACACCCTGAGAGGAGGAGCCGCAGGCAAAGCCGCCATGTGCCTGGTTTGTGCAGGGACAGTGTTGTGCGGTGGGCTGAGCCATCCTCGGAAGGAACGTCGTTGAACTGGCAGCAACAGAGCAGTCAAAAACAGGATGCTAGCCCTGGCTGGCTTAGCTCAGTGGATTGAGCGCGGGCTGTGAACCAAAGTGTCGCAGGTTCGATTCCCAGTCAGGGCACATGCCTGGGTTGCAGGCCACGGCCCCCAGCAACTGCACATTGATGTTTCTCTCTCTCTCTCTTTCTCCCTCCCTTCCCTCTCTAAAAATAAATAAATAAAATCTTTAAAAAAAAAAAAACAGAACGCTCAGCTCAGCAGTGACTGCCGAGTTATTTGCATTATGAGAGAATGATGGTGTAATTAGTTTCTTCAGGTAGAAAGTAAAGAATGAAAATCTATTAGAAACGGCATTAGCCTGGGTATTGATTTTGGCTATGGGAAGGGAAAACAGAAACAGACGATGTCCTGGAGATATGTCTCTATACTCTGACTTCGGCACCTGGCACGTGGAGTTGCCGGATCGTATGCTAGTTCCGTTTTCAGATTCCTGAGGAGCCCCCGCACTGTGCTGCTCGGCGAGTGCACCAGTTTCCATCTGCAGCGACGGTGCACCAGGGGCCCCAGCTCCTAGAGTCCTTGCCGACGCTTGTTTTCTCTTGCTGTTGTGGTAGTAGCTGCTCCGACGGGTGCGAGGTGTGTCTTGTGGTTTTTTGATTCGCATTTCCCAAGCGATGAGCAATGCCGAGCATCTTTACAGGTGTTTATAGTCCACTGGAGTATCTATCTTCTTTGGAGAAATGGCTACTCAAGTCCTTTGCCCATTTTTAGTTTTTTAAGTAGATGAATAAAATGATTTATTTTCAGAGAGAGAGGAGGGAGGCAGAAAGAGAGGGAAACAAACATTGATATGTGGGAGAGACATCGATCCATTGACACACACGCCGCCCCCCATGTGCACCCTGACCAGGGGCTGCTCCTGCAGCCCAGGCGCGTGCCCTGACTAAGATTCGAACCTGTGACTTTGCATTTTGCAGATGACACCCAACCAGCTGAGCCACACCCCACTTTTAAAATGGGATGTTTTGTTGTTACTGCTGTGGAGTTTTATGTCTTACATTCAGGTGTTTGATCCATTTTGAGTTAATTTTTGTATGTGGTTTTAGGGAAGGGTCCAGTCTCATTCTCTGGCACGTGGATAGCCAGTTTTTGCGGCCCCGTTTGTTGAAAGCACTGGCCTTTCCCCCTTGCATGACCTTGGCGCCCTTCTCAAAAATCACCTGACCGTGTCTTTAAGGGCTCATTTCTGGACCCTGTTTTGTCCCCCGCCAGTGCCACACTGGTGACGACTGCAGTTTTAGATGTATTCTCACATCTTCTTTAAGTTCTTTAAGCATGCTTTGAAGTTTCCATTTAATCTTTCACTTTCTTGGTTAATTCCCAAGTATTTTATCCTTCCTGATGCTATTGAGAATCAGTTGTTTTTGTAATTTCCTTTCCAGATTATTTATTTTTCATGTATAGAAATGCAACTGATTTTTGTGTGTTAATTTTGTGTCCTGCTACTTGGCTGAATTCATGTATTAGTTCTCATTAGTTTTTGTGAACTCTTGAGGGTTTTCCACATGTGAGATCTTACCGCCTGCAAACAGAAGATGGTTTATTTCTTCCTCCGCAGTTGGGACACCTTCTTCTTTCCGGGGGTCCCGGCTGGGATTTGCTGTGCTGTGCTGGCGGTGAGAGCACATTCCAGGCTGCTCCTGTGTGGCTGGCGTGAGGCCGAGGTAGTTTCCTGCTAGTCCTGCTTGGTTGAATGTGTTTATTATAGAAGTGTTGAGTTTTGTCTAGTGCTTTTCTGCATTCATGGGGCACAGTCGCATGGTCATGTGTCCTTCATACGTGATGTAACTTCAGTCACACACAGAACCACTGCGCTTCACAGCCCAGCCCCCTCGGTTGTTGGTGTCGCGCAGTGAACATCTTTGTCCACTGTGTGCCCCTAGACAAAAGCTATGAATTTTTAAGTGCATCGTTAACTGCATTGGTCTCTGAAGTCACGTAGGAAAGAAAAGGTACAGTTACAAACCATCATTGCAATAACACTTGCTTCTGTAATCGCCCACACATTTACCTTTGTTAAGACTTTCGTTTCTCCATACAGTGTCCATGTACTCCAGTGTCCTTCTGTTTAGCCCTGTAGGACTTCCCTGAGCATTCCTTGCTGGGGAGGTCTAGTGGTCGCAGAGTCAGCTTGTGTTTGTTTGGGAAGGTCTTAATCTCTCCTTCGCTCTTGGAGAATATAGGGTTCTTGGATGATAGCCTTTTTTTTTCTTCCTTTTAGCACTTAGAACAGAGCAGCCTGCTATCTGCTGATCTGATGAAAGACCTGCAGACAATCTCACCAAGAATCACTTACAATCGTCTGCGTCTCTCGAGGTTCTCTTTTCGTCCCTGGCTGGCGTGGCTCGGTCGCTCGGGGCGTCGCCCTGTAACTGAACAGTCTCAGATGTGATTCCTGGCCGGGCGCACGCCCAGGTTGCGGGTTTGGTCCTCGGTCAGGGGCACATGAGAAGCAACTAATCGATGTTTCTCTCCCTCTCTCTCCCTCCCTTCCCCTCTCTCTAAAATCAATAACCGAGTGAGGATAAAAGATAAAAAAAGATTCTCTCTTTTATGACTTCTGCAAGTTTAATTATGTGTCTTGGTGTGGATCTCTTTGAATCCATCTTACTTAGAAAGTTCTTTGAGCTTCTTGAATATTTTTAGTCATGCCTTTTATCAGATTTGGGGAGTTTTCAGCCATTGTTCCTTCAGAGGTCATCTCTGCCCGTTGCCCTCCCTCCTGCTCACGGGACGGCCGTGCACCCCGCGGTGCCTGTGCAGTGCTGGCCCCGGGGCCCCCGGGGCAACGCCAGGGTCTCCTGTCCCCGAGCTCACAGGTTCTCCTCCCCGCCTGCTCCAGCCCCACGCCGAGTCCCTATAGTGAGCCTTTACTGGAGTGACTGTGCTTTTCAGCGTTAGAATTTCTTTTGGCTCCTTTCTAGGTTTTCTGTCTCTTCACTGATGTTTTCCCTTGTTCACACGTCCTCGTCATCATCGTTTTACTTTCTGCATGTCTGTCATTGGTCCTTCCAGCATCTTTAAGGCAGTTCTCTCAAGTCTTCTGTCCAGCATAAGGGCCAGTAAGTCTTCCTCAGGGATGGTTTCTGTTGAGTTTTTTCCTTGGAATGGGACATGCTTTCCTCTTTGGGTGCCAGTGAGGTTTGTGCTGAACACCGGACATCTGACTCCACTGGCGCGATAACGTGGGGAACCAGATCTGCCCCCACCCCAGAGTTCGCTTTCGTGGTGGTTGCGGCGGTTGCTGCAGGCTGTCGCTCGTGCCCAGAGTCAGCCCAGGTGTCGGCTTCGTTCGGGTCTTCCTTCTCGGGCCTTCCCCAGCCCCTCCCTTGGAGTGCAGTCACCCCTAGTGTTTCCTGCAGGAGCAGTCCTGAATGCTGTGGTCTTTAACGTCTGGCGCCCAGAAGTGGAGAGAGCAAGGAATGAAGGGCGGGCGGCAGTAGTGCCTCCCTTTTAAATCCGTGGCAGCCGCTTCAGCTGGGGAGAGGGCAGCGGCCGTGGCGGCCTGCCTCTTTGGAATCTCCACCTCTGCTCTCGGAAGCAGCATTCGGAGACCCCCAGTCCCTGGAGGACGGGGTCCTTCCTGCCCACCCTGGCCCCCAGGGCTGCGTGCTGGCCGCTGCTGTGCTCAGACCTGAAACTGACCGCAGCGATCTGCAGCCCACCACCCAGGCCCCCCCCCCGGGACTGCAGCCCTGGGCAGACTCCCGAGTTTCAGGATAGTTACGGCGGACGGGCCCTGCCGGTGCAGGTGCTGGCCAGGCGGGGAGGCAGCCCTTGTGCTGCCTGCTCCGCTGTCTTCCCAGAGTCCCCAAACTTGTGCGCCTGGTAAGTTCCCAGGTGGTGCTGACACTGCTGGCCCCACCACCGCACCTGGAGAATGACCGAACTGATCTCCTCAGGGCTCTCTCTTCAGGCCCCAACGTACCGTGCAGGGTCCTTCTCCTCTGGATGCAAGGTAGTTAATTGACTGTGCTTTTGAGTCGCAGTGCCCAGCAGCAGGCGCTGGGCTGGGGTAGGTGCATGTGCTTTCCTTATGAAAAAGACGGGGCCTGCGGGCCGAGGGCTGTTCGGGGCAGGGAGCCGGGGAAGCCTGCAGGGCCAGGGGGCATGTGTCGGGGCAGGAAGGAGACGGCCGTTGTCCCTGCGCGCGCTGGGTGGCTTCTCTCCTGCCTGCGCGCACAGGCGGAGGTGAGGCCGCCCTGCCGGCTGCTCACGGGGGGTGGTCTGGGCGGAACATCCAGCGTGCGTCTGCCACGTGGTCACGTCGGGTGACCTTTACTGAGGGCTTTTGACCTGGCCACCGTCCTGGGCCCGGGTTGAGATGTTTAGCCCTCACAGCACCTCAGCGAGGGGGACAGTGTGATTAGTTCCATGTTTGCCTGTTGTGGAAACAAAGGTTAGGAATTTGGCCACGAACACGTGGGTGCAGAGTGGTGGGGTCACTCATGGGGGGTCAGGGAGGTCCCGGAGCCCAGTGCTGAATCCGGCGCAGCAGCGCCGCAGACACTAAGTGCTGTCCTGTGCGGGTATTTTGACGGCAAGTTACACAGTTAAACTAGTTAACCAACCCCGTCGCTGCCTGGGGTTGGTTAGTTGAGTGCTTGACAGTGTCACAAAGTGTCCTGGTTCTCGGTCCTGTCACTGCTGTCCTCAGTGGGGCAGGCTCTGTATCTAGAGCTGTCCTCTGGTGGCAGTAGGGTGGTTGCAAGAGATCTCACCGTCCATCTCCCCATGTGGGGCTGGCCAAAAAGTCCTTTCAGTTTTACTCGTAAAATGAAAGACTCATTTTTTCATTTTCACCAATAACGTCATTGACTTGGCTATTTTGAGCATGTCAGCTGTCTCGCACTACTGGCTTCCAGTGGGCAGAGGCCAGGGGTGCTGCTAAACATCTTCCAGTGCATGAGACAGCCCCACAGCAAAGAGTGACTTGGCCGAAATGTCACTGCTACCAAGAATCTTCACAAACCACTTTTGACACATTCGATCAGTACAGCACCGTCTCCACACAAATCTTTTTTTGTGTTTCGGTTGTGTTTTTGCCTTTCTTGAAATAATAAAGCATAGTACACCAAACATCTGGTGTATCTTCTTCCATCTTCACTATTAAAATGGCTGCACAAAAATGCACCAGTTTTGGTGAGTTTTTTTAAACGCACATGGCTATGACAGCTGCAACGACACCATCTAACAAAACTGTTTTGAGTGAAGTTAAAGACAACTGAGCACTATCAGAGCCATCACACAGGGAAAACATAATGAACTTTTTGGCCAACCCAATAGAAGCCAAGCGAGAAGGTGGCCTGTTCCAGCCTCTTGTCTTTGAAAGAGGAGTGAAACTTTCCCGGAGGCTCCTTTCCCTGCAGACTGTCCTACCAGAAACCCTCGGCACCCCCGTTCCTACTCGGCCACCGCTGTTTGAGCGTCGCTGCCGGGGGTGGGGAGGTCCTGGAGCAGCAGCAGCCCTCTGGAGGGCGGGCTGCCGGTAGGCCGGCGGCGGATCACTCCCTCCTGCTCCGGGTGGTGGCGGGCCCTTTTGTTCTGAGGGTGCCCAGCGGCACTGACGGAAGTCGGTGAAGTCTAGAGCTGCCCGGAACACTGCCAGCTGGCCTTGGTGTGCTCCAGGCCAAGTAGCCTTTCATTTCTTGGCAAGGGCGTGAGGGCGCATGCACCCAGGAGGACACTCCGGAAGGACTTGCCCTTCAGGCCTGTGCCTGCCCCGTCGGTCTCTGGAGGACGCCGGCGGTGGTCGGCCAGATCCGCTGTGACACGGAGCAGGCCACTGCCCCTTCTGGTGCTTCAGGGCACTGACGAGGCCTGGGTGAGCTGGTCCGCGCCAGTCAGGCCTAGCGGTGCCTGATGCGTGGGTGAGCCCTCTCGCTGCGTTGGCGTGATTTCCCCCGCAGCGTCAGCATTGCGGAGCTTCTTCCAGCTCCCTGTCGTCCTGCTCCCGCCGCCATGGCTGGAGGTGAGGTGTTCCGACTGCTGCGGGCCTGCAGGCCGCCCCCCGGGGCGTTTGCCTGGGGAGGGTGTGGGCTCGTGGGGAGCCGCTTCCGCCAGTGTGACCGCAGAGGGACCCCTTGTGCTGTTCCTGGAGTCAGGACCGGGGGCTGCCGTCTCCCCGGGGCCCCGGGTGCTTCTGCGCCCTCCCAGTGGGCCCGTGAGGTCCGCTCCTACAGCTGGGATGACTGATGCTGGGACACATCTCTTTATTTTATTTTATTTTCTATTTCTTACTCTTTTTTTTGTTTGTTTTTCCTTTCTTCCCTTTTTTGTTTCTTTTTATTATATTGGGGGGGGCGCATTTCTTACGCTCACAGCGGCCACTTCAGAGGGGTGGCGGAGAGCGGAGAAGTGCCCACTTCGGGAAGAGCTGACCATTCAAGGCGGAGATCTCAATCACAAAATAATGTCTCGCTTGGCCGGAAACTCGTGGCAGGTTTCCTAGTGCATTTAAAATAGGATTTGTGTATAAAAATACCATTTGCTCACAGGAGCCTGTATTTTCTGAAAAGGGAAATATACTTGTATTGGGCATTTGGGATAAGTGGGATAAAAATAAAGTCTTACAAATATAAGAACTGAAAACCAAATTCCACTTTTAATTCTGAAAGGTTTATATATAACCCTACTATCCTACCCCCCTCCTCTGCCCGAGACTCGCACGGCGGACACACACAGCCGGCGTCTGCAGGCCGGTCGGGACCGCGGGGGTGAGGGGCGAGGACAGGCAGGCCTGGGCATGCCGGGGTGGCCAGCGGGGTCCCGGGGCGGGGCCGCGGGCCCGTCCTCACCCCACCCCACCACCCCACCGAGGCTTCTCTTGGGTGGTTTGTGAGCAGTCGTGGGGCCTGCCCTGAGTCGCTACTTCTGGGTCGCCTCCCTGTGTGGGCCGTGAGTGGCAGCTGGAAAGGGACCCGCTCCTCCGGCCCCCACAGACTCCTGTGACCACAGGGACAGGTGCCGACGTCTGGCCAGCGGGGTCCGGGCACAGCCTGGAGGCGGGAGAGGGCCGAGTCTGGGGTGCTGACATCTGACTTCTCCTTCCCTTTCCCTTTCAGAAATGTTCCCACTGCCAGGAGGCAGGAGCCACCTTGGGCTGCTACAACAAAGGCTGCTCCTTCCGCTACCATTACCCGTGTGCCATCGACGCAGGTAAGACGGCGCAGACCCTGTCCGGGGCCTCCTTCCCCTCCCTGCGGCTCTGTCTGTCTCTCCCGGCCGGTTCTGTTCGTAAACCGTGGAGGGGTGCAGAGAGGAGAACAGAACGGAGTGAAGTGGGACCACTGTTTTATAACAGTTACCACAGCTTTAATAGTTGTTAATAATTGATAGGTAGCAGCTTTATTCGTAGGATGCACACGGTGCATTGTTGAAGTGTACAGTCCAGTGGGTCTCAGTGGTCTCACAGATAAACAGCCGTCACCACAGTCAGTTGTAGGACATTTCATCGTCCCAGACAGAAGCCCTGTACCCTTGAGCTGCTAGTTCCCGCCCCTCGTCTCCTCCCCGGCCCCGCGCAGCTGCTGGTCTGCTTCCTGCCTCCCTGGGCCTGTCCGAGCTGGGCTTCCCGTAGAGGTGGGGTCCGACGGTATGCGGTTTGCCTGCCCGGCCTCTTCTACATGCACAGCGTTCTTCAGGCTTACCCGTGTTGCAGCGTGTTACCAGCACTTCGTTTTCGTTGTTGCCAAACAGGAGTTTACCGGGAGCTGTGCCTTTATTTCTGTCTGCCACCCATCACTGGTGGTCTCCGCTTTCCGATTACTGCAGATGGCGCAGCCGTGAACACTCCCCTGCGGGTCCCTGTGCAGACGCGGTGTTCCTGTTCTCGCGGGCTGCAGCCGGGAGCGGGGTTTCTGGGTCACCCGGGGGCTCCGTGTTTAACCTTTTGTGGTCCTGCCAGACTGTTCTCCAAAGTGGCTGCACTGCCTTATGCCCCCGCCAGCAGTGCGTGAGGGCCCCGGTGTCCCTGTGTGTCCTCACTGGCACTTCCTGCGTCTTTTCACCGTCGCTGTCCCCGCGGGTGTGAAGTGGCATCTCCACGTCGTTTTGGTTTGCATTTCCCTGACGGCCGATGCTGGTCGGTGTCTCTGGGGAAGTCCGACTCATCTGTTGTTTCTTTTGCTCCTTGCTGCTGCTTTTTCTTGTGTCTAAGAAACCCTCGTGTGATCCAGAATCGCGAAGGTTTACGCCTGTGTTTTCTCCCACAAGTTCCACAGCTTTAGCCCTTACACGGGCCCTTGGTCCGGCTTGAGTTAATTTGCACACACGGTGTGAAGCTAGAGTCCACTGCGTTCTTCTGCGTGTGGATTCCGGTTGCCCCCGCACCCCTCGTGGAAAAGACTGGCCGCCCTCACGCGGGAACCTGGGCACCTGTGTCGAAAAGGAGGTGTCCGCAGACGCATGTGCTTGTTTCTGGACTTTCCCCAGGGCGCCAGCTCTGTGGTCCAGTCTGAAGTTGAGGAGCGCGAGTCCTCCGGTTTTGGTCCCTTTGTTTACGGTTGTGTTGGCTGTTCTGGGTCCTCTGCTGCTCCATGCGAATTTGAGGATCCCCTTGTCGACTCCTGTGCAAAACAGCCATTGAAACGCTCGCAGGCTCGCGCCAGTCCGCAGAGCGGTCAGGGAAGGCGCCCGCCGGCCTTCCGGGGCCTGTCCTCCAAGCCGTGGTCACGAGGCGTCTTTCCACTCCCTTCGGCCTTTAATCTCCTTCAGCCGAGTTTCGTAGTTTTCGGAGCAAAAGGGTCTCATCCTTTTGTTAAATTTATTCTTATTTTTTATTTTTTATGTGGTTGTAAATGGAACTTCCTTAATTTAACTTCCATATTGTTCATTGTGGGTGTATAGAAATGCAACTGATTGTGTGATATTGCTCCTAGATCCTGCAGCTTGGTTCAGTTCATTGATTTGGTTACAAAACTTTTTAGTGGGTTTCTGTATAAAAGTTATGTCATCTGCAAATGGTTTGACTCCTTCCCGGTCAGTTGCCTTTTATTTCTTTCCCTGCCTGACTGCCCCGGCGGGAGCCCCCTGTGCGGGGCTGGACAGAAGCAGCAGGAGCTGACCCCTCGTTTGCCCTGACCCCAACCTGCGACGGGAGCCGTGGTTGCCTGTGGATGTCCGTGAGGCCAAGGGTGCTGCCTTCGGTGCCTAGTTCGGGGGGGCGGGGGTGTATCCCGGAAGGGTAGGGCGCTGCGTCTTGTCCAGCGTTTCTGCTAAGCCCGCTGGGACAGTCAGAGCCGAGTCTGGCCATGTAGTGACTGTTGAAAGAAGAGAAACCTTTTGTTCGCGAGGTGTCATCAGGGATGGATGCAGAAGACTCGAGTCCCCGCTCAGAGCTTCGACAGCCCAGGAGAAGCCTCTTTTTCCCTGAAGCCTTTTCCCTTCCGTGCCTGTCTTTACTAGCGCCTTTTTGAGCATTGGGTGCGCCTGAGACGTCACCCAGCTGGGCCTCCCCTACGCTGGCTGTCAGGGAGGAGGGAGGGAAAAATGGAGAGAGAAGCAGTGCGGCTAGTGGTCTGGCGCTTGCTAGCTCTGCGTCTTCCAGGTCAGGAGGGGCACCTGACTTCCCCCGGGAGCGGCTGTGCTGTCGTGGGGGTGGGGTTCAATGCGGGTTTGGCGGGAGAGGGAGAGGGCGTGGCCCGACTGGGTGCCCGGCGGGTGCGGGGCCTGGAGCCCAGGGGGCCGACCGGCGCCGAGGGAGTCTGGATCCTCTCGTCGCCCTTCCGCCCGCTCGGTCACGGCTTGGTCACGTTTCCTCCAGCACGCGCCCGCCTTCTACGTCCTTCCGTCCCTCCTTTCCTCTCTCTTTCTTCCGTTCTTTCCCAGTTTCTGAAGGAGAAGCAGCTTTAAAAAACACACCACCAGAAAGGTACAGAAAGAGGATACTTATGCCAAAGTTAGATTCTCATCCAGGTGTGTGTCTGCACGCACTGAGGGGCAGCTGGTGGCCAGGGCCCCCCTCACGTGCCAGTCACGGGGTGTGGGCTTTAGTAGCCCGTCCCTCTGGTTCTCTGTCTGCCCCTGCACTTGCCGCGCGGAGGCTGAGCTGCCCTTCGCCCAGGGTGGCGGTCCGGCATACTCTGTAGAACAGCCATTAAATCCTCCTCGCTCAGGAGCCAGCCGTTGCCTTTTCTCGTTTTCAAGAGATTGCCCTGACATCCTAGTGTCTCATTTTCTAACTTAGGCTTTGTGGTTTTAAGTGAAGATTCTTGGGTATCATGTGTTTGGCGGTTGTTTGTAGGTTGTACGTGGGGAATACTGCAGGAGGCGGCTGCCCAGCCCCCCACCCGCTCCCCCACTGGGCTCTGCCCAGCTCTCCAGGTCAGCCAGGTGAGCACAGACAGGTGGCCTCGTGCCCCCAGGGTGCTCTCCTGTCGGCACACCAGGGCTCCTGGAAGCTCCTCCAGGGATTGAGCAGTGCAGCCCTACAGAACTTTCTAGGAGGGTGGGAGTGTCCTCAAGCTGCCCTCTCCAGTGCAGTAGCCATAGCAACGGGTGACCATGGAGCACCGAAATGTGGCAGGAATGAAGGGCCAGACTTTTTATTTTATTTCCACTTAGATGCACTTGGCCGTGTGTGGCTGGCAGTTGGACAGCTCATGGCTTGGTGCCGCCTTGGTCGAGTTTGGGGGTGGGGTGGGGTGGGGTTCTCTGGGAAAGGCACGGCTCTTCTCCTCTCTGATGGGGCTGCTTTACCAGCTGCAGGGTAGTGAGCAGATGGCACTCGTCCCTCTGTCTGTCTGAGCTTGTCTTGTGTGGCCTGCCCAGGTAAGCAGGCGACCTCTCTGTTTGGCAGAGTGGGTGGCCGAGTGTCCAGTGACAGGGCGCGTCCCAGGTCAGCAGGGCCCTGGCCCCTGGCTCTGCTGGCCCAGCTGCTGCGTATCCCCCTCTGCGCGGAGAGCGGGCACCCAAGCAGCAGCTTCACCAGGTGACCGTGTCTCGGGCCATAAATTATGGGTCTTTCTGTTGACCCGAGTCACAACGACCCAGCGGCCTGCGCTTCCCTGAGGGGCGGTGCTTGTAGTTGTCCCTCCAGGAAAGGCCCTCCTGAGTGCCGTTCTTTCCAATTGCGGTAACAGTAAGTCCCTGGTCCGAGGGTCCCTGGTGTCCCTGTGGAGTCGGGAAAGTCCGGGTGCCCAGCTCCGCCGTGCCGTCCGCCACGCAGACCTTTCAGAGCCGTTGTTGTCCCAGGGGAACTTTGATTGCTGGGGATGTCCCCATGGAAACAGAACCTTTGTTCCAGGAGGCTCTGTGGCTCCCACTGTCCTGTGTGTCGTCCCCCACCCCCCGCCCAGCAAGTTTGTAGCATCGTGGTCAGCTGTTTTGTGTGGCTCGTTACGTCACAGGCACCAGGTTTGGCTCCAGGCGGGAAATGCAGTAATAAGAACATGAGCTCTGGCTTTTAAGAAAAAAAAGGGGGGGGGGCAGTTTAATGTATTCAGTGCAATGAGCCACAACAATTAAGACCGAAGGAAAAAAGCGCTGCGCTGGCTCATTAATAATTCCGCTGCGCATGAAGGATCGTGCCTGGAGGGCTCTCTGCTGCGACCCGCGAGGAGGCACCGCTGGGAGGGCCGCTCTGCAGCCGCACCGCGCTGCCCTCCCCGCCCCCGCGCGCGGGTCTCGTGGGCCAGGGCTCGGCCCTGGGCGGGTCAGTAGGGGTGGCAGGGGTCTGGCGCCTCCCTGGAGGGGCCACTCAGCCTCACAGAAACCGGTCCCGGGGCTTTCCCGGCTCCTGGCCTGGGCTCCCCTGCCTGGGCCCCGTCGGGGTGAGTGCGGCCTGGCCCCAGCCTGGTTTTAGGGGGCGGGCTGGTGGGGTGTCTGGGGCAGCTCGTCAGCCTCGGGCGGCGTGGGCACACGGGTGTCCACGGCGCTTGTGAGGAGGGCTCTGCAGAGCCCTCTCCCGTGGGAGCGCAGGGAGAGACGCCAGCCTGCCCTTCGGGGCTTCCACGGTTGCGCGTCCGGAAGCTGCCTTCTTGACCAGGCGGCCTCCGAGTCCTTTCCGGCTCGTATGCTGACCCAGGAAGCCGTCACCTTGGACTTCGCCCTGGGGGTGCAGGCGAGGCCCCGCCCCGTTGGTGCGGGGCGCTGCCGGGGGCTCCAGGGAGACCAGTCGGGGGACCCGCTGACTGGCTGCGGTGCCAGGCGCCTGAGGTTCAGAGACCTCGGGAGAGGTTTACGGCTCTTCTCACCGCTCCTGGCCCTCCCCCCGCCGGGACAGGTGCCCTGCCCTTCCAGGTGTCAGCTCTCCGGCCAGGGTTTCGCCCCACCGGGGACAGGTCCCCTGCCCTTCTTGCTGGCCTGTGGATGTAATGGGAACCCGTTCCCTAACCGCGGACATACTGTGCTCATGAAGGGTCCTTCGCAGCTCTTCATGGCCGAGAGGGGAACTGAGGCACCTCTGCTTTCCTGGCGCACCTCTGCCAAGTGCCGTGGTCCCTTCCTCCTTTCTGAAAACCACTGTGACAGAAGGGTGGCTGCGCCCCATGTGGGCACTGCCGCGTCTCTTCGGCCCAGACCAGGGACTCTGCCGGCACGCAGAGCGCCGGTCCGCCCCTTGCCACTCTGAGGCGCTCTCTCTGGCGGATCATGCAGCGGGGGCCCTGGTCCCGCCACATACGCGTGGATTTCAGGCTAGCACGCCTCACGCGCTGCGCTGCTCTGTGCTCGCGGGGAGGGCGCGGGGGTGAGCGGGACTTGCCTCCCAGGCACCCCAGGACTCCAGAGGGAGGTGGGGGTGCTACAGGCCCGAGCCCAGCCACGAAAGGGCCTTTGCACTGTGCTCAGGACGGAGGACCTCACAATGTTTCACTCGTGTGCGCCGTTGCTTTTTTACCGTCTCCCTTGAAGTCTGTGGGTGCTCAGGCTGCTAATCTGGACCTCTGTTTAAACTGAGTTAAATTGCAAATTTAACAAGGCCAAGTACCAGGGCTGCCTCCAGCCACACGGCCCGAGAGCAGCCCGGGAGTGTGCAATCAATATTTATTAGCATTCTGCCACCGCATCTTGCACCGGTGACCCGGCGGTCGGTCTCCGGGAGCTGCGGTGCGCGGCGCGGACTCATAATGAGATTTCCTCCCCTGCACCTCGCGCCGCCCCTGGGCCACGGAGCTCCACTCACCTGGCGGCGGCCGTCGAGGCCGCTGTCACCGCGCTGGAAGTGGGCGTGCGTCCTTTTCCTCCGAGGGTTAGCACCCTCACGGGGTCTCGCTCCTCTGAGGCATTCGGCGGGGATATGCAGCTTGGGTGGGGGCTTCCCCCTGCCCCGTGGGCCGTGGGCGGAGGGGACGGTGGGGCTCGGGCCTGGCCCTGGCCCCTGGCCCCCCCACCCCCCCACCCCCTCCTGCCCCGCGGCTGCCACAGGGGGGACACAGTGCCTCCGGAGCCAGGGTCCTCCCCGGAGGCTTTGGCTGCAGCCTGGGAGTGGGCCGGGCCTGGAGCGGGGGATTTTAAACACACCTAATGGGGACAGTTTTCCGTTGATCTTGGGGGGAGACAGGGACGTCGACCTGTTGCCCCACCTAGTTAAGCACTCGTCGGCGGGTTCTTGCGTGCGCCGTGACCCGGGGTCGAACCCGCAGCCTCGGCCTGCGGGGGGGCGGAGCGCTCTAGCCAGCCGGGCTGCCCGGCCAGGACCTGAGATTGTTTCTGACTAAAACAATGTGATGACATGATGGGAATGCAGAAAAAATTGTATCACCTACAATCTTACTACCCAAAGAGAACCACTGTTACAATTTGTGAATCTCTTTTGTCCTTTTTTTAATGCATATAAAACATTTTGATAAAGTTAGGATTGTATTCACACATGTATGTATCCTGGTTTTTCACGTGATGTTGTGTCATGAGTGCCCCCTGTATACCGAGAAGTCTTCTGGAATGTTCCTTTGTAAGGGATGTTTCACTGTGCTGGGGCACCGTAGTTTCCCCGGCGTCTCTGCTGCGTCCCCGGTAGCAGTCCCCACGCAGGGCCCTCGTCCCCATGCCCGGCCTGGCCCCGCTCGTCTCGCCGCCCGCCAGCACTGACTGTCCGCTTGTGTCTTGCAGATTGTCTGCTGCACGAGGAGAACTTCTCGGTGAGGTGCCCCAAGCACAAGGTGAGTCCACGGCCCCCGAGACGCTCGCTCCCTGCTGGGCTCCTCCCGGCCCTGCTCCTGCAGGGCCGCCTCAGCCGCTCCTGGCCCGGGGAGACCTGAGGCGTGGGGTCGGCACCCCTGTGGCGCGGGGGGTGCTGGGAGAAGTGTGTTGGAGAGAGTTGTGTCTGTCACGAGAAAGTAGAAGACCCACTCTAATTGAGTGGGAACCCAGTCCACAGGTCGGCGTGAGGTAAGGTTGGTCAGGGCTGTGATTCGTGAGCAAAGGCGGTTTCCCAGGCCCCGGGAAATGGAGCTGACCGGGGTTTGGGGGAGACTCCGTCTCTTCCAGCTCAGTGGGAGCAACCTGTGGTCTGCAGTTGGCAGTTGAGGGGCTGCTACTGCCTCGTTGCCCTTTGGGTTCTAGAGGCGGTCTCTTGGCCGCCTCTGCTGCCTGGGGAGGGGTGGGAGGTCAGGGGCGGTGGTCCGCCTCTGAGACGCTGTGCGGGGGAGCGGTTAGGGTGCGGGCCGAGGACGGCCAAGGGCCGCTGCCGGAGTCTCCTGCGGCGGCCACGCTCCTCTGGCTGGGGTCACAGTGACACCTGGTGGTCACTGGCTGCTCACAGTCTTTGTCTCCAAGTCGAGCCAGAAAGGACTAGAAAGAGGCGGTCCTCACGGGCCTGCCCTCAGAACACTCCTGAAACATGCTTGCTTGTGCTTTTCCTTAGAAGTCACTTCCAGAGATGATCCTGGAACTTACAGTGTCCTCTTTATTTTTACTTAATCTGTGTTTTTGTTTTTTAAACTTCCCTCTTTTAATGGTCACGTTTTGCCTCAGAAAACCCTGTCCGAGTTTCTCCTGTGTGTCCCTCGATACTGACTCTGCTTTTTCTTTCCTTTCCATGTGCCGCTCCTCCTCCCCTCCGCCCGCCCTGCCCCCACGCTCGCTCCTCTGTCCCTCCTGCCCGCCGCGGGCTCCGGCGCCAGCCCCCACCCCCCTGCCCTCTCCCCGCCTTGCAGAGCAAGACAGCGAAAGGCAGCCTCAGCACAGAGCAGTCGGAGCGGGGGTGAGGGGGGCAGAGAGCCGTGGGAACGGAAAGCACAGCAAGCACAGGTGAGTCGGGCGCGGCCCTGCCCCACGCCCGCCGCGCGTCCGGCTCTGCCCTCCGCTCGCCCCAGGCCGGCTGCTGCCTGCGTGTCGGCACGTGAGCCGCCACCGCCCGGTGGAGAAAGCGTTCGGTCCTTTGTTGTTGAGGAAAGGTGGGGTGGGGCTTTCGACACGGTCCCCTCGCTGCCTGGGGGTCGAGGGGGCTGTCCTGACATCGGGCTGGTGCGGCCTCCTGACGGCAGGGGTGCTGCCCCGTCCGGGAAAGGCTTCTGGAGGCCCGGCGGCCCCTCCGCCTAATTCCTCCTGCGTCTGTGAGGCCGGTGGGGGGTCTGGGGTTTTTGTTTTGTTTTGTTTTCCTTGAAAATTGTCCCAAGCTTTGTTATTTGAAATCTTCTTTCTCCTGGAACTAGGAAGGATTCCCCCCCCCCCACCCCGGAAATGCAGAGGGGAGGAACATCCTCGCAGAGGTTTAGTGGACTTCGGCATCCAGTTTCATTTTACTCTTTAAATCTCCCGGGACTGGGTTGTGCCCCTCGTGAGCGTGTCTGTGGGCGGCGGTCAGGGCCGGCGGCCGAACCTGGAAACCCGGGTCTCTGGAAGCCGCAGCCCCGCTGCCCCCTGCTGCCCCCTGCTGGCTCCCCGCCCTGCCCGCCCTCCCCAGGCACTGGGGGGTGAGGAAAACAGCTCGCAAAGAGAACAGGAAACCAAACCGTGAGGCTACAGGATGGCACTGGGGCCCGGTTGTCTCAGAAATGCCCCTGGGGGGACTCCTCCTCCTCAAAGGGAGGGCTTGGTGTGGGCCACCCCCACCCCGAGTGTCTGAGACCCTGGGGGTGTGGGCTGGGCTCCACCGGCAGCACCTGGAGCCCCAGCGCGATCTGGGGAAAGCAGAGCTCGCCTCCCAGTGCGCAGGCTCCTGGCCCCAGGAGTCCTCGCCTCCCGCTGGGTCCCAGCGCCGACGGCCCCGGGGGCTCGCAGCGCTTTCTCGGGGGTTCTGCGGGTGGGGCATCCCAGTCCTGCTCTTCTCTTTCGCCTCAACAGAGTTGAGGTGGGACTCGGGGAGCAGGACAGGACAGGACAGGACAGGCAGTTGGGTCACCGGAAGCAGTCGAGCAGGTGGACCCGGTGGTCATCGGCGGCGGCCACTGGCCCAAGTCCTTCCCGGCTGAGCAGCCCTCCGGGCAAGACAGCAGCCGGGCGGCTCCTCGAGGGTGTCTCTGTGGGCCCTCCCCCGCGTCCCCAGTGTTGGCGTCGCCGTGCCTGCGCAGGCTCTGCCCCGCCCAGGCGTCGGCCCTGGCTTCCGTGGGGACCACGAAGGGTGTATTCCCGGGAGTGCCCTGGGAGGCCCGGCTCAGACCAGGACCGCGTGCTGCTCGCGGCCGTGGGGCTGCAGCTTGCGTGGTACAGGGAGAGACGGTCTGGGCCCTGGGCCTCCTCCTGGGAGTGTGAGTGCTGCTCGCCCCCCGCTGCACCCACCCGCTCCCGAGCCTGCTGTTGGCTGTGTCCTGCTCGGGGACACAAGTCCCGCTCTCTCCCCAGAGGTGGGCGGTGCTGTCCCCGTTGACACACGAGAAACTGCTGCGCTCGGTGACAAGCGGCCTGTCACTTCGGGCAGTTTCACGTCTGTCAGGGTCAGAACACTCACGCCTAGGGCCCTCACCCGTGTGGCTCAGCTGGTTGGGCATCACCCCACAAACCAAAACGTTTGGGGGTTCGATTCCCGGTCGAGGCGGATGCCTGGGCTGTGGGTTTGGTCCTGGGTTGGGGCGAGCGCAGGAGGCGAGCCACTGGCCCTTCTCGCCCCTTCTCTCCCCTTCTCGCCCCCTCCCTCCCTCCCTCCTCTCTAAAATAAGTGGACTCTTTTTAGAAATTCTGCCCCTTGGAGCCACCAGGGACAGGGATGTGACGCCCACACCAAAGGAGCGGTCACCGGGCTCCGTGCTGGGGACAGGAGCCGCCCTCGCCGGGCTCCCCTCCGGGCAGAGGAGACAGCGGGTGTGCACGGGGTGCTGGCTGACCAGGGCAGGCCGCTGGCTGGCCCGTACTCCGGGGTCGGCTAGGGAGTGTCTGCAGCGTGCCCGGCACACCGGCGTGGGGCGGGGCCTCGGCAGGTGCCCGGCACTGCGCCCTCACCGCCGCCGGTGCGCTGCACACAGCTGGGGCAGGCGGGGTCCGGCCTGGCAGAAAATCCAGGCCCTGATCCCCCACCCCCCACCCCCGCAGCTGGCGAGGTGCCTGGCACTTACCCCGGGCTGGGCAGCCGGCCTGTGGTCACTGCCCTCTCCTGGGACTGAGTCACCTGGCTGCCTCCGTGTGGCTGGTGGGTGGGACTCCGGTGGCACGCCCCTGTGCCTGGGCCCTGCCGTGTCACGTAGTGAACGGGGAGTCCCCACGCCCCCTGCCGGGGCCCTTCACCCGGTCCAGCAGTTGGGAAGCAGGAACTCCCTCTGGCCGCTGCTTTGTCCTGGGTTCGAGGGGATGCCACCTGGACATCGCAGCCTCCCCGAGCAGCCTCCACGGTGGGAAAGGCGCACGCAGCTGCCCGGGTGTGAGCTGCCGCTGCCCAGCAGGCCGGGGGGCTCCTGCGGCCGCCGCCCCACGCACGCCGCCCCGCACAGACCGCTGCCCGTCAGCAGCTGCGTGGCCTTCACCGAACGCCCCTCCAGCCCTGTCCCTTCTCTCCCTGAGAGGCTCTCGGCACACTGGGGGTTGAGTCCAGGGCCTCCGAGGGCCCCCCTACCCCCCCCCCAGGTGACAGGCTCCCCCAGGTGACAGGCCCCACCAGGTGACAGGCTCCAGCTCGACGTCCACCTCCCTTTGTCCTCGTCCCAGCCGCCCGCCCTCCCCGCAGTCTTCCCAGCGTCGCCTCAGCCCCCGGCCATCTGGTCACTGTCACCTGCATCACCACTAGGACGGTGACCAGGGCTGTTGGCCCAGAGCGAGCGTGCGGTGCCGAGGGACTCGTGGGTAAAGGACTGTGTGCCCCCCCCCCAAGGTGTGCCCTCCCCAGACTGTGCCCTCGGGCGGCACAGGCTCAGAGTGAGTCCCCACCAAGGTTTGCCCTTCCGGTCGTCGTCCCAGGTCCCCCACGGGTTCCGTTTCTGTCACAGCGTTTACAAAGGACCTTCAGTCCCTGGGGTGGCGTCAGAGGGGACCGCTGGTCTCCCCCTGCTGGCGGCCTCAGCCCCAGGAGAGCTGAGGTGCAGTGTGGAGAGTCCGTCCCGGTGACCACGAGGGCAGCCCCGCCTCCTGGGGGAGCCCCACTGTCACCGTGGACATCCTGACGGGAGCAGCGCAGCTCAGCCGCTGGCCTGCGTCCCCAGGGCCTGGTGGCTGGAGTCCGGGGCTTCCATGGGGACATTGTCCAGCGTTGTCTGTAAGGTGTCTTCCTGTTTACCTGTGTTTGCGGCCAGCGGTTCGGAACCTCCCTGGCAAGGGCTGTGTGTGTGCGCGTGCGCGCCCTCGAGCCCCAGATAGAACGTTCTCGTCCTGTGCACACAGACCAGCCTTAGGTTGTGCAGGTTAGTAAGTTGTATGGACTGGAAGGGGCAGGCGGCCCCGGGCTGTCCCGGGCTCTGTGTGTCGGAGGCGGCAGCGAGGCAACTAGCCCGTGAGGGCGCCCTCGGTGTCCGGCCGCTTCTCTGGGTCGAAGTCCTCGGAAATGGCCGTGTCTCTCCCAGACCTTCGCTCCCGGGTGGCCCAGGGGGCGTTCTGAGGAGCCACTGGTACAACCCTTCTACCCCACGGGGGTCGTCAGGGTCTTCCTGGCCCGGAGCCTGGGCTGGAAGAGGTGCCACCAGCCGCAGGGGAGGCCGGGAGCCTGGCCACGGGGAGGAGCTGCGGGTGGCCCCAAGCCAGGTCCTTCCCGAAGAAGGCTGCTCCGCCCTGGGCAGCGTCCACCTGAAGGGTCGGAGTTCTCTTCTGGTCCCGGCTCCCTCCGTGCTCGGGGCAGGGGGGTACGCCCAGCGAGGGGCGCTCAGTCCCAGTCGCTCCCAGCCACACAGGTCATTGCCGCCCCGAGCCGTGTCCCGGGCCCAGGGCCACGTGGTGGCTCCGCCACTGGGGTTGGGTGTCTCCCAGGTCAGCAGCTCACTCTCGGGGTCCGCGGCTGCTGGACCAGCGGAGGCGCCGGCACCCAGCGCCTGTCCTGTCTTGCAGGTGAGACTGTGGAGGTGAGAAGGTGGTGGACGCGTGCGATGGAATGGAAATGGCCCCACTGTGCAGCCGCACCCCGCCCCGCGTGCCTGCCCGCAGCTCCTCTTCCCAAGTCCTCACATCACACTCTCACCGAGACACCGCCGCGGGAAAGACAGACCCGAGACGTCACAACGGCTGTTTCCATGGACACAATCTCCATAGTGACAATGTGGGGGGTGGGGGGAGGGTGGGGTGACGGGAAAGGGTGGGGGGTATTAAAAGGGAGGGATAAAAATATATATATATAAATCTATTTTTAGTCTGGAAAGACTTTGTTTAAATGAAAGGTGCGCTGTCCCTATTGATTCTATTTTAAAATTATCTAGTTAAAGAACTCCAAATTGGTTCCAGCAACAGTGAAATTGAAATGTGAAATTGAACTCAAACTCTCACAAAGGACGAGGGTGTGGCTCTGACGGTCGGCCCGTCTCCCACCCGTTCAGAGACCCCCGGACCGGGCCCCGGGCAGACCCGCCACACGACACCGCCCTCTGTCGTCCATCCGTCTCAAAGAGGGGAGGTTTGGGGGGAGGGGAGTGGGGGCGATCCACATTTTCAAGAGTGGGAGAACGATGTTTAAACACAAAAATAAATTTTTTCATTTCCAGAAACACTATTTATTTATTATTTTTAAAATTTTTATCTTTTTGGGGGGGTGAAATTGGCAGATGCCCCAAGGTCACAGCTGGGTCGCTGTGGCCGGCGAGAACCCCGGGCGCCTCGCCGAGCGCAGGGCAGGCAGGGCCCTGCCAGGCCGCTGTGCCCGCCCCCCGGGACGGGAGGACGGGCCCGGCCTCGGGGCGGGGGGGGGGACACGGAGGGACCGGTCCGAGCTGTGTGGGGCGTGTCGGCCGGAGCGCCCAGTTGGCCCAGTTTTCGTTTTGCTTCCATTTTCGTAAAGGAAAAGGGGCTCTGTCCGTGGACCGGCCCCGAGCTACGTGATTCTTTATGTTGTATCGTTTCGTTGTTTTGTTTTGTTTTGTTTTGTAAAGTGTATAATTTTTTAAATAATCTGAGTTTTAAAAAAAAGAAAAAGAAAAAAAAGTACAAAAAAAAATTCTTGTTAAGGCCTTAAGAAGGGTTAGTGCATCTTTCAGGGGTCACTCTGCCGTGGGGATAAAATAGCTGTTTCACAAACAGTTTTATTTAAAAAAAAAATCAAAAAAAAAAACCAATAAACTTCATTTTAACCTTGTTTCCTTTTTTGTTACTAGAAAGCAAACGCGCCTCTTCCTCCTCCCATTCCAGCCCCCGAGGCAGCTCTGGCGCGGCCTGTCCCCGCCGCCCACCAGCCCCGCAGCCCCTGCGGCTGCAAAGCCGGAGGCTCCTCTCTGCCGCTCAGCCCGAGGCCGGGCTCCGCCAGTGCGTGGGGATGGTCAGGTTTACTTAGGCTGATGTGAGAACATACTTCCAATCAACATTCATTTTAAAGGTTATAAAAAAATAATGCAATGTTAATGGACTTTTTTAGAGAACAGAAATACTGGAAGGAATGTTGTGAAGTAGAAATAAGCAATTATAAATGAGTTCTTGTGTGCTCATCAATTTGGGGCAGCAGACATGGCAGATTAATTTCGTTTTAATGGCTGCATCCAGCGGCGTGGTCCATTTCTCATGCCGCCGCGCCAGGGCGGAGGTGTGGGTGGGTGTCCCCCGGCCCGTGGGCCCTGCATAGCAATGACGGCTCCTTGAGCTCCTCGGCCCCTTGTCTGGTCTCAACTCGGCGTCAACACAGTTCAGGTGAAGTTGATAGATTTCAGGTGTCCAGGGCTGAACCACAAAACTTGAAAAATACGCATCCTGAGGAAAACATTCTCCCGACAGCAAATGATTCTTCGTCATTGTGCCTCTTACTCGCCTGACCCCCTTTGACCTGCTGGGGGCGCTTGAGTGAGGCGGCGTGAGCGTGCTCAGCCCTTCCTCGGACTGGCCTCTGGGGCGAGTCGGCTGGGCAGCGGCTGCATGCGCCCCTCCCCTGCCAACCCCAGCTTCCCGCCCTCCGCTGGCGGCTGCACCTGCCCGGGTGCCTCCTCTCGGCTCCCAGCACTTCCGAGTTCCGTGCTTTTTCCTTTCTTTTCTGAAGATTTTATTTTTCAGATAGGGGGAGGGAGGGAGAGAAAGAAACATCAGTGTGTGAGAAAACCATCAGTTGATGCCTTTCACATGCCCCAGGGCAGGACCTGTCCAGAAACCCAGGCATGTGCCCTGACCGGGAATCGAACCAGCAACCTTTCAGTTCACAGGCTGCTGCTCAGTCCACTGAACCACACCAGTCAGGGCTCCATGCTTTTTTTTTTTTTTAATATATACTTAATTTTTTAGAGCAGTACTAGGTTCATAGCAATTTTGAGCAGAAGATAGGAAAAGTCCTCACATGCCCCCGACCCACCACCGCGGCCCCTTGTTAAAGCCAGCGAGCCCGCCCGGACACGCCATCGTGGCCGTTTGCGTTAGAGCTCGCTCTGATGTCCATGCTCTGAGTTCAGACACGCGTGTGGCACGAGTCCGTCGTCCTGCAAGGCAGTGGCTTCACTGCTCTAGAAATCCTCTGTGCCTTCCTGTCCCTCCGCCCCTCCTCCCAAGCCCTGGTGACCACCGCCCGGGCGCTCTCACCGCCTGCGTGGCTCTGCGCCCCCCAGAATGCCCGCGGTTGGGCATGGCATTCTGCACAGCCCTTTCAGATGGGCTTCTGCCCCTTAGTCGTGTGCATGGAAGTTTCCCCCCGTGTCTTCATGACTTGAAGCTCACCTTTTCTTAGCGCTGAATGCTATCAGTGGTCTGGACGTGCCCGAGTCGATCCGTTCATTTACGTGAAGGACATCCTGGTTGCTTCCAAGTTTTGGCGATTAAGAATAAAGCCACTATAAACCTGCCTGTTTTAAACGCTTGGACATAATTTTCAACACCTTCGAGTCGATACCAAGGAGTGATCGCTGGTAAAAGAATGTTTTATGTTCTAAGGAACCGCCGAACTATCTTCCAAAGTGGCTGCGCCCTTGCACGGTCGTTCCCACGGCAGCCGACGCGAGTTCCGTTGCTCCACGCCCCGGGCAGCAGGGGGCGACGGTGTTCTGGGCCGTGACCGTTTTCATACGTGTGGAGTGGTGATGTCCTTTTTTAAAATAATTTTTAAATTGTGGCTCAAACCAAATTTACCATCTTTACCAGTAAGTAAGCGTGCAACTCAGTAGCGCTAATACAGTCACATTGTCCGGGCCACGGACCTTCAGAATTTTCCTTCCAACTTGCGAAGCCGAAGCCCTGGGCCCCGGGCCTCCAACAACTGGAAGGCGAGCCCTGCCCCGCCGCGAGTTTCTGCGCCCCACGGCGGCGGCCGGCGGGACTGCAGCGGCCGAGCGGGGCCCGCGCGCGCGCCGGGGTCGGCGCTGAGTCGGGTGAGTCGGCCGGGCGCGCGGCCGCCGGCGCCCAGACCAGCAGGACGCAGGTTCTACCCTCCCTGTCCCCAGGGAGGAGCGGGAGTTGGGGGGTTTGGGCAGCGGGCGCTGCCACGCCGCGGCGGGGCGGGGGGGCGGGCAGGCCAGCAAAATGCCACCAACTTTCTGGAGGCCCCTCTGGGTGTGCCGCGCCCTCCCTGCTTTCCGGAGCTCGCACCGGGGGTCGGCTCCGCCTCGAGTTGGGGGCCCGGGGCCGGGTGGGGGGGCGGATCCAGGACCGGTGCTTTCTGGTCCGCCATCTTTCTGACGTCACCCTGGACTCAGTCTCAGGTCGCGTGTCCAGAGGACCCCGGTGCTGGTGACCCCTTGGGACAGGCGGGGTCCCTGGGGGGTGGGGGACGGGCTGAGCGTGTTCCCGAGAGTAAATCTCGGTCGCTCACGTGCCGGCCCTCGGGGGAAGGAGGTTTGTGCGCGCCGTGTCGAGCAGAAGCTCAGAGCTAGGGTTTGCAGCCGACCCTAATGCTGCCCTGTAACTTTGACCTGAGTGACTCGTGAGACTCGCTGTCCTCTGTGCTTCGGGACCATAAAGCCACCTGCCTTAAGGGCTGTGGGGAGGGCACGGAGCGAGCAGCAGTGCCTGGCACACCATCGCCTCATCAACAAAAGCGCGATTATGCAATGATGGCAGAGGGCCACCGGCCTCGTGACTGCGGGTTTTCCGGCTCGTCCCACACAGCGGGCCCTCAGAGGGGGGCGGTGCGGCCTGAATCGCAGGCGGGCCCGGCACTGCCCTTCCCGTTCCCAGGAGGGTGACTGCTTGGAGAGGCCCGACCTCCCAAACAGCGGCTCGGTAAGGGCGGTTTATGGGGTCGCTGCGTGAGGTGGGACCACCCTGCCGCCCCACCACCGCCACCACCCGGTCCTGACAGTCCTGCGTGGAAAGCAGGTCCCCCCTGGGACGGGGACGTTCAGCTGGAGCTGGGACGGAAGCCAGGGGCTGGGCCCCGGAAGTCCACGGAGCACCTGCGGGTGGTGCCCTCCTGCTCTGTTGCGTGACCTCACAGCTGGCCCCCAGTTCCGCACAGTCCGGTCCTCGGCCAGTCAGTCAGTCTTGCAAAGCCCAGGGCTCCGGCCACCTCCTCCCGCTGCCACTCACCTCCCCCTGCATAGGACTTCCCAGTGGCACCTTGGTCCCGTTGCCAGGCCATCCTGGCTGGCAGTGCCAGAGCCGGCCAAAGTCCTCCACTGAGGCTCCCCCAGAAAGTCCTGCTCCAGCCTGGGGCAAGGCCCCCCTGACCCTCAAGGCAGTCTCTGCACCACTGGCCTGGCGTCTCGGCTCTGACTTCCACCTCCTCCTCCGTGGACGAGCACCTGGGAGCAGGCGGCCGTCCATCCCTCCCCGCTGTGCTGCAAGTGCCCGGCCCAGCACCCAGCACCCATCACCCAGCACCTGGGATGCCCAGCACAGGTGGAACAGAACCCAAGCCCAGGCCAAGGCAGGATGCAGGGAGGGCCCAGCTGGGCCCCAGCAAGCTCCACCCTCTGGGCCTGGGCCTGGGCCTGGGCCTGGCAGGAGCGTGGCATGTGGGGACTGGGGAAGCAGAGGAACAGCCTTCACACGCCACGCAGGATTTTACCAAGAGGCCCAAGCACTCCGAAGTCCGGAGGGGCCCTGCGCAGACTGAGGTGCTCTTGCTGTTGGGGAGTGAGGGAGAGAACTTAGTGGGGTACGGGGGGCGGGGCTTCCTCCAGCCCTGCTCCAGCTGAGGGAGGGCACCCTCAAGGCCCGGAACTACTCCAGCTGCTTCCGGAGGGAGAGCTGGCCTCACGTGCCCTGGGAGGGGTGAAGGGGGCAGAGGCAGTGCCCGGTCCCCGCCTCTGGGCTCCTGGGTGTTCGAATTTGAGTGGGTTTGGCCTCCGAGTTCCCACCAGCCTCGCCGATTTAAAAACCCAAATCCCACCTCTTTTACTGTTGAAGAAGGAGGGCGCTGAGGGGTGTGGTTACCTCTGGGGGTGCGGGGCGCAGAGCCTGTGACCCAGGGAGACGGGGGAGGCCAGCAACGGGAAGGCGGGAGGAGCCGTCCTTAGGGTCCCCGGCAGGCCCGCGAGGGCGTCAGGAAGTTACACGTCCACTCGGTTCCCATCTCCCCGGCTCCCAGGAGGAGTTGGGGCAGCGGATGTTCCAGGACAGAGTATGGGGAGGAGGAAGCAGGCCCCCCGCCGTGGGGACAGTCGCCCCTCACGCCAGGCTGGAGGGAGCTCGGCCCACTGCTCTCCAAGTCCTGAGCGTGAAGGAGACCCGCTGCCTGGGCGGCCGCCAGAGCCAGCCGCCTCCGCCAGAGGCGGAGGAGAGGGTCCTCAGGCCAGCACACGGGCACGTCAGGGTGACCGGGGGCTCTGCTCCCTCTCACCCACCCCCAGGTCCAAACTCAACACAGCCCGCCCCGCCCCGCCCCCTGAAACCCAGGAAGCTGGGCCAGCAGGCGGCCAGGTGGGGGTTCCCAGGTGGGGGGTCGTGTCCAGGCAGCCGCAGGCCCGCTGAGAACTAGGAGACGTGTGTGTAAGCTGTGCATGTGCTAGTGTGTGTGAATGCGTGTGCATGTGATCGTGTCAGTCGGTAAAAATGTGGGTAGTGTCTGTGAGTGTGTTTTGTGTGTGATTCTGTGTGTTGAGTGCAGTAGCGTGAAGTGAGGGGACGCTGAGACCTTCATGCCCTCCCCCCACGCGGGCCTGTGACCTCCCTGTAGCGCCGGGCAAGAGTCACTACCAAACCCGGGAGGCGGGGCCGCTCAGGAGGAGGCAGGTGATGTGTGAAAGGTCAGGACGTGTCCTGGGGACAAGTCTGTACAAACATGAGGTGTGCACCTAATGTGACGGGTGGCCGGGTCAAGTCTGAACCCCCCGGCTCTTCCTCGGAGCCTGTGCGGAGCTGGGGAGTCAGATGGGGGTGGGCTTCTCATCTCTGCCCTCCTCCCCTAGGGAACGCCTGGACAGGGCAGGAGGGACGAGGACTTCTCTGGCCACCCTGCACCTGACCTTCTCTGCCCCTTCCCTGTACCCTCTGGCAGCAGTCACCCAACAGACGGGCTGGCTAGGGCAGAGGGCAGAGGGCAAAGGCCAGACTCCGTTCCCCTTATAAAGAGCCCAGGCTGGTCGAGTCCACGGGCTGTGGTGAGGACACCCTGCCTGGCCTGGTCCTAGGGGCCTGGGGTGGGGAGGGGCGCCCCGAAGAGCCCAGTGGGCACTGAGGCAGCCATGGGGCTCCTGACGGGGGAGGCACTCTGGACTCTGGCCGTGGTCGTGGTCATCTTCCTGCTGCTGGTGGACCTGCTGCCCCAGGCTGTGCAGCGCTGGTCTGCACGCTACCCGCCAGGCCCGGTGCCACTGCCCGGGCTGGGCAACCTGCTGCAGGTGGACTTCCAGAACATGCCTTGCTCTATGAACCAGGTGAGGAAGGTTGGGAGGTGGGCAGCGGAGGTCCTGGGGACCCCACCTCGCAGCAGACAGCGGGTGGGGAGGGAAGCCGCAGGCTGGCCCGGGAGCTGAGCCGAGAGGGGCGGGCCGGTTCCAGGCCTTCCTGAGGGCGGCGTTCGCACAGCGGCCTGAAGGGCAGCTCAGATTTTCCAAAGGTCAGAGGGGGTGGAGAGGGGGTGGCGCTTGGCCACGAGTTTGGGTTCCGGCTGGGTTGTGTTTAAATTACGTGAGCTCGTGTGCCTCCATTTAGCTCAGGGAGAAAGTCCTTGAAAATGGGGGAGAGGAGTCTGGTCACGAGCCCCACTTAAATCAGGGAATCGGTGTTGAAGGGGGTAGAGAAAGGGCCCAACTCTTCTGCGGCTGTGGGTCCTGGCGCCCCCCTCACTGCTCACCTCTGTGAGCCTCAGTTTCTTCACCTGTACAGTGGGATGTTACTAGGCCTACTGACAATTTCAGTGACCTTTGCAAAGTCACAGCTGGGTGGTCTGATCCAGCGTGAGGCGCTTGAACAAGAGGATGTGACCTCCCGGGCCACGAGGCCGGATAAAGTCCCAGCACCTTCTTGCTGCTGACAGCCCCGGTGTCCGCGGAGGCTAGGGCCGTGAGACTGGGTGGGTGGGGGTCTTAACGAACACCCTGGACCCTCCGCCTGCAGCTGCGGCGCCGCTTCGGGGACGTGTTCAGCCTGCGGCTGGTCCGGACGCCCGTGGTCGTGGTCAACGGTCTGGCGGCCGTGCGCGAGACGCTGGTGCAGCACAGCGAGGACACCGCCGACCGCCCGCCTATGCCCATCTACCAGCACCTGGGTTTCGGGCCGCGCGCGGAAGGCAAGTGGAGGGGACAGGCTGCGGCCGCGCGGGGACAAGGCCCGCAGTGACTCGAGCCCCAGTGGGCTCAGGCGGAGGAGGGTCCTGGACGTGCGGTGCACGGAAGAGTCAGCGAATTTGAAGGGGCGGCGGGGCCCAGGGTGCGGGAGAAGGATGTGGGCGGGGCCCTACGGAGAGGGGCGGGCCGGGGCCGGAGCGAGCGGGAACGAGGAGGACGCGGTCCGTGGGAGCCGGTCAGGGCCTTCCCGGAATGGTGGGGGCGGGGGTCAGCGTGGGTCGAGCGGACTGGGGCCCAGACCTGCCACCAGCAGAGGAGAGCTGGCGAGCAGTAAGGGGGACAGAGAGCGGGACCCGTCCCTCGTTGGAAGGGCGTTGCCAAGTGGGCGGGACTTGGTGGGCGGAGGCCGAGCCAGTGCGCACAGAGCAGGAGGCGGGGCCGCGCGGGGCCGGGCGGGCCTGTGTGATTGACAGGCACGGAAGGGGGCAGGACTTGTGGGCAGGGCAGGGGCGGAAACCTGCCCCCTGACCCGGCGATGGGAGAGGCCGCGAGCCAGGTGTGCGGGGAGGGGCGGGGCCGGGGCCGGGCCCGCCCGAGCCAATCCCGCTCCCGCCCCCTAGGGGTCATCCTCGCACGCTATGGGCACGCGTGGCGCGAGCAGCGGCGCTTCTCCCTGTCCACCCTGCGCAACTTCGGCGTGGGCAAGAAGTCACTGGAGCAGTGGGTGACCGAGGAGGCCTCCCACCTCTGTGCCGCCTTCGCTGACCAGGCCGGTGAGCGCGGGGGGCTGAGAGGCACGGGACGGGGATGGAGGGGCGGGGGAAGGGGAGATGGGGGCGGCGCCCTGACCTGCCCCGCCCTGCCCCCTCCCAGGACGCCCCTTTGGCCCCAACGTCCTCCTGAATAAGGCGGTGAGCAACGTGATCACCTCCCTCATTTTTGGGCGCCGCTTCGAGTACGACGACCCGCGCTTCCTCAAGCTGCTGGACCTAATGCAGGAAGGACTGAAGGAGGAGTCAGGGTTGCTGCGCGAGGTGCGGGGGAGGGTGGCGAGGACCAGGAGTCTTGGGCGAGCTCAGCGGAAGGCAGGCTTCTGCCCTGCAAGGGGCCCTTGGGGAGCGGAATCGATAAGATGCAGAAGGGCTTCAGAAAAAGGGCATTTCAGAGCAGGCGCGTGCAGGAAAGGCCTGGAGGTGGGGAAATCGCCGAGAGAGATGGAAGAGGCGGGCCAGGGTCAGCCCGCACCGGGTGAGAGCCTAGGAACCCGGACCTCCTCCGTTAGAAGTGACAGAACTGACGACAGGTAGATTTTAGGTTTATCCTTCTGGCAGCCCAGGCCAGGGTAGAGAGTGGAGGCCCGCCTGGCGGGAGGAACCAGGTCCGTGGAGGCAAGACCTCGGGGGCAGCTGGGACCTGACCCGTCAGGGGGAACACCTGAGAGCAGGGAAGGCCGTGCGGAGCCCCACGTGTGCGGCCTGCGCAGGTGCTGAACTTGGTCCCGGTGCCTGCGCAGGTGCTGAACTTGGTCCCGGTGCTCCTGCACATCCCGGGACTGGCGGCCAAGTTCTTCGCGGCGCAGAAGGCCTTCATGGCCGCGATAGACGAGCTGATCACGGAGCACAGGATGACCCGGGACCCGACCCAGCCTCCCCGGGACCTGACTGATGCCTTTCTGGATGAGGTGGAGAAGGTGAGGGGCGGCTCCCGGGGGCGGAGCCTGGGTGTTGTGGGTTGTACCGTGAGGTGCGCCCGGCGGAGGTGGGGCCTGTGTACCGCCCAGTGATCTGACACAGAGGCTGCTGGGTGCATTCTGGGAGGCCGTGCGGGGGCCTCCTCCTCCTGCCCCTGAGTGTACCCTCTGCACGGCCCAGGCCAACGGGAACCCCGAGAGCAGCTTCAACGATGAGAACCTGCGCATGGTGGTGGCCGACCTGTTCAGTGCTGGGATGGTGACCACCTCCACCACGCTGGTCTGGGGCCTCCTGTTCATGATCACGCATCCGGACGTGCAGCGTGAGGCCAGCCCAGCCCAGGGCCCCCCGGTGGGAGGAGAGGGACAGCCTGGGAGCCCGGAGCTGGCGTAGCTCCAGGAGCGCTCTAAGCGAGGAGCCTGGGTCCCAAGTCTGAGGTCGGCGTGACCTCCTCCTCTATCTACCTGGGCACAACCTCCAGAGGTGGCCGAAGCCCACCCAGCTCTTGGGTCTGACCACCGTGGGGGCATTTGTCTGTCCAGGCCGTGTCCAGCAGGAGATCGACGAGGTGATAGGGCAAGTGCGGCAACCGGAGATGGGGGACCAGGCCCGGATGCCCTTCACCATGGCCGTGGTCCACGAGGTGCAGCGCTTCGGGGACATCATCCCGCTGGGCCTGCCCCACAAGACGTCCCGTGACATTGAGGTGCAGGGCTTCCTCATCCCCAAGGTAGGCCTGTGGCCCTCCTCGCCCCGGCTCACAGCGCCTCCCGTCTGGCAGCCCCGACGTGCCCCTGGCCGGGCCCCAGCCACGCCACGTGCTCACTTCCACAGGCACTGGCTGCGTCCTGGGTGGGCGTGGGGGTGAGGACAGGGCCAGAGCCCCCAGCCGGGTGGCGGGGGGGCGGGGACAGACTGAGACGGGCGGGAGGAGTTGTGCACGCGGGCACCCACAGGAAGCCCGTCACCCTGCCCCATGGGGACAGGTGTGTTCCGGGCAGTGTGCGCGTGCCCGTGCGTGTTTGGTGGCAGGGGTCCCCGCATCCCCCGCCCACATCAGGCCTCTCCTGCCAGGGGACGATGCTGATCACCAACCTGTCGTCGGTGCTGAAGGACGAGGCCGCCTGGAAGCAGCCGTCCCGCTTCTGCCCGGAGAACTTCCTGGACGCCCAGGGCCGCTTCGTCAAGCAGGCGGCTTTCATGCCCTTTTCGGCAGGTACCTCCTCAGCCCGGCTCACTGCCCCGCCCCGAGGGGTCTGAGGGGGTCCAGCCCAGGCCCCGGGCTCACCGAGCCCCCCTCCCGCACTGTGCCCGCCCACAGGCCGCCGCCTGTGCCTCGGGGAGCCCCTGGCCCGCATGGAGCTCTTCCTCTTCTTCACCTGCCTCCTGCAGCGCTTCCGCTTCTCGGTGCCCGAGGGGCAGCCCCGCCCCAGCGAGCAGAGCGTCTACTCCTTCCTGGCCACCCCGGTCCCCTACCAGCTCTGCGCTGTGCCCCGCTAGGGCGGGCACCGAGCCCCCAGTCTGCTCCTCCGCTGGGAGCCCCAATGCACAATAAACCGACCCGGTGACTCCAGCCTGAGAGCCCCACCCAGTCCCCTAACCAGCCCCCGGCAGTGATGCAGCCGCAGCCGCCGCCCCTGCCCCAGCGCCAGGGCCTTCCGGCCTCGCCCGCCCTTCCCCGGCATCCGACCCCCTTGGAGAGGTGGGTGTGCTGAGGCTCAGAGAGCGACAGCTTACCCTAGTCCCCTATGGAGACCCAATCCTGGCTGCTAAGAGCTGTCGGGCAGGCCCAGTGGGGTGGGGTCCTCACTCAGCCCGCCGGCCGCACCTCGGGCCTGGCACCCCCAGCCGGCACCATCAAGTGTGCTCCCCTAACTCCACCTATGACACCCCAAAGGTGGGGAGCTCAGGGTAGCTGGGACGAGCCCGGGGAACCCCAGGCTCTGCCGAGTTGCCCCCCCGCCCTGCCCCTCGGGGGGGCACAGGTCCCGGCCCCGCCAGGTCAGGGTTGCCCCGGGGCCGGCCTGGAGCTGGAGGGTGCCTCAGGCTCCAACGGGCTCGGGTTCCTGAGCGGCCAGGCCAGGCCCGGCCCGGCCCTCAGCAGGCTTGGCCGGGCAGGGGACCAGCCCCTGTGGGCTGCAGGTACAGCTCAGGGACAGGGGTCAGACCTTGGGGGCCACACGGGGACCCTGGAGGACAGCCTGGCTCCAGTCCTTGCTCTGCCACAGCCCTGTGTGAGCCTGGGCTTCTGTGCCCCCTCCTGCCAAGGAGAAGACGGACCAGACGGCTGCTGGGTCCCATCCTCCGGCTCTAGGGCCGAGACCTCGTTGGCCTGCCATGCCCCGTGCCCCGTGCCCGCGGGGAAGGGGCTGGCTCTGACCGAGCGCACAGGAGCGCCCCAAGGCTCCTAGGGACCGCCTGCCCGCCAAGTCCTGGGACACCCTTCAACGCATTTAGTTAACAGCTCGGCGACCCCCCACGGTCAGGGCAGGAGGACCCCCCCCCCCGCCCACCCGACAGCATCAACAGCACCTGTGACGGGCTCCACCCGTGTCGGCCATGACAGGGGCTCCCAGCTCTCCATTCGGGGATCTCGGGCTGTCCCTTGACAGGGGGTCGAAGGCCGGCAGGGCCCTGCGGCGCCCCCGGAGCAGCCGTGCTGGCGGGAAGCCGTGTCCTGCAGCTCCTGGACGTGAGTGCCGGCGGGGGGGTCCTCACGCCGGGTCCGTGGGGACGCGAGGCCCCGAGAGGAGGCAGTGGGGCCGCACAGGCATCGGCTCGTGCATTTATTGGCCAGTTTGTCATCCGCAGTTCCGAGTCTCGGGGCTGTCAGAGGCCGGGAACCAGCCGAGCCAGAGCTTCCTCAGGGGCTGTGCGGGCCCCCGGGGCCCGTCCTGCTCTCTCCCCACCTCGGAAGCCTCTACAAAACACAGAGAAGTGTGCCCTATGAGGGGGACAGGGCCAGGGCACACGCTGAGGGGGTGCAGGCAGGGAGCAGGCAGGTGGGCACGGACACAGCGACTCCTCCGGGCTGAGGGGAGAGGTCCTGAGCCCCCCAGCCAGGAGCAAGCAGGAGGCTCATTCAGGGATGTCGGGCATCTGGCTGCCTGGATGTTGCCCTCCCTGCTCCCTGGGCAGGGGTGGGGGGAGGTCTGCAAGGAGCTGGGCTCTGGACGACCTCCGAGGGGTCAGGGAGGTGAGGGAGGGGGCGGGCAGGCCTGCTGCAGCAGGGCGGGGTCCGCCCGCTCACCAGAGGGGCGCAGCGGGCTCCTCTGGGGCCGCTCCGTCTCCCCGGGGAAGGAGCAGGGGCCCGGGGGCCCAGGAGACGGGGCTGCGTGGTGCGGCGGGGAGAGAGGCCTCAGTGCCCAAGAGTGCGGGGCAGGCCCGGACTCGGGCGGTGCCCGCTCATACCAGAGGATGGCGGCCTGGCATCATACTGGGGGCCCCAACCCTCCCCGCCGCGGGCCCCCATCCCCAGTGCCCTGGGCTCTCCCAACTGAGGCTCCAGACTTCCTGACCCTGCAGACGCCGGCGTCCCTGCCGCCGCCGCCACCTCCTCCTCAGCCACGTCCTTCCCGGCGGGAGCGGGGCTGGCTGCGTCCTCCGCTGGGGGCCTCGCCTCCCCCGTGTCCTGGGGCCAGACCGCAGGCCCCTCCCTGGGGACAGCATCACTCGGTCCTCCCGTGGCCCTGGGGGTCCCGGCCTGCCGGGAGAGACGGGTGGACATGACGTGAGCCAGAAGGTTCTGGGAACGCTGCATCCCTCCCCGTTCTCCGCTGCTGGGCGCGTCCGGGCCTCTGTCTTCCCGGGGACTCCTTCCCTCCTCAGCTCAAGCTGGGCTGGGGGTGCGAGTGTCCTGGAGGGGCCTGTCGCGACACCCTGCCCCGACACCGTCCTGGCCACGAGCTGGGGCCCCCCTGGCTCGCATGGGGCCTGGCCCTCCCAGGGGAGACCCCACTCACCTCAGCGGCCTCCTTCCTCCCGCTCCGGACCCTGCGTCTCTGCGGAGGGAAACGGCCTCGAGTGGCCCGGAGCCCTTCCCCGGCCTCCCACCGCGTCTCTCAGCGGGGCCCAGGGCGCCCGCACCCCAGGGCGCGAAGGGTCCCCGGCCCTCACCCACCTGAGCGGCCCCAGGGTAGCACTTGTCCATCGGCCCCCACACCGGCCTCAAGGTCTCTCCGGGGGTCTGTGTGACAAGGAGGAGAGGGAAGGGGTGGCGGTGACACGAGACCGCCGGGGACTCCGGAGGACCCCAAACACAGGACTCCGGGCGTCTTTAGAAAGAGAAGGCTTTGCCTCCGTGAACGAAACGGGGGCGGGGGGGCTTTACAACAGAAACGCTCAAACGTCAACCTCCAGTTGTTGAAAAACAAAACGACAAGATGGTGATGGGGATGAGAATTCTGAGCCAAGTGCGGGAAGGACAGTAGAAAAGGGTGTTTCTCAGAAAGAACGGGGACGGTGTCGGGAGGGCCGAGGGCCAGGTCGTGGCCCTTCCTGAGCGTGGGCACAGAGGCGACCGACGGGGGCGGGGGCGGGGGGGCAGGGAGTCTAAACAAACGCGCCCCTTTTTGCTCGCATCGAGACAATTCCCCACAGACCCACAGACGGGGCTGGCCACGGGCCTGCAGCGGGGGGCGGGGAGAGCCCACCCAGGCCGGCGGCAGTGAGCCTGCAGGTTCTGGGCCAGAGGGAAGGCCCTACCAACTTCCCGAGACGCAAAGAGAAAGGTCTGTTTCGGGGATTCAGTGTCATCCGACTTAAATGTCAACACTTGAAGCCAGAGGACAAGGAGGATCTTCAGATTCTGAGAAAACCGTCTCTAGTCTAGAACTCTATCCCCAGCCAGACTCTCAGTCGAGGATGAATTAAGGCTTTTTCCGACACGCGGTGCCACAAAGACCGCCCCTCAGGAACCAGTGGCGCTGGCTGGGGCCCCCTGGTGTACCCCCTCCCCCCGCCGAGGGCTGGCGGGGCGGCTTCTGCCCTGGCTGCTCGGACTCTGGCCGTCCAAGGGGGCGTGCAGCCCCAGGCAGGCGCCCTGCTCACCACCACCCCGCTCGCACGTGAACGGGGAACCACATCCCCGAGACTCGCACTGGGTCACCTGTCCTTTGGGTCCGCCGCGGAGCCCGGAGGTGACCAAAGAGCCAGACCACCAGGTGGGGGCAGGGCCTGTGCTTTAACGGCCGGAAACAGGAAATTCCTCCAGAACCCTTCCATTCATTCTCCCCTGCCACACACACACACACACACACACACACACACACACACACACACACACGGTTGACGGTCTAGGGTCAAGGAGCACGACCCCAGGGCTCTCGTCGCAGCCTCCAGGCCCTGACAGGGGCCCTACCTGTGACGTGTCCCCAGCAATGTCATGGCCGGGAGCTGTTTCCCCCACAGACCCCTGGAAATAGAAGCACGCCGTGCCTGCAGGTAGGCGAAGAAAAACGAGTTAAAACATTGAAAAGAGTGACGGGAGTATTTTTAAGTGTCAGTATGCACGATATGCCGGAGGTCACATCCTTCTGAGCTGTCTGAACGGTGAAAGCCACCAGGCGCTAACTTAAAACGCGCGAGGGGACACCTTCCCAGCCGGCACGCGGGCGGATCTGCAAAGCCTCGCTGCGGGACGGAGCGAGGGGCGGGCCGTGGGGGCGTCCCGTCTGCGGCGGGGGCGGGGCGGGGGCGCGCGCGCGTCAGAGGGAGACACGGGGACCGGGGGGCGCACGTGCCAGCTGCGCGACGGAGGACGGAGGGGGACGGAAGGGTGGCCTGGGCTGGGAGCAGCACGGCCAGCCCCGGGGGGCAGCCGGAGACGGGTGGCTCCGAGGAGAGACCCGGTTTCCCGGGCCCTTGGTCTCCCCGACGCCCCGCAGCCCCCAGGCCCCCCTCACCTGCCAGAACGAAGGCCTGCGCGACGCACAGGAACGCGAAGAGCCTGGAGAGCAAGCGGGGCTGAGTGTGAGGCCGGGTCGCTCACGCCCCACGTGGGCACCGGCGTCCCCCCCAGACCGGGCCCGCTCTCCGGGGCTGTCCGGTCGCCACCGCGGCTGCGGACCTCCCTCAGCTGTGACAGGGCTGCGCCGGGCCCCCTGCTTGCCTGCCCGCCCGCGCGGCTCGGCGCTGTGCCTCCGCGCACTTCCAAAGCCAGCGAGGAGGAGCCCGGAGCCCACAAGGAGCCCCAGTACCCGCCCCCCCCCCCCCCGGCCACCCTTCCTTCCTTCCTCACACCTGGGTCCACGGCGCCGCTCCAGCCAGACGGCAGGGACCTGCCCGTGGCTGGGCACTCGCAGGTGCCCGCCTGGCGCTGGGCGAGGCCTCCCTCCGGCTCCCCTCTCCCCCGGCCCTCCCGAGCTCTCCCCGCGCGCTGGCCTGAGAGACCCCACAGCCCGGCTTAGAAATCACGCCCCGAGACCCCTCCGCCTCCTCTGTGACCCCTCGGAGACAAGCAGAGCATTTTGCCACTGCCAAGGTGGTGACTCCCTGCCCACAGACACCCAGCCACGTCCCACTGGCCAGGCCCGGGCCCGGGCCCTTCACCCCGACCCCGAGCCCCAGACACATCCCACCAGTCGGGGGGGGGGGGGAGTTACAGAGACCTTTCCTCTTCCCTTCCCTATTTTCCCTTCCTCTTGGGCCCAGCTGGGGGCTCCCCTCCCTGGTCATCTGGGACGCCGAACGAGGGCCCCCCTAGACTTTACCTCTCTCCCCGGCAGCCTACGCCAAACACCATCTCCAGGCTAGGAAGAAAGGGTGCGCCACCGTCAGTGCATCGCGCAGGCCCGGGCCCGCGGGGTCCCTTCACCCCGCGGCTTGCAGGACTCACAGCCGCCAGCGGCAGCTGGGGCGGCAACCCCACCAGCGCTGCTCGGCCGGCGCCCCGCGGGCTGCTTCAGGGCGGAGGGGCGAGCGCCAGGAGCCTGGGAAACGCCCAGAAGCTGCCCCCAGGCCTCAGAGCCCCAAGCGACGGTGGCTTCAGTGCCCTGAGAGCTGGAGAGGCAGGTCCGGGGGTGAGAGTGGGGAAGGGGGGTGGATGGAACGCGGGAACAAAGGTTAGCGCTCCTGAACGTTTGGTATGAAATGCGCCCAGGTGCAGGTGGTGAACTGCAACAGCAAATGATGATGATTTAAAACCACCGGCCCTTGGAGGTACTCCCTGGGTTCTGCCACGTTTGGGGAGGGACATGGGGAGCACTGGGGAGGGTCCCTCCGGGGTCCCACCCTCAGCGTCGGGACCCCCCCCCCGAAACCTGACACCGCTGCAAAGTCAAGGTCTCCAGTGTGAGCCGGGCCCTCGGGGGCCCACAGAGCCTCCCTCACCCGTGGGAGCGCCCCTTCCCCACAGGGACTATTTCAGAGTCTCCCCCTAAACCCCCAACCCCGCCCGCCCCCCTCCCTGCAGAGGGGAAGCCGGGCGCCAGCGGAGGGGCATTCCCTGCCCTCTCTGCCCCCCCCCCAGGGCGCCGCCCTCTGCTCCTCTGGGCATCTCCTCCCCAAGGACGGGGCTGCCTCCCCTTCTCCGGGGCCGGGGGCCGGTCCCTTCCGTACTGCATCCCTCTGGTCCGGACTCCTCACCCCCCCTCCCCGGGGGGTTTTCGGGGGGTCTCCTCTCTCGCATACTCAGCTCCTCCTCCTCCTCTAACGGCTCCTTCCCATCAGCATCTGAACACATCACCAATCCCTTCCAGTAAAAAAACAGCCTTCTCGCTGAGCCCATATCGCTTCACCAGCAACCTTCCCTACCCTTCCCTGCAGTCTCCTGGGGACAGCTGTCTGCAGCGGAGGTCTTCACCCCCCCCCCCGCCACCTGCCCCACACTCACAGCCCACCTCAGTGGCTCTGTCCCCGTTCGTCCCCGAAAACTCTCACCAAAGTCCCCAGTGTGCTTCTCGTCGCCCAACCCAGTGGCCCCTTTCCAGGCCTTGGCTCACTTCACTCCTGTGGGCAACACGGTCCCTCAGAGTCCCCTCGGTCACCCCCTCTGGGCCACTGCTAGCAGCGTGTTCACAATAAGCTTTGTTGGTCATTTGCAACTGGGGCGGGGCACCAGCAGGCCTTCTCTGAGAGGGTTTGGGGGGAGAGCAGAGGGGACGAGTCCCGAGGGAGGGGACAGGAGGGGACAAGGGACACGCCGAGTAGCAAGGGCAGCCGGAACGGCAGGCCGGGGCCCCGCAGACACCCGTCCCCTGCTCGGGAGGCCCACTGCCCTTTGAGCCCCCTCAGCAAACACGCCGGCCCTCGTGACCTCGGTGCCCTGCACCCTCTGACCACGCCAGCGTCCGGGCGGCCGGCTCCCCTCCCCTCCGGCCCCGGGGCTGAGTGTGGGAAGGGCGCCGAAGCCAGCTGAGTGGGGGGTCCAGGCCCCGGCCCCTCCCTTCCGCAGGGAGAGTGCTGTCTGGGTCTGGGTGTGTGACATCATGTCTTGGGGGGCTTTGTGACAGGGCACCCTTGGCTGTGCACTTGGCCAGTTGCCTCGCTGGCCTGCACTCCCTGCCAGTCAGAGGCGGCACCTCTGTGGGCCTCGCTCTGGTTCCATTCGACGCCACCGATGGCGCCTGAGCCGCTGCGACGTGCAAAGCTCTCTCTGCACAGGGTCCTGGCGGGACACAAAGACACGGAGGTGCGTGAGACTCGGTCCTGTCTCACACGACCACAAGCTCATTTTCTGAATCAGGAACAAGAAGAGCACAGCCAGACAGTTTCTAGGTGTCGCCCATTCGTCCAGTGAATGTCCGCCGAGCCTCCACCTTGGGCCACGAATAACGCCGAGGGGATACAGAGCAAACAGGACACACGGCCTCCCCCTGAGGTGCCTGAAGACATCAAACCGACATCTCTGATTCAAGACAGTAACTTCTATCCTCCCCACATGACTATGAATGTTACCAAAATATAATTACAGAACCAAGGATGCAATAACACTAGGGAATGCCCAAGTGTCACATACGTATGACACATTACCAAGACAGACCATTAAACAAGTCTCAGTACATTTTAAAAGATTAAAGTTGCCCTGGCCGCATAGCTTAGGTTGGAATCCTAACTATGCACCTGAGTTGCGGGTTCGATCCCAGGTCACGGCACTTGCAGGAATCCACCAATGAATGCATATGTGGGTGGAGCAACGAGCTGATGTTTTTTTCTCTCTCTCTTAAAAAAGACAAGCTTAGCCCTGGCTGGCGTAGCTCAGTGGATTGAGCGTGGGCTGTGAACCAAAGCATCGCAGGTTCGATTCCCAGTCAGGGTACATGCCTGGGTTGCAGGCCATAACCCCCAGCAACTGCACATTGATGTTTCTCTCTCTCTCTCTATTTCCCTCCCTCCCCTCTCTAAAAATAAATAAAATTCTTTTTTAAAAAGTGCATTAAAAAAAAAGCTTAAAGTCATTTTAAGTATGTCCTTTGACTACAATAGAATTAAATCAGAAATCAATAGCAGTTCCCTGGAAAATCCCCAAATATTCAGAAACTAAATAACACACATGGGTAAAATTAGAAGTCAAAAGGAAAGTTAGAAAGTATTTTAACTGAGTGAAAATGAAAACATGTAAAAATGTGTGGGATATGCCCTGGCTGGTGTGGCTCAGTGGATTGAGCGCTGGCCTGTGAACTGAAGGGTCGCTGGTTCCATTCCCAGCCGGGGCCCACGCCTGGGCTGTGAGCTGGGTCCCCAGCTGGTGTGTGAGAGGCAACAGATCAATGCACCTCTCACACACCAGGGCTGCTCACCCTCTCCGTCTCCCTCCCTCCCCCCCCTCTAAAAATGAATAAATAAAATCTTTTAAAAAAATTTATAGCACTAAGATATTAAGAAAATAAGAAAAGTCTCAAATCAATGACCTCAGTTTCTACCTTAAAGGGGTAAAAATGGAGGAGAAAATAAAACCCAAAGTAAGCACAACAAAGGAAAGAAAAAAAATCAGAGTGGAAATATGATCTTAATTAATCAGTGTCACCCCAATAAATTTAATTTAAAAATTAATAAGTTAAATGTTCTGTAGTAGATAGGAATTAGTAAAATAATAAATGCTATTTTTAAACCTAAAAAAAAAGAAATAAATAAGACCAAAGGCTGGTTTTGTGAGATCAGCAGAGAATGTAATCCTGCAGCTAGAAGAGATTAGGGGAAAAAAGCAGTAAGACACAAACGATCAGTACAAGAGGAGGAGGGTGACGTTGATGCTGACACCACAGATATTAAAAGGGTACTGAGGGCCCTGGCTGGCGTAGCTCAGTGGATTGAGCGCGGGCTGTGAACCAAAGCATTGCAGGTTCGATTCCCAGTCAGGGCACATGCCTGGGTTGCAGGCCACAGCCCCCAGCAACCCGCACATTGATATTTCTCTCTCTCTCTTTCTCCCTCCCTTCCCTCTCTAAAAATAAAGAAATAAATCTTTAAAAAGAAAAGCAGTAAGACACAAATGATCAGTACAAGAGGAGGAGGGTGACATTGATGCCGATGCCACAGTATTTAAAGGGCACTGAGGGAATGTTTTGAACAACACTATGCCAATAAGTGTGACAATGTCGATGAAATGGACAAAATCTCTAAAACACACCAAGTACCAAAGCCCACGCATGCAAGGAGAAACCTATAGCCTGGGGAACCCTGTATCTGTCAAAGACATCGACTTGAAATTTCCCACACACAGAACTTCAGGCCCATCTGGCTTCACTAGTGAATTCTACCAAACTCCTAAGGAAGCAGTAATAGAACACGAACTGCTTCCGGAAGAACAGGAGAGAATACTTCCAGGCGCCTTCTGTGAAGGCAGCCAAACCAGGTGAAGACGGAAAGAAAATCATAGCTCGACCTCCCTCATAGACACAGATGCAAATATTGTGAATGAACCTTATCAAGTCGAAACCAACAACATATAAAAAGGATAATACGTCACTACCAAAGGAGTTTATCCTCCGGAAGGCAAGGTTGGTTCAGTATTCCAAAATCTAGCCCATCTAATCTACCATATGAACAGACTAAAAAAGCAAAACCATATACTTATCTCAATATGCACAAAAAAGGACAAAATCAACACGTGTCCCTGAAAAAACTCTCAGCAAACCAGGAGCAGCTGGAGACATCCTCCACCTGATGAAGCACATGCATGGAAACACAGAGCGGCCCGGCCAGGGCGCCCCGCTGGTCAGTGAGTGCATCACCCCACACATGGGGGGGGTGGGGCGGGCGGAGGGGTGGTCTGACCCCGGGGAGGGGACGCGCAAGGACCAACCAATGAATACATGCATAAGTGGAACAAAAAAATCAACGTTTCTCTCTCTCTTTCTCTCTCTCTCTCTCTCAAATTAGTTTTTTTTTAAAGTAGAGCTCTAATAGTAAATATACTCAACAGTGAAATACTGAATGCTTCCCCCCTACGTCAGGAATGGGTCAGGATGCCTGACTTCGTCACTTCCACGTAACATCGCACCGGGAGTTCTGGACAGTGAACTAAGTCAAGAAAGAGAAGTAAAAGGCAACCCAATTGGAAAGGAAGCGGTCAAACTGTCTTTATTTGCAGACAACACGATTGTGTATGAAATTCTACGGGGTCATCCAAAAAGCTACTAGAGTTTCGCGGAGTGCAATGATACAAAATCAATATAAAAAACCAAGTATACTTGCTGTAAACCTAAAACGGCTCTGAAAACAAAAATCACTTCTATTTCTATATCACAGCGATGAACAATTGGGAATTTAAACTTTTCAAGTACCATTTGCCATAGCATCAAAAACACGCCCTTCCCTGGGGAAAACCTGACGAAAGACGTGTGCAAGGCCTGCACGTGCAAGACCACAAGCCGGTGCGGGAGTTCAAGAAGACCGCAATAAAGGAAGGGCCATGCACCGCAGTCGTGGACGCGAAGATCCGCCGTCGTCAAGACGTCGACTCCACCCTCAAACTGATCTGAAGACCTAGTGTAATCGCAATAAAACCCTCATCAAATTTTTGCTGTTGAAATCTGTATGCTGTTTCTAAAGTGTTTATGGAAATACCAAGACCTAGAATAGTCAAACATTTTTGAAAAAAAAAAAAAAAAGCAGCAGCAGCAGCTGGACAGGAATCAAGACAGTACGAGAGTGTTGCGGTCAAAACAAACGAAACACAACAGAGCGCGGAGGTAGCTGGCGCGGGGCGCGCACCCGCAGCCCCGCATCTCCGAGGCCGAGGCACGAGGACCGCCTGAGTTCCCAGCTGCGGCGCACTGTGCCCACCGGGTGACGCACTAAGTTCGGCGTCGATACGGTGACCTCCCGGGGGCCGGCGGGGCGTCACCAGGTTGCCTAAGGAGGGGTGAACCGGCCCAGGTGGGAAACCGTGCAGGTCAGAACAGAGTGCAGACATAGACCCACAGAATTTCCATCGATTTTAGACAACGGTACAAATGCCATTCGGTGGAGGAACTATAAAGCCTTCTCAATCATGGTCAAGGAACAACTGGATTTTTTTTTTAAGATTTTTATTTATTTATTTTTAGAGAGGGAAGGGAGGGAGAAAGAGACAGAGAGAGAGAAACATCAATGTGCGGTTGCTGGGGGCCATGACCTGCAATCCAGGCATGTACCCTGACTGGGAATCGAACCTGCGATGCTTTGGTTCGCAGCGCATGCTCAATCCACTGAGCTACGCCAGCCAGGGCTACAACTGGATATTTTTATGGAAAAAAAAATGGACTTCGACTCATATCTCACATCGTATGCTAAAACTGACTCGATCACAGACCCAGATGTAAAACCTACAACTGTGAAACCTCTAGAAGAAAACACGGGAGAAAAGTCCTCGTGATCGTGGATTAGGCGAATATACCTCAAACATAATGCCAGATCACGGTCCATAACAGGAAAAAAAGTGATAAATTGGACTTCATCAAAATTAAAATCTTCTGGTCTTTCTAAAGATACCGATACATCAAAATTAAAATCTTCTGGTCTTTCTAAAGATACTGATAATAGAATAAGTAGAAAAGCCACAGACTAGGAGAAAACATTTCCAAATTTTTGTTTTAAATAACAATAAATACGCTAGCTGGACACTAGCTAGATCCATGAATAGAGGAACAAGTAAAACATGGTCTGTGCACATGACAAATTCGTTCCAGAAAATAAAGTGAAGCAGATCCGCATGACCCGACAGAGTGACTTTGGAGACGTTTGGTGAAAAAGATGAACTGCAACACAAAGGCATGGGAGGATTCATTTATATATATATATATAAAATCAGTCCTCCCCACAACCTCAGGTCACAAACTCAAATGTGCAAAATATAGTGAAATGGCACATTTCTTTATTGTTACTTAAAACAAAAATGTTACCTCCACGCCCCCAACTCGCCAAGCTGGTGGGAGGTGGATCGTAAGGAATTGAGGCATGACTGTCCCAGGGGCCCAGGGGCCCAGGGGCCGGAGCCCGGAAGTCTGTCCAGACCCCAGCGGCGTGCGCACTGCCGAGGCGTCCGCAGGCAAGGACTGGGACTCCATTCTCTCGTGTCCTCTGTGTTTGGCTCAGTGGGCGACGAGGAACATCACGCAGGAAACGGTTGAGAAATGCATGCACGGACACATGGGTGAGCGGCAGGGCCAGAGTCCCCGATCTGGGTCCACTACTCCGTGCTCCTGACATCTGTGACTTAGAGTGACCTGCGCTTTGTAGGAGCCACCTCTCCAGGCTGCAGCCTGAAGCGGTGAGGGTATTTTCGGGGCCAGCCTCCTAAGCTGGCGATCCGTGTGGCCACACAGGGCCCCGTGCTCAGAAGGGCCGTACTTCGTACGCCACCCTCTCCCACGGGGTAATATCAGAGGAGAATGAATAGAGAGTCAGGACTTTCTTTTTTTTTTAAGATTTTATTTATTTATTTTTTAGAGAGGGGAGGGAGGGAGAAAGAGAGACAGAGAGAAACATCAATGTGCGGTTGCTGGGGGCCGTGGCCTGCAACCCAGGCATGTGCCCTGACTGGGAATCGAACCTGCGACACTTTGGTTCGCAGCCTGAGCTCAATCCACTGAGCTACGCCAGCCAGGTGAGAGTCAGGACTTCCACCGCTGACCACGGGTGCTCAGAGAAAGGCAATCTTCCTCCTGCGGTTTCTGTGTCAGCGCTGAGGTCTTGGGGGGAGAAGTAGTCATGAGACACTCCACTCCTACACTTGCCGACCAGAGCGGTATGGGGGGGGGGGAACGGGAGCTGAACTCCCGCTGAGTGCTGTGCAGGGCCCCCACCCCTGGTGCCACCCAAGGCTGCGTGGGGGACCTGGGCTGCTACCCCCACTCAGGGTCACAAGGAAGCTCATCCACTCCCCCGCTGATGTCAGGGGAAACCAGGCAAACGAGACAGTTTAAACAAGACCCGGAGTCTCATACCACAATCTCCAAGTGTCCAGGTTTCAGTAGAAAAATCACATGCTGAAAACAAGGAACATCTTAAACCACATTTTAAAAAGACACTCACTAGAAGCCAACAGCGAGGTGACAGAGGTGGCGGAATGATCGGATAAGGATTTAACACAGACAGTAGAAACACGCTTCCACAAGCAATCATGAACGTGCTTGAAACAAAATCAAAAACAGTCTCAGCAGAGGAACATTAGGTGTGAGGAAGAACCAGATGTAAAATTTAGAAAAATAATCGAAATAAAAAGCTCAGTGGATGGGCTCAAAGGCCGAAAAGAGAGAAAATAACCAGTGAACGGGAAGATGAAACAGTGGAGATGACTCCATCTGAACAACAGAGAAAACGGACTGAGGACAAAACGAATGGGAAAAGGCCCAGCGCCGTGTGGGCGGGGCCTCGGAAGGAGGGGAAGAGGGCGGGCCGAGCACACACTGAGAGCAAACTTTCCAAATCTTGTAAGGAGCGTGACAGACCCAAGTCCCTGAGCCACTCCCAAGCAGCTACGTTCAAACAAGTCCACACGAAGCCACATCACTTCACAGACTTCTGAAAATTAAAGTAAAAAAGGACTTTTGAGAGTAGCCAGAGAAAAACAATGCCCTGATTTCGTCATTCAAAACCAATTTGAATGACAGCTGATTACGCATCAGAAGCCACAGGGGCCAGAAGGAAGTAACACACAAGTTTTGTTTGTTTTTTTAAGTTTAAACTGTCAACTCAGACTCCCATACCCAATGAAAATATCCTTCAGGAATGCTGGCGGGAAATCAGGAAATTCTCAGATAAAAAAAAAAAACAACTAAGAATTTTTCACCAGCTGATAGGCTCAACTGACTTTTTAAAAAATATTTTATTTATTTGTAGAGAGAGGGGAAGAGAGGGGGAAGAAGAGGGAGAGAAACAGTGTGAGAGAGAAATATCCTTTGCCTGAGAGGCAACCGAGGATGTGCCCTGTAACCCAGGCATGCACCCTGACTGGGAATCGAACCAGTGACCCATTGGTTTGCAGGCTGGTGCCCAGCCCACTGAGCCACACCAGCCAGGGCTCAACTGACTTTTTAAAAAGGTACAAAAGCTATTCTGTGGAGGAAGGCTGGCTTTTCAACAAATGGCTCTGGAGAAATCAGATGTCCATAGGCAAAAAAAAAGGACCCTTGACCTAAATCTAACAGGTTTTACAAAAATTACCGTAACTAAAAACAGATTATGTACTTAAATATAAAACATAAAAGTTTTTTTAAAAAATCACAGAAAATCTTCTGAACTTGGGGCTAAGCAAAGGGTCCTTAGGTCTGGCGGAAACAACACAATCCAGAAAAGGAAAAACTGATAAATTGGCTTTCACCAAAATTAAATACTTTGGCTCTGAGGCAGACCCTGTTGGAAAGATTAAAAAAATAAGCTACAGAGTGGGGGACATATTTGCAAACCACATGTCTGACAAAGGACTCATATCTAGGATACAGGGGGTGGGCACAAGTAGGTTTACAGTTGTCAGTATGAGAAAGTTTATTCTTGTATTATTATTTACTAATTATTGTATCATTTTCCACACAAACTGTAAACCTACTTGTGCCCACCCCGTATAAAGAACTCTCAAAAACTGACAGGTAAACAAATAATCTAACTGGCAAACGGGCAGAAGACATGCAAAGACATTTCCCTCCGGAGACTGTGCGATGGGAAGTGAGCAAGTGAAAGGCCATTTGATACCACGAGCCGTTAGGGAAACAGAAATGAAAACCAGACAACCCCACAGACTTGCCAGAATGGCTAACACGTAAAGAGCTGCTCTGGCACGGGCAGAAGAGGGCCTGGGGACACCGGGCCTCACTCACGCCGTGCGACCAGGACGGTGGGACCGCTGCCCTGGAAAACAAGCTGGTCGTCTCCTGACTGGACATGCACCACGCCCCTGACCCAGCAGCCGCCGCCCTGGGCACTCACCCCGGAGAAGGAAGCCTCATGCTCACGGTGACCTGGCAGACGGCTTGTAACTGATGTCAGGGACTGGCTCTGAATTCTTTGCCCTGTACGTACGTCCCATCGCCTCTGATTCTGCGGAGGGTCTTTACTTTCTTACTGTGCTGTCCTTTCCCGATTTCCTAACAGCACTGTTTTTAGTTAAGGACAAAGAGGACATTTTGCTTTTTTAAAGCGATGAGAGCAAGAAAGTATCATCAAAGCACTACACTAGACTTGCCCCGACGGATGTGGCCCAGTTGGTTGGGTGTTGCCCTGCAAAGCAAAACATCGCCGGTTCCATTCCCGGTCAGGGCACGTGCCGAGGTTGTGGTTCGGGTCCCTGGTCGGGGCCCACGGCAGAGGCAACCTTTGCCCCTCGATATCTCTCTTCCTCCTTCCCCTCCCCCTCTCTAAAAATAAACTTAAAAAAGTAAATAAAATGGACTTTACACATTTGAAAAATCACCAGAGACCATTTTTTTTCCATAGCATAACTGAGATATTATTTACAGGCCGTAAAGTGTATCCGTCACCCATGTAAGTGCACGAGTCAGTGAATTTTAGTGTATTTACAGAGTCGTGCGCTGGCACCACAAGCTAATTTTAGCGCATCTCCGTTGGTCTACACGGGAACCTCACGCTACACTCACTCCTCATTTCCACGCTGAACCCTTCGCAACCACGGACCCGCTTCCTGCTGGTGTAGGTTTGCCCTTTCCGAGCCCCTCGTATGAATGGAATTACCGGACATGTGTTGTTTTGTGTCTAGCCCTTTTCACTTAGCGTGATGTTCTCAAGGTTTATCCTGGCTGGAGAATATTCCACTGCGTGGATGTCCCATATTCTGTTTATACCCTTTCTTTTTCCTTGTCCTTCCAGTTGATGAACTTTTGGGTTGTTTCTATTTTTAGCTATCGTGAATAATGCTGCTCTGAGCATTCACACGCATGTGTCTGTGTGGACAAATGTTTTTATTTGTTCTAGGCAGATACGGAGAATTGAAATTTCTGGATCACATAATAAGTCTATGTTTAACTTTTTAAGAAACTACCAGAATTTTCCAAAGTGGCTGTACCGTTTTACACCCCCACCAGCATTGTACAAGGGTCCCGATTCCTCCACATCCTCACCAGCACGACTGTCTGTCTTCTTTATCCTAGGCATTGTAGCTGGTGAGTGGGATCTCATGGTTTTGAATTGCATTCACCTAATGACTAATGATGTTGAATGTCTTCTTGTGTATTTATTGGTCGTGGGTACATCTAATTTGGAGAAACAGCTATTCAAATCCTTTGCTTACCTGAAAAATAATTTTTACAGCAGTTTTAGGCTCACAGAAAGACTGAGGGGTAAAGTACCCAGACTTCCATATACACCTTACTGTTCCCCCCACACACAGGTACCCGCAGCCTCCCCCACTACCAACATCCCTCAGCACAGTGATACCTTTGTTGTCATCAACGAACCTACGCTGACACATAATTGTCCCCCAAAGTCCATAGTTCGCATTAGGGTTCACTCTGTGGGTCTGGAAAAATGTATAAAGACACGTATCCACCATCACAGTGTCATAAGGAATGGCTTCACTGCGCTGAAGACCCTCTGTGCGGCACCTCTTCGCCCCGCCCTCCTCCCGGCCTCCGGCAGCCAATGACCTGTTCCTCGTCTCCATAGTTTCCCCTTTTTCCGGTGTGTCGTGCCGCTGGAATCACACAGTGTGTAGCCTTTTCAGATTGGCCTCTTTCACTCCGTGACACCCACTTAAGTTTCCTTTGTGTCTTTTCATGGCGTTATAGCTCCTTTCTTTCTGCCCGATTGTTTGCCGGCACTGCTGCTCATGTCTTCACTCACCTCCTAAAGGACTCCTTGGTTGCTTCCACGTTCTGGCGATCACGAATACAGACACCCACTGCAGATTTTCCGTGGACATAACTTTTCAGTTCATTGGGTAACACCAAGGAGTGGGGGCTGCTGGATCCCGTTAAGGATGCTTTGTTTTGCCCTGGCTGGTGTGGCTCAGTGGACTGAGCTCTGGCCTGCGAGTCAAAGGGTTGCCAGTTCGATTCCCAATCAGGGCACATGCCTGGGTTGTGGGCCAGGTCCCTGGTGAGGGGCATGTGAGAGGCAACCACACATTGATGATGTTTCACTCCCTCTCTTTCTCCGTCTAAAAATAAATAAATAAAGTCTTAAAAAAAAAAAAGAACACTTTGTTTTAAGAAGCTGCTAACCTGTCCTCCAAAGTGGCCGTGTGATCCTGCGTCTCTCCAGCAATGAATGAGCGTTCCTGCTACTTCGCATCCTCATCAGCATTTGGTATCACCTTTGTTCATTTTTAATTGAACTGTCTTTTTATTATTGAGTTGTAAGAACCTTTTATGTATTCTAGCTACAAGTCCCTTACGAAATACAAGATTTACAAATTTTTTCCTCCAGCTTGTGGGTGGTTCTGGAGGCTCCTTTTTTGTTTTAATGAAAAGGAATATTAAATACTAAATTCACGATAGAGGTTACACCTAGAGGAGGCAGGAGCCTGGACCGGGGCAGAGTTACACAGGTAGATACTGTACAGATGCTGTGAAAGGCACAGCCCAGACTCGGGAGCCACTACCTAGGAGACCTCAACCCTACGCGGTCACGCCGCAGAGGGGCTACGTGGGCGCCACGGCCGTCCGGGCGCCATTACCTGTCTCAGCTGTCACCTGGGAGCCCGCGGCCCGCGCTCGGGAGCTGAGCGGGGAAGTTCGAGGTCTGCGCGCGGACCGGCGCTCCCATGAGAGCGCCGCGGGATGCAGGGAGCAAGCAGCTCCTCCGCCCGCACGGCCTCGGCCAGCCTGGGGCCCGAGCGCCCCCTGGCGGCGCCGTGCGAAGGCAAGTTGGGACGTCCCGCCTACCTGCGTGCGTTTCTGCTGACAAGCGCGAGCAGCCTCCAGCCGATTTTCTCCCTCTCCAGAGAGCGAGGCCTCCTGGCCAATCAGAGAGCCCTAGAGCCGTCCTCCCGCCCACCCACGGCATCTAGGGGGCGTGGCTTTCAAGCTTAGCCAATGAGAAAAGAGTTTCGTCCTCTGGCCGCACTAGCGGGTTGTAAGGGGGTGGGCTGGGAAGTGGTTTCTGTAGCAAGATGGCGGCGAGCGGCCTCCGCCGGGCTGCCGGTGCGGCCAGCACCTCGGTGAAGCCCATTTTCAGTCGAGACATGAACGAGGCCAAGCGGAGGGTGCGCGAGCTGTACCGCGCCTGGTATCGGGAGGTGCCGACCACTGGTGAGAGGCATCGGCGTACGCGGGACTCCGCAGGCAGCCGCTCAAGGTCGCAGCCGCCCTGGCCTCCGCTCTCATTCGGGCCGAGCTGAGGTCACCAACTTGGGCAGAGGCGGTCCCGCGTGTTTCAGGGGAGGAGGGTCACCCGATTCTTGGTGGGCCCGCCCTGGCAGCGGCGCCCGGCTCAGACCAGCCGTGTCCAGCATCCGTTCGGCGCTTCCAGGCGCCCTCGGCGCTTCGGCTCCCATGTTCTGCTGTGATTCTTAACGAAACCCTTGGAGGGAGAGCAGGGTCTATCAGTGACATACTAACTTTATAGGGAGGGACCTGAGGCACCGAGAGGCGAAGTGACATGCCCAAGGACCAAAGCTAGCCCGTGGTGGGTCTGGAACCCACAGTCCACTCGAGCCTTACTAAGTATATTTACAGACGCTTCTAGATGACCTGTATAACCAAAGTGGGTGCAGGGCTTGGGCGATCATCTGGTACCCACATCTCGCAAAAAAAGACACTGAACCAGAGAAGGGAGGTGACTGTCCCAAGGTCAGCGATGCCTTTTGCAGCCCCTCCAGTGAGATGTCTTCCTCTCCCTCCTTCAGTCTCCCAGGTCTTGCTCCGTCTGGTCTTTCTACCTGCCCCAGTAATCCTCGGGAGCTCCTCCTCTCCACCCCCTGCTGGCCTGCCCTCTGCGACTTCAGAACCCCTGCAATCCCTTAGATGTCGGAAAACCAATCTGTTCACCTGATGCATTGAAATATAAGCTGCGGGGTGCAGAGACTTGGTTTTCTTATCACGGCATCGCCCTCAATGCTTCCCACCCAGTGCACCTGCTGAAAGGAAGGTTGGGAGAAATCCCATCTAACCTGTCAAGGGCAACCAGTGACAGTGCCAGGGACTGGCTACTTTATGTTGTTGATTTAGTGTGTTTCAATGCAGACCATCACGCTGGTCTGAGAGGAAAGGAAGGTGTTTTTAGGCTAGCTGGCGCACCCTAGCCCCCTGCAGAGCGCCAGGTGCCTGCCTGTGTTTAAAGAGCAGAATGTGATGGTTACTGGACTTGCTTCCAGGCCTTGCCCCTTAGTAGCTGTGTGACCTTGGGCAAGTTATTTTATCACGCTGTGCCTCAGTTTCCTCATCTGTAAAATGAAGTTAATAATAGTACTCTCCTCAGAGAGTCACCGTTAAATAGGTTAATATCTAGAGGGCTCAGGATGGGGCCTGGCACTTAGGTACGCTTTAAATGTTGGCTACAACCGTTGTTTTTATTGTTATTGTTATCACCATTGACATTTGATATCACCCCAGCAGAAGACTCCTTGAAGGAGCTCTTTGACGGATAGGAGCTGGGACAGCTCCGCAGGGTCCCTGCCCACGAGCTGACTTTGTGAGATATTGTTGACGACCAGAACTCACACAGGACGCTAGGGAGGGAGACGCGTGAGTGAGCGGCTGGTCCAAGGACTGCAAATGCAGGTGCCCCCAGGGCACAGGTGGGTCACGGGTGCGGGCGGTGACTGCAGCAAGTCACTGCGTGCAGCGTGTGTCTCAGGTCAGAGGCTTCAGAACATAGTGTTCCCCCAGCAGAATACTTCTGAGCGCCCGGAACCCTTTCTGGCTGCAGGGAGGAGCAGGAGGTGGGGAACAGGTGGAGCTGGTTTGCACTGGGGTTTCTCAGTAGCGACACTTGGGCTGGATAACTCTTTGCTTTTGGGTGCTGCCCTGGGCTTTGTGGGATGTTTGCGACACACCCCCTGGCCTCTACCCTCTGGGTGCCCATTGCATTCTCCCCCCGACTGAGACAAGCCAGAATGCCCCCAGGCACTGCCAAGTATTGGAATATTGGTGGTGGTTGGTGGGGGGCGTGGGGGGCACAGTCACTATTGGTTTGAGAGCCACTGATTTAGACCAAAGAACAACTCGGAAGGCCGTAGCCTTTCTCACTCGTGGAGGGTTGTGTTCAAGGCTGGACGAGAGGGACGAGCCGAGGACGAAGCTGCAGAGCTCCTTTCCTGAGACAGGCGTTGCTGAGCGGGGGGATGGGCATCAGGGCCCTGGGAGCTCACACTGTAGGCAAAACTTGGCATCCGTGCACGTGACATTCTCCTGAGGGGGAGATTCACACGCCCAGCGCCCTGGCGTGGGGCTCGCAGGCTGTGAGACGTGGGAGCGGTGGGACCCGCTCCCTGGTTGCGCCCGGAGGCACCTTGCTCCCAAGGCGGACAGGAATCTAGTATAAAAATTCAGGGGCGGGTTGTACTGATAGCAGGGGAAGATTCCTCATATTTCTTTCCTTAATAGAGCACCAACTGTATTTTTTAAAAAGATCTTATTTATTTATTCTTAGAGAGAGGGGGAGGGAGGGAGGGAAACATCAATGTGTGAGAGAAACATGGATCAGTTGCCTCCCGCGCATCCCACCTGGGGACCTGGCCCACAATCCAGGCATGTGCCTTGACTGAGAATTGAACCAGCGACCTCCTGTTACGCAGGTTGATGCTCGATCCAGAGTCACACCATCCAGGGCTAAAACCTAATTTTCAAAGGACATCCCTGTGCATCACCTGAAGTCCCAGGTCATGGAGTTTGTGCCACTATTTTAGGCATTGGTTTCATCAGGGGTTGCTGCATATTGTGATTCATGTTTGCATTCATAGGTAGCAGCCCCTCCACTTAGAATTTAAAACCGAGAACAGGACCTGCATGGTAAACTTCTCTCCCCCCCCCCCAGGAACCTGCCATGGTAGCTGCCGGCTGGACTGGAGCCTCCCTCCCGGCACAAACCCTCAGCAGCCTCCCTCCCCCGCCTCTGCGTGGCGCGCAGACCCACACCACATCATTTTCCCGGATGTCAACCCTCGTCTTTTGCCAGATGCTGCACATCATGATGCTGCTGACCCTCACTGAGGGCTCATTCCGTGCCAGGCACGGTTCTGAGCATCTTGCATTGTGTCCCAGACCCTCACAGCCGCTCTGGGGTTCCGTGGGCTCTTCTTGTCCTCATCCCACTCGTACATGCACTCGGACACGGGGGAGCCCACGCGCAGGGGGCCGCACGGCTGGGGAGGGCCAGGCCTGGAACTGGAGCCCAGTTGTTCATGCACTTGAACTACGCTGTCCCGGTCTCGTCTCCCCACACAAAACGTCCGCCCCCTGAGGGCCAGCGCCACATCTCACACTTCTTCCCGGCCTCAAGCGCCGAGCTTAGGGTCAGGCCAGCCCTTGGGGAGTGCAGCGGGTGGGCAACCTGCCTGTGTTTGATGACTGTCCACTGACTCACTTAAACACAAAACATGCCTTAACCATAAAACTCCTCCCCCGTGTCATGTTTTCTCTAGTGACCTTATTCCAGCTGGACATCTCTGTGAAGCAGGGTCGGGAAAAAGTCCGAGAAATGTTTATGAAGAATGCCCACGTCACAGACCCCCGCGTGGTGGATCTCCTGGTCATCAAGGTAACTGGCCTTCCCTGGCGGATTCGAAAGACCTGTCCAGAGCTTTTCGGTCTTCCCAGGTAGATGTTTTGTTTCCAAGATTAAAAAGCAACGGCTGGGTTAGCAACTGTTGCCTAGTGTTTCAAAGGAACCTGGAGATTATCATCTGGTTAAATAGACTGTAAGGCTGTTCAAGGGAAAATCCACTGGGGCGTGCATTTTATAACTGAAAAATAAGGTGTAGGCATTAAAGTTTGAATTCTTCTTAACCTCCTTCCTAGAAGTTATGGCTCCACCTGGTTGCCAGCTTACAGCCAGAGGCAGCAGGCTGGTCGGCCGAGTCCTGAGTAAATGGGGTCGGATCCTGGCCCTGCCTCTGCCTCTCACCAGTCACACAGGCACCAGTGGGAAGGAGCTTTAGCGTGTTAAGCTGAAATACAAGTTAAGCCAGTCAGGTTAGGCATCATGGAGCAGGAGCCTATTGATTGACCTGGAAGTCTCTCCTCCGAGAACAGTCAGCCACAGAGTGTTTGAAAGGCCACAAAGGTCATGTCGGCCAACCCCTCCTTGTCCAGATGCAGAAACCGGTCTGGACCGAGTGTGTCCTCGCCCAGGTCACTCTGGTCGGCGCCAGAGCAGAAAGCAGAAGGCCGGCCTTCAGGGCTGTATCCCGTCACTGGACCATCTGACTAAAGGCCTCTCCCTCGCTCCCACAGGGCAAGATGGAGCTGGAGGAAACGATTAACGTGTGGAAGCAGCGGACACACATCATGCGATTCTTCCACGAGACAGAAGCGCCGAGGCCAAAGGACTTTCTGTCCAAGTTCTACGTTGGCCACGACCCATGAAGTTGTTCAGTGGGAATGTGCGTGTGGATATTTAAATACACCAGAGTATGTACGAATGAACTCAGTGTGTGATGGTCCCTTCACGATAGGATTCCACCGGAGAGCCAATGGGAAGCTCCGTTTCTGGCCCCACTTTTTGCCTGAACGAGTGGGTCCGGGGTATGCACACCACCTGTTTGTCCCCGTTTCCCGCGGTGTGGGGCTTCCTGTAAATTAAATTGGGTTCTCTTTTTCAGAGCCTCGCTGTTATAGACAGGAAAGATGAGGCCATCTGTTCAGAAACTGTCTCACTGGATAGGAGGCTGGATGACTTCGTATGTAGCTGCGCTTCTGCAGCCTCCAGGACTGGCCCGTTCAGGGTCCGGCACAGCCTGGCCACAGGCAGCCAGCTCCGGCGGCGGGGGAGGGGCAGGGGTGGCGCGGAGGAGCCTGGCTGTTTTTCCCCGGGCTTTGAAGAACACGGCTGCTCAGAGGCCTAGCCCCTCTACTTGCAACAAGCGTGGGTCCTTAAGACGGAATTAACTTCCTCCTCAATTAGGCCCCCCGCTGGGGACACAGATGTTCAGCGCACACAGAGAACAGAGACATTCCAACTGGCTTTTGCAAAGGGGTGTAGCTTTAAAGGGACACAACAGATACTGGCCCAGGTTAAAGAACGGATCTGTTTTGTTTGGATGACAGTCGTCTGTTCCTTCCCTAGACTGTCTAAATCCTGGAAAAGGGGTTCAGTATTTACAGTCACCCTTAGGGTCTCCAAATTTTTCAGCACCAATAACCCTTTTATTATCCTTTCAACTAAGGACCCAAGTTTTGAAAGAATCATTTTAGTGTTTTTCGAGTAGCTTTAAACTACCAACCAAAGCTTCCATGATTGACTGCCATGTGACAATTAGCTAGTGTCACTCAACACACACAAAAAGCTTGAGGGTTTAGCTCACCTGTGGGGTTTCACTGAGGGAAACGTTTCTGTTGGGTTTTGTAAATAATGAAAATAGGCCCCAGGCCCCCATAATTGTGGGCCTGGAGACCCTGGGTTGCACACCAAAGGCCTGCCGGAGAACGCACAGCAGAGACAAGGAACCAACAGCTACAACCTACTCGTGCTGAGACTCCGGCCGCCACTCAGTTACACACCACCGACGTTTACCATGTTTATTATTCATCGTTTGATTGTGCTCCGTGGACAGCACCGCTCAGGGGCCCTCCCGGAGCCTGGGACTCGGGCTGTGGCCACGGACCACGCAGGAGGCTGCCCTGGCCCCTTCTGTGGCAGGCAGGGAGGAGAAGCTGTAAGCATCACCGTTTCTTAATTCAGTTAGGGCTCGCTCTTTCCCGCACTTCCCGGCCTGTAAGGAAGGAAAGCGCAGTGAACCGGGCAGCACAGCAGCTCCTCATCCACAGGCTGGAGGAGACGTCCACAGAGGGGCTCCCCTGCATGGGGGACAGGCAGTTCGGAATCAGTTTCATTGTCCACTCACACACTTACTAAGCGTTCGCCACGGACCAGGCACTGGGGGCCCAAAGGTATAAAATCACATTCCCTGCCAGCAAGGAGCTCACTGTCTAGTAGAGTTGGGGTGGGCGGGGGGGGGGGCAGTGTATGTGCATAAACACGTAATACTGAGCGTCACCAGAGAGGTGCCGACCAGTCCGAGGAGGGAACAGTCCTTTTCCAACAGGCATGTGGGGAGACCCTCAAAGACAATGAGGAACTGGTGGGAACAGCGCGGTGGGACACAGCCCCCCAAGTGGGGGGAACGAGGAGCCGATGCTTGGGAGTGAGGGAGAGCATGGGAATTCGAGGAATGGTGAACACTGGCGGTAGGCGTGCGGCTAGGAATACGGGAGATGAGGCTCGAGTAACAGGTGCGACCGGAACATGCCAGGCCTTGAATGCCAGACGAAAGAATCAGGGGTGTCCTCACCCCTGATGGTGACGCCGCCGCACAGCACATACCAGAGCACCGGAAGTCAACAGGAAAGCTGAATGGGACGGGCACTGGGGGGGGAAGGGTTTGGGGGCAGTGGTGACCAGGCTGTGGTGCCCGTGTCCAGGCCATGCTGGTGCAGAGCTTGGTAACCATGGCTGTCCGTGGTGAGAACTGCCGTTTCCAAATTCAGTGTGGAGCACTGCACTGAGCTGTTTGCGGTGGCTGTGTAAGGCATATCCAATTGCCCAAAAAAAGCCCTGGCTGGGTGGCTCGGGGGGTCTGGAGTGTCGTCCCATACACCAAATGGTTACGAGTTCCCTCCCTGACTAGGGCACATATGAGAGGCAACAGACCAATGTTTCTCTCTCTCTCTTTAAAATCAATAAACATCAGGTGAGGATTAAAAGACAATTTTTTAATTGTCGAGAAAAATGTGGGGGCGAACAGAATAAGGGCACCTAAAGGGCGAATGAAAAGGCTGGCTGGGGTCCAACCTAGTTGGAGGAGACCGCAGGGAATCTGTAAGTCGATACGTCAGTTCCTCTCACCCAACACAGCGAAAAGGCAAAATAAAAACATTAGCCACCAAGTGCGTCAACTCACTAAAACTCTGACCTCCCGCGCTGAGCGCCCCGACGCTGCCTGCCACCTGCCACCGGGCCGCACCGCATCGGGTCAGCCTCTCCACCCTCCCCGCCCCCGGTTCGCTGGGGGACAGCAACAGCAGGTCTTACCCGTTAGTCGTCGTCGTCGTCGTCCTCTGGGACAAAAATGTCGTGCTCCTCGAGCAGAGCAGCAAAGTTCTTGCTAATGAGCGTCCCGACATAGAGAAAGGGGATCACGATGGAGAACACCCGGAGGAGGCCGAAGGACATCTGCAGAGGGTCGGAGCGGAGGCCGTGAGCCCCAGGGCCCACGGTGGCAGGACGGCAGAAGGCCTGGCCCTCTCAGGGTCATTCCCTCTAAGAACCCCAGACCCTCCGGAAGCAACCTGATTTTAAAGCCCTTGGAAGATTCAGAGCACAAAAAATTAGAAGAGATAAAGTGATGTTATGGCATCAGAGTGGATGCCGGAAGGAAAAGATGAAGGCACTCCAGGCATCTAAAAATAGGGGCACAACCTGCTAATTACTTGCAGGTACCTATAAACAAATGGGTGAAAAAGTACGGAGAGGGCTGGGCCACAGAAATAAAGTTCAGCTTTACTTGAAGATACTCGAGACATGAAAATGGATTACAGAAAGATGTACAGTGAAGGGATATTCTACCGAGTTCTGGAAATAACAGGTTTCCTGGGGACTGAGAAATGTGACTTCACCACATTAAATTTTAGAAACAGCTGTGTTTTGAAAAGTGAGCATGTCTTTACACTGAAAAATTAACTTTCTAAGTGGTCTGGGTGTTGCATAAAATCTCAACATTTCCTTTCGTATTTTCCTATGGAGTTTCAAAAAAAATTTTTTTTTACCAGCTATGCCTTTTCGTAACGCATCTCTTCCCAAACACCTTCCTGCTTCTTGCTATGAAACAGCCCGAATTCACTCGTTTGGGTGAACTAGCAGAGGCCAGCCGTCTAGCTTTTCAGAGTTTTTGTTTTCTAACTCCCACGCAGTCCTGGGGTCAAAAAAGCAAACGTGACTGTTACATTTTACTTAGAAAGCCTCAGGTTACTGAGGACAAGTGAAAGCATTAGTGGTGGAAAGAACAGGACCCGATTGGGGCTGTAATAGCAAGAAACCTGGATCCTTGGACCAAACTCAGCTGCTAGCTTGGGACACTGGCTTCACCATTCTGACCACCCCCCCCCCACACACACACACTCTTCTCCATTCGTAAAAACAATGATCGTAATCATCCCGTGCACATCTCACAGGACTGCAAATCACATGATTTAAGTACTAGGTCAAAACTCATTTAAAAAAAAAAAGAGAGAAGACCCGTCCCAGGTACACTTCATTTACAAAGTCCTTCTGTAATTCGTTATTTGAGCCCATCAACTCGGAGGCAGGCAGAGCAGAGAGGACGCACAATATACTGGACGCACAAAGCCCAGTCTTCTGGCTCCGGAGATGGACTCTGACACCGCGCTCCTCACGGTAGGATAGTGCAAAATGCCACCTTTCTCAGTTCTTGCCCCCCACCTTCGGTCTCTAAACGCTCAACACCTGGACCTACACCCACCGCTCCCCACCTGTCAAAACTAGCGCATTAGAGCAAAATTTTATCCTTGATCCGTCTTCCGGCCTAAGGCCATCGTTTGATTGGCCCTTGCTCCTATCAAGTCAAAGCCGACCCGAACGTATTCCCCATCCTGATTGGCCTCGGCACCTTTGCCCCGCCTCCAGGCAGACACTCACTTTCACGGGCTTGGGCAAAATGGCGCCGCTGCGAGTAACGATGACTGACCTCGACGGTACCAGGCTCCGACCTGATCCGCCCAGTCCGGCGGAGATGCCGCCATCTTTCTTCGAGGTCGGTCCCCTCCGGAGAGCCACGGATCGGGCGGGTGCGAATACCAGCCAGCGAGCCGCTGCGGACGCCATTCCTGGCCCCCAAGTCCCTGCGCCTGGCCCCGGCACCGCCCTCGGAAAGAACGCTGCGTGAAGCCTCGCGAGGCTTTCGGGAGCAGGCGAGAGGCCCAGCCTCACACTCGATGCAGCCCGCCTAGTTCCCCGTAGCGGTGGGAGGGAGGCAGTTGTCGCAGCCCCGCCCGACGTCGTGACGTCACGAGGACGACGGCGAAGCCCCAGTTCCCTTTCATTCCAGGCCTAGTAGGCGGGCCGGTGAACTAGTACGGATTTTGGGAAGGCTTCAGATTTCTATCATTGCTCCCCATCTAGGACAGCCAGAGCTTGGCTGAGCAGCCCTCATGTGATTGTTGAAATAAGCTTGAGCCCTGGCTGGCGTAGCTCAGTGGATTGAGCGCGGGCTGCGAACCAAAGTGTCACAGGTTCGATTCCCAGTCAGGGTACATGCCTGGGTTGCAGGCCATAACCCCCAGCAACCGCACATTGATGTTTCTCTCTCTCTCTATCTCCCTCCCTTCCCTCTAAAAATAAATAAATAAGATCTTTAAAAAAAAATAAGTTTAAGTAACCGAAATGAGTAATAAAAAGCTTAGTGTTTTAATCATACAAAAAATACTGTCACAATAAGAAAGATGAAATCCCGGAATGTCTGTATAAAACACGGGGCAGTGGGCTGGGGAGCTCCAGTACAGGGCTGGGAGAGTGGCCCCTCTTCCTTGGAAACACGCAAAGAACCGGTCCTGGCCCCTGGCCCTGCATTTCAGCCTCCTAGCCTCAAGAGGCTCTGAGCCTCAGTCTCTAGCCCTAGTTGGGCCTTCGTCAGGCTGCCTGGGGCGGCAGCACGGGAGAGAGGAACAGACTGTGCGCACTGGGGGCGAGGGTATCCTCTGCCCGGGCTTTGCATCTTCTATCCAGCTGTTGTCACCATGTCCACAGGCATCAGGCTAGTCTGGCCTCTCTGGCTCTATGGAGCCAGCCACTTTGCCTTCCAGAACAATTGAAAAAGAAAACACCTGGCCTGCTGGGGAGAGTAGCAATGAGAGGGTCTAGGCAGGGAAACGCTGGATGACAGGCAGGACTGTGGACGAGTGCCCAGGTGGTTCCAGAAGCAGGAAGACTTCTCTGGGAGCCCAGGCAGGAGAGAAGAATTCATGACAGGGCACCAGGAATCCTGTGCCAACGCTCCTAGAATGCCCAGGACTGAGAACCAACACAAAACGGACTCCCTGGGGGAACACACTGCCTGCCCATCGCTTTTTCGGCTTCCCACTTGGCAGCTCCAAGGGCTGGCTACTGCGGACAGAACACAGTAAGGGTTTCTTCTGACATAAAAGCTGCCAGTCCCTCCGGGGTCAAGGTCTAGCACCATCTGTTGACTGGATAATCAGGGAGAGGGGGAGAGAGGAGGGGGTCCCCAACACTTTCTGAGCAGAATAAACCCCTCTATATTGGCTGATAGCCTTCTCCCACCAAAGAGCCGTTCCAGACTGTAGAGTGGGGGGGTCACATGTCCAATCTTCCCACCATCAGGAAGAGCGGAACCCCAGAGACCCCCGTGATATAATAAATCCACCTTCTCTTTTACTGTCAGTCTGAAACCAACCCTGTAGCTAACTTCTGGTTTTTAAATGTACACGGGACTCCCCATGTTGGAAATTGTGGCTGAGTTTGGCATGTAGATGGAAGGCAAGGTGGTCTGTAGGCACGTAATATTCCCTACCTTCTCCATTTCATTAATATTCCCGAAGAGGGGGCTGTCCAGCCCAGTGTCAGGAGACTTGGCCCTCCTTCCGTGACTGCTGAGCGAGACCTTTTCTCTCTGGGCCTCGGGAAAATAGAGTTTACAAGTAATGATTCTTCGGTCCACTCCAGGCATGAGGGTAGATCTGGAACCCAGGGAACCCTCAGCAAAAAAAGGAACTTTGGCCCTGGCCAGTTGGGTAAAGCATCATCCCGATATGCCAAGGTTGCGGGTTTGATCCCTGGTCAGGACACATGCAAGAATCAATCAAGAAATGCATAAATAAATGAACAACAAATCAAGGTTTCTTTCTCTCTCTCTCTCTCTCTCTTCCCCCTTCCTTTCTCTCTCTTTAAAATAAAAATTTAAAAAAAAAAGAATATAAAAAATCAACTTTGGAAATGAGTAAACATCAGACTCCTGAAAAAGAATTGGCCCTCATGTCCTGACCAGCAGGACAAGGGCAGAACCCAAAGGGTCCAGGTTCAGGGCCTATCCGGTTCCTCACATTTTGGCTGGCTCTCCCGGGCCCTCTGCAGCCAGCCCCGCCTCAGCTCCAGGATCTCCTGGCCATACCAGTTGTGCAGGGTAGAGAAGCAAGAGGTCTCAGGGGATACAGGACTCTGGCCCCTGCTTAGAAGGAGGCTGGTAGGGCCCTGTAACTCACATTCGGCCAAGCCCCGCCCTGCTGTCGCGCTGCCGGCCACTTCCGCCAAGCCCATGGGGCTGGAATCCCTGGAGAGGGAGTAGCCTTTCTCCAGACCCCGAGACAAGTGGTCAACAGCCTGGGGCCTACAGTGGCTGGTAATGGCCTTCCAGGATGAGTGGCGGTGCAAGGCCAGGCTCTGGCGGGCATCCCGCAACTGGTTCTCCAGCTCACGCACCACAAGGCGCATGTAGCCGAAGCTCGCGCGGGACAGCGCCTTCACCCAGGCTTCCTGGGCCGCGGGGCCGTCAGCTGCCAGCAAGTGCGGACGCACACCAGGGGCGTCGAAGCGGATGGTGAAGGCGAACTCCTCTGGCACCGGAGCCTCCGCCAGTTCCACGGTGCAGCCCTCCAGCACCACCAGTCCCAGGGGGGCCCGGCCCTCTCGACTCTCGAATGAGAACAGCAGATTGCCCTTGAGGACAAACCAGCACCTTCGGCCAGTGCCGCTGGGGGTGGACGGGGTCCCTGGGCCCCCCCAAGTGCGCAGGAAGCCCATGTGGTCTGCGGGAGAGTTGCTCAGTGCGTAGTGGGCCACGCTTCTCTTGTTCAGCTTCATGGCTCCCATAGGAACTGTGAGGCAAGAAAGGTGGCCACAGATCAGAAAGGGAGGCAGGGAGGCGGCCGCTGTGTCCCTGTGGGGAAGAGCGCGCTGGTTCTGGCGGAGGCTTGGGCCCCAGCTCTGTGTGCCTGGAGGCTCGCAGTGGCTTCCCCTGTGAGATGAGCTGGTCTCCCCTGCCTTTCTCTCCAAGGGCTGCTGGGAGGGTCATGAGAAACACCGGACGTCAGAGGACTCAGAGAAAAGGCTAACGTGATTGCGTCAGACCAGGAGTTATGGCAGGGTTTTGACACAGCTTTTTAAACTTCCAAAGAAACAGGCCCTGCTGAGAGAAAATGGACCCCGCGCCCATAAAAACCACCGTGCTTAAAGCATCCCCTAACCTGGGGGCCGCTTCGTGCCAGCCCTGGGGTCAAACGTCCAGGGCTCGACCCTCCTGACCCACGGAAAACTGAGGCCCAGAGAGTGAGAGTGAACTGCACAAGGTCACAGGGTCCGTAGAAGCAGAGCTTGGTCTCTGGGTTCGATTCCCTCACACCTTCTGGGGGCAGGTCTTGCAAATGGCCCCCTTACCAGCAGAACTTGCTGGGCTAGGTTGGGGCCTCTCTTATCTAGCCACAAGGCTCAACCACTGGACCACGTGATTTCCAGTGCGCCTGCAAAATAATTCTCACACCCAGTCAAGCTTTCTGAAATGATGAAAACTCTTAACTCTGGGGCCCAGTGAAACCACCTCCTCCTCCAGGAAGCCTTCCCAGGCCTCTCATAATCCCACACTAAACCACCTGCCCAGGCCAGGCTCCTAGGAGCAATTTAATGGGCTGGGTCCTGTTGTCTTGACTTTCACTATTCAGACCTCAGCGCCTTGCCCTCTGAGGCTAGGTCAGAGTCAAGTGCCTTTATAACTTCCTGCGTTTCCTTCTCACACTTGTCACTCAGCTAGTTTCTTTGTGGGCTTTTATTCAAATCCCCTAATCTGAGAGGCCTGCCCTGATCACATTACCTACACTGCTTCTGACCCCCGCGGGGGGTCTGGCCAGAGATGACCCAGCCACAACCCCCTTGTTCCGATGTCCTTCATTCCACGAAGACCTCCCCAGAACGTCTGGACAGGGACTAGGGGAGGCTGCCGCCGTAGTCTCAGTACCCGCCCCCTGCAGGGCTGGGAGGCCCGCGGGAAGTGTTTGTGGAAGTAACTGGGAGTACGGGAGCAGACAGAACAAAGGCTCTCCCGCCTGGAGCCTACGTTCGGACGGGGAGACACGCTGTAAACAAACGGACAAAAATAAATAATGAAGAGTGAGTTACAAATTAATTGAATAGTAAATAAAGTAAGGACGGGTCCGGGCAGGGGCCGGGAGAGAAGTTGGCAGAGCCCTGGGGTGGGGGAGGGGCCGGGCTAGAAAGGGAGTCCGCGGCGTTGATCACAGAAGTTTGCTGGAGGAGTGGCCTCACCGCGGTCCTGGGCCCAGCACCCGGGGCAGAGAGGGGATCGGGAGACCACGGATCTGTCCCCCCTCCCCTGCCGCGTGCCTGGGGGTGCGTGTTTCCCCCTAAAATCCTCCCAAGGTTGCAAAGCCAGGACCGCACACTGGGCGGGAGGCTGGTGCACCGTGTTTTTCCGGATTCTTTTGTTGGAGAAGAGGCAGGATGGGTCATGGGACCGACCGGTCGGTGGCCCCCGTGGTGGGCACTGAAACAGGGGTCATTTCACCGGGACCTCCCCGGCTCACGCCTCAGACCCAGAGCGCCGCTGCTCTCTCGGTTCCCCGGCCCGCCACGTCCCCGCGGGCCACGCCTTCCCGGGGGCCGCCTCCTCCCGGAGCCCGTCTGGCCCTCTCCTCCGCGCGGCCCGGCGCGCCGAAGCCCAGGAGAGAGTGGCCCGCAGAATTTGGCTCCCGCAGCCCCCCGGGGTGACCCCGTCTCCGGACCCTGCGCTTCCACGGGGCGGCGAACTTGGCTGCGGGAGCCGGGAGATCCTGGGCAGCTCGAGTTGCAGCCTCCACCCGCCCCGTCCAGGACTCACCAGGCCTGGATCCCCGAAGATGCCCCTCGATCTTCGCGGGAGGGAAACTGAGGCCTGAGAGGCCAGGACCTGCCTGAGCCACAGAGCAGGTCCGTGGCGGGCGGCCTCGAACCCAGGGCCCCACTGCAGGCCGTCCGCCGTCCTCAGAGTTATCTATCCTCCAACTTCCACCCCCAGCCTCCCCCCGCCCTCCTCTCCCCCCCTCCCCCCCCCTCCGCGCGAGGGCTCGGCGTCCGTCTCTTCTTATTCCAGTCCCGCTCTCCCTGCCCCGCCCCGCCTACTTCACCGCAGCGCGGAGCCTGGGAGGCCTCGCCCCCGCTCCTCCTCTGGGCTGGCTCCTACTCAGCCTGCAAGGCCCGGCCGAGCTTCCAGGCCACTCATCTGGGCCCCTGGAGTCGCCAGGTCCTTGCTTCGGGGGTTATCCATTTCCGCGTGTGTCTCCCCCTGCCTGGCCTGCCACCCCGACTCGCCATCCCCAAGCGTCCAACAGGGAGGCAGACGTGTGTTGGGTGTTAATATATTTCCAACCCACTTGCTTATGATTTAAGCGAGGTTGGTTTAATCCATTTGTTTATGACCGAACAACAACAAAAGTTGCTTTTATGGAAGTGTGAAGGCAGTCGTGCCAGGATGTCATCATCCCACATCTGTTGTCGTTCACAAGCCGTCAGCAACCCGGCTGACTACGAAAAAAGGACATTTCCTACATATACTGAGAGTGTGAGGACTATTTGAGAGTTTCAGCTGGGGCAAAGCGACTCTTCCATAACTTACACACTCTCCAGAGACCCTTGAGGCACTTGCTCCTACAAGTGGCCAAGGCGACTCTTTGGTGGGCTGTGGTGTTCAACTTTGCAGGGGTCTCAGAAGTGGTAATGCTCAGAGCAGCTCAGCGCTCTACTCTCATACTGGCCCCTTGGTTCTCTAGCAACAGCGTTCTCGCCAAAGGGGACTTTTACTTTTGCACTGGCAGCCGGAAATGAGCTTTTTGGTTGGTCGCTGCTGACTCTCCAGAGTGTGTCCTCACGTAAAGAGGCACACCTCATATTAAATTTGGGCATTATTCCTTCACCTTCCCTTGCCTGGAGCAACAGCGTGATTACTCTGTCATTTGGACTTTGTTATTCCTTTATTTGGTTTATTAAGAGATATGATCTTGGCTTGTGAAATTATAATTCCCACAATGAACCTGTGCTCAATAAATTGTCGGAAAAAACAGAGTCAGTCTCCGAGTATAATGTTTGCTACCTCCTCTCCCCTCCCCCTCCCCTCAAATGCAGGGGGTGGAAGGTTTCCCGATGGCCCTGGGAGCCGGTGGGCTCAAACCCCCCTGTCCCAGGACTTGTTGGTTCCCACCTCAGAGCTTTCCCCCTGGCAGGCCCTGCAGCCCCAAATGCTCTTCCTTCTCATCCCTGTCTCTGGGCTCTAACGCTTCGGGGCTCCTTCCCGCCAATTAGGTCTCAGCCCAAATATCCCCTCCCTGACCAAAGAAGCCTGTGTGGGGAGAAAGCAATGCTCCTCTGCCATGCTAGCTCCTTTCTGCTGTTCAAATAATTAAATCCACAGGAGAAAGATCGACAAGAGAAAAGAACCGAATTTCACTGTATTCATAGGCACAGGAGCCCCCCACAGGAGAGGGTCAGAGAGCCCACGCACACAGAGGTTCAGAGACAGGCAGGCAAAAATAAAGTATGTGTGACTCTCTGAGCTGACGAATGTCAAAGGGGAGGGGATCAGTAAGAATCCGCAGATCCATAGGGAGAGCGGATGTTCGGTAGTTTGATGCATACCCTGCCACACAGAGAGGCCATAAAACATCTCTGGTAATGACTCTTACTAAGGGCAAGGTAGTTTGAGGGGGCACAGGGTTTCTTCTGAACCCACAGGGTCTCCATCGCCTTCAGCTCACACGAATCGACATGCCACATCTTAGGGGGGCCTGTTCTAAACCCCCTTCGCCCACCCTCAAGTCCATCCCTTCCCCGGAATGTATTTTCATCGTAGCACTAACCACTCCACAAAACTCGCCTGCACTCACGTTTTTATTTCCTGCGCATTATCTGTCCTCCTCACTAGGTTTTACTCAACTACCAATATAAGCCACAGTCATTGTGTTAGAGGAAGGTAATACGTGGTGTGGAAGATGCAGAGCAGGGCGAGGGAGACTGGGAGTTGTGGGAGTGCGGAGGATGAATTTTAAATAGGGTCATCAGGGTAGGCTTCACTGAGACGGTGACATCTGACAAATACTCGAAGGAAATGATGGGGCCAGTCATGCCAATACCTGGAGGAAGCGCATTCCCGGCAGAGGGAGCAGCTGGTGCAACGGCTTTGAGGCCTGTTGTGTTTGAGGAACTGCAAGGAGGCGGGTGTGGCTGGGCTGCGGTGCGGCAGGGTGGGGGAGCCGTGGGAGGTGAAGACAATGTGTGGGTGGGTCTTGAGTGAGCTATGTTTTAAAGAAGCAGTCAAGGAGAGAATACATGTGGGTGAGGCGTAAGCCGCCGTACTAGGCTGGACGTGATGGGGTCGGGAAAGCAGGGAGGTGCCAGATTCAGAATGCGTGCTCAAGGTGGAGATTGCAGGGCTTGTGAAGAGCCTGAGTGTGGAGGGTGAGGGACACAGGAGGCAAGGAGGACTCCCAGGTTTTGACTTGAGCACCCAGAAGGACAGGTGCCATCACCTGAGATACGGAAGGGGGCAGGTGTTCGGTTTGGGGCCGGCTGTGTGTGAGATGCCCGTGCCCATCCGAGTGAAAGTGCCAGAAATGAAGTGTCTGGCCCTAGTAGTCGGTCAGTAAAGTTTTGATGAATGAAACTGGGAAGAAAAGTGCAGAGTGCCTGGGCTAGCATATCGGGTGTCCCGTAGGAAAAGAGAGCCTCCTGGCTTTGCAAGAGCTGCGCCTGGTTTGCTTTCCCCCACCCCTTCTTTTCCCAGGCCTGTTCATCCTCCGCTAAGGGTTTGGGGAGGATGTGCCAGGCACTGTCCTTGCACACACGGACCCGCAGACGAGAAATGCCTAGCCCCAGGGGACCTAAGCTAGACAGGGCAGGCAGCACGACTAGACTGTCGACGCGCCGCTCGGAGAGCCCGAAGGGGGCGGGGCTTTGGGAGGCTCGGAGAGCGTGTGGCGCACAGGGGGCGGGGCACGGCGTTGCTATGGGGATTCTGATAGGTTCGAACGGGAAAGGTTGACTGCCGTCAGGCCCGCCCCCCTGGAACGCAGCGGGAGAATGTGGTGATCGCAGCGGTTCGCGGCTCGGGAAGCTGAAGCAGCGGCGGGTCGGAGGGGGTCGGCAGGTGAGAAGGGAAGGGGCACTGTGAAGTTGGGGTGGGCCCTGGGCCCTCCCCTGCTGCCTGTGGCGGCCAGAGGGTGCAGCCCAGACCCGGCAAGAGTCCGGAGCGCGGTCTGGGCCTAGAGCTTCGCTTCCTGAACGTCCCGGAGCCAGGGCTGCTCCTCTTTGGCCCCGCCCCGGGGGGGAGGGCTGCCCTCGACTCTCGGGGCGCCCAGCACTGCAAAAGGGGTAAGGTCTAAAGTCCAAGAAACCTCGTTTAGTATTTTTGGAGGAAGAAGAGAAGTGATGGGTGGGGATAGTGAGGGCGGCTTGGGGATCCACGCCCAGGGCTGAAGGTGGCGGGGCTGCCAGGCAGGAGTGACTGCGGTGCTTTTCCAACGTTTCTCAGCTTCCAACACCCGGCACGTAAAGCTGGTGCAAGCAGAGCAGAGCTGGTCAGGTCCCGAGACGCTGAGTCCGGAGCAATGTTGTGGAAGACAGGTAACCTACGTGGGAGGGCGTGGCCTTGGGAGTGTAGGGGACCAGTTGGGAATGGGGCCACCTGGAGGGAGTCCAGTCCTCTGGTGCCTGGGCCTCCTCCCGTGCTGTGGAGATGTGGGGAGACAGGTTCCTCTTATTCTTGAAGCTGAGCGTGGAAAAGAGAGGGAAATGCTTCCCACCTAGGAATCAGGTCCCCTCTAAAGGGGTCTCTCTCTTTCTCATCCCCTCTCCCCCACAGTGCAGAGGCCCTACCTTAGGCCCTACCTTAGGTGATAACATGTGCTGAGAACAGCCCTGTGAAGTCAGTACATTAACTCCATCTTACAGATTAGGAAACTGAGGCCCAAGAGGCAAAGGGCTGTCCCAGGCAAACTTGGCTGGGTGCAGAGCCCACCTGGCCGACCTCTTTAGCTCTTCTAAGGCCTCTGGGGGGTCTGTGATGGAGAACAAACATCCTGGATGAGACTCAGGAGACCGGAATCTGGCTACAGTGTACTGTCAAGTTCTGTGTGATGGGGCTGGTCTGGGGATGCAAAGGATATGACCTCAGCTATTAGTTTTTGCTAATTCTAGCACAGTTGGGGCTGCAACAGCACGTGAGGACCCAGGCCTCAAACACACTGCCCTCGTCCAGGCACCACCATCAGCCTGCTCGCCACATGCAGGAGCCAGCGGTTGCAGGAAGGGCCAGTTCCGCCCCCAGCCCGGGACTTGTTCCTCTTCTGTGCAGGCTGGGAGCTCCTGCAGGGCTGAGCAGCACGTGGGCCGTGGGCGGGGAGGGCAGGGGCCATGGGAGTCACTCATACTCATCCCCCAACAACCCTCCTCCAGTGCTCTTGCTGGCCCTGGCGGACCAGGTGCTGGCGCTGGAGAATGGGCTCCTGCGGACGCCGCCCATGGGCTGGCTGGCCTGGGAACGCTTCCGCTGCAACATTGACTGTGATGCGGACCCGAAGAACTGCATCAGGTGAGGAAGGTCCACACCGCCACCCCGCAGGCTTTGCCCCAGGCCTTGCAGAGTGGGGGCAGGGAGGAGAGGGTCAGAGTGCCCCGCCTCCCATCCCAGAGAGACGGCGGCCATTGGTCACTTTTGGGACGCCTGACCTGCCTGGGGCCTCTGTGAGGCAGGCTGTGGGGCAGGTACCTTCCAGGGGGCCCACCCCTGAGATGATTCAAAGGAGATCGTTGTAAGGCCCGGGCAGACCTCACGGTGCTTCCCCTGGCTCAGTCCTGCCCCTCGGCCCGGTGGCCAGACCATTCCTTTCAACTTCTCGCAGCTTAGGACTCATAACAACAATCCTGTTGTCATTTATAATCGTTACCTGGCTCAGTCTTCAGGTGACAGCCAGGCCAGAGCCCTGGACTCACACTCAGAGCACCTGCCTGAGCAGCTGTGAGAAAGGCGCCGAGGGTGCGGAACGGGTCAGGCCACTAAGCTGCCCCGTCCCCTGCCCCTCTCTCCAGTGAGCGGCTCTTCATGGAGATGGCCGACCGGCTGGCAGAGGACGGGTGGCGGGACCTGGGCTACACGTACCTCAACATCGACGACTGCTGGATCGGCGGGCGTGACGCCAACGGCTACCTGGTGCCCGACCCCAAGCGCTTCCCCAACGGCATCGCCTTCCTCGCTGACTATGTGAGCTCCGCCCCAGCCCTGCCCCTCGGCCTGGGGGCCGGCCGGCTCTTCCCACCCCACCCTGCGGAGGGCTCCCTTTCCGCAGTCCCCGCTCCGGAACTCAGGCTGAGGGGGAGATAGAAAGACGCAGCTAGGTATGGCTCCCAGTGGCGGGTGAGGGCCAGAAAGGGATTTCAGAAGGTTCCCTGGAGGAGGAGCTAGTTCTCGAGCTGACACCAGCGGGGATGGCAGGAGCAAAGGCCTAGAGGCAAGAAACAGCCCGCAGGAGGGGTGTGCGCTGGAGGGGTCTGGGGAGGCCTGCCCGCAAGTGCAGACCCTCTCCTTTGGGCACCGGGGCCCCGCCGGAGGTCTTGATGGGGACTGGCCAGGGGGGCCTGACCCTCCGGTGTCCTCGGCTCTCCCCACAGGCTCACTCCCTGGGCCTGCAGCTGGGCATCTATGAGGACCTGGGCAACTTCACCTGCATGGGTTACCCAGGTACCACGCTAGACAAGGTGCTTCAGGATGCTCAAACTTTTGCCAAGTGGAAGGTGGACATGCTGAAGCTGGACGGCTGCTTCTCGACCCCAGAGGAACACGCCAAAGGTGAGGCCCACGGCCGTCTGGGGGCCACAGGGGAGACAGGCGGGGATGGCCGCGGGAGGCCTCCCAGTGCCCACTTGGCCGAGCTCATCTGTCTGCGTGACCCCTGGAACACAGTGTTCCCTAATTCCCCTCACCAGGGTCTGGGCGGGCTGGGCGGGCTGGGCTCCCAGGCCCCCGAAGGATGGGCTGGCGCCGTGCCCCACCTCGGAAAGGTCTGCAACTTTGGGTGCAGGGGGAGGCACCTCTGTGGAGCCCCGGTTTCCTCACATGTGGTGGGAGAAGGTCTGCGCTGAGGCTCCAGGCTGCCTCCTGCGTCTCCTCGGTCCTGAGAGGGGGGTGTTGTGCTCCTCCAGGGTACCCCATGATGGCTGCGGCCCTGAATGCCACGGGCCGCCCCATCGCCTTCTCCTGCAGCTGGCCGGCCTACGAAGGGGGCCTCCCCCCCCAGGTAAGCCATTCCGTGCGCCCACCTGGCAGTGTTCGCCACACCCGGTCTCCTCACCTCCTGGGCAGAGTGGGGGCTGCTCTCGCCGCAGTTGCCCACTCGGCTGACTTGTAGGTCTTGAGAAAGGGCCCTGAGTGCCCCCGTGGGGGCCTCAGCCAGCCCAGGGTCTTAGAGAAGAGGAGGCACTTGTTACGTGGGCTGAAGGCATGGGAACCACGTGTGATGTGCCGACCCACGGCAGCCATCCAGTGGTCGGAATCTGGGTTGCGCTGAGTGGGCTAGGAGATCCAGGAGGCTGCTGAGGGTAGGCAGGTGGGGCCGTGCCTCGGACGGGCCTTGTGGGCGCCTCACCGGGGGCCCCTCAGCGCCTGGGACACTAGACGGGGTGGGGTCGGACTTGAGGACCTGGGGGAGAGTGCGGGCAGAGGGCGGGACTCTCACTGTGAGAACACGGGGTGCGTACGCAGCAGGGGTGTTGCTGGTACCCCAGCCGGCCGGCAGGGGAGGGCTGGGTGGGCTTCTGGCACCAGCACGCGTGGAGAGGAGGCCCGGGCAGCCCCGGGAGCAGGACTGCTCTCTCCCAGGCCCTCCTCACCCTGAACAAGCTCGGGCCTGCCCTCTCCCGTCCCCACCTCTGTCGCCTGCTGAGCCTCCCCGGCCCCCGTGGGGGCCTCTGGGCAGCAGGGTGTGGCTCTGGTGCCGGACTCTGCCTCCTCTGACACCCAGGTGAACTACAGCCTGCTGGCCGACATCTGCAACCTCTGGCGCAACTACGACGACATCCAGGACTCCTGGAGTAGCGTGCTGTCCATCCTGGACTGGTTTTCGGACAATCAGGACATCCTGCAGCCGGTGGCGGGCCCTGGGCACTGGAACGACCCGGACATGGTATACAGACGTGGAGGGGGCGGTCCCAGGGCCCACCACCCACGGTGGACCCGCGCCCCACTGCCCTGCGCCCTCTCACGGGTCACTCACTGCCGGGCTCTGGATCGGCATCTCTGAACCGTGTCCTTGAACCAGCTGCATTAGACTGACTCAGGAGCTTACTTACAATTCTGTCCCCAGGGCCCCGCCCCCCCGTTTGGATCAGAGTGTGGAGGGGCCCAGAGTGCCCCTCGCTGACCGTCTCCCCAGGCAGTTCTGTGCTGAAGCTTGAGAACTTGGTCTGTGGGGACTCTTGTGCAGGGTGGAGAACGTGGGTATCCCACACCCTCCTGCCAGCCCCTCCCTGGCCGGCCCCCCCCCCAACCCACCGGACCCTCCCTGCAGTGCCCGGCGTGCTGTTTTGCCCCCGCAGAGCGTCCGCAGGCAGAACTGGGGGCCACCTCGTGCCCACCTCAGTCACGGCCCTGGCGACTTAAATGTTTTTGCAATTTGTCTTACGCTTCCATTGCTCTCCCTTCATCTGGTCGAGTGTTTACTACCAGTGATGAGCGTAATACCAAACACTCCGCCAGATGGTGGGGCACCCGGGGAACGGAAATTGACCCGCGTTAGAACTCTGGCTCCTGCTCTGCCGTGTTCTTTGGGAGAGTGACTTAATTGTTTTTTTGTGCCTCCGTTTTGTCAGGGAAAATGAAAACGGGAACACTAGTGACCTTTAGAGGGTTGTTTTGAGTAGGAAGTGGATGACCCTTTCGAATGCGGGGCACAGCTGGGCACGCACACTGTGCTTCAGTTGGTGTCACCACGTAGGTAACGACGGCGCGAGCAGTGATCGTTTCTGTCCCGCCCGGGCCGGCTCCCGGGTCCGCCGTGGTGAGGGCGGCTGGGTGGTCCCGGGCAGAGGCAGGGACTCCGTGTGGCTCTGGTCCCGGTTGCCTGCCACCGCCTCCCTGGGTTTCTGCACTTGCATGTGTCGGTTCACAAACGCCTTCGGCCACGGGGTTGCACTGGACCATCTGAACCACCTGTGATGACACGACGAGCACCCCCATTTCTGGGCGAATAAAAAGCTGAGGCTCAGATGCAAAGTGAAGCCACCCATCCCGCGGCCACGCCGCTGGGGAGTGGCTTGTGCCAAACCAGGCTCCCGCACGTGGCCGCCCTCCCCGTCACCATCTTCCCCTGCCTCGGCTGCACGCGTGGGGTGGCTCCCCGTGACCGCCTCCCTACAGGGGGCAGGGCTGACCGCCCCTCTCCTCTGCCCCCAGCTGCTCGTCGGGAACTTCGGCCTCAGCTTCGAGCAGGCCCGGGCCCAGATGGCCCTGTGGACAGTGCTGGCAGCTCCCCTCTTCATGTCCACAGACCTGCGCACCATCTCTGCCCAGAGCGTGGACATTCTGCAGAATCCGCTCATGATCAAAATCAATCAGGATCCCCTAGGCATCCAGGGACGCAGGATTCTCAAGGTACTGGGGGGTGCGGGGAAGGCAGGGAGGCTGAGGGGCTAGGCTCCCCCGAAAACAAGGCTGCGTTGAGTTGAAGGCTCTGCTGGGTGCCTCTCCGACTGTCCGCACTTCCCTGGCCGAGAGCCGGGCCGGGGCTCGCGGAGGATGGGGGCGGGGGACGTCCCCGCGCCGCCTGCGCACGGGGAGCAGTGAGCGAGCCCCTCCGCTCGGTCGTGCAGGGTGTCCGGCAGAGCGCTGGGCCTCCCTGCAGCGTCCAGTTGTCTGATCCAAGGAGCATGACTACCACTCGTCATGGCGTCTCCTATTTACTGACCACCTGCTGTGTGCTGGGCATCCTAGATATATCCTCTCAGGAGGTAGATCTCCCTCCCTGTTTTATAAACGAGGAGACCCAGACTGGAAGAGTCTAAGTGACTGCAGCTCAAGGCCCCAGGGTTGGTAAACAGCACACTTGACTCCAACGGTGTCACCCCAAAGCATGTGCTCTTCCCACAAACCCTTTCGTCTCTAGTAAAAAGAACTCTGCACGCCTATAGCGTGCACCTTGGGGACTGGCGAGGCCCAGAGAGGTAACTGACTAACACCTGCCAGGCCAGGGACCTCCCGGGGGATGGGGGTTCACGCTCCTGGCTGCTCAGGGCAGAGCGATCAGTCCCGCTGGCCAGTGGCCTCCACGCCAGTGCGGCAGCTGTCCCTGTCTGTCCCCCCACCATCATACCAAGAGCTCTCTGAAGCAGGACTGCGGGCAGCACTGTCTCTGTGTCCTGGCACAGAGTAAGTGTTGGGGAGCATCTGCTGAGTCAGGGGAGGAGGGAAAGTAGAGTAAGAGAAGTCGCGGTGCTGGGGTGTGGGGGGCAGGCAGGGGACCTCAGGGCCCACCTGAGCAGGGACCCCAGCCAGTAGCCATCTCCTGTGCGCAGAACAAGTCCTCCATCGAGGTGTTCCTGCGGCCCCTGGCCAGGGACGCCTACGCCATAGTCTTCTTCAGCCGCAGGGCGGACATGCCGTACCGCTTCCGCTCCTCCCTGGCCCAACTCAGCTTCAGCGGCTCCGGCGTGTATGAGGTGAGCGCTCTGCGGGCAGCTAGTGCCCTCGGTTTCCTCGGGAGGGCATCACCAGGGGTGGCCCTCGCTCACACGTGGCCTCCCCTAGGCCATGGGCCCTGGGTTCTGTGTCAGGTGCCCGCGGGGCAGCTGCAGGCACCGAGGGCCGCAGCTGGTGCCGTCCTCTGCACCGGTGCCTTCCCGCTGTGCAAGCGGAACCCCTGGGCGTAGACGAGTCCCGGTCCCCACTGAGGCCATGCTCCTCCCCGCACCGGCCAGTCCTTGCCGGCGCGTTCCTCGGGCTGTCTGTGGGCTGGGCTGTCGCCGCTGCCCGTGTTTGGGCATCATCCATCGGCTGTGCCAGCGGGAGGTGCTGGGAGACTCAGGGCTCCCACGTCTGCAGTGCACACCGGAGGCCCAGCACAGACAGGCCGAAGTCCAGCCTTCTGCGTCCTCTGAGCAGTCTCCGCACGGCCATGCTTACCGCGGCATTGTTTATGTCCCTCCCTCACCCCCCTGCAGGCCCAGGACGTCTACACCGGTGCCGTCATCAGCGGCCTCCAGGCCGAGACCAATTTCACAGTGATCATCAACCCCTCAGGGGTGGTGATGTGGTACCTGTACCCTACTGGGAAGCCGGAGGGACCGCAGCTGTGAGGCGCTGAGACGCGTGACAGGCTGCAGCAGCAGCACCGACCCCAGCCCGCGGAGCCCCGGCTTGCTGAGGGCCGGCGGGCGGGCGGGGTTTCCTGCTGCCCGGGCCCGCCCTGGAAGCGGCCCATCAGACCCAACGCGCAGTCTCAGGGCCAGGCTCCGCCTGCTGCCCGAGCTCGAACTCCCCTGGAGACCTGCCGCGGGCACTTTCCTGGGGCCGTCCTGCCCTCTGACCTCACCCGCACAGCCACACAGACGTGGCCGAACAGCGAGGCCGGCCTCCTGAGCCCCCGGGGTCCTTGTACCCATCAGGACTCCAGCCTCTGACCTTTCACGGACTCTGAAATCAAGATTTGGAATTTTTCTTAAAATCTGAGTGGAGATCTGATCTCTTGTCTGGAACTTGCATGCATCACGTGGTTGGCTTTGCAGGCTGACACTGCGGGGGAGTGCCTGTGGCTCCCTGGGGTCACTGATACAGCTGCTCTTCAGTCGCAGGGGTGTGACACGGACCTGGGGCCGTGGGCAGCTCCAGCGAGGGGCCCCGGCGGTCCCCAGGGTGGGTGCTGGGTTTATATCCAGCCTCGTGTGGAAGACATGTGGCGTCTTCCGGCCTCTCGTTTTCCGAAGTGACCTGCAGATCATACTTCAGCGCAGACTTGCCTCTTACCAGGGGGCCCTCCCTGCTCTGCCCAGCACGGCGAGGCAGAGCAGCAACAGTCCCAGGCCCTCTCTGTCTTGCGCGTCCCTTCCCCACCCCGTTGAGACGGGCTCTGCTGGCCACGACCACCACCCTCGCCCGCCCCTCTGCTGCACGTGCGAGGCCCCGATCGGCTAGGGAACGTGGCACTGTTGTCTTAGGCACCTTTCAGCTCATCCCGCCTCTTCGGACAGGGCTGCGGTCAGCGGCTCTCAGGGGCTGGGTGCTGATGTGGGAGGAGGGGGCTCAGCTCTGCCTTTCTCCCGCAGGATCCCTGCGGCGCGTCCTCTCCCCTGGCGTCTCCCCTCCTACCCTGGCTGCAGGGCAGATGCAGATCCCCCCGCTGCGCCCAAGAGAAGTCTAGGGTCTCTGTGTCTTAGAACACATTTCCTGTTCCTCCTTTTTCCAGTAAAAGAATGGTATGTTCTTGACTGCCTTCCTTTGGCTCCTATTTTCTAAGCCCTCTTCCTTTAGCTGAGAGAGGGCACCTGGCTTCCCTGAAGGAAGCCAGCAAACTTGAATATGGACCCCCTGGAATTAGCCTGTCTGAGGAGTAGAAAGAAGGAGGAAGAAAAACGCTCAGAGGCTCATGGGACCCCATGCAACATACCGACATACATGTAAAGAGGAAAGAGCAGAAAGAATATTTGGAAAAACAATGGCTCACATCTTCCATATTTGATGACAAATATATACATAATATATATATTTAAAAGATTTTAGTTAGAGGGGAAGGGAGGGAGAAAGGGAGAGAAACATCAATGTGTGGCTGCCTCTTGCGCGCCCCCTACTGGGGACCCGGCCTGCAACCCAAGCGTGTGTGCCAACCTGGGATCCAACCAGCAGCCCTCCGGTTCGCAGGCCAGCACTCAGTCCACTGGGCTGCACCACCCAGGGCTGATGACAAATACTAACCTACATATCCAGGAAGGTCAATGAGCTCCTAGCAGGACAAACTCAACGAGATCCATACCTAGATACATCATATTCACACCTCAAAACACAAAGGGGGAAGTTTTGAAAGCAACAAGACAGAAGCGACTCATCACACATCACATACGAAATACTTTGAGATCAATTAAAATAAATACACAACATACCAAAAATACTAAAACACAACATATCAAAACCTGGGAGTGAAAGTAGTGATCAGAGGGAAATACATAGCTACAATGTCCCCACATTGAAAAGAGTAAAGACAACCCACACAATAGAAAATATTTGCAGTTCATATTTCTGATAAGGGACTTCTATTTAAAATATATAAAGAACTCTTAAAACAATGATAAAAAGAAATAACAATTAGAAATGGGCAAAGGGCCCTGACCAGCACAGCTCAGTTGGTTGGGCCTCTGCCCACAAAGCGAAAGGTCTAAGTTCGATTCCCGGTCAGGGCATGTGCCTGGGTTGGGGGCTCCATGCTCCGTCCCCTGTTGGGGTGCTTGCAGAAAACAACAACCAATGTTTCTCACCCTCTCTCTCCCTCCTTTCCCCTCTATATAAGTCAAATCTTTTTAAAAACTTTTACACATGGGCAAAGTATCTGAATAGACGTTTTTCTAAGGAGCATACGTACATGGCCAGTGCTCACCATCACGAACCATTAGGGAAGGGCAAGTGGAACACGGAGATACCACCTCACGCCCAGGAGGGCGGCTGGAATGAAAACGGGGGGTAGTAAGTGCTGGCAAGGGCGTGGATTGGACCCCCCACACCTGCCGATAGGAAAGTGAGGCTGGTGGTGCGGCTGCTGTGGAAGGTGGTCTGGCGCTTGATTCCCCAAACGATTAAACACAGAGGTACCGCATGGCACAGCAATTCCACATCCAGGTGTATACCCAAAAGAAGTGGAAACACGTGTCCACGCAAAAGGTTGTAAACAAGTATTTATAGCACCGTTATTTACAACAGCCAAAAGGTAGAAATACTACCAATGCCCACCAATTGATGAATGGATACACAAAATATGGTTAACCATACAATGGAATACTATCTGGCCATAAAATGGAGTAAAATATGGACATGTTACATGGGTGGACCTTGAAAACATGCTAAGGGAAAGAAGCCAGGCACAGAGACCACAGTATCACGATTCCACTCATGTAACAGCTCCGGACAGGAAAAGCTACACACAGACAGACAGTGGTTGCTTGGGGCTGGGTGGGGAGGATGGGGGCGTACGGGCTGGCAGCTGAAAGGTCCAAGAGTTCTTTCCGAGGTGATGAAAATGTTTCTAAATTGACTCGAGTGATGGCCACACAGATCTGTGAATATACTAAAAATCATGGAACTGTACGCACTAAAATGGGTGGACTGTATGATATGTGAATTATATATCAGTGAGGTTGTTATAAAAAAACAAACCTCATACCTATTTCCATTGCAGTACTATTCACAATAGCCCAGATGCATAAGCAACCCAAAGCCCAATGATGGATGAGTGGATGAAGAAAATAAGGTATATTCAAGCCCTGGCTGGCGCAGCTCAGTGGATTGAGCGCGGGCTGCGAACCAAAGTGTCGCAGGTTCGATTCCCAGTCAGGGTACATGCCTGGGTTGCAGGCCATGACCCCCAGCAACCGCACATCGATGTTTCTCTCTCTCTCTCTGTCTCCCTCCCTTCCCTCTAAAAATAAAAATAAAGAAAATATTTTTTAAAAAAAGAAAATAAGGTATATTCATATAATGGGATGTTAGTTTTAAAAAAGGAAGTGTGGCCACACACTGAGAATATTATACTAATAAGCCAGTCACAAAAAAACCCCGAATACTATATGATTTCACTTATATGAGGTACCTAAAGTAGTCAGTTTCATAGAAACAGGAAGTAGAAAGTAGCATGGAGGGTCCCGGGGTGTGTGGTAGGGGAAATGAGTTGTGCACTGGGTATGGGGTTCCAGTTGTGCAAATGAAAGCGTTTTAGAGATCCACTGGACCACAGTGAGTACGTGCATCTCCCAGTTCCCATAAATTGGTTTTACTCCACTTTGTTTTAACAAAACACCTGGAACAGTACAGTACCTATTTTCACTAACCGGAAGAAATCCGAACAGGATGTTCGCTTTTATGAAAAAAGCCATTACTGTACTAACACAGGTGTTTCACAGAAGCACAGTGGCGTGGCACAACCTTTCAGAAAGCAGGGGATGCTCTTCGCTTTATGTCACTGTGGCTTAAGAAACGTTTCAAGTGTCGAAGTTTCAATTCCCAGTCAGGGCACATGCCTGGGTTGCAGGCCACGGCCCCCAGCAACCACACATTGATGTTTCTCTCTCTCTCTCTCTCTCTCTCTCTCTCCCTTCCCTCTCTAAAAATAAATAAATAAAAAATCTTAAAAAAAAAAAGAAAAGTTTCATAGGAACACCCTCCTTCCATAAAGCGGGGAAAACCCTGTATAGCCTGCACTACGGAAGTACACACTTAAAAACATAAGAAGATAAAATATATGTTGTAATTCTTACTACAGTTAAAAAAGAAGATATACCCCTGAGAGGGAACCAGAAGGTGCCCAGCACTTGGGGGACAGTGGAGTGGACAAGCCCAGGGCAGCTGAGCCCAGCATGGCTAGACAGTCGTACTGGGGCCCCTGGAGAATAAGTTCGGTCTGGGTCACAGACAGGACGGCGGCGCTCCCAGAATGCAACCCCACACACACAGACAAGGGGGATCCAGGCCCGAAGGGCACCCCCTCCAGCCCCCGGGACGCCCACGAGGAGGGATGAAGGACAGAACTCGGCGGCGGCGTTGGGAAGGGATGCCCTCCCCGCCACTGCCGGTGATCATCAGAGTGAGATGTCGAATTAATGACTTCTGCTGTACTTTCTCCTTTTCCCAGACTCCCAGCACAGTGCAAAATAACTCTGTAGTCTTCCTTTTCCCCCTTCAGTGCTATCCAGACTTTTCTGCCATCCTCACCTGAACATCAGCTGTCTCCAGGGCCAGAGCCGGCCTCACTCTTCTCCAGGCCACTGCCATCCAGAAAAGGGTGGACAAGAGAGGGGAGACTACCCTACCCTCTGCAAGCAGGGTAAGGAGCAAGGATTTGGAAGGTGTGGTGATGTCAGCAGCACGGCTCAATGAGATGTCCCTCGTGTCTCCCCCACTCAACCACTCTTTGGCATCCGTCGTCCGAGGGCAGAAGTGCCCTCGGGAGCTGTGAGGTCCAGCACCATATGCCCAGGGACCCAGGAGAAGTCCTGCCCACCCATGGGTCATGTGGCGGACATACAGACCTTGTTCCTGGCGGCGGACCCTGCAGTGGCTCATGAACTGGCTCCAGCCCCTCAGCCCCCGTCTGGGAGATGCTGGAGAATGCTGTCTTAGACGATCACCCGCAGGTGAGCGAGCCTGTGCTTCAGAATCTGCTCTATCTTAGCGAATGTTCTATGTGAGCTGGAGAAGAAAGACTGTGCATTCTGCTGTTGTCAGGTGATGTATTTTATAAATGTCAGTTACATGTAGTTTGCTGCTGCTGCTTAGTTCTACTGTGGCCTCACTGAACTTCCGCCTGCTGGACCTGTCAGCCACAGAGGGAGGGGCGTGCTGAACTCTCCCGCTGCACCGTGGGTTTATCCGTTTCCCCTGGCACTTCTCTGTGTTTGCCTCACGTACTCCGGATCTCTGTTGTTGGTTCACGTGCACTAAAAATGGCTCTTTTTATCATTATACAATGCTGCCATTTCTCCTTAATACTTTCCTTTGTTTTAAAAATTCAGTGTTGTGTAAAATTAACATAGTTATTCAGGTTTCTTTTGATTTGTTAGCAAAATACATTTTTTCATTCCTTTTCTCTTTTGAAAAAACTGGTAAAGTACATATAAAATTTACCCTCTTAACCATTTTTAACTGTATAGTCCCGTAATGTTAAGTCTATTCACATGGTGGTGCAATTGATATCCAGGTTTTTTTTCTATTGCTTTCCTCTTGATCTATATGTGTCTTTACATTTAAGTAGGGTTCTTGTGGACAATACATAGTTGGGTCTTTTTTTTTTTTTAGTCCACTCTCATAGTCTCTGTCTTTTGATTTGTCTGTTTAGACCACTGCCATTTAAAATGATCATTGATATGGTTGGATCAATAGCTACCATATATTTTATTGTTTTTTAAAAAGCCTCACCCAAGGATATGTTTTTATTGATTTTAGTGAGAGGGGAAGGGAGAAAGAGAAACATCGATCAGCTGTCTACTGTACATACCCACACTGGGGATCGAACCCGCAAACTAGGATGTGCCCTGACTGCACCCTTTCTGGTTTATTGTTGATGCTTTAACCAACTGAGCCACCCGGCCAGGGCTATTTACTGTTTTCTATCCATTGTCCTCATATGTATATTTTTTTTCTTCTTGCCCTCTTTTTCTGCCTTCTCTCATTTTAATTAAGCATTTTATATGACTGTATTTTCTCTCCTCTCTTACAGTATCTGTACTATTTTCTTCTAACTTTTTTTAGTGGTTGCCCTAGAGTTTGCAATATACATTTACAGCCAGCCCAAAGTCCACTTTCAAATAGCATTATGCTGCTTCCCAAATAGAGCAAGTATCTCTTCACAGTATTTCCAACTCCTTCATTCTCTTAAAAACTTGCTGTCATTTATTTCACTTATCCACGAACTATATACCATTGAGTGCATTGTTGCTGCTATTATTTGAACCAACTATCATCTGTTAGATTAAGAATAAGAATAAAAGATTCACCTTCATTCCTCCTCTAACACTCCTCCTTTCCTTATAGAGACCAACTTTCTGATGTATATCAGTTTCTTTCTCTGAAGAACTTTTAAAAGTGCTTGCAAGGCAGCTGTGTTGGTGACAAATGCACTCATTATTTCTTTGCCTGATAAATTACTTCTTCATTCTTGAAGGATAATTTCACTGGACATGGAATTCTACATCAAAACAATTCAGCCCCGGCTGGTGTGGCTCAGTGGAAGGAGTGCCGGCCTGCGAACCAAAGGGTCGCCGGTTCGATTCCCAGTCAGGACACATGCCTGGGTTGCTGGCCAGGTCCCCGGTGGCAGGGCAAGTGAGAGGCAACCACACATTGATGTTTCTGTTCCTCTCTTTCTGCCTCCCTTCCCCTCTGTTGAAAAATGAAGAAATAAAATCTTAAAAAAGAAAAAGGCAATGCAGACATCCCCTTGTCCGAGCAGTGGACAGGGCCTTCTTAAGCGGCCGGAGTCCCTTCTCTGAGCAGACTTCTGTCACCGCCCTTCCGTCAGAAGCTAGGAGCGCCTTTCTCTCTCTGTGGGTCGCAGGGAGAAGCCAGAGAGCTAATGCCAGAAGTGGGTCCGAGGGAAAAGCCCAAGCTTGAGCATAAATATTTCCGAAGTAGTCCCCACAGTGCTCCAAGGCCCAAACAGGGCTGAGGACCAGGAAAGGCCATCAGGGCAAGCCAGCAGGAGGGGGGGGGGGGCGGCAGACAACTCCCCAGAGGGACCCCACGGAGGGAAGTACCCACCTGTTCTCACCCCGTATTTTGGGAGTGGGTGGGGCCCAGGACAGGGTGGACACTTGCAAAATGTAACGAAACCGTCTGTCGCTGGAGCGACCTGTGCACCGCTCGACGAGACTCCTCCGAAGAACGCAGGGCGGCGCGGAGCAGGCGGAGTTAAGCACTTGACCCCAGCTGATCCTCATGAAGCCGGAGCCCGCGGCCGAGTGGCCCCGCAGAGAGCGGTCGGCTCGCACGCTCTCGCGGCGATGTGTTCGGGCGCTCTTCTCCGTGCAAAGTTGGAGAGCAGGCTCCCCCGACTCAGGCAAGTGCTCCGTCCAGGGGCGCTGTGGCACCGGGCTTCAGCGCGGAGGAGACGCCTCTCCCGGAACCGGGTAACGAGTGGCTGCGGCCGGGCCCGTGCGGAGCCCAGCCAGGCCACTGAGGGCCTGCGCACGCCCCAGCTGCCCCGCTGGGCGGTCCCAAGGTGCCCACGCCAGGCCGTGCACAGCACAGATGCCTTCGGAAACAGAGAGACCAAGGCCACAGCAGAGGTGTGCGACAACAGGCAGACTTTAATCGAGGGTGGAACACCAGGGTGACCCCAGACTCTTCGGTTACGGTAGCTTCTGTTATCCTCCGGACTTAGTTAGGCAGGAGGGAGGCCTGTTCCCCGACGAGGACCCAGAGATTGGCCTCCACCCCCAAGCGGTTTTACGCAGACCGACTCAGACCTTCCACTCGCCAGGTGTCCTACAGTCTGTTCTCGGGGTCTCCCTCCTTGAGAACAGGAGTCTTCTCACAGCCATCTGTGGTTTCAGGCGCTGGGTGCAAGAGAAGGCATCTTGGAATTGACCTGCCGTTACCCTAGCTGCCCCCTCCGCCGGGAACACTCTGGCCTGGTCTGCGTGGCCAGCTCCCTCACCAACGTCACCCTTCAAACCTGCACTCAAATTTTACCTTCTCCCCAAGGCGCTATTGCGAACTACTCCCTCCGCCCAACACTCCTACTCTTCCTTACTTTGTTCTATATTTTTATAGCTTTTATCACCATCTCTGCTTTTCCTGCAGTTAGAATATGATATGCCTAGTTATGTCACATAACACAATGCATACTGACTGGCCCTTAGTATCACTAGAATGTAAGCACCGTCAAGAGCAGGAGTGTGGGCCTGTTCTGGTCGCCGATCTCCCAAGCGCACGGTAACAGCACAGGAGGGCACTCAGCAAAGGAGTGTGTGGACGAGAAGGGAAACCCGTGTTCAGATCCCGCCCTGTCCTTCACTAGCCAGCCGTTGGCCTTAGGCAACTTGCTGCCCTCTCGGCCCATTTCTCCATTATGAGGTGGGGGTTCAAGCACTCTCCTTGCTAAATTTTTCATGTAAAGTGCCTGGCAGGGTGCTCAGCACAAACATACAGCTAATAAATGGGCTGGCCAATTCTCATAATCACTGCCCTTCGAAAAGTCTTCGTCCTCCATCCCTTATAAGTAGCCTTTACTCAGGGGGCAGCGCTAAGGCAGTTAGTGCAGTGGAGCCTTCAGGTCTGGGGCCGCGATGAGGGGGTGAGACCATGAGGCCGAGACACTCTCAAAGACCTCAGGATCCTCTCTTTCCCGCAACGGCTGAGCTGGCTCAAGAACAGCTGGTCTCTGGCCCCTGGCAGCCCCCATACCGCAGTTACATAGCAGCAGGAGACCTGGAACTAGTCTTCTGACCTCAGCAGAAATCTGAGCCCTCGTCTGATCGACCACACCACCTCTGACACCACCGACTCTCAAGGCCCTCTGACCGCCGGGGCCCAAGCCTGCAGTGGGAGAAGGGGCCCAGCACTCACCAGGACCTCACAGATGTGTGGAGGGGATCCGGCCACGACGTGCACAGGGAACGCCTCCTACTGTCCGGCTCCTGTGCGACAAAAAGAATACGCTAGGGGACAGGTTCTCAGCCAGAGGTTTGAGTCCCAGGCTCGGGGCCAGCCTGGGTTCGAGTCCTGCCTCCACAGCTCCATAGTTGTGAATTTGCTGGCTTCCTAAGGTCTCCAAGCTTCAGTATGCTTATCTGTAAAATAAAGCTACTACCAGTGCTCACTTGACTGGAGTAAGTGAGATTGCTTATAGCCCTGACTGGTGTGGGTCAGTGGATTGAGCGCCGGCTGCAAACCCCAAGGGTCGCCGGTTCGATTCTCAGTCAGGGCCCATGCCTGGGTTGCAGGCCGGGTACCTGGTGGAGGGCATGTGACAGGCAACCACACATTGATGCTTCTCTCCCTCTCTCTCTCCCTCCCTCCCCCCATGTCTAAAAATAAATAAGTAAAATCTTTAAAAAAGTGAGATATGCGTATGAAGTGCCTTAGCACATCGCCTGGCACCCAGCGATAGCATTAGTTGTTTGCTCGCTCAAAGGCCTTCGCACACCAGGTGAGTGCTACGGGGCCGCCCGCCGGGGGTGGCCGTGGCCCGTGTGGACTGCATGCACACGGCTGCGAGGCGGGAAGAGGTGGGGTATAACTCTGCCTTCAGGAGCGCTCGCCTCAGCTGGCCAGAGAGGGGGCAGCTTTCCCTAAAACCTGAAATTTTAGCTTCTAATCCTCTCCAACAGTTTGTCAAACAAAACTAATTCTGCACATTCTAGTCTTTAGCTGTAGCCAGAACTCAGTGGCTGTGTATACGCGCGCGCGTGTGTGTGTGTGTGTGTGTGTGTGTAATAAGTCAAGAATCGCAACTTATTTATGTCTTCGTTCACCTGACGAATGTTAACTACACACGGCTGTGTCCCCGGCCCTCCGCTCGGCCTCTGCAGCGGGACACGGCCTCCGCTGTCAAGGAGCTCACAGGTTGTGGGGGAACTCAGCATGCAACAATCCCAACAGCACTGGCAAAGTATTTTTCCAGAAACATGCTGGGGGTGCAATACAAGCTTGGCAGAAAGGCAATTACCCTAGAAGGGGAGCTCAGAACAAGCTTCTCAGAGGAACTTCTGAGCCGTTTCAAAAGATGAGCCGAATGCCGTGGGGAGGAAGGCAGAGGCCATGCAGTTCAGTGTCTGCACTGAGTTCCGCTCGGCTGGGTCCCGCAGCCGGAGGGTCACTGGGGCGGCCAGGCTGCACAGAGCCTTGAATACTAAGGAGCATGACAGGATCCGCGTGCACGTGAAAATCAGGAGGGTGGACTTCATCCTGAAGGCTGTGAGGAGCCGCTGCACAAGTTATAAGCCAGGTAGAGCCCGGCATGCTATTAACTCAGATGTAAAATTATTCATTGCTCAAGATAGAAACATGTAGCACACATGTGCCTGATACAGCTCACAGCGAAAAAAGCCGGGTCTCCCTGTCCATCCCTTTCCCCAGCCAGGCAGCTCCCCGGCCGGGGGCGGCCCTCTTACCGCTGGATCACTTCGCTATGGCTCCTCGTGTGGTGGAGTCTGAGAGTTTATGTATTGGAATACTTAAAATTTTCCTACAAACTGCTTTTCCATTTTTTCTTCTTTACATCAAATTTATAGTATTGTATTCATTTTGGTTCAAATGGTATGGAATCACAGGCAATTGCCTGGAAATTTCATTCCAATGAAGTAAAGGAGACGTTATAAACCATGAGTTATGACAGGGGGCATTCAGTCCAATGGGACTGAGAATTTCTGTAGTACTTACTCCCTTAAACATGCTTTTCTCATTTAACAATAAGACTTAGAAGTTTTTGCATATGTGGCATAGATGTACTATAGTTTATCTAAATATTCGCTATTAATAAACATATAGGTCATTTCTAATTCTGTGCTGTTAGAAACAATGAATGTAATGAAATCTTCCCACACGCATCTTTGTGCACACATGCAAGTATTTCTCAGGAATAGATTTTGAGAAGCAAAACCAATGATCAAGAGTAGATACATTTTGCCCTGGCTGGTGTGGCTCCGTGGATTGAGCTCCAGGCTGTGAAGCAAAGGGGTCACCAGTTCGATCCCAGCCGGGGCACAGGCCTGGGTTGCAGGCCAGGTCCCCGGCTGGGGGCGCACGACAGGCAACCAATCGAAGTATCTCTTGTACATCAGTGTTTCTCTCCCTCCCTCCCTCCCTCCCTCCCTCCCTCCCTCTCTCTCTAAAAATAAATAAATAAAATCTTTTTAAAAATGCAGCCCAGCGTCAACCACATTATTGAGGAATCAGCCCTACAATTCCGCTTCTTTAGCCTGTCTAATCGAGAGTAGACTCTCTGCTTCTAAAAGCCAGGCACAGGAGTAAAGCTCCATGTCCCCCCCCTCCCCGCCCCGTGATTGCCCTTCTGAAGGGCGAGGTGAGTACTCGAGGAGGGCCGTTACACACATACCCGAGCCCCCTTCTTGTCCTGACTTCGGTTTCGTGGCGCCGCTTTGCTGGGTGAGAGTCTTCGGGGTTCACATCTCGGAAGATGGTGAATGGGCCTGAGGAGACGAGGTGGAAGGAGGAGAAGCCTCGTGTCCAGCAGGCTGGGCAGCTGCAGGACTGTGGGTCCCAGCGGTATGCCTATCAGATGGGGGTTCATTTGTAGCTGGTGGGGTTCCATATTCTGCAGGCGGGGTTCCATATCCTGCCCACGGAGCTCCGTATCCCACGGGCTGAGCTTCGTATACAGGCGGTGGGGCTCTGTTCCCCGCAGGCAGAGCTTCGTATACAGGTGGTGGGGCTCCGTATCCCATAGGTGGGGCTCCGTATCCCTCTGGTGGGGCTCCGTATCCTCCCGGTGGGGCTCCGTATCCTGCTGGTGGGGCTCCGTATCCTGCTGGTGGGGCTCCGTATCCTGCTGGTGGGGCTCCGTATTCTGCTGGTGGGGCTCCGTATCCTCCCGGTGGGGCTCCATATCCTGCTGGTGGGGCTCCGTATCTCACAGGCTGGGGCCCATAGACAACAACTGGGTATGCTGAGAAGAAAAGAAAAAAATCAGTAATTTATTTTTTAGAGTGGGCAAAGAATAAGGGAGAAGGAGTAAAAAGATAACAGTTATGCTAAAGGAAAGTAACACAGGAAGAGAATCAGGCTAAATAGCAGTAAAGCCAGACCCTTCAGCCACCACGAGTCGGCGGCTTGGTCATTTCCTGTTGTGGAGGGATTCAAATGAGCGTGAAAACAACCCTACAGTCATACCTCCGCATTGCTTCTGGTTGTATATAGAGATATGTGTTTTACTTAATAAAGATCTTTCTGGTGGGCCTCCCGTTACTTAATAAAGTTTGTTCTGAATATGAAGTAAAGTAATACATCCTTAATGAGGAATATGTATTTGGAAAATGGAGAAAAGATGCATTTTAAAAAGCCATCTATAATGCGATCAAATACAAAAAATATTTTAATGCATTTCTTTGTAGAATATCTAATATGTTCATACCATCAGGATTATAACAACTGTATGATTTTTAAATCTGGCTCTTTTTATTTGACATTATGTAAAAATTATTTGTATTATTAATGTATTTCATAAATGAAAAGCCGGACTATATTTTATTGTATGGATAGGTACTACTAAGTTCCCCTGTGGTAGGAGAACACATTATTTCCAAATTCCCAGTTAATATTACAATACACATGGGCCTTGGCTGCCTTCCCAAAGTGATTTAACTGGATCAGGTGCATGAACAACCACCAGGTTATTTTGCTGTAATCCATATTTATGTTTAAGTTAGCTAGAAAAACATTTAAAGAACTTTCTTAAACATGCTCAAAGAACTAAAGGAAACTGTGGAGAAAGTCAAGAAAATGATGTGTGAACAAAATAGAAATATTGATAAAGACAGAAAACCTAACAAGAAACCAAAACGAAATTCTGGGGATCGAAAGTACAAAAACTGAATGAAAAATTGAGAAGAGGGATCGAAATTTAGATCTGAATAGGCAGAAGAAAGAATCAGTGAACATTAAGACAGGAAATTGTGGCGGCTGAGGAAGAGAAAGCAAATAGACTGAAGAACAGTGAACAGAGCCTCAGGAGCCGGTGGGCCACCGTCAGACAGAGCCCAACATACACACTGCCTGGAAGGCCAAGAAGAAGAGAAAAAGGGGTAGAAAGAATATTTGAAGAAATAATAGCTGAAAGCTTCCCCCATTTGATGAAAGACATGAATATAAACATCTAAGAATCTCAACAAATTCCAGGAGATTAACTTAAAGAGAGCCACACCAAGATACATTATAATCAAACTTGCAAAAGCCAAAGACAAAGAGAGAATCTTGAAATCAGCAAGAGTGATGTGAATCGTTACATGTAAGGGATCATCAGTAAGATAATCAGTAGCCCTGGCTGGTGTAGCTCAGTGGATTGAGCACGGGCCTGTGAACCAAAGGGTTGCTGGTTCAATTCTCAGTCAGGGCACATGCCCAGGTTGTGGGCCAGGTCCCCAGTAGGGGGTGTGCGAGACACAACCACACATTGATGTTTCTCTCCCTCCCTTCCTTCTTCCCTTCCCCTCTCTCTAAAAGTAAAAATAAATAATTTTAAAAAAAAAACAATCAATAGACTTCTCATCAGAAATTTTGGAGGCCAGAAAAAAAAAGTAAAAAAACCCCACAATCTTATATTTGGCCAAATTTCTCCAAGAGTGAGAGAGAAATTAAGACATTTCCAGATAAATAAAGGCGGAGGGTGTTCACTACCACTAGACTTCCCCTGCAAGAGATGCCTGAGGGAGGCCGGCAGGGTGAAATGGAAGGACACCAAATAGCAATCTGAAGCTATATGAAGAAATTAAGATCTCAATAAAGGTAAATCACTGGGCAATGATAAAAACCAATATTGTCGTAACAATGGTTCATAACTCCATGTTTTGTCTTTTACATAATTTAAGAGAGCAGTGCCTTAAAAAGAATTATTAGATTGTATTTTATGGCACACGATGTATAGAGATGTAATTTTGTGACATTAGCTGACCTATATGAAGAAGGAACTGTAAAGGTGCAGAGTATTTGTATGTTATTCAAGTTAAGTTGGTAAACATTCAAATTAGTATTACAACCTTAGGATGTTAAATGTCACCTCCATGGTAACCACAAAGAAAATAGCTATAAAATATAGACAAAAGGAAATGAGAAAGGAATGTAAACTTCCTGCTATAAAAATATCAATTTAACCCCAAAGAAGAAGACAGCAATGCCAAGAAATGAGGGACAACAAGCTAGACAGTACGCAGGAAATGACAGAAAGGCCCCCGTTACAGTGACTGCTATAAATACAAATGGACTAAATTCTCCCATCTCAAGACAGAGATGTCTGCATTCTCCCCAGCAGCTTCCCCGTATAACCTCCGACTGGGTGCCCCTACACAGAGGGCAGGGAGAGAGCAAAGAAGCAAGCAGACCTCTCCAGACTAGGAAGTGGCAGTTTTAACAAATAAAGGAACTTGTTTATGAGGTGGTCCTGGGTGGTCACGAGATGAGTGAGATCTCTGCACTGCCCCCCCCACCCCCCGTCGAATCTTAGAAGGTTTTACACAGAGGCCCTAACTGAGTTCGGTCATGCATACCGTCCCGGTAGTCTCCACGCCTCGCTCCCGTGTCAAGGCCTCATCCCCGGAGCTGCTTCTCGGAGCAGGAAAGGCAAGCAGAACAGACATTTCAAAGACAAGGGAGGCTTACAGTGGCCCGGGTCAGCTTTCAGGACAACCGGCAGCCATGCCTTCTTGAAGACTCTTCCAACAAGAGATCAGCAGGATAAAAACTCAAGACTCAGTTATATGCTGTGTACAGAAGACTTACTTTTAAAGACTTTATTTATTTATTTTTAGAGAGAGAGGGGAAGGGAGGGAGAAAGAGAGGGAAAGAAACATCAATGTGTGGTTGCCTCTCACACACCCCCAACTGGGGATCTGGCCTGCGACCCAGGCATGTGCCCTGACTGGGAATCAAACCGGCGACCCTTCGGTTCGCAGGCCAGTGTTCAATCCACTGAGCCACACCAGCCAGGGCGACTTTTTTTTTTTAAGATTTTATTTATTTATTTTTAGCAAGAGGAGAAAGGAGAAAGAGAGGGAAAGAAAGGAGGGAGAAAGAGAGGGAAAGATACATTTATTGTTGCCTCTACTGGCACTCAATCCACTGAGCCACACCAGCCACGGTGTACAAGAGACTTACTTGAGATACAAAGACACAAATAGATTGAAAGCAAAATAATGAAAAATCATGAGATAGGACATTTTACTTAAAAAAAAAAAAAGAACCCTGGCCAGTGTGACTCAGTTGGTTGGAGTGTCGTCCTGTACACTGAAAGGTTGCAGGTTTGATTCCCGGCTGGGGCACATGCCTAGGTTGCAGGTTTGATCCCCAATCAGGGAGCATACAGGAGGTGACCAATTGCTGTTTCTCTCTCACATTGATGTCTCTCTCTCGCTCTCTCCCCCCCCAACTTCCTCTCTCTGTAGAAGCAATGAAAAAATGTCCTCAGGTGAAGATAACAAAATTTTTTTTAAAAGAATGGAAAAAGATACTATATGCAAGTAGTAACCAAAAGAGAGCAAGGGTAGTTATTCTATCAAGAAAATATAGACTTTAAACTTTAAAAATTACTAAACACAAGAAGGAAATTACATAAGCCCTGACTGGGTAGCTCAGCTGGTTAGAGCATCATCCCAATATGCCAAGGTTGTGGGTTCGATCCCTGGTCAGGACACACGCAAAAGTCAACCAGTGAATGCGTAAATCAGTGGACTAACAGATCTCTCTCTCTCTCTCTCTCTCTCTCAAATTAATGCATTTTTTAAAAAAAAATTGTAATGTATAACTTTTGTCCATCAAAGAACATTATCAAAAATGTGCAAGACAACCTATTGATGGGCAAACATATTTGCAAACTGCACATATGAGAAGGGATTCGTATCCAGAATATATATAAAGAACTCATACAACTCAATGACAAAAAGATAAATTATCCGAGAAAAAATGGGCAAAGGACTGGGAGAGATGTATCTCCAAAGAAGACATACGAATGGCTAACAAGCATGGAAAAAGATATTCAACATCATTTGCCATTCAAGAAATGCAAATTAAAACCACAATGAGCCCTGGCTGGGTAGCTCAGTTGGTTGGAGCGTCACCCTGTTCATGAAAAGGTTGTGGGTTCCATTCCCAGTCGGCTGGGAATGTATTCCCAGGTTGTGGGTTTAATCCTTTGTCGGGGCACATACAGGAGGCAACCAATAGATCTCTCTCTCTCTCTCTCTCTCTCTCTCTCTCTCTCTCTCTCCTTCCCTCCCTCAAATCAATGCACATATCCTCGCGTGAGGATAAAAATAAAAACACAACGAGGTACTCCCTCACACCCACTAGGGTGGCTCTACTATAAACCACAAAAACAAAAAGGAAAACAAACGTTGGCAAGGATGTGGCGACACAGGGCCTTGCACCGCTGGCGGGAACGTGAACTGGCACGGGTGCCGTGGCAAACAGAGGGGCGGCTCCTCGACCAGTGACACACTGAGTCCCGGGCGGCCCGGTGGTGCCAGCCCTGTGCAGACACCCCGGAGAAACGAACACGCATGCCCACGCTGAGACCTCCACACAGACTTGACAGCAGCTTGTGTTCGCAGCAGTAAAAGATGGAAATGAGTGAAATGTCCACCGGCGGGTGAATGGAGGAGCGGACTGTGGGATATGCACAGAGAAGGAACAGTATTCGGCCACAACAAGAGGGAAGTGCCGACACTCGCTGCAGCTTGGAGGAACCCCGGGCACATCACGCCAGGTCAACGAGCCCCGAACCAAAGGTCCGAAACAAAGTGCCGTGTGACTCCTCCCATGTGATCTGTTTGGGATAAGAAACCCACAGAGACAAACGGCAGATCAGGGCCTAACAAAAGATGTTGGGAGGGGACGATGGGGAACTGTTTCTAAGCGGAGAATTATCACTCAGTGGGGAATAGTGGGGTGTTTTACGGGGCGATGAAAACATTTTGAAATTAGAGCTGAGGGTGGCACCGCACTGTGAATACACTACGTGCCTCTGGATTGTACATTTTATTTTATTTTTTTAAAAGATTTTATTTATTTATTTTTAGAGAGGGAAGGGAGGGAGAAAGAGAGAGAGAAACATCAATGTGCGGTTGCTGGGGGCCGTGGCCTGCAACCCAGGCATGTACCATGGCTGGGAATCGAACCTGCGACACTTTGGTTCGCAGCCTGAGCTCAATCTACTGAGCTACGCCAGCCAGGGCTTGAATTGTACATTTTAAATGGTCGTTTTTATGTTACACGAATTTCCACACTTTACTTTTAGATTTTTGAGTATTAGATTTGAGTAACGCTTAAAAACCAAGGTACCTAGTAAGGTTACAAATACGCATCCTTCAGCTGTAGACAAAATTAAAAGCCAGGGGACACGCATGTCGTACTCCAAGAAGAATCCAAGAAAGGGCCCACGTTTGGGGGTCCGCAGGCGGCCTATGAGGAGATCCTTCGTGGCCTACCAGTCGGCAGCGGGCAGCGTTTGAGAATCGGTGACCCGTCACCTCCCAGGACCGTGACTCAGCGGCCGTGGACGGGCCGACCGTTCGAGGGCACAGGGCGCGAAGCCCGGGGCTGGCGTCCTCAGTGAGGCCGAAGGGCGTGGCCCACGCCCGGTGGCGGTGCTCGTGCGCAACGGGCAGGGAGGAGGGAGAAAGAGCACGCGCACGTTTCCTGCTCTGGCCGCAGGCAGCAGGCAAAGGTTCCCGCTAATGGGGCCTGCCCGAGCATGTTCCGTATTCGCACGTTACAATTAAAAGTAAGCCTGCAGCTTGCTGACTTGCCACTGGGCTTCAGTCTGGAAGTGAAGTCATGGACTCAGCCGTTCTCCAGTCCCCAGACCTCCGAGGCTCCTCTGCAGCGGAGCTGGAGGAGCGCTGGCAGCGAGTAGACCCCCGAGCCCCTGGTGCGCCTCCCGCCTCCCAGGGAGAATGCCCCCGCCGCGCCTTACCTGGACAAGGCATCTCTTGGTTGCATAGCACGCCCCCCTGCCCGGTAACGACGAACAGCCCTGGACTGCCGAACCAGTAGTTTACACTTCTAAGTGCAGCTCCTCGGGCAGCTGAGAAGATCAGTTTGGCAAAAGAGGGACTCTTTAACTATTTAAAAAGGCTTGGAAATCTCTAGCATACGGTAAGCATTCCATACATGTTAGCTAGTGTTATTGGGCCTAAAATTAAACTCATTTCCTCTCCAACTTAGACTGTCTCATGTACTTGACCGTGGCTTACAGCATCAGGATCCAGTCAGTCGTCGAAGCTGGAAACGCCACTCGACCCTCCTGTGCGGCCCAGCACCTCGTCCGTGTCTCTGTCCCAGGACACCGTGTGTGCACGTGTCCGTCTCTGCTGGCCTGTGCTTGTCTCAACTGGGCTGAAAAGTCCGGGGTGGGAGGCAAGGGAGAAGGGCAAAGGGCACCCCGGACAGAGCAAGTATCCTGAGACTCGGAGATGAGAGAACAGGGCACGAAGAAGTCCAGTGGGACTGAAGTACAAAAGGTGAGAGAGTAGAGGGCATGCAGTGAGGCCAGACTAAACAACATATATCGTAAGCATTATTTGTATTCAGAGTGTGGACGAGTGCTCCGGGACGCCCACTGGAGCGGTGCTCTGGGGCTTGCCTCTTCCCTCCTGTCCCCGGAGATGCGGGCTGACCCTGAGGGAAACAAAGGCGAAGCCAGAGAAGAGATGACAAAGAGACAGGTCAGGAGGAGAGGAGCTCAGGCAGCAGGGGGCTCCCCACAGCGAAAAAGACACCAGGCAGTGACATCTGAGACCAGCATTTAGAGGGACAAAAGATTACCAGGTACAGCGAGTGCTGCAGGTGTCTGATGGTAAATCCCCTCCAGACTGCAGCTCCTGCCAGACGGGGAGGGGACGAACAGTCCCTGTGTTCCCAGCACCCGGTGCTGTAACTCAGCGCGGAGTAGGGAGGCGCAGGGACTCCCTACTGAGTCCCTCGTGAGTACATGCCTCGTGAGTACATGTGCACCTACCAAGTGTCTCACCCCAGAGACCAGACCCTCCTAACCGGATAACAGTCCTCCTTCTGTTCCTCAAGTCTCAAAACCCCAAGGTCCTTAAGAGCTGTATGGTTTTGCTCACCAGCAGAGGCAGCGTTCATCAGCATCTGGGAAAACTTGATGGCACCTCCCCTCCTGAAGGCCAGTTTAAAGGTAGCCTGCCCGTCCCAGCCACCTGGGGGAGGAAGCGGCGCACTCTCAGCGAGAGGCAGGTGGCGCGCTGGGAGCTGCAGGGCGGCCGCGGACGCGGAGAGGAGCGTTGCCCAGAGCAGCAGGGCCGCTGTCTTGCGTTCGAATTCCAGCACAAGCCAAGTCTGACTCTTAAACCTTCTGGAAGGTTTTCAGACAAAAATGCGCTTCTGAGTGTAAACACTTACCATCTGGGGCTGCCCGAATGGTTCCCTTGATGTAGTTGGAGTCGAAGACGGGCTGTTCCACGGTGCAGTTGCTCATGAGGTCGAACGGCATCATGAAAGAGCACAGGGGGTCGCTGACCGACTGCGAAGTCACGAAGATCACCTAGGAGAGGACAGACGCTTTGGGGACGGAGCACAGATTGCCCGGGGATTGAGACACACAAAAACAGTTCTGAGGCCAAGGTTGCTCTAGCGTCCGGGCCTGAGAAGCATCGCCCATTTCCTGCCATCGTCCTTCAACATGGAAAATCTCAAAACGCGAGTGTTTTTTAAAACATTTTGAAACTCAGTGGTTAACCACGCTCCATGTTAAGGCAGACCGAGGTAGCGTTCACCGGCTCAAAGCGGAAGTAGGGAGAGAAATTACCCGGTATGAAGTGAGGAACAACGTTCCCCTCCTTTTACCACTAAAGAGATTGGATCCCTCCGGGTGCTGAGGGAAGGAGAGGTCCACATCGTGGCAGTGCTGCAGGACGCTGCGGGAGAGAGAGGGCAGACAGCACACAATTCAAACGTGGCGTAAAGTGACAAACCTAAACCCCTCAGCACAGTTCCCAGCCTGGAGCAAGCGCTCAGTAAATGTTGGCTGCTGCCACTACCACCGCCCTTACTGACGTAAAAGGACTTTAAATGATTTTATTCCCTGACAGTTCACAATTATTTTTTTCCCTCTTCAGCTCTGGATTCTTTTTCTTATCAAGGCTACTTGTATTCTTACTGTTCATCCATGAATGCTTATACTTCTTTTTTTTAACAAACTTTTTGAAAGATTTTATTTATTTATTTTTAGAGAGGGAAGGGAGGGAGATAGAGAGAGAGAGAGAGAAACATCAGTGTGCGGTTGCTGGGGGCCGTGGCCTGCAACCCAGGCATGTAACCTGGCTGGGAATCGAACCTGGGACACTTTGGTTCCCAGCCCATGCTCAATCCACTGAGCTACGCCAGCCAGGGCAAATGCTCATACTTCTTACGCAGCAACTATCAAGCACTACGCCAATAGCCATGGCCAGGTAGCTGAGTTGGTTAGAGCATGGTCCTGATACACCACGGTTGCTGGTTCAATCTCCAGGCAGGGCACGTACAAGAAGCAACCAATGAACGCATAAATTAGCGGAACAACAAATTGATGCTTCTTTCTCTCTCTCACATCAATATTTTAAAAACACTGTGCTAATGTAAATGTTTACGAAGGTAAGGTGTGCAGAATGCTCCAGAATCCTCTGACATGTTGCTCCCTCAGCCTCCCATGTGCTCCCCTCACTCTTAACCTGAAAAACTCGGATTCATGCTACTCTCACTCTTAGTGCCCCACTGGGGGTTTTCTTTCTCGGTAACGATCACACGTGTTGGTTTGTTCAGTGTCTTTCCTAGTGATCATTAAGGGCAATGCCCGCCCTCTTTGCCGCTTTAGTCCTAGCAAACGGTGGGTGGTACTAAGTACTTACTGAAAGAATGCACAAATTAAAACACGAATACAGGTAATGACACCAGCAATATATGACACACATCACATAAATGACACAAAAATGGCATGGCAACTAAGTGGAAGAGTACATTAGTTTTGGTTGGAGTAATTACGGAAAACCTTATAGAAGGGTTGAAATATAAGCTGATTCTTAAGGGGTGAACGGCATCTCAGTCGGCAGAGGTGAAGAAGGTAGGGGACGATCCTGGTGGAAACCCAGCAGTGTTAATGGAGGGGCGGGAGCAGCGTCAGTAGACACCTCTATGCAGTAGAGAGCAAACTGCGCGTGGGCGCAGCCTACCTACGCGGGTTCATCAGAACTGCACGGAAGGAGGGTTGGGAGACACAGGGGGATACAGCTGGGAAGCCACGCGGAACCAGAGCTTGAAGATACCGTCTGACGACAGACGGCAGGGGAAGGGTGTGAGCTGCAGCTGTTGCCGCAGGACAGTCACACGACCAAGGAGGCGGAGGTATATCCAGGGGCCAGTTTCAGGGTTCCTAAAATAGAAGTGGGTACTGGGGGGATAAACGGTGATGGGGAAAAAGGAGTTCCTAAAGTAGTCTTGACGTGAGGCAATAAGAACTAGAACCAGAGTGGTGGTGAGTGGATAAAAAAAGGGTTTTTTTTAAATATATATTTTATTGATTATGCTATTACAGTTGTCCCATTCCCCCCCTTCATTCCCTTCCACCCTGCACACCCTCTCCCACCCACATTCCCCCCCTTTAGTTCATGTCCATGTGCCGTAAGTTCTTTAGCTTCTACATTTCCTATACTATTCTTGCCCTCCCCTATTTTCTACCTACCATCTATGCTACTTATCCTCTGTACCTTTTCCCCCTCTCTCCTCCTCCTGCTCCCCTGTTGCTAACCCTCCATGTGATCTCCATTTCTGTGGTTCTGTTCCTGTTCTAGTTGTTTGCTTAGTTTGTTTTTGTTTCTGTTTTAGGTGTGGTTGTTAATAATTGTGAGTTTGCTGTCATTTTACTATACATGTTTTTTTATCTTCTTTTTATTAGATAAGTCCCTTTAACATTTCACAAAACAAGGGCTTGGTGATGATGAACTCCTTTAACTTGACCTTATCTGAGAAGCACTTATCTGCCCTTCCATTCTAAATGAAAGCTTTCCTGGATAGAGCAATCTTGGATATAGGTCCTTGCCTTTCATGACTTGGAATACTTCTTTCCAGCCCCTTCTTGCCTGCAAGGTCTTTTGAGAAATCAGCTGACAGTCTGATGGGAACTCATTTGTAGGTTACTGTCCCCTTATCTCTTGCTGCTTCTAGGATTCTCTCCTTCATTTTTATCTTGGCTAATGTAATTATGATGTGTCTTGGTGGGTTCCTCCTTGGGTCCAACTTCTTTGGGATTCTCTGAGCTTCCTGGACTTCCTAGAAGTTTATTTCCTTTGCCAGATTGGGGAAGTTCTCCTTTATTATTTATTCACATAACTTTTCCACTTGTTGCTCTTCCTCTTCCCCTTCTGGTACCCCTATAATTCGGATGTTGGAACATTTAGAGATGTCCTGGAGGTTCCTAAGCCTCTCCTCATTTTTTTGAATTGTTTCTTCCTTCTTTTCTGTTTAGTTGTTTCTTTCTTCCTTCTGGTCCACTCCATTGATTTGAATCCCAGTGTTCTTCCCATCACTATTGGCTCCCTGTGCATTTCCCTTCATTTCACTTAGCATAGCCTTCATTTTTTTCATCTAATTTGCAACCAAATTCAACCAATTCTGTGAGCATCCTGATCACCAGTGCTTTAAACTGTGCATCTGATAGCTTGGCTATCTCTTCATCCCTTAGTTGCATTTGCTCTGGAGCTGTGATCTGCTCTTCCGTTTGGGCCATTTTGTTTGTTTGTTTGTTTGTTTGTTTGTTTGTCTTGTCGTGCCTGTTACGTATGAGGGGCGGAGCCTTAGGTGTTCACCAGGGCGGGGCAACCCAGTTGTTGCCCGAGAGGGAACAGTGGCGCTTGCCCCACTCTGTCAGACTGCAGTCCCTTCCGCTGCTTCCCCCAAGCTAACTGGACCCTTCTGGTGCTGATTCCCGGGTGGGCGGGCTTGTGTACATTCCAGGATCCTGTGAGTCTCTCCAACAAACTCTCCTGTGAGGCTGGGAATCTCTCCAGGCACCTCAGCACCCACGGGTGTTTTCAATCGGTGTTTCGAGGCCTTATTTCCCAGCGCTGGGACCGTGGGTTGCGAGGTCTGTCTCACTCCACAGTTCCACCTGGTTTACCTGCACCCAAATGTGGGACCACCCGGTCCACCAGCCACCTTGTGTGCAGTGCCTCGCTTCACAATCGCTGCTTCCCTGGGTCTGCCTGTTGCCACCCCGCACCCGGGGTCTGCCAGGCGCTGCTTTTTGTGCTTCGACCCGTCTCCACCTGGCTGCCTGACTCTGCCCCGCCTACTGGTCTGGATGAATGTGTCTATTTTAACTCCTTGGTTGTCAGACTTCCATACAATTCAATTTTCTGTCAGATCCGGTTGCTATTTTGTTTGTAAATTCTTGTCCTTATTTTGGTTGTATGAGGAGGCACAGTGTGTCTACCTATGCCTCCATCTTGGCGGAAGCCAAAAAGGACCTTTAAGACTGAAAAAATAGGATGTCAGCAAAAAGAGGAGACTAGGGAACTCCAAAAGTCAGTCCAGAACTCTAGACTCTAATCAAAAGCTTAAAACAACTGAGAAAATGTTTAATGAAGGAAAAAAACTACAGATCAACATCCCTGAAAAATCCTCATGCAAAAATCCTCAACAAAATACTGGTAAACTGAATATAACAGCACTTTAAAAGGATTATATACTACAACCAAGTGGGATTTATTCCTGGGATGCAAGGATGGCTCAACATATGAAAACCAATCAATGTAATAAAAACAGAATGACAATATGATTCAGCAATCCCACTTCTGGGTATATTTTCAAAGGAAATGAAAACAGGATATAAAAGCGATATCTGTATTCCTGTGTTCATGGCAGCATTGCTCACAATAGCCAAGCTTTAGAAATGACGTGTCTGTCAATGAATGAAGAATATATATATCAATAAATATATCACAAAATATTACTCAGTCATGAGAAAGAAGGAGATCCTGTCACATGCTACAACATGGATAAACCCAGAAAGAGATATATTGTATAATCTCACATGTGAAGCCTAAACAGAAAAGAAGAGTCAAATGCACAGACATGGAGAATAGAACAGTTAATACCAGGGGGTCTCAGGGGAGGGGGGAACGGGGAGAGGTTGGTCAAAGGCTCAAATCTGCAGTTACGTAGGATGAATAAATCCAGAGATCTCATGTACAGTCGTGATGACTGTATCAGTGTTACTGTACTGCACACTGAAAATACGCGAAGTGAACGGATCTCCCATGTACTCATCACACAAAAATGGTAACTATATGAGATGTTAATAGCTTGACTGTAGTAATCATTTCACTACGTGTATGTGTATCAAATTTTCATGTTGTATACCTTAAATATATACAAGTTTTATTGTAATGGTAAAGAAGATACCGTCTCTATTATTTTTTTACTACATCAACAAATGAACTTAGTAAAAATGGAGAAACTGTATGAACCAAGAAAATTTGCCAAAGACATATAAATAGCTAATAGCCATAGGGAAAAAAAGATAACTTCACTAGCAATAATTTTTTTAAAGATTCCATTATTCAGCAATAATCCTTTTTTTTTAAAGATGCCACACATCACACCGGCAGCGATATCGAAGGCCAGCACCAGGTGTGGGCGAGGGTGCGGTGAGATGGTCACTCGGAGCACTGAGAGGAATGTAAATGGATATAATTCCACAGGTTTTGCCAAAAATATATTTTATATACTTCCATATTTTTAATATTTTTGACAAGAATTTTTATATTATAAAAATATTTTAAAATCCTTTTTTAAAGTCTATATCCTCTGATCCCACAATTCCACTTTCAGAAATACATCCCAAAGAAACATTCTGACAGCTGTGCAGAGGTAAGTTTCCACAAATGTTCACTGGAGCAATATTTATAGCAATGACAAATTAAAACCAGAATATCCTAGATGGGGCTTCAGCAAAGGTTTACGCACACTAGAATAGTAGCCACTGAAAACAATAATGTAGACTTTGACTCTGGAATGCATTCTCAATATATTGATAAATGAGAATGCATATTTTTCCATACGAGAAAGTGGATAAGGATACATAAAATGTAAACAGCACTAGACGTTGGAATCCAGGGTGATTTAAATTTTTTCCTAACTTTTCTACAATAAAAACACATGGAATTAACTGCACAAGGTTTAGAACATGAGTTAAAAAAAAAAACCCTCAGTGTCTTCCGTGTTCACCAGGAGAGTCTAGCCATCACCCCTGTGGTCCTCTGCTGGGAGGGGGACGCATCTCCACGAAGCCGGGCCTAGCTGTGACGGAGTGCTCCGGCGTGCTCCGGGAACACGCAGGAGTCAAATGTAATCAGCCTTCTCCCTCTCTGAGGATTTTCCTTTAAAGTGGTTCCTAGCCAGGAAGCCGCCGTCCTGACAGGACCTCCTTTGAGGAGGAGAAAGCAGAGAAGCAGTCCTTGTCCTTTCTGAGGGCCAGCACAGCGCGGGCAGAGCGGTCAGCGCCCAATACCTAAGCTGAGACCCACATCCAAGCTCCCGCGCGTGGCGCCGGCCACAGAATGTGGGGGCAGACCCCTTCTCTTTGTTTCGGTTCCCACCGGTGAAACGGGGCAAACACTGCCGGTCCTCACTGCGGATGGGGCCGTTTTAAGCATAAACCCCTCAGAACAGTGCTTGGCTACGACGAAGTGTTCAAGGGCATATGGGCCCCAAAAAGATCATTCCAAGGACCATAACATTGACTTGTTATCATTATTTTTAAAAAGCCTCGTTTTCTGACTCCGACACACAGTCAGAAAAGCAGAGGGAAAACTGGTAGGAAGCCCGAGTGAGAGGACATGCAGCGCCCAGATCGGAAGCGCTTCGTGGCGAAGTCACAGGCACACAGGACAAAGCGCTCCGGGCCGGTGCGCGCGGTCGGAGCGCGAGCAGTCAGTCGTCCCCGACTGCAAAAGCGAGGGAAGCGCGGAGCTCCTTCGGGAGCAAATGGGGACGCACAGCCCTGGCGGCCTGTGGGAATCTGTCAAGAAAAGAATCGGGAGAAGAAAGCATACGAAAAAGCTCTGGACATCGGCATCTGGAGCTGTCTTAATGGATCCTCCCGACAGACGCACTCCCAGCGACTTAGGCGCGCGCAGCCGCACCCGGGCACCGCGCTGGCTTTCCAGGCCGCGCTGGCGCTCGGGCGACCGCAAGGGAAAGCGAGGGCGAGGGAGCAGCGTGGGGCATGATTCAGAGGAGCTCGGCGGGGAGACCAGCAGGGCTCCGTGCGAAACGGGGGGGAGGGGGGCCGGGGAATTCAGGGGGAAGTCGAGGCACGAGGTGGGAGGTGAAAACCTCCCCCCAGACTGAACCTGAGGGCGGCCAGCGGAGGCGCGACCGGCGATGCCGCAGCGATGCACCCTCAAAGCGACAAGTGCAAACCCCAAGTGGCCCGCGACGCTGCGGGCGCGCCCTTCTCCCTAGGCGTCCGGGTCTCCGTAAGGGCAGGCTCTGGCAGAGAAGAAGGGGGCCTCTGGGAAGTTCTGAGGGCAAGGAGAGGCCCCCGACAGGTCAGGGTCTTTCTAGAATGATCCGTTCACATGCCCCTTTCAGGGCATGTGGAGGGAGGGGCGCGGCCGCGGCTGTTGCCCTACGAAGGTCGCGCGCTCCGGCCCAGCGGCAGCTGCACAGCGCCCGCAGTGGCCGCCGGGGCGCCCTCACCTTTCTTCGGCCGCAGCGCGCCCCTCTCCCGCCCGGTGCTCGCACACCGGAGGCGGCGCGCCCCCCTCCACCTGCTCACACACGCTCCGCCCTTCGCGCGTACGGAGCCACCCGCTCGGGCTCGCGCCACCCCCCGGAAGTCCCGCGAGGCGGTGCCCCTACACTAAGGTCCGAGGCGGAGCTAAGCGCGAAGCCCTGGGAAAGGCGGGAAAGTCCCTGATTCGCCGAGAGTTCGCAAGTCGCCCCTTCCACCCAGTCTGCTTCCTCCCTCCTCTGACGCCACCCTGGGCTTCCCCTCAGGCACCTTTCGCCGTAAGGGATGATGGCCCCTCGGCGGTTTTCGGTGTGGCTCTGGTTGACCGCCATCTTGCTCCGGGCCCCTCTAGCCGCCCCTGAGATGGGAAGGGGCGGGGCCTGTGCCAAGCCGTGGGGCGGGGCTGTAAAGCATAGGGGCGGAGATTATGGCGCAGAGACGAGGGGTGGGGCGAGCGGGGTACGGGTAGGTGAGGCGGCTGACCCCTGGAGCTGCGGTGGTCAGAGGACCAGAGGACGCGGCCAAGTCGGAGTGGAAACACCCCGGAATGGGAAGGGGGCGGGGCTAGGGAGCTGCTTCTGCCCGCAGGGCGCGGGGTGGTGAGTGATGGATGAGTGGCTCCCACGACCCCCACGTGCCCACTTGGCCACTGCAGCATCAGCATGAACTTGAACTGGTCCTGCCCGGAATGAGAGTTAAAAGCAGGAAGTTTCCTGAGTCCTCCCTGGCTCCGGACAGGAAACTCCTAACCTTTGGAGAAAGGATCCAGAATAATCCCTTACTCCTAAGGTGAAAACTTTGGTCCTCCGGAGAAAGCCTGGAACCAGAGCCAGTTTCTTAGGAGCTGGGATATAGAACAGGATGCGCGATCTGGGTCAGGCAGTCAACGGGGCGTCCATGCCTGCTCCAAAGGGGAAGGGGGCCTGTATCATCCCTCATACCTGCCCTGCCACCGCCAAAGGATGATTGTGAGCTGCATAAGAATATGTTGTCCATATTCTCATTTCCTTTAGACTTCACACATAGCACCAGAGGGTTTCAAGGAAAAGGGGCATTAACATCTCCTGGATTACGGTATTTCATCAAATTTAAAGATGCCGTCGGTTGTCAGATGCACCATTTTTAGGAGTACCACTAAGAGAGAAAGCTGCCAAGTGAACTGCCGTGTCATCAGGTATAAGAGGGAGTATCCTGATTGCAGAAATATATTTTTTAAGTACAAGACAATGAGAACAAATGGAGTACCACAGGAACAGTGTGAAGCATTGAGGTCTAGTCTCCCCTGTGCGTTGGTACTTAAGTGTGCAAATTCAGGCACGACGGTGACGCGCTCTGCGCGTCCATTTCCATCATGAATGAAAGCATTGAACTGGAAGGACTCTCAGGTTTCTCCTCACAATAACCTGAGTTTGAAAAGCTGCTCCGTCACTCAAATCTTCGCCTCCCCGCTTCCGGGTGCGGCGTTGCCCTCTAGTTCCTGCCCTGCGTCCTTTCACTTGGGTGCCCCAGAGCCCCCTGACTCGTCTTCCTCCAGTCTTGACCCCTCGCCATTCATCTGCACCTTGCACGCCCCCTACAGAACAGTGAGGCCCCACACGCAATTACATGTATGGTCATCACATTCAAATGAAAAGAAATGATATGCAGGTAAGAGTTGTGTTATTTGCTAGCTGCAGGAGGGAGAACCTCAAAGAGAGGCAGGTATGGTTTAAGTTAAAAAACTTAACTTTGCGAACCAAAGTGTCACAGGTTTGATTCCCAGTCAGGGCACATGCCTGGGTTGCAGGCCATGACCCCCAGCAACCGCACATTGATGTTTCTCTCTCTCTCTTTCTCCTTCCTTCCCTCTCTAAAAATAAATATATTTTTTTAAAAAGACAAGAAACAAGCTAGTGCTTTAAATGTAAATCCTTAACTCTTAAAGTATTCATTGTAAAGTAACGAGGCAAGATGGATTCACTCCTTTGATACACTTGGGTTCTGTGCCTTCGGGAGAAACGAGGGGAAAAGCTGGAAAAATTAGCTGAATGAAAATAAACGTTGTTTTCATTGAAGAAAGCAGCCTATGCAGAGCACAGCTTGCCTCAAGATCAAGTGTAATAACTTCATCACTCATTTTGCATACAAAATCCCAGGTAGTTACGACTGGTATCCAAACTCATGTCCACTAACGATAAGCTGACCTCAAGAGATGTTTTATCCTTAATTTCTGTGGCTACTTCTTACTGAGACGGTCCCTGTCACACCCTCCACACACAGGTGAGATGATGTCACGTCTGTCGGGCCAAGGAGGGAGGGACACCACTGAGACCAGGCCAGGCAGTCGTTCAAACAGCAATGTTTAGTTGTACAACACATAAAGTCTAGCGACATTTACACAACCGGTTTGAGTGTCATTGGCTTGTTTTCAGTTGGGAAATTAAACCATAATGTCACCAAAAGGTTGGCTGGGACTGACAATATTTAAGAAATGGGTTGTTCTTGCATCCCCTAGGCTTGGGCCTCTTGCTCCATCAGGACTTGATCGTAGACGCATGGCCCGCAAGTCACCAGCCTTTGAGCAAGTTGTGTCCGGGCGGAGATGGGCAGGGGGGGCAGGGGGTTCTCTAGACACGGTGTGTGGGGCAGTGGCAGCCGACATTCGCAAACATTCATGCATCTGATGAGGGCCTCTGCCCTCCGTTGGGTATTTTCCACTAGCCTACAGGCGACCAGCTACGGCCAGGCGTACTCATTCCTCACATTAACAGGGTGGAGTGGGGTGGGGGTGGGGATAGTCAGGGTGGGTGGGAAGAGATCCCTCTTATTGCTGAGTAGACAGATGGGTGCTTTTTTTTTCTTCCTAGCGTTCACATCTCATGGGTCTCTGGAGTTTTGTATCTGTGTTTAGTGCCTTTTTTAAAGATTGGAGATAAAGAAGTCAACTCCAGAAATGTCTCTTCGGGGAAACCACTCTTCCTGAGAGGCTGTATTGTTGGGAGAGAGAGGGCGTGTCCACACTCTGGGCCAGCCCAAAGCGGTGGTTTTAAAGGAGAGACCCTAGCCCTTGCTTCCCTACATCTGGAGTCACCCATCCTCACAACTAAGCTTTAAGCAACGAAGGAGACACCCTTGTCCCACATCTGGGCTCACACAGCTGATGTCAACGAATCTGACAAGCAGAAAAGTGGCTTCCTTGACCTTTTAAAGAAAGCCAAAAGTAGCTCATGCAGATGGACAGGGAGCAGTGCCATTTCCCTTGGAGATGGGTACGAGTAGCGGGCATGGGTTTGCAAGGGCAGAAGGAGCTCTTGATGAGTTCTTTCGCCCTACAGACAGGCTGGGACCAGCTGACACAGACGATGGAGGAGGGCAGTGCTGGCGAGAACTCCATTCCACTGGGAGGAGAGGAGTGTTGGGAGACATGGAGAAGGCGGCTGTCCTAAAGCAACTGGCCCCTCCCACCTGCTGAGGGCCCAGACGGGCTGCGGAGGTGGGCCCTTAAAGGGCCATGGCCCTGCAGCAATAACAGCTGGGAGGAATGGAGGGAGAAGCAGCGCTTGAAATGGCCTTCATTCAGCAGTGGGGCAGGGGGTGGCTGGCACAGGTGGAAGGACAGAGCCCAGGAGGCCTTCTCCCTGCAGGGGGGTTGAGAACAGTTGAGGGTGTGGACACCAGACACATAAAACAGCTTCTCCGGGGAGGCTGAGATCATGATTTAGGGGCGGCAAGCATCCTTTTATTCAGCCTCTCCAGCGCCCCCCGCCCCCACCCCTAGATCTGCCCTGCTGGGCCTGGGGGTCCAGCCCCACATTCCCACACAGGATTGCTCCTGTGCAGGCCAGGCATCCCTCTTCTGCTGACACGTAGCAACCTCTGGGCTCTAACCCTCCTGCTGGTCCATCCTGACAGCGCCTCCTCTGGGACAGCTTTGTGGGCCAGGGAGGACGCGGGCTGGGTTGGTAAGAGCTCCCAAGAAAGACTGAGACCATAGGTGTTTGGGTCATTGGCGACATCACCCACCTCTTTCACCTGGTGCACTGAATCTTGGTCTTACGTCTTTGTGTTTTCCTAGCACCTGAGTGAAAAGGGACTATAAACGCTGCGATTTGCAGAGGGCCTGTCACACACCCCGGGCTGGACCAGGCCATGGAGCAGGAGGTTGTATGAGGTCACTGTAAAACTGTGGCCCTTGGTGTTTTCCCCTTGCCTAAGGCTACATTGTTTCCCCGGCCCCAGTGTTAGCCACCTCACTGACTAAAGGAGAAAGAGTAACTTGTTTGTAAAACAAATGAGATATGCACGTATGTGTTAATAAATACAGGGCTGGAGGGAAAGGCAGGAAGAGGCTAATGTACAACTGTGGGTGTCACCGGGAACGTGTACAGATGTCAGGAGGGTGGACAGGAAAAGCAGTGGAGAAGGACGGACAGACCACCATGCAGTCAGCTTCGGCAGAACACGGGGAGAGGGCAGGAGAGGGGGAAGAAGGAGCGGGGTTCATGAGGAGGGGACAGCGACAGAGAAGCCAGCTTTTAGGAGGAAGAATCCTCCTAAAAGAGAAAGGCAAACCTACCAAAAAACACAAATATTGTACATTATTCTTGATACTTCTTTCGACTCCGTTTTTCTAGAACTTAATGCCTGAAAAGGGTGTCTCCCTGGACCAGCCTGCGCGTGCCCGCTGCGGCGGCCCCTCCCCGGCCTGGGACGGCCGCGGGCTCCTCCGGGCCGGTCTCCGCGCTGGACCACACAAACGCTTCCCCCCTCCTCACTCTGCGTCTGATGTTCCGTCCTCCTAGTTTGTGCTGTCCCGTGCTGCTAGCTGTGATTTTATTTTAAGGTGGCCTCAAGTCCTTTTCAGAAGTAGACTGGGCGTACCTTCTAAATATGGAAATGGAGCTACAGTGGCTCGATCTACAAGGGAGTGAAAGAAGGGAGGGGGGGCAGGGGGAGGAAGGGAGGGGAGGGGAGGGAGAGGAGGGAGCGGGCGCCAAGCTGCGTGTGGGCTGCGTGTGGCGGGAGGACCGCAGCAGGCGCTGCCGCAGGGACAGGTGGCAGCTTCTACAGTGAATGGGACAGAGACCGGAGGGTGGAGCTCTCGTCGCCACTTCGAGGCACTGATGCTTCCTGCAGGTGCCCAGCGTGGCCCACTTCCCTGCTGTCCTTGACCTCCCTTTCCCCAGGAAGTCCTGGCCTGACCCCCGACCGCCCCGGCTACCCGGGAAGGTTAAGTCCGAACTCCCTGCCCCGTCCCGGGCCTAGCCCCGCAGCCTGTCCTCGGAAGACCCCCGCGGTCCGGGGGTGCAGGCAGGTCGGAGATGAGGAGGAGTTACCTGTGGCTCACCTGCACCCTCATTTTTAAATGAAACCTCCCTGGGCCTCTTGAGTGAGGCGCACGGCTCTGTTCTGGGACACAAGCAAAGGAGACAGATAATGGAGAGGCATGGAGAAACCGAACTTACAAGGGACTTCCCAGGGAGGGCAGTGAAAACACCTCACCCCTGAGCACGCACTCACGCACACACGCACACTCACGCACGCACACACACACACTCACACACACGCACACGCTGTAGACAGGACGCTCCACAAACACCAGACAGGCCTGTGGGACAGAGCAGAGAGGAGAAGGCGGGTGGTGATGGTGTCGGGGTGGTGTGGAGAGTGGCCGTGTGTGATGGCATGGCACAGGGACAGGGTCGTCACGGGTTACTGTCGCGGCTCTCCTCTGCGTCCGCGCTCACCGGGGGGAGGCCTCCGTTGTCATTGAGCCGCTTGGCCCGGTAGGTCTCGTAGTGGATGTTGTGTGTCACTTCCTTGAGGTCCTGGAGGTGGGTCCTGAGGGGCGCGGGTGACAAGAGAGAGGGGGACGCGATTAGAGGGGAAGGAGGAAGAGGTGACCCACATCAAGGTTAACATGCCACTTGCACCGCCCGGGCCCAGTCGGCCGACTCCAGAGAACCGAGGCCCCTTCTCCTGCCCCGCGTGCTTCGGCAGGGCAGCTGGGCCGCGGGCAGAGGGCCCGTCGGGAGGGAGAGACCTGGAGACTGAGGAGGTGGTTCTGAGCAGGTGGCCTCCGGACCCCGGGCCGTTACACCTGCCACTTGAGGGAGGGCAGGGGCACATCTTACCTGATGACGAAGTCTCGGAGAAGGGCAAACTCACAGTGGTTGAGGTTTTCCACTGTGAACAAAACGAAACAAAACAAAACAGGTGGTCATTTCACTAATGCAGCGGCGCCCAGCAGGTGCACTACTGCTCTGGTCACAGAGGCATTCTGGGGGGGGAGCACGGGACAGGCTACTGTAACTCCTCCCGCAGTCTGCTGGTCCTGGTGCTTCCGTGCACTGGGTTTTATTCACGTAACGTTTGTTAAGCAGCTGCAATGGCACAATACCATTCTAGACCCTGCAGGATAAGAGCTGAGAGGGACTATTGTATTCCCCATTTTATAGAAAAGGGAAAAAATACTGCTACAGGGAGTCTAAGAAACTTGCCCAACCTGAGACACAACTCCTATGCTTGAGGAGCTTATAACCAGATTGGAAGACAGTAACACAGAAAACAATGATCGAGCCATGTTAAAGGAGGGCATGCAAGCCCTGGCTGGCGTAGCTCAGTGGATTGAGTGTGGGCTGCGAACCAAAGTGTCGCAGGTTCGATTCCCAGTCAGGGCACATGCCTGGGTTGCAAGCCACGGCCTCCAGCAACCGCACATTGATGTTTCTCTCTCTCTCTTTCTCCCTCCCTTCCCTCTCTAAAAATAAATAAATAAAATCTTTTTAAAAAGTTAAAAAAAAATTTTTTTTAAGAAGGGCATGCACTACACGATACTCTAATTTGACACAGACTGAGTGCCTGCTACAGTGGGACCTCGGTACTCGCCATCAGCTCATGACAGGTGCCAAAACCGCTGAGCACCGAACAAGCGACGAGTGAGGAAGCGCTGCCTCCTGCGGGGCAGCGTCGTGACTCACGCAAGTCACAGCGAGTGCGAAGAGTCCCGAGCAAGTGCGGGGTGCTGACACATCTTCTTTTCTCGTCCAAATGTGATGAGCACGGGGTTTAACGGGTTCTGAAGCCAACGGGTACCGAGGCATGACTGTATTTGTAAATCATGAGCCAGGGATTGTGGGAGCAGAAGAAGGTTAAGACATGAACCCCATGGTCTCACAATCTAATGGGTAGGACAGGCATGCGCAGAAATAATTCCAACTCAAGGTAGATGATGAAGAAATGCTGTTTAAAAATTCCAACAAAAAGTCATCTGGCTGCTGTGGCTCAGTGGATTGAGCACCGGCCTGCAAACAGAAGGGCTGCCAGTTTGATCCCTGGGCAGGGCATGTGCCTGGGTTGCGGGCCAGGTCCCCAGCCGGGGGCGTGTGAGAGGCAACTGATCTTTGTATCTTTCGCACATTGAGGTTCCTCTCCCTCTCTTTCTCCCTTCTTTCCCATCTCTCTAAAAATAAATAAATAAAATCTTTTTTTAAAAAATCATAGGAAAATGGGAGACAACAAGATACAATAGGATGAACTTGGTTTTGTTTTGTTTAAAGATTTTTATTTATTTATTTTTAGAAAGGGGAAGGGAGGGAGAAAGGGAGAGAAACATCAATGTGTGGTTTCCTCTCTCACGCCCCCTACTGGGGACCTGGCCCACAACCCAGGCACGTGCCCTGACTAGGAACCGAAACAGCAACCCTTTGGTTGGGAGGTTGGCACTGAATCCACTGAGCCACACCAGCCGGGGCTGCACTTGGTTTTAGAATCAAAAAATATCCAAGCTTCACCACTAACAAGACGTGTGATCTGGACAAGACATTTAACTGTCGGAAATTCAAGAGCCTCAGGAGCAGACATAACCCCGCAGGGGGTTATCCCGCTGAATGAGATCACTGAAGCGATTCTTTGAAAGCCTTCAGAATCGTTACGACCGCCTCAAGGTCACATCCATTCATAATGAAACAAAAACAGCCACATCCGAAGAACCTTTCAGCGGGTTGTCAGATCGCATCCCCTTTCACGTGAAAACCTCTCTCCGGCGTTCCTGGCCCTTATTCATCTCTCCACGTTCTGAAGAGGACCTCTGACATATGCGCCGCGCCTCCCGGAGGGGCGCTACACCAGGCTTTTACTGCCTCCTGCTTGGGAGTCCCGTTTCTCGACCACACGGCCAGCTCCTTCCGCAGGGTCTGCCTGGCCCTCTTTTTAAATCTCACATCCTGGGACAGTGCCTCGACCTAGCCACGCTTACTAAACACGCATCATTAGCCAGCAGCCAGTTCTTCAAAAGGAGGCAGTGCGTTACCTTCAATGATCCCCCAGGGAGTTTTTCGGCCGAGGACCCGCTTGCCGTTCACTTGGTACTCCTTGTCGCTCCCCACCACGGCAAAGGGCATGCTCTCCTGCTGACAGACCAGACACAGGGCACGTCATCCTCGACAATCAGGGCCGCCAGGGGCGGGAGGGAATGCGGTCCTGGGCCCCCCGACCTTGAACTGCCCATTTCTGAGGTTCAGTCAGTGGTCCCACTGATGGCAAGGGTGGGGCAGGCTCTTGTCTTTTCAAAAGAGCACTGGACTGGGAGTCCCAAGTGCTGGATCCAACCCTGCCTGCACCCCTGCCGCCTCGGTCAGCCTCAGTAAGTCAGCGTTCCCTCAACGGGAGAATGCTTTGCGCCGCTCTACACGGTTGGGAGCTGCCAGGATGGACAGACCTCTCTCAAGTGATACCCGCCCGGCTGACAGCCCAAGTAACATGCTTCACACCGTCTCCCCCAAAACCTACAGGCGGACAGACGCCCACAGCCGCTGACCTGACAGAGCCCGGGGGCCCCTCTTTGACGTGTGAGGGCCCCTCTCTTCACCCACAGGGCTTGCGTGTCCCCCACGAGCCAGCTGGTTTTCCCAAATGAATTTGCCCAGCGTGTGTGTGTCGCCATAGTTGGATAAACTAACAACTCCGTAAGCTGAGGACGCATGAGTGGAGAGAGCTGCTTCTCTGAAAATGAAGTTGAATGTTTCAGAAAAACTTGGTAGAGGTGAGTTGCTTTCGCATGAAGAGGGAACTTAATCTCAGAGAAGCAGCTCTGTCCATGAAAAGAATGTTTGACGCATGTGATCTGTATGTTTCATTTTAACCTAATAATTTAGTAAAATAATTATTTAAAATATTTGTGATTGGCATGTGTCATTGTTTAAATGATTTCTTCAATTAACGGGCCAACTGCCTGTCTCCGCTGGATCAGAAACGGGGATTTGAGTATTTGCCCCACATTTACGGGAGGAGGAGACTCGACCAGAGCAGGCGAGTGGTCTGTCCCAGGTCCCAGCGGGTGAGTGGGAAAGCCCGGACTAGAGCTCAGGATTCTGAGCTGGAACCCCGGGGCGGCAGAGCTTCAGAACGGAGAGGACTCTCAGCAATCCCATAGGCTGATGGCGTGCCGGCCAGGTTCCACCAAGCGGTAAGATTCCCTGGCGCTCCCCCAGGGCCTGCTGTAAGGTGGGGCTCTGTGCCCACGTCACTTAGCCAAAGCAGCTCTGTTTTTGCATTTTACATATCGGAGTTCTATCTGACATCTAATTTCTTTAAAGCGTTCTTCTGGGGAAAAATTAAAAACCCACAGGCCACTCAACCAGTCTGACCTCTGCACTTTATAGAGGGCGGCACTGAGGCAGAGCTCTGACAGAGCGTAGATACCTTGGACACACAGCTAATGTCCTTGCCGGTGCCCTTCCGACCCCACGCACCCCAGCTCTGCCGTGTGGTGCTGAAGGAAGAGGCTTTCGTGGGGCCTGGGGACAGATGGGAGCATCGCCTGTGGGTGCAGGGTTCACAGTCCCCCTGGAGGGGGCGCTAGTCCTCAGCCTCCCCCAGGTCACTTCCGGTCTGGTCAGGCCGGGCGAGGCCGGGAGTGCGGAAGGGGAGAAGCAGCTGGGAAACCAGAGCAGTGTGCGGTACACATCCCACGGGCACCAAGGGGGCCATCTGTGACGAGCGGAGCCCCAGGCACCCACCCGGATTTTGTCATTCTCCGTCTTGTCCTCCAAATCCTCATCAAATTCCTTCTGGGGGTAGAATTCGATGCCATTCACTTCCAGCTCCTTGCGAACCTACAGGCGAGGGACAGAAAAGCAAGGCAGCCAGGTGTCAGGATAACGGGAGGGGGTGTGCGCGCGTGCACGCGCGCTGCGGGCGGAGGACTAAACGCAGCCTTGAGGATCCACAGACATCTCTGGGTCCCGAGGCCCTGAGTAAGTGCGAACCCCAGTCGCACAATAACGGGAGCCCCGCCTGAGACGAGGAAGAGTCTAGGGCAGCAGCTCGCTCCTCTCGGGTCTGTAGGGCTCAGACTCTGACACCACCACTGAGCACATGGGCAGTGCGCATGCGCCACGGGTCCTGTTCCCGTTTGTAGGGAAGGGGGCGAGTCCGCCCACCCCCGGCCTCTCTGTTTGCCCTCTTTCAAAGCTCAGCTTGAATCTCACCTCCTCCAGGAAGCTACCCAGGACCTCTTCAGCCGTCTACTCGAAGGCAACAATTATCTTTATACTCCTCTGGCATCCCCTCCTCCCCATCCCCACCTGGGTGCTGGGAGTTCAGGAGCTCACAGAGAACCACAGTACGGACTAGAGGGCCTTGATGCATTCATTATCTAGTCCTCCAAGCCTCCTAGCGGTGAGGAGGGGTATCTCCTGTTCACGGTGATTTATGTATCCGGGGGTCGCTAGAAGTTTGGAGGGGGGAAGAATGCCACCTGAGCACGCACTAACTTCTCTTCGACAGCGGTCCCCAGACACTGCGGGTCCCGTCTCTTTAATGGCTAAGCAGGAGCTGGGTGGGAGTGGGGAGAGGCGAACGTAACACCCGTAACACTGGAGGGTGGGAGAGGCTTGGACCAGAGAGGGGGAAGGCGGGGATGGGGGCAGGAAAAGGAGGAGGGGCCTTCTCACCCTTTGCTTGAATTCGGACTTCTCCTCCAGGGTCATGGTGTCAGCCTTAGCGATGACGGGGACGATGTTCACGACTTTGCTGAGGTGCTTCATGAACTCCAGGTCGAGAGGTCGCAGGCTGGGGCCCAGAGAAGGCGGAGGGTCAGAGCCACCCGGCCCTCCCCAACTGAGCCACTGCCGCCACCCCAGGGCCACCCTTGGGACAGGAGGACTGGGCCGGGGACCCGGCTGAGGCCAAGAGGCTGCTCTCTCTCCTGACTCGTACGCACTGTCCCGCCATCTGCAGGACAGGCCCCGACTCTCCCCCTCCCCCCCCAGCACATGGTCCTCCGTCTCCCTTCTCCTCAAATCCTGCCCCTCCCTAAGCCCCACTCCGACCACCCCCTCACGGCACCTTTGCTGGCCGGGGACAGCTGTGGACGGTCACCCCACCCATATGTCCTTGTGTCATGGTTACTTATGGGTGTCTTGTTCTGAAGGGCCTCCTCCCAGCCCCCACTTGGTCCTGCAGGGGTCCAGCTGGGGGTCTGCCACTCCCCCGTCAGAGGGCCCGGCTCCACCCAGACTCTGGCTCCTCTTATTGAGTCAGGCTGCCTGCTTCCTTGCAGACCTTGAGTCCAAGGTCTAGGGAGGGATAAAGCTAACCATTTTATGGAGTTTCTGGGCCCCACCCACTGAGCACCCAGTTCCTCCCAAGTCTGGGCCCCGCCTTGCTTGTGTTAGCCTCTCCAGAACAGAGCTCTGGCCTGGCAGCTGGGCGTAGCAATAGGTTGTGTGACCTCCCCCACAGGAAGGCCGTCTGCTGGCCCACGTGCTCTCCCCGTGCTCTGCCAGCACGCCCTTCCAGGCAGCCCCACCTGCTACGCACAGCCAGAGTTCCCAGCATGCCCTGCTTATTGCCAGCCTTCATTTCTCGACACCTTCTGCTGGGCTGGCCACCCTCCAGACACCTCCAGCTGGGTCCCACTCCCCACCCTAAACACCAGCCCCAATCCCGCAGCCCCACCTCCCGGCATTTGACCCTTCTTGCTGCGCCCACCCCACCCAGCCCTGTGCAAAGCAGGTGTCTGCTGAATGACTAAGAAGCCCTCTGCTCCGGTGTCCCAACTTCTCTCTACAAGCACAGTCGTGCCGCGGTGCCAGAGCACCAGAGGCAGCGTGGTGGCTGAGGCTGGTCAGCGCCACTCTCCTGGCAAGGAAGCCAGACTTTCTTGGGGAAGGTCTGGGGGATCCCAGGGCCGTGACTGTATTGGGGCCCCTCTGGCCCTCCCCAGCCAAGTCCGTGTATTGGTTATCGCCTACAGAATGGGCACAGATGGTGCAAACCAGAGCCAGGCCCCGCTCGGGGGGGTGGGGGTGGGACTGGTACGTACGAGTGTCCCGTGGGGGAGATGAAGTAGAGGCAGCAGTGGACACGGGTGTCAGGGATGCGTTTTTTCCTGGCGATGTTCACCTCCTCCTTGAGGAACTTCTCGTACTGCTCGTTGATGTACTTCTCGATGGGCTCCCAGCTGCGGGGCGGGGGTCGGGTGGGGGAGACAGGGGATGGGTGTCCCAGAAGGACAGGACCTGGGAGCTCTCTGTGGGCATGGTCCCCGTGCAGGTGTCTCATTTCCTACTTCCCCCAGGGCGGGGGGAGGGGCAGGGGTCTGGAGTACCTGCTGGGCATTCTCCCTCGGCCTCCCGTGGACGGCTTTCCCGTGAGCAAGGCATCGGGAAAGGGGCCTTGCTGCGGATTGGCAGACTCTCAATCCTCACGGTGGCTCCTGCTTCTCACCCCTTCTCTCTGTGTCCGGGTCAGCCCGGATTCACACCCCAGGTCCCCTTGTTCTGTCCGTCCCGCCCCCACTGCCACCGCCAGGCCATCCCTCGGGCAAAATCCCCCCTGCGCTGTCTCCACCACCCCCACGCCCAGCCCCACCTGGATGTCTTCCCTCACCTCCCTGCGGCCCCTCCCCCATCCCCCGGACGACACTGAACGCTCAGCATGCACGGACGGTGCAGGTGGCTCTCCACACCAGTGAACCCGCCCCACCTTCAGCACCTCCCTCGCCGTTTCGGGGCCCGCGCGTACCAGTTTTCGTTATTGATCTGGTCTCCGAAGCCCGGGGTGTCGATGACGGTCAGCTTCATTTTGACTCCGCCTTCCTCGATCACTGGGGTGCGAACAGAAAGGGCAGCAGGGAGGTGACTCTCCCAGCGGGTGCCAGGGGCCCTGCTGCCCACCAGCCAGGGAGGCCCAGGCTCTCCTTCCTTCTTCGGGACCAGTTATTGGGAAAGTCAAGTTCAGGGTCTTCCCCACTTCAGCACCTTTGTTCACGCCGCCGCTCCCTGCACCTGGGAGGAACTCCCTACTTCCTTCTGCCTGTCTAAGGGCTTTATCAGCCAGTTTAAACCCCATTCCTCTTTTCTTTCTTTTTTTTTTCCTAATCCCTCTTCCTCCCCCTCCTGGATTTGCAATCTAAGGAGTTGGCCCCATGGGGTTTAGAGCTTCATTCTCTTCTGCGCTGAGGTCGCCTTTCGTCTGTCCCATTCCCCGAGAGGCCCCATTCCTCCCCTTTTCTGGCAGAGGCAGGGGCCTCTGACCGATGCCCGCGGGGCTCCCCCACCCGGTCCTCACCGTGCCCGATGGCCTTGATCTCCACTGTCTTGGGGATCTTCTCCTCCCGGTTCCAGCTGGAGGCCTTGCGGCTCACTTGGGATTTGAAGAGCGTGTTGACCAGCGTCGACTTGCCCAGCCCACTCTGACCTAAGACAGAAGGATGAGAGGGCAGGGAGACCCTAGGGCCACGTCCGAAACCCGAGATCCCTCCCAGGACCTTACAGAATTTTTGAGCAGGCTGCGCCCTTGTCTGACCGCTCGCTGGGGAGGGAGGGGCTGAGCAGGGGTCACGGGCAGGTGGGGATGGTTTCCTGTGTGATGGAGAGAAGGTCAGATGCCACATCTCTCCTTCCTGGAGCCCCAAGGCCATCTGGAAAGGGGACAACCTCTGCATTCGTCTAATGTAGCAGGTTTTTGTTCTGTGTTTTGCTGAAGTCTTCGGTGACAGAATCACTCTGCACTCTGGCGCGGCCTGTGTGTGACGCGCCTTTGTCAGCCCTGCGAGTCCCGCCGCAGAGCGAGCTCCGATCCCCGCTGAAGCTGTCCCGGAGAGATGAAGCCCCAGCTAACGTAAAAGATGTACAAGACCGGGACTTGAACCCGAGGAACCCCTCGGCCCGTATCCGCTCTGTATCCCAGTGTAGTGGCCAGCGTGCCACGGAGGCAGAGGCCCGAAAGGACCCTGTGAGCGGAGGCAGAGGCGGAGCGGGCGGGGCTGGCTCCTCCCCGGCGCCTCCTCCACGGCGGCGCCCTGTGGGCGGTTCACGCGCACAGGCCTACAGACTTTGTTCCACGGAGCACACGGAAAGGGGCTCCACGGCGAAAAGGCGTTTGAAATAACCACGGGTCTGAGCAGTGCTTCTCAAACTCGAACGCGCCCCAGAGTCACCGTGAGCCTTGCTGGGCGGCATCAGCATCTCCCGGACGGACCCTGGTAGGAAACGCAGGATCCCAGCCCCGCCCCCCACCCTCCCACCCACAGTCTGCGTTGCTAACGGGGCTTCTGGATGAACCCCACGGGCAGCGGAGCCCGAGGCGCTGGTCTGGAGCGCCCCCTGTGGTAGATCAGGAAAACGTTCGGCAGCAGAGCCTGCAGGCCTGGACCCCACTGTGCTGTTTCTCTGGACGCCCGCAAGTGGCCGCGTCTGCCCCTGCAGTTCCCTTCCCGACCACGCGGCAGAGGGAAGGGACTGAATGCGGCCAGGGACGGTGAATAAGGTGCATTGCTCTTCCCAACGGACCGGTTGGTAGTGGCCACCCAGATGGATATGTTCAAGAGGCCGCATCGGGGTTCAGACGGCCCGTGTGCCGGGGCCCAGCGGCGGTGCCTGCCTGCCGCGGCGCTGCTGGGGAGAGAGGCGGCGGCCCACGTGCCGCGTACTCGCCGTTCTCAGTCTGGATGTTTTCTAAGGCCATCTGTTCGTGACGTATTCTTGAGTGTCAAGTGCTGTGCTAGGGCTGGTGGTAGAGGGGTAAGGGAGACTCCATCCTTACCTTTGAGAAAGACCAGAGCTTAAACAGACAATTACAATATGTTGCCACAATGAACCACCACAGGGTATTTTAATAGCATCCGGAAGGGAGTCTAATCCCGTCTTTCTGGGATCAAGGAGGACTTCCAGGAAGAAGCAGTAACTAAGCTAAAAGCTGAAGGACTTCGAATGACCCAAGAGAAGCTGGAAGGGGTTTGCAGACAGGGGGAACAGCGTATGCAAAGGCTCAGAGGGAGGAGAGAGTCTGGCAAGAGCGTCTGGGAGAGCCGTTCCTCGTGAGCAGCCGGATGCCGCCTGGGAGGTGGTGAGGGACGCGTGGAGAGGCGGAACCCGGCCAAGCTAGCAGTCTAGACCCTTCTGCTTAACCGGTCGGGGACTTGCTGAGTTTCTCTGGTTGGAAAAATTATTCAGACACTGGTAGACAATGGACTGAAGAGACGAGGAGACAGAAATAGGGTCAATGCCACTCAAAATGGGGCCTGGGGCCAGGGTCCATAAACCATTGGTTACTGGCTCTTGAGGTAGGTAGTTCGACCCAGAAAGGGAGCCAGCTCTGCCGCTCAGCGCACCGTTCCGTTCGGCCGGTGTGTCTTACACAGGACTTCGCAATGACCCGCACTCTGGCCCGGCCCCTTCTCCGTGAGCGGCACCGCGTCAGGTGGCCGTGGCTGTCCAGGTGGGAGGCCTGGCTCGGCCTGGGCGGGGGCAGCAGAGACAGGGAGGAGTAGGCGGACCTGAGAGAGATTTACGGGGAACCTGATCGACCGGCCCGGGTCATAACGGAAGGAGAAGGATGACGCCCAGACCCGTTCCAGCAGCAGAGTGAGTATCTCACTGAGATCGCTCTGTGACCTGGGGACAATACTTAGTGGCCAATCAGTGTCCTAAAAGTTCTTTCTCCTGGCTGGCATAGCTCAGTGGATTGAGCTCGGGCTGCGAACCAAAGCATCGCAGGTTCGATTTCCAGTCAGGGCACATGCCTGGGTTGCAGGCCACGGCCCCCAGCAACTGCACATTGATGTTTCTCTCTCTCTCTCCTTCTCCCACCCTTCCCTTTCTAAAAATAAATAAATAAAATCTTAAAATAAAATAAGAATATACGCTTAAAATCCATGAGTTTAAAAAATAAATAAATAATTTTTCAAAAAAGTTCTTTCTAAGTTTTAAAATGCTACAAAAGGCTAGAAAAAGGCCATCTCCCACCAACTCCCCCTGCCCAGCCCTGCTCTCGAAGGTGGGGAGGGACGCTGAGGAGCCCCCTCCGCCACACACCGGGACGCAGGCTGAGCATGGCCAAAGGTAGCCTGTGGACGCCCAGCTGGGGCCCACCCTGGAGAGGCCAGGGCCGAGGTCGCCCTTGGGGGAGAAGTGGAACCCACAGCGCTGCCCGCCACCCGGGGCTCCAGGGACCCCCCGGCCCTCCGTACCGACGACCATGATGTTGAAGTCGAACCCGGTCTTCATGGTCTTCTTCCGCATCTGTTCGATGATGGTGTCGATGCCAATGTAGCCCAGCAGGTTGGAGTTGATGCTGACGGGCTTCATGGGCACCGCCGGCTTCGGCCTGGGCTCAGGCACCAGCTCTGACATGGCTGCGTCCGTCCTGGTGTCTGGCAGCCCTGCGAAGCCAAGGTGGGGGGTAGGGGGTGGGCTGCCGGCGCCACAGGGAAGCCACGGCGTCATCCCCTGGATCCGGAGCTGGGACTGGGGGGGACCTGAGCCGTCACCCAGCACGGGTCCCTCATCTCACACAGGAAGACACGGGCCCTGGCGGGAGGGACTTGCCGAAGAAGACGGAGCAAGTCAGCTGCAGAGTCTGGACCAGAACCAGCTCGCCAGCTGCTGGGGCCGCTTCAAACGCACTCGCCGCCCCAAAGCACCACGTGTGTGTGGCGAACCCGAGGGTTTCCCCACCCCAGCGCTGCTGACACTTTGGGCGGAATCGTTACTGTGGGGGGCTGTCCTGCTCACTGTAGCAGGTTCAGTGCCCCCCCACCAGCCTCTGCTAAATGCCAATAATAGCCCCCAGCAGTGAGAGCCAAACACTGCTTTAGACGGTGCCGTGGTCCCCGGAGGACCACACGGCCCTTCCTCGTGGAGAACCATGGTCTACGAGATGGGGGGATTATTCCCACCTGAGCCTGCCCCCCAAATAAGGGCAAAGACCGTGCAGGATGCTGGACCTGCCCTCTACTGCCTGTCGCTGACCTCTGTTGCTTTGTGTTTTACAAGCAAATGGAGCTGCCGCCCCTCTGCAGAGTGAGTGTCACTCCTGCCCCCAGCCTCAGTGTCCCCTCTGCCCCACGAGCACCACCGCAAAGCAGGGGTGCCTGTGCCCTGAGGAGCCGCAGCCGCCCTCCTCGCCTTAGCTCTGAATGTACTGAAGGAACACGTCTCCCCTTTTGACCAGCTGGGGGGACAGGATGAGGCCCGGGTCGGGGCAGTCCCTTGCCTGAGACGATGCAGCGTGTTGTCGGGAGGGCGGGTGGCAGAGGGGAGGTCACAACCCTGCGCCAGGGGGCAAAGGCACACAGCCCCCAGGTCTGGCTGGTCAAGACAGACACCACACACACGTAAGAGAGACCTGTGTGCGTCCCCATCCGGGCCGCTGTCCAGCAGGCCAGGTTTCAGGAGAGGCAGCCTTGTCCCACCCACAAAGTGGGGTGTGTGGGGTGAAGAAGGGGGAGCCTGGCCCCGCGACTTGCCAGAAGTGTGGACTCAGACAGAGCACCTGCACCCAGGAGCCCACGGCGAGCATTCCATGAGACACGGCGCCTGGAAGCACCCACAGTGCACCTCCCAGCTCCAGCCCCTCCCACCCCTGCCTCTTCAGGTTCACGGACTTGTGGGGAGGTCAAGGGGTGCATGTGAAAGCACTCGTCGAAGGGAGGGGCCCAGATGCTAATTACACTGCACAGTCACCAGACCTCACACTGTGTCCGGCGGCCCCTCCGGCCGGCCCGCAGCCTCAAGCTAACAGGCGGGCTGCTGGGACAGCCACCCTCCCCCACCCCACACCCAGCCAGGAGTCTGTTCTCACACCCAACCACCCGGTCCTTCCACGGGTCCTGCCAAGACTCTGTCTCCCAATGGGAAAATGTTCTGTCCTCATCACTCCCGGGCACAGCCGAATCTGACACAGCATCGGGCCTCCCCAGGGTCTGGCCGGATTCCCTCCTGCTTCCCAGGAAGCTGTTGCTAGCCAGGCGGCTGGCAGCGAGACCGGCTCAGCCCCGCAGCAGCTGACTCCTCTCACAGCCGGGCCGGCCTCCCCCACCACGCTCGCTCTGCACGTGGCTCCCGGCCCACGCAGCACCCCTGCCCTGGGGCCGGTGCCCCGTTCCCCTGCCCAGCTGCTCCCACGGCAGCCCTTCCCGCTTCCCCGGTGCTTCTGCAGCTGAGCCCGTCGGGTCCCCACACCTGGAAAGTGAGTCTTGCACTTATTTACGGGAGTCCTTCCGAGGATTCTCGCAAGGTGGGTGTCCTCGCTGCGGCCGGGCCTGCTGCAGGTCTGTGCACAGGCAGACGTCCCCGGCGAACCCTGCTGGCAGCCACTGAGCTCACCGCGAAGAGCACTCGGTGGCAAGCCCCCCCCCCGTGCCAACACACGTTCCAGTTCCACACTGACGGCCATCAGCCGCGAGCACGGCCAGCGTGGGGCGGGCTGCTGGCAGGCCCTCGCCCCTCCAGCGCCTGGCTGACTCCCGCTCTTCCCGCACCATCAGCGCAAGGGCCGCCCCTCAGGAAAGTCTCTGCTTGCCCGTCTGGGTGGAGGTGCCCCTCTTCTGCACCGCCTCGGCCTCTGTCTGAGTCCCTTGGTGCCTGAGTCCCACCTCATTCATTCATTCATTCATTCATTCATCCCACCCATCCCTGCCAGCCCCTTCACATGCTGTCACATAGGAGCCCGCTCCACCCAAATCCTACAGGAAATGCCAAGGACACTTTTGGGCCCCAGACAAGGTCACGGCCCCCGAGGGCCCACTCCCTGGCGAGGTGTCCTGACAGGTCCACGAAGACCTCCCGGGCACAGGACAAACACTGCTCTGGAGTTCTGCAGCTCCAGCCTCTGCAGCTTACAGTCCCCCACTCCGCCCGTGTCCCGCCTGCCAACCCCACGTGGGGAGTGGGCCCCGGCTTAATTCCCGGCTGGGGGGCCCTGTGAGCCTCACTGTTCTCCTCAGGAGAATGGGGGCAGCGCCCACCTTGCCAGGTTGCTGGGAAGGTTACACAAAAGCGAGGATGTAAATCACCTGGCACTGAACATACGCTCGTTTCTGCCCTTCTTAGGCCGGGAGTCACGTCTTACCGCTCTCTACGCCCCATGTGCAGAGCGTCACACGGGCACTCGGCAATGAGTGAACGAATGATGAATGAATGAATGAATGAATGTCTCACTGTCAGGCAGATGTCACTCCCCTCGCCCCTCGGAAGCTCCGCTAACAGAGCAGCGGACCCCCAGCCGGTAAACGGTGCCTGCGTGGAGGCCACAGCCAAGGGGGAACACTCTTTGTAAAAAGACTTGCTTCCTCCCCACCACAGGGATCCCAAGGGGCTGGCTTCCCATGGGTGGGGAAGAGCTGGGGACAGGGTCACAGCGGGACATAGCTCAAATATGCCATCTGGCCTAAATGGTCCTTGGAGGCCCTCCTAAGGCTCCCAGGTCTCCCTGGAGAGGAGGAGAAGCTGCCGCACCCCCTGCCAGGAGCCACCTGCCCCATCAGCGCTCCAGGGAGAGGCACGGGCCACCTGACTCGGTTCTGGCTGAGTCCCCCACGGAAACGGCGCCTCCATCACCACACCAAGCAAGGGCTGTGGTGCTTTCTTTCACAGGCAGGGGATGGCTTTGTCTTTGTCTGGCCCAGGAACCCCACCCTCAGCTGGGAAGGTGGCAGCAGTGGGAGGAGACCTTTCCGGAATAGCACCTGCCTCCTTGGCTTAGTGGGGTGGGGGGTGGGGAGGCTCTTCTTCCTTCCTGAGCTGAAGAGCTTCCCCAGGCCCCACCCCCCCACCCGCGCAGGCAATTCCAGCCCACCCCAGCTCCAGCCCCAGCTCTTAGAAAAGGAATCACAAAAGATATCTCAGTCTTTTCCCATTCTCCAGCGCAAAGGGCTCTGGGACACCCCCTTCCCCCATGCCGGTTCTCTGGAGGCCAACGAGTTCCCTAGGAGACCACCAGCTGGTGTCTGTCTGTGCGTGGGGGAAGGGGTCTGTCTATGTGTCAGCTCCTGGGTGTGTATCGGGTGGTAGGTGGCCCTGCTACCTGTGCGTGGTGTGCATGCGTGTGCGTGTCTTGGTGTGTGCTCCAGTGTGGGGCTTTCTGGGTCCCTCCTTGCGTGTCCGTGGGTCTCTGTATCTCCCCGCGTTCCTGTGGGTGAATTTCTCCGGGCATATATATCTTGGGGTGTGTGTCGCCGTGCGTGCGTGTGTCTGTGCATATGTCACCGCGCGTGGGCTCCACGGCGCAGCAACCCTCCCCCGGTAGCACCTCCAGCCGGGCTTCGCGGGGCCGCAGCCTCGTCCTGGCGGGCGCCGGTGGGCCGGCCAGCCGCCCTACCTTTGGACATGAATCCTCCTTTGTCTCCGTTCCTCCCGGGAGATGCTCAGGGCGCGGGGCTGCAAGGCTGAGCGGGGCGCGGGCTCCTTCTGGGCCGAGCGGCCCCTGCAGCCGGGCCTCGCCCCTCCGCGCTCTCCGCCCACCCGCCCGGCCCGCGGCCCGGCCGCGCCGCCCCTGCGCCCCGCGCCTCCGCACCCGCCCCGGACCTCGCCGCCGCTCGCTCGGCGCCGCGCCGCTCCTGCCCGCGCGCACCGATACCGCCGCCGCTGCCACCCGCACCACGTGACCCGCGCGCCCGCCGCCGGCCCCGCTGAGAGCCCCTCCCCCTCCCACGGCACCCGAGCCCTCACCCGCTCCCCGCGCGTCCGCACGCGCGAGCGGGCACCCTTCTGCGGGCGGCCCGGGAGGCACCCAGGGGCGCTGTAACCGCAGGCTCGGGATGCCGGGCCCGGGAAGGTGTCCGCATCCCAGCCCTGGTCCGTTCCCCGGGATCCGGCTCCAGCCTCTTATTCTCTAGGCTGGGGCGCGGCGTGGGGCGCGGCGTGGGGCGCAGGGGACCCGTGGCAGCAGCGGGGCGGCGGTGCGCGCGCGTGAGTCACGCGGAGGTTGGGATATCGCGCTGGCCCAGCGCGGTTCCGTCCGGGCGCGGGTGCCTGCAGAGCCCTGAGTCAGGGGCGCGTGTTCCAGGCCTGGCTCCGGGGTGATGGGTGCGCCCTATGACCTTGAGCTGCTCAGGACCTTTCCTGAGTCTTAACGGACCCACCAGAAAAATCTGTCGCGCAGTCCGTCGGCGTTAACAGACAGCGCGGTGCCAGGCCCTAGGGGAACAGGGATGGGGAGGCCCTGCCTGTCCAGGAAGGGCTCCCTTCCCGTGGGGGAGACAGACAGCTGGCCTGTCCTGATGTGGGGGGTAGTGCATGAGTACTCTGGGGGCACGGAGGTGGGCACCCCGCGGAGAGAGGGACTGTGTGTGCAGTTCTTGGGGGCAGCAAGGGCCTAGACGGAATGGCAAAAGGCGGCGGGAGGGAAGGACAGAGGGCACTGCGTGGGGAGGGGGCGGCAGAGGTGAGGAGCCGGAAGGGGAGAGCGGCGTGGTGCTGTGGGCGGACACCCCGAGCTCCCGGCTGCAGCCGGAGCAGGGACAGTTCCAGACAGGGACACGGCGCTAGGAGGCCGGAGGAGGCCGAGGCCTTGGACGCCAGGTTAAGTGGCTGGACCTAAAGGGGGGGTGACGGTGAGGCACCAGTGGCTGTTACGCTGGCAGTGCTCCATCAAATACGTGAGTCCCGATGGCGGCTGCGAGCAGGGGAGCGCCCTGGGGGGAGGGGAGCTTGGCCCCCCAAGGCGGAGGGATGGAGAGGAGGGGACAGACAGTCCAGGAGGTGGGTTCACAGAGTTGGATAGTAGACTGGATGGCAGGGGGAGCGGGGAGTGGACGGAGAGGGCTACCCAGGTTTCTGCAGCTGCGACAGTGAGACCGGGGAGGGCGGGAGTCTGTGCAGGAAGGAACGGGCTGCTTCTGGGCGTGGGCAGAGGGGCGGCCGGCCGCTGGCCGGCCACACCTTCATTTCAGGAGAGAAGGCTGGGCTGAGGGCGGAGGGCGGGCCGCAGGCACAGAGGGAGGCGTGTGGACCGGAACCAGAACCGGGGAGAGCCCCAAAGCCCTGGTGAGGCTGTTGGACGGGGTGCCTTCCGAGCGTCTGCCAGAGCCAGGCCCTCCGCGCCTTGGAAATGTTGGGGATGAGATGCCCCACAGTGGGAGTCCGAGACCTGGGTTCCCACCGGCTTAACCAGCCGCATGACCGAAAGCCTGCCGCAGGCTCTCTGAGGCCAAAGGAGTGTCGAGCGCCTGTGCTGACCTAGGTGTTCGCAGGTCTGTGATGGACCTCCCTATGTGCGAGTTCCTGACTCTCCTTTCAGCAGCACTAAAGGGACGGGGACCGGGGACCCGGAGAGAGAATCCCAGGTGACCCCGCAAGGCCGAATGTGAGCGGCGGAGGCGGTCTCGGGCGAGGTCACTGTTCACGTCCCGAGCGGCCCAGCTGCAGCGACTGTCAGACAAACCACTGTTTCCCGGAGTGCGGGTCTGTGTGTCCCTGTGGGTGGTTTGCTGCACCCTGCACTCGCCTGCAAGTCCCCCGATCACGCCAGCACTTCCCGGACCCCGGGAACAGCCACGCCGGCGCTGAAGGCACCGCGGCTCCCTCGAGAGCTACCCCTGCAAACCTCCCTCCTGGGGACGCCCCTCAGGCTGGCTGGGCCTGGCAGGTCGGCGGGGCCCGGCTCAGTGCATCCTCCGCGTCCTGCCCTTACTCTTGTTCCCTTCCCCCAACGCCCTCCACGCATTTGACTCCGACCTTAGAGTCCCCCCTTTCTTTCCGACCTATCCACGTATAATTCACCCCCAGGCCCTTCCACCACCCCCTCCGTCCCCTCCTGACCCCAGCAGCCCGGCCAGGCTCTGGGCATTTACCTTTGGTTTCTCTGGGCAGGTCTCTGGCAGCCTCTGCTGGGCCGTGGTCCGGGCCTGGGTCCGTGCTTCTGCTTGACGTCTGTGGGTAGGTGGCGGAGTCTGAGGCGGTCAGGTTAGTGACACTGCCCGGCGCGGTCTCCCCAATGGCTGGGTCTAGGGCGGCCGGCACCACCGACCCCGGGGCTGTGCCCAGACTGCTTGTGTCCAAAGCAGGAGAATCCGTAGTGACGTCCAACCTGGCGGGATTCGGTCTGTCCAAAGCCAGGACCCTGTCTGGCCTGGCTGTGCCCAACTTGACTGGGTCTCGGGCTGCCAAATCCGAGGCTGTGGCCCCTGTCGTTGTATGCGGCTTGGCTGTGCCCGCTGTGCCCGCTGTCGCTATGGCAACACCCAGCCTGCTCAGGCCTGGGGTGACCCGGTCCATGACCAGGCCCCGCTTGGCTGCGCCCAGTCTGGCGTCCAGAGCGAGGAACCCGGCGCCTGTGTCCAGTCTGGATGTGTTTGGCGTGGCTACGTTGACAGCCAAGTTAGGTCTGTTGGTGGCCGCTGTGGCTAAATATCTGCCTGTGCCTGGCCTTACCGTGTCCAGAGTTGCCAAACCCACGGCCGTCGCAGGCTCCACGGTAGACATGGCCCTTTGGAGATGCAGCCGGGCTCTCGGGATACCCCTGAACCTGGACTTGCCTCTTCCTGGGGAAGGCCTGGCAGGCACGTGGGCAGCCGGTGGGACCGCGTGCCTCTGACCTGCTGAGCCGGGCCCTGCAGGGTCTGGTGAGGGGCTCTGGGCTGACCGGGACTGGAAAGGTAGGGCCAGGTAGGAACTCACCAGGGGCTTCTCCACCACGGGCATCTTGCTGGGTTTGGCCAGACCTGGGTTCCCGGGGCCCTCAGAGTGCACCCTGCCCCCTTGCAGCAAGGCCATAGACGGGGAGTCCCGAACTGGCGGCCCCCCTCCTCCGTGGACGGCGGCCTCCCTGCCCCGGGCAGGCGCCTCCCCCCACGCCTGGCTGTTCTGGCGGAGTGTTAAGGAGATGGTGCTGAGCTTCCTGGGCACCAGGCTGCTGCCGGCCTCCTGCGGGGACACGCTCCGCGTCCTGGCTCCGGCGCCCAGGCGGCCGGGAGCCTGCGGGCCGTGGCTTTGAGGGAAGGCGTCCAGATGGATGGTCCTCCTGAGAACAGGGGTGAGGGGCGACATCCCTCCAGGGAGCCTCGAGGGGCGGGCCGGGTGCCCCAGCAGATGGCTCCGAGAGAAGGAAGTTCTGGGCCCCGGGGCTCCGTGAGGCTGCATCTCCAGGCCGTGATCCATCCACGTCTTCCGTCTCCCCCTGAGGTGATGGACGGGGGGGGGGGGCGGCAAGCGGCGGTGAGGGCTCGGTGGGTAGGTGCCCACCCTCCCCGTCACCCAGCCCCTGACACTGCCAGGTGTGGAGGGGCCTGTGGGGGAACGGCCAGGTCCTCAGTGGATTACACACGTCCCTCCCTCCTGTCCTTCTGCAGCTCTGCCCGTGACACACCTGCACACCCCTCCCCCACGGGGGCCCCTCACACACACACACCTACGCAGGTACCACTCGGGTGGGTGTGGGAGGATGTCCCAACAAGGGCGGCCGCCAGGGACCAGGCCACTCCTTCTGTGAGGGGGGAGCTCAGGTGGAGGGGCACCTCTCCCTTGGCCTGGGCCCAAGTGTGGCCCCTTTCTCTGTGGCCAACCCCGTGGGGGTCACATCCAGACAGGGCAGTGGTTGTCAGAGGGCCCTGGGTCCCACCCACGGCAGCCGGAGTCGGGCGTCCAGGCTGGAGGCCGACGGATGGGCAGTGTGGCGGGGCAGCGGGGTCTGTAACTACAGCCCCTGCCCTGAACCCGGGAAGAGGCCTGGGCTGGCCCGCTGCTGGGGCCGGGACCCGAGCCTGGGCCGAGGAGGGCCCTGGAGAAGGCGGGGCCTGAGTGGAGAAGCCACCCGGGCTCCCAGGAGGACACCTGTCCGGCAAAGCAATGTGGCATCTTTCAGAAAGGCCACCGGGGGGGTCCCTGGGGGGCCTCTGGGAGGGGCAGGGGACGAGGCTGCGGGTGCCCCAGAGCCCAGGCCAGGCCACAGTGACGCTCAGGCCCTGGAAGAGGACCAGCCGGGTCTGCAGGTGGGAAGGCTCCCTCCGGGGCAGGGCAGCAGTGCCCTGAGCGGGGAACACAAGTGGGGGCAAGGACACCGCTGGCACACTCGGTGGGCTGGGCGGGAGGAGCGGGGGAGGCGGCCTTGCACAGCACTGCCTGCAGGTGGGTGGGAAGCCGGGGGAGAAGAGGTGGTGGGCACGGATGAGACACGCCCCGAGGCCCCGAGACGGCCAGCTGCTCCGCACTCCGGGCTCCACGTACCTCACCCCCTGGAACAAAGCCGTTTCTGTCCCTTCCAGCACAGCAGGCTGGAGCGGGACGCTGGGGGGGCCAGGCCAGGGCTGGCAGACCGGGCTCGTGGGAGAGGGGGGCCCGCTCCTACAACTGGGCCCCTAAGGTCTGGAGCAGGGGGTCTTCACCGCCCCTCACAGTGCTGCCCCCGCCCCTCATCCCCCTCCAGCCACGCAGTTGCACCCGAGACTGCCAGCCTCCGTCACCACCCCGCTCAGTGTGTCCCTGCCCTCCGGCCCTGTTCACAGCCACACACTACCTGGGCACACGCACGCTCACCCTGCACGGGAGCACGGACGTGCACCCTCGGTGCACACACCCACGCAGCCCAGGCCAGAGGACAGGACTCCTGAGGCCGATTTTAACATCACCAGGTCCACGCCCCACCCCCGAGATCCCTCAGCCCTCTCCCTCCTGCTGCACACAAAAACAGCCGCCTACCTCTACCAGAGAACGAGAAAGGTCCAGTGGCCTTTGGTCTGGGAAGCTGAGGCTGGTGCAGGCCCCTCACCTCCTCTGTGCCCCGAGTGTGGCCATGACAGGCAGCCCAGGGGCCTCTTCCCGTGGTCCCCTCCCGGGCCTCCACTCAGCCCCCAGGCCACAGCCCCAGGCAGAGGGCCCAGCCCTCTTCGGACCTGTCCCACCAGCTACATCCCCAGCTGGGCTGGGCTCTGGGTCAGGGAGAGGCTGGCTTCCTTGGAGTGGGCGGCCGTGAATGGCTGCTCTGAGCCTCTGGAATCCCGAAGGGCCATGGGAGGCTCCCGACGGCTAGGCTGGGCGGCCCTGCTGTCCAGGCCACCGGGGGCTGCATGCCTGCTCCCTGCCCTCCCCACATCTGCCCTCCCACGGACTCTGACCCCTGGAGACATGTCCCCAGCAAGAAGGCCATACTCAGGTGATCACGGCGCCAACCTCTGACCCTCAGCATGGGCCCCGCCTCCTCTTCAGTTCTGGGACCTCTGGCCTCACCCACCCAGCTAAGCTCTAGCCTCCAGCACGCTGCAGATCCTGGAGGCGAAGGAGGGACTGTCTGGCTCAACAACTGTTCCCTGAGCCTCTGTTCCTCGGCCCTGAGGACTCGAAGATAACACAGCCCTGGGCCCGTGGAGACCCACGCGGCCACCCAGCCTGTTGCTGGCACTGGGGGCTGGGCCGGGCACCCTCTTTGGCCTCTCTCATAGCAGCAGAAATGATAGAGATGGTGATGGTAATAGCTCCCGTTTCCTGAACACTTACTACGAGCCCGGGCTGGGGAGGAGCTCTCGTTCTGCTCGGGAAGACGGGCGTGTGCACAGATCCTTACAGTGTCCGCCTGACGGCGGCGACGGCAGGCGCCACCCCCAGCACTCACCCGGAGCTGGGAACTAGGCCGGGCGTTCTCCCGGCATCTCCTTTAACCTTCGCCTCGTCGCCTGCCTCCTGCTGGTGAGGACGTCACAGCCACACGACGCCGTGTGGCCTGGTCTGCCTCCCTGCGCATTGCTCTCCCTAGCCCACGAACTTCTGGGGCCACGCCGGCCAATAGAACTCTCTGCGATAATGGGAACGTTCTATCTCTGTGCTATCCGTTGCAATAGCTGCTACCCACAGGCGGCTGGCTATTGAGCACTTAAAACGTGACTCCAGTGACCAAGGAACTAAACTGTTTATTTTATTTCACTTTAATTAGCAGCTACCATGGTGGTCAGCAAAGCTCTGAAGGGCCTGGATTTCACCCTTTGCTGGGTCCCAGGGCCTGGCGAGAATCAGCCGCAGTACATTTCTGTACAATCGATGAACTGGTGAGTGAGTGGATGAATGAATGAATGAATGAATGGTGAATAGGTGGACCTAGGACCCTCCCCTCTTATCCACACTCTCCCGTTGGAGCTATAGGTTTTCAGACTTGGCTGTGCTCTTGTCACCAGGGCAACCTGCTGGCCTACCCCTGGGTGGGGGGAGGGGCCTCTCAAGTTCTAACCCCTTTTCCTTCTCGCTTTGAGGCCCGAGGACCAGACCAACCCGAGGAAGAACAGAGGGGCTGGAGGAGGGGGCGGCGCGTTCCATCTGGCCAAATAGGGTGGGGGGAGCCTTTCCTGGGCACCCCCACACGACTGCATTATCTCTGAGATGCAGGGACCCTTGAGTGAAGTCGGGGTCCTGGGTCTTCTCCCCACTTTGGCCAACAACTCATTCAACGACCTCTATCAAATCACTTGCCTTCTGGGCCTAAGGAGCCTTTGCAAAGAGGGACCAGGTGTCCTCATGTAGCCTCTCCAAGCTTGAAGGTGTAGAGTGTTTTCATCTCACTCCCTGCCTGCCAGGCCGTTAAGGTGTTGAATGCAAGCAATGGGTGTTGTTCATCTCTGTGCCCACCCCCAGCTCCTCCTCTGCCTGGCTGGTGAGGGGCCTGGGGCGCACCGCCTGCCCCAGACGGTCATTACAAACCTGGCCTCAGCTGCCCTCTAGTGGCCCAAAGTGTCAAGGGCCTCGCGTACACAACCTTTCCAACCAAAGGACAGACTGACGGGCCTGGAAGGGACCTCAGGGACAAGACCACCTCAGCAAAAGCGTCGCTGTGGCGGCCTCCCTGACGAGTGGCACGGGTTCTGGAGCCTCAGACCTGGGTTTGTTACGGCCTTCGAACACGTCACAGTCTCTCCGAGCTCCAGTGTATCCGCCTGTAAAATGGGGGTTTTATCGGCCAGGACAGGTTCAACTATGCTGCAGTGAAAAACAACTACAAAATCCCAGGGGCTCACAACAGCGAAGGTTTACTTCTCCTCCGGGCCTCACGCGCACTGGGGACTGGGTCAGCTGGGGCTCTGCTGCTCTGGGTCATCTTCATCCCGGGACCCAGCAGCCACCTTCCTTCGGGAGCCGCCGCCGGTCCCTGTGGCGGAGGGGAGGGCGGAGCGCTGAGTCGCGCACTAGCTACTCGATGCTCTGGCCTGGACTCACTTCCGGCCATAACTCACTGGCGAGAGCTACTTGCCAGCACGAGGAGGTGAAACCCTGCCACGTGCCGGAGCCGAGAGCCAGAAGTGTTTGGTGAGCCGCCATGCCGACCCGCCTGCATGGCTGTGAGAATGCAGTGAGGGGTGCCGGGAGCTCCGTCCCTGTTAGCCGTTAAAATTGTGCCTTGCGATCCTGATGTCCTGTTTCATTTATCCTCACGGTTTCCTGTGACTTTGACATCAGCTCCAGCTGGTCACAGCTGCAGACACGGAGAGGGGGATGGACTGGCCAGGGTTCACACAGTGAACCAGTAGCTGGACACCCAGCTCTCCAGGATCCAAATCCTGAACCCCCTCTCACATTCTGGGGTGGGGCAGAAGTTGTGCCCACCCAGGGGTCTCTGGAAGGGCGTTGACTGACACTGTGACGGTTTTGGAGGGGAGATTGCAGCTCTGCCCTCCTCCCCAAGCTGGTCCCTCCGCGTTCCCAAGCTCTCCCCCTCCGCCAGAGTGGGGAACGAGGGGGTGGAACAATGACGAGCCTGTGCATCCCCCGGGGCCAGAGTCCGAACATTGTAGCCATTCCTCCGCAGGGACCCTGCCCGTTCCCGCCTCCCGTCCCTCTGCTCTGGGCCGGGCCCAGACACAACCGCAGCATCCTGACAGCTCCCAGGTGGTGGGGAGGGAGGGCTCCCAGGACTTTGCAAAACCTCCAGAGGCATTTAAAAACCTGCACAACAGCCCAACCCCCAGGAAGCCTTCACGCCTCTCTCAAATCCTAGTCTCTAAGCAGACGGGTAGCCTCTGGCGAGACTTCTGAAGAGACTGGCCCCATTCATCAACAAGCACGCTTTCAGGAAGGGCCTGGCCAGTGCCAGGCGCGCTGTGGGTGGAAACCAAAAGATGCCGCGGCTGCTCTCCACAGGCACCAGCACAAAATCACAACACAAGACTAAGGCCAGAAGGGGAAAAGCTGCCAGTGGGGTCAGGGAAGGCTTCCTGGAGGAGGTGGCAACCGGAAGGTTCTCTCCCTGAACTTAACCCTTACTTGGAACACCACTTTCTGGCTGTTCCGTCTCCCCTCCCACCACTTACTGGCATGCCATGTGTCAACCATGTGACAGCACTCACAGGTCTAGACTAGACGGGTTCTCTCTGGTCTCTTGCCAGCGCCTCCCCCCTGCCCCACCCCCCCACCCCCACCTTCAAACCCAGCTCGACCCCTACATCCTCCAGGAAGGCTTCCTTAACAAACCCCTTCTGTCTTCAGCGTCTCACACATACATCTCTTGCTACACTTAGTTTTTTTTTAAAGATTTCATTTTTATTTTTAGAGAGGGAGGGGAGGGAGATAGAGAGAGAGAGAAACATCAATGTGCGGTTGCTGGGGGTCATGGCCTGCAACCCAGGCATGTACACTGGCTGGGAATCGAACCTTCGACACTTGGGTTCGCAGCCCGTGCTCAATCCACTGAGCTATGCTAGCCAGGGCTTACACTTAGTTTTGTAATTTGTCTTCACATCCACCCGCCCTTCCCCTTAGTCAGCTCTGTTGATTCAGGGGCTATTTCGTTGTCTTTGCATTCTTGGTGCCAGGTCGGGGTAAAGCAGGCACATAACGTGTCTCTGTAGGGCTCAAGAGTATTTTTTTTATTTTATTTCTTTATTTTTAGAGAGACAGGAAGGGAAGGAGAAAGAGAGGGAGAGAAACATCAACCAGCTAGCTGCCTCTCGCACGCCCCCCACCCCAGCATGTGCTCTGGGCTTCCTTTCCGAGTGTCTCCTTCGACATTTGTCACGCCCAGTGAGGCAGGTGGGGCAGGACAACAGGTCTCTACGGAGAACGGGACATTAGCTTTGCATAATGCCAGGCTCTGGCAGGGGACATTTATCTGCACTTTCACCGTCTGTGATTCTCGGTGCCCCGCACACAGAATCGCTGGGAGAATCCGGCCTGCGTCTGAGAGCTCAGGAAACGTGCCCAGGACGTGCAGTCTGGACGGATTATAGGAGGTACTGCTGGCAAGGCCAAACCTCACGTTGTTCCCAGTACAGACCCCTGGCGTGCCCTGGCAGATGGACGAAGTCTGCCTCCACGCACACGGACCTGTTTCTGTAGGCTCCGCTATCTGGGTCAATCCTTCCCCTTGTTTAAAAAAAAAAAAAAAAGCTGAACACAGTCTGTTGTATTACGTTTAATATCCCATTAGAGACATTTCTTTTTTTAAAGATTGTATTTATTTATTTTTAGAGAGGGGAGGGAGGGAGAAAGAGAGAGAGAGAGAGAGAGAAATATCAATGTGCAGTTGCTGGGGGTCATGGCCTGCAACCCAGGCATGTACCCTGGCTGGGAATCGAATCTGCGATGCTTTGGTTCTCAGCCCATGCTCAATCCACTGAGCTACGCCAACCAGGGCTGAGACATTTCTTTTTAGTCTTTAGAATCAGAAAATTGGCCTTTCAGGAAGAGTCAATCTCTCCCTTTGATCGCATAACAGAAATAAAATGAGCTCTTCATGTTTACCTTTTCTCTCTGGCTGCCAGGAAGCTCAGAGGTAAGTAATAGCACTACAGTACGAATCAGAGTCAGAATATTTCCTTCTCACTCCTGTGTCCGTGGCTCCTTCCAATGAAACCTTGTTGGGTCCTTTATGAGAAGGGCACACGTAAATCAGCATTTCTGTAACAGTTCTGCTGAGAGAACTGGGAAAGGACCCAGGTTTAAGAGCTGAAGGCTTGGGCCAATCCCTCACCCCCTCTGAGCCTCAGGCCCCTCCTCGGCAGCCCTGGGAAAGCGGCCTCTCTCCTGTGAGGGCTGCTACTGCCTCGGGGAGGTCACGGGGTCTCAGTCAGCACCATCCCTGCTGAGGCTCTGAAGCTCCCGACCTTGAACACGTTCACGCTTCAGACCTAGTGTGGCTAGAATTTTTATTCGTGTAGAGGAGTCGGAAGAAGAGATTTTCGCGTGTAATCTCCTGACATAAATGCTGCCACCTAATGTGCATTTTTTTCAAAACACTGTGTTGGACAAACTGCACTTGGCTGCTGGCCAGATCTCTCCGAGGCCCCCCCGCCGGTCAAGCCCAGCCCGCCCCCCACACAGGCTGCCGGGCGTGTTCTGGCTGGGGGCGGGGCAGCCGTTTACACCGTCTCTTCCGAACCCTGTCTTCCCCACCCCCACCCCCACTGCCCCCCACAACATCCCAAGAAACCTGCCTTGTTCTGAGAAACCCCAGCCCAGGTCGACTTGACCCAAGGGGGCCCCGACTCAAGCGGGATCGTGCGTAGGTCCCTACCCCGGCCTTGGGGGACTGATTTGAAATGGGCGCCTCGCCCGAGATGAGCGGATGAACCCCTCCCGCGGGCGCGTTTTTGCTGGACGCCAGAGAGGAGCAGGGAACTTTCCGCGGTGCCCGAAACAGTAAGATGATGCAAAACTCAGCCAGTTGGCTGCTACGTCGTCCGTGGTGGGGCTGGGGGCGTGGCCAGTGAGGAGGGTGCGCAGACGTAAGAATACAAATCTGTGAGAGAGATGCCCCCATCCATGCGGCTCAGTACGTTGGGCGCCATCCCGCAAACCGAAAGGTCCCCAGTTCGATTCCCAGTCAGGGCGTGTGCCTGGGTTTTGGGCCAGGTCCCCAGCTGGGGCACCCACGAGAGGCAACCTATCCATGTATTTCTCACATGTCGTTGTTTCTTTCCCTCTCTTTCTCCCTCCCTTCTCGTCTCTCGCAAAACATTCAAAAAACAAAAAACCAACGGAGCCCTGGCTGGTGTGGCTCAGTGGACTGAGTGCCGGCCTGAGAACCAAGGGGTCACTGGTTGGAATCCCGGTCAGGGCACAAGCCTGGGTTGCAGGCCGGGTCCCCAGTGGGGGCCCACGTGAGACCCAACCACACATTGATGCTTCTTTCCCTCTCTCCCTCCTCTCCTCTCTCTCTAAAAGTAAAGAGTAAAATAAACTAAAAATAAATAAGCACACAGCCGAGAGAAAGACCTCTAGGGGGTCCGCGCAGGGCCCCAACCTCCCGTCCTCGTGATAATGTCCCCTTCTCACCCAGACGAGTCGAGCGGGGTGTGCGTCCCCTCGGTCATCGGTCCCAGCACAGGCCTGTGGCTTCCGCACGGGCCCTTCCCGGCCTGCCCCTGACCGTGGCTGGGAGACAGCTTTCTGACAACCAGGGCGGCCCTGAGCTTCTGGGCCTGGCCTCGAACCTGCACGCTGAGGTCGGCACCAAAGGAGGTCCAGAGCCTCAGCTGTAAGGGGTTTTCTCCCTCGGGGAGGGGAGCCCAGGATACACTGGGGCTGGCACTGGGAGAGAAACCGAGGCAGTGCGGCACTGTCTGCCCAGCGGGTGGTGCTGGTCCCCCCCATTCTTGTGCAGGGTGATCTGAAGGGCCCCACCCTCCACTGTGTCCTTGGAGCGCAGGGACCTGTCTCACCTGTTCCCCACCTTCCAGGGTGAGCACCCACTCAGCTGCCTGCCTGCCTCTGCTCACACGCTCACCCATCTCTGGCGGTTCCTGTCCACCCTCGCCTGCCTCAGACTCCCGGTCCCAAACCCAGGTGGCAGTCACCGCGGGTCACACTGGGTGGGTCACTTCTCCCTGAGCTTGGTTCCTCCTCTGTGTAACAGTGTCCTCAGTACCTCTCGTTTCTCGCCCATCCCTTCCCCTCCTTTAGGGAACAGCCGCTACCCACTCCCCCGCAGACCACGTGGTCAGTAGCGCTGGCCGCGCCCCACCCCCGCTCCAGTGGAGGGTACCAGAGCCATCCGGCACTCTGGGTGCCCCGCCTCTCGGGCTCATGGGCCCTGGGGCTCGTGGGAGCCACACCCTGAACTTCGGCTGGAACAAGACACACGCCGTCCCCTGAAGTCAAGGCGCCAAGGGCCACGTGAGCGAGAGCACCTTACCCCTGCGTGGAGACAGTCCCCGAGAGAATGAAGCGAGACCGAGCGAGACAGAGCAGTGTAGAGAGGGCAGGTCCCAGTGACCTCCTAGAGGCCCAGGGTCCAGCCTGCGTCCAGAACCGAACCCTTTTCTAAGCTGTTTTCAGTGTGGCTTCTTGTGCTGCCTGCAAGAGTCCTGGGCAGTAGTGCAGGGGGAGCTGCCTGGCGTGGGGGTTCAGCCCTGGGAGGCCTAGACGCAGCAGGGCCGGAGCCGGGCCAGGGTGAGGCAAGAGAAGTGCCCAGGGCCTGGCACTGAAGGGGGCACTCAGCTGTGACCCCCCCCTGAGGGGCCTCTCTGGCCTCACCCTCACCCTGGTCTGCAGGACAGCTCCTGGCTTTGCCCAGGGAGGAGGGGCAGCACGCCCCTCAAGGTGAAGGAAGACAGCTCTGCCCTCGCTGACTCCTTAGCGGGGGCACCTGCAAGAATGAGCCCTGGTCTGGGGTCCGGAGAGCCTGTCCACCCCTCAGCCCACCGCCCCGTGGCCTCAGGCAAATCCCTATGAGAATGGAATGGTAGCTGTCTCACCTGTTCCCCACCTTCCAAACAAGTGGAGTTTTTAAACGGACATGCCGCCACCCAGCTAAAAGACTACAGTTCCCAGCCTCCCTTGCAGCTAGGAGTAGCCACGTGACTAAGTTCAGGCAGGGATAGCAGGGGAAGGAAGAGGTACAGCCATCTGGGAGGAGGCAGCCCCTTCCGTCCTCCGGTGCCCTGCGGCTGGGCATGCAGAGGGTCCTCCTGCATTGGGCCGACGTCCCAGGCACAGACGCTGCCAGAGGAGAGCAGCTCGGGTCCCTGAGGATGCATGGAACCAGCCGCTAGACCAGCTCTGGACGAGCTCCTTATGGAGCGAACCATGAGAAAGACAGGATGCTATGTCATTTAGGGCGCTGCTCTTTTGCATTTCTGTGCCTCAGTTTACGTTCTAACTGGCTCCCTACCCCAGGGATCCCCGTTAGCCATTTTGGTTGTCCCAACTGGGGGTGGGGGCAGGTGCTACTGGGTAGAGACCCAAAGGTGCCCAACATCCCACAGTGCACGGCACAGTCCCCCTGACAGAGGACGGTCTGGGCCAGAAGTCTGCGGAGCTGCTGCCGAGAAGCCCCGCTCCACCCTCTCTGACGTTCAGTGTTCCCGCCCACCCTCGTGTTTCCTGAGCGGTCCCCTGCGAGGTGACAGACACGCGCCTACCGTCAGGAAAGGCCACAGTCCCGCAGAGATGCTCACGACGTCTTTTTATTGCAATAAATTAAGATGGAAGCCCCAGAGGGAGAGAGCGAGGCAGGTTGCCGATCTGTGTCCACCACGAGGCAACAGCGCCCCACACGGGAGGCGGGTTCAGGGTGGGGGTGCGGGGCTGGGGGACCTGGCTCAGGAGCAAGGGCAGGGGGAGGGGGCGGGAGCTGCCGTGGGTGACCCCCAGACTGTCCACAGAGCTCACCCCATCCCCACGCCTCCTGCCTGGGACCCTCAGTCCCCCCTCAAACACACATCTCCTCCCCCCACGTGTCTCCCCACTTCCCCCAGACTCTCTCTCTGTCTCTCTCTCTGTCTCTCTCTCACACACACACACACACACCTCCTTCCCCGTGGCCTTGCCCCTCTAACAGCCCTCCACACACACCAGTGCCAAGTCTGAGCCCAGAGGGGTGGGGGCTGGTCCGGACCAAGCTGACCCCCGTCCAGATGGGGCCCTTTCCTTGGGTCAGCTTGGAAGCAGCCACCAGGAGCTGTGGGGTCCGTGGTGCCGCTGGGTGGAGCAGGGACCCGAGTGTGACTGGAGACTGAGTGGGAACGTGGGAGCCCTGGAGGCTCGGGACTCCACGTGGAGGGAGGGACAGGAGTGCCGGGCAGCACAAAGGCACTGGGGGCCAGTGGGGGTGTCCCAAGAGCCGGGGAAGGCGGGCACGGGGTGAGCTAGCCTGAGGCGGGGAGCCCCAGCCCTCAGCCAGCGGCAGCAACACCTCCGAGCACCCAGGTGCCCCATCTTTCCACAGCCAGGGTCCGCCCCAAGCACCCAGAGACATCTGCTGGGATGGAGGGTCCGGAGGCCCGGAGGTCGTCCTCCCTTTGCCCCAGGGTCTCCAAGCCGGGTGGGGCCGGGGAGGGTGCCCGGGGCCCCAGCCCCAGCCCAGAGCCTTCAGCTCAGACCTCTGGGCCTCCGAAGGCCAGGTTGTCGCGGACCATCAGTGTCTTGCGGAGGTCGCGGTCCACCGCGGGGCGCTGCATACGCCACTTGTGCGCCTCCTGCAGGCCGGGCTCGAAGTAGTAGATGCAGGCGCCGAAGCCCACCAGGATGAGGACGGAGATGACCAGGTAGACCGGCACGAACCAGTCCAGGAAGTGCGGCATCGCCGTGGCCCCAGCTGCTGAGACAGAGGTGGTGAGGGCCGGCAGAGGTGACCCGTGTCCTGCCCGCCAGCCCAGGAGGTCCGCAGAGGTTCCCAGAGCCGAGGGAGTCTGAGCATCACTTTCTAGATGGGAAGCCTGAGCAGGAACAGACCCCCAGGACAGGCACGGAGCTGCCCCCATCACGGGTGGCCCAGCCCCTCTGCAGCACAGTGCCCCAGCTCAGGCAAGGTGCCCAACCTCTCCGGGCCTCGGGGTCCTCCCCTGCGGAAGGGGACCTCCTGGGGAGCCTCCTGGGGATCATTGAGGCGACGGACCCCCTCAGAGCACTCGGTAAAGGAGAGCGCGGGCGATGCCTCCTCTGAGCTGCACCGGCTGCGCAGTTTAGTTACAGAGGCCGCCGCCGCCAGCCCCCTCACAGATGGGCGGGTCCCCGGCCGCCCACACATCCTGGCCAGGTGCGGCTGGCGAAAGCGTGGCAACCAAACACCCGGCCCCGGGGGACCTGGTGGAAATCAACAGGGGCCACAAAGGCTCCCGAGCTCAGGCCCACGCCCGACGTCAACATTATACTGAGTACAGACACGGGCACCAGCCCCCAAACGTGGGCCTCGGTTTCCACGTCTGTAAGATGGGAACAAAAATGGTGCCAAAGGCCGTGAGGCTGTTGTGACTGTTACGTGAATGAATGGATGTGAAATGCTCAGAAGCAGTGCCTGGCACAATATAAGTGCTATACGGTAGTTTGTTTTTATTTTCTGAGACTCAGTTTGCCTTTCTGGGAAAGAGGGAGGCTCAGAGTAGGACCCACTTCTTAAAGGTTTGGGGTGAGGAGCCCCCTCTGCTTGCCAGGAAGGGAGAGAACGGCAGGCCTGTGGGGTGGGGGTGGCTGGCCCCGCAGGACGGAAACTGAGGCCCAGGTGGGTTCGCTCGCTCGGCCTGGGTCATCCAGCTGGGAGCTGGACCCAAGCCCCAGTGACGTGCTGAGGTTCGAGTCCTCCCAGGGGAGGGGGGAGGGAAGACACATGAGCAGGAGCCCACCTTGGCTTCTGCGGGGAGAGAAAGGGTCCGGATGGAATGACCCCAACTTCTGGGACGCCTGTCTCCAAATGCCACCTGCTCTTGTGCCCCTACCTCCAGGCAGGTCTGCAAGGCGGGCTGCAACCCAGGGGAGGGACAGATGCTGCTTGCCAGTCCTGCACCCATCTGGAGCCCCGCCCCTGCACCCCAGGGTCCCTACTCGCTGTTCTGAAGCACAGACGTCTCAAGGCGCTCTGTTCCTGGAGGAGCAAGTTGAGGACTGCTCTAAAGGCATGCAGTCAGGCTAGCACAGGGCCCTCCTCCCCGTCTGCCTTTCTGGAGCACCAGGGGTAGAGGTCACAATTGCCTGGTGCTGCCTGCGGGGGGGGGGGGCGGGCCCACTGGGAAGGGGGTCCCCGAGCAGCAAGGCTGCTCCAAACCCGCCTGACAAGAGCCAAGGTGACTCGTGCCCCCTCCCCGGCCCCAGCCAAGACCCTTGTCCCCTTCCAGCTTCAACACGAGAACGGGGTGCTCGGGCGGAGTGGCCGCTGTTTCAGCTGCAACGTGTGGCTCTGTGAGGCTGAGTTCGGGGCCCCCCACCCCCTCCGGCCCTGTGAACAGAATCCCAGGCACTCAGGGGCAGACTGAGGACCCCTAGCCTGTGCCGGGCTTCTTGGTGGACCGGCCTAGTTGGAGCCAAACACTCACTGGCCTTCTCTGTGACCTCGGGCCACCCCTCACCCTCTCTGGACCTCAGGGTTCCCCAGCACAGTGACAGGGGTGCGGCGCGGGGTTATCAGGTGACCTGTAAGGAATTTTCCAGTTCCATTCCAGCCAAGCTCCAGGACAGTGTACGGGCTGCAGACCCCCCTCTCTCCCTGCCTCCCGAGCCACCGGCATCACTCGGCCCCCCACCCACCGCGTGCCCACAGACCCACCTCACGCCCTGCAGAGAGACGCCTGGTCCGGGGCTCTGCACTGAGCTCACCACCTCGGCCCGAGCAGCTCAGCGGTTCAGCATTGGCCCTCGGACTTAGTCACAGCTGCCGTTCCCAGAGACACTGCCATCTGCGGCCGTCCTGGGTGCTGGAGGCAGAGAAAGGGTGAGGCCAACGCCCCCCACGGGAGACAGAGCTTCTCAGGCCCTGAGCTTCTGGCTGGGCCAGCAGGGAAGAGTCCTGGACTGGTTCGGCACCCTGGTACCTCTCCCTGTCCATCGGAGACCCCTCCCTTGCCCCCCACCCTCAGGATGTCAGGAGGCGGGACCTGTCTCAGCCAATCAGCAGCCTGGCAGAGCAAGGGCTTTATCCTCCGTTGCCTTGGCAACCATCCCTTTCTTCTGGATCCCTGGCACTGTGCACGTGGTGCAGTGATGACAGACAGGGCGGGTTTGGGGGAATCCGAAGAGGAGTGGGAGCCGCCCGCCCAGCAGGTCACTCGGCCCCATAGCTGGAGGGCCTGGAGAGGAGGGGACCCCAACCGGGACACATGGGAGGGTTTAGAGGCCTGCCAGTTGAGAGTAGGGAGAGATTGGGGTCCCTGGCAAGTGGGTGGGGACACGAGTGGTTATCAGTAGAGCCAATGAGGCCATAGGTTACAGAGGGTGCAACAAAGATGGAGGCCGAGAGTCTGGCGCATGGGTCCCACATTGCTTTCGTCTCGGGCCAGACCCCGTTTTCAGCGCTTTATTCACGTTAACTCATTCATCCGTCACGCAGCAAGAAAGCGATGACGCCAGGGATGGAGCCCTGGTCTGGCTCCTGCGCGGCGGCTGCCCCTCCCCGTTCTGCTGCCTCACCAGCCCCACCGCCCCCCCCCCCCGGCTGGGATACGGCCTAAGAGAGTTGTGGGTCCCGGACCCTGAGCACCCCCATATGCCAGGCACGGCCCCCCCATATTTGTCCTCCAACTTGGTTGCTGTCGTGAGCCCACTGCAGGGTGAGGTGGCTGCAGCTCGGAGAGGTGACGCTGTCTACCTTCTTCCAGGCCACCCGGCCTCACAGCAACAAAGCGGGGGAGGGAGTGGGGGTGGGGCCGGCCTCCCGAGCCTGGGTCCTCCTTCCTGTGTGACAGACAAAGTGTCTGCACAGCTGGGTGCCCTGCGTGTACTCCTTAAACCGCAATGGCTTTTGTCTCAGGAGAGAGTGGCCCCAGAGGCCCACGGGGTGGAGAAGAGGCTGTCCCCAAGGAGTCCATTCCCAAAAACCTGAGGACAGGCAGGTGGGACAGGCCGTGAGCGAGATGACTTCAGCACGCTGGGCCCCCCAACCATAGACACCCTGCCCGCTCCCGGCCCCTGCAAGCGTGCTGGGTCCTCTCCAGCACGAGCAGAGCATGCAGAGGGAGTTAGTCCTCGCAGAGAGCTTTCCAGGGGGACACGAGGTACATACATGGAAATACACACCTTACGGCGGGAGTTTTTACCTGCGCGCACACCTGTGCGACCACCGCCCAGACCGACGTCCAGGATATTCCCGCCGCCCCAGGCAGTGTCCTGCCACCTGTGCCCCCGTCAGCACCCCTCCCCACAGGCACTCGCTGCCCTGACTCCTACCACCACAGACTGGTTCTGCCTGTGTCTGTGCTTCCTACCCGTGGGACCACACAGGGTGCGTTCTTCTCCTGTCTGGCCTGTGGCCCCGCACAGGGCTCTCGCTATCCGCTCACGCCGCGGGTATCGGTGCGCCGCGGCCTGTTTGTCCCTCCACCGCTGAAGGACGCCGTTCGGGTTGTTTCCAGCGCTGGGCTAGTGTGAGCAGAGCCACCCCAGTGCTTCTCCCCAGTTTGGAGTGGGAGGGCAGGGAGGAGACGGGGGAGGGACGGCCAAAGGGCACGGAGAAACCGTGGGGCGGGGAGGGGGGATGGGTTTGTTCATTCTCCTGATTGCAGTGGTGGTTTTCTAGATGTGCACATGTGTCGTAGCTTATCAAACTGTATGCTTTAAATATGCGTAGCTTATTATAAGTCAACTATAATAAATCTGTAAAAAAATGTGATCAGTGGCCTTTAGATATTGTTTTAGCCTATGATTCCTTTAAAGATTTTTTACTTATTTATTTTTAGAGAGGGAAGGGAGGGAGAAAGAGAGAGAGAGAGAGAAACATCAATGTGCAGTTGCTGGGGGCCGTGGCCTGCAACCCAGGCATGTGCCCTGACTGGGAATCGAACCTGAGATGCATTGGTTCGCAGCCCGCGCTCAATCCACTGAGCTACGCCCAGCCAGGGCTAGCCCATGATTCTTTATTCACACAAAAGCTTATGGGAAGCTCATTGGCCAGAGCTGCTTTGTTAAACAGAGGGATGGGGCTTCTGGACCCCAGCCTCGCAGCTGCCCCCTGCCCCTCACACTGCCCCAGGGACATGGCCCCAGGGCCCCACAGGAGGCCCAGAGGGTCTCTGAGGCCCTGCCAGCTCACGGTGTTCTTGCCACGAAACCTCCAGGCCTGAGTCTGGCCTTCCTGCCAATCTCCGCTGTTCCTCACGCTCTGGACCCTACACATGGTTATTTGCTGTGGCACCGGTGCACGTGACGAGCACCCAGTCACCTGACACCTAAGCCAACAGCCACCTCCCCACTGCAGTGTCGCACGAGCTCCCAAGGCATCCTTCGTGCATCTTCGTCTGGGCTCCTGCTGCTCCGGGTGGCTGCCACCCACTGTGCCGCATGTGGTTGTTGTCATCTGCTCATCCGCCACGGACAACTCCCTGGAGCGGGGATGACATGTCCCGTGCTGGGGTCATTCCCCCAGCACCAGGGGCCTGGCCCAGGCCCATGGCAGGCACCCAGCACGTGCTGGATGAATGGCTCGGCTCAGTCCCTCCTCGAAAGGGATGACCAGGGTCCAGAGTTTTCCCATGACTCTCTCAGGGCCTCAGTCACCTGGCCCTCGGTCACCTCTGTGGCCTCATCGCCTCCCACCCTCTCCTCTCTCCATCTGCGTCAGCCGCGGGCCTCCTTGCAGTTCCTCTGAAGAGCCAGGAACGCTTCCCCGGGGGTCTCAGCACTGGCTGCTCCTGCTGCCCGAAGCCTCTGCTCCGATGCAGGTAAACTGGCTCCTCTCACTGAATTCAGGCATTGGCTCCAATGCCGCCTTCTTCCAGAGGCCTCCCCTGACCTGGAGCAGCTTCTTCCTACCCACCTCTATGTACCCCCTCGCCTGCCTTGCTTTATTTGCATGGTGCTCATCACCGCCTGACTTCCGGGAGTCCCCCCCCCCACACCCCTCGCCATTGGGGAACCAAAGCCCCATCTGTGCTGGGGCCGGGGTTCCATGAAGCCGTTTACTCCCAGCTCTTTCTAAGCAGGACGCTAGTTTCGTCTGCAGTGAGACAGATTTAGGTTAAACAGGGAGTCCGCCTCCCCTCTGCCAGGGGCCACGGCGGTGAGCACACGGGGCGATCTCGGTCTGATTTCCCCAATGCACCAAGCCGATCAGTAATGTCTGATTCCTTCATGCTCTCGGCGTGGGGCACTGGGTCTGCCCTTCAAAAGAATGACTCAATGAACCACTGCTGAGAATGAGTGGATGAGTGAACAGAACGACTGACTGGAAAGCCATCCATTCATTCAACAACTGTTTATGGAGCAACTGCCATGTGCCAAACACTTTTTAAGGGGCATCTTGCACTCTAGCTGGAAAGGTAAGGAACAAGTACTATTATAAATGTTGGGAGAAGCCATCTGCCATGGGCCCTGAGCATGCCTGAGCATCCTAAGAAAGCAAGACCCTGAGAGCTCCTCACCCAGGCCATTTCTCAGGGCTGCGATGGCAGCCGGCAACCTCGAGGAGTGACGCAACAGCTCCCCGGGGACAAAGAACAGGACAGGGGAAGCAGCACAAACCAACACAAAGCCCTGGCCATTGGTTTTACTGTAAGTAATAAGGCCCTCTGTCTCTTACTGAGGAGCTTCGCGGCTTCTGCCAACATCCGAGAGACAGTAACAGACTATTATGCAACAGCAACAAACAGTTTATTGGCTTGCAAGTACGGCAAAATCTCGGAGGCTTCGTGGTTCTTGACGATGTGTTAAGTGGAGATTAGAGCTATTGAGAAACTAGAGCAGAAGAAGGGAGAAAAGGAGAATGGGGGCCTCGCCGTTTTAGACAGGTCATTGCGAAAGGCTGCTCTGAGAGGGCGACACTGGAGCGGAAACCGGAATGAGAGAGGAAATGAGCCACGTGACTCCTTGGCAGCAGAGCATTTCAGCCAGAGGCAACCACAGGGGCAGATGTCCTGGGGTGGGGGATACGGTGAATATCTGAGGGCAGCTGAACCGCCCCATGTGGCTGCAGGAGGCGTAGAAGAGAGGGGAGCAGAGGATGAGGTCAGGGAGACTGCTGGGGAGCGGGGGGGCAGAACACGCTGAGCTTCAAAAGCCGAGTGAAGTGCTTGCGATGTACTTTGAGATGGGAACTGCTGGTGGTTTGTGGTTTGTTTGTTTTGTTTTGTTTTTTTAAGATTTTATTTATTTATTTTTAGACAAAGGGGAAGAAAGGGAAATATCAGTGTGTGGTTGCCTTTCGCAGGCCCTCAACTGAGGACCTGGCCAGCAACCCAGGCATGTGCCCTGATTGGGAATGGAACCAGCAATCCTTTGGTTAGCAGGCCGGCACTCAGTCCACTGAGCCAGACCAGCCAGGGCTGCTGGTGGGTTTTTATCGGAGATGTGGCCTGTTCTGATTTCCGTGTTAAAAGGATGGCTCTGATTGCTGTGTGGGGAGTAGCCTGTAGCCCTGGGGACCAGGGTGCAAACCGGAAGTCAGTCAGAAGGCCGTTACAGTAGTCCCCGTGGGAGACGGCAGTGGCTTGTCCTGGTGGTAGTGGAAGAAGTAGGGGAGGCAGTGGGAAGTGGTCAGCTTCTGGATGCATGTTAAGAGTAGAACCCGCCCTGGCTGGCGTAGCTCAGTAGATTGAGTGCAGGCTGTGAACCAAAGTGTCACAGGTTCCATTCCCAGTCAGGGCACATGCCTGGGTTGCAGGCCACGGCCCCCAGCAACCACACATTGATGTTTCTCTCTCTCTGTCTTTCTCCATCCCTTCCCTCTCCAAAAATAAATAAATAAAATCTTAAAAAAAAAAAAGAGTAGAACCCGTAAGCTCGCTTAAGGGCTGGCAGTGAGTTGAGAGGAGCCAAAAATGACCCCAAGGTTTTGTTCTGGAACAGCTGCAAGGTTGGAGTCGACTGAGATAGGGAAGACGGGGAAGGGGCAGGTTTGGAAAGAATCAGGAGTAGGGTGAATGCGCATGAATGAGCAGAAGTGAACTAATGAATCACTGAAGGCCTTCTTTTTCCGAGGCGTGAACTAGGAGGCCTGTCCCATGGGCAGCACCTGCAAGGTCTGAGGCCAGCGCTGGAACACCCGCTCAGAAAAGGACGGAGCATTTCCTTTAAGAAGGCTCCGCCCCGCTCCGCGAAACCCCGCCCAGGGAGAGTCACGTGTTCCTCAGGGAGTGCAGGGGCTGGGCTGCAGCACGGTTTGAAAGCTAGCCGCGCGCCGCCCGAATAACGATTTGGCCTGCGACTGGGATGGCGGTGTTGCGGCCTCAGGACCAGCTGCCTGGCCTCAACACGGCCACCATATTGGTAGGCGTCGGCAGCCCGGCTCCCCTCGCCCACCTTTCCTCCTTGGCTGTGCTTCAGCTACGCGGTTCTCTGCGCTCTCCCGGTGCTGGCCCTCGCGGTTCCGTCAGGGGTGTGGTGGGCGGGATAGCCACATTCTGAACCAATCAGAGTAGCCTCCCTCTGAAGCCGAGAGTCGCCTCCTCACCAATAGGTGCGCGGCGGGCTCTTTTCCGGTTTGTGATTGGTTTCTGGCTTGGGGAGCCCGCGCGCCGGATAGGTAGCTAAGTGGCTAAGGTCCGCGCGGGGCGGGGACTTAGCTTTCCCGGGTCGCGGAGGGCTCCCGGAATGGTCCAGCAGGCCGAGGGAGGGTGCGGAAGGCAATGAGTGCTGTAGCAACAAGACCCGAGTGGTGTCTTCCACCCGTACCTAGCAGAGTGCTCGTTCGGTAAATAGCGCCCTGCGCGCTGGAGCCAGAATCCTGGGAGTCGCGGCCACCTTCGGTCCGCGCCCAGATCCCCATGCCCTCCAGAGGGACTGCTGTGCCCAGGTACCAATCGGCCGCCTTCTCTCTCTGGGCAGCTGGTGGGCACGGAGGATGCTCTTCTGCAGCAGCTGGCCGATTCGATTCTCAAGGAGGACTGCGCCTCCGACCTGAAGGTGTAAGTAGTTGAGGTTGGGGTTGTCCGATCGCTCGGCTGTGGCCTGGGTGCGAGGGAGAGCGGAGGAGCCGCCCGAGGCGGGAGAAGGTGGGGCAGGTTGGCCAACCCCTTAACCATCGTTAACGCTCGGTCTGCCCTCGCTGACCCTGCGGGCGTCTGGTAGCACCCCAACTAAGGTATCCTCCGTCACTCTCTGCCATATACTGGTTCTCTTCCTCGTTAAGATTTGTCACCGCAAGAAAGTTCCTTGTTCACCTGTTCTTTTACGTGTTTCCAACCCACCACGCCCATGGACCCCAAGGTCAGCCTCTTGAGGCCAGGGCCTTTGGCTTTTGCTCCCTGGTGAATCCCCAGTGCCTTGAGCAGCGCCTGCCACAGCATAGATGTATCCCCCGAATTTGGAGAAAAGTGATGAAGGGAAGTATAATTTGTTTTCCTTCTAACCTGATGGGAAGTAGAAACAGCTGCTGAGGGAGTCAACTGCTGTATGTGTGGGGGTGATGTCTGCCATGACAGATGGAGAAACTTCCACGGTCCGTGTTGAAGGAGGACGATCCAAATCTAAAGAGCATTTCCTCCATGGGAACTGGAGACTCGCCTTACTAGGTAGAGTAAATCCTGATACGGCACCTGCACAAATCTCTGATGAAAGACCGTCCATGGATCCATCTGCCGTACACATCTGGCCAGGCTCTCAGGCCACAGAACATTGAACACAAACAACCGTCTCAAACCCATAACTTAGAAATAGGAAAGGACTATTTTTTTAAACAGTTCATCCAGTTAGCACCAGGGTAAATGGGAAACGTGGACAAATTGGCCTATATCGGGCAAGGCAGAAAGAAGTGTCGTGGAAACCCTTGCTGGAAAAGGGCAAGGAACATGACGTGCAGAAATCTGATGGAGACCCCACTCTCGAAAAAGAAGCTCCTTCTTGACGTTTTGTGCTGCTGAGAAATTTAGTAAGAACTTGAATATTTTTTAAAAGATTTTATTTATCTTTAGGGAGAGAGTAAGGGAGGGAGAGAAACATCCATTGGTTGCTTCTCGTGACCAGGCACTGAACCCGAAACCCAGGCACGCGCCCTGACCAGGAATCAGACTGGCTTTGCTGGATGACGCTCAACCAAGTGAGCCACACCGGTCAGGGATGGAAACCGAAATTCTAAGGGGCATTCGAAGACCAGATGACAGAACAACAGAATGACAGAAAAAGGGAAGTTGCAGACCTAAGGGCAAAAACGGGCTGAAAATAGTACAATGCGCAATCGAACGACTAGAAACAGCAACATCAGAGGAGGTGTAACTCAGCACTTCATTACCTACAAAGAAGAAAGATTTGAGAAAATCACAAAAATGTTTAAAGATGTAGTAGAAGAAAACATCCCTGGAATGAGTAAAGAGTTTAATTTTTCCATGATAAGGGGACTGTACACCTTATTCCAGGAAAAATGGACACAGAACACTTCATGTCGAGGTAAGTTACTGAACTTCAAGGGTAAATGATTCTTCAGACTGCCCAGCCGGAAAGGCAGATCCCCATGCGGGCATCGAGCATCGGTTCACTCTGTCGCCAGACACTTCCAGCTGCTGCGTCTGGAGCGCACAGCAGGAACCGGACTGCGCCTTCTGAGCTTCTTTGGTTTTGTGGAGCCAAGTGGTAGTTCTGGCCAATGAGTTCTAAGCAGAAAAATGATTTGTCTCTTTTTTGGTGAACTGTTTAATTGACAGTGAGCTGTCCTCAGTGCCCTTTGTCCCTCCCATGGTGACCTGCAATGTCCCAGGGTGGCGGCCTCATCAGTGTGGGCCCAAGGTCATGGTCAGAGCAAACTGTGAATATATATAATAATAACAACCATAATAATATGTCTTGTCCAAATGGTAGGGCAAGATATAAGAATGTTAATTTTCTCATTTTTTATAATAATCAGTGCGATACAGAGAAAATTCAAACGTGCGGTTTAAAATGATACCAATTTACTAACTTTTTCATAATTTTTTTCTTAATTGGGTCCTTTCAGGAAACAGTCTCTGATTAAAAAATAATTTATCCAAGTTCATCTGTTTTTTTTTCAGTTCTACTTTATATTTTTTGCCTTTATTAAATGCAGATAAAATTAAATTAATACTATTGTCCTATTTTAGAGTATATCTACTCTAGTGTCTGAATGTGTATAGTACGTTACGTACATGACCATGATGTTGCGTACATGTTCAGAAAAATGCTCTAATGTTAATTAATACTAGCAATTTAGCTTTCATGTTTTTTGTGCTTTTCGGTGTTTCCTGAACGGGAGGATGCTGGGTGGGGGAGGTGGGTAGTAGGGACATGTGGAGATGGGCGGAAGTGGAGGGTCCAAGGAAAACCTTCCGTGGGGATTTGACAACAGAGACTGAGTCCCGATGAGAATGACGAGGGTGGCGTGTCCAAGGTCACACCGCTGCCAGTCGGCAGAACTGGAACTTGAGCCCTGTCTGTCACACTCCCAGGGAGCTCCGCCTTACCCCTAAACTCCACGGTCAACACACCATCCTCTGAGCCCGGTGCCCCTCTCGGCGGTGTGGCTCGCCAGCCTCGCGCCCCCCTCCACCCAAAACTGCCCCCTGCGAGGCAGTGACTGAACAGCCCCTCTCCGGCAGAGGAGCCGGGAGAAGGCAGTCCGGGCAGGACCGGCTCCGCCCTGCCCTGTGCTTGCCCCAGGGGTCCCCCCACGAGGCGTCAGGTGCACAGGTGAGGCACCTTTGACGGCCTCCTCTTCTCCGAAGGACAGCATGGGAGTGGTCACGGGAATGTCATGCAATGTCTCTTTCAGCCACTTGGCGCAGTCCCTCCCTCTGCCTTCCAATGTGACGCGCCCCCGAATTGACCTGATTGTGTTCGTGGTCAACCTCCACAGCAAATACAGGTGAGAGCCAGCGGCGGGGGCTGTCGGGGCTCAGGGGGACCTGGCAGAGGCGCGCACTAGGACAGCGGCCTCGCTTATGATGGGGAGCGGAGAGGCGGGGAGAGGCTGCCTGGGGAGCCGGTGGCCGGCGCAGGGTGTTCAGAAGACACGGATACATCCTAGCAGCGTCCCTGTCGCTTAGCTGAGGCTCTCTGGGGTCTGCCCTGCATCCCTGGTGGCAGGCCAGTGACGAATGACACAGACCCCTGTCCTTCACGTGCTCCTAGCCCTTGGGGCAGGAGGCTGGACTTGGGAATGCTGGTGAAGCCCACACGACCTCTGACTCCCAGGACTCAGTCAGGGTGGACTTTCTGGTGGTGGAGGTGACACTGGAAAGGTGAGAGGCGAGGAGTTAGCCAGGTAAAGGTGGGAGTGTTTAAACAAGGTGTTGGGTTCAAACACGGCAACCTGATTGGAAGGCAACTCGGCAGGACCTGCAGGTATTTTTAAAAGACGCACGCCGTGCCCCGGCCGGCCGAGCTACTGCCCCACTGACACATTTGCGTGGACGCGCGAGGATGCGTGTGAGCGGGTGCTCGTGCAGCGTGTCCGCGCCGAGGAGGACGTGGGGGCCACGGGAACGCGCGTCACTGGGAAAACGGTGGCGCCGTGGTCGTTCCACGGAATGAGACACATGTGGCACAGCCAGCTACGCCCAGTGAGACGCCCGTACCTACCCGTCCCTGTCTGTATTTGCACGTGAAACATTCTAGAAGAGTTACAGCCCACACTGTTGGCAGCAGCTCCCTCTGGGGGGAGGGGACTGAAGGGCGGCGCCAGAGAGGGAGCCAGCACTTCCACCTCCACGCTCACGCCACTCTCCTGCAGGCTTGAGTGGCCCCCTAACTGAACGCAGACAATGCAAGGAGAAAGTGTCACTGCGGGGCAGTGTCCTGTCACCCTCCCGTCCTCCCCTGGCCTCTGCGGGGTGAGGAGCGGGGGCTTCTGGGTTCGCCGTGGTAAGGTTTGTCCTCCCTTTGTTTTCTGTCCCTGCCCTGGCGCCGCGGCCGCAGCCTTCAGAATGTGGAGGAGTCCCTGCGCCACGTGGACGCCGCCTTCTTCCTGGGGAAGGTGGGCTTCCTCGCCACGGGCGGTAAGTGCGCCCCTGCCTGCCACTGCCTGCCACTGCCCGCCACCGCTCACCCTGCCCCCCGCCCCCCGCCGAGGGCAGCTGGCGGTGGGGTAGACTCCTCGCTCAGGCGGCCTGGCGGAAGGAGAGAACACGGGCTTTGGAATCCGACCTGGTGTCGGTCTTCCTGAGAGCGCCCCTGAGCAGGGCTTGCCGCCGAGCTAACCCTGCTGAGGGCGTAGCTCAGAGTCGCCTGGTGGTTTTCTAGAGTAAAGCCCAAACCCCTGCAAAGGCACGGCCTGTCTGCAGCTGGGCCGCCGCCTTCCTGCCCGGTCTCTCGTTCCCTGGTTCGGCTTGTAGTATCTGAGTGGGCCCTGCTGCCACTGCTACTCTGCATCGTTAACAGCGGAATGACGGTAGCTGACCTTCGCCGAGTGCTCGCTGTACGCCAGACACTGTTGCAAGTGCCTTGATTCTGTGGCACTAGTCTTCGAGACAAGCAGCCCTGTGCAGTAGGGGCAGCTGTCTCTTGGACAGCTGAGGAAACTGGCTAAGTGACTTGCCCAAGGCCCCACAGCGAGAACGCGGTGGAGCTGAGAGGCGGGCCTGGGTGTCGTGTTCCTGAGCCACATGCCTTCCCTCTCACGCTCTCCGCCTCTTCCGTCTAGCCAGCCCCTCTTTTCCGTGTCCTGGGGGAAGCCTCCCCGCCCAGCCCCGCAGGCCGGGCCCTCGGGCACCCACCTGCACTACCCCGAGCGGAACTGGCGCTCCTGTTGGGAAGGGCCTGGTGCAGACTACTGTCCAGAAGCCTCTGTGAATAAAGGAATGCCAGGTCGCTGAGCGTGCTCAGTCAGTGGGGCGCAGCTCTCGTGACCCTCATCTTACAGATGAGGGGACCTCGTTTTCCTAGCATTCGAGCTCAAAGTCCTTTTGGCTTTATTGTCTAATTTGACCATCTTGGCGACCTGAAGAGAAGGTGGGACAGGACAGTCTCCCCCCACCACCAAGCAGAACCTGGGGTCAATCAGAGCCTGGGGCTGGAGAGGGGGTGCCCTCGCCTTGCCCGGGGCACCCTGGTTGCAGCCAGACAGGCAGAGATCACCGCTGTGGCACTTTCGGCTTCTTTGCAGCCGGGCGGGACAGTCACTGCAGCGTGCACCGGAACACCGTGCTGAGGCTGGCCCAGGCCTACCGGAGCCCCCTGCTCTTCTGTGACCTGGAGGTGAGGACTGGCACTCGGGCGCGGGGAGGAGCAGTCCGCGCACAGTGGGCTCGCAGGACTGCTCCTTGGAGGAGCCCCGAGGGCCGAGGGAGGGGTCCTGATGTGCAGACACAGGGTCCTGGTTTGAATCCTGGCGTGTCCGCCCCCTGGCTGTGACTTGGGCGGGCCCTCCTACGCCTTGGGGACACAAATGTGCCGTGGAGTGATGACATTCATTCATCGTGAGTGCCTCTTACATGCCAGGTGCTATCCCTTGTCACCTTGCTTCTCCTTTTGCTGTGTTTTCTGCCCTCGTAACTGAGCCGCGGGTGTTTATCTGTGGGTGCCAGTAAATGCCTCCCTCTCCCACGAGGGGGGTAAGTGCGTGGGGCTAGGCACCTGTCTGTCTCGTCACCCAGTGCATCCTCGCGTGCCCCGGCAGCTGGAGTGCCCGGCGCGCCCTCACGCTTCTGATTGCAGACCTTGTCCATTCCCAGCCCGGGGCGGGGGCCGGCGGGCGCGGGCGGGCGGATGTTGGAGGGACGCCTCTGGTGTTGGTTCTGCCCTGACTCTGGTGGCGTTTCTCTCAAGGTGAGCCCTCATCGTGGGCGGTGCCGAGCAGATTTCTGCTGTCTTTTCTTTTTCTCTTCAGCCTCTCCTTCTGCAGTAGAAATCCTGCCGGCTTTTGGGGAGGTCTGCGGAGGCCCCCAGGGCCTGGGCTGCTCAGGTGGTTTGGGGGTCTGTGTATTGGCCTTGAAGTTCATTTAGAAGACTTGTGTTTCTGGTCTGTTCTACTTCTTGCACCCCCCTCCCCCCCCCCCGCAAAGGCGCAGTGATGTAACGCAGAGAGAACTGAGTCAGCGTGCGGTCCTCCACCGCCGTTTGGATCGGGGGTTCTTATTCCAGCGCCTGTGGACTCCTCTGATCTGAGAGGAGAATTCAGGCATCTGTGGACTGGAGCGAGACAACAGTTGCTTCTTTTTATTTTATCAACACCTAAGTGAAATTGAGCATTATGAGTGCAGGCAAGAGATGTCAGTAGTAGTAGCAGAATCTGACTGTTGGCAGAAAGGGCAGGGGCACAGGGGTGCCCGCTAACCTTGTGGCGGGGGTGCAGTTCTGCGTGTGGCCAGTGGGTGGCAGGCCACACCAGGGCCTGGGTTACCCTGGAGCCTGAGCTCTGGAAAGAGGTCTGTTGTCCTCCTGCCGTCCACCTTTTCAGGGCACAGAACCTCCACTCATCAAGTTCGGGCCGCACCGTATTGGGAGGACTTTGCGTGGCAACAGTTGTCGCCCCATTTTACGCAGAGGAACCCACTCCGAGGTGTGGGGTTCGCCCAGCGAACCTGTTCCCTCGCCCTGCGGACAGGGCCGGAGCGGGTCCGTGAGAACGCAGACACGCCAGGCGTTGGCACCGCCCTCTCAGAGCCTGCTGAGCTCCACCAGCCAATTACTTATGCAACAGACCAGAGCTTGCAGAGCTTCTGAAGCCAGGCAGGGGGACTAAGTCCTTCCTTCCTGTGGGCGACAGAGGCCGTGGGGATGGGTCAGACTTGGGTTTGCGGGCCACGTCTCTGGAGTGCGGCGTGCGGACTGGGGGAGGCCTGGCCCGGGGCAGGAGGCCGGCTGTGGGGCCCGGGCGAGGTCAGGCGCTTGCAGGTGTATTTCCGAGCAGGAGGGTTTATTCAACAGCATTTCTCACATGTCTGCGGAGTGCCAAGCACTCTTCTAGGCACTCGGGATGCATCACAGAACAAAACGGTAAAAAAAAAAAGTCCCGGTTCCATTCTGGTGGAGGAAGCGGGCGTAGAGTGCGCCGTGCGTTAGCAAGCGGGCGGTGACGTGGCCGGGGTTGGTGAGGCGGTGGGATTTAGGTGGGGCGACGGGGACGGGGTCATTGGAAAGCGGCCTGTAAGCAAAGACAAAGGCAGTTCGTGGGGGCGCCCGCAGAGAAAGCGCTGGCGGCAGGAGACGCAGCAGGTGCGGAGGCCCTGAGTTCAAGGGGACTTGCCTTGTGTTCAAGGTTCCGCAGCCGCGCAAGGCGAACCAGGGGCGGAGCAGCGGTAGGCGAGCCAGAGTGCCGGTGTGGCCAGGTCGGTGGCGCCTTGCGGGGCGTAGGAAGGGCCGGGACTTTTACTCTCAGCAACGCTGGAGCCACCGCAGGTGTGGGGCCAGGGACAGGTGTGGTCGCACTTGGGTTTCAGATGGGTCCCTGCAGCTGTTGGGAGGAGGGCAGGCTGAGCGGACGCGGGGCGGATGGAGGTGGGCCCAGGGGCTGTTTCCGGAAGAGTTAGCAGCGGCCTGGACTCGGTGGCGTCTGGGGCAAAGGGCCCAGGGTGGTGCCAGTAGAAGGTGCCGGTGGCCTGGGCGCGAGGTGTGGGTGGGAAGAGTCGAGGACGACTCTGGAGCTTTCGGCCTCTGGCTGAGATGGAGACCCCGGGGCTCCGCGCTGGACAAGTTAGGTGAAGGTGTCTCTCAGTGGTCTGCGCAGGCATGGAGTGGGCAGCTGGTGTGTGCGTCTGGCACTCGGAGGAAGGGTCTGGAGAGGCCGTCTGGGACTGAGATGGTTTCAGAGACGCGGGGCCGGAAGAGGTCACGTAGGGAGCGGGAGCCCTGGGGCCCGTAGGGAGTGGGAGCCCTGGGGCCCCCGCATTTAGACTTTGGACAAAGAGGAGGGAGTAGCCTGGGCAGGGGGAGGGGAGCTGGGGGACCGGGGGTGGGGTCCTGGGGCAAGGGACAAAAAGCCATTGGCGGGGGGCAAGGGGCTGCGTGGGATTCCACCGGGGAGTCCGGTGAGAGCGACACTGGTGCCGTGAGGACCGCGACTCCAGCTCTGGGTTCAGGACCGAGGACGTGACAGGGGACAGACCGGGGAGGGGGGGGGAGCGTGAGCGGGAGGACTTGAGGGCGCCTGGCTCTCTAGTTTGGGCCACTGGCTGGACAGCTGGAGAGGGAGCCGGGGAAGGGGGGGATGCTTCCAAGGCCGCCGCCGGCCAGGGGAGGACCGCTGAGCGCCACTCTGCTCGTCCACAGCCGCCTGGGGAGGGCCTCTGACCTGCCCGGCTCCGGGCCCTGGGGCATCCTCACCCCGCGGCGCCTCGGGACCCTGCGGCCCACAGAAGCCCCAAAAAAGGGGCTCTTTGCTGGTGGTGTCTCCCCGACCCAGGGAGGGCGCTCTCTGTCCACCCCTCCACCCCATCCCTGGGGGCGTGTTTCTCAGACCCTGGTAAGGGAGCTCCAGGGGCTGGCCCCTGGTCGAGGCCCCACCGCTGTGGCTGTGGTCGCTGAGTGCGACTCTGGGTGGGCAGTCTGCCCGCCGCACCGGTCCCGCTGGTGAGCCCCTGTCTCCTCCGGAACAGGGCCCGCCGTCTCGGGTGTCCCTGGAGGGCGCTAGGAGGACTTGGAAGCCGCCTGGAGAGGTGTGCCGTGGCCGAGAGCACGGCCGTGAGGGGCAGTGGTGCGCCAGTCTGTCCCCACGTCTCGGACCGCGGGCCCCCCCTGGCGGTCCGTGCGGCCGCCCTGACCCTGTCCTCTGCTCTTCCCCGCAGGTGGACGGCTTCCGAGTCAGCATGGCGCAGCGCCTGGTCCGCATGCTGCAGGTCTGCGCCGGCCACGTGCCCGGCGTGTCGGCCCTGAACCTGCTGTCCCTGATGGGCACCTCCGAGAACCCCTCCGCAGAGGGCCTGTGACGGTCCCCGGGCCAGCGGGGCGGCTCTCCCGGGGGACCCCGACTCCGTGCTCCAGCGGGGCGTGCTGTGGGGGAGCCCAGCCGTGGGCCCAGCCCCCCTCCCACCCCCACAACCCCACTCACTCACTCGGCTTTATCCATCAGACAGGGTCCATCCCCACTCAGGACTTCCTGTGAACACGGAGCCTGTGGCCAAAACCAGTTGGAACGCCACTGGTCCCATCCACCGCTTCCGTGCTGCGGAGGAGCTGACTCGGAAGCATTGAGAGCGGGCGCGGGCACGGGCGGGGGGTCTTGGCCTCGGTGGGCCCACCCAGCCCGCCTCCACGTCTGGGCCTGGCTGTTCTTAGAGCACCTGGTCGTTGCCTCCCGGAGCCTCGGCTTCCCCGGGCGGTGCTGGAGCTCGTGCTCCCTTTCCACGCGTTGGGGGCCCGCACCGAGCGACGACGGGGAGGCCCGAGCTGGCGTCTTCGCTCCCCGTGCTCGCTCGCGCCCGTGTGTTTCTTAATAAAGTGCGTTACTGCCAGGCGCGCGCTCCATGAACGGTGACTCGCCGGAGATCACGCCGAGCTGAGTGCTGAGTTCAGAAACTGGCGCACGTCCAGGGCGACCCACTGGGTCCCTCCGCTTGTGAGGACCAAGCGAGAGGGGCTGGCTGCGGGGCTGGCGGCCGGAGGCTCTGCGTGCCTTGCACGCCTTCGCCCTGGGGTCCGATTGAACCCGAGAATCCTGCCGGCCGGCCGGGCCCTGCCCTCCCCTGTGGCTGCTGCGCCCAGGGGAGCCTGGGGGGTGGGGGGAGCGGGAGGTCTGGTGGGAAAGAACCGGGTCCTGGCTCCCTTGGGGCAGGGCCTGCCCTGCACCCCCCAGGCATCGGGAGGGCCCCGCCAGAGCCTTGGGCAGCGCCGGCCCCTGATCTTCATTGGCCGGCGGGTCAGCTGCAACTCGTTCCCGAGATCACGGCTTCTTTCCCGTGGCCTCCTCCGGGGACCCAGCCCGGCGCCCCACCCCCAGTGCTCAGGTTCACGGACACCTGCCTGTCTGCGGGGCAGCCTCACAGGATGTTTCGGTCGAGGCCCCAAATGTCACTGGACATGTGGCAGGGCACTTCACGCTCCACGGAGCTTTCCTCGCACGGTCGCTCCCGCCGCCTCCCGGCAGACCTGTGAGGTCGGCCTTTCTCATTTCACAGCTGATGAAACCGGGACCTGTAGTCCGAGGCGTGTCCGCAGTCGGAGCCCAGCAGCAGCAGGGCCGGCCCCCCGGCCCTGGCTGCAACCCTCTTCCCCCAGGGGTTTCCTTAGGCGGCTAGTTGCTGAACAGAGGCTGGGGCTTCTGCTGGGCAGGCTCCGAACAGCAGACTCGGCGGCGGAGCACGGGCCTTGGGCCTGAGAAGGCAGCGCTGCCCCCTGCTGGGGGCCTGTCCCAAGGGACCTGGGGGCGGGGCCGCTCCGTGAGGGGGAGGGCAGGGCGCAGGCCAGGGCTGGCCCACCCCAGGGAGGACGCCCGGCAGTACGGACCCAGCCACTGTCTTTTCTGGGCATGTCACTTTGCTGGAGACAAAAGGAGGTCCTCCCGGTACGCCCCAACCTGCAGCCCCTCAGCCAGCACGAGTCCCCACCTCTCCTCCCTCCAGTCCCCACGCCACTGTTTCTGTGCCACCCGGCACCATTGCACAAGAGAAGCTGCGTCACATCCTCCCGCCGAGGGTGTCGAAGCCGTCCCAAGTGCTGGGGGCACACGATGCTGTCCCTGCTGCCAGCCCCAGCGAGCTGGGCAGGGGTCCCGGGACCGAGAGGCCCCCGCCTCTTGCGGCAGCTGAGCGGCCCCTGCCGGCCGGGCAGTGCGGCTGCTTGGCACTGTCCTCTGTCCTGAGGCCAGTCTGACCGGGGGAAGCCCCGGGAGACCTGTCTTCATGCTCAACAGTGCTGGGCTGCTCCCCGACCTCATGACCTTAGGCAGGTCCCTTGTCCTTGTGGGCCTCAGTTTCCTCACCTGTAGAGTGGGGTCAGGTTAACGAAGGCCTCCCTCCCCAGCCGGTTGGGAGGACTGAGGAGGAGAAGCCGTTGTTTTAAACAAAGGTCGGAACCAGTGTTCAGACCTCTCAGCTGGCCGTGGCTCCGGGGTGGCCACGTGGAGGCAGTTACTGACAGCCTACCGGTCCGAGGGGCGGCCCTGGGAGCCGCCCTCCACTGGACCTGGACGCTGCTGGGCCCGTGCCCTCTGAGCAGAGGACGGAGTGGGGCACTCGGGGCCCCTGCTGCATGGTGGAGGCATCCGAGACTCGGTGGGCGGGGGCGAGGATTGTTCAGGGTCAGAGGTGCCTTTGCCCCCTCAGGCCACCTGGCTGTGGGCAGCCCTTGGGCCCGCCCCTGGGAACTCACGTTTCTGTGAGGCCCTGGTATTCTGGCCCCAATGGGGGTATTTCCCATCCCTGCCAAGGGAGCAGGGCGCCCCTGGCGAGGAGGGGGCTCTGCAGTGTGACACCTGCCACTTCTACCCCTCAGGGAGCAGAGGCGGGGCAGTCGGGGGGCAAGGCCGGGGCTGGGACAGGGTGACCTGGCCACAGAGGGGAAGTGGTGCGGTGGGAAAGGACCTGGCCTTTCGGTCCCACTGACTTGGTGTCTGCGGCCAACCTGCAGCGTCACCTGGTGCAGCTCACTTCCTGTCCCCGAGCCCCACAGCCCCCTGGGGTTCTTGCCAGGCTCAGAAAACCAGAGAGGCTGGCACCCAGTGTGCATGCCCCGAGTCTGCCATCCACGGACAGCGGCCCGGAAGGGCTGGCGGGCTGTGCCCAGGGCTGTGGTTGGCGAGGCGAGCTGGGGACCCCCAAGGTAAAGCCCAGCCTCCGCATGCCCCTCCCCGCACACAGCTAGTGCGGGGCCAGGCTGCCCGGGCAGGACTCCAGCACAGAGGGACCACCCCGCCCTCCCTCAGGCTCCCCGAGGTCACAGGGGGCGGGCAGAGAATCGTCCAGAAAGGACTTCACCCTGACGCTTGCAGACCCGAGGGACAGCGGAGAAGGGGCTGGGGGCGACTGTGGAGGGCCCCAGATCTGAGTCCCGCCTGAGTGGGACCCTATGGACCAGAGGCCACTGAGGACCAGCTCTGGAAGGGACAGTGGGTGGGCAGTCCCCCCGTGTCACTGACCTGGGCAGGACGCAGCCTGCCTTGGGGCCACCCTCTTCAGGAGGAATGCCAAAGGCTTTTGGGGGGCCCTGGGGCTAACATTTGGTAGGTGCCTGGTCTGATGGATAATGAACGCCCCCCCTAGCACTCTGCCCTCCTGTACTACGCCCGGCCCCAGGCCCCTGGCGGGCCCTGGTCTGCGGTCGGGGAGAGGCCCCAGGTGTGAGTCCTGTGAGGGCTGCCGCCCGGCTCCTCCTCACCCCCCTGCGCTGGGTGGCTTTCCTCTTTGTAAAGGAGGATCTGGTGCCACCCCCCTCCCAACAGGGTTGAGGCAAGGGGGGCGCAGGGCCAGGCTGGGGGAGAGCGGGCCCTGTGCTCCGCCACTCCCCTGGTGGCTGTCCCGCTCCCTGGGCCCTGGGCGCTGCTCCCCAGATGGCCCTGGGGATCCCTCGCACCTCCCCCCTCCTGTTCCAAGGCCTCGCCAGGCCTTCCCTGACTTGCCAGCACCCTTCCCTCCTGGGTGTCTCTCCCCGGCACCTCTCACCGCCTCAATGGTCTGACCACGTAGGTAGGTCTTGTCTCCGAGGTTCCCTGCTGTCTCCCCGGAATGAGGCCTCAGGGAGGGGTGGCCCCTGGGGAGGGTCCCTTCTCCTCCCCCTCCCCGCTCCCCCTCCCCCCTGGCCTCACGGCCTCCTTCCACCTTCCCACCTTCAGGCCTGGCTTCCAGAAGGTGGGCACTCCACCGCCCACCCCCCCCCCGTGGCAGGGACTACGGGGTGGGGTTGGAAAGGGGCGGCAGGGGTCCTCCTTTCCAGCCCGACACAGAGCCACGGAGGGCCCACATCCCCCCATGCCCCCCATGCAAGTGCCCCTCGGAGTACTGGAGCGTGTGCACGTGCAAGCCTCTGTGTGTGCGATCCTGTGTGTGTGTGTGCAAGCCTCTGTGCGTCGGCGCGGAGAGCACGGCCGGCTGAGGCCCATGGAAGCCTGGGTGTGGGTCTGTGACCGCTTCATGGCAGGGCACCGCGGACCCTTGCGCGACTTGAGTTCAAGGGGAGGGGGCAGGATGGGGGCTCCCTGGCCCCTTCCCGTGTCCTGAGGACCAGCGCCACCTCCTCCCTGCTGTCCCAGTGAGGGGGCCTTCTTAGCAGCCTCCGGCCTGTCAGAGCCAACTCCTCAAGAAGGTGGGGGTGGGGGGGGGACCTGCTCTGGGAACCTGGGCAAACAGACGGAGGGCGGACAGAGGCCTCTGCCGGACCCACGGGGATGGAGGGCTCCCACCGCGCCACCCCCTTCATGAAACACAAAGCCTGCGTGTATTTATTTTTAGAGAGAGGGGGAGGGAAGGAAACATGCATGTGCAAGAGATACACCGACTGGTTCTCACACACCCCCAACCAGGGACCTGGCCCGCAACCCAGGCCTGTGCCCTGACCAGGAATCGAACCCACAACCTTTGGGGCTTTGCAGGCCGGCGCACTCAGTCCACTGAGCCACACCAGCCAGGGCCCAGACCCGCTCCCCCAGGTGCAGGCCGGAGAGCTGAAAGGCAGGGCACAGGACGGGAGTGAGAGACTCCCGAGTGAAGAGAAGTCATGCCCCACCGCCCCCCGCCCCCCACCCCCCACCCCAGGGACGGCGCGGAAATGCCTGTTCTTACTCAGAGACTCGGGTATTGTTTGAGGGTTTTTTCAGGAGAAGGTCTTTAGGTATTACTCAACGAATTACGTATAAAGCTAATTTTTAACTAAGTAGAGAGTGCATGCTGGGTCCCAGAGTACTTTCCTGTCCAGACCCGGCGGGGTGGGGGGGGGGCCGGGCCCCCTGCCCTGAGGGACTGCCCCCACACAACACCGTCCCACAGGCCCCGAATTTCCCACTTCCCCCACCCTGTCCCCAAGGCACGAAGGGCACAGGCCACGCTTCACGACTGGCTGAACACAGGCCCCGCCGGCCCCTTCCAAGTGCTGGGTCATCCCTGCGTTCTCACGGCCTCCCTCCCAGAACACGGAGCTCGCCCCAGTGCTGGAGGTCGGGCCCCCTTGGGGGGGTGGGGGGGAAAAATCAAGGGAGACTCCCTTCTCCCTGACAGACCCCAAATGAATCATCCTGTGAAAAATCATCAGTGCATGGAAACTTGAGAAAACGAAGAGATTCAATCAGAAGGTTTGTCGCAGCAAATGCCCTTATTTTCTGCCCAGGAATGCACGGAGGGGAAGATGTCACTTATTGAAAGTAAACGCTATGGAAACAATGAGGAAAATTCGTGAGAACCACACTGATTTTAGAAACTTGAACGCTCCCCTCTTTGGTCGCATGTCACAATCGGAAAGCGACGTGGAACACTTGAATAAAGAAATTAATAAACTTGGGGGGGGAGGGATGGGGGAGGGCTGGGCTGGGAGTAAAGGACAGAAAACTGTGCTTGAACATCGATTAAAATAAAAAATAAGTTTTTTCAATTAAAAAAAGAAATGAATAAACTTAATTGCTATGAGAAAGGAGAAGAATACACCGAGGAGTAACCTAACACGTGGCGCGTGAGTCTGACGGCGACATTTCTCTTTCTAGCTGCTGCGTCGTCTGGGCAGAGCCTCGAGGCCTCCCCGCCTCCCCCGGTTGGTTAGGAGGCTGGAGCACCATGGTCTGTCCAGGGCCAGGCACCTGCTCGCCCCCTCGACGCGGGTCCCGAGGGCCCTCGGGGGTGCCGGCTCTGTCCTCGGCACCCACCACCCGCCGGGGGCAGGCAGAAGGAGGCACCACGCAGGCAGACATTTGTGTCCAATGACAGAGCCCCATCGGCCTCAGGGCTGCCCTCCCCGGCTCCCACTCTCCCACTCTAGCTCGGGGCCAGGAGGGTCCCCTCCTCTGCTCTCTGCCTCAGGGGTCAGAGGTGGCTCACACAAATGACCCCAGACCTGGCCCCCCCTCTCCTAGGATGGGGGTCCCACTCCTGGCTCCCCACAGGCCTCCGCCAGCTCCGCCCAAAGGAAGTTCTGGCACGAGGTCGAGGTCGGAGTGAGGTCTGCTGTCCCGAGGGTGACAGGTAACAACCCCAGTGGGGAGGGGCGGGGGCGGCGTCTCCCCTCCCCTCTACCCCTCGGCCGTGGGAGGGCCTCCCCTGCCTGGGCTGCCCCCACCCCCCGCTCCTCCGCCCCCTCGTTACCCACCCACACCCACCACCCACTTCTCCTTTGCAGCTGCCCCACCGCCCACACCTTCCTGCCCCGGAGTTGCTGGCCCGTGGGCAGGGGCCAGGGCTGGGGCAGGGGCTGGGGCTTCTCAAGGCTGGCTGCCTCGGGGCTCTGCGTGCGCCCCGCGGGGTCCTCCGAGACAGACGTCGGGGACCCGCCTTGCTCCGCTTACTCCAGGGCATCACTCGTGTCTCCTGAACTGCCCCCCGCCCTCCCACGGTGCCAGCCTCCAGCCTCCTAACCCTGCTCCGCTCGCCCGGCTGGTCTGCACCTCCACGGCAGCCAGAGGCTCGGCCCCTTCTCAAGAAGCTCAAGTCCCCTCGCTGCCAGGGCGCCTGTGGCTGGAGACCAGGCCGCGCCTGCCTGCGGCCTGGGGCTCCCGCCCTCCTGCCCCCTCCTCAGCGTCCCCTGAGGCGGCAGCCGTGCGTGTCCCCAGAGAAAGTGCCCCCTTCCCCCACGCCATGTCTTCGCCCTTCTGCCTGGAAGGTTCCCCTGCGCCTTACACGTGTTAAAGAACCACTCCTGTCCCCAAGCTCCCTCCCTGTCCCCTGGACGGCTGCTTCTCCTTCCTCTGCGCCCCCAGCCCTGGAGTGCTTCGGGGCTGGCGTGGGCCCCCAGGAGGTGCTAGGCCGGGGCTCCGGTCCCGAGGGTCTCTGCCAGCCCCTGCCCCCAGGGAGGGGGAGGCTGAGGGAGCCGGCGGGTGTCTGTCTGAGACTCAGTCTGAGAGACACGGGTGAGGGACGAGTGGGGAACCCCGAGCCCTGGGGAGACGAGACCGACGGGGGGGGGGGCCGCGGTGAGGGCAGGGGACACAGGGAGGGGAGCTGCCCAGCGCGCGCACGGCCCTGGAAAAGGAGCAGGGTGGGTGCGCTGCCCACTGGGCCTCGGTCTGCTCGTCCATCTGTTGATCTGTTGATCTGCGTCTCCCTTCCGCCGAGGAGCCAGAGACTGAGCTGTCTCTGCACGCTGCCCCCCTCCCCCCTTAACCCACTCCGGGCCCTCCCCTCCAGCCAGGGGTGCCTCGCTAACCCGCAGATCTCCGCTCAGAGCCTGCGCAGCTCCCGAGTGCCTTCGGGCCCAGCTGAGCTCCTTAGCCGGCAGTCACGGCTCCCCGCCGGCCCCTCGCGCCTCCTCCGCAGTTGGGCCTCGAGGCCCGAGCTCCCGCGGGGCCCCTCCTCCATGGAGCTTCCCCAGCTAAACCCCGCTCCATCCAGCAGACGCCCCCTCATCGCCCCAAAGCTTCCCTGCTTCCTCCGTGGGGGCACCTGCGTCGGCTCCCCCATTGCCAGCGGGGTCCCAGCTGCCACTGGCTGCCCATGGCCGCGGGCAGCGGGCAGCGAGCGTGGCAGCGTGGAAGTCCCTCAGGACACATCCAAAGTGGGCACTCGGGGTGCGTTTCATGAACTGAGCCAGCTCCGCCTGGGGGGGGGCGGGGGGCTCCCCAGGAGAGGAGAGAGGTGTGTGTGGGGGGAGGTGGGGCTGGCGGCCTAGGGAGCAGGACAGACCAGGCCCCCCAGAGGTCTGTGCGCAGGAGCAGGCCCCGGCCCTGGCGCCCGTCCCAGCAGAGGGCGGGGGTGATGGTTGAGTGGTTGAAGGGAGGAAGCGCAGGTAGGGTGAAAAGGTCTGGGGTGCAGCGCCCCGGTCCCCGGCCGGGAGCCGTCCCACCCCACCAGGCAGGGGGGCGGGGCGGGGCGGGGCGGGGCGGGTGGCCCCTCCCAGGTCCCTCCCCGCGGGGCCGCGGCGGAGACTCAGTCCCAGCGGGGTGTGCGGCGCGGCGGCAGCATGCCGCGGCCGGCGGGGAGCCCGGGGGTCCAGAGCGGGCCGGACCCCACGAAATGCGTCTCGCCTCAGTGCTTTGACGCGCTGGTCCGCTCCTGCGTGGACTGCAAGCTCTTCCGGCCGCCCGAGCTGAATTCGGGTAAGAGCCGACTCCCTCCGACGGCAGGCTGGCCCGGCCGCCTCGCGGGAAGGGGCAGGGCGGCGCCACCGCCGGCCGGAGCCGCGGCGCCACACCGCCGCGCGGGCCCCAGGGCGGGGGTGGGGGACCCAGGGCTGATGGGGGTCGCGGGCAGGGGCCCCGGCGGGGAGCGGCCGTCCCCACGTGGCCCTCACCGTCTCTCTCCTCCCCTCCCTATGACCCCACCCTCTCCACGCCCGGCCCTCCCCTCCCCTCCCCTCCCGTCCCCTCCCCGTCCAGCCTCGCCTCCCTCCGACCCTTCACTCTTCCCTGCTCGGGCCTCCCCTCCCTGTGTCCCCTGCCCTCCCTCCCCGTCCCCTCCGCTCGCAGTCTGGCCGAGCAGCCTGGCGCCCAGGACCCCGCTGCAGCAGCAGGAGTCGGTGGGCACGGGGGCGACCGCCCAGGCCGAGCCGGTGCTGCCGATGCCCGCGCTGCTCCTAGGCGCCCCCGCGCTGCTGGGCCTGGCGCTGGCCCTGGTCCTGGTCCTGGTGGCCCTGGTGACCCTGAGGCGGCGGCGGCAGCGGACGCGCGGGCCCACTTCCCCGGAGGCCCCAGAGAGAGAGCAAGACGGTGAGTGCCCCGTCGGGGAGGGTCCCACTGTGAGGGCTGGCGGCAAGGGAAATGGGGGGCATGGCCCCATGGGGCATGCAGAAAAGGGGGGAAGGGCTGCTCTGAGGGTCTCTGGCTGAGACCCTTGTTCTCGTGAGGGACACAGCTGTGGCCTCCCAGACTTACCAGGAAGAGCCCCAGGCCCCAGGCAGAGAGGGGTCTGTCCTGTCCCCTCCGGGAATGAGCAGACTGGCTGCCACACTTCCTCTCTCCTCCTTCAGCACCCCCTGTTTTGCTGCCCTCTCAGCACTTCCTGTCCTGAGGGCTGGTCATGTGTCCCCTCTTCCCCCTCTGCAGTGGGGCTCCAGCCACTCGCCTCTCAGCGGCAGGGCTGTGCTGCCGGAGAGGCCTCCGGAACAGGGACGGAGATGGCTGTGACCCAGTTCTGACCCTGCGTTCCCCCCCCCAGGGCCCCTGGATAAAGTCGTGGTCCTCTCTTCGGGGTCCCCTAATGCCACAGCCCCCGTCTGGCCTCCACCCAGAGACAGTTCAGCCACCGGCCCACCCGCCCACAGCGTCCCTGTGCCAGCTACAGAGCTGGGCTCCACTGAACTGGTGACCACCAAGACAGCGGGCCCTGAGCAGCCGTAGCGAGGAAGGGGCAGGAGGTGGCCCTTGTCCACCCTGCAGCCGTCGGCCAAGGGATTCCTCCCCGCATCTACCCACCCCTTTTCTGAAAACCAGGCTGCGCGGCGGACCGAGGCTGCAGACCACAAGGCTCAGCTGCCCCGCTGGGCTGGCGTGTGTGCGGCGTGTCAGTGTTTGGGCTAAAACCCTGCCAGGGGCGGGGGCCCTCGAAGGCTGTGACTGAGCACCTGTGCTTCCGCGCAGTGGGGGCCCTCCGGGCAGCGGTTTGCTTTCAGAGAGCGGACGGATGGCACCAGGGAACCCGAGTGAGTCTAGGAAAAGGACCGAGTGGGACGAGGCATGACATGTAGCCGAGCGTTGTGCTTCTTTACTCCTTGCTCTCGGGGCTGTCCTGCTGTTAAGCCAAAGCACATGGCTGCTACGCTGACCAGAAACCAACGGATGGGCTCCCCTGGGGATTTAACACCAGACGATTTTAAGAAATAGCCTGGATTGTGCTGGTTCTGAGGTACCTGCACCCCGGTGGCAACCCTGAGCTGGGCCCAGTCTGCTAGGACCTATGATGCCATTTGCCCTCCAGGGGCAGCCCCTAGAGCCCAGGGCTCGCTGTTGGGAGGAAGTCCACACCCCCTGGGGCGGGCCTGCCAAGGCACACAGGCGGCTCCCCTGTGTGCCATCTGGGTCCCAGCTGCCGCCGAAGCTCACTCAGCTGTGCACAGGGAAGGGCCCCGGACCTGCATTCATAGGCCTGTGGCCTTGAACCAGCTGGACTCGATGTCCCTTGAGTTCCCTCCTCTCTGTGGCCTGCCCTCTCCAAGGGCTGGGGTCACTTGGCCATTCTGTGCCAGCCCCTGGGGTCACCCACTATCCCAATGGAACTGCTCCTCCGACAGCGGCGCCGCTTGCCCTGCCTGGGGCTGAGACGGTCTGCCCGGCTCCGGACCACACCGCGCGCCGGGTCAGCCTCCCCTGCCAGCCCTGCTTCTCAGGGTTGGACCTGCCGGGACTCCTCCCTGGATAGTGTCCTTGGAACTCCTTACAGCTCGGCATCCCTGGAAGGATCCCTGGGCTGCGTGTGAGTCCGAAGAGGGGCTTCTGGGGACCATTCCGTCCCGCCGTGGGACCTTGGCTACACACATCTCCCAAGGCTGCTGGCCTCTCCCTGCCTTGACACTGGGGTTGCCTGGCCACTACCCTCGCTTCCTGCCTAGAAGACAGTCAGCAGGTGGCAGCATGTGGAGCCCTCAGGACCTGGACCCTCACATCTGCGTCTCATGCTCCCCGCTCCCTCCCTGAACCGGCCCAGGTGCCCCTCCCTCCAGGAAGCCAGGGGGCAGGCAGTAGGCAGGAGGGTGAGGGGCGGCCCTGGCTACTCCCCAGTCTCGGGGGCTGCGGGAGTCTGAGCTTTTCCTGACCACTCCATCACCCCGACCCCCCTTTTCCCACCTGGAGCCCCAGAGCTGGGGGCTGGGCCTTGGAGGTGAAGCAAGTGGTTGAAACTCCTCTGGGGCCCAGACATGCAAACCTCGGGCACCTCGGGCTGACCGAGCCCTGGCTAACCCTGGCTGGTGGGTGCTTCCCCCTCCGGCCTGTTTCCTTTTCTGAAATGTGGGGGCTGGGTGAGAAGTTCTCTCTGGCCCGTGACCCTCAGAGGAGAAGGACTGGAAGGAACCTTGGGGAATCCTCATGTGCCACCCCCCATTTTACAGATGAGGAAACTGAGGCCCAGAGGAGAAGACCTGGCGTCACTGTCCTCCAGCAAATCACAGAAGGGGGTTTATTAGGGAAGAACCAGGAGCAGGGGCCAGGGGAGAGGTGGGCAAGGAGCAGGGTCGGTCTCCCCGGCCCCTGAAAGGGACCCCACCTCCCAGGGGTCTCCCTCTCTGGCTCTCAGTCCTGGGCATTGTTTTGTAAGCAGCCTCCTCAGGATTACTTCATTCGATCTTTAAAATAGCACCTGAAGGGAGCGGGTGGGGGCGGGGTGAGTGTGTGTGTTTGCTTTAAACAAATGTTTTTTATTTTAAAAATCAAGGCATGCATTTTGTAGACACTTTGTAAGGTCTGAGGCAGCAATCTAGGATGGGGGCTCTGGAGAAATGGCCCGCAACCCAGCAGCCCCAGACCCCTCCTGGGTGGCCTACGTCATTGTCCTCGCGCTGTACCTGGGAGTTGGTGTCCCGACTGTCCCTTGTCCTTAAGTCCTTCGTAATCAAGCTGCAAACCTTGCCTGTGTTGGGAAAGTCTGCCCCTGGGGCATCTGGTTCTGGTCCGTTTGTGTAGTGGTCCCCCTCCATCCACAGTTTCACTTTTGGCTGACTGGGGTCAACCACGGCCTGGAAATGTCACATGTGAGGGTCCAGACATCAACAACTTGTGAGGTTGAAACAGCGCGCTGCTCTGAGTGGCCCCCCGAACTCTCGCGCTGCCCTGCCTGAGTCGTGAACCTGCCTTCGGCCTGCGTCTCCACGCGGTGCCCACTCCCTGCCCCTCAGTCACTTAGCCATCTCGGTTGTCAGAAACAACGCTGGGATTCACGTCACCCTTATTTCACTTAATGTGGCCCCAAAGCACCAAGGGTAGTGATGCCGGCGATTCTGATATGCCGAGACTCTAAGATACGTCAAGTCTTAAAGTGCTTCTTGTAAGTGAAAAGGTAAAAGTATTCTCCTTTAATAAGGTAGGGAAAGAAATTGTGTGCTGGAGCCGCTAAGATCTACAGTAAGAACAAATCTGTCTGTGAAATTGTGAAGGAGGGAAAAGAAATCCCTGCTGGTTTTGCTGTCGGTGCGTGGTAAGCGGTTAGGTAGAATGGAAAAAGCATTCCATATGTGAGCGCAAGGCATGGACAGAACCCTGGCCGGTGTGGCTCAGCGGGCTGAGCCTCGTCCCACAAACTGGAAGGTCGCCGGTTCGATTCCCCGGTCAGGGCCCAAGCCTGGATCACGGTTCCCCGTTCGGGTGGGTGTGAGAGGCAACTGATCAATGTTTGTCTCTCCTGTCGGTGTTTCCCTTCCTTCCTTTCTCCCTCCCATTCTCTCTGTAAATAAATAAATAAATAAAGCCAGTTTGTTTGTTTTTTTAAGACACTAGCAGAAAACATGTTCTAACCCATGGCAGTGCAGTGCCAGAAAGCGCTGCGCCCATACACACTGGAAAGGGGCTACATTCGCATGACTTTTACTACAATCTACTGTTCTGTTTTATTAGTAATTGTTCATCTCTTACTGAGCCTAATTTATAAATTAAACTTTATCATAGGTATGCCTGTGTAGGAAAACACAGCATATGTAGGGTCCCGGGCTCTGGCCACGGGCCGGGGGCCGGGCCACCTCGTGTGGCGCTGGGCAGGCCAGGGCACCTCCTAATGCAGGACTCTCTGCCTGAGTCTGTTTCCCAGAAGCAGAGTTGTTGCTACCAAAGGCTTTGACCTTTTTAAAGGCCCCTGTTGGCTGAATTGCTTTCCTGCCAATGGAGACCAGTTCAAGTCCATGGACAGAGGTTATACGGCCCATCCTGCGGACAGGAGAAGAGAGGCCCGGAGGGGTGACGGGATCTGGCCAGAGACACATAAGCAGAGCTGCAGCTGGGCTGGACCCAAGCTCCCAAGTCCCCCCCCCCACCCCCCCGCATGCCTGCCCCACGCGGAAGGTCACGCCCTAGGTGCCCTCTTTGAGGGACCGACTCCAGGTTCTACTCCTTGCTTTCATCACTACTCAAAGATTTCTGCCCCCAGCTGGTCTCTTTTTGCAGTAGGAGGGATCCAAGATAGACCCTGGAAGAACTGCTGTTTGGGGTGGGAACTGAGAGAAGCAGCCCCCTCCCCTTAGCCCGTGCGTCTGGCCTAAAGGAGGGTCAGGGGAGGGGCTGGCTGAAGTCTCGGTTCCTCCTGGGGCTTCCTGCAGGCACCTTTCACTTCCTGCCCCTGCAGCCCTGCACTCTGGGTGGGGGCGGGGCGTGCCAGCTGGTGAGCCCGGGAAGGAGGGGCCTGACCCCTGAGCTCCCCCTGTCTCAGCAAGGGCTGTCCCACTCAGCCCGTACCTTTAGAAGAGGGTGGCATCGCTCTGGGCCTGAATCCCTGTCTTCGAAATGGAGCCTGCCAGCGACCCAGCTGTTGGAGATTACAGGGGTCAAAGGGCAAGCAGGAGTGTCCAGTCCTACCTAGGAGTGCCTCCGCCTCCTTCCCTCCCCAGGACGCAGACACTTCCCGCCGAGCCCCCAACCCTCAGCAGCCCCCCCCCACTCCGGAAGTCAGTTTCCCAGAGCAGTTACCACCCCGTCGCTCATCCATTACTGCCCGTGGATCGCGCTGGATCCCCGACCCGCCTGCTTGTGCCAAGGCCACCTTGGGTGGTGCTGGGTCAGCCCCAGGCCCTGCCATTGGGTCCTAGGCTGATGGGGGAGACCGAGCATGACGCAATGACGGGACAGGGTGATCCCCTCCAGGGCCAGGGAGTGTCCCAAGCTGGGGGTGGGGGGGCGACTAATCCAGGGTCCCAGGGGGAGTGCTTTGAAGAATAGGAGGTGTGCCCTGAATCCTAAGGCGGTTTTCTTGCTGGGATGGAGCAGAGAAATGGCATTCCTGCCCCAGGGGACTAGGTGCGGAGGAGAGGGGGCGGGAGGGTCACGGGGGCAAGGGGAGGGGCTGGGGAGAGGGGCAGCGGGGCCTGAATCCCGGGACGGGCTGTCTGCTGCGCTGGGCCCGCCGCCTGCACACAGCCGTCCTCGGGGAACCCGGGCGCCCCTCCAGCCGCACTGTCGGTGTCTCACCCGCTCCCGTCCCCCCGAGAGGCCACCGGACTCCTCCGCACTCCTCTGGGCGGAATGAGCTCCTCTTTGCTCCGCTGCGGTGAACCAGGACCGACTCTTCCTCACCCAGAAATGAAATCTGACCCCTCTCCAGCCTGTGCCCCTGCCCCGCTGCCGGGTCCGGACCCCGGGTCCCAGTGGAGTAGCAGCGACTGCCCAAGGTCACACGCGGAGAGTCGGGAGAAGCCAGGAAGGCACGCAGAGCCTGCGTTCCGGCTCTGCTCCTTCCCGGGCCTCTTGAAGGTTGAGGGGCTGCCTGCCCCGGGAACACAGCACGGGTCCCAGCGCCCAGGGGACCTCGGAGCGCCTCTTCACTCCTTTGAGCTGCAGAGATTCTGGGGTCCAGCCCCGGGGGCATCGCGATTGCCAACCGCTAGGTGTTTGACCCAGACGGGCGGAGGACCGCGCGGGGGCGGGGTCAAGGGGAGAGGCGGGGCTGAGGGACCCTGAGCCCCAAGAGGGGCAAGAAAGGGGCGGGGCCAGGGGCTAGGGGCCGGGCGGAGGGAGGGCGAGGAAATCCAGGGAGGAGTCGGGGGAGCCGCGGCGACCCTACACTCCTCCAAACTTCTCCGCGCTCACGTGGCGTCCGAGTCCCCATGCGCCCCCTGAGCCAGAGGGGCCCAGATGCAGGGCACGGCCGGACTTTGGGGCAAGGTGTGGGGCAGGACACCTGCCCCTTGCGTTCTGGGCTCGGTGCCGACCTCGGAGTTGTGTCCCAGGAACCCGCAGGCGGGCGGGGCAGGCGGACGCGCCCCAGGTGGCCGAGCTGTGTGGCATTTGCCGAGGTCAGCCCTGTCCTCTCGGGATTCGTTTCTGCCCTACGGTCTTGGTGGCCAGCCCCGGGCTTCCATGTTCACAGGGGCTTGAAGATGGCGACTAATGGGGTCACTCCAGGCCAGGGGGATTAACTGTGATGTCCGGGGCAAGGCTCCCCGAGGCCCGGAAGCGGGGGGAGGGGAGGAGAGGGCTGGGGAGAGGGTGACCGGGGAGTTGGGACGGGAGGCTGAGCCCCAGCTCCCCGCACCCGGCAGCTCCACTGCCTGGCGACCTCAGGAGGCCCGGCACCCCCTCCCTCCCACAGGCAGCTGGAGCCTGAGTCACCAGCTGCCTGTCAGGGAGACAAAGCAGCCAGGGCCCTCCCCGCCAGACCCTCTTCCAGGGCTGGCACCCATCTGCGCTGGCAGGGAGTCCACAGGCTTCTGCCTGCAGTCTCTGCTCGACCCTGGAGAAAATGGAAGCACAAAGGGCTGGAATTAGGGCTTTGAGACTGGGGGCAGTACCCCTGGTGGCGATGGCCAGCTTCTCAGCCCAGGGGGCGGGGGGGGGGCGGGGGCGAGGCCAGGAGGCTGCCTGCCTCCAAGGGCGCCTCAGGCAGGACCAGCTGGCCTCTCCCTGCAGCCCTGTGGCAGAGGTGCTGGCAGCCCATCCTGCGGATGAGAACACCGAGGCCTAGAATGGCTGAATGGCCCTATTAGAGCAGAAATTTCAATCCCTGTTGGCCTGGCTCCAACACGCAGGATAAGGAGGAGCTTGCAGTGCGAGGGGCTGGGAAGGCTTCCAGGAAGAGAGACCGGCCTGTGGGAGGGGTGGGGGCTCCCAGAGGAGTCAGGGTGCCTCCAGTACTGGTCAGGCGGTTCTGTCGGGTGCTGGGTGTGCTGCCAGAGTGCAGGAACGAACGCCACTCGGGGCCGGGGCCCTCCAGCTTCTCTCTCTGTTGGCACTGAACTAGCCAGAGGGCAGGTTGGGGCTCACAGCCCAGGTTCCAGGCCAGACGCTGGCCCTTGCTGGCTGTGCGCCAGTCACAGCCGTTGCTTCCCCTGTCTGGGGCTTGGGTTTCTCCTCTCCAGGAAATCCCAGATACCCCTGGGCCCAGGGCTGGGCAGACTGGTCACCCACCACCTAACATGGGGACACTGGGGCACAGCACAGGCTTTCCCGAATGTCCACAACCTCTCGAGCCCCTGAGCCTTGCACGGCCAGAGCTGGGCACTGAGTGAGGCTCAGCAGTGAGGAAAGAACATGCTTTCACAGGTGCATCCGCACGGACACACACACACACACACACGTGTGCACACGTGCCCGTGGGGCAGGGAAGGCGCCCGTCACAGTAGCCCCCGGTGTGCACACTCGCTGAAATTCGTGAGCACGCAGGCACCGCCCACTGGCGCCGCCAGCACTCACAGCTGGGGGGCGGGGCAGGTGCCCTTCAGGCTCAGAGACTCGGCTCATCTGCCCGCCCCGCGGGGCTCGCTGCAGATGCCAGGGGTTATTTTAAGCCTGGATCAATGGACAATTTTTGGTGACACAGGCTTGGGGGCCGGCGAGCAGAGGAGACAAGGGGCAAGTGCTCCGGTACCGTGCTAGGGAGGGACACCCCCAGGCCCCGGAGGGCAGCCTGAGCAAAGGGGTCGCTCCAAAGCTGGCCCGACCTCGCTGCATGTGTGGATCCCCTTGCCCCCGGCACATGGCTGGGTACCTGGGGGTAGTGGCAGCTGAAGGGATGGCCAACGCCCAGGGCTCCACCAGCCAGCTGCGGTCTCTCCTTGCTTTGCCCCCTCCCGCCCCCGCCCCCCAGGCTGTCTGTTCACTCAGAGAGGGCGCTGAGTGCTGGGCGTGGGCCTGGTAGGTGTGGGGTCTCTGGTCGCTGGCTGGCCACGGAACCAGACTGGGATGGGGAGGCATCACGGGTGTGGGAGGAGCTGGAGGTTGGACCTCAGTCCCTGGGGGCGGGAGGGGACTGGAATACGTTCCTTTGTTGGACAAATGGAGATCATGTATGTATGTATGTGTGTGTGTGTGTATACATATATATGTATATATATATGATGGGGGTTAACATGAGGTGGGAGCTGAGCAGAGCGCCCACTGATGCCAGGGTAGTGGACACAAGACAGGAAGGCGCTCTGGGCCCAGGGAGTCACCCGGCCTGAGGAAGAGGCCGCAGCCCCGGGAGGCTGAGACAAGCCTTTCTAAGCCTGGTGCCCAGCAGCAGGGTGGGGAGTCGGCCGCCCTCAGAGCCCCGGGGAACCTGGAAGGCAGCTGGGCAGGGGGCGGGTGGGGGCACGGATCCAAGCCGGACTGTGCTGTGGATTCTCTTCCTCCAGGAAGCAGGAAAGGACACACCAGCAAACACGGCCACAACGTCCTAAGCAGAAGAACAAACTGGAAGTTTGGCATCAACATGTGAACTAAGCGAAGGGAGCCAAATGCATGGTGATGGAAGGTAACTGAAAAAAGGGTAAACAGCCCTGGCTGGCGTAGCTCAGTGGATTGAGCGCGGGCTGGGAACCAAAGTGTCCCAGGTTCAATTCCCAGTCAGGGCACATGCCTGGGTTGCAGGCCATAACCCCCAGCAACCACACATTGATGTCTCTCTCTCTCTCTCTATCTCCCTCCCTTCCCTCTCTAAAATAAATAAATAAATAAATAAATAAAATATATAAAAAAAGGGTAAACAAAACCATTTACAGAGTGGTGTGTAAAGTGTGACATATTTTAGCGTCAGCTGTCCCCGGTGGTGGGATTAAGGCCATTTCGTTTCATTCCTTTGCTTATTTCCTTTTTCTCCAGGTTTGTAACAGTGTTTCATCGGGCTGGGGTCTTCCGGTCTGGACCAGAGGCAGCCTGTGGGTGGAGGAGGGGGAGGGGCTGTCTTTAGCTAGGGCCCGAGGAATCGCCCTGAGGGGGGTGGGTGTTGGGGGGAGGCCACCCCCCTCCTTTCCTGTCTTAGCCCACTAATACCTGGAATTAGCCTGTCAGCCCCTCATCTCAGCAACAGGGCTTGATCCTCCTTAAAATGTAAATCCTTCTCCCTCTTCTCCCACCTCCTCTGTGTTTACCAGCCGACCCCAGTCGCCCAGTGAAGACGGGATGCGCAGGCGAGCAGACCCCGTGGGCCGGAATTCTTCCCGTTATAGGCACTAGAGCCCAGAGTCATTCATTCATTCATTCATTCATTCGTTCAGCAGAGAGGGCGCAGCCCTGCGCTCCGGGGAGACACTGGGCAGACCCCCTTGGTGTTTCCGTCTGGATGAGGGGAGACACCACAGTGACCCTGCCCCTTGGAGGGGGCACGAGATGAATCTGCTCCCCCCCCCAGGAAGAGTTTTGCATGTTAAGATGAGAGACCGAGGCGGAGAGAAGCGAGGCGCTGCTGCTGGTTCGCGTTCTCCAGGTAGACCCGATCTAGGTAAACAAGGCCCAGCGAGCTCTCGGCCAGTCGGTCCACCTTCCCGGCCCGCCCCCTGGCCCGGGGCTTGTGAAAGGACGCGAGGGTCCTGCGGGGGGGGGCCCCCCGTGGAGCGTCCGCCAGTGGCCCCGCCCCCTTCGCCGCAGGCCTGGGCTCGCCTCGTTGACCCCGGGTCACACACAGGGTGGCGGGGCGAGCTCTGGAAGGCTCCGGCCCGGCCGTGCCCGGGGGCACCGTAGATACCCCGACACCTCAAGACCCCAACCCGGTGTCCAGGAGGTTCTGGGACCAGGGCGCGAGCCCCTGCGTTAGCGCTGCGCCCCGGGCCGCGGGCGGGGGGGACCCACATTTGTCCCTGTGCAGCGGCTGTGCTGGGGGTCTCCTTCCCAGGTGACCTGCGGGAGCAACCGGCAGGCAGAGAGGGGAAAGGGCCTCCCTGTCTGGTCAGAACTGACGGAGGGGGCGCGAAGGAGGCGCAGGGGTGGGGGGGCAGCAACAGCATTCACCGGCCGCTCTGTCCCCGCGGTGGCCTCACCTGTAAGACACAGGCGCGCCGCCGCGGGCCCGGTGTCCGAAGCACCAGCCCGGAGGGCCGAAGCCGAGCCCTCGGAGCGCCCAGTTCCGAGGAACGACCTGGGGGGGCCTTCGGGGCAGGTCCCGAGGGGCGTCCGGGCTGTGCGCGCCCCGCCGCGTCCCCTCCCGCCCCTGGAGGCGGCCGCGCTCCTCCTCCGGCTCCGCTCGCTCCTTCCCGCGCTCCCTCCCTCCCTCCCCCGCCCGCCCTAGTCCGCGCTAAGCCGGAGCCGGAGCCGCGAGCAGAGCGCGGGCAGCGCAGAGCGGGCGGCGGGAAAGCCATCCCCGCTAGGCCCGGGACCCGCACACCCGCTGGGCCGGGGAGAGGCCCGGGGCCGCGCGCAGGTGAGGACCGCCGCCCGGACCGGGGGACGTCCCGGGGCGCAGACTGGCCGGCTGGAGTCCGAGGTGCGCCGAGGCGGAGGACGCGCCCACCGGCCCCGAGACCTCGGGTCGAGCCCACCGGGCTCTGGGGTCCTCGGAGGAGGCTGTCGGCCGAGGAGGCATCCGCCGGGAGCCAGCGCCTGGGGAGCCGGCCCCGCGCGACCCCTGCGGGCACGGAGGGAGCCGCGGCGCGCCGCCATGCGCGGGGCGCTGTAGCCGAAGGTGCGGGCCCGATGGAGCGGGCCAGCGCGCGGGAGCTGCGCCGTGGCTACGGCCCGCCGGCGCTCCGGCTCGCGCTGGCGCTGTTGCTGCTTCTGGCGCGGCCGCCGTCGGGCGGCGCGGGGGCCCCCGACGCGCAGGAGGCCGCGGCCCCCAGCACGGCGGCCCCGGCCGGCGGCGACCGCTGCCGGGGCTACTACGACGTGATGGGCCAGTGGGACCCGCCCTTCAACTGCAGCTCGGGCCCCTACAGCTTCTGCTGCGGCACGTGCGGCTACCGCTTTTGCTGCCACGACGGGCCACGGCGCCTGGACCAGAGCCGCTGTTCCAACTACGACACGCCGGCCTGGGTGCAGACCGGCCGGCCGCCGGCGCGGGCCCGAGACCCCGCCGTGCCCCGCGACCCGGGCCGCGAGCGCAGCCACATGGCGGTGTACGCGGTGTGCGGCGTCGCCGCGCTGCTCGTGCTGGCCGGCATCGGCGTGCGCCTGGGCCTGGAGAAGGCGCACAGTCCGCGCGCGCGGCGCACGGTGACCAGGTGAGCGCGCGCCGACCGACCGGGGGCCCCCGCACGTTCCGCTCGGACAGCCCGACCACGCGGCGGGCGCCTCCTCGCTGCCCTTGGTCCTTCGTGCCCGTCTCGGAGCCCCGGGCCTCTGCACAGCCCCCTCCTCCGGGTCCTTCCTCCCTGCCTCTGTCTCCAGCCCTGTCTCCCCGCAGTCCCCACTTCACGGAGGGAGACAGCTGACACCGCCCTGTCTCCCCTTGACCTTCCGGCAGAGCTGGGTGCTGGGCCGCCCTCCCCCGCGGCTCCGCGCCGCCTCCTGAGTGGGCAGAGGGCGCCATGTCAGCGCCCAGGGGAGGGGGTCTGGGGCCCGAGCCCCAGCACCATGGGGTGGGGGCGGGGCGTAGGGTTGGGTGTCTTGGGCGGGAAAGGAACGCGGGTGGGGGCCTGTTCTGTGGCCCTCTCGGCTGTCTCCAGCTTCTCCCCCCCCACTTCGCCCTCCTCCCACCTCTCTCCCTGCCCTCCTAGCTGTGACTCAGGCCTGACCTTTCCTTTAGGTTTCAGAAGGCCCCCCCAGCTCACCCCACTCAGTACCCCTAGAAAGGGGCGGGCGCGTGTGGGAGGCCTAGACAGGGGCTTGCTGAGTCCTGAGCTCTGTGTGAAGTGGCTCGTCCAGGACCCGGTTCCCCTCCTCCCCGGGTTAGGGACTCAGGGACTCTGCGTCCTGACCCTGGAACCCTCGCCCACACCCCCCACCCTCACATGCCTCCAGCCACCCTCGTGTCCTGGGGGTTTGGCCCTCCTCGCTCACCCAGGTCCTGTTCCCCTTGGGGGGCACGGAGCTTGCTGACACTGCATGTGACAAGCTAGTACTCAGAAGTGACAACAACAGAAGTTCCCAGGCCCGGGGGGGCCAGCTGTGGATGCTTCCCCCCTCCTAGACCTCAGGGACAGAGGATCGGCGCTTCCTTGGAGCCCCACAGCACCCCTGGTCCCCAGGGGTCACCCCTCCCAGACAGCTGCAGGGCAGAGCTGGGCTGGAACCTGTGGAGGCTCTGAGCCCAGGCCCCGCATGCTGCAAGGGAAGGGCCGGGGCCCCCTGGGCTTGAAGTCCTTCACTCGTGGGGAGGGGGGAGAGGATAGGGCACGTCCTTGACCCGAGTGGGGCGGCAGGACCTAGGGCTGTGATGGTAGAGGGGGGCGGGGTGACTGGGGCAGCCTCGCTGACACGTTCACCTTGAACCGGCTTCAGCTGCGCGGACTGGGAAGGGAGGCAGGTCTGGTGGAGCTTCCGGGAGAGCCGGCCCTCGCGTAATGTGCTGAGGCCAGGGCCAGTCCTGCCATCCTTGAGCTTTGGGCTCCCTGTGTCCTGACCCCCTTTTCTCCCGTGGGGACACCTGAAACCCACCCTGAGCTCACCCGCGGGTGTGTTGTGAACTCCTGTGCTCCCACCACGTCTCCCCTTAACTCTGCCATGTCGGGATGGATGGTCAGGAAAGGCTCCGCAGAGGGCTGAGACGGGAGCTGGAGTCTGTCCCTAGAGACAGTTTGTGCAAAGGCCCGAAGGAATGAAAATTGCTCGGGTGTCTGGGAGAGCTGGCGGAGGGGTGTGTGCCCAGAGATGTGGTGGGCTGGGCAGCACGCGCAGGTCAGCTCAGGCAGGCACAAGGCGGCTCCCAGACCCTGCCGCACCTCGGCCAAACCGCGCCTGCCCCCGGTGTCCCACCTCCAGTGCGATTCTTCATGAGCGAGCCATCATGGGAGGCCCCGGCCCTGAAGGGGGTCAGAGCAAGCTGGGAGACAGTCATGGCTTGTGGGCACTGAAGGCAGCTGGGCTGCGGCCTGGGCCTGGCTGTCCGCTGGGAAGGCTACGTCAGACGCTGCCACAGCTGGATTGGGGCCGGGTGTCCTTGTACCCGGGGGGGGGGGCCACTGCCCAAGGTCACACAGCCTTTGATGTTGGGCTGCCACAGGGGCCTCCGGGCTCCCTCTGGCTCACCTGTCCGTCCTCCATACCTGTGCCGGCAGCTACATCCCAGGACCCGGCAGAAGATGCCGCTGCAGGAGGGGAGTTAGGTAGACACCCCCCCCCCCCGTTTTTAATATTCACCCAAGGATGTAGTTTTATAGATTTTAGAGAGGGAGGCGGGAGGAGGGAGGAGAGAGAGGGGAGCAAACATTGATGTGAGAGAGAAACATCGGTTGGTTGCCCCTCACATGCGCCCTGACCGGGGAACGAACCCCGAGCCTAGGCATGTGCCCCGACTGGGGATCAGACCCACAACCTGTCCTGGTGTGCAGGCGATGCTGCAGTCAGCTGAGCCACCCGGCCAGAGGGCTAGGTGGGACTTCCCGAGGCTTCCTGGAGGAGGCACGCTGGTGGGGCTTGAAGAACGGTGGCGTTATGGGAGGAGGTGGAGGAAAGGTGCTGTTGGCAGAAGTAGCAGCACGAGCAGGTCCTGGAGACGGATGCGCTCACAGGACTTGTGTCGAGGGAGGAGGCTGAAGTCAAGGGTCTCGGAGAGTGGACTCCAGCAGGGGCGGAGGGTTTGGAGAACAAGGTGGCCTTGGTTACCTGTGGGCCACTGGCTTCCTCACCTGCTGTGGGAAGTAGCCGTGTCGGGGCCACAGGTTGTGCCTGGTGGGGGAGACTAGATGCGTAAGGTCAACCAGAGGGGAGCAGAGGGGAGGCCCAGAGAGGCCGAGAGAGTTGCCCAGGGCCACGCAGCGAGGCAGTGGTGGCCGGCCGGGGCTGGCCTCCCACAGGGCAGAGCCTGGGCGATGGCGGAGCAGGGACCCCTGGGGGGTGCTGCTTCTCATCACTCTCTCTCGCAGGACACTGACGGAGCTTCTGAAGCAGCCCGGCCCGCAGGAGCCACTGCCTCCGCCTCTGGGTCCACCTGTGGGCAGCTATGTCCAGGTGCAGATGGGCGATGGCCTCCTCCGGGGCTCCCCCCACAACAGCACAGGTAAGCGGGCCGATGGGGGGGCACTGGGTCCCCCTGGTCTGTCATGGGCCTGGGGGCAAGGGAAGGGCTGTGCGGAGGGGCCAGAGGCTCTGGGAAGACTGCTTCCCAGACGGATGTGAGCCGCTGCCTCCGCAGGTGTGAGTGGGGGATGGGCGCGCAGGTAGGCTCCCCCAGGTGGATGGAAACCCTCTGAGGGGTCCTGCAACCTCCAGCCTCAGGGACTCCAGGGAGGTTCCAGGTAAGGGGATTGCTGGCTCAGGCTGTGGTTCCAGGCTCCAGCTCGGCACCCTGGGGTGTGCCTGGCCAGGGTCTGTGGCCTCCTGCAGGTCCCTTCCTCTAGGCCCGAGCCTCCCTCTGGGCCTCTTGTTGTAGAGCAGGCTTGACGGCACCCCCCAACACACACACACACACACACACACACACACACACCCCGTGGGCTCTAATGCCCAGACATTCCCTCCCTCTCCGCCGGGTCAGGTCCTGGGACTCAGTGCCTGGCTCACGCTGAATACGCTGGCGAATCATCCCATTAGGTTAGCACCCACTTAGGACTGGCTGCTCTTCATGTTATTCTGCGCCAGGCCCTGTTCCGGACGCTGGAAATGGTGCCATGGAGACAGGTTCCACTTTCAGTCTCACCCAAAGAGCCACCCAACTGAGCTGCCATTGGAGAGAGGGCCGAAGAGGTGGCGGGGTACGTGCAGAGAGCCCTCTGGTCAGCGGGCTGAGTCTCGTCTTCCCTTTCCCCCGCTCTAGACAAGAAACGCCACAACGGGCCCCTGGGGTCGGCGGCGACCCTGGGCCCCCAGCGTGGCCCCCGGCTGCAGGGCGGCGGCGGCAGCAGGACGCTGCAGCCCGACTACGCTAAGTACGCCACCCTCAAGGCGGCCGCGCTGAAGGCCTCAGGTGAGTGGCCGAGCCTGTGGGAGGAGCGCGGGGCCCACTGGAGTGGCGGAGACCCCCAGCCTGGCTGGTCTGCGCTCCAGCAGCTTCTACAGGGGGCGCCCCTCACCGCAGCCGTGCGCCGCACCCGGGCCGGGCCGACTGGCTGGGACCCCTTGCCCGACCCAGAGCCCCCAGGCGTGGAAAGCCGCGTCTCAGACGGCCTATCCCCGCCCCGCCCCACCCCCAACACGCCCGCTCTGTCCCCACAGAGGCCTCCCCGCAGGACTTCTACCAGCATTTTCCGGCGCCCGCCCCCGCCCCACGGACCCTGCCGGCGCGCGCCCCACGGCCCCCCGAGGACTTGCCCGCGCTGCCTGACGCCTGCCCATGGGCCCCTCCGGGCTATGCGCCCCCCGCCGGCCCCGCCCCGACGGGCCACTGCAAGGCCTGGACCACCAGCCGCCTGGCCCGGCCTGCCCCCCGCAGCCACCTGGCGGCTCAGGCGTCCCCTGCCCCCCCGCGGTCCGGCCGCCCGCCCCGGCGCCAGTTCAGCGTGAAGAAGCTGCCCGAAGGCTTTGGCACGCAGCCCCCCGGCCTCTACGGCTGCGCGGGCCCTGCCCTCGGGCACCTGAGCACCAACAGCAAAGCCGAGGTCACCGTGTGAAGGCGGGGCTGTTGGCTCTTCCGAGGCATCGCGTCTACCAGGGATCCGCCGTCCGCCTGGCCCAGGGGCCCAGGCCACAAGGGGCAGGGGCACCGCCAGCGCGAGTCCAGCCGTTCTGCCTGGCCGAACCGGACGGCGGCCCTTGGAGCCCGCAGGGCTAAGGAGGGGCCTGTCCCGGGGGCCCTAGGGCCCAGGTTCCTCGTGTAAATAAACCGTACTCTGTGGCTCCCACCCCTGAGAATAAAGGAGCCCCAGCTTGGGTCTGAGCGGAGCTGACGGCGGAGGCGTTGGTCATTGACTGGACAGACGGTGGTGCGGGCGGAGGGCGCAGCCTGTGCACAGCAGAGGCCTGTTCCCGAGCGCTCTGGGGCGTGTGTGTTCTAGGAGCTGGGAAGCAGCGGCTGGAGGGGTGGTCAGGGCTGAAGGCCAGGCTTAATGTCCACACCAGTGGACCCTCGGGGCTGGGGGCAGTTAGGCCCTAGCCGTCTGGAGGCTTGCGCACAGGTGAGAGGGCGGAGGGGCCATCACCCCCTGACTGGCGGTGAGCACCCCTCCAGAGGACCCCCCCCCACACTCTGCAGCTTGAGTTGGTGGAGCCAGGCTGATCCTCACTGACACAATTTGGCACCGGGCCGGACCCTGGGCTGCAGGCCACTTGGTCAGCTTGGCCCAGATCCACCCCCCTAATGGGTGTGGGCACTGGGCCCGGGAGACAGCTGGTGCTCAGGATGGCCGGGCCTCCCCGCAGTAACTGCTGTGGAGGGAAAGGGGACTGGAGACGCTGGCCCCAGAGCCTCAGCAGCGCCCCCACATGGGTGCTCACACCACACGCATGCGTGGCCAGCTCTCCCCCTTCCTGCCAGGCAGGCGTTGGGTGGTACCTGGCTGCGGCCCAGGGCAGTGCCAACTGCCCGAGTGCATCAACCTTCTGTGACAGGTACTGCTTGGGGGGGGGATGCGGGGTTGAGGGCCAGGCTGTGACCCTCATTGTGTGACCTCAACAAAGCCAGCCGGGTGGGCCTTTTTCCCCTCGGCACCCTAGGCGTGGCGTCCTGTCTGAGTAACAGTGGCCGCCATTTGTAGCTGTTTCTTTCATTTAAGCCTCACAGAGACCCCATGGGAATGCCACTTTACAGATGAGGAAAACTGAGGCTTTGAGACCTCAGTACCTTGCCAAGATCACCCAGCTGACTCCAGTTTGGGACCCTTCCATGTTCTGCTGCCACTGCGGCCCTGCGGGATGGCAGGCAGCGGCGGCGGCGGGGGACGCATCTGTGTTGGCAGGGAGCGGCCCCTGCTCCCAGGGTACAGACAGTCTCAGGTTTCCTGAGGCGCCCAAACCCACCAGCTCTTCACCCCCGTCCCTACAGGCTGTTGAAACCAAGGCCCAGAAGCCCCAGGACAGCGGAGCCCAGGGCCTGCAGTGAGGGCCCCAGTGGTCGCTGGGAAGACAGCCTCACGCCCTCAACCCAGGGTGGGGTGGGTACCGAGTCCTGCAGCCAGCCCGGACTCACAAGAAGGATCCGGTTCCCGGGCACACTGACCACCCACGATCACCCACCCTGGTGACTCAGGCCCTGGCTCTCCACCCCACGGGGTCCGGTTTGGGCGTGGGCATGACCGTGAACGGGAACTGTGCGTGGGACCCGGTGCCGCTGGGCCTCTGCTCTCGGGGCTGCGCTTGCCCTCGGGACAGTGGCTTGCTGGGACGGCCCTTCGGAGAAGGCCGTGGCTGAGAGAGCTGAGGGGTCTGGGACCGTTTCTCAGCTGGGCTGGGCTACCATGAACTTCAGCACCCCGGCTCCGCCTCCACGCGGCCCAGCACGCTCCCCTCCCCACTGCGCCCGTTGCCCTGCCTGGCCCCTCACAGCCTCACCGGCACTTAATGTGAACTGGCAGGTTCCTGTCGGCCAGCAAACCTGGAGGGCTGCAGCCAAAGGCAGGGGCTGTCGCCCCCGTTCTGCACACGCGGACGGAGAGGCGGAGCGACATCCTGCCTGAGGTGACCCAGCGGGGGACTCACAGGTGCTGGGCTCGGATGTGACTTGCGGGCCAGGAGTCTCCTCAGAGGCCTGCTGCCTCTCGGGAGGATGGGGAGGGACACTGAGGGGTGGCCCACCCAGTGGGGGAGAGTGGTGTCTCAGAGGGGTGAGCACAGAGGGCTTAGCACCCCAAATCCGAAAGAACCGCTCGCTGCTGTCAGTGGAACAGCCAGCTCTGTCCTGGCTGCGTGACCACCGACGGAGCAGCACCCCCCCCACCCTCAGCTCTGTCCCAGCCCCGCCTGGGGTGTGCGCCAGGCAGCCGGCGCCGGAAGGGAGGGGCCAGGCGCCTGGTGGTAGCGTGTGCGGGGCTGTGGGCGGGGGGTGGTGGTGGCAAGGAAGCCCCAAGTGAACGAGGCCTCTGGGGCCTCTCGGCACAGAGGGCAGGCCCGTCCTCGGCCCCGGCCCCCTGGGGGCCACGCCACGCAGCCGCCCGGCTAGTCCCCACAGCGGTCACGCTACAGAGCCTCTCACACTCCATGCAGGGTGGTACCAATCTGTGTTTATTGAATGACCTCCATCCAGGACAGGGTGCACGGCTGATTCAACATCAAGGCTGCCATAGGCGCACCCCCCTTTTCCGTGAAAAACCGCCCCCTCCCACCCCGAAACAATGATGAGAAAAGGCACAGTATCTACACGACACTAGGGCTGGCCCGCCCTGTGGCCAGGGGCCATAAATTAGTGGGGGGAGGAGGTCGAGGCCAGGGGGAGAAGGTGGGCGTGGTCCAAGCTGCCCCACTCGGGTCAGGGCGCCCCGCCTGTTCTCCCCCCAAGCAGCCTGTGGGGGTGAGAAATGCGAGGGGGTGGGGGGGAGCCCGCTCAGGCTCCCTCCTGGGGGCTGTGGGGTGCCGAGTGCCCCAGGCTCTGAAGAAACAGCCTCAGAGGAGGCCCCAGGCCAGGGAATCTGAAAGTGGGGCCACTTTTCCTCTCAGAACTTCAATCGAGGCAGGGACCCCATTCCTAGTGCCCACCCCACAAAGGGGCTCGTCACTGGGGCGCTGGTCCCTACCACCCTGGCTTATTTTCAGGTCAAGAACTAGGGATAAAAACAGACCATGGAGGTAGGAGTTGGGTGGGGGGGGTGGGGGGGGACGGACTGAGAGCCCACGCTGAAGGACACGGTCCCCAGTCCCAATGGGGGTGGCTTCATCTCCCCCAGGCCCTGGGCCTACCCTCAGCCTGGGCTGACTCCCCAGGGGCTGGGGGAGTGGGAAGGAACAGGACAATTAAATAAGATACCATTTATTTTTTAAAAAATTAAAAAATAATGCCGACATTATTTCATCCACCCCCAGGCTCGCCCCCGTCCCCCGCCACCCCCTTCCCCGGGGCTGCCGGGTCCTCCTTCCCGGGCTGTCCTGCGTGATAGAGTGGGCTCAAGGAGCCGGCTCCGTCGGGCACGGGGGAGGGGACGCAGGCCCAGGGAGAGAAACAAAAATGCCACAGCAACTTAGTCCTGCGTCACGGCAAACCCAAGCACACGGATATAAAAACATCTGTATAAAAACGGGGAGAGGGCGTGCCGGGCACAGGGCCGAGGGCGAAGTGCTCAGGTGCCCAAACCGCAGTCCCCAGAGGGGCCGCCTGATAAAAAACATGGACGCGGGAAAGGGGGGAGAGACATACAGAGGAAGAGTCTGGGGAGGCTGGAGCCGGGCTGGGCAGCCCGGGGGCGGGATCCCCCGTTGCTTTCGAGTCAGGGTAACCCCATTCCCGCCCCGACCGGCCCTGGACCGTCGGGCATCGCCCCACAGCCCAGGGGTCCGCCGGTCTGCAGTGGTCCGTGAGCCCCGCCAGGTGAGGGCTCGGAACGAAGGCTCATCCCCAGCTCCAGGGGGAGCGGGGAGGGAGAGACTGAGAGACAGTGAGAGAGGAGGGGAGGCCGAGAGACCAAAGGGGAGATGGGGACAGAGGGGGGCGGCGGCGGTGGCCGAGGCGGGGGGGGGGGGGGGGCCCAGTGGTCAGGAGGCGGCGATGGCGGTGCCGCCTCCCAGCTTGACAATCATCTGCTGGCAGTCGCTGCAGGAGCGCCGGTCGCCCACCTTCTCCAGCGTGCGGGCGGCCTCCGCCAGCAGCACCGCCCGCTGGCCGGGGGACGAGAGGAAGGACAGGGGCAGGTGCCGGCAGGCCAGCAGGATGGCCGTGGCCCGCTCTCGCTGGCCGGGCCAGGCGTCCACCTCCCCTGTGGGAACAAGGGGGCAGGTGTAGGAACCGCTCGCTGACAGCCCCCTGGAGCACAGGTCCTCCTCCCGGGCTCGGTGTGGACTTGGCTATTCAGTCCTCACGCCTGCCCAGGGAGGTGGGTCCCAGTGCCCGCGCTCCCTCCCTCCACGGACAGGGCGAGATGCACCTGGCTGGCACCACACGGCTGTCCTCATGTGGTGCCGTGAGAAGCGGGCCACGCTGCCAGTCCGGCTTCTGCATCCGGGCAATACCCCAGCCCTCCCCTCCCCACCCTGCGGCCGCACCCACAACAAGCCCACCCCCACAGCACCTTCACGGACCCTCCCGGGAAACACACCCAGGCAAGCCTTGGGCTGCCCTCACTCAGCGCACCTCCGAGGACATGGCCGAGTGAGTGCTGGGCCGGGGGCTGCCCCCGCTCCGGCAGGGCCTGCACCAAGCCCTCGGGCTGGGGGGCTGGGGCACCGGGGGACTCACCGTGCTTGGTGCTCTGAGCCGTGCGCCGCCGCAGGCTGTGCTCCAGCAGCTGGTGGGTGCGGGTGGGGCTGGCTCCCGCCATCAGGCGCACTGTGGCTTCGTGCAGGAACACCTGGGGAGGCACAGGGGCGACACCCCGGGTGAAGCCCTGGGTCTTCTCCAGTCTGTGCCCCAGCATGTGCAGGCGCCGTCCCTGCAGCACCGCCTGCCACCTGACGACACCCCGTCTCTCCGCACTGCCTTGCCCCGCTCACCCCTGGAAAGCCACCTCTGCCGTCCGCACTCTGACCCGGTACGAGCCAGCAAGGTGGGGGAATGGCAGCAGCACAGGCCAGCCAGAAGGGGCAACAGCCGGCAGGGGCAACAGCCGGACGACGAGGGAGCGAGAGCGAAGGGCGGCGAGGGACGAAGACGGCACAGCCACGCCTCTGGGCCTCGGGAGACAAGTACCCGGGTGAGGCCTCCAGTCCGTGGAGGCTGCTCCACGTTGAAAACAGGACAGGATGGGAGGTGGGGACAGGAGCACTACTGGGGGGCGGGGGGCAGGTAGCTAGGCTGGTGCCACGGAGGCCCAGGGCCCTGTTCCCTTCTGTTTCTTCAGAAGGAAACAGAGCCCAGGACGCTCCCAGGTGGGAGTCTGCAGCTCTTCTGTAAACTCGAGTCATGGTAGGGGGCGTTGGGGGGAGGCCCGGGCCTGGGCCTCCTAATCTAAAACCTCCAGGTTCTCTCATATCTCAATATCTGACGATGGGGATGTTCTTTTTTTTTTTTTCTTTTGAAGATGTTATTTATTTTCAGATAGAGAAGAAGGAGGGAGGGAGAACAAGTGGGAGAGAAACATCAATTTGTGGGAGACACACTGATCGGTTGCCTCTCGAGCGCCCAACCTACGTATGTGCCCTGGCCGGGAATCGAACCTGCGACCTTTCAGTTTGCAGGCCAGTGCTCAATCCACTGAGCCACACCAACCAGGGCGGGGAGGGTCTCAAGCGCACCCGCAAAGCAGTGGGGGAGCCACTGGAGGGTTCTAGCAGGGCCGGGGCAGGGTGGAGACGGTGCTCCAAGGGAGGCCCTGTGGCCAGCCCTGTGCGGAGCAGACCCGAGGGCCGCGAGCCGCGGGGCACACTTCCTGTTTCCAGCAGGGGCGGCCCTCTGGTTCTGTTTGGTCTGCTGTGTCCGACCTGGCTCTCGGAACACAGCGGTCACGGTGCACCTACCTCAGAAGGTCCCGCAGCGCCCTTGGGTGAGAGCAGCCTCACTGGGAGCCCTTTCCCTTTTTTGCACCCTTCCCCCTCACTGACACTCTGGCCTCCTCACTTGAAGTTTGTGAAGATAACTCAGGCAAAAATACGTAGAGCACACTAACCAGCAGTACAACAACCGACCGACCAACCAAACAAACAAACAAGGAAATTATTTAAGCGCAGTAAGCCCCATTTTACAACTGCCCTTGGAGACCTATCTCAGTCCTGAGGACAGTCAGTCTCTGAGGCCAGCTCTGAAGGCCAGAGGAGAGTTTCCTTGTGTCCCTCCCACCCCACTCTGGAGGGGCCGAGCCCTTTCCACCCGAGCCCGTGATTGTGAGGCGCAGGCCCCTTGGTCTGTGGGCCGGTGTGGCCCGCTCACCCCGTGCTCTGGGGCCAGGCACACGGTCAGCACTCACCCCGCAGGAGCTGAACACAGCACACAACCAGTGTGTGCCAGGTCAGCCGGGTGACCTCCCCAGACCAACTCCTCGGCCCCACGCTGGTGCTGTGCTGGGCCCTGGGGACCCCCACCTGCCCTTCCTCCCCAGGCAGCTGGGTCTCACCTTGCGGTAGGCCGGGCAGAAGCCGTGTGCCAGCCTGCGCAGGCTGCCCAGGTCCCGCTGGAAGCCGGCCAGCTCAGCACCTGATGCGTGGTAGGTCTCTCCCAAGGCCTGGCTGGCTCCTGCCTGCTTTTGCCAGAGTGCCGTCCTCAGCGACAGCAGCAGATCCGAGGTCAGCAGCTGGACCACCTGTGGGTGGGACCAGGGGGGAGGAGACAGGCTGAGTGTTGGGGCGGGAGACCCAGTACCCACCAGGTTTCCCCAAGCCCAACACTCAGCAGCTCCAGGACGAGGCCACCCTGCCAAAAACAAAACCTGGCACTTCTCAGAGGTGAGCACCTTTGGGTGGGGGAGTTGCCTGGGGCTGATTCTGAGAGCCATGAGGCTGGATGGGGTCTCCCTCTTCTGAGCCCACTATCCCACACAGAGCCACCACCCAGGAACACGGTCCCAAGGGTGCCCACAGCCTTTCTCTTGTTCCCCAGATGCAGCTGGTTCTCTCCTGAAGGCCAACGAAGGGGAGGCACCAGTGGGGTGTGGCTCCCCCACAGGCCTTTGGTCTCGGCCCACTCTGCACACCGCCTGCCCTGTGGGGCTGGCCTGCCGTTCCGGGCTCACCCCAGTGTCCTGGGGCACTGGCTACCTCTAACTAGAAGCGCCAGCCTGGCCTCCAGACCAGTGAGGGGCTCGGAGAGTCTGCCCCTCTGCGACCACCTCATCCCTCCCTTTCTGGAGGGAAGCCCTGCTCCTCTGGGTGAGCAGACAACACTGCACTTCCAGCTGTGTGCGCTCCTCCCTCCCCTCTCCTGGGGGGCTGTGCCCAGGGCCCCACAGAGTCCTCTCGCAAGGCCAGGGTGGGAAGGACCTCTCGAGGCCGGGCAGGCCTCTGGGATGCACTGTGGAAACATTGCATGGGTGCTGCCAGAACATGCAATGCAACTACAATGCACCACAGCTGCCCGCCAGGATGCAGCCGGTCCACTCAGGGTGTGTGTGTGTGGGGGGGTGGGGCCCACTCTGCGGCTGGCCTGTAGGGTCTGGGGGATCGTGGGGGGTCGTGCACGCTGCCCGGAGCAAATGCAGAGCAGCATCTGGGACTCAGGTGCGGGTGGAACGTGTCTGCCCCCAGGACTGAAGAGGGAACCCCCCCGGGCCGATGGACTACATTTTGGGGGAGGGGCCGCTTGCTTGGGCGCTGGCTCTTGGACAGCCTCACAGGTCGGCTCGGCTCAAGGCAGGTCAGAGTATTCTTACCCACCGGAGCTGGGCACCTCCCGGAGGGCCAGATGAGCCCCGACTCACGTGGTTGAGGGCGGGGTCGCACGTGGCCCCGCTGACGTTGAGGCTGCTCCACAGGTGGCCGCTGGCCCGCTCGCAGTGGCAGAAGCAACTCTGCGGCCCGTCTGCCTTCCCGGGGAGCGCGGCATGCATGGCTCTGCAGGTGTGCAGGACGGCCTTCACCAGGGGGCTCCTGGGCGGTGGGAGGGAGGAAGGCGGTCAGTGTGAGTCCCCTGGGTAAGACGAGGAGGAGCCTGAACAGGCAACCACCACACCCCAAACTGCCAGGACACGTGGGCCTGTTGACTCAAATGCTGCCATAGCCCTGGCTGGGGGGCTCAGCTGGTTGGAGTATTGTCCCACACACCAAAAGGTTGTGGGTTCGATCCCTGGTTAGGGTGCACACGAGAGGCAAGCAATGCTCCTCTCCCTCCCACTCCCCTCACCAAAGCCAATAATAAAAAATATCCTCGGGTGAGGATTTAAAAACAAAACTATCTAAAAAAGCAAATGCGGCCACAGTGGCTCTGGGCCCCAGCGCCAGGTCTGAAATGGCGGCCCCGAGCGAGGGTGGGGTCCCCACTCCTACAGAACCTCCTTCAAGCACTCGCTTCCTAGTGGGGGGTCTGACATAAACACGTTAGATGCCGACTGCACAACGGCGGGCAGTGCGAGAGCCACGAAGAAGGTCACTCAGAGGGAGAGGGTGGCACTGACAAAGAACAGTCAAGGGTGTCCTCTCTGGAGAGGTGACATCTGAGCGGAGGCCTGAAGGAACTGGGGGAGCGAACTGAGTGATTTCCAGGGAGGAGGGTCCCAGGCAGAGGAGACCCTCCCCACTTCCCTCGCTGCTGCCTGTGCGAAGGCCCTGGGTGCGGACGTGCGTGAGGACACCCAGGGGCCAGCGAGGCTGCAGAGAAGCAGCAGGGGAGTGGGGAGGGCGAACTGCAGGACCAATCGTGGCCAAGAAGGCCCTTCCCGGCCCCGCCGTGGCCTGTCTCCCTCCTGCCCCTGGCCCCACTCCAGGCTCCAGGCAACCAGAGCGTATGGGTCCCCTTCCCACTCCTGCCCTCTGCTGACAGGGGAGCCTTTCCCAGTCGCGTCTGAGACCTGTCCCGCCTCTAGTCCGCCTTCTCCTTCCTGCTGGGCCCTCTAATCCACGTTCTCCTTCCTTCTAGCTCCCCCGCCTGTCCCTACACGCCTCCCATGGCTGCTCAGTGGGTCAGGCCCTTTGAACCCATCTCCGAGGCCCCAGCACCAGCTCTTGGGGTATGGGCCTCCCTCCTGCACCGGACTCTCAGGGGCAGGGGATGACCTGCCTCTGGCCCAGAACCCCTCCCAGTGAAGAGACGCACTGGGTGCTTCAGGGAAGCCATGGCAACAGCCCTCCCCAGAAGAACGACGAACTTGCTGTCTGGCGCTCTGCTGCCTCCCTGAGCCTAGAACGGAGCCAGCACCAGGCAGGCCCTCGGCTGAGTGTCTGCTGAGTGAATGGTGGGGCTGTGGAGAGTGCACGAGGAGTCAGTGGTCCAGGCTCAACCATTCAGGGCTGCCACGAAGAAGCCACCTGAGACAGTGAGTCGAACAATCTGTGCCTCGGTTTCCTTGTCTATGCAGTGGCCACAGTACCACGTGCTGCTGTCCATGGTGACAAATAGTGTTGGCCCATTATTTGCACCTGTTCTCTAAGAGGTCATTCCCCCAGGAGCTGATATTAGACTCTACTTGGAGAAACGTAGCTACTTTTCATAGAGCAAACGGAGGAGAGGATGGGGAGGCTAGGCTGGTGGAAGGTTTCCACAGTGCCATTATCCCTGAAGAGCAAAGGGACCCCGGAAGGCCTGAATTCAGGGGCAGGAATGCCTGCTAAGGGTCTTAGCTGCACTCTGGGCTAGGCTGCTTAGAAGTGAGGTGACTTCCGACAATCTCCCTGCTAAGTCTCAGCGTGTTGGCTGGAGACACACACAGGTTGAGGTGGTAATACAGAACTTGGTGCAGGGTGGGTGCTCACTGGTCAGGGCGCTTAAAAATGGGTTACTCAGCCCTGGCTGGTGTGGCTCAGTGGATTCAGTGCCGGCCTGTGAACCAGAGGGTCACTGGTTTGATTCCCAGGCAGGGAGCATGCCTGGGTTGTGGGACAGGCCCCCAGTGGGGGGGCACATAAAAGGAACCTACACAGAGATGTTTCTCTCCCTCTCCTCTATTCCTCCCTCTTTAAAAATAAATAAAATCTTTAAAAATTAAAAAATTTAAAAAGTTAAGAAAACGGGTTAAGTGAAACTGGATGTCAGGGCTACTTTAGGGAACCTGCCGACACCCCCTTTTCCCAGCTCCCTCCGGCGCTCCTGGGTAGGAGTCTGCTAGGCAGGAAATGCTGTATGCAGCCCTGGCCCCAAGGACCGACCTGACCTCTGACCTCGTGGAGCCCTTGTGCCCCTCCTCCCAGTCACACCAGGTCAGCAGGCCAAATGCCTGCAGGCCTGAGTCCCCAAAGTGGGTGTCAGAGACGCTGGCTTAGCCCGTGCTGAAGGCCCTCTGAATGACAGGGCTGGTAGGGGTAGAGGGAGGCGGAAAGGACACGAGGGAAGGCTCCTTGGGCCCGCTGGCGCCCCGTGCTGGCCGTGGGCCATCACTACACCACCTGGCTCCAGCGTGAGTTTCTGAGGATGCCGGAGTCCCACCCCCTCCATCGTCAGCCCTGGCTCCATGGAGGCCAAGGGGGGAGCCCTGGAAACAGCACCGACAGTTCTGAGACGACGCACACAGACAGACGAGCTCACCAGGCCCCAGTTCTTCGCAGTGCCCCGCCCCCCCGGCACGCGCCATCTATCGTTTGGTCCCTGGGCTGCCTGACCCTCCACCCGGATGGTCCCCCAGCACTTGGTACTCCCCTGGAGGGAAGGGAGCGGTCAAGGAGGCTCACGCACTCGGTCACTTCCAGGGCCTTGGGGACGCGCTCCACTTCGGTAAAATGGGCCCGCACAGCCGCGTCATCTCCCTGGAGCCAGCTGATGGCCATGGTGATCGCGGATGTCCACCACCGACAGACGATGTCCGGACCTGGGGGGAAACAGCACCCACAGAGGTCCGACCGGCGGCGCTCGGCCTGCTGGCCGCACCCAGTCCCCACGCGGCACGAGCCGCCTACACTGTCCACACGTTTCTGGTGGAAGCATCTCCTGCGCCCTCGGCAATCGGTATTAAGAGCCTTAAAAATGTTCACACCTATTAACCTGGTAAATCCCATTTTGGGCAAGCTAACCGATGGAGCTGGCCTAAAATGGAGAAAAAAGTTTAACAAAGATGCAGTGTTGTCTCTAAGCAAAAGGCTGGAAACGACTGAGTTCCTAGCAGCTGAGACAAATGGTGTTTCCAAAGTCTCCGCAGGAACAGGCTCATGTCAGCACCTTTCAAGTCCTCTCTTCTCTCGGGGTCCGTTCTCTCAGCTGTAAACTGACGATGCCAGCGCCCTCGAGACACAGGGGAAGGGACGTGTAAACCAAAGGCCTGAGAGCGTGCTCTCGATTCTGAAGTACCGACAGGCCTCGAGGTCGGCGGTCGCCGGGTGCGGGGCGGCAGCTGGTCTTCTGGGACCCGCCCGTCCTGGGAGAGTGACTAGAAAGGAGCCTGATACCCCTGTTCTCCCAGCAGGCTGAGAACCACAATAGGTGGCAGCTGATGTGCCATCATCCCGATGACATTTTAGGGACAGAAGCAAAGAGCGCCCTGGTCCAATTTAATCAGCAGACTGCACTGTGTCACCCAGGGCCATGGGCAGCTGGAGCAGCACAAATGCCCAGATGACAGGTCTTCTCATCCGAGCGTCAGACCCAAGGGCAGCCTGCGGTGGGGGCTGCGTGTCAGCAAGGTACGCTCCCACCAGCCCCTGGTGCTGCATCACTTGCTGCCCACTCTGGGTGCCTGGGGAGGTTGCCGGGCTGCCCTACCAGCCAGGCCCCGGGGAAGGCATTCACTGGCTCATCCCACTCTCAGGAGAACCTGTATTTCCTGACCTCAGAATGCTGCCCAGCAGGGGGCAACTAGGGGTCAGGGCTTTGGTGGAGGTGGTCTGTGGATACAAACCTCAGATCCAGAGAAGGTTCTAGAGATCGAACTTACAGCTAGCCCGGGACGCGGGGACAAAGGGCTGTGGAGGATGGGACTAGCCCGGGAGGCCTGGGGCGCCACCCTGCAAGACGCTTACCGAGGGCCGACTTGAGCACCGAGCTGCTGGAGAAGGGCGGGCTCACAACCCCCACGGAGTCCACAAAAGACGTAAGCAATTTCAGGTACTCCAGAGCACTGGAGAACTCACTAGAAAGAAAAGGAAGAGTCCCACTTACATCCAAATGCACATAAGGACCACACTCGTAGCCTGGCTGTCCAGTCGTCCGGCTCTGAGACCCAGGACTGTCTCTGGACCCTCCTCCTCCTCCACCGGGCTGGGCACCCCGGGCTCTGCCCCCACGCCGTTTGCAGGGTTCCTTCTTCGCACGGTGCTGACACTCCTCCCTCCCCCTGCTGCCAGGGCTGGGCGCTCTCTTCGGTTCCTGGTCCCCAAGCCCGACGCCTCCCCTCAAGGCCCAGTTCGAATGTCGTCCCCTCCCACAACTTTTCTGCACTGCTGGGCGGAAACGCCCCCCCAGGCACACCCAGTCAGGACGCGGGCCTTGGACGCGGGCCTCCTACGAGAACAGTCTTACCCTGTGGAGCAAAGACTGCTTATTAACGACGTAGAAATGAGAATTGTTGGGCACATTCAGTAAAGGTCTGGGTCTCCACGATGTCCAGGCCAGAGGTGGCTGCCTTCACTGAGCTCTCCGGGCTCCGATCCTGTCCTTTTAATAGGCCACCCCTCCCCACCCCAAGGAAATCACGTCCCTGACCTGCTCTGCGAACTGATGCCACTTGCTGAAGGCACGGGTGGAAAAGGAAAAAACTGGGAAAGTGACACGATCAGTTGGGAAGAAAAGGGCAGAGGCCAGGCTGGAGGAACGAACCCAGGGGAATCATTCCATTTCCTGTGGCCCTGACCCTAGGGCCTGCTTCCTTCCAGGAGCTCAGGCCTCATGGTGCCCTGGAGCTTCCCGGGCAGATGGCCCAAGGCTGGGGCGTCCTGGGGACATTACCAGCTCTCTTCTTCCTGGTCTCCGGCCTTCTTCTTGGCCTGAGGTTTCACCAAGGACTCCACAGCTCGCTCCAACAGGTTCTTGCAGAAGGCCTGGTGGACCTGGGCCACAGGGTCAGCTGAGGAAGAGGAAGATCAGGGGCAGAGTTAAAAGGGTTTCATGGCCTTTTACCTATGAGCCCATCTTGTCTCTACATAGAAAACAGAGGGCGGCAGGAGGAACCCAGGATAGAATGGTCCCATCCAAAGCCCAGAACTACCTTGTTAAGGGGTTGGGAGGGGGGCGGGGGTGGGGAGAGCGGTCAGCCTCGGAGTGCAGAACCGAGACTATGCACAGCTGTGCACGCGTGGAGTGTCTCGGTGCTGAGCTCAGCACTTCCGATCGAGGCTGGAGGCTAAGGTGGTGGCCGCAAGCCTTGTAGAAAACAGAAAATGGGAAGGCAGATGACTCCCCACATCTCAGAGATGCTATCTCTTCTCCTTGTGACTCAGGAGGACAGCCAGCAGCGGGGGAAAAGGAGGTGGCTGCTGCCCAGACACGACAAGGAAGACTGCCCTGGTTCTCCAAAGCCTTGTCATGGGACTTGCGGCCAGCGATGGTCTGGCTGAGCTGATCAACGAACAAGGGTCCCTGCAACGCTTGCAGCAGCTGGCTGTCATCAGTTAGGTCCCCTGCCGGCAGGCTCAAAGCCAGGCATCACCAGCCCCTCCCCTCCCCTCGCACACACGTGTGGGCCTCACTCTGGCGAGAACAAGGAGGCAGGAAGGCCAGAGAACACCTAGGTGTGGACAAAGCCGACGGTGGGAGGGGCTGAGACGCAGGTTGGCTTTCGCTTTCATCCTTACTTTTTGGTGCTGTACCACGTTCTTATGTTGAGCAATAAAGTTATTTTTATAGAGAGGACAGTGGACACCCCTACTCCCCAAACTGTGTGACACACACAGCTGCACCTGTGGGACTGGCCTGCTCTCCCCTGACCCATGGCATCGAGCGGGGAACGGCACATGGGGAGCGAAGCCCGCTGGGCCGTTCAGGCCTGAGTCAACTGGCCTAGCGGCCACCACTCCAAAGCCAGGCGAGTCGAGTCCAATCACCGTCAAGCACCAGGGACGGCAAGCCGGCATCCGCTCCAGCGCCCGGAGCCCCGGCCTGCCACCACTCTGGGTGCTTGATGACCGCCTGTCGCCTACTGTTCCCTGTACATGTCTGTCTGCTTTCCAGTGGGACCCGGGCCAGCGAAGAGCAACCCCACACATCCCTTGTCTCTCCAGAGCACCGGGAACAAGGACGAGAGGACAGTCTGACCGATGCAAGGCTTTGAACGCCAGAGGAAGTTGAGCCACAGACGCAGCGCAGCTGCTGATCAGGCTCAGGAGCCCCCGAGCTTCAGGAGAAACCAGACTGAGACGTCCGGGTCTCCACGTGTCGGGGCGCAGTCACCCTGCTGTCCTGGTGGTGCTCGCGGCTCCCCCGAGCACAATGGCTGCAAGGTGCTCTCACCTGGGCTCCTCTGGGCACAGTACAGACTCTCCTTGGCAGCCGACTTCACTGACCAGCTCCGCTCCATGAAAAACTTCTGGCCCAGGGGGTGGCAGAGCCAGCGCAGCGAGTCAGGGACGGCGCTGCGCTCGGGGCCGCACAGACTCTGGGCTCGACTGAGGAAGTAGCTCTGTGGAAGGACAAGAGGCACAGGTGACCCTGGGGCAGCAGTAGGCTGGGGACAGGAGATCAGCGGGAGGGCTGGGACCCTCGAGTGCCTGAGAGTAAATGCCACCACCGAAGCCAGGACAAGCGGCCCAGTGGCCAGCCTGCAAGGAAAGGCCAAGAGAGACTTTGAAAGCCGCTGTGCCGGGCAGTTCAATGAGCCAGCACCAGGCCCCTCCTCTGCCTGCAGGGTAACATGCGTTTGGGCCCCGGGAGCAAGGACCACAGGGACAATGCTGTCCATTCACGTTTTCAGAAGTTCTGACGCGTTCTGACTGAGGGCATCTTCATTCTAAATCCGTGCTTTCTAACATGTAACACCACCGGGTACAGGCCAACTTGAAAGAGTTGGGCAGAGAAGGGTGTGGGGGAGGAGCACGAGGCACAGGGCACTCAGAAGCCCAGCGGAGGGACCCACCATGGTCACGTCTACCCTGGCCTCCACCCCAAGGGGCGCTGTCTCCGAGTGAGGCTCAGTCTGATGGTGCTGACCTTTCCTGGGCTCTCAGGAGCCATCAGCTAATGTAACGGCTCCAGGAGACTTGAATGCCAGGATCGGAAATGGCACCACCGAAGTGCCACCCACTGAAGGATCCCGGACCGAGAGGGCTGCTTCTCTCTGTGGGAGTCTGGAGGCAGCCGCCCGAACCCTGAACCCGAGAGGAAACGACCCGGCCAAACTGCTCTCCAGACGCACTGACATCATCACAGTGCTCGCGGGGCCAGCGGGACGTTTCGCTTAAACCTCTCCCCACGGGCCAGGGGCACCAGCGGCCCTTCCTCCTCTTTGCCGGCCCCCATGCCTGCAAAAGGGTCCTGCAGGGCAAAGGCAAAGGGGTCCCACGACCTCCTCCTGACCCTCAGGAGAGCACCTGCTGAACCGGGCTCACGAGGGCAGCGCTCAGAGCAGCAGCCAGCCCAGGCGGAGGCTGGGGTGGCCGGCGGCAACTCCGGGGCCCCGGGAGCCGGAGAGCCTTCTAACAGCTGGAAACGCTCCAACTCTCCCAAACTCTCCAGAGGGCACCTGCCTGGTGGCCGCTACGGGGGAGGCTGAGGGCCCCTGGCCTGAATGTGACCCAGCACCAGAGGCAGACACAGAGCCCGTTTGGGTTGTACTGAAAGAGGAACCCAGAGAAGCCATTTAGAAAATCATTACGTTAAAATACATTTCTATGCTGAATTCTTTAAAAAGAAAAAGAAAAATCTTAGTTATAACAAATCTCAGTTGGGGGTATGGCAGGAAAAGTTTGAGTTTAGTGGTGTGAATTAATAAGAAATATAAATCCATGAATAGTCACCCACAGTATGGCTTCTAGAAGGGAAATTGAGAAAATAACTTCCGATGCTCTTTTAATTTTCTTGGCACTACCACCCCATGACGATCTCCCAGAATTTTACAGACACCAGAGTTCCCCCGAGCCGAGGCCCAGGAGACCCTCCCCTGTAACTCATCCGCTAACTGCCGGATCCAGTGGCTGAGGCGGGACACTCAGCAGGGTTTAGATCCTGAGGGCCGCCACGCACCCTCCGGCCTATCCTAACTCCAGGCTGGGCCCTCCCACACCGCCTGACCTTCCGGTTCTCAAAGAGTGTGCCACAGCGCCCACAGCACTACAGTGAGCTTGCAGGGGCGCCGCCGGAGGTTACGTCTTTGAGGTAAACACGGCAATCCTCAATAGAAGTCAGGTACCACGTAAACTACTTGATGGAGGTAGTTCAGTCTCAAAGAGGTCTCAAAGACCTTCCTTTGGATGATGGCACATCGCCGTGAAGCTGAGTTTGCGGAGGTTGTAACGCCCAGCAAGTGCTGCGTGGAAATCGATGTGCAACAAAAAATGAAGGTGGTGGTGTCCACCCTGACCGCAAAGTTTGAGAAGGCACACATATCCCATTCGTAGGTAACTACAGTTAACAGTGAAATAATCTCTCCCTTCAATTTTGTGTATTACTTTTTAGTAGCTATTAAATTGTGGAGACATAGGTATCTATTAAGATACTTGTACCTACCTAACAGACAGAACTGTTAGGTGTTTCTTTTACTCCAGGCAAACCATGAAAAACGGACTGAGACACAAAGGGTGCCGGGAACGAAAAAGACAGGGAACCTTGGCCTAATCCGCTCCTAGAGGCGCGTGGGCGCCCCAGAGCCTGACTCCCTGGCTAGCTAAATATACTCGGCTGAGATCAAAGCCTCTCCCTCTTTTAGACAGTACTGTCTGGGCCTCTTCATCTGTCCCTTCCCGAGAGAAGCAAGCAGATGGAAGGGGCACTTACTCCCCTACAGGTCAGGACCTCTCCTCCGCCACCTGACAGAAAGCTGCCAGACGTCCATACCACTCACGTCCCAACGTTTGCACCGTGACCAGCACCTCCGCTTCCTGGAGAGTCACCCGAAGTGGGTGAAGACCGTGTGGGAGGGTGCTCCCTGCCACGGCTGGCCACGATCGCCAGCAGAAACGGCTCAGCCAACGATGGTACAAGCACGCGCTCGCAGTACCAGGTGCCTGTGTGGGATAACGAGCTGACGGAGGGAGAGGCCCAAGACTCAACCATCAGGTTCAAAGAAGCAAAACAGGGTTTTTGGTACGATCACGTTCCATCAAGTATAATGTGTGTGCGTCAGCGTGTGCAGGGAGGAAGTCCTGAAGAGGGCGTACCATGCTGTCCGCTGCTGCTGAGGTGCACCAGACACTTTCGGCGGTGGGCACGGGAGCGCACGGGCAGGGGCGGTTTCGGGGGAACCACGTTCCCGAGCCTCAGCGGCCACACACGTGTCTCTCACATGTGGGCTCGCTAATTCCCGTCAAAGGACAGCTGCGTCTCAGCAAAAAGGAGGATGGAAACCCTGGTGGAATTTTTGGGATGACGAGATGATCTCAAAATTTATACGGGAGGGTGAAGAGGAAACACTGGCACGGAAGCCAGAGGAGGAACATTTCCAGGCATCGAGACACATGAAAGGATTCAGCCCCTGCGGGCGTGTGGCGTGAGGGCACCGGGGCAGACTCGAGAGCCCAGACGCAGACCCGCCGTACGAGGACGCCTGGGTTAGGGAAAAGTCGCATTGGTGCAGTGGGAAAGGATAGTCACTTCATTTATTCTACTTTCTTCAAATCTGAACGAAGAAAACCACTTAATGCCAAGCCCTGACGGCAAACGCATGGCGATGCCAGAACTGTGAATGAATGGGACCAACCTAAGCCGACAACCTCCCAGAGACGCACGCAAATTGTACGCGCAACGGGCACCCCCCAACAGTGAATAACAGAAAAACAAGTGAGGCACATTCAGCCCCTCCCCAAAACTCATCCTGTAATCTTCTGCAGACTTGCAGGGACCCCGGGAGCACGGAGCCAGAACCCTGAAAGGGCAGGGGAGAGGGGAGAATCGGCGTTCCCGGAAACCACCAGCGTCCACAGCTCCCCCCACCCCGCAGGGGCGTGGGGCATTTCCTGCAGGCTGCACAGCACCTGCCCAGTGGGTGGTCCTGGAGGAGCAAGCGGCAGGGCTCAGCAGGACACAAAGTGGTAACAGGAGGACAGTCTGGGGCAGCGACATACCCACATGGGCAGAAAAGTAGACCTTGCACCCCTACCGCCAACGCACACAAACATCAGTTCCAGGTGGACTGTGGGCCCCTGTGTGGAAGCGCAGAATAAAGCGCCCAACAGATAGTACAGGAGACTCTCTTTGGGACTTGGAGGCAGGACAGATTTATGAAAACAGGACATACAACATCTACCTGTAAAGGTAAAGACTAATAACCTGGAGTTCACGAACGTTAAGAAACTGCTCACCCACTGCCGCATTGAGGGAGAGGACAGCATGCCCCCGGGGAGTGGGGAGGACGGAAGCGAGGCACGCACCCGTCATGGGGTCACAGCCAGATTAGAAAAGGCCTCCTCGGGCCGTAGAAGGACAGGAGCCCCGGATAAACAACAGGTAAAAGGCCTGGCCAGGGTTTTCACAAAAAGTCTACCCAAATAGTCAACACACCATCTGAATGGCCAATGCAAAGGTGCTGAACATTATTTGTCACCTGGGAAATGCAAATAAAAACCACAGTGAGACACCAGCAGCAGGGCTAACAAAACAAAACTGGCCCACTCGCGTGTTTCGTGAGGACGCAGGAGGACCACCAAACTCCTACACTGCTCACGGAGTGGAAGTCAGCACCACCGCTTCGGCAAACTGCTGGGCAGTGTTTACTCCGCGGAACCTCTGACCCAGCGATGCCGTTCCTAGAAATGCAGCCAGTCACATGTGTATTCACTGAGAGGTGAACTGGAACATTCGCTCACCGCTCACAACGACCCAGAGCAGGAATGATCCAGGCAGACGTCCGTCCGTCCGTCTACGAGAGTCGTCCTACAGTGGGACGCTACGGGGCCACGAGGACGGACCTTCTGCGACTGCACAGGACCCCGGGCAGAAGCCACCTGGTGCCCACAGAACACGCTCCGTGCCTCTGCCTCTGTCGCTTCAGGACAGGGCGCCCAGGCCCGGGGCTCAGGGCGCTGGTTACTCTGGCTGGAGAGCCCGGGGGAGGGGCAGTTTGCTGACTGCAAGGGGGCCCACAGGAGGCTTCTGGGGTCCTGGCTGCTTTCTCTCTCTTGCTGTGTCTGCTGGTTATATGGGCGTGTCCCCTGTGAAGTCACTGAACTGTGTCCTTACAATGTGTGTACTTTCCCACGTGCACATTGCACTGCAATAAAAAGTTTACAGGAACAATAAACAACAGGCAGATCAAACTGCGGTGACAGGACTCAGGATGACGGCTACCTGTGTAGGGGGCAGGGTGAGTGCGGAAATGCCGTGGGAGGTCTCTGGGGTGACGGGAACCTTCTGCTTCTTGATCTGCTTGGTGGTTACACGGGGAGCTCACTCTGAGAAAATTCATCAAGCTGTAAACGTGTGCACTTTTCTCTATGTGCACCGGGTTTCAATAAAATTAATGTCTTCAACGTACCTTCTGGGGGCAGAGGAGCCGCAGTGTGAGGACAGCGGCCCCGAGCACCGGGACAAACGAATGGAACAGAGGAGCAGCCTGGCCAACCGCCTGCTCTCAGCCTGGGGTCACCGCGCCCTGAGAGCCCCCCGTCTGCCCCAGGACCGGGTCAGGACCCCATGTGCTCTCTGGGCAGCTGGGTGGACCCCACCTCACGCTCATCCTGCCAACCTGAAGGCCTGCTCCTTGTCTGGACTTCCTGCCAGGCTGTCGCTCCTCCAGGACAGGGCAAATGTCCTGCTCGCTGCTGCACTTCCACTCTGAGAAGTGCCTGGCCCACGGTCATGTTTGCCGAACGAGTGTTTTATCTAGCGTCATGGGAACCGGGTCGAGGCACACCCACTGTCACCTAGATTACTGTGATCCACTTCAGGAAACACCCCCGTCACCACGGGGCACGTTCCCATTCACGCTCAGCTCCTCAGTGCCATTACCGATACACGAAAGCAAACGGAGACGTGATGGACACGGCTGAGGTACGTGGCAGCCTCCCAAAGCAGGCGCTGAATAAAACCCACCCGTCTCTGCTGCGGCGAGAGCCTGCCTGCGAACCAGCAGGTGACAGGGCTCGCGAACCACCTCTGCGGCCTCCCGGGCTGGCTCCACACCAGGCGCCCTGGAGGCTCCTGGTGACCACAGCGCCCGCCCTGGTCTGCCCGGCTCGCTGCAGACACCTTCTACGCTATTTCTGGATCCACGCGACGCGACCAACACAAGGTGCCCAATGAATAACTCTTTAAGCAAATAAGTGAACCAGGGGACACAACCAGAAGATTCCAGGAATTTTTATCACCGCTCAAGAGCAGAAGAGTCCCTGTTGACCTTCGAGTACGGGTCACTGTGTGTGTCACCGAGCGGATCTCATCCCAGAGCACCAACGCGCCCTGCTTCCGCTGGTGAGCGCCGCGGCGGGTGCGCGCCAGCCTGCTGGACCGCCCTGAGCGCCCGAAGGACCCACGGAGCGCACGCGTGCCCCCCAGGCGGGCAGCGCCGCAGGAGGGGCCGAGGGGACTTACCGCCAGGAAGCCCAGCCGGCCTCCGCACCGGGTGCGCAGCCCCACGGCGGCCGTCAGGTGGATCTCCGCCAGCGTGCTTGGCGGGATCTTCTCCTCCGCGCACTCGGCCAGGTTCACGGCGCACAGAGCCATGTGGACGTCCGAACAGGCAGATCCCGCGGGGAGCTTCCCTGTGGGGGCAGATGCTGGTGTTGACACGCTCCCCAGCCCCAGGCTTCCCCCGCTTTCTCCAGCACAGCCAGGGTGCCAGCGGAGCCATGCGAGACAGCGCCTGGACGGTGACCACACGGTCCTGGACGGGGCGCCGGGCCCCGCAGCTCGGTAGCCACGTGCTCCTTCCCACCTCGCAGAGGGGCCGGAGAAAAGGCGGGCCAGGGCACGTGTCTGAGCGGGAGGGCCGTGAGGACAGGCCCACAGCGGGCTCAGAGGCGCACACCGTAGCAGTTCCCAAAACAGTGTCACCACCACAGCAGCGGTCTGCTGAGACAGAACCGTGTCTCTAAACTTGGCAAGGGTGGTGATGAAGACATTTTAAACAGCCTGACTTGTATTTATTTTCCCTTAACAGACCCCAGCACAGCATATAACCACGCACCCCCTTGGAGGAGGGAGTGGCACAGCACCGAGCAATGACAGCCACGGCCACACGTGTCTTGGGTTAGCAGCTGGAGGGCGGGAGAGGCTCACGCCCCCTCCCACATGAGGGTGGCACAGCCCACCCGAGGTGGCCCCGACACCAGGCAGAAGGGACCTCACAGAGGCGCGGCGGCCCATCGAGGCTCTCAGGCTTTCAGCCTGTTGCTCGCTTCGGTCCTCACTACAGGACGGGGAGGTGGCCAGGGTACGCGGTCGCCTCCCTTTGCTAAGGGATGAAGCTGAGCCTCAGGGTGGGCCCATGCCAGAGGTCCAGGCAGGGGCCAGGCCAGGCCTCGCAACCTGACCCAGCGCTGCATTCTCCCCACGGGGCCACTCCAGCTCCCTGGTCTTCTCGTCAGAGGAGGGAGACCGCACCCCCACGCTTCATGCTGCACGGGTGGGAGGCGCCCATCTCCCTGGAGGTGCCCCCAGGCTGTCTCCTCTGAGGCAGGGAGGGTGGAGGGCAGTGCGGGAGCCACGTGTTAGCTGCCTCTGTCCCCCCAGTCAGTGCCACGCACACCGCACGGCAGAACCGGTGGAGGCTGCGCACCCTTCCGTGCAAAGCCAAGACTTTCCAGAAAGCCTTTCGTGAAACCTCCCCCAACAGGTACCCACCCCCGGGCGAGCCTGGTCCTTCTGCCCCGTCCACCACACCGAACTGCAACCCACTTGCTGACCTGTCTGCCTCTGTCAGAGCAGGAGTTTGCTGAATGAAATAAACTGTCATGTTCCACTGGATCTAAGATGTCAACAATTTTAAGTGTCATGATTAATGTAAGTGCCATTGAGGAAGAAACACTGCCGACGCGCCCACGGCACGCCACTGTGTAGAGGATCAGCCCAGGTGTAGAGACGATAATGGGAACATTCGTGTGCGCCTCAAACCGATGAACTGCGGTCACAAGCCACCCCGACAGCCACGGATGCGGCAGAGAACTGGCAAACCAAGCTGGGGTGGGAAGGCGGCTCGGGGCACCTCGAGGCAGCGGGCAGCGGCGGCGCCTCTCACCTGTGATGTGCAGCTGGTGCAGCCTGTGATAGGCCAGGGCTGCATCCCGGGCGCTGGCCTTGGCTTCGTCCTCAAAGCCCGCCGTGGTGGCCGGGGTGGCCCGCCGGCACCGGAAGACCTTCTTGAGCAGCCAGCGCACCAGGCGCAGCTTCTGCAGGCTGTAGCGGATCACGTTCCAGGAGAGGCTGCAGGCCAGGTCCAGGCGGGAGGTGGGCAGTGCCCGGCCCAGCACTGACAGGCAAGTTTGTAGGTTGGCGGCAGCAGCCGCAAAATCCCCCTAGAAAACAGCAGAAGGTGTGATGCTCACTGGCCTTGCCGTGGCCTTTTTACGTTTCAATGAAAACTTTTCCTTGCCCTGGTTGGTGTAGCTAAGTGGATTGAGCACTGGTCTGAGAGCCAAGGGGTTACAGGTTCGACTCCCAGCCAGGGTGCACGCCTGGGTTGTGGGCCAGGTCCCCAGTGCAGGATGTGTAGGAGGCAGCCACACATTGATGTTTCTCTCCCCCCTTTCTCCTTCCCTTCCCCTCTGTCTGGGAATAAATGAATAAAAGCTTTAGAAAAATTTTCCCCCTCTCCCTTCATTTTCCAGATCATCAGAGTAATACATGCTCCCTGAAGAAAATCTGGGAGAATTCAGAAAGCCATGAAAAGAAGGAAATCACTGTTATCTTATCCCATAGCAAGGACTACTGGCATTTTAATATATTTTCTCCCAGCCTTTTTACTAAGTTGGGATTAACTGTGTTTTATCTCTGAGCAAATACTCTTCAGTTTCCCACAGTAGCTTTTATACATAAAATGATAACATACATTTAGATAACTTATGCGACCTTTTAGGATCTCAAAGTGTGGTCCCTGGGGGTGACCGCAGCATCAGCCCCTGGGATCTGTTAGAAATGCAAATTCTTTTTTTAAAGGTTTTATTTATTTATTTTTAGAGAGGGGGGAAGGGGGGGAGAAAGAGAGGGAGAGAAATATCAGTGTGTGGGTTGCCTCTCACACACCCTGCACCGGGACCTGGCCTGCAACCCAGGCATGTGCCCTGACTGGGAATCGAACCAGCTATCTTTTGGTTTGCAGACCGCATTCAATCCACTGAGCTACACCCACCAGCACAGAAATGCAAATTCTTGATGTACCACTCCCACATTCCTGGGCCTACAGAGTCTAACCCCCACCCCCCCAAGCCTTCATGTGATTCTGATGCCTGCTGAAGTCCGGGAAGCAGCTTTAGCAAACACACAACACACTATTCTAACCGAGGATGTGGATGAACTATTCCACCGGCCTGAGAGAGCCTATGGCCCTGTACTGAAGCCTTCTTTCTCTGTTTCTCTCATCACTGAGGGTTCAGAGACTCCGGCCACCACCTGGGGAAACTGGAAGTAATCTTCCCTCTCCTTCCCCACATCATACAGCGAGGATGACATCTGTTCTGGTCTTCCCGTATCATTACAGGAAAGCGGATTATTACAAGGGGAGAGCGGGTGACAACATACTCAGAGGGACAACCTCTACAGTGGTGGTGGCATCTTTCCAGCCAGGAGAAGCACCTGTATTTACAGATTCCAAAGGAGGTGGCCTTCTTTTGTACCCACAGCTCCTCCCATCTTTCCTGTCCAGGAAGGTTGGCTGTTCCCAGGGCTCAACCTTTGGCTCTTGCCTCTCCCAACTCTCTAATCCAACTCTGCCCAGGCAGCCCCCGCCCCCACAGGTGCAGAGCTTCCAGCACACTCTGGCCCCGGCCCTCCCCAGCCCCCACGGCCTGCTGTCTGGTGGCGTCTCACGGTACAGGGCCCTCTCTCCGCACTTCCAAACACCGTGGCTTAGACAGAGTCCACATGTTCCAGGCTCCTATCTTTGAGCCAATGTCATGGTCACTTTCTTTCCATTTTACGTCTCAGGTCTTCCTTGACATGCCTTCTAATTCCAGGTCCTCGCCACCTTCCCCACCGGCTCCCGTGCATTTTTTGGCCTCTCTCCAGAACCACACTCTATAAACATGGACCGAAACCTGCCTGCAGGATATGTGTCCTGGGGTTCTGTTCCCTGGGAGCAGCCCCACTCCAGGCGGGCCCCGACAAGTGCACCTACGCTGCAGGAGCCAGGCCCGGGCACGGTGCCGGCGGGCCCAGGCTGCTTCGGGAGGGGGGCCCGGGCCCGTGTCTCTCCGCTGCAGCAGGGTGTTCTGGTTCTTGCGCCTCCTGAGACAGGGACGTTCAACCCTTCCTTCAGGGCCGAGCTGCTCCAGAACCCGACCCGTAAACTGTCTTGTTGGTTTCAAAAGAAAACTTCCAGCTAATTTTCCTGCTCAAAAATCTTCCTGGCTCTCCAAAGAATTGGGAAAAAAGCCCCCAGTCGGTTTCCAGTCAGAGCCCTCTCCGTTTGGGCCCCAGCGACGCCGCCGGCAGCCTCAGCCCCACTCTCTCCCGATGGTCCCCACGCTCCAGGCACACCCGTCCACTCGCCGCTCCCCAACTGCCCATGTGTTCACGCCTTTCGCTCCGCGTGGCAGGTCCTCCCTGCCCCCTGACCACTCCGCCAAGCCCCAGGTTCCCTCGGCCAGAACGTCTCCCGTCCCCACGCTCCCGCAGCACCTCAGCCTTCCTCTGTCACCCCACGTGCACGGAGCCATTTACGCTCAGGTGCCTCTGCTCCACTGCCCGCCCTGGCAGAGTCTGGGGGCAGGGTCCCTCCCTCCTCGCAAACCCTGCTTGCCCCTGCAAGCACCCACCACAGGACTTTATTCGCTGGGGTGCTTAACACAACTTGCTGAGTTGCCGGCTGACCCTGGGCGGGGGGGGGAGGAGGGGGAGAGGTGAACGGGAGCTCACCCGGGCGAGGTCCAAGTCCGCCTGCTTCCGGTGCCTCCAGAAGGTGACCGAGGAGCGCGAGTGTGGCCGGATCACCGGCTCCCCGTGGACCAGCAGCTTCACGAAGACGCTCAGGACAATCACGCCGTTCACCAGCCACAGGAGGAGCGTTGGCATCATCCAGTCAAACCAGCCCCCAGCACCTACAGAGCAGCTCCCGGTCAGCCTGAGAGGAGGGCACCTGCCCGACCCCTAGCACTGTGACAGGGAAGAGCCTACCAATCCATTTGCAGAAGAAAGGGTGCGTAACAAGATCGCCTCGTTTACTAACGATGTCTAAATGCTTAGGACAGGAATAACCCACACTGCAGGAGAGCCTGAGACAATTCTGGACTCTAAATAGGAACCCTACAACCCTTGTCACTACGGAGCCAAGTGCCACAGAAAATCTTTGTTAGCCAAGGGGGTCAGGCCACAGGTTCTAGGACTCAGGTGAAAACAGCCCCCGCCCCCACCCCGGGGAATTACAGCAGCGCAGGTTCTTGGATTATTGTGCTCTTTCTGACTAAACTTCGGTTTGCTCTGTTACTTCCAAAATGCGACTTATGCCGGTCCCTGTCAAAAGCAAGCAGGCCAGGGTGACTGCCAAAGCCCTCTGGGGCCTGGTGGACAAGCCACGCAGTCTGCACACAGGGCCGGCCTCTCCCATGGCAAGCCACCCGTGTGGGTGGCACGAGGACTCGTCTACCCACCTGACTCCAGTGACAGCATGCTGCGGCCGGAGCCCGAGTACGGGTGCTGGTCTGGGTCTCGGGACCCTCCCCACTGCAGCAGGGCGGTCAGGGGGTTAAAGGACAAGCACAGGAAGGTGAGGACACACAGCAGGATCCGGGAGCGGTCCACCATGCCCAGCGCTATGGGAGGAGAGTCCGGCTCATCTTTGACCTTCAACACAGGGCCATGAGGTTAGAGTGAACGAATGCTGCGTGGGTTTCCATAACATCTTACTTTTACACAGCTCAGAATCAGACTGTGACGTGGAAACTGAAGACCACTGAGCCAGACAGCAGCGGAGCCAGGAGGAAACTGCCACTCAAGCCCTGCAGCCCTCGCCCTCCTGCCGCCTGGGAAAGAACACACGTTGAGGACCAGAGGCGGACAGGCTGCGCCTTCCTGGCAGGGCTCCACCCCGGCAGGGCGCAGGCGCGGCTACTCCCGTGTGATGCCACCCCAGGCAAGGCCGGCCCAGTGAGCAGCGGAGTGGCGGCCTGAGGCTCGACAGGGGTGTGTACACCACCTGCACAGGTGTGCAAGGGAGCTTCGCGGGTGAGGAAAATGCTCTGTATCTTCACTATAGCAGTAGTTACATTAATGTGCATGTGATAAAACTGTACGATACTGCAAAACAGGAGCACTTTATTACACATAAATTAGGCCTCAACAGAGTTGACTAAAGACCATACTTCAGCATGTATCTATATAGAGGGGCTTGCCTGTTTTAAAACCATAATCCTGCCTTTTCCCCTCCCCACTTTACAGAGGGAGAACTGGAGGCAGAGGCCTTGCCCACCCGGGAGCCCCACAGGGGGAGGGAGGCTGGGTTGCATCTCCCCCGACTCCCAGCATGCACGAACCATGCCCCTCCTTTCCAGTGTTTTAAAATCATTCAAAAATTTCTTATGAAACAATAAAGTGCCATGTTGGTGTTCAGCACCGTAAAAAAACAATTTCTTATGCTGTTGAGGCCTAGCTAATTTGATGCATATGTCATATGGCCTTTTGTTATCAAACAGAATCACATTTATAAAATATTTGAGAAAAATTCACTAAGCTTCCTTAGTAAAACTAAGTGTGTGATACCACAAACAGTCTGGCCAAAAGCGTACACTGGAAGGGAAGCTGGCGCACTCAGAGTCAGACAGCGCCAGCGCTGAGATCCACTGCAGACCCAGTGGTCCCCGCGGGTGCCCAGGAAGATCATTAGGCTCGAGCCTCTTTTAACCAATTCCATTAAACAGCAGTTGCTGGGAGGCCTCCTTGGTCCATTAGAGGCCCGTGGTTGGAATGCTATCTGTTAGACTGCACCCTGTAGTCATTTCCAGAAGAGGGCCCAGAGGCAGCTCCGCCCTAAACTGAGTGAGGAGCCTCACACAGTGGTCTTGCCAGGCCCGTTACAGGCAAGGGAAGTAAGGAGGCGCCTCCAGCAATGCCTGGCGCCCGCAGGACGGCTGCCGTGTGTTTCCGCTCTGGATCTGGCCCTCAGTCCTCTTGGACGGGCCCTTTCAGCAAGACCGGTTCAACGGGGCCACGTTGAACCAGTTAAACAGCCCCTGCTATTTCCCCCCACAGAGTCAGTGTTCTCTTTCTCTTCCTCTTTATTGTCCCAGGCCTGGCTAATTCCACCGAGTTCCTGCTCCTACCCAGCCCGGGTCCTCTGAACACCAGAGGCACCTGTCTGTGGCCTCCCCACTACTGACCTGGGAGAGATGGGGGAGACCCAGGGGCTGGGAGATTTCAAAAGTTCATACCTTTGCCTCATCCAATAGAGGGCTTCCGGGCTCAGAGTCGATGGAGTAGGGAGAGAAGCCAGCCTGGGACCCCGAATCGGAGGCCGGAGGGGACATCAGAAGCACATTCTGATTAAAGTCGTCGATTTTCAGATCCACATCAGTGTCCACCAGGCTGCCTAGGTCAATGCCCTTCAGGAGCTCTGCAAAGAAAACCCTATCTGGCAAACGATCTGTTTCCCAGAGTCCTGCCTGGGCTGGGGCGGGGCGGGGCTGGGCGAGGGGTGCATGGCCCCTGCTCCTGCTTCACCCCTGGAGGCACCTCTTGCGCATCAGTGGGCCCTCCCCAGAGCCCGGCACAGGACTTCGCCTGAGACCAGGCCTGACAGCCCTTCCCTCAATGAGCACACTCACTGTTTTTCTGACTCGCCAGCTTCAGCACCATGTTCTCCTGGCGCAGTTTGTGATTGACCTGCTGCAAGTATTTGATGTAGTCAATGGCCTTCCTCAAAACGCCAGATTTGTGCATCTGGGAGGGAGATGGGTAAAAACACAGCAGCATCAGTGCAGGCTGCACAGTGAGGAGAGTGGAGGCCCAGGGCTCGTGCGTGACAGCAAGGAGGCTCCGAAGGGGGTGGCGCCAGGTCCAGATGCCAGCTCTCCCACCGATCAGCTCTGCTGTCAGGACAAGCACCTGACATCTCTGAACCTCACTTTCCTCCTCCTTAGGATGAGGATAAGGATAATGGTATAAATCACAGGCATGCAGTGAGGGCTCAAGGGGATAATACACGGAAAGAGCTTAGCTGCTGGCCTGGCACACAGTGACACGTGATAAATTTAGCTATAGGACTACTTCCTGTAATAATCCCGGCACCAAACAAAGTTTAAACAAATGACAAAAAACCAGAGCACTGCTGGACAGTTTATCTTAAAGTAAAGGTATATCAGGTACCTTTCAGATTTGTAGGCGACAAAGGAAAGTGAAATTTTCTCTCAAAATAGAGATGAAGAACAAATAGGTAAAAAAGAAAATTTAGGTGTCAGTGTGCAAGAAGATATATTCACTGAAACATCAGAAATACATAAAAAACCCAGCCCTGGCTGGTGTGGCTCAGCGGATTGAGCGCAGGCCCTCGAACCAAAGGGTCTCCGCTATGATTCCCAGGCAGGGCACATGCCTGGGTTGCAGACCAGGTCCCCGGTGGGGGATGCATGAGAGGCAACCACACATTGATGTTTCTCTCCCTCTCTTCCCTCCCTCCCTTTCCTTCTCTCTGGGGATATACAGATAAAATCTTTAAAAAAAAAAAACAAGAAATATATAAAAAATCAACTTCCTCTATTTGCTGTTGATCCCACACCAGTTCCAGTTTCTCTCTTCCTTAATGGGTAAATGTATCACTGGCCACCCTGAACACACTTCAACACAGGCCAGCGACGCGGTCGGCCGACTTCGAGGCCCATGCAGCTGTGTGCCTGGCCCCCATGGGTGGCAGGCGTTTCTCTGCCTGTGACTCTGGGGTCCGTGATCACTGCAGAACAGAGCCAAAGGTCCAGGAAGGCCACTGTCTTACCCAACCCACAACAGTCCACTTACACTGGTTAATATTTTGTACTCTTGAAAAGCTAAAATGCTTTATTTAATAAGAAAGCAGCTAATTTGCATTCACTCAGCCAGGGCCTGGAGACTCCTCAATTCCTGAAGCAAGACCAGGTGGGGGGAGGACTGTAGGGCATGAAACACCATTTTGCTTGGCACCTACCTTGGCATCTGTCCCCATGACCAGGTCCTTCAACTCGATGATTTTGTCATTGATGGAGGAGCGATACCGCTTCTCAATGATGTTGTGTGTCGTCCGTCTTTCTCCCTCTTTGGGGGGCTCGAGCTGCTTGACTCCCCCGGGAACCTGCTTAATGGGCACCTTCTCCTGCCCCATCATCACAGGCATTGTGGTCAGAATGGTCCCACTGCTGCCCACCAGGGTCTAGAACAGGCACAGACACAGGGCAGTTACCCCTTGGTTGGTCTGAGTAAAGCAACCTCACTGGACAAACCTGAGGCTTGTCCACGTGGCACCAGCTGGTGCCCGGCTCTGGGTGGTCTGAGACCCTTTCAGGGTTAAGTCCGAGAAGCCTCAAGAAGTCCAAGGAGCAACGGGACCTCGGGTCCTATGCCTCTTTCAGACTCACTGTTCATAACTCACGCTTCGCTAGGACTAATATAGGTAAAATTGTCTTATCCTTTGGTCTGGGGATCCAGAAACAAGTCATGTGACTTCCGTTTTCTCGCTGAACCACTGACCCTCTCTGAACTGAGCTTGCATGCAGCACGCCACATCACTCTGGCCCTAGGAAGGACTTCTTCCTACAGTGTGACACATTTTCCCCCTCACGTGACAATGAAGTAACTTACTGCATTTCCTTATACTATGCGGCCATCAAAAAGCTTGAGGGCAGAAGTGACACTCTCATCAGAGCGATTTCATTAAGTAAATAGGCCAACCATAGAGGCTTCCCCCATTTCTCCCCTCAAATTTGATTTTCCCCAGCCCTGGCTGGCATAGCTCAGTGGATTGAGCATGGGCTGCGAACCAAAGTGTCGCAGGTTCCATTCCCAGTCAGGGTACATGCCTGGGTTGCAGGCCATGACCCCCAGCAACCGCACATTGATGTTTCTCTCTCTCTCTCTTTCTCCCACCCTTCCTTCTCTAAAAATAAATAAATAAAATCTTTTAAAAAATTTGCTTTCCCCCCTCTGTCTCTATTTGCACTAATTTTAGTTTTATTTTGTTCCAGAAATGGCCTCAAATACCCAAATGACCAATGCACAAATAAAAAGTTGCTCAACTTCAATTAGTTACTAAGAAATAATTTGCACATAATAAAAAACATTCATTTTAAGTACACAATTTAATGAACTTTTACGTATGTGTAGAATGGGGGCAAGTACGATAACCCAGACCAAGACAGAGCATTTGTACCCCCTAGAAAGTTCCCTCAGCTCTCTCCCCAGTAACGCCTGCTCCTTTGTCCTCTCGTAACCCACGCCGACCTCTGCCACCACTGCTTACTTTTTTGCTCTTCCTGAACTTCATGTAAGTGGGTAAGTGGAATCATTAGCACAGGCTCTTCCTTGATAGTTGCCTTTTGCTCTACATACTCCATTGAGGGTCACTCATGTAGTCATACACATCAATAGTTCTTTTTGGCCAGACATTTGGGTCGGACACTTGGCTTTTATGAATAAAGCTTGCTGTCAAATTTTGATCACCTTTTGCTCTGACGAACTCTCTTGCTAAAGATCCCGAAAGTGGCCGAAACCCTACACGTGAAGGATGGGGCCCTTCCGTGCCCCTCCCTTGGAGCCTCTCCCTGCCTACCAGGTCTAGGGTCTTTTAGAAGCCAGACCTCCATCAGCAGATCCAGAGGCGGATGGTCCCGAGCCGAGCGGCTGCCCAGAGCCTGGGGCTCCTCCGCTGTTCCTCTCTCCCACTCTAGTCCCTGAACTCCCATGTAACACGCGTCGGTGGTGCTCCTTGGGGGGAAAGCACTAGGGGGGTGACAGCTGCAATGGGGCCAGCATATCCCCCAAAGCTTCTGCAGCTCCTCAGCACAGAGGCTTTATGGACGCCTCTGAGGCCTCGCACGCCCTGAAGGGAGGCGGAGGGGGAGGGCAGGGGGCCGGCGGCTCTCACCGGGACTTGCAGGGCGGCTGTCTGGATGGGGGTGGTGAGGGCGGTGAGGGCCGGGTTCTGGACTGCGGCCATGACCGGGCTGCCATCTGTCTTCAGTGTGGTCAAAACAAGGGAATCTGTCTTGATGATCTGAGGCTGTACCAGGACCTGGAGGGAGAAGGAGGAAAAGGAAGAGGGAAGTGGCATTCTTTTTCTATTCTGCATTAGCTTCTTACGGCGTAGACCCTCCAGGAAAGAGAGAATGAACTTTTCATGAAACGGAGAACACAACCTGATTTCTGGGTTGAGAGGGAGAAAGAGAGCACAGCTGAACAGGGCCCTGGGTTGCGAGGCTGAAAGGCTCCGAGGAGAGCGGTGCCAGTGGCCTAGCGGGGACAGAGTGGCGCGGCTTGGGGCGGGTGGTGGTGGGGAGAGAGGTCTGATTTTGAACAAACTCAGGAAAGTGGGGAACCTGGCTAAGAAGCAGAAATGATAAACCGAGATTTCTTTTCAAAGAAAAATTACTTTGTAAGAAAATACATCTACTGTGATTCATGACTTCAAACATTCGAGCACCTTTCTTCCTAGTTTTATATCCACCGTCTGTGTAAGTGATACACCTGCATTTGCGGAGTCCACGTGAGTGCCAGTGCACACCCTCAGGCGCCCCCTCAGCCAGGTCTCGACACCAGGCTCACTGGTGCCTGGCAGGGCCCAGGCGCCCCCACCCACCCCGTAAGTGCTCCCTCACACTCCAGCAGTCCTGCTTAGTCTGCAGACCACATCTTCAACAGGAGGCCCGCTGAGGGCTCCAGGCAGTGCCTCCCTGAAACCTCACCCGCCACCTACCGGGACCTGCTGCACCTGGGGCGCGGCGACTGTCTGCACCGTGGCCGGGGCGAGGGTCTGCAGGGTGCCATTGGCCGTCTGCGTCAGCACCCGCTGGGCCTGCACCGTCTGCACCTGCTGCTGGATGGTGACCGGCTGCACCTGGGAGGATGTCACTAGGCTTTGGACTTGAGGCTGAAGGACTTGGGAGAAGAAGAGAAAAAGGTCACGCTGACAAGGAATGCATTCTGTCACTACAGCCGCAGCAGTAACGGAGGATGGAGTGCCTCATCACGACCCCGACTCCCCACCCATGGCTGCTGAAGGTGCGTGCATCCATTTACAAGCTGCTCTAGATAACAAGAACACCCCAGAAGGGCTGCATCCATTTCTGAGGGAATGAGTGCGAATTATTTTATTATTCTGGGTGTGGGGTGGAGGTGAGGGAAGCTAATCAGTGAATGACTGGGCCCAGCAAGGGAGTTAACAGATGTTGAGAATAACAAGTCCCTGGGGCTTCACTGCCTCCCATGAAACGAACGCAAAGTGCACTTTGGGATGACTGTCTCAGCTTTTGGCCTTGATGCTCCCACCCCCATCCCCTAAACCCTGAAAGCCCAAAGAAGAATCGTCAGAGCAACACTAATCCCACCCAGGGTTCCCTACAAGGCCCGAGGGTGTCTGATGAGAAGGCGCCGGGGCACAGCACAGCAGGCAAAGTCGCGCCTTCACCCCCCACACCGAGGGCCTGCTCGGAGACCTGCTACTCGGAAACCCAGCACCTGTGTTAAAAGTTGAAGGCTCAGTTCTCAACTTACAGGTGCCAAGCCTCCTGTAAGGTACCTGGGTAAGTTTCGAGACTAATTCTACTTAAGCCTCCACCTCTAGTTGCCAGGACAGCCCTGTGTCTACTCTGCTTGCTGGACTCTTTGAAGCAGGAGGCACAAAAGATATTAAGGCATTTATTTGAAGAGGCAGAATGGGAACTGTTCCACACCACTGTCCTGGCTGCCAGTAACCAAACCTCATTGGACAGGACCAAATCGACAGATTCTGGCATCCCCAAAGAGGACAGAACTATTTGCAATCTGCCTCAGAAGCATCAGCAAACTGGCACACGAACTTTTGAATAACCCATCACTATGGTGCCTGACTCCTGAATCACCTTGAAAACTGGTAGCCGCATTCTGGTATATCAGAGGCTGCTGGATGATCCGCGTCTGGGGCGCGGTGCTGAATGTCGGGGTGATCATCACCGTCTGCTGCTGCAGCTGAGCTGGAGGCTGGGGCTGGGGGCGGGGCTGAAGAACGGGAGTTGCCCTCGGAGGAGTGAGAACCGAGGAGGGGGAAACCTTGACCTGCAGGGCTGGAGCCTGCGCGGAGGCGGCCGAGGGAGAGAAGGAAGGCAATGGGACCTGGCTGAAGGAGCGCTGCACCGATGGGTCCCCGGCTCCGCCACTGCTGCCCCCGCCATTGCTGCCGCCGCTGCCACCACCGCCACTGGGGAAGGAGCTACACAGCTGCTCCGGGAACAGGTCAGGGAACTCTCCCACTTGATTGCTGACAAACTGCAGCATCTCTGTGGACAAATGAAAAGGAGTCACTTTACTCACATCCAAAATATTTAACTTTCAAATGTGCTTAGAAACTGAGGCATGAAAATCGAAAAGCATTCCCAAGATCAGAGCAGAAGTGGGCCAGGAAACCCTCACCTCTCATGTGGGGTTACGAACTGGGCGAAGACGGCCAACCGAGGGAAAAGGAGCCAGGAGTTCATCCATTCGCTCCTCTTCTCTCTCCTGACCCCGCCTCCGGGCCCTTTCTGTCCACCTTCCTTACTGCATCTGGCCTATCAGGAGCCACCTCTGTGCTGGGTGAAGGCTACTTTTAGAGGATACTGCCAGTCCCATTTTACTGGGGCCGCTGGGGCAGAAGGTGGGTGTCACTGCCTAAGGGTTTGGAGCTCAGTAACCTTGCTCTGTGAGGCCACTTCCAGTCACAGCACTGCTCCCCACGGCGCGAGGGAGTCACGTGGGTCTGGCTGCAGAGCTGCGCCAGACTCACTCTCCCTCGCCCCAGACAGACTTCCCTTGTGACCACAAGCAGATTCTGGGTCTTCTCTCCAAGATGGGCAAATTCCTGGGCACTGCTACCCCCAGGAAGACTCATGAAGTTGGCCCAAGTCATGGATCTTTAGGCGTAGAATGGATGGAAAATCCATCTACAAAGTCTAGAACAGGGAAATGACCTGGCCAGGGTCGTAGAGCTCATGAGAACATGGCCAGGTCTCTGCCCCTCAGTGCACTCACGGCCAGAAGGTCAGGGTGGAGCAACATGGCTGTGGACTCCATGCTTTGGAGGGCCCACTCTGGCCCTCCCCTGGCTGTGCCTCTTCCCCAGGACATGGAGTCTGTGGGGCCAACAGGACGCATCCACCTGGATACACTGCCCCCGCCCACTCCGGTTCCTGCTCCAAGTACCTGGGGCCCCTGAATCCCTGGCCCAGAGGGCCTCAAGCCTGCTTCCAGGGCCTCTTCCCTGGTTCACCCTCCCAAAGGTTTACCAAAACCCAACCGAATCCATGACTCACCCCTCATGACTCCTTCCTTCCTCCTCATAGGGCTGGTCCCCAATAGGGGTCTACAGCCTCAGCTTTGTCCCAAGTATTTTTAGAACTGCAATTCTCTACACTGTCCACATCACCCCCCACCTTTCCTCTCCCATATACTCCCAAAGAGCTACCGCTTGTTCCTGAACGGTGGCACCTCCCTCTCCAAACCCAAGGCCACAGGATGCTCTGATTTGTTCACCAAAATAAAAAACAAAACAAAAACAATCTCCCTAAACACCATTTCCTTTCACTTCCCCAAACTTCCAGCAGCGAGTCCCCCCAGGTCTCCAGCAGCGGCGGTGCACGGTGACGTTGCTCCCAACACCTCCATTCCACTCTGTGTGCACCTGGCCAGCTGCGTGGGCGGGGAGAAATGGACAGGCTGCTGCAGGTACTGCCACTCGCACCAACCGATTCCAGTTCCCCAATATAGGACTAAATGAGGAATATCCTCAAACTCAGCACAAAATTGAAACAAAACACAATTTAGTGCTGCTACATTCCAAGTCCAACAACACAAGATTATAAAAAAGCTTTAGGAAAAGGACTAAGAGAAACCTAATAATGTGTTGAGCTTTCCAGAATTCCATAAAATGCCGAGTTTGGTGAACTGACACAGAAGCCTGCTTGTGCCAAAAGAAAGTCACTCCCTGGCTGATTGTTTTTATCCATGGAACGCTAAGGGCAAAGGGGAAAAGAAGCCAGAGGTCTGGTAAGTGGGCACAGGCTTTGGTACCAGGTGGGTCTCAAGGCACCCACCTAACCTGCTGTGTGAATGTGGGCAAGTCACCCATCTTGGTTTCCTCACCACAGTGGCTGCCCTAATGCTCACTTGGGCCCTGGCTGGTCTGGCTCAGTGTGTTGCGCGCCGGCCTGGGGACCAAGGGGCACCAGGTTCCGTTCCCAGGCAGGGCACACGCCTGGGTTGTCGGCCAGGTCCTCCCACAGTAGGGGATGCGTGAGAGGCAACTACACATCGATGTTTCTCTCCCTCTGTTCCCTCCCTTCCTTCCCTTCTCTCTATAAATAAGTAAATAAATAAAATCTTTAAACAAAACCTCACTTGGCTTCTCTGTTTTGAGGATTAGTAAGATAATTTATGCAAAGTGCTCGGTGAAGGGCAGACCTTTATAAAGGTTCCTCTCAGTGCTGCTTCTAGAGCACCAACTACACGGGCACTTGGCCCCACTTATGGCGCCCTGTTGAGTGCTCTCCAAAACCTGCTGTGGGGGGGGACCTGGCTGGCGCGGCGAGGTGACTCGCAGAGGTCACAAAGCTCAGTTCACAAAGCAGGGTAAGAGTGTGTAGGCAGATGGAATACAACTCCTTAAATTAAAAAAATAAATCCTTTTCAACCCACACTTGACAAGCTCCAGTGGTGTTATCTCCAGCCAGGCAGATTGGCACTGGGCTGATTGGCACAAAGGGCCCATTAAGACCCAGCATTTGAAGGGAGAAGTAATGGGAAGCTCTTTAAAGCCACTGACTCCGTGGGACCCCCATCTGGTCTGCGTGACAAAGAAGAGGGGGGCTCCCCAACAAGAATGAGGCCAAGAGAAACAAGGCACAGGAGGCCCACCCCCAAGTGCAGCTTTGCTCTGCAACTCTGAGCTACCCCCACCCCCTCACCATGGGAGCACCCTAATGTCTCCTTGCCGTTCCCTGCTCTGATGACACGGGCTTTCATTTCCGCAGAGAGCCATAAGACCTAGAAAAAACAGGCCTGGGAGGAGGCACAGGTTTTATGGAGCTTTGAAAATGAAGTTCCGGTTACTGCACGACAAGCCGAGGCCCCCAGAGCTGAAGGCCAGATGCGGGCCCCCTCGGAGCTGGGTGGGCCCCCCGGGCAGTTACCCTCCCCAGCCACGCCCCATCCCTGTTTTCAGCTGCTGCTTCAACTCAGGATCAAAAGAGGGCTGAGCCCAAGAAACTATACCTGGGTTTTGGACTCTTTAAAAGCTTGTAACCAACCAAATAGAGGTTCCAGTTGTCACTTGTGCACTGCAACCAGTCAACCCAAAATATTATCAGATTAATTCTCATCAGGAATAATGAATCTGAAGCCCCAAGCGGGGAAACATTGTCTCCAAACTGTGTGTGCGCCCAGACCTTTTCCGATACAGGGCTTGCTCACACACACAACCGTGCGCATGCATGTGAATGGTTTTGCGGAAACAGGATTATGCTCTTTTGTGCACTGCTCCCTCTGCTTATTTAGTAAGGCATGAAGAATATTCACTGTCAGCCATTATGGATATTGGCTACACTACCATCATTTCTGAGAGTTTCAAAGTATTGCATTATATTGAATTGATGCACTAGAATTTAACCACTTAGTAATGATGGATCGGTGTTTTCAATTTTTCAGGATTATTAACAATTCTTACATAAATCTTGAAAAATCTTTCCCCGGTTGTCTGATCACTTTCTTGGATGAACATCCAGCGTTAGATGGCTGAGTCAGAGGGCAGGCAGGTGTGTGCGCTTGGCAAGGTTGCGACGATCCCGCTCCTGCCAGCACCCCCCACATCTACTTGTGTCCATCAGGCAGAGGGAGAGAATGACATCGGCCTGTTTTGACTGGTGTGAATAAGTACTAATGAGGCTGACTGTCTCCTCTTCCAACTGTGTTGGCCATTTGTATTTCTTCCTTTGCAAGTTGCCTGCTCCTGACCTTTGTCCATTTTTTCTGTTGAACTATTTGCCTCTGTTCATTGATTTGAAAAAAATTTCATATTAGGGACATTTGCTCTTTCTTATATATTTGCCATACTTTGTTACTTTTAGTCTGTTCAGGAAAAGGGATGGCACAGTGACTACAGTTACCATGTCCTAGCCTTGTGACTTGGGGCAAGTTTTACTTCTGTTAGCCAGTCTTCTCATCTGAAATAATGTGGCTCACGATTATGTCTAACTCATGGGGTAAGTGCCTGGCACTTATTATTAGATAGCACAGGTTATTCATAGAGGTTTTTTTGGACTGCCAGTTTTGCTTTGACTCTTATTTTGAAGAATGCAAATTTGTTCCAATGCACCGGGTATATTAAGGGAACAATTTGAGCATAACATGAATTTTGTGTTTACTTATGCATGAGAGAAACACTAGAAAACGCAGAAAACCGTACCCAGCTGAAATGAGCCACACAGGAATCCACAAAATGCGCACACACGCCCACCTCGGATGATCGCCAGCTCGTCAGGTCACTGGGCGCTCTGCACCACAACCTCCTACTTTCCGTCGCGAAGTCAGAACTTTCCATCTGAGTTCAGCAAGCCCGCTCCCGCCCCTTCCCTGTGCCAGTGCCCACTTCCACTTCATCTCTTTTTCAAGGTAAGGTGCCATATTTTTGGTGGCATTTATATACTTCTTAGACCCTTAACATCTGTTAAAACTGCACTGTTTTATTAGGTTCCTATCTTTACTTTCCTCTTTTTTTTTTTAGTTACCTCTACAGTTTTTGAGTATTTGACCCCCGCCCCCATAAGCCCTGTGGTTTTTACTGCATGATTTTACATAGTACG